>NW_028295819.1:2717305-4075957 GCF_964341445.2 Mesoplodon mirus | reverse complement strand
AAAACCCCTGTAAACACAGTGCTCCATGCCCCTTTTCATCTCAATGCTCCATGAACCCTGTAATCACAACACTCCATGACACGTGACAACTCAATGATCCGGGACTCTTGTCATCACAGTGCTCCAAGACCCCTGTAATCAAAATGCTCCATGACCCCTGTCATCACAATACTCCATGAACATTTTCAGCCCAATGCTCCATGACCCTTGTCATCACAATGATCCATGCACTTGTCATCCCAATGATCCATGACCTCTGTATTCAAGATGCTCCGTGACAATTGTGTCACAGTTCTCCATGACACCTGTCATCACAATGCTCCATGCCATTCTCAGGAAAATTCTACATGAACATGTCATTACAATGCTCTATGCGCTTGTCATCACAATGCTCCAAGACCCCTGTAATCATAATGCTACATGCCCCTTTTCATCTCAGTGCTCCATGAACTCTGTCATCACAATGCACCATGCCCATCATCATAATGCTTCAGGCTATTGTCATCACGATGAAATAAAAATTCTCCATGACCTCTGTCATCATAATGCTCCAAAGCCTTGTGATCACAATGTTCCATAACACTTATAATCACAACACCCCATGACGATCATCATCACAATTATCCATCGCCTTCTCATCACCATGCTCCATGACTTTTGTCATCACAATTCTCAATACACTTGTCATCACAATGCTCCCTGACACTTGTCGTCAGAATGCCCCTTGAACCCTGTCACGAAAAGGCTGCATGCCTTTCTCATCACATTGCCCCATGCCATTTTCATCACAATGCTCCATGCCATTGTCATCAAAATACTCCACAAGCTTTTCATCAGAATGCTCCATGACCCTTGTCATCACAATTCTCCATGCACTTGTCAGCACAATGCTCCCTGACCCTTGTCATCACAATGCTCCAAGCCATTGTCATAACAGTGCTCCATTACCTTTGTCATCAGAATCTTTCATGAAACTTGGCATCACAATGCTCCATGCCATTTTTATCACAATGGGCCATTACATATGTCATCACAATGCTCCCTGACACTTCTCTTCACAATACTGCATGAGCTGGTCATCACAATGCTCCATGCCCTTGTCATCACAATGCGCCATTCCAAATGTCATCGCAATAATCCATGAAATATCTTAGACCAATGCTCCATGCCCTTGTCATCACAAAGCTCCATGCCCTTGTTATCACAATGCTCCATGACCCCTGTCATCACGATGCTCCGTGACTCCAGTCATCACAATGCTTCATGACCTTTGTCATCACAATGGTCCATTACATCATCATCAACAGTCTCTGTGACCTTTTTAACCACAATGCTCCATGAACTTTTCATCACAATGCACTTTGACCCTTGTCATCACAATGATCTACGCCTTTCTCAGCACAATGCTCTATGCCGTTGTCATCACAATGCTCCATGACCCTGTCATCACAATGCTCCGTGACTCCAGTCATCACAATGCTTCATAACATTTGTCATCACAATGGTCCATGTCCGTGTCATCACAAGGCTTTGTGACATTTTAACCACAGTGCTTCATGAACTTTTCATCACAATGCTCCATGACCCTTGTCTTCACAGTGCTCCATGTCTTTGTCAGAAAAATGCTCCATGACCCTTGTCATCACAATGTACCACGCGCCTTTTATCCCAACGGTCCACCGATTTGTCATCGCAAAGCTCCATAAAACTTGTAATCCCAATGCTCCATGCCGTTCTCATCACAGTGCTCCATTACACCTGTCTTAACAATGCTCCTTGACCCCTGCCATCACAATGTTCCACGGCCTTGTCATCACAAAGCTCCATGACCCTTGTCATCACAATGCTCCAAGACCCCTGTAATCACAATGCTCCATGCCATTGTCATCACAAAGCAGCATGACACATGTCATCAGAATGTTCCATGTCTTTCTCATCAAAATGCTCCATGCCCTTGTCATCACAATGCTCCAAGACCCCTGTAATCAAAATGCTCCATGCCCCTTTTCATCTCAATGCTCCATGAACCCTGTCATCAAAATGCATCATGCTCATCATCAAAATGATTCCGGCTATAGTCAGCACAATGAAATCAAAATTCTCCATGACCTCTGTCATCACAATGCTCCATGACCCCTGTCATCACAATACTCCATGAACATTTTCAGCCCAATTCTCCATGACCCTTGTCATCACAGTGATCCATGACCCCTGTATTCACAATGCTCCGTGACACATGTCATCACAGTGCTCCATGACGCCTGTAATCACAGTGCTCCATGCATTTGTCTGCAAAATTCTACATGATCTTGTCATTACAATGCTCTATGCGCTTGTCATCACAATGCTACAAGACCCCTGTAATCACAATGCTCCATGCCCCTTTTCATCTCAATGCTCCATGAACCCTGTCATCACAATGCACCATGCCCATTATCATAATGCTTCAGGTTATTGTCATTACAATGAAATCAAAAGTCTCCGTGACCTCTGTCATCATAATGCTCCAAACCCTTGTGATCACAATGTTCCATAACATTTATCATCACCACACCCCATGACGATCATCATCACAATTATCCTTGGACTTCTGATCACAATGCTCCCTGATCTTTGTCATCACAATGCTCAATACACTTGTCTTCACAATGCTCCCTGACACTTGTCGTCAGTATGCTCCTTGAACACTGTCATGACAAGGCTCCATGCATTTTTCATCACAATGATCCATGCCCTTTTCATCACAATGCTCCAAGACCCCAGTAATCACAATGTTCCATGCCCTTGTCATCAAAAACTCTATGACGCATGTCATCAGAATGCTCCATGGCTTTTTCCTCACTATGCTCCATGGCATTGTCTTCACAATGCTCCATGTACCCTCTCATCACATTGCACCATGCACTTGCCATTACAATCCTCCATGACCCATGTATCACAGTGTTCCGTGCCCTTGTCATCACAATGCTCCTGTCAACTCTCATCACAATAAAATATGAAATATTTCAAACCAATGCTCAATGCCCTTCTCATCACAATGCTCCATTACCACTGTCATAACAATGCACCACGACCACTGCCATCACAATGTTCCACGGCCTTGTCATCACAAGGCTCCATGACCCTTGTCATCACAATCCACTAAGAAACATGTAATCAAAATTCTCCATGCCCTTGTCATAACAAAGCTCCATGACGCATGTCATCAGAAGGTCCCATGGCCTTCTCATCACAATGCTCCATGCCCTTGTCATCACAATGCTCCAAGACCACTGTAAACACAATGCTCCAGGCCCCTATTCATCTCAATGCTCCATGAACCCTGTCATCACAATGCACCATGCCCATCTTCATAATGCTTCAGGCTATTGTCACTACAATGAAATCAATATTCTCCATGACTTCTGTCATCATAATGCTCCAAACCCTTGAAATCACAATGTTCCATAACACTTATCATCACAATACCCCATGACGATCATCATCACAATTATCCATGGTGTTCTCATCACAATGCTCCATGATCATTGTCATCACAATGCTCAATACACTTGTCATCACAATACTCCCTGACACCTGCCGTCAGTATGCTCCTTGAACCCTGTGATGACAAGTCTCCATGCCTTTTACATCACAATGATCCATGCCTTTTCATCACAATGCTCCAAGACCCCTGTTATCACAATGCTCCATGGCCTTGTCAGCACAAAGCACCATGACGCATGTCATCAGAATTCTCCATGGCTTCTCCTCACAGTGCTCCATGCTCTTGTCATCACAATGCTCCAAGACCCTTGTAATCACAATGCTCCATGCCGTTTTTCATCAGAATGCTCCATGAGACTTGTTATCACAAGTCTCCATGGTCATCTCATCACAATGCTCCAGGACCTTGTCATCACCATGCTCCATTCCCTTGTCATCACAATGCTCCATGACCCCTGTCATTACAATAATCCATTAACATTTCCAGCCGAATGCTACATGACATTCTCATCACAATGCTCCATGACCAATATCATCACAGTGCTCCATGACCCCGGTCATCACAACCATCCATAACACCTGACAACACAGTGATCCCTGACTCTTGTCATCACAATGCTCCATTCCCTAGTCATCACGATGCTCCATGGCCCCTGTCATCACAATAGTCCATGAACATTTTCAGCCCAATGCTCCATGAACCTTGTCATCACAATGATCCATGCCCTTGTCATCCCAATGCTCCATGACCCCTGTATTCACAATGCTCCTTGACGCTTGTCATCACAGTGCTCCATGACACCTGTCATCACAATGCTCCATGCCTTTGTCAGCAAAATGCTACATGACCTTGTCATTGCAATGCTCTATGCGCTTGTCATCACAATACTCCATTACCATTGTCATCACAAACCTCCTTGAATCTTGGGATCACATTGCTTCATGCCCTTGTCATCACAATGCTCCATGTGTCTTGAAATCAAAATGATCCATGACCTCTCTCATCACAATGCTCCAAACCCTTGTGATCACAATGTTCCATAACACTTGTCATCACAATGCTCCATGAAGCCTGTCATCACAATACTCCACACTCTTTTCATCACATTGCTCCATGACCTTTGTCATCACAATTCTCAATACACTTGTCATCACCATGCTCCCTGACACTTGTCGTCAGAATTCTCCTTGAAAACTGTCACGAAAAGGCTCCATGCCTTATTCATCACAATGCCCCATGCCTTTTTCATCACAATGCTCCATGACATTGTCATTAAAATTCTCCACAAGCTTGTCATTAGAATGCTCCATGACCCTTGTCATCACAATTCTCCATGCACTTTTCAGCACAATGCTCCCTGACCCTTGTCATCACTATGCTCCAAGCCATTGTCATCACAATGCTCCATTACCTTTGTCATCAGAATCCTCCATGACACTTGGCATCACAATGCTCGATGCCATTGTCATCACAATGGGCCATTACATATGTCATCACAATGCTCCCTGACACCTGTCTTCACAATACTGCATCACCTTGTCATCACAATGATACATGCCCTTGTCATCACAGTGTGTCATTCCATCTGTCATTGCAATAATCCATGAAATATATTAGACCAATGCTCAATGCCCTTGTCATCACAATGCTCCATGTCCTTGTTATCACAATGTTCCAAGACCCCTGTAATCAGAATGCTCCATGCCCCTTTTCATCAGTATGCTCCATGAGACTTGTCTTCACAAAGCTCCATGGATTTCTCATCACAAAGCTCCAGGACCTTGTCATCACAATGCTTCACGACCTTGTCATGAAAATCCTCAATGGCCCTTGTAATCATAATGCTGCAAGCCCTAGTCATCACAATGCTCCATTATATTTGCCATCACAATGCTCCATTACATTTGGCATCACAATGCTCCCTGCCATTGTCATCGCAATGGACCATGACATATGTCATCACAATGCTCCCTGACACCTCTCTTCACAATAATCCATGACCTTCTCATCACAATGCCCCATGCCCTTGTCATCACAATGCACCATGTCCACTGTCATCACAATAATCTATGAAATTACTCAGACCAATGCTCCATGCCCCTGTCTTCACAATGCCCCATACCCTGTTTAGCACAATGCTCCATGACCCCTGTGCTCACAATGCTCCATTACTCCAGTCATCACAATGCTTCATATCGTTTGTCATCACAGCGGTCCATGCCCGTGTCATCACAAGGCCCTGTGTCCTTTGTAACCACAATGCTCCATGAACATTTCATCACACTGCTCCGTGACCCTTGTCATCACAGTGCTCCATGCCTTTGTCAGAACAATGCTCCATGACCCTTGTCATCACAATGTGCCATGCGCTTTTCATCACAATGATCCACAACATTGTCATGTCTATGCTCCATAAACCTTGTAATCACAATGCTCCATGCACTTCTCATCCAAATGCTCTCTCACCTGAGATATCACAATGTTCCATCACTAGTTATCACAATGCTCCCTCACCCCTGTAATCACAGTGTTCCATACCCCTGTCATCACAATGCTACATCCCCTTATCAGCACAGTGTTCCATGACCCCTAACATCACAATGTTCCATAACCCCTGTCATCAAAATGCTCCATGACCATTTTCATCCCAAAGCTCCATGACCCCTGGCATCACAATGTTCTATAACCCCTGTCATCAAAATGTTCCATTACACTTTTCATCAAATTGCTGCATGACCCTGTCACCAAAACGCTCCCTGCCCTTCTCATCACAATGCACCACACCCTTGTCATCAAAATGCTCCATGACCTTTGTCATCACAAAGCTCCATGACCCTTGGCATCACAATGCTCCATGTTGTCATCACAATGCTCCATGAACCCTCTCATCACATTGCTCCATGCCCTTGTCATCACAAAGCTCCATAACACTTGTCATCACAATGCTCGATGCGTTCTCATCACAATGCTCCATGCCCCTGTCATTACAATCCACCATGACCCATGTATCACAGTCTTCCGTGCCCTTGTCATCACAATGCTCCATGCCCAATCTCATCACAATAATCCGTGAAATATTACAAACCAATGCTCAATTCCCTTCTCATCAATATGCTCCATTACTTCTGTCATAACAATGATCCATGACCACTGCCATCACCATGTTCCACGGACTTGTCATCACTAGGCTCCATGACACTTGTCATCACAATGCTCCAAGAACCCTGTAATCACAATGCTCCATGCCCTTGTCATCACAATGCTCCAAGATCCCTGTAATCACAATGCTCCATGCCCCTTTTCATCTCAATGCTCCATGAACCCTGTCATCACAATGCACCATGCCAATCATCATAATGCTTCAGGCTATTGTCATCACAATGAAATCAAAATTCTCCATGAACTCTGTCATCATAATGCTCCAAAACCTTGTGATCACAATGTTCCATAACACTTATCATCACAACACCCCATGACGATCATCATCACAATTATCCATGGCCTTCTCATCACAATGCTCCATGACCTTTGTCATCACAATTCTCAATACACTTGTCATCACAATGCTCCCTGACACTTGTCATCAGAATGCTCCTTGAACCCTGTCAAAAAAAGGCTCCATGCCTTTTTCATCACACTGTCCCATGCCGTTTTCATCACAATGCTTCATGCCATTGTCATCAAAATACTCCACAGGCTTGTCATCAGAATGCTCCATGACACTTTTCATCACAATTCTCCATGCACTTGTCAGCACAATGCTCCTTGATACTTGTCATCGCAGTGCTCCAAGGCATTTTCATCACAATGCTCAATTACATTTGTCATCAGAATCCTCCATGACACTTGGCATCACAATGCTCCATGCCATCGTAATCACAATGGGCCATTACATATATCATCACAATGCTCCCTGACACCTGTCTTGACAATACTGCATGACCTGGTCATCACAATGCTCCATGCCCTTGTCATCACAATGCGCCATTCCAACTGTCATCGCAATAATCCATGAAACTTATTAGACAAATGTTCATTGCCCTTGTCATCACAATGTTCCATGCACTTTTTATCACCATGCTCCATGACCACTGTCATCACAATGCTCCGTGACTCCAGTCATCACAGTGCTTCATTACCTGTGTCATCACAATGGTCCGTGCCCTCGTCATCAACAGTCTCTGTGACCTATTTAACCACAATGCTCCATGAACTTTTCATCACAATGCTCTTTGACCGTTGTCATCACAATGCTCTATGCGTTTCTCAGCACAATGCTCCATGAACCTTGTCATCACAATGCTCCATGCGCTTGTCAGCACAATGTTCCATGACACATGTCATCACAATGCACCATGCGCTTATCATCACTGTGCTCCACAATCTTGTCATCACAATGCTCCATAAAATTTTTCATCACAATGCTCCATGCACTTCTCATCAAAATGCTCTCTCAACACTGATATCACAATGCTACATCACTATTTGTCACAATACTCCCTCACCCCTGTCATCACAATGTTCCATGACTCCTGTCATCACAATGCTACATGCACTTATCATCATAATGTTCGATGACCCATGACATCACTATGTTCCATAACACCTGTCATCAAAATGTTCCATGACACTTTTCATCAAATTGCTCCATGAACCTGTCATCACAATGCTCCCTGCCCTTCTCATCACAATGCACAACGCCCTTGCCATCAAAATGCTCCATGACCATTGTCATCACAAATATCCATGACACTTGGCATCACAATGTTCCATGTCATTGTCATCACAGTGCTCCATGAACGCTCTCATCACATTGCTCCATGCCCTTGACTTCACATAGCTCCATGACACAGGTCATCAGAATGCTCCACCACCTTCTCATCACAATGCTCCATGCCCTTGCCATCACAGTGCTCCATTATACCTGTCATAACAATGCTCCATGACCCCTGCCATCACGATGTTCCATGGCCTTGTCATCACAAGGCTCCATGACCCTTCTCATCACAATGCTCCAAGAACACTGTAATCACAATGCTCTATGCCCCTTTTCATCTCAATGATCCATGAAACCTGTCATAACAATGCACCATGCCCATCATCATAATGCTTCATGCTATTGTCATAACAATGAAATCAAATACTCCATGACCTCTGTCATAACAAAGCTCCAAACCCTTGTGATCACAATATTCCATAACACTTGACATCACAGTGCCCCATGACGCTCGTCATCACAATTATCCATGGTCTTCTCATCACAATGCTCCATGACCTTCGTCATCACAATGCTCAATACACTTGTCATCATACTGCTCCCTGACACTTGTTGTCTGTATGCTCCTTTTACCCTGTCATGACAAGGCTCCATGCCATTTTCATCACAATGATCCATGCCCTTTTCATCACAATGCTCCAAGACCCATGTAATCACGATGCTCCATGTCCTTGTCATCACAAAACTCAATGATGCATGCCATCAGAATGCTCCTTGGACTTCTCCTCACAATGCTTCATGCCCTTGTCATCACAAAGTTCCAAGACCCCTGTAATCACAATGCTGCATGCCCTTTTTCATCTGTAAGCTCCATGAGACTTGTCATCACATGGCTCCATGGTTTTGTCATCATAATGCTCCCAGCCCTAGTCATCACAATGCTCCATTATATTTCTCATCACATTCCTCCATTACATTTGGCATCACAATGCTCCCTGCCATTGTCATCTCAATGGCCCATGCCATATGTCATCCCAATGCTCCATGACCCCTGTATTCACAATGTTCCGTGACGCTTGTCATCACAGTGCTGCAT
Source organism: Mesoplodon mirus (assembly GCF_964341445.2). Classification (NCBI taxonomy): domain Eukaryota; kingdom Metazoa; phylum Chordata; class Mammalia; order Artiodactyla; family Ziphiidae; genus Mesoplodon; species Mesoplodon mirus. The sequence continues at coordinate 4,066,657 of NW_028295819.1, read as the reverse complement.
GACACCTGTCATCACAATCCTCCATGCCTTTTTCAGTAAAATGCTACATGACCTTGTCATTACAATGCTCTATGCGCTTTTCATCACAATACTCCATTACCATTGTCATCACTATCCTCCATGAACCTTGGGATCACATTGCTTCATGCCCTTGTCATCACAATGCTCCATGCTCCTTGAAATCAAAATGATCCATGACCTCTGTCATCACAATGCTCCAAACCCTTGTGATCACAATGTTCCATAACACTTGTCATCACAATGCTGCATGATGCCTATCATCACAATACTCGATGCTCTTTTCATCACAATGCTCCATGACCTTTGTCATCACAATTCTCAATACACTTGTCATCACAATGTTCCCTGACAGTTGTCTTCAAAATGCTCCTTGAACCCTGTCACGAAAAGGCTCCATGCCTATTTCATCACAAAGCCCCATGCCGTTTTCATCACAATGGTCCATGCCATTGTCATCAAAATAATCCACAAGCTTGCCATCAGAATGCTCCATGACCCTTGTCATCACAATTCTCCATGCACTTGTCAGCACAATGCTCCCTGACCCTTGTCATCACTATGCTCCAAGCCATTGTCATCACAATGCTCCATTACATTTGTCATCATAATTCTCCATGACACTTGGCATCACAATGCTCCATGCCATTGTCATCACAATTGGCTAATACATATGTCATCACAATGCTCCCTGACACCACTTTTCACAATACTCCATGACATGGTCATCACAATGCTCCTTGCCCTTAACATCACAATGCTCCATTACATCTGTCATAACAATGCTCCATGACCACTGATATCACAATGTTCCACGGCCTTGTCATGACAAGGCTCCAGGAACCTTATCATCACAATGGTCCAAGACCCCTGTAATCACAATGCTCCATGCCCTTTTTCATCAGAATGCTCCATGAGACTTGTCACCACAAGTCTCCATGGTCATCTCATCACAATGCTCCAGGACCTTGTCATCACCATGCTTCATTCCCTTGTCATCACAATGCTCCATGACCACTGTCATCACAATACTCCATGAACATTTTCAGCCCAATGCTCCACGAGCTTCTCATCACAGTGCTCCATGACCAATATCATCACAATGCTCCATGACCACTGTCATCACAACACTCCATGACACCTGACAACACAATGATCCGGGACTCTTGTCATCACAATGCTCCATTCCCTAGTCATCACAATGCACCATGACCCCTGTCATCACAATAATCCATGAACATTTTCAGCCCAATGCTCCATAACTCTTGTCATCACAATGATCCATGCCCTTGTCATCCCAATGCTCCATGACCACTATATTCACAATGCTCCGTGACGCTTGTCATCACACTGCTCCATGACACCTGTCATCACAATGCTCCATGCCTTTGTCATCACAATGGGCCATTACATATGTCATCACAATACTCCCTGACTCCTCTCTTCACAATACTGCATGACCTGGTCATCAAAATGCTCCATGACCTTGTCATCACAATGCGCCATTTCAACTGTCATCACAATAATACATGAAACTTATTAGACCAATGCTCCATGCCAATTTCATCAAAATGGACCATGACATATGTCATCATAATGCTCCCTGACACGTCTGCACAATACTCCATGCCCTTGTCATCACAATGCTCCATGTCCTTGTCATCACAATGCTACATGCCCACTGTCATCACAATAATCTATGAAACTTGTCAGACCAAATCTCCATGCCCCTGTCATCACAATGCTCCATGCCCTTGTTATCACAATGCTCCAAGACCCCTGTCATCACAATGCTCCGTGAATCCAGTCATCACAGTGCTTCATAACGTTTGTCATCACAACGGTCTATGCCCGTGTCATCACAAGGCTCTGTGACCTTTGTAACCACAATGTTCCATGAACTTTTCATCACAATGCTCCGTGACACTTGTCATCACAATGCTCCAAGCCTTTGTCAGAACAATGCTCCATGACCCTTGTCATCCCATTGGGCCATGCGCATTTCATCACAATGATACACAACCTTGTCATTTCTATGCTCCATAAAGCTTGTAATCACAATTCTCCATGCACTTCTCATCCAAATGCTCACTCACATGAGATATCACTATGTTCCATCATTAGTCATCACAATCCTCCCTTAACCCTGTTATCACAATGTTCCATGACCCCTGTCATCACAATGCTACATCCCCTTATCAGCACATGGCTCCATGACCACTGTCATCAAAATACTCCATGAACATTTTCAGCCCAATCCTCCATGAACCTTGTCATCACAATCGTCCATGCCCTTGTCATTCCAATGCTCCATGACCCCTGTATTCACAATGTTCCGTGACGCTTGTCATCACAGTGCTGCATGACACCTGTCATCACAATGCTCCATGCCTTTGTCAGCAAAATGCTACATGACCTTGTCATTACAATGCTCTAGGCACTTGTCATCGCAATACTCCATTACCATTGTCATCACAATCCTCCATGAACCTTGGGATCACATTGCTTCATGCCCTTGTCATCACAATGCTCCATGCTCTTTGAAATCAAAATGATCAATGACTTCTGTCATCACAATGCTCCAAACCCTTGTGATCACAATGTTCCATAACACTTGTCATCACAACGCTCCATGATGCCTGTCATCACAGTACTCCATGCCCTTTTCATTACAATGCTCCATGACTTTTGTCATCACAATTCTCAATACACTTGTCATCACAATGCTCCCTGACACTTGTCATCAGCATGCTCCTTGAAACCTGTCACGAAAGGCTGCTTGACATTTTATCACAAAGCCCCATGCCATTTTCATCACAATGCTCCATGCCATTGTCATCAAAGTACTCAACAAGCTTGTCATCAGAATGATCCATGACCCTTGTCATCACAATTCTCCATGCACTTGTCAGCACAGTGTTCCCTGACCCTTCTCATCACAATGCTCCAAGCCATTGTCATCACAATGCTCCATTACATTTGTCATGAGAATTCTCCATGACACTTGGCATCACAATGCTCCATGCAATTGTCATCACAATGGGCCATTACATATGTCATCACAATGCTCCCTGACACCTATCTTCACAATATTGCAAGACCTGGTCATCACAATGCTCCATGCCCTAGTCATCACAATGCGCCATTCCAACTGTCATCGCAATAATACATGAAACATATTAGACGAATGCTCCATGCCCTTGTCATCACAATGCTCCATGCCCTTGTTATCACAATGTTCCATGACCCCAGTCATCACAATGCTCCTTGACTCCAATCATCACAATGCTCCGTGACTCCAGTCATCACAATGCTCCATGACTTTTGTTATCACAGTGGTCCATGCCCTCATCATCAACAGACTTTGTGACCTTTTTAACCACAATGCTCCATGAACTTTTCATCACAATGCTCTTTGACCCTTGTCATCACAATGCTCTATGCCTTTCTCAGCACAATGCTCCATGCCCTTTTCATCACAATGCTCCATGACCCCTGTCATCACATTGTTCCGTGACTCCAGTCATCACAATTCTTCATAACATTTGTCATCACAATGGTCTATACCCGCGTCATCACAAGGCTCTGTTACCATTGTAACCACAATGCTCCATGAACTTTTCATCACAATGCTCCGTAACCCTTGTCATCACAATGCTCCATGCCTTTGTCAGAAAAATGCTCCATGACATTTGTCATCACAATGTGCCATGCACTTTTCATCCCAACGGTGCACAAATTTGTCATCGAAATGCTCCATAAAACTTGTAATCACAATGCTCCATGTCCTTCTCATCACAATGCTCCATTACCCCTGTCATAACAATGCTCCATGACCCCTGCCATCATAATGTTCCACGGCCTTGTCATCAGAAGGCTCCATGACACGTGTCATCACAATGCTCCAAGACCCCTGTAATCACAATGCTCCATGCCATTATCATCACAAAGCTCCATGACACATGTCATTAGAAAGTTCCATGGCCTTCTCATCAAAATGCTCCATTCCTTTGTCATCACAATGCTCAAAGACCCCTGTAATCACAATGCTCCATGCCACTTTTCATCTCAATGCTCCATGAACCCTGTCATCACAATGCATCATGCTAATCATAATAAAGCTTCCAGCTATTGTCAGCACAATGAAATCAAAATTCTCAGTGACATCTGTCATCGCAATGCTCCATGACCCCTGTCATCACAATACTCCATGAACATTTTCAGCCCAATGCTCCATGACACTTGTCATCACAATGATCCATGCCCTTGTCATCCCAATGCTCCATGACCCCTGTATTCACAATGCTTCGTGACGCTTTTCATCACAGTGCTCCATGACACATGTCGTCACAATGCTCCATGCCTTTGTCAGCAAAATGCTACATGACCTTGTCATTACAATGCTCTATGTGCTTGTCTTCACAATACTCCATTACCATTGTCATCACTCTACTCCATGAACCTTGGGATCACATTGCTTCATGCCCTTGTCATCACAATGCTACATGCTCCTTGAAATCAAAATGATCCATGACCTCTGTCATCGCAATGCTCCAAAACCTTCTGATCACAATGTTCCATAAAACTATTCATCACAACGCTCCATGATGCCTGTCATCACAATACTTCATGATCTTTTCATCACAATGCTCCATGACATTTGTCATCACAATTCTCAATACACTTGTCATCACAATGCTCCCTGACACTTGTCGTCAGAATGCTCCTTGAACCCTGTCACGAAAAGGCTCCATGCCTTTTTCATCACAATGCCCCATGCCGTTTTCATCACAATGCTCCATGCCATTGTCATCAAAATACTCCACAATCTTGTCATCAGAAAGCTCCATGACCCCTGTCATCACAATTCTCCATGCACTTATCAGCACAATGCTCCCTGAACATTGTCATCACTATGCTCCAAGCCATTGTCATCACAATGCTCCATTAACTTTGTCATCAGAATCCTCCATGACACTTGGCATCACAATGCTCCATGCCATTGTCATCACAATGGGCCAATACATATGTCATCACAATGTTCCGTGACACAACTTTTTACAATACTGCGTGACCTGGTCATCACAATGTTCCATGCCCTTCTCATCACAATGCTCCATTACCTCTGTCATAACAATGCTCCATGACCCCTGACATCAGTGTTCCACGGCCTTGTCATCACAAGGCTCCATGACCCCTGTCATCACAATACTTCATGCCCTTGTCATCACATTGCTCCATGACACCTGTCATCACAATGGTTCATGCCACTTTTCATTATAGTGCTCCATGATGCTCGACACCACAATTACCCAAGGTCTTCTCATCACAATGCTCCACGGTTTTGCCATCACCATGCTCCATGCCTAGTCATCACAAAGCTAAATGTCCCTTGTCCCCACAATTCTCCACGTCCTTGTCATTACAATGCTCCTGGCACTTCACATCAAAATGTTATATGCTCTTGTCATCACAATACTCCATGCAATTGTCATCGCAATGCTCCATGACCCCTGTTATAGGAAGCTCCATGCACTGTCCATCACAATGTTTCACGACCTGGACATTAAAATTATCAATGGCCCTTGATATCACAATGCTCCATGCCCTTGTCATCACAATGCTCCTTTACTTTGTCACAGCAAACCTCCATGACACTTGGCATCACAGTGCTCCATGATATTGTCATCAAACTGGAACATGACATATTTCATCACAATGCTCCCTGACACCTTTCTTCACAATAATCCATGACCTTGTCATAACAGTGCTCCATGCCCTTGTCATTACAATGTGCCATGCCCAATCTTATCACAATAATCCATGAAAATTGTCAGACCAATGCTCCATGCCACTTTTCATCACAATGCTCCATGAATGCTGTCATCACAATGCACCATGCCCATCATCATAATGCTTCATGCTATTGTCATCACAATGAAATCAAAATGCTCCATGAACTCTGTCCTCACAATGCTGCAAACCCTTGTGATTACCGTGTTACATAACACTTGTTATCACAATGCCCCATGACGCTGGTCAGCAAAATTATCCATGGTCTTCTCATCACAATGCACCATGACTTTTGTCATCACAATGCTCAATACACTTGTCATCACAATGCTCTCTGACTATTGCCCTCAGTATGCACCTTGAACTTTTTCATGACAAGGCTCCATGCCTATTTCATCACAATGATCCATGTCCTATTCCTCACAATGCTCCCAGATCCCTGTAATCACAATGCTCCATTCCCCTTTTCAAATCAATGCTCCATGAACCCTGTCATCACAATGCATCATGCCCATCATCATAATGCTTCTGGCTATGGTCAGCACAATGAAATCAAAATTCTCCATGACCTCTGTCATCACAATGCTCCATGAACCCTGTCATCACAATACTCCATGAACATTTTCAGCCCAATCCTCCATGAACCTTGTCATCACAATGATCCATGCCCTTGTCATCCCAATGCTCCATGACCCCTGTATTCACAATGCTCCGTGACGCTTGTCATCACAGTGCTCCATGACACCTGTCATCACAATGCTCCATGACTTTGTCAGCAAAATGCTACATGACCTTGTCATTACAATGCTCTATGTGCTTGTCATCACAATACTCCATTACCATTGTCATCACAATCCTCCATGAACCTTGGGATCCCATTGCTTCATGCCCTTGTCATCACAATGCTCCCTGCTCCTTGAAATCAAAATGATCCATGAACTCTCTCATCGCAATGCTCCAAACACTTGTGATCACAATGTTCCATAACACTTGTCATCACAACGCTCCATGATACCTGTCTTCACAATACTCCATGCCCTTTTCATCACAATGCTCCATGACCTGTGTCATCACAATTCTCAATACACTTGTCATCACAATGCTCCCTGACACTTGTCTTCAGAATACTCCTTGAACCCTCTCACGAAAAGGCTCCATGACGTTTTTATCACAATGCCCCATGCCGTTTTCATCACAATGCTCCATGCCATTGTCATCACAATGGGCCATTACATATGTCATCACAAAGTTGTCTGACACCTATATTCACAATAATGCATGACCTGGTCATCACAATGTTCCATGCCCTTGTCATCACAATGCGACATTCCAACAGTCATCACAATACTCCATGAAACATATTAGACCAATGATACATGCCCTTTTCATCACAATGCTCCATGCCCTTTTTATCACAATGCTCCATGACCCCTGTCATCTCAATGCTCCGTGACTCCAGTCATCACAATGCTCCATGACATTTGTCATCACAGTGGTCAATGCCCTCATCATCAACAGTCTCTGTGAATATTTTAACCACAAAGCTCCATGAACATTTCATCACAATGCTATTGGACCCATGTCACCACAATTCTCTATGCCTTTCTCAGCAAAATTCTCCATGTCCTTCTCATCACAATGCTCCATGACCCCTGTCATCACAATGCTCCGTGACTCCAGTCATCACAATTCTTCATAACATTTGTCATCACAATGGTCGATGCCCACGTCATCGCAAGGCTCTGTTACCATTGTAACCACAATGCTCCATGAACTTTTCACCACAAAGCTCTGTGACACTTGTCATCACAATGCTCCATGCCTTTGTCAGAAAAATGCTCCATGACCCTTGTCATCACAATGTGCCAAGCGCTTCTCATCCCAATGGTCCAAAAATTGGTCATGTCAATGCTCCATAAACCTTGTAATCACAATGCTCCATGCCCTTCTCATCACAATGCTCCATGCCCTTGGCATCACAATGCACCATGTGCACTGTCATCACAATAGTCTATGAAACATGTCAGACAAATGCTCCATGCCCCTTTCATCACAATACTCCATGCCCTTGTCATCACAATGCTTCATGACACATGTCATCACAATGCTCCTTGACTCCAGTCATCACAATGCTTCATAACGTTTGTCATCAAAATGGTCCATGCCCGCGTCATCACAAGGCTCTGTGACCTTTGTAACCACAGTGCTCCTTGAACATTTCATCACAATGCTCCGTGACCCTTGTCATCACAATGCTCCATGCCTTTGTCAGAACAATGCTCAATGAAACTTGTCATCACACTGCACTGTGCCACGCCCTTTTCATTACAACGGTCCACAACCTTGTCATTGCTATGCTCCATAAATCTTGTAATCACAATGCTCCATGCACTTCTCATCAAAATGCTCTCTCACCAGAGATATCACAGTGTTCCATCACTAGTCATCACAATACTCCCTCACCCCTGTAGTCACAATGTTCCATGACACCTGATATCACAATGTTCTATAACCCCTGTCATCAAAATGCTCCATGATCCTTTTCATCCCAAAACTCCATGACCCCTGGCATCACAATGTTCTATAACCCCTGCCATCAAAATGTTCCATGACACTTTTCATCAAATTGCTCCATGACCATGTCATCAAAATGCTCCCTGCCCTTCTCATCACAATGCACCACACACTTCTCATCAAAAGGCTCCATGACCTTTGTCATCACAAAGCTCAATGACCCTTGTCATCACAATGCTCCATGTCATTGTCATCACAATGCTCCATGAAACCTCTCATCACATTGCTCCATGCCCTTGTCATCACAAAGCTCCATGACACTTGTAATCACAATGCTCGATGCCCTTCTCATCACAATGATCCATGTCCTTGTCATTACAATCCTCCATGACCCATGTATCACAGTGTTCCGTGCCATTGTCATCACAATGCTCCATGCCCTTTCTCATCACAATAATTCATGAAACATTTCAGACCAGTGCTCAATGCCCTTCTAATCACAATGCTCCATTACCTCTGTCATGACAATGCTCCATGAACCCTGCCATAATAATGATCCACGGCCTTGTCATCACAAGGCTCCATGACCCTTGTCATCACAATGCTCCAAGACCCCTGTAATCACAATGCTCCATGCCCTTGTCATCACAAACCTCCATGACGCATGTCATCAGAATGTTCCGTGGCATTCTCATCACAATGCTCCATGCCCTTGTCATCAAAATGCTCCAAAACCACTGTAATCACAGTGCTCCATGACCCTTTTCATCTCAATGCTCCATGAACCCTGTCATCACAATGCACCATGCCCATCATCATAATGCTTCAGGCTATTGTCATCACAATGAAATCAGTAATCTCCATGACCTCTGTCATCATAATGCTCCAAAACCTTTTGATCACAATGTTCCATAACACTTATCATCACAACACAGCATGACACTCATCATCACAATTATCCATGGTCTTCTCATCACAATGCTCCATTACATTTGTCATCACAATGCTCAATACACTTGTCATCACAGTGCTCCCTGACACTTGTCGTCAGTATGCTGCTTGAACCCTGACATGACAAGGCTCCATGCCTTTTTCATCACAATGATCCATGCCCTTTTCATCACAATGCTCCAACACCCCTGTAATCACAATGCTCCATGCCCTTGTCATCACAAAGCTCCATGACCCATGTCATCAGAATGCTGCATGGCCGTCTCATGACAATGCTCCATGCCCTTGTCATCACGATGCTCCAAGACCACTGTAATCACAATGATCCATGCCCCTTTTCATTAGAATGCTCCATGAAACTTGTCATCACAAGCCTCCATGGTCTTCTCATCACAATGCTACAGGACCTTGTCATCACCAAGCTCCATGACCCTTGTCATCACAATACTCAATGAATATTATCAGCACAATGCTCCATGACATTCTCATCACAATGCTCCATGACCAATATCCTCACAATGCACCATGACAACTGTCATCACAACACTCCATGACACCTGACAACACAATGATCCGGGACTCTTGTCATCACTATGCTCCATTCCCTAGTCATCACCATTATCGATGACCCCTGTCATCACAATGCTCCGTGACACCTGTCATCACAATGCTTCATAACGTTTGTCATCACAATGGTCCATGCCCGCGTTATCCCAAGTCTCTGTGACCTTTATAACCACAATTCTCAATGAACTTTTCATCACAATGCTCCGTGACCCTTGTCATCAGAATGCTCCATGACACATGTCATCAGAAAGCTCCATGGCTTTCTCATCACAAAGCTCCTTGCCCTTGCCATCACAATGCTACATTACCCCTGTCATAACAATGCTCCATGATCCCTGCCATCACGATGTTCCATGGAAATGTCATCACAAGGCTCCATGACCCTTCTCCTCACAATGCTCCAAGAACACTGTAATCACAATGTTCCATGCCCCTTTTCATCTCAATGATCCATGAACCCTGTCATCACAATGCACCATGCCCATCATCCTAATGCTTCATGCTATTGTCATCACAATGAAATCAAAATTATCCATGACCTCGGTCATAACAATGCTCCAAACCCTTGTGATCACAATATTCCATAACACTTGTCATCACAATGCCCCATGACGCTCGTCATCACAGTTATCTATGGTCTTCTCATCACAATGCTCCATGACCTTTGTCATCACAATGCTCAGTACTCTTATCATCAAAATGCTCCCTGACACTTGTTGTCTGTACTCTCCTTGAACCCTGTCATAACAAGGTCCCATGACCTTTTCATCACAATGTTCCAAGACCACTGTAATCACAATGGTCCATGAACATTTTCATCAGTATGCTCCATGAGATTTGTTATCACAAGGCTCCATGGTTTTCTCATCACAATGATCCAGGACATTGTCATCACAATGCTTCACGACCTTGTCATGAAAATTCTCAATGGCCCTTATCATAATGCTCCAAGCGCTAGTCATCACAATGTTCCATTATATTTGTCATAACAATCCTCCATTATATTTGGCATCACAATGCTCCATGCCATTGTCATCGCAATGGACCATGACATAGGTCATCACAATGCTCCCTGAAACCTGTCTTCACAATACTCCATGACCTTCTCATCAAAACGCTCCATGCCCTTTTCATCACAATGCTCCGTGACTCCAGTCATCACAATGCTTCATGATCTTTGTCATCCCAATGCTCCATGCCCTTGTCATTACAATCCTGCATGACTCATGCATCATAGTGTTCCGTACCCTTGTCATCACAATGCTCTATGCCCACTCTCATCACAATAATCCATGAAACATTTTAGACCAATGTTCCATGCCCTTCTCATCACAATGCTCCATTACCTCTGTCATAACAATACACCATGACCCCTGCCATCACAGTGTTCCACGGCATAGTCATCACAAGGTTCCATGAGACTTGTTATCACAATGCTGAAGACCCTTGTAATCACAATGCTCCATGCCCTTGTCATCACAAAGCTCCATGACGCATGTCATCAGTATGTTCCATGGCCTTCTCATCACAATGCTCCATGCCCTTTTCATCACAATGCTCCAAGACCACTGAAATCACAGTGCTCCATGACCCTTTTCATCTCAATGCTCCATGAAACCTGTAATCACAATGCACCATGCCCATCATCATAATGCTTCAGGCTATTGTCATCACAATGAAATCAGTAATCTCCATGACCTCTGTCATCATAATGCTCCAAATCCTTGTGATCACAATGTTCCATAACACTTATCATCACAACACCCCATGACGCTCATCATCACAATTAACCATGGTCTTCTTATCACAATGCTCCATGATCTTTGTCATCACAATGCTCAATACACTTGTCATCACAATGCTCCCTGACACTAGTCGTCAGTATGCCCCTTGAAGCCTTTCATGACAAGGCTCCATACCTTTTTCATAACAATGATCCGTGCCATTTTCATAACAATGCTACAAGATCCCTGTAATCACAATGCTCCATGCCCTTGTCATCACAAAACTCCATGACACATGTCATCAGAAAGCTGCATGGCCTTCTCATCACAATGCTCCATGCCCTAGTCATCACAGTGCTCCAAGACCCCTGTAATCACAATGCTCCATGCCCATTTTCATCAGAATGCTTCATGAGACTTGTCATCACAAGTCTCCATGGTCTTCTCATCACAATGCTCCAGGACCTTGTCATCACCATGCTCCATTCCCTTGTCATCACAATGCTCCATGACCCGTATCATCACAATAATCCATGAAAATCTTCAGCCCAATGCTCCACGACCTACACATCACAGTGCTCCATGGCCAATATCATCACAATGCTCCATGACCACTGTCATCACAACACTCCATTACTCCTGACAACACAATGATCCGGGACTCTTGTCATCACAAAGCTCCATGACCCCTGTCATCACAACACTCCATGAACATTTCAGCCCCGTGCTCCATGACACTTGTCATCACAATGATCCATGCCCTTTTCATCCCAATGCTCCATGACCCCTGTATTCACAATACTCCGTGACGCCTGTTATCACAGTGCTCCATGACACATGTCATCACAATGCTCCATGCCTTTGTCAGCAAAATGCTACATGACCTTGTCATTACAATGCTCTATGCACTTGTCATCACAATACTCCATTTCTATTGTCATCACCATCCTCAATGAACCTTGGGATAACATTGCCTCATACCCTTGTCATCACAATGCTCCATGCTCCTTGAAATCAAAATGATCCATGACCTCTGTCATCACAATGCTCCAAACCCTTGTGATCACAATGTTCCAAAACACTTGTCATCACAACGCTCCATGATGCCTGTCACCACAATATTCCATGCCTTTTTCATCACAATGCTCCATGACCTTTGTCATCAAAATTCTCAATACACTTGTCATCACAATGCTCCCTGATATTTGTCATCAGAATGCTCCTTGAACCCTGTCACAAAAAGGCTCAATGCCTTTTTCATCACAATACCCCATGCGTTTTCATCACAGTGCTCCATGCCATTGTCATAAAAATACTCGAGAAGCTTCTCATCAGAATGCTCCATGACCCTTGTCATCACAATTCTCCATGCACTTGTCAGCACAATGCTCCCTGACCCTTGTCATCACAATGCTCCAAGCCATTGTCACCACAACTCTCCGTTACCTTTGTCATCAGAATCCTCCATGACACTTGGCATCAAAATGCTCCATGCCATTTTCATCACAATAGGCCATTGCATATGTCATCACAGTGCTCCCTGACACCTGTCTTCACAATACTGCATGACCTGGTCATCACAATGCTCCGTGCCCCTGTCATCACAATGCGCCATTCCAACTGTCATCGCAATAATCCATGAAACTTATTAGACCAGTGTTCCATGTCCTTGTCATCACAATTCTCCATTCCCTTATTATCACAAAGCTCCATGACCCCTGTCATCACAATGCTCCGTGACTCCAGTCATCACAATGCTTCATGACCTTTGTCATCACAACGGTCCGTGCCCTCGTCATCAACAGTCTCTGTGACTTTTTAACCACAATGTTCCATGAAATTTTCATCACAATTCTCTTTGACCCTTGTCATCACAATGCTGTATGCCTTTCTCAGCACAATGCTCCATGACCCTTGTCATCACAATGCTCCATGCGCTTGTCAGCACAATGCTCCATGACACATGTCATCACAATGCTCCATGACCCCTGTCATCACAATGCTCCGTGACTCCAGTCATCAAAATGCTTCATAACCTTTGTCATCACAGTGGTCCATGCCCGCGTCATCACAAGGCACTTTGACCTTTGTAACCACAATGCTCCATGAATATTTCTTCACAATTCTCTGTGACCCTTGTCATCACAATGCTCCAAGACCCCTGCAATCACAATGCTCCATGCCCCTTTTCATCAGTATGCTCCATGAGACTTGTCATCACAAGGCTCCATAGTTTTGTCATCACAATGCTCCCTGCCTTTGTCATCACAATGGGCCATTACATATGTCATCACAATGCTCCCTGACACCTGTCTTCACAATACTGCATGGCCTGGTCATCACAATGCGCCATTTTAACTGGCATCACAATAATCCATGAAACTTATTAGACCAATGTTCCATGCCCTTCTCATCACAATGCTCCATGCCCTTGTTATCACAATGCTCCATGACCCCTGTCATCACAATGCTCCGTGACTCCAATCATCAAAATGTTTCATGAACTTTGTCATCACAATGGTCCATGCCCTCGTCATCAACAGTCTCTGTGACCTTTTTAACAACAATACTCCATGAACTTTTCATCACAATGCTCTTTGACCCTTGTCATCACAATGCTCCATGCACTTGGCAGCACAATCCTCCATGACACATGTCATCACAATGCACCATGTGTTGTCATCACAGTGCTCCACACTCTTGTCATCACAATGCTCCATAAAATTTGTCATCACAATGCTCCATGCACTTCTCATCAAAATGCTCTCTCACCACTGATATCACAATGCTACATCACTATTTGTCACAATACTCCGTCACTCCTATCATCACAATGCTGCATGCACTTATCATCACAATGTTCGATGACCCCTGACATCACAATGTTCCATAACACCTGTCATCAAATGTTCCATGACACTTTTCATCAAATTGCTCAAAGACCCTGTCATCAGAATGTTCCCTGCCTTTCTCATCACAATGCACAACGCCCTTGTCATCAAAATGCTCAATGACCTTTGTCATCACAAAGATCCATGACCCTTGGCATCACAATGCTCCATGTCATTGTCATCACAGTGCTCCATGCACGCTCTCATCACATTGCTCCATGCCCTTGTCTACACAAACCTCCATGACACATGTCATCAGAATGCTCCATTGCCTACTCATCACAATGATCCATGCCCTTGCCATCACAATGCTCCATTACCCCAGTCATGACAATGCTCCATGACCCCTGCCATCACGATGTTCCATGGCCTTGTCATCACAAAGCTCCATGACCCTTCTCATCACAATGCTCCAAGAACGCTGTAATCACAATGATCTATGCGCCTTTTCATCTCAATGATCCATGAACGCTGTCATCAGAATGCACCATGCCCATCATCATAATGCTTCACGCTATTGTAATCACAATGAAATCAAATTGCTCCATGACCGCTGTCATAACAATGCTCCAAACCCTTGTGATCACAATATTCCATAACACTTGTCATCACAATGCCCCATGACGCTTGTCATCACAATTATCCATGGTCTTCTCATCACAATACTCCATGACCATTGTCATCACAATGCTCAATACACTTGTCATCAAGATGCTCCCTGACCCTTGTTGTCTGTATGCTCCTTGAACCCTGTCATGACAAGGCTCCATGCCTATTTCATCACAATGATCCATGCCATTTTCCTCACAATGCTCCAAGACTCATGTAATCACAATGCTCCATGCCCTTGTCATCACAAAGCTCGATGACGCATGCCATCAGAATGCTCCTTGGCCTTCTCCTCACAATGCTTCATGCCCTTGTCATCACAATGTTCCAAGACCCTTTTCATCAGTATGATCCATGAGACTTGTCATCACAAGGCTCCATGGTTTTTTCATCACAATGCTCAAGGAACTTGTCATCACAATGCTTCACGACCTTGTCATGAAAATTCTCAATGGCCATTGTCATCATAATGCTCCAAGCCATAGTCATCACGATGCTCCATTATATTTGTCATCACAATTCTCCATTTCATTTGGCATCACTATAATCCCTGCCATTGTCATCGCAATTGACCATGACATATGTCATCACAATGCTCCCTGACACCTGTCTTCACAATACACCATGACCTTCTCTACACAATGATCCATGCCCTTGTCATCACAATGCACCATGTCCACTGTCATCACAATAATCTATGAATCTTGTCACACAAATGCTTCATGCTCCTATCATCACAATGCTCCATGCCCTTGTCATCACAATGCTCCATGACGTCATCACAATCCTCCATGACCCATGACACATGTATCACAGTGTTCCATGCCCTAGTCCTCACAATGCTCCAAGACCCCTGTAATCACAATGCTCCATCCCCCTTTTCATCAGAATGCTCCATGAGACTTGTCATGACAAGTCTCCATGGTCTTCTCATCACAATGCTCCTGGACATTGTCATCACCATGCTCCATTCCCTTCTCATCACAATGCTCCATGACCCCTGTCATCACAATAATCCATGAATATTTTCAGCCCAATGATCCAAGACCTATTCATCACAATGCTCCATGGCCAATATCATCACAATGCTCCATGACCACTGTCATCACAACACTCCATGACACCCGGCAACACAATGATCCGCGACTCTTGTCATCACAATGCTCCATTCCATAGTCATCACAATGCTCCATGACACCTGTCATCACAACACTCCCTGAACATTATCAGCCCAGTGCTCCATGACCCTTGTCATCACAATGATCCATGCCCTTGTCATCCCAATGCTCCATGACCCCTGTATTCACAATGCTCCGTGACGCTTGTCATCACAGTGCTGCATGACACATGTCATCACAATGCTCCATGCCTTTGTCAGCTAAATGCTACATGACCTTGTCATTACAATGCTATATGCGCTTCTCATCACAATACTCCATTTCCAATGTCATCACAATCCTCCATGAAACTTGGGATCACATTGCTTCATGCCCTCATCCTCACAATGCTCCATGCTCCTTGAATTCAAAATGATCCATGACCTCTGTCATCACAATGCTCCAAACCCTTGTGATCACAATGTTCCATAACACTTGTCATCACAACGCTCCATGATGCCTGTCATCACAATAATCCATGCTCTTTTCATCACAATGCTCCATGACCTTTGTCATCACAATTCTCAATACACTTGTCATCACAAGGCTCCCTGACACTTGTCATCAGTATGCTCCTTGAACCCTGTCAGGAAAAGGCCCCATGCCTTTTTCATCACAATGCCCCATGCCGTTTTCATCACAATGCTCCATGCCATTGTCATCAGAATTCTCCATGACCCTTGTCATCACATTTCTCCATGCACTTGTCAGCACAATGCTCCCTGACCCTTGTCATCACAATGCTCCAAGCCATTGTCATCACAATGCTCCATTACCTTTGCCATCAGAATCCTCCATGACACTTGGCATCCCAATGCTCCATGCCATTGTCATCACAATGGGCCATTACATATGTCATCACAATGCTCCCTGACACCTGTCTTCACAGTACTGCATGACCTGGCCATCACAATGCTCCATGCCCTTGTCATCACAATGCGCCATTCCAACTGTCATCGCAATAATCCATGAAACTTATTAGACCAATGCTCCTTGCCCTGGTCATCACAATGCTCCATGCCCTTTTTATCACAATGCTCCATGACCCCTGCCATCACAATGCTCTGTGACTCCAGTCATAACAATGCTTCATGACCTTTGTCACCACAATGGGCCATGCCCTCGTCATCATCACTCTCTGTGAGCTTTTTAACCAAAATGATCCATGAAATTTTCATCACAATGCTCTTTGACACTTGTCATCTCAATGCTCTATGCCTTTCTCAGCACAATGCTCCATGACCTTGTCATCACAATGCTCCATGCGCTTGTCAGCACAATGCTCCATGACACATATCTTCACAATGCTCCATGACCCCTGTCATCACAATGCTCAGTGACTCCAGTCATCACAATGCTTCATAACGTTTGTCATCACAATAATCCATGCCCGTGTCATCACAAGGTTCTGTGACCTTTGTAACCACAATGCTCCATGAACTTTTCATCACAATTCACAGTGACCCTTGTTATCACAATGCTCCATGTCTTTGTCAGAACAATGCTCCATGACCATTGTCTTCACAATGTGCCACACGCATTTCATCACAACGGTCCACAAATTTGTCATTGCAATGCTCCATAAACCTTGTAATCACAATGGTCCATGCACTTCTCATCAAAATGCTCTCTCACCAGAGATATCACAGTGTTCCATTACTAGTCATCACAATACACCCTCACCCCTGTAATCACAATGTTCCATTACCCTGTCATCACACTGCTACATCCCCTTATCATCACAATGTTCCATGACCCCTGACATCACAATGTTCCATAACCCCTGTCATCAAAATGCTCCATGATCCTTTTCATCCCAAATCTCCAAGACCCCTGACATCACAATGTTCTATAACACCTGCCATCAAAATATTCCATTACACTTTTCATCAAATTGCTGCATGGCCCGGTCATTAAAATGATCCCTGCACTTCTAATCACAATGAACCATGCCCTTGTCATTACAATCCTGCATGACCCATGTATCATAGTGTTTCGTACCCTTGTCATCACAATGCTCCATGCCCACTCTCCTCACAATAATCCATGAAACATTTCAGAAAAATGTTCCATGCCCTTCTCATCACAATGCTCCATTACCTCTGTCATAACAATGCACCATGACCACTGCCATCACAATGTTCCACGGCCTAGTCATCACAAGGTTCCATGACACTTGTCATCACAATGCTGAAGGCCCCAGTTATCACAATGCTCCTTGCCCTTGTCATCACAAAGCTCCATGACGCATGTCATCAGAAAGTTCCATGGCCTTCTCATCACAATGCTCCATGCCCTTGTCATCACAATGCTCCAAGACTTTGTAAACACAATGCTCCATGCCCCTTTTCATCTCAATGCTCCATGAACCCTGCCATCACAATGCACCATGCCCATCATCATAATGCTTCAGGCTATTGTCATCAAAATGAAATCAATATTCTCCATGACCTCTGTCATCATAATGCTCCAAGCACTTGTGATCACTATGTTCCATAACACTTATCATCACAACACCCCATGACGCTCATCATCACAATTATCCATGGTCTTCTCTTCACAATGCTCCATGATCTTTGTCATCACAATGCTCAATACACTTCTCATCACAATGCTCCCTGACACTTGTCTTCAGTATGCTCCTTGAACCCTGTCATGACAAGGCTCCATGCCTTTGTCATCACAATAATCCATGCCCTTTTCATCACAATGCTCCAAGATCCCTGTAATCACAATGATCCATGTCCTTGTCATCAAAAAGCTCCATTACGCATGTCATCAGAATGCTTCATGGCCTTCTCATCATAATCCTCCATGCCCTTGTCATCACAATGCTCCAAGACCCCTGTAATCACAATGCTCCATGCCCCTTTTCATCAGAATGCTCAATGAGACTTGTCATCACAAGTCTCCATGGTCTTCTCCTCACAATGCTCTAGGACCTTGTCATCACCATGCTCCATTCCCTTGTCATCACAATGCTCCATGACCCCTGTCATCACAGTAGTCCATTAATATTTTCAGCCCAATGCTCCACCACCTACTCATCACAATGCTCCATGACCCCTGTCATCACAATGCTCCCAGACTCCAATCATCACAATGCTTCATGACCGTTGTCATCACAATGGTCAATGCCCTGGTCATCAACAGTCTCTGTGACCTTTTTAACCACAATGCTCCATGAACATTTCATCACAATGCTCTTTGACCCTTGCCATCACAATGCTCCATGCGCTTGGCAGCACAATGCTCCATGACACATGTCATCACAAGGCACCATGTGCTGGTAATCACAGTGCTCCACAATCTTGTCATCACAATGCTCTATAAAATTTGTCATCACTATGCTCCATGCACTTCTCATCAAAATGCTCTCTCACCACTGATAACACAATGCTACATCACTATTTGTCACAATACTCCGTCACTCCTGTCATCACAATGCTACATGCACTTATTATCACAATGTTCGATGACCCCTGACATCACAATGTTCCATAACACCTGTCATCAAAATGTTCCATGACACTTTTCATGAAATTGCTCAAAGACCCTGTCATCAGAATGTTCCCTGGCTTTCTCATCACAATGCACAACGTCCTTGCCATCAAAATGCTCCATGACCTTTGTCATCACAAACATCCATGACCCTTGGCATCACAATGCTCCATGTCATTGTAATCAGAATGCTCCATGCACACTATCATCACATTGCTCCATGCCCTTGTCTTCACAAAGCTCCATGACACATGTCATCAGAATGCTCCATGGCCTTCTCATCACAATGATCCATGCCCTTGCCATCACAATGCTTCATTACCACTGTCATAACAATGCTCCATGACCCCTGCCATCACGATGTTCCATGGCCTTGTCATCACAAGTCTCCATGACCCTTCTCATCACAATGCTCCAAGAACGCTGTAATCACAATGCTCTATGCCCGTTTTCATCTCAATGATCCATGAACCCTGTCATCAAAATGCACCATGCCCATCATCATAATGCTTCATGCTATTGTCATCAGAATGAAATCAAATTGCTCCATGACGTCTGTCATAACAATGCTCCAAACCCTTGTGATCACAATATTCCCTATCACTTGTCATCACAATGCCCCATGACACTCGTCATCACAATTATCCATGGTCTTCTCATCACAATGCTCCATTCCCTACTCATCAAAATGCTCCATGACCCTTGTCATCACAATGGCCCATGCCCTTGTCATCCCAATGCTACATGACCCGTGTATTCTCAATGCTCCGTGACGCTTATCATCACAGTGCTCCATGACACATGTCATCACAATTCTCCCTGCCTTTGTCAGCAAAGTGCTACATGACCTTTTCATTACAATGCTCTATGCGTTTGTCATCACAATACTCCATTACAATTGTCATCACAATCCTCCATGAACCTTGGGATCACATTGCTTCATGCCCTTGTCATCACAATGCTCCATGCTCTTGGAATCAAAATGATCCATGACCTCTGTCATCACAATACTCCAAACCCTTGTGATCACAATGTTCCATAACACTTTTCATCACAACGCTCCATGATGCCTGTCATCACGATACTCCATGCCCTTTTCATCACAATGCTCCATGACATTTGTCATCACAATTCTCAATACACTTTTCATCACAATGCACCCTGACACTTGTCATCAGAATGCTCCTTGAAACCTGTCAGGAAAAGGCTCCATGCCTTTTTCATCACAATGTCCCATGCCGTTTTCATCACAATGCTCCATGCCATTGTCATCAAAATACTCTACAGGCTTGTCTTCAGAATGCTCCATGACCCTTGTCATCATAATTGTCCATACACTTGTCAGCACAATGCTCCCTGACCCTTGTCTTCACAATGCTCCTAGCCATTGTCATCACAATGCTCCATTACCTTTGTCATCAGAATCCTCCATGACACTTGGCATCCCAATGCTCCATGCAATTGTCATCACAATGGGCCATTACATATGTCATCACAATGCTCCGTGACATCTCTCTTCACAATACTGCATGACCTGGTCATCACAATGCTCCTTGCCCATGTCATCACAATGCGCCAATCGAACTGTCATCACAATAATCCATGAAAGGTATTAGACCAATGATCCATGCCCGTGTCATCACAATGCTCCATGCCCTTGTTATCACAATGCTCCATGAACCCTGTCATCACAATGCTCCGTGACTCCAGTCATCACAATGCTCCATGACCTTTGTCATCACAATTGTCCATGCCCTCATCATCAACAGTCTCTGGGACATTTTTAACCACAATGCTCCATGAACATTTCATCACAATGCTCTTTAACACTTGTCATCACAAAGCTCTATGCCTTTCTCAGCACAATGCTCCATGCCCTTGTCATCACAATGCTCCATGACCCCTGTCATCACAGTGCTCATTGACTCCAGTCATCACAGTTCTTCATAACATTTGTCATCACAAAGGTCGATGCCCGCGTCATCACAAGGCTCTGTTACCTTTGTAACAACAATGCTCCATGAACATTTTATCACAATGCTCCGTGACTCTTGTCATCAAAATGCTCCATGCCTTTGTCAGAAAAATGCTCTATGACACTTGTCATCACAATGTGCCACAGGCTTTTCATCCCAACGGTCCACAAATTTGTCATTGCAATGCTCCCTAAACCTTGTAATCACAATGCTCCATTACCCCTGTCATAACAATGCTACATGACCCCTGCCATCAGAATGTTCCAGGGCCTTGTCATCACAAGGCTCCATGACCCTTGTCATCACAATGCTCCAAGACCACATAATCACAATGCTCAATGCCCTTGTCATCACAAAGCTCCATCACACATGTCATCAGAATGTTCCATGGCCTTCTCATCAAAATGCTCCATGCCCTTGTCATCACAATGCTACCACATCACTGTAATCACAATGCTCCAGGCCACTTTTCATCTCAATGCTCCATGACCTTTGTCATCACAATGCTCAATACACTTGTCATCACAATGCTCCATGACACTTGTCGTCAGAAGGCTCCTTGAACCCTGTCACGAAAGGTTCCATGACTTTTTCATCACAATGCCCCATGCCATTTTCATCACAATGTTCCAAGTCATTGTCATCAAAATACTCCAAAGCTTGTCATCAGAATGCTACATGACTCTTGTCATCATAATTCTCTATGCACTTGTCAGCAAAATGCTCCCAGACACTTGTCATCACAATGCTCCATTACATTTGTCATCAGAATCCTCCATGACACTTGGCATCACAATGCTCCATGCCATTGTCATCACAATGGGCCATTACATATGTCATCACAATGTGCCCTGACACCTCTCTTTACAATACTGCATGACCTGGTCATCACAATGCTCCATGCCCTTGTCATCACAATGCTCCATGCCCTTGTTATCACAGTGCTCCATGACCCGTGTCATCTCAATGTTCCGTGATTCCAGTCATCACAATGCATCATGACCTTTGTCATCACAATGGTCCATGCCCTCATCATCAACAGTCTCTGTGACCTTCTTAAGCACAATGCTCCATGAACTTTTCATCACAATGCTCTTTGACCCTTTACATCGCAATACTCCATGAAGGTTTTCACCCCAGTGCTCCATGACCTTCTCATCACCATGCTCCATGACCAATATCATCACAATGGTCCATGACCACTGTCGTCACAACACTCCATGACACCTGACAACAAAATGATCTGGGACTTCTGTCATCACAATGCTCCATTCCCTAGCCATCACAATGCTCCATGACCTCTGTCATCAAAATACTCCATGAATATTTTCAGCCCAATGCTCCATGACTCTTGTCATCACAAAGATCCATGAAATTTGGGATCACATTGCTTCATGCCCTTGCCATCACAATGCTCCATGCTACTTGAAATCAAAATGATCCATGACCTCTGTCATCACAATGCTCCAAACACTTGTGATCACAATGTTCCATAACACTTGTCATCACAATGCTCCATGATGCCTCTCATCACAATACTCCATGCCCTTTTCATCACAATGCTCCATGAATTTGTCATCACAATTCTCAATACACTTGTCATCACAATGCTCCCTGACACTTGTCATTAGAATGCTCCTTGAAACCTGTCACGAAACGTCTCCATGCCTTTTTCATCACAAGGCCCCATGCCATTTTCATCAAAATACTCCACAAGCTTGTCATCAGAATGCTCCATGACCCTTGTCATCACAATTCTCCATGTACCTGTCAGCACAATGCCCCCTGACTCTTGTCATCACAATGCTCCAAGCCATTGTCATCACAACTCTCCATTACCTTTGTCATCAGAATCCTCCATGACACTTGGCATCAAAATGCTCCATGCCATTGTCATCACAATGGGCCATTACATATGTCATCACAATGCTCCCTGACACCTGTCTTCACAATACTGCATGACCTGGTCATCACAATGCTCCATGCCACTGTCATCGCAATGGACCATGACATATTTCATCACAATGCTCCCTAACATCTGTCTTCACCATATTCCATGACATTCTCATCACAATGCTCCATGCCCTTGTCATCACAATGCACCATGTCCACAGTCATCACAATAATCTAAGCAACATGTCAGACAAATGTTTCATGCCCGTGTCATCAAAATGCTCCATGCCCTTGTCATCACAATGCTCCATGACCCCTCTATTCACAATGCTCCGTGACGCTTGTCATCCCAGTGCTCCATCACACCGGTCATCACAATGGTCCCTGCCTTTGTCAGGAAAATGCTACATGACCTTTTCATTACAATGCTCTATGTGCTTGTCATCACAGTACTCCATTAACATTTTCATCACAATCCTCCATGAACCTTGGAATCACATTGCTTCATGCCCTTGTCATCACAATGCTCCATGATCCTTGAAATCAAAATGATCCATGACCTCTGGCATCACAATTCTTCAAACCCTTGTGATCACAATGTTTCATAACACTTGTCATCACAACGCTCCATGATGCCTGTCATCACAATATTCCATGCCCTTTTCATAACAATGCTCCGTGACCCTTGTCATCACAATACTCCATGCCTTTGTCAGAACAGTGCTCCATGACCCTTGTCATTACAGTGTGCCGTGCGCTTTTCATCACAATGGTCCACAACCTTGTCATAGCTATGCTCCATAAACCTTGTAATCAGAATGCTCTATGCACTTCTCATCCAAATGCTCTCTCACATGAGATATCACAATGTTCCATCACTAGTCATCACAATCCTCCCTCACCCCTGTTATCACAATGTTCCATGACCCCTGTCATCACAATGCTACATCCCCTTATCAGCACAATGTTCCTTGACCCCTGACATCACAATGTTCCATAACCCCTGTCATCTAAATGTTCCATGACCCTTTTCATCCCAAAGCTCCATGATCCCTGGCATCACAATTTTCTATAACCCCTGTCATCAAAATATTCCATTACACTTTTCATCAAATTGCTGCATGACCCTGTCATCAAAATGCTCCCTGTCCTTCTCATCAAAATGCACCACACACTTGTCAACAAAATGCTCCATGACCTTTGTCATCACAAAGCTCCATGACCCTTGGCATCACAATGCTCCATGTCACTGTCATCACAATGCTCTATGAACCCTCTCATCACATTGCTCCATGCCTTTGTCATCACAAAGCTGAATGACACTTGTCATCACAATGCTCGATGCCTTTCTCATCACAATGCTCCATGCACTTGTCATTACAATCCTCCATGACCCATGTATCACAGTGTACCGTGCCCTTTTCATCACAATGCTCCATGCCCACTCTCATCACAATAATCCATGAAATATTTCAGACCAATGTTCAATGCCCTTCTCATCACAATGCTCCATTACCACTGTCATAACAATGCTCTATGACCCCTGCCATCACAATGTTCCACGGCCTTGCCATCAAAAGGCTCCATGACCCTTGTCATCACAATGCTCGAAGACCCCTGTAATCACAATGCTCCATTCCCTTGTCATCACAAATCTCCATGATGCATGCCATCAGAACGTTCCATGGCCTTCTACTCACATTGCTCCATGCCCTTGTCATCACAATGCTCCAAGACCCCTGTAATCAAAATGCTCCATGCCTCTTTTCATCAGAATGTTCCATGAGAATTGTCATCACAAGTCTCCATCGTCATCTCATCACAATACTCCAGGACATTGTCATCACCATGCTCCATTCCCTTGTCATCACAATGCTCCATGACACCTGTCATCACAATAATCCATGAACATTTTCAACCCAGTGCTCCATTACCTTCTCATCACAATGCTCCATGGCCAGTATCATCACAATGCTCCATGACCACTGTCATCACAATGCGCCATTCCAACTGTCATCACAATAATCCATGAAACTTATTATACCAATGCTCCATGCCCTTGTCATCACAATGCTCCATGCCCTTGCTATCACAATGTTCCAAGACCCCTGTCATCAGAATGCTCCATGCCCCTTTTCATCAGTATGCTCCATGAGACCTGTCATCACAAGGTTCCATGGTTTTCTCATCACAATGCTCAAGGACCTTGTCATCACAATGCTTCACGACATTGTCATGAAAATTCTCAATGGCCCTTGTCATCATAATGCTCCAAGCCCTAGTCATCACAATGCTCCATCATATTTGTCATCACAATCCTCCATTATATTTGGCATCACAATGCACCATGCCATTGTCATCGAAATGGACATGACATATGTCATCAAAATGCTCCCTGACACCTGTCTTCACAATACTCCATGACTTTGTCATCACAATGCTCCATGCCCTTGTCATCACAATGCTCCATGAACCCTGTCAACACAATGCTCCGTGACTCCTGTCATCACAATGCTTCATAAGGTTTGTCATCACAACGGTCCATGCCCGCGTCATCACAAGTCTCTCTTACCTTTGTAACCACAATGCTCCATGAACATTTCAACACAGTGCTCCGTGACACTTGTCATCACAGTGCTCCATGCCTTTGTCAGAAAAATGCTCCATGACCCTTGTCATCAAAATGTGCCACGGGCTTTCCATCACAATGATACACAACCTTGTCATCGCTATGCTCCATAAACCTTGTAATCACAATGCTCCATGCTCTTCTCATCCAAATGCTCTCTCACCTGAGATATAACCATGTTCCCTCACTAGTCATCACAATCCTCCCTCACCCCTGTAATCAAAATGTTCCATGACCCCTGTCATCACCATGTTCCATTCCCTGGTCATAACAATGTTCCATGACCAGTGTCATCACAATACTCCATGAACATTTTCAGCCAAATACTCCATGACATTCTCATCACAATGCTCCATGACAAATATCATCACAATTCTCCATGACCACTGTCATCACAACACTCCATGACACCCGACAACACAATGATCCGGGACTCTTGTCATTACAATGGTCCATTCCCTAGTCATCACAATGCTCCATGACCCCTGTCATCACAATACTCCATGAACATTTTCAGCCCAATGCTCCATGACCATTGTCATCACAATGATCCATGCCCTTGTCATCCCAATGCTCCATGACCCCTGTATTCACAATGCTCCATGACGCTTGTCATCACAGTGCTCCATGACACCTGGCATCACAATGCTTCATGCCTTTGTCAACAGAATGCTACATGACCTTGTCATTAAAATGCTCTATGCGTTTGTCATCACAATACTCCATTACCATTATCATCACAATCCTCCATGAAGCTTGGGATCACATTGCTTCATGCCCTTGTCATCACAGTGTTCCATGCTCCTTGAAATCAAAATGATCCATGACCTCTGTCATCACAATGCTCCAAACCCTTGTGATCACAATGTTCCATAGCACTTGTCATCACAACGCTCCATGATGCCTGTCATCACAATACTCCATGCCCTTTTCATCACAATGCTCCATGACTTTTGTCATAACAATTCTCAATATATTGTCATCACAATGCTCCCTGACGTTTGTCGTCAGAATGCTCCTTGAACCCTCTAATGAAAAGTCTTCATGCTTTTTTCATCACAATGCCCCATGCGGTTTTCATCACAATGCTCCATGCCATTGTCATCAAAATACTCCACAAGCTTGTCACCAGAATGCTCCATGACCCTTGTCATCACAATTCTCCATGCACTTGTCAGCACAATGCACCCTGACCCTTGTCATCACAATGCTCCAAGCCATTGTCATCACAATGCTCCATTACCTTTGTCTTCAGAATCCTCCATGACACTTGGCATCACAATGCTCCATGCCATTGTCATCACAATGGGCCATTATATATGTCAGCACAATGCTCCCTGACAACTGTCTTCACAATACTGCATCACAAGTTCATCACAATGCTCCATGCCCTTGTCATCACAATGCTCCATGCCCTTGTTATCACAATGCTCCATGACCCCTGTCATCACAATGCTCCATGACTCCAGTCATCACAATGCTTCATGACCTTTGTCATCACAATGGTCCGTGCCCTCATCATCAAGAGTCTCTGTGACCTTTTTAACCACAATGCTCCATGAACTTTTCTTCACAATGCTCTTTATCCCCTGTCATCACAATGCTCTATGCCTTTCTCAGCACAATGCTCCATGACGTATGTCATCAGAATGCTCCATGGCCTTCTCCTCACAGTGCTCCTTGCCCTTGTCATCACAATGCTCCAAGACCACTGTAATCACCATGCTCCTTGCCCCTTTTCATCAGAATGCTCCATGAGACTTGTCATCACAAGTCTCCATGGTCATCTCATCACAATGCTCCAGGACCTTGTCATCACAATGCTTCCCGACATTTGCATGAAAATTCTCAATGGCCCTTGTCAACATAATGCTCCAAGCCCTAGTCATCACAATGCTCCATTATATTTGGCATCACAATCCTCCATTACATTTGGCATCACAATGCTCCATGCCATTGTCATCGCAATGGACCATGACATATGTCATCACAATGCTCCCTGACCCTTGTCTTCACAATACTCCATGCCCTTGTCATCACAATGCTCCATGCCCTTGTCATCACAATGAACCATGTCCACTGTCATCACAATAATCTGGGAAACTTGTCAGACAAATGCTCAATGACCCTGTCATCACAATGCTCCATGCCCTTGTCATCACAATGCTCCATGACACCAGTCATAACAATGCTCCATGACCCCTGCCATCACAATGTTCCACGGACTTGTCATCACAAGGCTCCATGACGCTTGTCATCACAGTGCTCCAAGACCCCTGTAATCACAATGCTCCATGCCCTTGTCATCACAAAGCTCCTTGACACATGTCATCAGAATGTTCCATGGCCTTCTCATCAAAATGCTCCATGCCCTTGTCATCACAATGCACCATGTGCAATGTCATCACAATAATCTATGAAACTTTTCAGACCAATGCTCCATGCCCCTGTCATCACAATGCTCCATGCCCTTGTCATCACAATACTCCATGACCCCTGTCATCACAATGCTTCGTGACTCCAGTCATCACAATGCTTCATAACGATAGTCATCATAACGGTCCATGCATGTGTCATCACAAGGCTCTATGACCTTCGTAAACACAATGCTCCATGAACCTTTCATCACAATTCTCTGTGACCCTTGTCATCACAATGCTCCATGCCTTTGTTAGGACAATGCTGCATGACCGTTGTCATCACAAAGTGCATGCAGTTTTCATCACAATGATCCACAACCTTGTCATAGCTATGCTCCATTAACCTTGTAATCACAATTCTCCATGCACTTCACATACAAATGTTCTCTCACATGAGATATCACAATGTTCCATCACTAGTCATCACAATCCTCACTCACCCCTCTTATCAAAATGCTCTATGACCCTTGTCATCTCAATGCTACATCCCCTTATCAGCACAGTGTTCCATGACCCCTGACATCACAATGATCCATAACACCTATCATCAAAATGTTCAATGACCATTTTCATCCCAAAGCTCCATGACCCATGGCATCACAATGTTCTATAAGCCCTGTCATCAAAATATTCCATTACACTTTTCATCAAATTGCTGCATGACCCTGTCATTAAAATGCTCCCTGCCCTTCTCATCATAATGCACCACACCATTGTCATCAACATGCTCAATGACCTTTGAAATCAAAACGCTCCATGACCCTTGGCATCACAATGCTCCATGTCATTGTCATCACAATGCTCCATGAACACTCTCATCACATTGCTCCATGCCCTTGTCATCATAAAGCTCCATGACACTTGTCATCATAGTGCTCGATGCCCTTCTCATCACAATGCTCCATGCCCTTGTCATTACAATCCTCCATGACCCATGTATCACAGTGTTCCTTGCCCTTGTCATCACAGTGCTCCATGCCCAATCTCATCACACAAATCCATGAAATCTTTCAGACCAATGCTCAAGGCCCTTCTCATCACAATGCTCCATTACCTCTGCATAACAATGCTCCACGACCACTGCCCACACAATGTTCCACGGCCCTGTCATCACAAGGCTCCATGACCCTTGTCATCACAATGCTCCAAGACCCCTGTAATCAAAATGCTCCATGCCATTGTCATCAGAAAGCCCCATGACACATGCCATCAGTATGTTCCATGGCCTTCTCATCACAATCCTCCATGCCCTTGTCATGACAATGCTCCAAGACCCCTGTATTCACAATGCTCCATGCTACTTTTCATCTCAATGCTCCATGAAGCCTGTCATCAGAATGCTCCATGCCCATCATCAAGATGCTTCAGGCTATTGTCATCACAATGAAATCAAAATGATCCATGAACACTGTCATCATAATGCTCCAAACCCTTGTGATCACAATGTTCCATAACACTTAACATCACAACACCCTATGACGCTCATCATCACAATTATCCATTGTCTTCTCATCACAATGCTCCATGACCTTTGTCATCACAATTCTCAATACACTTGTCATCACAATGCTCCCTGACACTTGTCGTCAGTATGCTCCATGAACCCTGTCATGACAAGGCTCCATGCCTTTTCATCACAATGATCCATGCCTTTTCATCACAATGTTCCAAGACACCTGTAATCACAGTGCTCCATGCACTTGTCATCTCAAAGCTCAATGACACATGTCATCAGAATGCTCCATGGACTTCTCCTCACAATGCTCCAGGCCATTGTCATCACAATGCTCCAAGACCCCTGTAATCACAGTGCTCCATGCCCCTTTTCATCAGAATGCTCCATGAGACTTCTCATCACAAGTCTCCATGCTTTTATCATTACAATTCTCCAGGACCTTGTCATCACCATGCTGCAATCCCTTGTCATCACAATGCTCCATGACCACTGTCATCACAATACTCCATGAATATTTTCAGCCCAATGCTCCATGAAATTCTCATCACAATGCTCCATGAAAAATATCATCAAAATGCTCCATGACCACTGTCATCAAAACACTACATGACACCTGACAACACAATGATCCGGAACTCTTGTCATCACAATGCTCCATTCCCTACTCATCACAATGCTCCATAACCCCTGTCATCACAATACTCCATGAACATTTTCAGCCCAATGTTCCATGACACTTGTCATCACAATGCTCCATGCCATTGTCTGCAAAATGCTACATGACATTGTCATTACAATGCTCTATGCGCTTGTCATCACAATACTCCATTACCATTGTTATCACAAACCTCCATGAACCTTGGGATCACATTGCTTCATGCCCTTGTCATCACAATGCTCCATGGACTTTGAAATCAAAATGATCCATGACCCCTCTCATCACCATGCTCCAAACACTTGGAATCACAATGTTCCATAACACTTGTCATCACAACGCTCCATGATGCCTGCCATCACAATACTCCATGCCCTTTTCATCACAATGCTCCATGACCTTTGTCATCACAATTCTCAATACACTTGTCATCACAATGCTCCCTAACACTTGTCGTCAGAAGGATCCATGAACCCTGTCACGAAAAGGCTCCATGCCTTTTTCATCAAAAAGCCCCATGTCATTTTCATCACAATGCTCCATGCCATTGTCATCAAGATACTCCACAAGCTTGTCATCAGAACGCTCCATGACCCTTGTCACCACAATTCTCCATGCACTTGTCAGCACAATGATCACTGACCCATGTCATCACAATGGTCCATTAACTTTGTCATCAGAATCCTCCATGACACTTGGCATCACAATGCTTCATGCCACTGTCATCACAATGGGCCATTATATATGTCATCACAATGCTCCCTAACACCTCTCTTCACAATACTGCATGACCTGGTCATCACAATGCTCCATGCCCTTGTCATCACAATGCGCCATTCCAACTCGCATCACAATAATCCATGAAATATATTAGACAAATGTTCAATGCCCTTGTCAGCACAATGTTCCATGCCCTTGTTATCACAATGCTCCATGACCCCTGTCATCACAATGCTCCGTGACTCCAGTCATCATTGTGTTTCATTACCTTTGTCATCACAATGATCCATGCCCTCATCATCAACAGTCTCTGTGACCTTTTTAACCACAATGCTACATGAACTTTTCATCACTATGCTCTTTGACCCTTGTCATCACAATGCTCTATGCCTTTCTCAGCACAATGCTCCATGAACATTGTCATCACAGTGCTCCATGCGCTTGGCAGCACAATGCTCCATGACACATGTCATCACAATGCACCATGCACTTATCATCACAGTGCTCCACAATCTTGTCATCACAATGTTCCATAAAATTTGTCATCACAATGCTCCATGCACTTCTCATCAAAATGCTCTCTCACCAGTGATATCACAATGCTACATCACTATTTGTCACAATACTCCCTCACCCCTGTCATCATAATGTTCCATGACTCCTGTCATCACATTGCTACATGCACTTATCATCACAATGTTCGATGACCCATGACATCACAAAGTTCCATAACACCTGTCATCAAAATGTTTCATGACACTTTTCATCAATTAGCTCCATGACACTGTCATCACAATGCTCCCTGCCCTTCTCATCACAATGCACAACGACCTTGCCCTCAAAATGCTCCATGACATTTGTCATCACTAAGATCCGTGACCCTTGGCATCACAATATTCCATGTCATTGTCATCACAATGCTCCATGAAAGCTCTCATCACATTGCTCCATGCAGTTGTCTTCACATAGCTCCATGACATAGGTCATCAGCATGCTCCATGACCTTCTCATCACAATGCTCCATGCTCTTGACATCACAATTCTCCATTAACCCTCTCATAGCAATGCTCCATGACCCCTGCCATCACGATGTTCCATGGCCTTGTCATCACAAGGCTCCATGACACTTCTCATCACACTGCTCCAAGAACACTGTAATCACAATGATCTATGCCCCTTTTCATCTCAATGATCCATGAACCCTGTCATCACAATGCACCATGCCCATCATCATAATGCTTCCTGCTATTGTCATAACAATGAAATCAAAATGCTCCATGACCTCTGTCATAACAATGCTCCAAACCCTTGTGATCACAATATTCCATAACACTTGTCATCACAATGCCCCATGACGCTCGTCATCACAATTATCAATGGTCTTCTCATCACAATGCTCCATGACCTTCGTCATCACAATGCTCAATACACTTGTCATGAAAATGCTCCCTGACACTTGTTGTCTGTATGCTCATTTTACCCTGTCATGACAAGCCTCCATGATTTTTTCATCACAATGCTCCATGCCCTTGTCATCACAAAGCTCAATGGCGCATGCCATCAGAATGCTCCTTGGTCTTCTCCTCACAATGCTCCATGCTCTTGTCATCACAAAGATCCAAGACGCCTATAATCACAATGCTCCATGCCCTTCTTCATCAGTATGCTCCATGAGACTTGTCATCACATGGCTCCATGGTTTTGTCATCATAATGCTCCAAGCCCTAGTCATCACAATGCTCCATTATATTTGTCATCACAATCCTCCATTACATTTTGCATCACAATACTCTCTGCCATTGTCATCGCAATGGACTATTACATATGTCATCACAATGCTCCCTGACAACTGTCTTCAAAATATTCCATGACCTTCTCATCACAATGCCCCATGCCCTTGTCATCACAATGCACCATGTCCACTGTCATCAAAATAATCTATGAAACTTGTCAGTCCAATAATCAATTCCCCTGTCATCTCAATGCTCCACGCCCTTGTTATCACAATGCTCCATGACCCCAGTCATCAAAATGCTCCGTGACTGCAGTCATCACAATGCTTCATAACGTTTGTCATCACAACAGTCCATGCCCGCGTCCTAACAAGGCTCTGTGTCCGTTGTACCGACAATGATCCATGAAATTTTCATCACAATGCTCCGTGACCCTTGTCATCACAATGCTCCATGCCTTTGTCAGAACAATTCTCCATGACCCTTGTCATTACAATGTCCCACGCGCTTTTCATCACAATGATCCACAACATTGTCATCGCTATGATCCATAAACCTTGTAATCACAATGCTCCATTCACTTCTCATCCAAATGCTCTCTCAACAGAGATATCACAATGTTCCATCACTAGTCATCACAATCCTCCCTCACCCCAGTAATCACAGTGTTCCATGACCCCTGTCATCACAATGCTACATCCCCTTATCAACACAATGTTCCATGACCCCTGACATCACAATGTTCCATAACCCCTGTCATCAAAATGCTCCATGACACTTTTTATCCCAAAGCTCCATGACCCATGGCATCACAATGTTCTATAACCCCTGTCATCAAAATATTCCATTACTCTTTCCATCAAATTGCTGCATGACCCAGTCATTAAAATGCTCCCTGCACTTCTCCTCACAATGCACCACACCCTTGTCATCAAAATGCTCCATGACATTTGTCATCACAAAGCTCCATGACCCTTGGAATCACAATGCTCCATGTCATTGCCATCACAATGCTCCATGAACCCTCTCATCACATTGCCCCATGCCCTTGTCATCACAAAGCTCCATGACACTAGTCATCACAATGCTCGATGCCCTTCTCATCACAATGCTCCATGCCCTTGACATTACAATCCTCCATGACCCAAGTATCACAGTGTACCGTGCCCTTGTCATCACAATGCTCCATGCCCACTCTCATCACAATAATCCATGAAACATTTCAGAACAAAGGTCAATGCCATTCTCATCACAATGCTCCATTACAACTGTCATAACAATGCTCCATGACCCCTGCCATCACAATGTTCCACGGCCATGTCATCACATTGCTCCATGCCCCTGTCATCACAAAAATCCATGACGCATGTCATCAGAATGCTCCATGGCCTTCTCCTCACAATGATCCATGCCCTTGTCATCACAATGCTCTAAGACCCCTGTAATCACAATGCTCCATGCCCCTTTTCATCAGAATGCTCCATGAGACATGTCACCACAAGTATCCATGGTCATCTCATCACAACGCTCCGGGACCTTGTCATCATCATGCTCCATGACCCATGTCATCACAATACTCCATGAACATTTTCAGCCCAATGCTCCATGAGCTTCTCATCACAATGCTCCATGACCAATATCATCACAATGCTCCATGACCACTGTCATCACTACACTCCATGACACGTGACAACACAATGATCCGTGACACTTGTCATCACAATGCTCCAAGACCCCTGTAATCACAATATTCCGTGACCCCTGTCATCACAATACTCCATTAACTTTTTCAGCCAAATGCTCCATGACACTTGTCATCAAAATGATACATGCCCTTGTCATCCCAATGCTCCAAGACCCCTGTATTCACAATGCTCCGTGACGCTTGTCATTACTGTGCTTCATGACACATGACATCACCATGCTCCATGCCTTTGTCAGCAAAATGCTATATGACCTTGTCATTAGAGTGCTCTATGTGCCTGTCATCACAATACTCCTTTACCATTGTCATCACAATCCTCCTTGAAACTTGGGATCACATTGATTCATGCCCTTGTCATCACAATGCTCCCTGCTACTTGAAATCAAAATGATCCATGACCTCTGTCATCACAATGCTCCAAACCCTTGTGATCACAATGTTCCGTAACACTTGTCATCACAAAGCTCCATGATGACTGTCATCACAATACTCCATGCCCTTTTCATCACAATCCTCCATGACTTTGTCATCACAATTCTCAATACACTTGTCATCACAATGCTCCCTGACATTGTCGTAAGATTGCTCCTTGAACCCTGTCAACAAAAGGCTCCATTCGTTTTTCATCACAATGCCCCATGCCATTTTCATCACAATGCTCCATGCAATTGTCATCAAAATACTCCACAAGCTTGTCATCAGAATGCTCCATGACTCATGTCATCACAATTCTCCATGCACTTGTCAGCACAATGCTCCCTGACCCTTGTCATCACAATGCTCCAAACCCTTGTCTTCACAATGCTCCATTACCTTTGTCATCAGAATCCTCCATGACACTTGTCATCACAATGCTCCATGCCATTGTCATCACAATGGGCCATTACATATGTCATCACAATGCTCCCTGACACCTCTCTTCACAATAATGCATGCCATTATCATCACAATGCGCAATTCCAACTGTCATCACAATAATCCATGAAAATTATTAGACCAATGATCCATGCCCTTGTCAAAACAATGCACCATGCCCTTGTTATCACAATGTTCCAAGACCCCTATAAGCAGAATGCTCCATGCCCCTTTTCATCAGTATGCTCCATGAGACTTCTCATCACAAAGCTCCATGATTTTCTCATCACAATGCTCCAGGACCTTGTCATCACAATGCTTCACGACATTGTCATGAAAATTCTCAATGGCCCTTGTCATCATAATGCTCCAAGCCGTAGTCATCACAATGCTCCATTATATTTGTCATCACAATCCTCCATTACATTTGGCATCACAATGCTCCATGCCTTTGTCATCGCAATGGACCATGACATATGTCATCACAATGCTCCCTGACACATGTCTTCCCAATACTCCTTGCCCTTGTCATCACAATGCTCCATGCCCTTTTCTTCACAATGCACCATGCCCACTCTCATCACAATAATCTATGAAACTTGTCAGACCAATGCTCCTTGCCGCTGTCATCAAAATGCTCCATGCCCTTTTCTTCACAATGCTCCATTACCTCTGTCATAACAATGCTCCATGACCCCTGCCATCACAATGTTCTATGCACTTGTCATCACAAAGCTCCATGACACGTCATCAGAATGTTCCATGTCCTTCTCATCAAAATGCTCCACGCCCTTGTCATCACAATGCTCCAAGACCCCTGTAATCACAATGCTCCATTCCCCTCTTCATCTCAATGCTCCATGAACCCTGTCATCACAATGCATCATGCCAATCATTATAATGCTTCCGGCTATTGTCAGCACAATGAAATCAAAATTCTCCATGACCCCTGTCATCACAGTACTCCAAGAACATTTTCAGCCCAATGCTCCATGACACTTGTCATCACAATGATCCATGCCCTGGTCATCCCAATGCTCCATGACCCCTGTATTCACAATGCTCCGTGACCCTTGTCATCACAGTGCTCCATGAAACTTGTCATCACAGTGCTCCAAGCCTTTGTCAGCAAAATGCTATATGACCTTGTCATTACAATGCTCTATGCGCTTGTCATCACAATACTCCTTTACAATTGTCATCACAATCCTCCATGAAACCTGGGATCACATTGCTTCATGCCCTTGTCATCACAATGCTCCCTGCTCCTTGAAATTAAATGATCCATGACCTCTGTCATCACTATGCTCCAAACACTTGTGATCACAATGTTCCGTAACACTTGTCATCACAAAGCTCCATGATGCCTGTCATCACAATACTCCATGCCCTTTTCATCACAATGCTCCATGACCTTTGTCATCACAATTCTCAATACACTTGTCATCACAATGCTCCCTGACATTGTCGTCAGAGTGCTCCTTGAACCCTGTCAACAAAAGGCTCCATTCCTTTTTCATCACAAAGCCCCATGCCATTTTCATCACAATGCTCCATGCCATTGTCATCAAAATACTCCACAAGCTTGTCATCAGAATGCTCCATGACAGTTGTCATCACAATTCTCCATGAACTTGTCAGCACATGCTCCCTGCCCCTTGTCATCACAATGCACCAAGCCATTGTCATCACAATGTTCCATTTCCTTTGTCATCAGAATCCTCCATGACACTTGGCATCACAATGCTCCATGCCATTGTCATCACAATGGGCCATTTTATATGTCATCACAATGCTCCCTGATACCTCTCTTAACAATACTTCATGCACTTGTCATCACAATGCTCCATGCCCTTGTATCACAATGTTCCAAGTCCCCTGTAATCAGAATGCTCCAGGCCCCTTTTCATCAGTATGCTCCTTGAGATTTGTCATCACAAGCCTCCATGGTTTTCTCATCACAATGCTCCAGGACTTGTCATCACAATGCTTCACGACATTGTCATGAAAATTCACAATGGCCCTTGTCAACATAATGCTCCAAGCCCTAGTCATCACAATGCTGCATTTTATTTGTCATCACATCCTCCATTATATTTGGCATCACAATGTTCCATGCTATTTTCTTCGCAATGGACCATGACATAGGTCATCACAATGCTCCCAGACACCTCTCTTCACAATACTCAATGCCCTTGTCTTCACAATGCTCCATGCCCTTGTCATCATAATGCACCATGTCCACTGTCATCACAATAATCTATGAAACTTGTCAGACCAATGCTCCATGCCCCTGTCATCACAATGCTCCATGCCCTTGTCATCACAATGCTCCATGGCCCCTGTCATCAAAATGCTCCGTGATTCCAGTCATCACTATGCTCATAACGTTTGTCATCACAACGGTCCATGCCCACGTCATCACAAGGCTCTGTGACCTTTGTAACCACAATGCTCCATGAACATTTCATCACAATGCTCTGTGACCCTTGTCATCACAATGCTCCATTCCTTTGTCAGAACAATGCTACATGACCCTTGTCCTCACAATGTGCCATGCGCTTTTCATCACAATGATCCACAACCTTGTCATCGCTATGCTCCATAAACCTTGTAATCACAATGCTCCATGAACTTCTCATCCAAATGCTCTCTCACATGAGATATCACAATGTTCCATCACTAGTCATCACAATCCTCGCTCAACCCTGTTATCAAAATGTTCCATGACCCCTGTCATCACAATGCTACATCCCCTTATCAGCACAATGTTCCTTGACCGCTGACATCACAATGTTCCATAACCTCGTCATCAAAATGCTCCATGACCCTTTTCATCCCAAAGCTCCATGATCCCTGGCAACACAATGTTCTATAATCCATGTCATCAAAATGTTCCATTATACTTTTCATCAAATTGCTGCATGACCCTGTCATCAAAATGCTCCCTGCCCTTCTCATCACAATGCACCACACACTTTTCATCAAAATGCTCCATGACCTTTGTCATCACAAAGCTCCATGACCCTTGGCATCACAATGCTGCATGTCATTGTCATCACAATGCTCCATGAAACATCTCATCACATTGCTCCATGCCCTTGTCATCAAAAGCTCCATGACACTTGTCATCACAATGCTCGATGCCCTTCTCATCACAGTGCTCCGTGCCCTTGTCATTACAATCCTCCATGACCCATGTATAACAGTGTACCGTGCCCTTGTCATCACAATGTTCCATGCCCATTCTCATCACAATAATCCATGAAATAATTCAGACAAATGCTCAATGCCCTTCTCATCACAATGCTCCATTACATCTGTCATAACAATGCTCCATGACCCCTGCCATCAAAATGTCCCACGGCATTGTCATCACAAGGATCCATGACCCTTGTCATCACAATGCTCCAAGACCCCTGTAATCACAATGCTCCATGCCCTTGTCATCACAAAGCTCCATGACGCATGCCATCAGAATGTTCCATGACCTTCTCCTCAGAATGCTCCATGCCCTTGTCTTCACAATGCTCCAAGACCCCTGTAATCACAATGCTCCATGCCCCTTTTCATCAGAATGCTCCATGAGACTTGTCATCACAAGTCTCTATCGTCATCTCATCACAATGCTCCAGGACCGTGTCATCACCATGCTCCAATCCCTAGTCATCACAATGCTCCATGACCCCTGTCCTCACAATACTCCATGAATATTTTCAAGCCAATGCTCCATGAACTTCTCATCACAATGCTCCATGAACATTATCATCACAATGCTCCATGACCACTGTCATCACAATGCGCCATTCCAACTGTCATCACAATAATCCATGAAACTTATTAGACCAATGCTCCATGCCCTTGTCATCACAATGCTCCATGCCCTTGCTATCACATTGTTCCAAGACCCCTGTAATCAGAATGCTCCATGCCCCTTTTCATCAGTATGCTCCATGAGACCTGTCATCACAAGGCTACATGGATTTCTCATCACAGTGCTCGAGGACCTTGTCATCACAATGCTTCACGACATTGTCATGAAAATTCTCAATGGCCCTTGTCATCATAATGCTCCAAGCCCTAGTCATCACAATGTTCCATTATATTTGTGATCACAATCCTCTATTACATTTGGCATCACAATGCACCATGCCATTGTCATCGAAATGGACCATGACATATGTCATCACAATGCTCCCTCATACCTGTCTTCACAATTCTCCATGATTTTCTCATCACAATGCTCCATGACCTTGTCATCACAATCCTCCATGACCCCTGTCAACACAGTGCTCCGTGACTCCAGTCATCACAATGCTTCATAACATTTGTCATCACAACGATCCATGCCCGTGTCATCACAAGGCTCTGGGACCTTTGTAACAACAATGTTCCATGAACTTTTCATCACAATGCTCCGTGACCCTTGTGATCACAGTGCTCCATGCCTTTGTCAGAACAATGCTCCATGACCCTTGTCATGAAAATGTGCCACGGGCTTTCCATCACAATGATCCACCACCTTGTAATCGCTATGCTCCATAAAACTTGTAATCACAATGCTCCATGCTCTTCTCATCCAAATGCTCTCTCACCTGAGATATCACCATGTTCTCTCACTAGTCATCACAATCCTCGCTCACCACTGTAATCAAAATATTCCATGACCCCTGTCATCACCATGTTCCATTCCCTTGTCATCACAATGCTCCATGACCACTGTCATCACAATACTCCATGAACATTTTCAGCCAAATACTCCATGACCTTCTCATCACAATGCTCCATGACAAATATCATCACAATGCTCCATGACCACTGTCATCACAACACTCCATGACACCTGACAACACAATGATCTGGGACTATTGTCATTACAATGCTCCATTCCCTAGTCATCACAGTGATCCATGAACCCTGTCATCACAATACTCCATGAATATTTTCAGCCCAATGCTCCATGACACTTGTCATCACAATGAACCATGCCCTTGTCATTCCAATGCTCCATGACCCCTGTATTCACAATGCTCCGTGACGCTTGTAATCACAGTGCTACATGACCCCTGGCATCACAATGCTCCATGCCTTTGTAAGCAGAAGGCTACATGACTTTGTCATTACAATGCTCTATGCGCTTGTCATCAAAATACTCCATTACCATTGTCATCACAATCCTCCATGAAACTTGGGATCACATTGCTTCATGCCCTTGTCATCACAATTTTCCATGCTCCTTGAAATCAAAATGATCCATGACCACTGTCATCACAATGCTCCAAACCCTTGTGATCACAGTGTTCCATAGCACTTGTCATCACAACGCTCCATGATGCCTGTCATCACAATACTCCATGCCCTTTTCATCACAATGCTTCATGACCTTTGTCATCACAATTCTCAATACACTTGTCATCACAAAGCTCCCGGACCCTTGTAGTCAGAATGCTCCTTGAACCATGACACGAAAAGTCTCCATGCATTTTTCATCACAAAGCCCCATGCCGTTTTCATCACAATGCTCCATGCCATTGTCATCAAAATACTCCACAAGCTTGTCATCAGAATTCTCCATGACCCTTGTCATCACAATTCTCCATGCACTTGTCAGCACAATGCTCCCTGAAACTTGTCATCACTATGCTCCAAGCCATTGTCATCACAATGCTCCATTACCTTTGTCATCAGAATCCTCCATGACACTTGGCATCACAATTCTCCATGCCATTGGAATCACAATGGGCCAATACATATGTCATCACAATGCTCCCTGACACCTCTCTTCACAATATTGCATGACCTGGTCATCACAATGCTCCATGCCCTTGTCATCACAATGCGCCATTCCAACTGTCATCACAATAATCCATGAAACTTATTAGACCAATGCTCCATGCCCTTGACATCACAATGCTCCATGTCCACTGTCATTGCAATCATCTATGAAACTTGTCAGACCCATGCTCTATGACCCTGTCATCACAGTGCTCCATGCCCTTGTCATCACAATGCTCCAAGACCCCTGTAATCACAATGCTGCATGCCCCTTTTCATCAGAATGCTCCATGAGACTTGTCATCACAAGTCTCCATGGTCTTCTCATCACAATGCTCCAGGACCTTGTCATCACCATGCTCCATTCCCTTGTCATCACAATGCTCCATGACACCTGTCATCACAATACTCTGTGAATATTTACAGCCCAATGCTCCATGACCTTCTCATCACAATGCTCCAAGACCAAAATCATCACAATGCTCCATGACCACTGTCATCACAACACTCCCTGACACCTGACAACACAATGATCCGGGACTCTTGTCATCACAATGCTACATTCCCTAGTCATCACAATGCTCCATGACCACTGTCATCACAATACTCCATGAATATTTTCAGCCCAATGCTCCATGACGCTTGTCCTCACAAGGATCCATGTCCTTGTCATCCCAATGCTCCATGACCCCTGTATTCACAATGCTCCGTGAAGCTTGTCATCACAGTGCTCCATGACACCTGTCATCACAATGCTCCATGCCTTTGTCATCAAAATGCTACATGACCTTCTCATTACAATACTCTATGCGCTTGTCATCACAATACTCCATTACCATTGTCATCACTATCCTCCATGAACCTTGGGATCACGTTGCTTCATGCCCTTTTCATCACAAT
The DNA here is from genome assembly GCF_964341445.2 of Mesoplodon mirus. Classification (NCBI taxonomy): domain Eukaryota; kingdom Metazoa; phylum Chordata; class Mammalia; order Artiodactyla; family Ziphiidae; genus Mesoplodon; species Mesoplodon mirus. The sequence continues at coordinate 4,024,215 of NW_028295819.1, read as the reverse complement.
GCTCCATGCTCTTTGAAATCAAAATGATCCATGACCCTTGTCATCACAATTCTCCATGCACTTGTCAGCACAATGCTCCCTGAAACTTGTCATCACTATGCTCCAAGCCATTGTGATCACAATGCTCCATAACCTTTGTCATCAGAATCCTCCATGACACTTGTCATCACAATGCTCCATGCCATTGTCATCACAATGAGCCAATGTATATGTCATCACAATGCTCCTTGACACCTCTTTTCACAATACTGCATGACCTGGTCATCACAATGCTCCATGCCCTTGTCATCACAATGCGCCATTCCAACTGTCATCACAATAATCCATGAAACTTATTAGACCAATGCTCCATGCCCTTGTCATCACAATGCTCCATGCCCATGTTATCACAATGTTCCAAGACCCCTGTAATCAGAATGCTCCATGCCCCTTTTCATCAGTATGCTCCATGAGACTTGTCATCACAAGGCTCCATGGTTTTCTCATCACAATGCTCCAGGACCTTGTCATCACAATGCTTCACGACATTGTCATGAAAATTCTCATTGGCCCTTGTCATCATAATGCTCCAAGCTGTAGTCATCACAATGCTCCATTATATTTGTCATTACAATCCTCCATTACATTTGGCATCACAATGCTCCATGCCATTGTCATTGCAATGGACCATGACATATGTCATCACAATGCTCCCTGACACCTGACTTCACAATACTCCATGCCCTTGTCATCACAATGCTCCATGCCCTTGTCATCACAATGCACCATGTCCACTGTCACCACAATCATCTATGAAACTTGTCAGACCAATGCTCCATGCCCCTGTCATCACAGTGCTCCATGCCCTTGTCATCACAATGCTCCATGACCCCTGTCATCACAGTGCCCCCTGACTCCAGTCATCACAATGCTTCATAACGTTTGTCATCACAACGGTCCATGCCCACGTCATCACAAGGCTCTGTGTCTATTTTAACCACAATGCTCCATGAACTTTTCATCACAATGCTCCGTGACCCTTGTCATCACAATGCTCCATGCCTTTGTCACAACAATGCTCCATGACCTTTGTCTTCACAATGTGCCATGCACTTTTCATCAAAATGATCCACAACCTTGTCATCGCTATGCTCCATAAACCTTGTAATCACAATGCTCCATGAACTTCTCATCCAAATGCTCTCTCACATGAGATATCACAATGTTCAACCACTAGTCATCACCATCCTCCCTCACCCCTGTTATCACAATGTTCCATGACCCCTGTCATCCCAATGCTACATCCCCTTATCTGCACAATGTTCCATGACCCCTGACATCACAATGTTCCATAACCCCTGTCATCAAAATGCTCCATGACCCTTTTCATCCCAAAGATCCATGACCACTGGCATCACAATGTTCATAACCCCTGTCATCAAAATGTTCCATTACACTTTTCATCAAATTGCTGCATGACCCTGTCATAAAAATGCTCGCTGCCCTTCTCATCACAATGCACCACACCCTTGTCATCAAAATGCTCCATGACCATTGTCATCACAAAGCTCCATGGCCTTTGGCATCACAATGCTCCATGTCATTGTCATCACAATGCTCCATGAACCCTCTCATCACATGGCTCCATGAACTTGTCATCACAAAGCACCATGACACTTGTCATCACAATGCTCGATGCCCTTCCCATCACAATGCTCCATGCCCTTGTCATTACAATCCTCCATGACCCATGTATCACAGTGTTCCGTGCCCTTGTCATCACAATGCTCCATGCCCACTCTCATCACAATAATCCATGAAACATTTCAGACCAATGCTCAATGCCCTTCTCATCACAATGCTCCATTATCTCTGTCATAACAATGCTCCATGACCGCTGCCATCACAATGTTCCACGGCCTTGTCATCACAAGGCTCCATGACCCTTGTCATCACAATGCTCCAAAACCCCTGTAATCACAATGCTCCATGCTCTTGTCATCACAAAACTCCATGACGCATGTCATCAGAATGTTCCATGGCCTTCTCCTCACAATGCTCCATGCACTTGTCATCACAATGCTCCAAGACCCCTGTAATCACAATGCTCCATGCCCCTTATCATCAGAATGCTCCATGAGACATGTCATCACAAGTCTCCATGGTCATCTCATCACAATGCTCCAGGAACTTGTCATCACCATGCTCCATTCCGTTGTCATCACAATTCTCCATGACACTTGTCATCACAATACTCCATGAACATTTTCAGCCCAATGCTCCATGGCCTTCTCATCACAATGCTCCATGAACAATATCATCACAATGCTCCATGACCACTGTCATCACAACACTCCATGACACCTGACAACCTAATGATCTGGGACCTTTGTCATCATAATGCTCCAAGACCCCTGTAATCACAATGCCCCATGACACCTGTCATCACAATACTCCAGGAACATTTGTTTTTAACAGTTACAAGTAGATATTTTATTTCTATCTGTTATTTCCAAATATATAGCCAGAAAATTCTTATTTTAAGATTTAATTCAGACAGAATACTATGGCAGTAAATGTCAATGGAAAGTCATATTAATCTTCAGTTCATATCTTCATTGACTTTTTTTTTAATTTTATTTTATTTTATTTTTTTGCTTTATAACAAATTTAATCAGTTATACATATACATATGTTTCCATATCCCCTCCCTTTTTCGTCTCCCTCCCACCCTCCCTATCCCACCCCTCCAGGCGGTCACAAAGTACCGAGCTGATCTCCCTGTGCTATGCGGCTGCTTCCCACTAGCTATCTACCTCACGTTTGGTAGTGTATATATGTCCATGCCGCTCTTTCACTTTGTCACAGCTGACCCTTCCCCCTCCCCATATCCTCAAGTCCATTCTCTAGTAGGTCTGTGTCTTTATTCCTGTCTTACCCCTATGTTCTTCATGACATTTTTTTTTCTTAAATTCCATATATATGTGTTAGCATACAGTATTTGTCTTTCTCTTTCTGACTTACTTCACTCTGTATGACAGACTGTAGGTCTATCCACCTCATTACAAATAGCTCAATTTCATTTGTTTTTATGGCTGAGTAATATTCCATTGTATATATGTGCCACATCTTCTTTATCCATTCATCCGATGATGGACGCTTAGGTTGTTTCCATCTCCGGGCTATTGTAAATAGGGCTGCTATGAACATTTTGGTACATGACTCTATTTGAATTATGGTTTTCTCAGGGTATAAGCCCAGTAGTGGGATTGCTGGGTCATATGGTAGTTCTATTTGTAGTTTTTTAAGGAACCTCCATACCGTTCTCCATAGCGGCTGTACCAATTCACATTCCCACCAGCAGTGCAAGAGTGTTCCCTTTTTTCCACACCCTCTCCAGCATTTATTGTTTCTAGAGTTTTTGATGATGGCCATTCTGACTGGTGTGAGATGATATCTCATTGTAGTTTTGATTTGCATTTCTCTAATGAGTAAAGATGTTGAGCATCCTTTCATGTGTTTGTTGGCAGTCTGTATATCTTCTGTGGAGAAATGTCTATTTAGGTCTTCTGCCCATTTTTGGATTGGGTTGTTTGTTTTTTTGTTATTGAGCTGCATGAGCTGCTTATAAATTTTGGAGATTAATCCTTTGTCAGTTGCTTCATTTGCAAATATTTTCTCCCATTCTGAGGGTTGTCTTTTGGTCTTGTTTATGGTTTCCTTTGCTGTGCAAAAGCTTTTAAGTTTCATTAGGTCCCATGTGTTTATTTTTGTCTTTATTTCCATTTCTCTAGGAGGTGGGTCAAAAAGGATCTTGCTGTGATTTATGTCATAGAGTGTTCTGCCTATGTTTTCCTCTAAGAGTTTGATAGTGTCTGGCCTTACATTTAGGTCTTTAATCCATTTTGAGCTTATTTTTGTGTATGGTGTTAGGGAGTGATCGAATCTCATACTTTTACATGTCCCTATCCAGTTTTCCCAGCACCACTTATTGAAGAGACTGTCCTTTCTCCACTGTACATTCCTGCCTCCTTTATCAAAGATAAGGTGACCATATGTCCGTGGGTTTAACTCTGGGCTTTCTATCCTGTTCCATTGATCTATCTTTCTGTTTTTGTGCCAGTACCATACTGTCTTGATTACTGTAGCTTTGTAGTATAGTCTGAAGTCAGGGAGCCTGATTCCTCCAGCTCCATTTTTCGTTCTCAAGATTGCTTTGGCTATTCGGGGTCTTTTGTGTTTCCATAGAAATTGTGAAATTTTTTGTTCTAGTTCTGTGAAAAATGCCAGTGGTAGTTTGATAGGGATTGCATTGAACCTGTAGATTGCTTTGGGTAGTAGAGTCATTTTCACAATGTTGATTCTTCCAATCCAAGAACATGGTACATCTCTCCATCTATTTGTATCATCTTTAATTTCTTTCATCAGTGTCTTATAATTTTCTGCATACAGGTCTTTTGTCTCCTTAGGTAGGTTTATTCCTAGATATTTTATTCTTTTTGTTGCAATGGTAAATGGGAGTGTTTCCTTGATTTCACTTTCAGATTTTTCATCATCAGTATATAGGAATGCCAGAGATTTCTGTGCATTAATTTTGCATCCTGCTACTTTACCAAATTCGTTGATTAACTCTAGTAGTTTTCTGGTAGCATCTTTAGGATTCTCTATGTATAGTATCATGTCATCTGCAAACAGTGACAGCTTTACTTCTTCTTTTCCAATTTGGATTCCTTTTATTTCCTTTTCTTCTCTGATTGCTGTGGCTAAAACTTCCAAAACTAGGTTGAATAAGAGTGGTGAAAGTGGGCAACCTTGTCTAGTTCCTGATCTTAGTGGAAATGGTTTCAGTTTTTCACCATTGAGGACGATGCTGGCTGTGGGTTTGTCATATATGGCCTTTATTATGTTGAGGAAAGTTCCCTCTATGCCTACTTTCTGCAGGGTTTTTATCATAAATGGGTGTTGAATTTTGTCAAAAGCTTTCTCTGCATCTATTGAGATGATCATATGGTTTTTCTCCTTCAATTTGTTAATATGGTGTATCACGTTGATTGATTTGCGTATATTGAAGAATCCTTGCATTCCTGGAATAAACCCCACTTGATCATGGTGTATGATCCTTTTAATGTGCTGTTGGATTCTGTTTGCTAGTATTTTGTTGAGGATTTTTGCATCTATGTTCATCAGTGATATTGGCCTGTAGTTTTCTTTCTTTGTGACATCCTTGCCTGGTTTTGGTATCAAGGTGATGGTGGCCTCGTAGAATGAGTTTGGGAGTGTTCCTCCCTCTGCTATATTTTGGAAGAGTTTCAGAAGGATAGGTGTTAGCTCTTCTCTAAATGCTTGATAGAATTCGCCTGTGAAGCCATCTGGTCCTGGGCTTTTGTTTGTTGGAAGATTTTTTATCACAGTTTCAATTTCAGTGCTTGTGATTGGTCTGTTCATATTTTCTATTTCTTCCTGATTCAGTCTTGGCAGGTTGTGCATTTCTAAGAATTTGTCCATTTCTTCCAGGTTGTCCATTTTATTGGCATAGAGTTGCTTATAGTAATCTCTCATGATCTTTTGTATTTCTGTAGTGTCAGTTGTTACTTCTCCTTTTTCATTTCTAATTCTATTGATTTGAGGCTTCTCCCTTCTTTTCTTGATGAGTCTGGCTAATGGTTTATCAATTTTGTTTATCTTCTCAAAGAACCAGCTTTTAGTTTTATTGATCTTTGCTATCGTTTCCTTCATTTCTTTTTCATTTATTTCTGATCTGATTTTTATGATTTCTTTCCTTCTGCTAACTTTGGGATGTTTTTGTTCTTCTTTCTCTAATTGCTTTAGGTGCAAGGTTAGGTTGTTTATTCGAGATGTTTCCTGTTTCTTAAGGTGGGATTGTATTGCTATAAACTTCCCTCTTAGAACTGCTTTTGCTGCATCCCATAGGTTTTGGGTCGTCGTGTCTCCATTGTCATTTGTTTCTAGGTATTTTTTAATTTCCTCTTTGATTTCTTCAGTGATCACTTCATTATTAAGTAGTGTATTGTTTAGCCTCCATGTGTTTGTATTTTTTACAGATCTTTTCCTGTAATTGATATCTAGTCTCATAGCATTGTGGTCGGAAAAGATACTTGATACAATTTCAATTTTCTTAAATTTACCAAGGCTTGATTTGTGACCCAAGATATGATCTATCCTGGAGAATGTTCCATGAGCACTTGAGAAAAATGTGTATTCTGTTGTTTTTGGATGGAATGTCCTATAAATATCAATTAAGTCCATCTTGTTTAATGTATCATTTAAAGCTTGTGTTTCCTTATTTATTTTCATTTTGGATGATCTGTCCATTGGTGAAAGTGGGGTGTTAAAGTCCCCTACTATGAGTGTGTTACTGTCGATTTCTCCTTTTATGGCTGTTAGTATTTGCCTTATGTATTGAGGTGCTCCTATGTTTGGTGCATAAATATTTACAATTGTTATATCTTCTTCCTGGATCGATCCCTTGATCATTATGTAGTGTCCTTCTTTGTCTCTTCTAGTAGTCCTTATTTTAAAGTCTATTTTGTCTGATATGAGAATTGCTACTCCAGCTTTCTTTTGGTTTCCATTTGCATGGAATATCTTTTTCCATCCCCTTACTTTCAGTCTGTATGTGTCTCTAGGTCTGAAGTGGGTCTCTTGTAGACAGCATATAGATGGGTCTTGTTTTTGTATCCATTCAGCCACTCTGTGTCTTTTGGTGGGAGCATTTAGTCCATTTACATTTAAGGTAATTATCGATATGTATGTTCCTATTCCCATTTTCTTAATTGTTTTGGGTTCATTATTGTAGGTCTTTTCCTTCTGTTGTGTTTCTTGCCTAGAGAAGTTCCTTTAGCATTTGTTGTAAAGCTGGTTTGGTGGTGCTGAACTCTCTCAGCTTTTGCTTGTCTGTAAACGTTTTAATTTCTCCATCAAATCTGAATGAGATCCTTGCTGGGTAGAGTAATCTTGGTTGCAGGTTTTTCTCCTTCATCACTTTAAGTATGTCCTGCCACTCCCTTCTGGCTTGTAGAGTTTCTGCTGAGAGATCAGCTGTTATCCTGATGGGGATTCCCTTGTGTGTTATTTGTTGTTTTTGCCTTGCTGCTTTTAATATGATTTCTTTGTGTTTAATTTTTGACAGTTTGATTAATATGTGTCTTGGCGTATTTCTCCTTGGATTTATTCTGTATGGGACTCTCTGTGCCTCCTGGACTTGATTAACTATTTCCTTTCCCATATTAGGGAAGTTTTCAACTATAATCTCTTCAAATATTTTCTCAGTCCCTTTCTTTTTCTCTTCTTCTTCTGGAACCCCTATAATTCGAATGTTGGTGCGTTTAATGTTGTCCCAGAGGTCTCTGAGACTGTCCTCTGTTCTTTTCATTCTTTTTTCTTTATTTTGCTCTGCAGCAGTTATTTCCACTATTTTGTCTTCCACCTCACTTATCCGTTCTTCTGCCTCAGTTATTCTGCTATTGATCCCATCTAGAGTATTTTTTATTTCATGTATTGTGTTTTTAATCGATGCTTGATTCATCTTTAGTTCTTCTAGGTCCTTGTTAACTGTTTCTTGCATTTTGTCTATTCTATTTCCAAGATTTTGGATCTGGGAAATAGAATCTTGGATCATCTTTACCATCATTATTCTGAATTCTTTTTCAGGTAGACTGCCTATTACCTCTTCATTTGTTAGGTCTGGTGGGTTTTTATCTTGCTCCTTCTCCTGCTGTGTGTTTTTCTGTCTTCTCATTTTGCTTATGTTACTGTGTTTGGGGTCTCCTTTTTGCAGGCTGCAGGTTCGTAGTTCCTGTTGTTTTTGGTGTCTGTCCCCAGTGGCTAAGGTTGGTTTAGTGGGTTGTGTAGGCTTCCTGGTGGAGGGGACAAGTGCCTGTGTTCTGGTGGATGAGGCTGGATCTTGTCTTTCTGGTGGGCAGGTCCACGTCTGGTGGTGTGTTTTGGGGTGTCTGTGGACTTTTTATGATTTTAGGCCACCTCTCTGCTAATGGGTGGCATTGTGTTCCTGTCTTGCTAGTTGTTTGGCTTAGGGTGTCCAGCACTGTAGCCTGCTGGTCGTTGAGTGAAGCTGGGTGCTGGTGTTGAGATGGAGATCTCTGGAAGATTTTCGCCGTTTGATATTATGTGGAGCTGGGAGGTCTCTTGTGGACCAGTGTCCTGAAGTTGGCTCTCCCACCTCAGAGGCACAGCACTGACTCCGGGCTCCTCAATTTGGGATGATGTGTTGTCTATTCATGTATTCCACAGATGCAGGGTACATCAAGTTGATTGTGGAGCTTTAATCCACTGCTTCTGAGGCTGCTGGGAGAGGTTTCCCTTTCTCTTCTTTGTTCTCACAGCTCCTGGGTCTCAGCTTTGGATTTGGCCCCGCCTCTGCGTGTAGGTCGCCGGAGGGCGTCTGTTCTTCGCTCAGATAGGACAGGGTTAAAGGAGCAGCCTCTTCGGGGACTCTGGCTCACTCAGGCCGGGAGGGAGGGAGGGGCACGGAGTGCGGGGCGAGCCTGCAGCGGCAGAGGTCGGCGTGACGTTGCACCAGCCCGAGGCGCGCGGTGCGTTCTCCCAGGGAAGCCGCCCCTGGATCCCGGGACCCCGGCAGTGGCGGGCTGCACAGGCTCCCGGAAGGGCGGTGTGGGCAGTGACCTGCGCTCGCACACAGGCTTCTTGGCGGCGGCAGCAGCAGCCCCAGCGTCCCACGTCTGTCACTGGGCTCCGCGCTTTCAGTCGCGACTCGCGCCCGTCCGTGGAGCCCCTTTAAGCAGCGCTCTTAATCCCCTCTCCTCGCGCACCAGGAAACCAAGAGGGAAAAAAAAGTCTCTTGCCTCTTCGGCAGCTCCCGAGTTTTCCCGGACTCCCTCCTGGCTAGCTGTGGCACATTAGCCCCCTTCAGGCTGAGTTCTCGCCGCCAGCCCCAGTCCTCTCCCTGCGCTCTGACCGAAGCCCGAGCCTCAGCTTCCAGCGCTGCGCGCCCCGGCGGGCGAACAGAGAAGCCTCTCGGGCTGGTGAGTGCCGCTCGGCAGCGATCCTCTGTGTGCGGATCTCTCCGCTTCGCCCTACCCATGTATGTGGGGAGTTTCTTGCCTTTTGGGAGGTCTGGGGTCTTCTGCCAGCGTTCAGGAGGTGTTCCACGTGTAGCTGTATTTCTGGTGTATCCGTGGGGAGGAAGGTGATCTCCGCGTCTTACTCTTCTGCCATCTTTCCCGGAAGTCTTCATTCCTCCAGGAACATTTTCAGCCCAATTCTCCATGACACTTGTCATCACAATGATCCATGCCCTTGTCATCCTAATGCTCCATGACCCCTGTAATCTCAGTGGTCCGGGACGCTTGTCATCACAGTGCTCCATGACACATGTCATCACAATGCTCTTTGCCTTTCTCAGCACAAAGTTCCATGCCCTTTTCATCACAATGCTCCATGACCCCTGTCATCACAATGCTCCATGACTCCAGTCATCACAATTCTTCATAACATTTGTCATCACAATGGGCGATACCCACGTCATCACAAGGCTCTGTTACCTTTGTAACCACAATGCTCCATGAACTTTTCATCACAATGCTCCGTGACCCTTGTCATCACAATGCTCCATGTCTTTGTCAAAAAATGCTCCATGACCCTTGTCATCACAATGTGCCACGTACTTTTCATCCAAACGGTCCACAAATTTGTCATCACAATGCTCCATGAACCTTGTAATCACAATGCGCCATGCACTTCTCATCACAATGCTCCATTACCCCTGTCATAACAATGCTCCATGACCCCTGCCATCACAATTTTCTATGCCCTTGTCATCACAATGCTCCAAGACCCCAGTAATCACAATGCTCCATGCCCCTCTTCATCTCAATGCTCCATGAACCCTGTCATCACAATGCATCATGCCAATTATAATAATGCTTCCGGCTATTGTCAGCACAATGAAATCAAAATTCTACATGACCCCTGTCCTCACAGTACTCCAAGAATATTTTCCGCCCAATGCTCCATGACACTTGTCATCACAATGATCCATGCCCTTGTCATCCCAATGCTCCATGACCCCTGTATTCACAATGCTCCATGACGCTTGTCATCACAGTGCTCCATGAAACTTGTCATCACAATGCTCCATGCCTTTGTCAGCAAAATGCTACATGACCTTGTCATTACAATGCTCTTTGCGCATGTCATCACAATACTCCTTTACCATTGTCATCACAATCCTCCATGAAACTTGGGATCACATTGCTTCATGCCCTTGTCATCACAATGCTCCCTGCTCCTTGAAATCAAAATGATCCATGACCTCTGTCATCACAATGCTCCAAACCCTTTTGATCACAATGTTCCGTAACACTTGTCATCACAAAGCTCCATGATGCCTGTCATCACAATACTCCATGCCCTTTTCATCACAAAGCTCCATGACACATGTCATCAGAATGTTCCATGGCCTTCACCACTCAATGCTCCATGCCCTTGTCATCACAATGCTCCAAGAACCCTGTAATCACAATGCTCCATGCCCCTTTTCATCAGAATGCTCCATGAGACTTGTCATGACAAGTCTCCATGGTCATCTCATCACAATGCTCCAGGACCTTGTCATCACCATGCTCCATTCCCTTGTCATCACAATGCTCCATGACACCTGTCATCACAATACTCCATGAACATTTTCAGCCCAATGCCCCATGACCTTCTCATCGCAGTGCTCCAAGACCAATATCATCACAATGCTCCATGATCACTGTCATCACAACACTCAATGACACCTGAAAACACAATGATCTGGGACACTTGTCGTCACAATGCTCCATTCCCTAGTCATCACAATGCTCCATTACCCCTGTCATCACAATACTCCATGAACATTTTCAGCCCAATGCTCCATGACCCTTGTCATCACAATGATCCATGCCCTTGTCATCCCAATGCTCCATGACCCCTGTATTCACAATGCTCCGTGACGCTTGTCATCACAGTGCTCCATGACACCTGTCATCACAATGCTCCATGCCTTTGTCAGCAAAATGCTACATGACCTTGTCATTACAATGCTCTATGTGCTTGTCATCACAATGTGCCATGCGCTTTTCATCACAATGATCCACAACCTTGTCATCGCTATGCTCCATAAACCTTGTAATCACAATGCTCCATGAACTTCTCATCCAAATGCTCTCTCACCAGAGATATCACAATGTTCCATCACTAGTCATCACAATCCTCCCTCACCCGTTATCACAATGTTCCATGACCCCTCTCATCACAATGCTACATCCCCTTATCATTACAAAGTTCCATGACCCATGACATCACAATGTTCCATAACCACTGTCATCAAAATGCTCCATGACACTTTTCATCCCAATGCTCCATGACCCCTGTATTCACAATGCTCTGTGACGCTTGTCATCACAGTGCTCCATGACACCTGTCATCACAATGCTCCATGCCTTTGTCAGCAAAATGCTACATGACCTTGTCATTACAATGCTCTATGTGATTGTCATCACAATACTGCATTACCATTGTCATCACTATCCTCCATGAACCTTGGGATACCATTGCTTCATGCCCTTGTCATCACAATGCTCCATGCTCCTTGAAATCAAAATGATCCATGACCTCTGTCATCGCAATGCTCCAAAACCTTGTGATCACAATGTTCCGTAACACTTTTCATCACAATGCTCCATGATGCCTGTCATCACAATAATCCATGCCCTTTTCATCACAATGCTCCATGACTTTGTCATCACAATTCTCAATACACTTGTCATCACAATGCTCCCTGACACTTGTCGTCAGAAGGCTCCTTGAACCCTGTCACGAAAAGGCTCCTTGCCTTTTTCATCACAAAGCCCCATGCCGTTTTCATCACAATGCTCCATGCCATTGTCATCAAAATACTCCACAAGCTTTTCATCAGAATGCTCCATGACCCTTGTCATCACAATTCTCCATGCACTTGTCAGCACAATGCTCCCTGAACCGTGTCATCACTATGCTCCAAGCCATTGTCATCACAATGCTCCTTTACCTTTGTCATCAGAATCCTCCATGACACTTGGCATCAAAATGCTCCATGCCATTGTCATCACAATGGGCTAATACATATGTCATCACAATGCTCCGTGACACCTCTTTTCACAATACTGCCTGACCTGGTCATCACAATGCTCCATGCCCTTGTCATCACAATGCGCCATTCCAACTGTCATCACAATAATCCATGAAACTTATTAGACCAATGCTCCATGCACTTGTCATCACAATGTTCCATGCCCTTGTTATCACAATGTTCCAAGACCCCTGTAATCAGAATGCTCCATGCCCCTTTTCATCAGTATGCTCCATGAGACTTGTCATCTCAAGGCTCCAAGGATTTCTCATCACAATGCTCCAGGACCTTGTCATCACAATGCTTCACGACATTGTCATGAAAATTCTCAATGGCCCTTGTCATCATAATGCTCCAAGCCGTAGTCATCACAATGCTCCATTATATTTGTCTTTACAATCCTCCATTACATTTCGCATCACAATGCTCCATGCCATTGTCATCGCAATGGACCATGAGATATGTCATCACAATGCTCCCTGACAACTGTCTTCACAATACTCCATGACCTTGTCATCATAATGCTCCATGCCCTTGTCATCACAATGCACCATGTCCACTGTCATCAAAATCATCTATGAAACTTGTCAGACCAAAGCTCCATGCCCCTGTCATCACAGTGCTCCATGCCCTTGTCATCACAATGCTCCATGACCCCTGTCATCACACTGCCCCGTGTCTCCAGTCATCACAATGCTTCATGACGTTTGTCATCACAACGGTCCATGCCCGCGATATCACAAGGCTCTGTGACCATTTTAACCACAATGATCCATGAACTTTTCAGCACAATGCTCCGTGATCCTTGTCATCACAATGCTCCATGCCTTTGTCAGAACAATGCTCCATGACCCTTGTCCTCACAATGTGCCATGTGCTTTTCATCACAATGATCCACAAACTTATCATCGCTATGCTCCATAAACCTTGTAATCACAATGCTCCATGAACTTCTCATCCAAATGCTCTCTCACATGAGATATCACAATGTTCCAGCACTAGTCATCACTATCCTCCCTCATCCCTGTTATCACAATGTTCCATGACCCCTGTCATCACAATGCTACATCCCCTTATCTGCACAATGTTCCATGACCCCTGACATCACAATGTTCCATAACACATGTCACCAAAATGTTCCATTACACTTTTCATCAAATTGCTGCATGACCCTGTCATCAAAATGCTCCCTGCCCTTCTCATCACAATGCACCACACCCTTGTCATCAAAATGCTCCATGACCTTTGTCATCACAAAGCTTCATAACACTTGGCATCACAATGCTCCATGTCATTGCCATCACAATGCTCCATGAACCCTCTCATCACATGGCTCCATGCCCTTGTCATCAAAAAGCACCATGACACTTGTCATCACAATGCTCCATGCCCTTGTCATTACAATCCTCCATGACCCATGTATCACAGTGTTCCGTGCCCTTGTCATCACAATGCTCCATGCCCACTCTCATCACAACAATCCATGAAACATTTCAGACCAATGCTCAATGCCCTTCTCATCACAAGGCTCCATTACCTCTATCATAACAATGCTCCATGACACCTGCCATCACAATGTTCCACGGCCTTGTCATCACAAGGCTCCATGACTCTTGTCATCACAATGCTCCAAGACCCCTCTAATCACAATGCTCCATGCCCTTGTCATCACAAAGCTCCATGACGCATGTAATCAGAATATTCCATGGCCTTCTCCTCACAATGCTCCATGCCCTTGTCATCACAATGCTCCAAGACCTCTGTAATCACAATGCTCCATGCCCCTTTTCATCAGAATGCTCCATGAAACTTGTCATCACAAGTCTCCCTGGTCATCTCATCACAATGCTCCAGGACCTTGTCATCACCACGCTCCATTCCATTGTCATCACAATGCTCCATGAACCCTGTCATCACAATACTCCAGGAACATTTTCAGCCCAGTGCTCCATGACCCTTGTCATCACAATGATCCATGCCCTTGTCATCCTAATGTTCCATGACCCCTGTATTCACAATGCTCCGTGACGATTTTCATCACAGTGCTCCATGACACATGTCATCACAATGCTGTATGCCATTCTCAGTACAATGCTCCATGCCCTTTTCATCACAGGGCTCCATGACCCCTGTCATCACAATGCTCCGTGACTCCAGTCATCACAGTTTTTCATAGCATTTGTCATCACAATTGTCGATACCCATGTCATCACAAGGCTCTGTGACCTTTGTAAACACAATTCTCCATGAACTTTTCATCACAATGCTCCGTGACACTTGTAATCACAATGCTCCATGCCTTTGTCACAAAAATGCTCCATGACCCTTGTCATCACAATGTGCGACACGCTTTTCATCCCAACGGTCCAATAATTTGTCATCGCAATGCTCCATAAACCTTGAAATCACAATGCTCCATTCCCTTCTCATCACAATGCTCCATTACCCCTGTCATAACAATGCTCCATTACCACTGCCATCACAATGTTCCACGGCCTTGTCTTCACAAGGCTCCATGACACTTGTCATCACAATGCTCCAAGACTCCTGTAAGCACAATGCTCCATGTCCTTGTCATCACAAAGCTCCATGACACATGTCATCAGAATGTTCCATGTCCTTCTCCACACAATGCTCCATGCCCTTGTCATCAAAATGCTCCAAGTCCCCTGTAATCACAATGTTCCATGCCCCTTTTCATCTCAATGCTCCATGAACACTCTCATCACAATGCATCATGCCAATCATCATAATGCTTCCGGCTATTGTCAGCACAATGAAATCAAAATTCTCCATGACCTCTGTCATCACAATGCTCCATGACCCCTGTCATCACAATGATCTATGCCCTTGTCATCCCAATGCTACATGACCCCTGTATTCACAATGCTCCGTGACGCTTGCCATCACAGTGCGCCATGACACTTGTCAACACAATGCTCCATGCCTTTGTCAGCAAAATGCTACATGACCTTGTCATTATAATGCTCTATGCGCTTGTCATCACAATACTCCATTACCATTGTCATCACAATCCTCCATGAACCTTGGTATCACATTGCTTCCTGCCCTTGTCATCACAATGCTCCATGCTCCTTGAAATCAAAATGATCCATGACCTCTGTCATCACAATGCTCCAAAACCTTGTGATCACAGTGTTCCATAACACTTGTCATAACAATGCTCCATGATGCCTGTCATCACAATACTCCATGCCCTTTTCATCACAATGCTCCATGACCTTTGTCATCACAATTCTCAATACACTTGTCATCACAATGCTCCCTGACACTTGTCATCAGAATGCTCCTTGAACCCTGTCACGAAAAGACTCCATGCCTTTTTCATCACAATGCCCCATGCAGTTTTCATCACAATGCTCCATGCCATTGTCATCAAAATACTCCAAAAGCTTGTCATCAGAATGCTCCATGACCCTTGTCATCACAATTCTCCATGCACTTGTCAGCACAATGCTCCCTGACCCTTGTCATCACAATGCTCCAAGCCATTGTCATCACAATGCTCCATTACCTTTGTCATCAGAATCCTCCATGACACTTGGCATCACAATGCTCCATGCCATTGTCATCGAAATGGGTCATGACATATGTCATCACAATGCTCCCTCACACCTGTCTTCACAATACTGCATGACCTGGTCATCACAATACTCCATGCCCTTGTTATCACAATGCTTCATGACCTTTGTCATCACAATGGTCAATGACCTCGTCATCAACAGTCTCTGTGACCATTTTAACCACAATGCTCCATGAACTTTTCATCACAATGCTCTTTGACCCTTGTCATCACAATGCTCTATGCCTTTCTCAGCACAATGCTCCATGACCCTTGTCATCACAATGCTCCATGCACTTGTCAGCACAATGCTCCATGACACATGTCATCCCAATGCACCATGCACTTTTCATCACAGTGCTCCCCAATCTTGACATCACAATGCTCCATGAAACTTGTCATCACAGTGCTCCATGGACTTCTCACCAAAATGCTCTCTCAGCACAGTGCTCCATGACACATGTCTTCCCAATGCACCATGCACTTTTCATCACAGTGCTCCCCAATCTTGACATCACAATGCTCCATGAAACATGTCATCACAGTGCTCCATGGACTTCTCACCAAAATGCTCTCTCACCACTGATATCAAAATGTTACATCACAATACGTCACAATATTCCCTCACCCCTGTCATCAAAATGTGCCATGACTCCTGTCTCACAGTGCTACATGCACTTATCATCACAATGTTCGATGACACCTGGCATCACAATGTTCCATAACCACTGTCATCAAAATGTTCCATGACACTTTTCATCAAATTGCTCCATGACCCTGTCATCACAATGCTCCCTACCCTTCTCATCACAATGCACAACGCACTTGTCATCAAAATGTTCCATATTATTGTCATCACGATGCTCCATTAAGGTTCTCTTCACATTGCTTCATGTCCTTGTCATCACAAACCTCCATGACACATATCATCAGAATGCTCCATGGCCTTCTCATCACAATGCTCCTTGCCCTGCCATCACAATGCTCCATTATCCCTGTCATACCCATGATCCATGACCCCTGCCATCACGATATTCCATGGCCTTGTCATCATAAGGCTCCATGACCCTTCTCATCACAATGCTCCAAGAACCCAGTAACCACAATGATCCATGCCCATTTTCATCTCAATGATTCATGAACCCTGTCATCACAATGCACCATGACCATCATCATAATGCTTCATGCTATTGTCATCACAATGAAATAAAAATGTTTCATGACCTCTGTCATAACAATGCTCCAAACGCTTGTGATCACAATATTCCAAAACGCTTGTCATCACAATGCTCCATGATGCTCGTCATCACAGTTATCCATGGACTTCTCATCACAATGCTCCATGACCTTTGTCATCACGATGCTCAATACACTTGTCATCAAAATGCTCCCTGACACTTGTTGTCTGTATGTTCCTTGAACCCTGTCATGACAAGGCTCCATGCATTTTCATCACAATGCTCCAAGACCCCTCTAATCACAATGCTCCATGCCCTTGTAATCAGAAAGCTAAAGGACGCATGTCTTCAGAATGCTCTTGGCCTTCTCCTCACAATGCTCCATGCACATGTCATCACAATGTTCCAAGACGCCTGTAATCACAATGGTCCATGTCCATTTTCATCAGTATGCTCCATGAGATTTGTCATCACAAGGCTCCATGTGTTTCTCATCACAATGGTCCAGGACATTGTCATCACAATGCTTCACGACCTTGTCCTGAAAATTCTCAATGGCCCTTGTCATCATAATGGTCCAAGCCCTAGTCATCACAGTGCACCATTATATTTGTCAACACAATCCTCCTTTACATTTGGCATCACAAGGCTCCCTGCTATTGTCATCGCAATGGACCATGGCATATGTCATCACAATGCTCCCTGACAACTGTCTTCACAATACTCCATGACCTTCTCATCACAAAGATCCATGCCCTTGTCATCACAATGCACCATGTCCACTGTCGTCACAATAATCTATGAAAGTTGTCAGACGAATGCTCCATGCCCCTGTCATCACAATGCTCCATGCCCTTGTCATCACAATGCACCATGACCCCTGTCATCACAATGCTCCGTGACTCCAGTCATCACAATGCTTCATAACATTTGTCATCACAATGCTCCATGCCCGCGTCATCACAAGGCTCTGTGTCGTTTGTAACCACAATGCTCCATGAACATTTCATCACAATGCTCCGTGACCCTTGTCATCACAATGCTCCATGCCTTTGTCAAAAAAATGCTCCATGACCCTTTTCATCACAATTTGCCACGCACGTTTCATCACAATGGTCCACAATTTTCTCATTGCAATGCTCCATAAAACTTGTAATCACAATGCTCCATGCCCTTCTCATCACAATGCTCCATTACCCCTGTCATAACAGTGCTCCATGACCCCATCCATCACGATGTTCCATGGCCTTGTCATCACAAGGTTCCATGACACTTGTCATCGCAATGCTCCAAGACCCCTATAATTACAATGCTCCATGCCCTTGTCATCACAAAGCACCATGACACATGTCATCAGAATGTTCCATGGACTTCTCATTAAATGCTCCATGCCCCTGTCATCACAGTGCTCCAAGACCCCTGTAATCACAATGCTCCAATGCCCTATTCATCTCCATGCTCCATGAACCCTGTCATCTCAATGCATCATGCCCATCATCATATTGCCTCCGGGTATTGTCAGCACAATGAAATCAAAATTCTCCTTGACCACTGTCATCACAGAGCTCCATGACCCCTGTCATCACAATACTCCATGAACATTTTCAGCCCACTGCTCCATGACCCTTGTCATCACAATGATTCATGCCCTTGTCATCCCAATGCTCTATGACCCCTGAATTCACAATGCTCCGTGACGCTTGTCATCACAGTGCTCCATGACACCTGTCAACACAATGCTCGATGACTTTGTCAGCAAAATGCTACATGACCTTGTCATTACAATGCTCTATGTGCTTGTCATCAAAATACTCCATTTCCATTGTCATCACAATCCTCAATGAGCCTTGGGATCACATTGCTTCATGCCCTTGTCATCACAATGCTCCATGCTCCTTGAAATCAAAATGATCCATGACCTCTGTCATCACAATGCTCCAAACCATTGTGATCCCAAAGTTCCATAACACTTGTCATCACAATGCTCCATGATGACTGTCATCACAAAATTCCATGCCCTTTTCATCACAATGCTCCATGACCTTTGTCATCACAATGCTCAGTTCACTTGTCATGAAAATGCTCCCTGACACTTGTCATCAGAATGCTCCTTCAACCGTGTCTCGAAAAGGCTCCATGCCATTTTCATCACAATGCCCCATGCCGTTTTCATCACAATGCTCCGTGACCATTGTCATCAAAATGCTCCATGCCTTTGTTTGAAAAATGTTCCATGTCCCTTGTCATCACAATGTGCCATTCGCTTTTTATCACAACGGTCGAGAAACTTGTCATTGCAATGCTCCATAAACCTTGTAATCACAATGCTCCATACACTTCTCATCAAAATGCTCTCTCACCAGAGATATCACAGTGTTTCATCACTAGTCGTCACAATACTCCCTCACCCCTGTAATCACAATGTCCCATGACCCCTGTCATCACAATGCTACATCCCCTTATCATCACAATGTTCCTTGACCCCTGACATCACAATGTTCTATAACTCCTGTCATCAACATGTTCCAATACACTTTTCATCAAATTGCTGCATGACCCTGGCATCAAAATACTCCCTGCCATTCTCATCACAATGCACCATGCACTTGTCATCAAAATGCTCCATGACCTTTGTCATCACAAAGCTCCATGACCCCCGGCATCACAATGCTCGATGTCATTGTCATCACAATGCTCCATGAACCCTCTCATCACATTTCTCCATGCCCTTGTCATCACAAAGCTCCATGACACTTGTAATCACAATGCTCGATGCCCTTCTCATCACAATGCCCCATGCCCTTGTCATTACAATCCTCCATGACCCATGTATCACAGTGTTCCATGCCCTTATCATCACAATGCTCTATGCCCACTCTCATCACAATAATCCATGAATCATTTCAGATCATTGCTCCATGCCCTTCTCATCACAATTCTCCTTTACCTCTGTCATAACTACGCTCCATGACACCTGCCATCACAATGTTCCACGGCCTTGTCATCACAAGGCTCCATGACCCTTGTCATCACAATGCTCTACGACCCATCTAATCAAAATGCTCCATGCCCTTGTCATCAAAAAGCTACATGACGCATGTCATCAGAATGTTCCATGGCCCTGTCATCAAAATTCTCCATGCCCTTGTCATCACAATGCTCCAAGACCTTTGTAATCAAAATGCTCCATGCGTCTTTTCATCTCAATGCTGCATGAAACCTGTCATCAAAATGGACCATGCCCATCATTATAATGCTTCAGGCTATTGTCATCACAATGAAATCAAAATGCTCCATTACCTCTGTCATCACAATGCTCCAAACCCTGGTGATCACAATGTTCCATAACCCTTATCATCACAACACCCCTTGACGCTCATCATCACAATTATCCATGGTCTTCTCATCACAATGCTCCATGACCTTTTTCATCACAATGCTTAATATACTTGTTATCACAATGCTCCCTGACACTTGTCATCAGTATGCTCCATTAACCCTGTCATGACACGTCTCCGTGCCTTTTTCATCACAATGATCCATGCCATTTTAATCACAATGCTCCAAGACACCTGTAATCACAATGCTCCATGCCCTTGTCATCATAAAGCTCAATGATGCATGTCATCAGAATGCTCCATGGCCTTCTCATCACAATGCTCCATGCCCTTGTCATCACAATGATCCAAGACCCCTGTAATCACAATGCTCCATGTCCCTTTTCATCAGAATGCTCCATGAGACTTGTCATCACAAGTTTCCATTGTCTTCTCATCAAAGTGCTCCAGGAACTTGTCATCAAAATGCTCCATGATCCCTGTCATCACAATACTCCATGAATATTTTCAGCCCAATGCTCCATGACCTTCTCATCAAAATGCTCCATGACCCCTGTCATCACAATACTCCATGAACATTTTCAGCCTAATGCTCCATGAACCTTGTCATCACAATGATCCATGCCCTTGTCATCCCAATGCTCCATGAACCCTGTATTCACAATGCTCCGTGACGCTTGTCATCACAGTGCGCCATGACACCTGTCATCAAAATGCTCCATGCCTTTGTCAGCAAAATACTACCTGACCTTGTCATTGCAATGCTCTATGCGCTTGTCTTCACTATTCTCCATTCCCATTGTCATCACAGTCCTCCATGAAACTTGGGATCACATTGCTTCATGCCCTTGTCATCACAATGCTCCAAACCCTTGTGATCACAATGTTCCATAGCACTTGTCATCACAACGCTCTCAGATGCCTGTCATCACATTACTCCATGCATATTTCATCACAATGCTCCGTGACCTTTGTCATCACAATTCTCAATACACTTGTCATCACAATGCTCCCTGACACTTGTCATCAGAATGCTCCTTGAACTCTTTCACGAAAATGCTCCATGCCTTTATCATCACAATGCCCATGCCGGTTTCATCACAATGATCCATGCCATTGTCATCAAAATACTCCACAAGCTTGTCATCAGAATGCTCCATGACGCTTGTCATCACAATTCTCCATGCACTTGTCAGCACAATGCTCCCTGACCCTTGTCATCACAATGCTCCAAGCCATTGTCATCACAATGCGCCATTTCCATTGTCATCAGAATCCTCCATGACACCTGGTATCACAATGATCCATGCCATTGTCATCACAATGGTCCATTACATATGTCATCACTATGCTCCCTGACCCCTGTCTTCACAATACTGCATGACCTGGTCATCACAATGCTCCATGCCCTTGTCATCACAATGCGCCATTCCAACTGTCATCGCAATAATCCATGAAACTTATTAGACCAATGTTCCCTGCCCTTGTCATCACAATGCTCCATGCCCTTGTTATCACAATGCTCCATGACCCCTGTCATCACAATGCTCCATGAATCGATTCATCACAAT
The DNA here is from genome assembly GCF_964341445.2 of Mesoplodon mirus. Taxonomy (NCBI): domain Eukaryota; kingdom Metazoa; phylum Chordata; class Mammalia; order Artiodactyla; family Ziphiidae; genus Mesoplodon; species Mesoplodon mirus. Next base: position 4,002,433 of record NW_028295819.1, on the reverse strand, counting down.
GCTTTATGACCTTTGTCATCACAATGGTCCATGCCCTCGTCATCCACAGTCTCTGTGACATATTTAACCACAATGCTCCATGAAATTTTCATCACAGTGCTCTTTGACCCTTGGCATCACAGTGCTCTATGCCTTCCTCAGCACAATGCTCCATGACCCTTGTCATCACAATGCTCCATGCGCTTGTCAGCACAATGCACCATGACCCATGTCATCACAATGCACCCTGCACTTGTCATCACAGTGCTCCACAATCTTGTCACCACAATGCTCCATAAAACTTGTCATCACAATTCTCCATGCACTTCTCATCAAAATGCTCTCTCACCACAGATATCACAATGTTACATCACTATTCATCACAATACTCCCTCACCACTGTCATCACAATTTTCCATGACTCCTGTCTTTGCAATGCTACATGCACTCATCATCACAAAGTTAGATGACCACTGACATCACAATGTTCCATAACCCCTGTCATCAAAATATTCCATGACGCTTTTCATCAAATTGCTCTATGACCCTGTCATCACACTGCTCCCTGCCCTTCTCATCACATTGCACCATCCCTTGTCATCAAATTGCTCCATGACCTTTGTCATCACAAAGCTCCATGACACTTGGCATCCCAATGCTCCATGCCATTGTCATCAGAATGCTCCATGAACCCTCTAATCACAATGCTCCATGCCGCTTTGCATCTCAATGCTTCATGAACCCTGTCATCAAAATGCAGCATGCCCATCATCATAATGCCTCAGGCTCTTGTCATGACTATGAAATAAAAATATTCGATCATCTGTCTCATCACAATGCTCCAAATCCTTGTGATCACAAAGTTCTATAACACTTATCATCACAACGCCCCATGACGCTCATCATCACAATTATCCTTGCTCTTCTCATCACAGTGCTCCATGACCTTTGTCATCACAATGCTCTATAAACTTGTCATCACAATGCTCCCTGACACTTGTCATCAGTATGCTCCTGGAACCCTGTCATGACAAGGCTCCATACCATTTTCATAACAATGATCCATGCCAATTTCATCACAATGCTCCAAGACACCATTAATCACAGTGCTCCAGGCCCTTGTCATCACAATGCTCCAAGACCCCTGTAATCACAATACTCCATGCCCCTTTTCATCAGAATGCTCCATGAGACTTGTTATTACAAGGCTTCATGGTCTCCTCATCACAATGCTCCAGGAACTTTTCATCACAGTGCTCCATTCCCTTGTCATCACTATGCTCCATGACCCCTGTCCTCACAATACTTCCTGAACATTTTCAGTCCAATTCTCCAGGAACTTCTCATCACAATGCTTCATGATCCCTATCATCACAATGCTCCATGACCACTGTCATCACAACGCTCCATGACCCCTGACAACACAGTGATCCGGGACTCTTGTCATCACAATGCACCATTCCCTAGTCATCACAATGCTCCATTAACATTTTCAGCCCAATGCTCCATGACACTTGTCATCACAATGATCCATGGCCTTGCCATCCCTATGCTCCATGACCCCTGTAATCACAATGATCAGTGATGCTTCTCATCACAGTGCTCCATGACCCTTATCATCACAATGCTCCATGCCTTTGTCAGCAAAATGCTACATGACCTTGTCATCACAATGTTCCATTTGCTTGTCAACACAATACTCCATTACCATTGTCATCACAATCCTCCATGAACCTTGCGATCACATTGCTTCATGCCCTTGTCATCCCAATGCTCCATGCTCCTTGAAAACAAAATGATCCATGACTTCTATCATCACAATGCTCCAAACCCTTGTGATCACAATGTTCCATAACACTTGTCATCACAACGCTCCATGATGCCTGTCATCACAATACTCCATGCCCTTTTCGTCAAAATGCTCCATGATCTTTTTCATCACCATTCTCAATACACTTGTCATCACAATGTTCCCTGACACTTGTCGTCAGAATGCTCCTTGAAACCTGTCATGAAATGGCTTCATGCCTTTTTTATCACAATGCTCCATGCCCTTTTCATCACAATGTTCCATGCCATTGTAATCACAATACTCCACAAGCTTGTCATCAGAATGCTCCATGACACTTGTCATCACAATGCTCCATGGCCACTGTCATCACAATGCTCCATACCCCTTGTCATTACTGTGCTCCATGACGCTCGTCATCACAATTATCCATGGTCTTCTCATCACAATGCTCCACGCCCTTGTCATCAAAATGCTCCATGACCCTTGTCATCACAATGCTCCATGGCCACTCTCATCACAATGCTCCATTCCCCTTGTCATTACAGTGCTCCATGACGCTCGTCATCACAATTATCCATGGTCTTCTCATCACAAAGCTCCACGGTCTTGCCATCACAATGTTCCATGCCCTGGTCATCACAATGCTCCATGTCCCCTGTCATCACATTTCTCCTCGTTCTTTGCATCACTATGCTCCATGACACTTCTCATCACCGTGTTACATGATTTGTCATCACAATTCTCTATGCACTTGTCATTGCAATGCTCCATCACCCCTGTCATAGGAAGCTCCATGTGCTTCTCATCCCAATGCTTCATGAACTTGTCATCAAAATTCTCAATGGCCCTTGTCATCACAATGCTCCATGCCCTTGTCATCACAATGCTCCATGTCCATTGTCATCACAATGCTCCAAGCCCTTGTCATCAAAATGCTCCATTACATTTGTCATCACAATCCTCCATGACACTTGGCATCACAATATTCCATTCCATTGTCATCGCAATGGACCATGACATATGTCATCACAATGCTCCCTGAGAACTGTCTTCAAAATACTCCATGACCTTCTCATCACAATGCTCCATGCCTTTGTCATCACATTGCACCATGCCCACTGTCATCACAATAATCCATGAAACATGTCAGGCCAATGCTCCATGCCCCTGTCATCACAATGCTCATTGCCTTTTCATCACAAAGCTCTATGACCCCTGTCATCACAATGCTCCGTGACTCCAGTCATCACAATGCTTCATGACCTTTGTCATCACAATGGTCCATGCCCTCGTCATCACAAGGCTCTGTGACCTTTGTCACCAAAATGCTCCATGAAATTTTCATCACAATGCACGGTGACCTTTGTCATCACATTGCTCTTTGCCTTTGTCAGCACAGTGCTCCATGACCCATGTCATCACAATGCACCATGTGCTTGTCATCACAGTGCTCCACAATCTTGTCATCACAATGCTCCATAAAACCTGTCCTCACAATGCTCCATGCACTTCTTATCAAAATGCTCTCTCACGAATGATATCAAATGTTCCCTCACTAGTCATCACAATACACCCACTCCCCTGTCATCACAATGGTCCACAACACCGTCATGAAAATGTTCCATGACTCCTGACATCACAATGTTCCATAAGCCGTCATCAAAATGTTCCATGACACTTTTCATCACATTGCTCCATGACCCTTTCATCACAATGCTCCCTGCCCATCACAAGAGAATGCACCACACACTTGTCATCAAAAGGCTCCATGACCTTTGTCATCACAAAACTCCATGACCCTTGGCATCACAATGCTCCATGCCATTGTCATCACAATGCTCCAAAAACCTCTCATCACATTGTTCCAAGCCTTTGTCATCACAGGATCCATGATGCTTTTCATCACAATGCTCGATGCCATTCTTCTCACAATGCTCCATGCGCTTCTGATTACAATCCTCCATGAACCATGTATCACAGTGTTCCGTGCCCTTGTTATCACAATGCTCCTTGCCCCCTCTCATCACAATAATCCATGAAACATTTCAGACCAATGTTCCATGCCCTTTTCATCACAATGATCCAAGACTCCTGTAATCATAATGCTCCATGCCCCTTTTCATGTCAATGCTCCATGAACGCTGTCATCACAATGAACCAAATGCGCATCATCATAATGCTTCATGCTATTGTCATCACAATGAAATCAAAATGCTCTATGACCTCTGTCATCACAATGCTCCAAATCCTTGTGATCACAATATTCCATAACACCTATCATCACAACGCCCCATAACGCTCGTCATCACAAGTATCCATGGTCTTCTAATCACAATGCTCCATAACATTTGTCATCACAGTGCTCAATACCCTTGTCATCACAATGGTCCCTGACACTTGTCACCAGTATGCTCCTTGAACCCTGTCATGACAAGGCTCCATGCCTTTTTCATCACAATGTTACATGCCCTTTCCCTCACAGTGCTCCAAAACCCCTGTAATCACAATGCTCCATGCCCTTGTCATCACAAAGCTCCATGATGCATGTCATCAGAACGCTCCATGACATTCTCATCCCATTGTTCCCTGCCCTTGTCATCATAATGCTCCAAGAGCCCTGTAATCACAATGTTCCATGCCCTTGTCATCACAAAGCTCCATGATGCATGTCATCAGAACGCTCCATGACATTCTCATCCCAATGTTCCATGCCCTTGTCATCACAATGCTCCAAGACCCCTGTAATCACAATGCTCCATGACCCTTTTCATCAGAATGCTCCATGAGACTTGTCATCACATGGCTCCATGGTCTTCTCATCACAATGCTCCAGTACCTTGTCATCACAATGCTCCTTGACCCCTGTCATCACAATACTCCATGAACATTTTCAGCCCAATGCTCCATGACGTTCTCATCACAATGTTCCATGACCTCTGTCATAACAATGCTCCATGACCACTGTCATCACAACGCTCCATGAACCCTGACAACACAATGATCCGGGAATCTTGTCATCAAAATGCTCCATGCCGTTGTCATCCCAAAGCTCCATGAACCCTCTAATCACAATGCTCCATGACGCTTGTCATCACAGTGCTCCATGAACCTTGTCATCACAATGCCTTTGACAGCAAAATGATACATAATCTTGTCATCACAATGCTCCATGCGCTTGTCATCACAATCCTCCATGACCCTTGGGATCATATTGCTTTATGCCCTTGTCATCTCTATCTTGCCTTTCTGGTTTTTACAGATTTTCGGATGTACTTTTTGACCGGTGGGAAGTGACAATTCTTTGTAGTGTGGATTTGCATTGCGCGCTTGCTTGATTGGCCAAAAAGGGCCTATGCCTTTTCTCCTGAATATATTCAGGAGAAAATTCATATGCTGTTTTTGGCCACGTGCATCATTCTCGAAGTTGTGATGCCTTTCCTGTGCTTTAAAGGTGATTCCAATTTACCTCTTGATATATGTTTTGTGCAATTCCGCCTCATTTTCAAGTCAGCTTTGTTGCCTTCCCTCAACAGATTTTTGGAAGAGAGTAGTCCTTTATAACTCTGCAGGTTTTTGATTTGCTTTGCCCCTGAGCTCCAATTTTCAAATCCCATTTTTGGGAGCTGACCGCAAATCCACAATTTTGCTTCAGGACCTATACTGGTTCCAGGGGTGGCTATACTGGTTCCCTGTGGGTGGCTGAGGCTTTGGTTAATTCTTCTTCCTGACGGGAATTTAGAGTGACATGTGTCCGTCCAAAGGCCTACATCTACTCTCTGATTGGTTCTCCCTCTTCCCTTTCATCCTCTGCACAATTAGCAAACTGTGCGAACCAGGAGGTTATAGGGGATGACTCTCCTAAGTTGGGAGATTGATAGTAAAGTAGTTGGAATGCCAAACTGTAGCACAAGGAGAGGAAAAAGTAGGAGACTTTCAGAAACCTTTCGCCATCACAGGGTGTCCATTCTCTAGGTTTCCCATACATGTTATAACTGTAGTGATATTCCCTTCTACCTGGAAATTTGGGACCCATGGAATGGTGGCATGCATTACTACTTTAAAGGGTCTGCATTTTCTCTCCCAATCTCACCAGTCCTCTCAGTCCCAAGTGTCCAGCCTTATGTCTCATCCAGCTGTCTTTGCAGATAGGGTCATTCTAGGTTTCATCAGAACCCCTGAAGGAATTGTGTAAGAATTTCGCTGTTTTTTGTTTTGTTTTTGAAATTCATTTTTATAAAGGGGTTGAGCTGATTTTCACTGACGTGTTTATGCCGGTCTAGACACACTTGATTCCCTTACAGAGGCATATCAGTACATAGGTTTTAAGATTCTTACTAATCAGATATATTCCTCTGTGGGGAATAGGGGTTTTGAGTCCCGTTCACTGAGGAAGGTGTAGGTCTTGTCTATTCTGTATTTGGTTTATGGAATGGTACCTGTGCTAATATCAAACTCTGGTTTTATGCATCACCCCACCTCTCCTTTCCCCTTAAGGAGGCATAGGAGTGTTTTCTAAATGTGAGACGCTGCTCTCTTTCCTAATTCAGTTCATGTGTTGTGATGTTGACATTCCCTCTGTAAGTGATATCTTATGATAAGATTATTTTTCTGTGTGACTAATTTCCCTTAGAATCATCATACCTAAATCCTCTCATTATGCTGCCACTGGCCTTATGACATTGATTTCACGTCTGAGTGATATTCCGTTGTACAAAATTACCACAAGTTCTTTATGCATTTCTCTTTTTCCTGGGATACTTTAGGTGTACCGAAGTTGAGGTTCTTGTATGCAGAGCAGCCCTAAACTTTGGGGTGCCTGTGTCTTGTTGATATTTAGTCTTCCCAAGTTATATGTCCATGAGTTGAAGTCCCCTTTGCTCGGGGGCTTTGTATTTTAGATGTTTTAGGAAACAGCATACACTTCTTCAGAGTAGCTCTTGGATATTTATACCCCACCCATCAGCGTGACTAGTCTCCCTGTTTTCCATGGCCTCTCCTGCATTTTTGATTTGTACACATTTTTTGGATGGACTTTCTGAGCAGTGGGAATTGAGACTTCTTTATTGTGCGGATTTGCATTTCCCTCTTGCTTGGTTGGCCAAAAACTCTGTATGTGTTTTTTTCCTGAAGATATTCACGAAAAAAACGCATACACCCTTTTGCCCAACTGCATCATTTTAGAAATTCTGCTGCTTTTCATATGCTTTAAATGTGAGTACAATCTACCTTTTGAAAAATGTTTCCTGTAATTCTGCCTCTCATTCAGAACCTCTTCGTTGCCTTACCTGAATATATTTTTGGACGTTGGTTATCATTTATATCTTTGCAGGTCTTTGAATTGTCTGCTCCTGAGCTCCATTTTGCAACTCGCTTTTTTTGTGAGCTGGCCGCCAAACCATTGGATTGATTCCGGCCCTATTCTGGTTCTGGGGAGGCAGGCTGAGCCTTTGGTTAATTCTTCTTCCTAAAGGGATATTAGAGTGACATGTGCCTGTCAAAACTCCTACAGCTAATCTCTCACTGGTTCCTCCTATCCCATTTATCCTCTTCAAAAATTGCAAACTGTGTGAAACAGGAGGTTAAAGGTGCTGATTCTCCAAGTGTGGAGATTGTTAGTAATGTGGCTGGAATGGTAAACCCCAGCACCAGGAGATCAAAATTGAGGTGCATTTTAGACACCTTTCCTGAGCACCCGGTGTACATTCATCTCGGTTTCCCAGGCATGTTTTTGCTGTCAGAAGATTCCCTTGAAACTGCCGATTTGGGACCCATGGAATGGGTACCAGGCAGTATTACTTTGAAAGGTCTGCATTTCCTCACCCAGCCTCTCTAACATCTCTTAGCGTGCATAGCTTCCAGCCTTATATATCATCCTGCTGTGGGTCTACATGTGTTCAATCCATGTTACATCGTAGCCCTTCAACAAAAGTTGTAAGAATTTTTGTCTGTCTCACCGTTTTTATAAATATTTTTAAATTTATTTTTATATTGGTTACAGCTGATTTTCAAAGCTCTGTTTTTTGCTGCTGTACATCCACTTGATTCATGTACTGTGTGACAACAATAAATTCTTTCTCAGATGCTTACGAGTCATATGTATTATTTTCCAGTGACTTGAGTGGACTGAGTGCAGTTCTTTGAGGTACCGTGTAGGCCTTGCCAGTTATTCAATTCGGTACTTGGAATGGTATCTTTGCTAATTTCAACCTCCTGGATAATACCTCACCATTCCCCACCTTTCCCATTTAGCAGCCTTATGTCTATTTTCTACATATTTGACTATGTTTCTGTTTTGTAGTTTATTTCATGTGTAGCCATTTTTGATTCCACCTTTAAGTGACATCTTATGATATGTGTCTTTTTCTTTCTGACATGTGTCACTTAGAATGATCGTATGTAACTCCTCTAGAGTTGTTACAACTGGCCTTATTTCATTGATTTCTGGATGAGTAATATTCCACTCTACATAAGTACCCCATATCTTTTACCCATTTTATCCTTCCAGGGACATTTAGGTTATATCCAAGTGGAGGCCCTTTTTAACAGACAGGTGGTAAACATTGGAGTGCCTGTTTTCTGTCATTTTTTGTTTTTCCCAAGGTATACGCCCATGAGTGCAAGTGCCCTATGCTCTGTAGCTCAGTTTTCAGATGTTTTAGCAAACACAATACACTTCTCCACAGTGGCCGTTGGCACATTACATTTCCACTATCAGCCTCACAGGGCTCCCTTTTCTCCTCACCCTGTCCGGCATTTCTGGTGTTTACACTTTATGTGGATGGCCCTTCTGACTGATGTGAAGTGATATATTTTGTAGTATTGATTTCCAGTGCCCACCTGTTTGGTTGGATAAAAAGTGTGTATGGCCTTTACTTGAATATATTCACAAAAAATTCATACGCCCTTTTGGGCCAACTGCATCATTGGCGATGTTCAGCCCCTTTTCTTGTGCTTTAATGGGGAGACCTTTCTACCTCTTCAAATCTGTTTCCTGCCACTCTCCGTTGCTTACAAGTCCTTTTCTGTGACTTACCTCAAGACATTTTTCGACAATATATATTTTCAACTCTGCAGTTTCATGAATTTTATTGCCCCCGAGTTCCATTTTTCAACTTGTGTTTTTGGATACTGGACACAAAACAGCGGGATTTCCTCTAGCCCTATTCTGTTTCCATGGACAATTCTAGCCTTTGATGAATTTGTCTTCCAGATAGGAAATTAGAGTGGCATTTGCCTGTCTGAACAATTAAGACTTGTCTCTAAATTTTTCTCATCCTTCCGCTTCATCCTCTGGACAAATTCCAAACTGTGTGCAACAGGATGTTGACGGTGCTGATATCCCCAAGTAAGGAGATTGTCAGGAAAGATGCTGGAGGGTTGAACCCGTGCACCAGGCGATGAGGAGATGAGGTGCCTTTTCCAAAATCTTTCCGATCAAACGGTGTACCATCGTCTAGGTGTGACAGGCATGTTTTAGCTGTAGGAAGGGTCCCGTGCATGGAAGGAGAACACCAGGGATTTTTCCAAATCAGTGCCTCCCCGAACCCCAAACTGGGGAATTTTTAAGCTACGGCTACACGTATGTCCATTAAGGGCCTTGGGAAATAGGCAGAGCCCAAACTTTAGATAATTGAATTCTTCAGGGTCAGAAGCGCTCACCATCGGCCTTGCTTAGGTTACATTTTATCTGTCATTGATAGATGATGTCAATAAAAATATCGATTCGTTTTCAGATTATTTCCCCTTATAGGTTATTGCAAAATATTCAGTGTAGTTCCCTGTGCTATAAAGTAGTTCCTTGTTGATGATCTATTTTATACATAGCAGTGTGTATGTGTTAATCCCAAACTGTTAATTTATCCCTTTTCCTACCTTTCCCCTTTGGTAATAATAAATTATAAGATTTTATACTTCTCAGGAATGGGGGAGCTGAAAGAGAGGTATCCTTTTCAATGGAAAAGCATTCAAAACAAGATTGAAGTTTCAGCCAAGAGTATTCGATGTACAACCATGGAAATAAGTCACTTCATTTCTCTAATGTTGACCTGACAAATAAGACAGACGTCTTCACTGAACTTGCTTATAGTAAAGTGATGGAATTATCAAATGTAAGTCTTAGAAAAATCTTATTTTACCCGAGCATTATACACTGCTGTATGTTAACTACAGTTTGGCTCACATATCTGTTCATTGAAGTTACAATGTTCTCAATTTCTGTTACTGATCCTCCAGAGTGTACCCCAACAGGAGTCCCCAAGCCCAGTGTCATCGGAGCCAACAGATCAAGACTGAGTTTGGTTTAGAAGCAAAGGAAACATTATTTTGACAACAGAATAGAGAGGTGAGAGCGTGCACTCCCCCACGGGCTTTGGGCTGGGCTGCTGTGTAGGGATCCCGGCAGCGTCAGTGGGAGTTAGGGGATGGAGGTCTCGAGGGCTGGGTTGGCTGCAGCTCAGGCTCTATGCCGTGGAGTCTGCATGGGACTCCGCTAGCTGAGGTGTCGACCCAGCCATTCTGCACTAGGAAATCAGGTCTGAAGTGCCGGGTGTGGGACCTCTGCATGCGGAACCCTAGGAGCACGTGAAATTAGACAAAGCACAAAGGAAAAACAGGTTAGACTTTATTTTATTGCCCAGATTCTCTTTTTATCTCCCAGGAATTTTTAATGAACGTTGCCAGAGACGAACCCCTCCTCTGCATTTTGTTCCGTTCCTCATTCTTGGGGTGTTGAGGGTGCAGACCCCTCTTTTGTAACTACTTCATGCTGTGGTGGCAGCCCTGATACCTGGGGGGAGGGGCAAAACGTCTCCCCACCAGCCTCCAGGTGAGGTTGATTGTTCCAAAGACTCCAGCCTCACTTCTCGTCTGCCTGAGCACCGGCATTGGAAGTGTTATAGATTCTAATGACCTTTAAGGGTCCAGGAAAGAGATGCGCAAATATGCTGTGGTGGCAGGTTTCACCCAACCCCACATTTGTTCGGCGACATTAGGCTGACGGTTTTTGCCAGCCTAGATGCTCTGACCAGTAGTCTGTGCTTTCTTTAATTAGGTCCCTGAATTAATGTACAAACAGCACCATGTGTCAGAGCCCTGCCCGTGCAACTCCCAGACAGTCCAGGGTCAGTGGTGATCCAGGACCATGACGTCCACTGAGTCAACGGCCTTTAGAAGTAGCCAGCAGTCCAGCCGGTCATATTGGCCACCATCACCGTGGTGTCTGTAGGGTTTTCTATGGTGAAAGCGTGATATACGTTTCCCCCGCCAAGCTTATTAGCTCCCTTCTGGGTGCAGTAAGTCCTGCAAGCAGTAGTCTGCTCTTTCGGGACACAGTCTTGTTGTTTTCTGAGAGAAACTCCAGGTCAAGTGATGGTCACACAAGTCATCTTGGGGGCCCGATGCCCCCATTTGTCTCTCTGGAGGTTGGAGTTGAAAGGCCTCCTCACTCGTGGTCAGTGTGTCCACAGAGCGACCCCTGCAACTTCAGGGCATGATGGGTGGTTAGGATCACCACGTGGGGTCCTTTTCCCTTAGGAGGGAGCTGGCCTTGCGGGCTGCTGATTTCTAGCTTTTTAGATACCCCAGTATCCTGGCCTGATGAGTGGGTGGGCAAAGCCCTTGGTGACCATAGTTTATCATACCTGAAGGGCATTCTTGTGTTGCTCCATTTCAAGTGGTCCCAGTTTTTTCACTAAGTCTCCAAGGGCAATTAACCTTTGACCGGGTATGTAAAGGTCAAAGGGTTTAGTTAAATTAGTGAGTTCCTGTGCAAGGATCTGAATTGACTGCTCTTTCCATTCTTGAAAGGCTGCTTCTGGATTCTATTCAAAAGGATCATCATCTTTTCGTGTCAGTGTTTCATGTAGAGTCCCAGCTATTAGACTGTAGTTAGGGATCCAGATGCAGAAAACCTTGGCCTCCCCACGAACCCCTAAGCTGTCTTCTAGTTTTAGAAGAGGTAAGGCTACAAATGGCTTCTTCCCTATACTGGGATGCGTTTCTCCGAATATCTGTGAGAATGAAGCCCAGGCATGTCACCTGAGCCTGAGATATTTGAGCCTTTTCCTTGGACACCTTCTATCCTTTCTTGGCTAGGTAGTTCAGAGGCGTCTTTAGTAGGCCTGGCGATCAGAATGTCATCTGCAAATTGAAGGAGGGTTCCCTTTTACAGAGGTAGAACTTTTAGGTCTTTAGAGGACATTTCCCCAATGATGGTGTGGGGATTTTTGAACCATTGGTGCAGGACGGCCCAGCATTATTGCTTGTGTTGCATGTTGTGTCCTGCCACTCACAAGCCAAAAATTCTTGTGACTCTGAGATGAATGGAATACAGAAGAAGGCATCACTGAAGTATAATACAGAATGCCATGGCCTGGTGGATGGTAGAATGAGCAGCAGGCTGTAGGAAATAGGAGCTACTGGATGTATATCCTCGGTGGCTTCACTGACTGTCCTGACATCCTTTACCAGGTCTCCAGCAGCCAATGGGGCTCTCATGGTCAGGCCCATCCCAGGATATGGAGCTCACCTTGGCTGCATCCCGCACCCCACAGCCCACGGGGCTCTCGTGTTCAAGTCCCTCCCAGGGTATGGAGCTCACCTGTGCAGCTACCCATCAGCCCATGGGGCTCTCATAGTCAGGCCCTTCCCAGGATATGGAACTCCCCTGGGCAGGTACCCCAGCAGGGCTGGACACACAGGAACTGTGCACATAGCCCACCTTGCAGAGAACCCCCAGCTCACCTGTCGCTCACAGCTGACACAGAACACCTCAGAGCAAGACTTGAACTAACAAACAGCAGCTCTGACAGGTCTGTGACCCTGGCTATCACTCTGTGCAGCCTCTCTCTGCCTGGTCTTCCAGACACTTCCACTGCAGCCAGGGCACCAGGCCTCTGTCTCCACCCACCATCACTCCTCTCCCTGACTCCTGGGTTCCTCTCATTAGGATAGGGTCTTCTTGAAGTTGTTTTCCACTCATGGACCAGATAAAATGATAAGAAAACAAGCCGCAGGTGCAGCCCCTTGTCTAGCCTTACTCTCAAGAGCCCACACCTGTTCCTTGGGACTGACCCGTTTAGCAAGGTTCAATTTCTGCAACTGTGAGCCCCTGAGGGGTGAGGATTGGCTGATTTGGGCAGCCTGACACTGCCTGCCAGCCCCCCCCACAGGTGTGCCTGGGTTGAGGTCAATATAAACACCTCTCCAGTCAGCAAGAGCCCCTGTAGCTGTGACTGACGCCATATTCTCTGCCCCGTCAGCAGTTTCGGGGCTGGGGTGGTGGGAGGGAGTGAGGGGCCGTGGCTTTGTGGGTGGCCCAGTGTGATTTGGGCTCTGCTGGACTTTCTGCAGGAGTTGCCAGGCTGCCACCTGCTAAAGAAGAGGATGTGTCACCCATACCTGCCACTGGAATTTCTCCCCAGGCAAAGGTGAGGAAGTAAAAAAGCACTGGGGGCCGTGGCAGGAGGGGTATCTCAGGCAGGGAAATGGAAAGATTCCAGAAGAGCATCTGGGGCCAGGACCATCCTGGCTGGCCTGCAGGCACCAAGTCGGCCTGCGTGCTCTCGCTAGTGTGGCTCCACAGCCCTTCCTGTAGGCTTGCAAGTGCTTGTACATATTCAGGTGTTTTACCTGGAAAGGGTGGGAAGAGTTCAGCTGCAGCAGGACTGGGGCTCAGCTCACATTTACTCACAGACGCCTCGACACAGTCCCCCAGCTTTGCAATGAGGATGCTCCTTGTGGGGGGGAGCACTGCTGACTGCATGGGAGACGATTTCCCACCTCTGACCAACTTAAGAATTTTTTACCACTGGAGCAAGTGCCCTGATACGATTATCCTCTCTATAACTGGTGAGTTCTGTTTTGTTTTTTTTTTTTCTTTTTTTCTTTTTGGTTCAAGTTAGATTTTATTTATTCCTCTTATTTTTTAATTTGGAGATATACACATGGAAATAATGCATTAATATAAAGACGTCTATGTGAAGGGAAAAACTTTTTTTCTGTTTTATTTTATTAAATGTTATTTATTTAGTTTTTTTTAATTTATTTCTTTTATACAGCAAGTTATTATTGGATATCTATTTCATACATATAAGTGTGCACATGTGAATCCCAGTCTCCCAATTCATCCCACCACCACCCTCACATGGCGTTCCCTCCTTGGTGTCCATCTGTTTGTTCTTTACATCTGTGTCTCTATCTCTGCCCTGCACACCGGTTCATCTGTACCATTTTTCTAGGTTCCACATATGTGCATTAATATACAATATTTGTTTTTCTCCTTCTGACATACTTCACTCTGTATGACAGTCTCTAGATCCATCAAGGTCTCTACAAATGACCCAATTTCATTCCTATGTATGGCTGAGTAATATTCCGTTGTATATATGTACCACGTCTTTATCCATTCATCTGTCTGTGGGCACTTAGTTTGCTTTCATTACCTGTCTATTGTAAATAGTGCTGCAGTGAACATTGTGGTGAATGTGTCTTTTTGATTTATGGTTTTCTCTGGGTATATGCCCAGTAGTGGGATTGCTGGATTATATGGTAATTCTATTTTTAGTTTTTTAAGGAACCTCCATACTGTTCTCCATAGAGACTGTATCGATTTACATTCCCACCAATAGTGGAATAAGGTTCCTTTTCTCCACACCCTCTCCAGCATTTGTTGTTTGTAGATTTTCTGATGATGCCCATTCTAACAGGTGTGACGTGATACCTCATTGTAGTTTCGATTTCCATTTCGCTAATAATTAGTGATGTTCAGATTTTCATGTGCGTACTGGCCATCTCTATGTCTTCTTGGAAGAAATGTCTATTTAGATCTTCCATTTTTGTATTGGGTTGTTTGTTTTATTAATATTGAGCTGCATGAGCTGTTTATATATATTGGAGATTAATCATTTGTCCATTGATTCGTTTGCAAATATTTTCTGCCATTCTGAGGGTTGTCTTTTCGTCTTGTTGGTAGTTTCCTTTGTTTTGCAAAAGCTTTTACGTTTCATTAGGTCCCATCTGTTTAGTTTTCTTTTTTATTTCATTACTATAGGAGGTGGATCAAAAGATCTTGCTGTGATTTACGTCAGAGTACCCTTCGTAAGTTTTCCTCTCAGAGTTTTATACTGTCCGGTCTTACATTAAGGTCTCTAATCCATTTTGAATATATTTTTATGTTTGGTGTTGGGGAGTGTTCTAATTTCATTCTTTTACATGTAGCTCTCCATATTTCCCAGCACCAATGATTGAAGAGACTGTCTTATGTCCATTGTATAGTCTTGCCTCCTTTCTCATAGATTAGTTGACCATAGGTGTGTAGGTTTATCCTTGGGCTTTCTTTCTTTTTTTTTTCTTTTACACGTTTATTGGAGTATAATTGCTTTGCAATGGAGTGTTAGTTTCTGCTGTATAACAAAGTGAATCAGCTATACATATACAAATATCACCAGATCCCCTCCCTCTTGCATCTCCCTCCCACACTCCATATCCCACTCCTTTATGTGGTCACAAAGCACCGAGCTGATCTCCCTGTTCTATGTGGCTGCTTCCCAGTAACTATCGGTGTTACATTTGGTAATGTATTTATGTCCATGCCACTCTCTCACTTCGTCCCAGCTTAACCATCTCCATTCCGGTGCCCTCAAGTCCTTTCTGTATGTCTGTGTCCTTAATCCTGTCCTGCCACTAGGTTCTTCAAAATCTTTTTTTTTCTTCATTAAATTCCATATATCTCTGTTAACATACAGTATTTGTTTTTCCCTTTCAGACTTACTTCACTGTGTAGGACAGATTCTAAGTCCATCCACCTCAGTACAAATAACTCAGTTTTGCTTCTTTTTATGGTTGAGTAATATTTGATTGTATATATGTGCCAGATCTTCTTTATCCATTCATCTGTCGATGGACACTTAGGTTGCTTACATGTCCTGGCTAATGCAAATAGAGCTGCAATGAACATTTTTGTACATAATTCTTTTTGAATTATGGTTTTCGCAAGGCAAATGCCCAGTACTTGGATTGTTGTGTCGTATGGTACTTCTATTGTTAGTTATTTAAAGGAACCTCCGTACTGTTCTCCCTAGTGCCCATATCAATTCACATTCCCAACCACAGTGCAAGTGTGTTCCCTTTTCTCCAATAAAGGCCTCTCCAGCATTTATTGTTTTGTAGATTTTTTTGATGATTGCCACTCTGACTGCTGTGAGGTGATACCTCAGGGTAGTTTTGATTTGCATTTCTCTACTGATTAGTGATGTTCAGCATCCTTTCATGTGTTTCTTGGTAATCTGTATATCTTCTTTGGAGAAATGTCTATTTAGGTCTTCTGCCCGTTTTTGGATTGGGTTGTTTGTTTTTGTGATATTGAGCTACATGAGGTGCTTGTAAAGTTTGGAGATTAATCCTTTGTCAATTGCTTCATTTGAAAATATTTTCTCCCATTCTGAGGGTTGTTTTTGCATCTTGTTTATGTTTTCCTGTACTGTGTAAAAGCTTTTAAGTTTCATTAGGTCCCATTTGTTGATTTCTGTTTTTATTTCCATTTCTCTAGGAGGTGGGTCAAAAAGGATCTTGCTGTGATTTATGTCATAGAGTGTTCTGCCTATGGTTTCCTCTAAGTATTTTATAGTGTCTGGTCTTATATTTAGATCTCTAATCAATTTAGAGTTTATTTTTGTGTATGGTGTTATGGAGTGTTCTAATTTCATTCTTTTATATGTAGGGGTCCAGTTTTCCCAGCACCAATTACTGAAGAGACTGTCTTTTCTCCATTGTATATCCTTAGCTCCTTTGTCATAGATGAGATAGACATAGGTATGTAGGGTTATCTCTGGGCTTTCTGTCCTGTTCCATTGATCTGTGTTTATGCCAATCTACATAAACTTGATTCCATTATGGAGACATATAAATACATAGGTTTCAAGGTTATTTCCAGTCAGATATATTCCTCTTCAGTGAATAGGGTGTTTTGTGTCCAGTTCATTGAGAAAGGAGTAGGTCTTGTCTATTACATATTTGGTATATGAAATGAAATCTGTGCTAATTTCAAACTCTGCTTTTACACATCACCCCACGTCACCTTTCCCCTTAAGGAGGCATAAGTGTGTTTTCTAAATGTGTAACTCTGTTCTCTTTTGAAATTCAGTTCATGTGTAGCCATGTTTACATTTCCTCTATAAGTGATATATTACAATAAGTTTCTTTTTCTTTGTGGCTCATTTCACTTAGCATCATCGTATCTAAAGCCACTCATTAAGCTGCTATTGGCCTTATGACATTGATTTTATGTCTGAGTGACATTCCATTGTATATAAGTACCACAACATCTATATCCATTTTTTTTTCCTTTCCTGGGATATATAAAGTGTACCGAAGTCGAGGTTCTTGTAAACAGAGCAGCCCTAAAGTTTGGGCTGGCTGTGTGTTGTGGATTTTTAGTTTTCCCAAAATACACGCCCATGAGTGGAAGTGTGCTATGCTCTGTAGCTCTGTTTTAGAAAACAACATACAGTTCTCCAGAGAGTCTGTTGGCAATTTACATCCTGTCCATCGGCGTAACCAGGCTCCCTTTTCTCCATGGCCTGTCCTGCATTTGTGGCTTTTACACTATTTGTGGATGGTCCTTTTGACTGGAGGTAAGGGACACTTCTATGTAGTGTGGATTTGCAATGCCTGATGGCTTGCTTGGCCAAAAAGGGCATATGCATTTTATCCCGAATATATTCAGGAAAATACACATAGTCCCTTTTCAGCCAAGGGCAACATTGTCGAAATTCTGTCCCTTTTCATGTGCTTTAAAGACGACTCAATTCTACCTCTTGAAATCTGTTTCCTTCAATTCTGCCTTGCATTCAAATCCTCTTCACTGCCTTTCCTCAATATATTTCTGGATGATAGTTGTCCTTTATAACTCTGCAAGTTTGTGAATTGCTGTGCCCCTGATTTCCATTTTTCAGCTCGCCTCTTTGTGAGCTGGCTGCAATACCGCAGGATGGCTTTAGACCCTACTCTGGTTCCAGGGCTTCAGGCTGAGCCTTTGGTTAATTATTCTTCCTGATGGGAAACTAGAGTGACATGTGCCCATCCAAACACCTACAGCTAATCTCTCATTTATTTCCCCTCTTCCTGTTCATCCTCTGCACAATTTGCAAACTGTGCATAATGGGAGGGTAAAGGCGCTGACACTCCAAGTGGGGAGATTTTGAGTAATGCAGATGGAATGCCGAAGCCGAGCACGACAAAAGGAAAAATGAGGTACCTTTTAGAAAACTTTCCCAATTGCACAGTGTACCATCCACTGGGTTTCCCATGCATGTTTTAACTGGAGGAAGATTCCCTTAAACCTGGAGAGTTGGGACCACTAGAATGGGTAGCACACAGTATTGCTCTAAGTGGTGTTCTTTTGTTCACACAACCTCAGCAATCTTGTCAGCCCCAAGTGTCCAGTCTTATGTCTCATCCAGCTGTGGGTGTAAAGGTGGTCAATCTAGCTTGCATCACAGGCCCTGAACGTAATTTTTAAGACTTTTTCTCTGTTTTTGCATTTTGCTTTTGAAATTTATTTTTATAAGTGGGTTTAACTGAATTTCAGTGCTGTGTTCATGCCGTTATACACACACATGATTCCTTTATGGAGACATGAGAATACATATGTTTTAAAATACTTAGAGTCAGACATATTCCTCTGCAATGAATAGGGGGTGTTGAGTCCAGTTCATTGTGCCGGGAGTAGGTGTTGTCTATTACATACATGGTTTATATAACGGTATCTGTGCTAATTTAAAACTGTGGTTTTATGCATCACCCCACCTCGGCTTTCCCCTTAAGCAGGCAAAAGATGTTTCCTAAATGTGTGACTCTGTTGTGTTTGTCATTCAGTTCATGTGTAGTCATGTGTACATTTCCGCTTTGAGTGATATCTTATGATAAGATTAGTTACTCTGTAATCTTTCCTTACTCCGTTCATGTGTAGCCATGTTTACAGGACCTTCATAAGTGATATCTTATGATAAGTTTCTTTTTCTGTGTGACTTATTTCACTTAGAATCATCGTACCTGAATCCACTCATTTTGTTGCTACTGGTCTTATGACATTGATTTCATGGCTGAGGGATATTCCATCATACGTAAGTACCACTATTTTTTGAACAATTTTTAACTTTCCTGGGATATTTAAGGTGTACCCAAGTTGACGTTCTTGTAAGCAGTGCATCCCTAAATTTTGGGGTGGGTCTGTCTTATTGATTTTCAGTTTTCCCAAGGTATATTCCCTAGACTGGAAGTGCCCTTTGCTATGTAGCTCTGTTGTTTACATGTTTTAGGGAACACAATACACTCCTCCAGAGAGGCAGTTGCCAACTTACATCCCGCCCAACAGCATAACAAGCCTCCATGTTCTCCAGGTCCTCTCTTGCCTTTCTGGTTTTTATACATTTTGCCTATGTCCCTTTTGACCGGTGGGAAGGGATATTTCCTTGTACTGCAGATTTGCCTTGCCCGCTTGCTTGCTTCGCCAAAAAGGGCGTATGCATTTTCTCCTGAATATATTCAGGAGAAAACGAATACACCATTTTTGGACAAGTGCATCATTGTCGAAGTTGTGCCCCTCTTCCTGTGCTTGAAAGGTGATTCCAACGTACCTCTTGAAATATGTTTACTGCGATTCTGCCTCACTTTCAAGTCCACCTCGTTGCCTTCCTTCAAACAATTTTTGGACGATAGCTGTCCTTTATTACTCTGCCAGTTTGTGAACTGCTGTGTCTCTGAGCTCCATTTATCAAATCGGTTTTAGTGAGCTGAGCGCAAGTCCAAATTTTCGGTTCAGGACCTATACTGGTTTCTGGGAGCGGGATGAGGCTTTGGTTAATTCTTCTTCCTGCCGGGCAATTAGAGTCACATGTGCCCGTCCAAATGCCTAACAGCTACTCTCTCATTGGTTCTCCCTGGTCCCTTTCATCCTCTGCCAAATTGGCAACCTGTGTTATCCAGGAGGTTAAAGGGGCTGTCTCTCTAAGTTGGGAGATTGATAGTCAAGCGGTTGGAAAGTCAAATTGGAACACCAGTAGAGGGACTATTCCTTGAGTTTTAGAAAGTTTTCGTATTCACAGTGTGTCCATTCTCTAGGTTTCCAGTACATGTTATAGCTGTATTAATATTCCCTTCAACCTGGAGAGTTTGGAACCATGGAATGGAGGCCACGCATTATTGCTTTAAATGGTCTGTGTTTGCTCACGCAGTCTCACCAAGCCTCTCAGTCCCAAGTGTCCAGCCTTATGCCACATCAAGCTGTAGTTGTAGATAGATTCAGTCCAGGTTTCATTAGAGACCCTGAAGGAATTGTAAAGAATTTCCCTGTTTTTTTGTTTTGTTTTTGAAATTCCTTTTAATAGTGGGTTTGAGCTGATTCCCACTGCCATGTTTATGCCAGTCTAGACACACTTGATTCCCTTATGGAGACATATCAATACATAGGTTTTAAGATTCTTACTAGTCAGATCTATTCCTCTGTGGAAAATATGGTGTTTTGAGTCCCTTTCCCCGAGGAAGGTGTAGGTTTAACTATTCCATAGTTGGTTTTTGGAACAGTACCTGTGTTATATCAAACTCTGGTATTATGCATCACCCCACCTCTCCTTCCCCCTTAAACAGGCATAAGAGTGTATTCTAAATGTGAGACTCTGTTCTCTTTCCTAACTCAGTTCATGTGTAGCCATGTTTACAGGATCTTCATAAGTCATATCCTATGATAAGCTTCTTTTTCTGTGTGACTTATTTCACTTAGAATCATCGTACCTGAATCCACTCATTTTGCTGCTACAGGTCTTATGACATTGATTTCATGGCTGAGGGATATTCCATCGTACGTATGTACCACAATTTTTTGAACCATTTTTAACTTTCTTGTGATAATTAATATGTACCCAAGTTGAGGTTCTTGTAAGCAGTGCATCCCTAAATTTTGGGGTGGCTCTGTCTTATTCATTTTCAGTTTTCCCAAGGTATATTCCCTAGACTTGAAGTGCCCTTGGCTATGTAGCTCTGTTGTTTACTTGTTTTAGGGAACACAATGCACTCCTCCAGAGTGGCAGTTGGCAACTTACATTCCGCCCATCAGCATAAAAAGGCTCCCGGTTCTCCAGGTCCTCTTTTGCCTTTCTGGTTTTTGCACATTTTGCAGATGTCCCTTTTGACTGGTGGGAAGTGATACTTCTATGTACTGCAGATTTGCATTGCCCGCTTGCTTGCTTGGCCAAAAAGGGCGTATGCGTTTTCCCCTGAATATATTCAGGAGAAAACTCATACACACTTTTTGGCCAATTGCATCATTGTCGAAGTTGTGCCCCTCTTCCTGTGCTTTACAGGTGATTCCAACGTACGTCTTGAAATCTGTTTCCTGCTATTCTGCCTCGCTTTCAAGTCCGCCTCTTTGCCTTCCTTCAAAAGATTTTTGGAAGATAGCTGTCCTTTATTACTCTGCCAGTTTGTGAATTGCTGTGCACCTGAGCTCCATTTATCAAATCGTTTTTTGTGAGCTGACCGCAAGTCCAAAATTTCGGTTCAGGACCTATACTGGTTCCCGGCAGGGGGAAGAGTCTTTGTTAATTCTTCTTCCTGCCTGGCAATTAGAGTGACATGTGCCCGTCCAAATGCCTAACATCTACTCTCTCATTGGTTCTCCCTCTTCCCTTTCATCCTCTGCCAAATTGGCAACCTCTGAGAACCAGGTGGTTAAAGGTGCTGTCTCTCCAAGTTGGGAGATTGATAGTAAAGCTGTTGGAAAGTCAAACTGGCGCACAAGGAGGGGGACAATTCGTTGAGATTTAGAAACCTTTCATATTCACAGTGTGTCCATTCTCTAGGTTTCCCATACATGTTAGAGCTGTAGTAATATTCCCTTCAACCTGGAGAGTTGGGACCCATGGAATGGGTGCCATGCATTATTGCTTTAAAGGGTCTGCATTTGCTCACCCAGTCTCACCAATCCTCCCAGTCCCAAGTGTCCAGCCTTGTGCCACATCCAGCTGTCATTGTAGACATGGTCATTCCAGGTTTCATCAGAGACCCTGAAGGAATTGTAAAGAATTTCCCTGTTTTTCTGTTTTGTTTTTGAAATTTTTTTTATATTGGGTTTGAGCTGGTTCTCGCTGCCATGTTTATGCCAGTCTAGACACACTTGATTCCCTTACGGAGACATATCAGTACATAGGTTTTAATATTCTTATTAGTCAGATATATTCCTCTGCACGGAATATGGGTTGTTGCGTCCCGTTCACTGAGGAAGTTGTAGGTCTTGCTATTACGTATTAGGTTTTTGGAATGGTACTTGTTCTAATATTAAACTCTTGTTTTATGCATCACCCCACCTCTCCTTCCCCCTTAAGCAGGCATCAGAGTGTTTTCTATATGTGAGACTCTGTTCTCTTTCCTAACTCAGTTCATGTGTAGCCATGTTTACAGGATACCTATAAGTGATATCTTATGATAAGCTTCTTTTTCTGTGTGACTTATTTCACTTAGAATCATCGTACCTGAATCCACTCATTTTGCTGCTACTGGTCTTATGACATTGATTTCATGGCTGAGGGATATTTCATCGGACGTAAGTACCACAATTTTTTGTACCATTTTTATCTTTCAGGGATATTTAAGGTGCACCCAAATGAGCTTCTTGTAAGCAGTGCTGCCCTAAATAGTGCGGTGGCTCTGTCTTACTGATTTTCAGTTTTCCCAAGGTATATTCCCTAGACTTGAAGTGCCCTTGGCTCTCTACCTCTGTTGTTTACTTGTTTTAAGGAACTCAATGCACTCCTCCAGAGAGGCAGTTGACAATTTACATCCCGCCCATCAGCATAACAAGGCTCCCTGTTCTCCAGGACCTGTCTTGCCTTTCTGGTAATTACCCATTTTGTGGATGACCCTTTGACCGGTGGGAAGTGATACTTCTTTGTAGTGCAGATTTGAATTGCCTGCTTGCTTGCCTGGCCAAAAAGCGTATATGTGTTTTCTCCTGAATATATTCAGGAGAAAACTCATACGCCCTTTTTGGCCTAGTGCATCATTGTCGAAGTTGTGCCCCTTTTCCTGTGCTTTAAAGGCGATTCCAACGTACCTCTTGAAATCTGTCTCCTGCTATTCTGCCTCGCTTTCAAGTCCGCCTCGTTGCCTACATTAAACAGATATTTGGACAATAGTTGTCCTGTATTTCTCTGCCAGTTTGTGAATTGCTGTGCCCCTGAGCTCCATTTTTCAACTCGTATTTTGTGAGCTGAATGCAAGTCCAAACTTTGGATCAGGACCTATACTGGTGTCCGTTGGGTGGCTGAGACTTTGGTTTATTCTTCTTCCTCCCAGGAAAGAAGAGTGACATGTGCCCGTCCAAATGCCTAACAGCTACTCTCTCATTGGTACTCCCTCTTCCGTTTCATCCTCTGCCTAATTGGCAACCTGTGAGAACCAGGAGGTTAAAAGGGGCTATCTCTCCAAGTTGGGAGATTGATAGTAAAGCAGTTGGAAAGTCAAACAGGAGCACCAGGAGAGGGACTATTCGTTGAGTTTTAGAGACATTTCCTATTCACAGTGTGTCCATTCTCTAGGTTTCCCGTACATGTTATAGCTATAGTAATATTCCCTTCAACCTGGAGAGTTGGGAAACATGGAATGGGTGCCACTCATTATTGCTTTATAGGGTCTGCATTTGCTCACCCAATCTTATCAATCCTCTCAGTCCCAAGTTTCCAGCCTTATGCCACATCCAGCTGTCATTTTAGATAGGGTCATTCCAGGTTTCATCAAAGACCCTGAAGGAATTGTAAAGAATTTCCCTTTTTTTTTGTTTTGTTTTTGAAATTCCTTTTTATAGTGGGTTTGAGCTGATTCTCGCTGCCATGTTTATGCCAGTCTAGACACACTTGATTCCCTTATGGAGACATATCAATACATAGGTTTTATGATTCATACTAGTAAGATATATTACTCTGCGGTGAATAAGGGGTGTTGAGTCCCTTTCACTGAGGAAGGTGTAGGTCTTGTCTCTTCCGTATTTGGTTTTTGGAACGGTACCTGTACTAATATCAAACTCTGGTTTTATGCATCACCCCACCTCTCCTTCCCCCTTAAGCAGGCATAAGGGTGTTTTTTAATGTGAGTCTCTCTTCTCTTTCCTAACTCAGTTCATGTGTAGCCATGTTTACAGGATCTTCATAAGTGATATATTATGATAAGTTTCTTTTTCTGTGTGACTTATTTCACTTAGAATTATCGTACATGAATCCACTCATTTTGCTGCTACTGGCCTTATGACATTGATTTCATGGCTGAGGGATATTCCATCATATGTAAGTACCACAGTTTCTTGAACCATTTATGTCTTTCCTGGGATATTTCCAGTGTACCCATGTTGAGGTTTTTGTAAGCAGTTCATCCCTGAATTTTGGTGTGGATCTGTCTTATTTATTTTCAGTTTTCCCAAGGTATATTCCCTAGACTGGAAGTGCCCTTGGCTCTGTAGCTCTGTTGTTTACTTATTTTAGGGGACACAATGCACTCCTCCAGAGAGGCAGTTGGCAATTTACATCCCGCCCATCAGCATAACCAGGCTCCCTGTTCTCCAGGGCCTGTCTTGCCTTTCTGTTTTTTACACATTTTGTGGATGTCCCTTTTGACCGGTAGGAAGTGATACTTCTTTGTAGTGCTGATTTGCATTGCCCACTTTCTTGCTTGTCCAAAAAGGGCATATGCGTTTTCTCCTGTATATATTCACGTGAAAACCCATATGCACTTTATGGCATTTGCATAATTTTCGAAGTTGTAATGCTTTTCCTGTGTTTAAAGGCGATTCCAGTGTACCTCTTGAAATCTGTTTCATGACATTCTGCCTCATTTTCCCTTCCGCCTCGTGGCTTTCTCTCAACAGATTTTTGGAAGAGAGTAGTCCTTTATAACTCTGCATGTTAGTGAATTGCTGTGGCCCTGAGCTCCATTTTTCAACTAGTGTTTCTGTGAGCTGACCGCAAATCAACAGTTTTGTTTGTGGACTTCTAATGATTCTGGGGGGGCAGGCTGAGACGTTGGTTAATTCCTCTTTGTGACGGAAAATTATAGTGACATGTGGCTGTCCAAATGCCTAAAGCTACTCTCTCATTGGTTCTCTCTCTTCCCTTATATCCTCTGCACAATTTGCCAACTGTGTGAACCAGGAGTTTATAGGGGCTGACTTTCAAATTTGGAAGATTGATAGTAAAGCAGTTGGAATGTCAAACTGGAGCACAAGGAGAGAAAAAAAGTAGTAGAGTTTTAGAAAACTTTCACCATCAGATGGTTTCCATTCTCTAGGTTCCCATACACGTTATAAATGTAGTGATATTCCCTTCTACCTGGAGAGTTGGGAACCATGGAATGGGTGGCAGGCATTATTGCTTTAAAGGGTCTGCATTTTTTCACCCAGTCTCACCAATGCTCTCAGTCCCAAGTGACCAGCCTTATGCCACATCCAGCTGTCATTGTTCATAGGGTCATTCCAAGTTTCATCAGAACCCCTGAAGGTATTGTGTAAGAATTTTACTGTTTTTATGTTTTGTTTTGAAATTCATTTTTATATTGGGTTTGAGCTGATTCTCACTGCCATGTTTATACCCTTCTAGACACACTTGTTTCCCTTACGGAGACATATAAATACATAGGTTTTAAAATTCTTACTAGTCAGATATGTTTCTCGGCGGGGAATAGGGATGTTGAGTTCCATTCACTGAGGAAGGAGTAGGGCTTGTCTCTTCTGTTTTTGAACTATGGAACGGTACCTGTGCTAATATCAATCTTATGTTTTGTGCATCTCCCCACCTCTCTTTCCCCTTAAGCAAGCGTTAGAGTGTTTTCTAAATCTGAGACTCTGTTCTCTTCCCTAATTCAGTTCATATGTAGCCATGTTTACATTCCGTTCATAAGTGATATCTTATGTCAGAATGCACCATGGCTGTTCTCATAATAATGCTCCATGACCCCTGTCATAACAATGCACCATGCCCTGGTTATCACAATGCTCCATGTCCCTTGTCATCACAATTCTCCACGTCCATGTCATCACAGTGCTACATGACACTTCTCGTCAATATGTTACATGCTCTTGTCATCAAAATTCTCCATCAACTTGACATTGCAATGCTCCATGCACTTGTCATCACAATGCTCCATGCACTTGTCATCACAATGCTCCATCCCCTTGTCATCACAATGCTCCATGACCCCTGTCATCACAATGCTCCCTGACACCTGTCATCACAATGCTTCATGCCCCTTGTCATTACAGTGCTCCATGAGGCTCGACATCACAATTACCCAAGGTCTTCTCATCACAAAGCTCCATGGCCAATATCATCACAATGCTCCATGACCACTGTCAACACAACACTCCATGACACCTGACAACACAATAATACGGCACTCTTGTCATCACAATGTTCCATTCCCTAGTCATAACAATGCTCCATAGCCCCTGTCTTCACAATACTCCATGATCATTTTCAGCCCAATATTCCATGACGCTTGTCATCACAATGATCCATGTCCTTGTCATCCCTATGCTCCGTGACCCCTGTATTCACAATGCTCCGTGACGATTGTCATCACAGTGCTCCATGACACATGTCATCACAATGCTCCATGCCTTTGTCAGCAAAATGCTACATGACCTTGTCATTACAATGCTCTATGCGCTTGTCATCACAATACTCCATTTCCATTGTCATCACAATCCTCCATGAACATTGGGATCACATTGCTTCATGCCCTTGTCATCACAATGCTCCATGCTACTTGAAATCAAAATGATCCATGACCTCTGTCATCACAATGCTCCAAACCCTTGTGGTCACAGTGTTCCATAACACTTGTCATCACAACGCTCCATGATGCCTGTCATCACAATAATCCATGCCCTTTTCATCACAAAGCTCCATGACCTTTGTCATCACAATTCTCAATACCCTGGTCATCACAATGCTCCCTGACAGTTGTCATCAGAATGCTCTTTGAATCCTGTCACGAAAAGGCTCCATGCCTTTTTAATCACAATGCCCCATGCCGTTTTCATCACAATGCTCCATGCCATTGTCATCAAAATAATCCACAAGTTTCTTCTCAGAATGCTCCATGACCCTTGTCATCACAATGCTCCATGCCCTTGTCATCAAAATGCGCCATTCCAACTGTCATTGCAATAATCCATGAAACTTATGAGACCAATGTTCCATGCCCTTGTCATCACAATGCTACATGCCCTTGTTATCACAATGCTCCATGACCCCTGTCATCACAATGCTCCGTGAATCCAGTCATCACAATGCTTCATGACCTTTGTCATCACAATGGTCCATGCCCTCCTCATCAACAGTCTCTGTGACCTTTTTAACCACAATGCTCCATGAAATTTTCATCACAATGCTCTTTGACCCTTGTCATCACTATGCTCCATGCGCTTGTCAGCACAATGCTCCATGACACATGTCATCACAATGCACCATGCACATGTCATCACAGTGCTACCCAATCCTGTCATCACAATGCTCCTTAAAATTTGTCATCACAATGCTCCATGCACTTCTCATCAAAATGCTCTCTCACCACTGATATCACAATGCTACATCACTATTTGTCACAATACTCCCTCACACCTGTCATCACAATGTTCCATGACTCCTGTCATGAGAAAGCTACATGCACTTATCATCACAATGTTCGATGACCCCTGACATCACAGTGTTCCATAACACCTGTCATCAAAATGTTCCATGAAACTTTTCATCACATTGCTCCATGACCCTGTCATCAGAATGCTCCCTGCCCTTCTCATCACAATGCACAACGCCCTTGCCATCAAAATGCTCCATGACCTTTGTCATCACAAAGATCCATGACCCTTGGCATCACAAAGATCCATGTCATTGTCATCACATTGCTCCATGACCTTGTCTTCACAAAGCTCCATGACACATGTCTTCAGAATGCTCCAAGGCCTTCTCATCACAATGCTCCATGCCCTTGCCATAACAATGCTCCATTACCCCTGTCATAACAATGCTCCATGACCCCTGTGATCACGATGAACAATGGCCTTGTCATCACAAAGCCCCATGACAGTTCTCATCACAATGCTCTAAGAACACTGTCATCACAATGCACCATGCCCATCATCATAATGCTTCAGGCTATTGTCATCACAATGAAATCAAAATTCTCCATGAACTCTGTCATCATAATATTCCAAACCCTTGTGATCACAATGTTTCATAACACTTATCATCACAACACCGCATGACGATCATCATCACAATTATCCATGGTCTTCTCATCACAGTGCTCCATGATCTTTGTCAGCACAATGCTCAATACACTTGTCATCACAATGCTCCCTGACACTTGTCGTCAGTATGCTCCTTGAACCCTGTCATAAAAAGACTCCATGCCTTTTTCATCACAGTGATCCATTCCCTTTTCATCACAATGCTCCAAGACCCCTGTAATCACAAAGCTCTATGCCCTTGTCATCACAAAGCTCCATGACGCAAGACATCAGAATGCTCCATGGCCTTCTCCTCACAACGCTCGATGTCATTGTCATCACAGTGCTCCAAGAACCCTCTTATCACATTGCTTCTTGCCCTTGACATTACAATCCTCCATGATCCATGTATCACAGTGTTCTGTGCCCTTTTCATCACAATTCTCCATGCCCAATCTCATCACAATAATCCATGAAATATTTCAGACCAATGATCAATTCCCTTCTCATAAAAATGCTCCATTACCTCTATCATAACAATGCTCCATGACCATTGCCATCACAATGTTCCACGGCCTTGTCATCACAAGGCTCCATTACCCATGTCTTCGCAATGCCACAAGACACCAGTAATCAAAATGCTCCATGACCTTGTCATAAGAAAGCTCCATGACGCATGTCATCAGTAGGTTCCATGGCCTTCTCTTCACAATGTTCCATGCCCTTGTCATTACAGTGTTCCAAGACCCCTGTAATCACAATGCTCCATGTCCCTTTTCATCTCAATGATCCATGAACCCTGTCATCACAATGCACCATGCCCATCATCATAATGCTTCATGCTATTGTCATCACAATGAAATCAAAATGCTCCATGACCTCTGTCATAACAATGCTCCAAACCCTTGTGATCACAATATTCCATAACACTCGTCATCACAATTATCCATGGTCTTCTCATCACAGTGCTCCATGACCTTTGTCATCACAATGCTCAATACAATTGTCATCAAAATGCTCCCTGACACTTGTTGTCTGTATGCTCCTTGAACCCTGTCATGACAAGGCTCCATGCCATTTTCATCACAATGATCCATGCCCTTTTCCTCACAATGCTACAAGAACCCTTTAAAGACAATGCTCCATGCCCTTGTCATCACAAAGCTCAATGAAACATGTCTTCAGAGTGCTCCTTGGCCTTCTCCTCACAATGCTCCATGCCCATGTCATCACAATGTTCCAAGACCCCTGTAATCACAATGGTCCATGCCCCTTTTCATCAGTATGCTCCATGAGATTTGTCATCACAAGTCTCTATGGATTTCTCATCACAATGCTCCAGGACCTTGTCATCACAATGTTTCACGACCTTGTTCTGAACATTCTCAATGGCCCTTGTCATCATAATGTTCCAAGCCCTAGTCATCACAATGCTCCATTATATTTGTCATCAAAATCCTCCATTACATTTGGCATCACAATGCTCCCTGCCATTGTCATTGCAATGGACCATGACATATGTCATCACAATGCTCCCTGACACCTGTCTTCACAATACTCCATGACCTTCTCATCACAATGATCCATGCCCTTGTCATCACAATGCAGCATGTCCAATGTCATCACAATACTCTATGAAACTTGTCAGACCAATGCTACATGCCCCTGTCACCACAATGCTCCATGCCCTTGTCATCACAATGCTCCATGACCACTGTCATCACAATGCTCCGTGACTCCACTCATCACAATGCTTCATAACATTTGTCATCACAATGGTCCATGCCCGCGTCATCACAAGGCTCTGTGAACTTGATAACCACAATGCTCCATGAACTTTTCATCACAATGCTCCGTGACCCTTGTCATCAAAATGCTCCATGCGTTTGTCAGAAAAATGCTCCATGACCCTTGTCATCACAATGTGCTACGTGATTTTCATCACAACGATCCACAAATTTGTCATGGTAATGCTCCATAAACCTTGTAATCACAATGCTCCATGCCCTTCTCATCACAATGCTCCATTACACCTGTCATAACAATGCTCCATGACCCCTGCCATCACAATATTCCACGGCCTTGTCATCACAAGGCTCCATGACACTTGTCATCACAATGCTCCAAGACACCTGTAATCACAATGCTCCATGCTCTTGTCATCACAAAGCTCCATGACACATGCCATCAGAATGTTCCATGTCCTTCTCATCAAAATGCTCCATTCCCTTTTCATCACAGTGCTCCAAGAACCCAGTAATCACAATGCTCCATGCCCCTTTTCATCTCAATTCTCCATGAAACCTGTCATCACAGTGCACCAAGCCCATCATCATAATGCTTCTGGCTATTGTCAGCAAAATGAAATCAATATTCTCCATGACCTCTGTCATGACAATGCTCCATGACCCCTGTCATCACAATAATCCATGAACATTTTCAGCCCAATGCTCCATGACACTTGTCATCACAATGATCCATGCCCTTGTCATCCCAATGCTCCATGACCGCTGTATTCACAATGCTCCGTGACGCTTTTCATCACAGTGCTCCATGACACCTGTCATGACAATGTTCCATGCCTTTGTCAGCAAAATGCTACATGACTTTGTCATTACCATGCTCTATGCGCTTGTCATCACAATACTGCATTACCATTGTCATCACAATCCTCCATGAATCTTGGGATCACATTGCTACATGCCCTTGTCATCACAATGCTCCATGCTCCTTGAAATCAAAATGATCCATGACCTCTGTCATCACAATGCTCCAAACACTTGTGATCACAATGTTCCATAAAACTTGTCATCCCAATGCTCCATGATGCCTGTCATCACAATACTCCATGCACTTTTCATCACAATGCTCCATGACTTTGTCATCACAATTTTCAATACACTTGTCATCACAATGCTCCCTGACACTTGTCGTCAGAATGCTCCTTGAACCCTGTCATGAAAAGGCTCCATGCCTTTTTCAACACAATGCCCCATGCCGTTTTCATCACAATGCTCCACGCCACTGTCAGCAATAAACTCCACAAGATTATCATGAGAATATTCCATGACCCTTGTCATCACAATTCTCCATGCACTTTTCAGCACAATGCTCCCTGTCCTTGTCATCTCAATGCTCCAAGCCACTGTCATCAAAATGCACCATTACGTTTGTCATCAGAATCCTCCATGACACCTGGCATTACAATGCTCCATGCGATTGTCATCACAATGGGCCATTACATATGTTATCACAATGCTCCCTGACACCTCTCTTCACAATACTGCATGACCTGGTCATCAGAATGCTCCATGCCCTTGTCACCACAAGGCACCATTCCAACAGTCATCGCAATAATCCATGAAACTTATTAGACCAATGCTCCATGCCCTTGTCATCAAAATGCTCCATGACCCTTGTAATCACAATGCTCCATGAACTTTTCATCACAATGCTCTTTGTTCCTTGTCATCACAATGCTCTACGCCTTTCTCAGCGCATTGCTCCGTTACCCTTGTCATCACAATGCTCCATGCGCTTGTCAGCACGATGCTCCATGACACATGTCATCATAATGCACCATGCGTTTGTCATCACAGTGCTCCACAAGCTTGTCATCACAATGCTCCATAAAACTTGTCATCACAATGCTCCATGTCTTTGTCATCACAATCCTCCATGAACACTCTCATCACATTGCTCCATGCCCTTGTCATCACAAAGCTCCATGACAGATGTCATCAGAATGCTCCATGGCCTTCTCATCACAATGCTCCATGCCCTTGCCGTCACAATGCTCCATTACCCCTGTCATAACAATGCTCCATGACCCCTGCCATCACGATGTTCTGTGGCCTTGTCATCACAGTGCTCCATGACACCTGTCATCACAATGCTCCATGACTTTGTCAGCAAAATGCTACATGACCTTGTCATTACAATGCTCTATGTGCTTGTCATCACAGTACTCCATTTCCATTGTCATCACAATCCTCCATGAACCTTGAGAGCACATTGCTTCATGCCCTTGTCATCACAATGCTCCATGCTCCTTGAAATCAAAATGATCCATGTCCTCTGTCATCACAATGCTCCAAACCCTTTTGATCCCAGTGTTCCATAACACTTGTCATCACAATGCTCCATGATGCCTGTCATCACAAAATTCCATGCCCTTTTCATCACAGTGCTCCATGACATTTGGCATCAAAATGCTCAGTACACTTGTCATCACAATGCTCCCTGACACTTGTCATCAGAATGCTCTTTGAACCCTGTCACGAAAGGCTCCATGCCTTTTTCATCACAATGCCCCATGCCGTTTTCATCACAATGCTCCGTGACCATTGTCATCAAAATGCTCCATGACTTTGTCTGAAAACTGTTCCATGACCCTTTTCATCACAATGTGCCATTCACTTTTCATCACAACGGTCCAGAAAATTTTCATTGCAATGCTCCATAAACCTTGTAATCACAATGCTCCATACACTTCTCATCAAAATGCTCTCTCACCAGAGATATCACAGTGTTCCAACACTAGTTGTCACAATACTCCCTCACTACTGTAATCACAATGTCCCATGACCCCTGTCATCACAATGCTACATCCCTTTATCATCACAATGTTCCGTGACCCCTGACATCACAATGTTCTATAACCCCTGTCATCAAAATGTTCCAATACATTTTCCATCATATTGCTCAATGACCCTGTCATCAAAATACTCCCTGCCCTTTTCATCACAATGCACCATGCACTTGTCATCAAAATGCTCCATGACATTTGTCATCACAAAGCGCCATGACACTTGGCATCACAATGCTCCATGAAGCCTCTCATCACATTGCTCCATGCCCTTGTCATCACAAAGCTCCATGACACTTGTCATCAAAATGCTTGATGCCCTTCTCATCACAATGCCCCATGACCTTGTCATTACAATCCTTCATGACCCATGTATCACAGTGTTCCATGCCCTTATCATCACAATGCTCTATGCCCACTCTCATCACAATAATCCATGAAACTTATTAGACCAATGCTCCATTCCCTTGTCATCACAAGGCTCCATGCCCTTGTTATCACAATGTTCCATGACCCCTGTCATCACAATGCTCCATGCATCCATTCATCACAATGCTTCATGACCTTTGTCATCACAATTGTCCATACCCTCGTCATCAGCAGTCTCTGTGACCTTTTTAACCACAATGCTCCATGAACTTTTCATCACAATGCTCTTTGACCCTTGTCATCACAATGCTCTATGCCTTTCTCAGCACAATGCTCCATGACCCTCGTCATCACAATGCCCCATGACCCATGTCATCACAATGCACCCTGCAATTTTCATCACAGTGCTCCACAATCTTGTCACCACAATGCTCCATAAAACTTGTCATCACAATTCTCCATGCACTTCTCAACAAAATGCTCTCTCAACACTGATATCACAATGTTACATCACTTTTCATCACAATACTCCCTCACCCCTGTCATCACAATATTCCATGACATCTGTCTTTGCAATGCTACATTCACATATCATCACAAAGTTCGATGACCCCTGATATCACAATGTTCCATAACCCCTGTCATCAAAATGCTCCATAACAATTTTCCTCAAAATGCTCAATGACCCCTGACATCACAATGTTCCATAACACCTGTCATCAAAATATTCCATGACCATTTTCATCAAATTGCTCTATAACCCTGTCATCACAATACTCCCTGCCCTTCTCATCACAATGTACCACGCCCTTGTCATCAAAATGCTCCATGACCTTTGTCATCACAAGGATCCATGACGCTTGGCATCTCAATGCTCCATGCCATTGTCATCACAAAACTCCATGAACCCTCTAATCACAATGCTCCATGCACATTTGCATCTCAATGCTCCATGAACCCTGTCATCAAAATGCACCATGCCCATCATCATAATGCTTCAGGCTATTGTCATCACAATGAAATCAAAATATTTGATGATCTATCTCATCACAATGCTCCAAATCCTTTTGATCACAATGTTCCATAACACTTATCATCAAAATGTCCCATGACTCTCATCATCACAATTATCCATGGTCTTCTCATCACAGTGCTCCATGACCTTTGTCATCACAGTGCTCTATACACTTGTCATCACAATGCTCCCTGACACTTGTCATCAGTATGCTCCTGGAACCCTGTCATGACAAGGCTCCATACCATTTTCATAACAATGATCCATGCCAATTTCATCACAATGCTCCAAGACACCAGTAATCACAGTGCTCCATGCCCTTGTCATCACAATGCCCCAAGACCCCTGTAATCACAATACTCCATGCTCCATTTCATCAGAATGCTCCATGAGACATGTTATTACAAGGCTCCATGGTCTTCTCATCACAATTCTCCAGGAACTTTTCTTCACAGTGCTCCATTCCCTTGTCATCACAATGCTCCATGACCCCTGTCCTCACAATACTTCCTGAACATTTTCAGTCCAATTCTCCAGGAACTTCTCATCACAATGCTTCATGATCCCTATCATCACAATGCTCCATGACCCCTGTCATCACAACGCTCCATGACCCCTGAAAACACAGTGATCCGGGACTCTTGTCATCACAGTGCTCCATTCCCTAGTCATCACAAAGCTCCATGAACATTTTCAGCCCAATGCTCCATAACCGTTGTCATCACAATGATCCATGACCTTGTCATCCCAATGCTCCATGACCCCTGTAATCACAATGATCCGTGATGCTTCTCATCACAGTGCTCCATGACCCTTATCATCACAATGCTCCATGCCTGTGTCAGCAAAATGCTACATGACCTTGTCATCAAAATGCTGCATTTGGGCCTCCCTGGTGGCGCAGTGGTTGAGAGTCCGCCTGCCGATGCAGGGGATACGGGTTCGGGCCCCAGTCTGGGAGGATCCCATATGCTGCGGAGCGGCTGGGCCCGTGAGCCATGGCTGCTGGGCCTGCGCATCCGGAGCCTGTGCTCCGCAACGGGGGAGGCCACAACAGTGAGAGGCCCGCATACCGCAAAAAGAAAAAAAAAATGCTGCATTTGCTTGTCATCACAATACTCCCTTACCATTGTCATCACAATCCTCCATGAACCTTGGGATCACATTGCTTCATGCCCTTGTCATGCCAATGCTCCATGCTCCTTGAAAACAAAATGATCCATGACTTCTATCATCACAATGCTCCAAACCCTTGTTATCACAAAGTTCCATAACACTTGTCATCACAGCGCTCCATGATGCCTCTCATCACAGTACTCCATGTCCTTTTAGTCAAAATGCTCCATGATCTTTTTCATCACCATTCTCAATACACTTGTCATCACAATGTTCCCTGACACCTGTCGTCAGAATGCTCCTTGAAACCTGTCATGAAATGGCTTCATGCCTTTTTCATCACAATGCTCCATGCCATTGCCATCACAATACACCACAAGCTTGTCATCAGAATGCTCCATGACACTTGTCATCACAATGCTCCATGGCCACTGTCATCACAATGCTCCAAACCCCTTGTCATTACTGTGCTCCATGACGCTCGTCATCACAATTATCCATGGTCTTCTCATCACAATGCTCTACGCCCTTGTAATCAAAATGCTCCATGACACTTGTCATCACAATGCTCCATGGCCACTGTCATCACAATGCTCCATTCCCCTTGTAATTACAGTGCTCCATGACGCTCGTCATCACAATGCTCCACGGTCTTGCCATCACAATGCTCCATTCCCTGGTCATCACAATGCTCCATGCCCTAGTCATCACAATGCTCCATGTCCTCTGTCATCACAATTCTCCTCGTTTTTGGCATCACTATGCTCCATGACAGTTCTCATCACCGTGTTACATGATTTGTCATCACAATTCTCTATGCACTTTTCATCACAATGCTCCATGACCCCTGTCATATGAAGCTGCATGTGCTTCTCATCACAATGCTTCATGAACTTGTCATCAAAATTCTCAATGGCCCTTGTCATCACAATGCTCCATGCCCTTGTCATCACAATGCTCAATGTCCCTTGTCATCACAATGCTCCAAGCCCTTGTCATCAAAATGCTCCATTACATTTGTCATCACAATCCTCCATGACACTTGGCATCACAATGTTCCATTCCATTGTCATCGCAATGGACAATGACATATGTCATCACAATGCTCCCTGAGACCTGTCTTCAAAATACTCCATGACCTTCTCATCACAGTGCTCCATGCCTTGTCATCACATTGCACCATGCCCACTGTCATCACAATAATCCATGAAACATGTCGGGCCAATGCTCCATGCCCCTGTCATCACAATGATCATTGCCTTTTCATCACAATGCTCTATGAACCCTGTCATCACAATGCTCCATGACTCCAGTCATCACAATGCTTCATGACCTTTGTCATCACAATGGTCCATGCCCTCGTCATCACAAGGCTCTGTGACATTTGTCACCAAAATGCTCCATGAAATTTTCATCACAATGCTCGTTGACCCTTCTCATCACAATGCTCCATGCCTTTGTCAGCACAGGGTTCCATGACCCATGTCATCACAATGCACCATGTGCTTGTCATAACAATGCTCCACAACCTTGTCATCACAATGCTCCATAAAACTTGTCATCACAATGCTCCATGCACTTCTTATCAAAATGCTCTCTCACGAATGATATCAAAATGTTCCCTCACTAGTCATCACAATACACCCACTCCCCTGTCATCACAATGGTCAACAACACCGTCATGAAAATGTTCCATGACTCCTGACATCACAATGTTCCATAACCCCTGTCATCAAAATGTTCCATGACACTTTTCATAAAATTGCTCCATGACCCTGTCATCACAATGCTCCCTGCCCTTCACAAGAGAATTCACCACACACTTGTCATCAAAATGCTCCATGACCTTTGTCATCACAAAACTCCATGACCCTTGGCATCACAATGCTCCATGCCATTGTCATCACAATGCTCAAAAAACCTCTCATCACATCGTTCCAAGCCCTTGTCATCACAGTATCCATGATGCTTTTCATCACAATGCTCGATGCCATTCTTCTCACAATGCTCCATGCGCTTGTCATTACAATCCTCCATGAACCATGTATCACAGTGTTCCGTGCCATTGTTATCACAATGCTCCTTGCCCCCTCTCATCACAATAATCCATGAAACATCTCAGACCAATATTCCATGCCCTTTTCATCACAATGATCCAAGACTCTTCTAATCATAATGCTCCATGCCCCTTTTCATCTCAATGCTCCATGAACGCTGTCATCACAATGCACCAATGTGCATCATCATAATGCTTCATGCTATTGTCATCACAATGAAATCAAAATTCTCCATGACCTTTGTCATCATAATGCTCCAAACCCTTGTGATCACAATGTTCCATAACACTTATCATCACAAAACCCCATGACGCTCATCATCACAGTTATCCATGGTCTTCTCATCACAATGCTCCATGACCTTTGTCATCACAATGCACAATACATTTGTCATCACAATGCTCCCTGAAACTTGTCGTCAGTATGCTCCTTGAACCCTGTCATGACAAGGCTTCATGCCTTTTTCATCACAATGATCCCTGCCCTTTTCATCACAATGCTCCAAGATCACTGTAATCACAACGCTCCATGTTCTTGTCATCACAAAACTCCATGAAGCATGTCATCAGAATGCTCCATGTCCTTCTCATCACAATGCTCCATGCCCTAGTCATCACAATGCTCCAAGACCCCTGTAATCACAATGCTCCATGCCCCTTTTCATCAGAATGCTCCGTGAGACTTGTCATCACAAGTCTCCATGATCATCTCATCACAATGCTCCAGGAACTTGTCATCACCATTCTCCATTCCCTTGGCATCACAATGCTGCATGACCCCTGTCATCACAATAATCCATTAACATATTCAGCCGAACCCTCCACGACCTACACATCACAATGCTCCATGGCCAATATCATCACAATGCTCCCTGACCACTCTCATCAAAACACTCCATGACTCCTGACAACACAATGATCCGGGACTCTTGTCATCACAATGCTCCATTCCCTACTCATCACTATGTTCCATGACCCCTGTCATCACAACACTCCATGAACATTTTCAGCTCAATGCGCCATGACCCTTGTCATCACAATGATCCATGCCCTTGTCATCCCAATACTTCATGACCCCTGTATTCACAATGCTCCGTGACGCTTGTCTTCACAGTGCACCATGACACCTGTCATCACAATGCTCCATGCATTTGTCAGCAAAATGCTACATGACCTTGTCATTACAATGCTCTATGTGCTTGTCATCACAATACTCCATTTCCATTGTCATCACAATCCTCCATGAACCTTGGGATCACATTGCTTCATGCCCTTGTCATCACAATGCTCCATGCTCCTTGAAATCAAAATGATCCATGACCTCTGCCATCACAATGCTCCAAAACATTGTGATCACAATGTTCCATAACACTTGTCATCACAACGCTCCATGAAGCCTGCCATCACAATACTCCATGCTCTTTTCATCACAATGGTCCATGACCTTTGTCATCACAATTCTCAATATACATGTCATCACAATGCTCCCTGACACTTATCATCTGGATGCTCCTTGAACCCTGTCACGAAAAGGCTCCATGCCTTTTTCATCTCAATGCCCCATGCCATTTTCATCACAATGCTCCATGCCATTGTCATCAAAATACTCCACAAGCTTGTCATCAGAATGCTCCATGACCCTTGTCATCACAATTCTCCATGCACTTGTCAGCACAATGCTCCCTCACCCATGTCATCACAATGCTCCAAGCCATTGTCATCACAATATTCCATTACATTTGTCATCACAATCCTCCATGACACTTGGCATCACAATGTTCCATGCCATTGTCATCACAATGGGCCATTACATATGTCATCACAATGCTCCCTGACACCTCTCTTCACAATACTGCATGACCTGGTCATCACAATGCTCCATGCCCTTTTCAACACAATGCGCCATTCCAACTGTCATCACAACAATCCATGAAATTTATTAGACTAATGTTCCATGTCCTTGTCATCACAATGCTCCACGCCCTTGTTATCAAAATGCTCCCTGACCCCTGTCATCACAATGCTCCGTGACTCCAGTCATCACAATGATTCATGACCTTTGTCATCACAATGGTCCATGCCCTCGTCATCAACAGTCTCTGTGACCATTTTAACCACAATGCTCCATGAACTTTTCATCACAATGCTCTTTGACCCTTATCATCACAATGCTCTATGCCTTTCTCAGCACAATGCTCCATGACCCTTGTCATCACAATGCTCCATGCGCTTGTCAGCACAATGCTCCATGACACATGTCATCACAATGCACCATGCGCTTGTCATCACAGTGCTCTACAATCTTGTCATCACAATGGTCCATGCACTTCTCATCAAAATGCACTCTCACCACTGATATCACAGTGCTACATCACTATTTGTCACAATACTCCCTCACCCCTGGCATCACAATTTCCCATGACTCCTGTCATTACATTGCTACATGCAATCATCATCACAATGTTCGATGAACCCTGACATCACAATGTTCCATAACACCTCTCATCAAAATGTTCCATGACACTTTTCATCAAATTGCTCCATGACCCTGTCATCACAATTCTCCCTTACCTTCTCATCAAAATGCACAACGCCCTTGCCATCAAAATGCTCCATGACCTTTGTCATCACAATGATCCATGACCCTTTGCATCACAATGCTCCATATAATTGTCATCACAATGCTCCATGAACACTCTCATCACATTGCTCCATGCCCTTGTCTTCACAAAGCTCCATGACACATGTCATCAGAATGCTCCATGGCTTTCTCATCACAATGGTCCATGCCCTTGCCATCACAATGCACCATTACATCTGTCATAAAAATGCTCCTTGACCCCTGCCCTCACGATGTTCCATGGACTTGTCATCACAAGGCTCCATGACCATTCTCATCACAACAATCCACAAACCCTGTAATCACAATGCTCCATGCCCGTTTTCATCTCAATGATCCATGAACCCTGTCATCACAAGGCACCATGCCCATCATCATAATGCTTCATGCTATTGTCATCACAATGAAATAAAAATGCTCCATGACCTCTGTCATAACAATGTTCCAAACCCTTGTGATCACCATATTCCATATCACTTGTCATCACAATGCCCCATGACTCTCGTCATCACAATTATCCATGGTCTTCTCATCACAATGCTCCATGATCTTTGTCATCACAATGATCAATACACTTGTCATCAGAATGCTCCTTGACACTTGTTGTCTGTATGCTCCATGAACCCTGTCATGGCAAGGCTCCATGCCTTTTTCATCACAATAATCCATGCCATTTTCATCACAATGCTCCAAGACCCATGTAATCACAATGCTCCATGCCCTTGTCATCACAATGTTCCATGACCCCTGTAATCACTATGCTCCATGCCCATTTTCATCAGTATGCTCAATGAGACTTGTCATCACAAGGCTCCATAGATTTGTCATCACAATGCACCATTCCCTTGTCATCAAAATGCTCCATGACTTGTCATCACAAAGCTCCATGACCCTTGGCATCACAATGCTCCATGTCATTGTCATCACAATGCTCCATGAACCCTCTCATCCCATTGCTCCATGTCCTTGTCATCACAAAGCTCCATGACAGTTGTCATCACAATGCTCGATGCCCTTCTCATCAAAATGCTCCATGCCCTTTTCATCACAATCCTCCATGACCCATGTATCAAAGGGTTCCATGCCTTTGTCATCAGAATGCTCCATGCCCACACTCATCACAATAATCCATGACATATTTCAGGCCAATGCTCAATGCCCTTCTCATCACAATCCTCCATTACATCTGTCATA
This sequence comes from Mesoplodon mirus, assembly GCF_964341445.2. NCBI lineage: Eukaryota > Metazoa > Chordata > Mammalia > Artiodactyla > Ziphiidae > Mesoplodon > Mesoplodon mirus. The sequence continues at coordinate 3,961,438 of NW_028295819.1, read as the reverse complement.
ACAATGCTCCATGATCCCTGCCATCACAGTGTTCCACGGCCTTGTCATCACAAGGCTCCATGAACCTTGTCATCACAATGCTCCCAGACCCCTGTAATCACAGTGTTCCATGCCCATTTCATCACAAAGCTCCATGACACATGTCATCAGAATGTTCCATGGCTTTCTCATCACAATGCTCCATGCCCTTGTCATCACAATGCTCCAAGACCACTGTAATCACAATGCTCCATGCCCCTTTGCATCTCAATGATCCATGAACCCTGTCATCACAATGCACCATGCCCATCATCATCATGCTTCAGGCTATTGTCATCACAATGAAATCAAAATTCTCCATGACCTTTGTCATCATAATGCTCCAAACCCTTGTGATCACAATGTTCCATAACACTTATCATCACAACACCCCATGACGCTCATCATCACAATTATCCATGGTCTTCTCATCACAATGCTCCATGACCTTTGTCATCACAATGCACAATACATTTGTCATCACAATGCTCCCTGAAACTTGTCGTCAGTATGCTCCTTGAACCCTGTCATGACAAGGCTCCATGCCTTTTTCATCACAATGATCCCTGCCCTTTTCATCACAATGCTCCAAGATCACTGTAATCACAATGCTCCATGTTCTTGTCATCACAAAACTCCATGAAGCATGTCATCAGAATGCTCCATGTCCTTCTCATCACAATGCTCCATGCCCTAGTCATCACAATGCTCCAAGACCCCTGTAATCACAATGCTCCATGCCCCTGTTCATCAGAATGCTCCGTGAGACTTGTCATCACAAGTCTCCATGATCATCTCATCACAATGCTCCAGGAACTTGTCATCACCATTCTCCATTCCCTTGGCATCACAATGCTGCATGACCCCTGTCATCACAATAATCCATTAACATATTCAGCCGAACCCTCCACGACCTACACATCACAATGCTCCATGGCCAATATCATCACAATGCTCCCTGACCACTCTCATCAAAACACTCCATGACTCCTGACAACACAATGTTCCGGGACTCTTGTCATCACAATGCTCCATTCCCTACTCATCACTATGTTCCATGACCCCTGTCATCACAACACTCCATGAACATTTTCAGCCCAATGCGCCATGACCCATGTCATCACAATGATCCATGCCCTTGTCATCCCAATACTTCATGACCCCTGTATTCACAATGCTCCTTGACGCTTGTCTTCACAGTGCACCATGATACCTGTCATCACAATGCTCCATGCATTTGTCAGCAAAATGCTACATGACCTTGTCATTACAATGCTCTCTGTGCTTGTCATCACAATACTCCATTTCCATTGTCATCACAATCCTCCATGAACCTTGGGATCACATTGCTTCATGCCCTTGTCATCACAATGCTCCATGCTCCTTGAAATCAAAATGATCCATGACCTCTGCCATCACAATGCTCCAAAACATTGTGATCACAATGTTCCATAACACTTGTCATCACAACGCTCCATGAAGCCTGCCATCACAATACTCCATGCTCTTTTCATCACAATGGTCCATGACCTTTGTCATCACAATTCTCAATATACATGTCATCACAATGCTCCCTGACACTTATCATCTGGATGCTCCTTGAACCCTGTCACGAAAAGGCTCCATGCCTTTTTCATCTCAATGCCCCATGCCATTTTCATCACAATGCTCCATGCCATTGTCATCAAAATACTCCACAAGCTTGTCATCAGAATGCTCCATGACCCTTGTCATCACAATTCTCCATGCACTTGTCAGCACAATGCTCCCTCACCCATGTCATCACAATGCTCCAAGCCATTGTCATCACAATATTCCATTACATTTGTCATCACAATCCTCCATGACACTTGGCATCACAATGTTCCATGCCATTGTCATCACAATGGGCCATTACATATGTCATCACAATGCTCCCTGACACCTCTCTTCACAATACTGCATGACCTGGTCATCACAATGCTCCATGCCCTTTTCAACACAATGCGCCATTCCAACTGTCATCACAACAATCCATGAAATTTATTAGACTAATGTTCCATGTCCTTGTCATCACAATGCTCCATGCCCTTGTTATCAAAATGCTCCCTGACCCCTGTCATCACAATGCTCCGTGACTCCAGTCATCACAATGATTCATGACCTTTGTCTTCACAATGGTCCATGCCCTCGTCATCAACAGTCTCTGTGACCATTTTAACCACAATGCTCCATGAACTTTTCATCACAATGCTCTTTGACCCTTATCATCACAATGCTCTATGCCTTTCTCAGCACAATGCTCCATGACCCTTGTCATCACAATGCTCCATGCGCTTGTCAGCACAATGCTCCATGACACATGTCATCACAATGCACCATGCGCTTGTCATCACAGTGCTCTACAATCTTGTCATCACAATGGTCCATGCACTTCTCATCAAAATGTTCTCTCACCACTGATATCACAGTGCTACATCACTATTTGTCACAATACTCCCTCACCCCTGGCATCACAATTTCCCATGACTCCTGTCATTACATTGCTACATGCAGTTATCATCACAATGTTCGATGAACCCTGACATCACAATGTTCCATAACACCTCTCATCAAAATGTTCCATGACACTTTTCATCAAATTGCTCCATGACCCTGTCATCACAATTCTCCCTGACCTTCTCACCAAAATGCACAACGCCCTTGCCATCAAAATGCTCCATGACCTTTGTCATCACAATGATCCATGACCCTTTGTATCACAATGCTCCATATAATTGTCATCACAATGCTCCATGAATGATCTCATCACATTGCTCCATGCCCTTGTCTTCACAAAGCTCCATGACACATGTCATCAGAATGCTCCATGGCCTTCTCATCACAATGGTCCATGCCCTTGCCATCACAATGCACCATTACCTCTGTCATAACAATGCTCCTTGACCCCTGCCCTCACGATGTTCCATGGACTTGTCATCACAAGGCTCCATGACCATTCTCATCACAACAATCCACAAACCCTGTAATCACAATGCTCCATGCCCGTTTTCATCTCAATGATCCATGAACCCTGTCATCACAAGGCACCATGCCCATCATCATAATGCTTCATGCTATTGTCATCACAATGAAATAAAAATGCTCCATGACCTCTGTCATAACAATGTTCCAAACCCTTGTGATCACCATATTCCATATCACTTGTCATCACAATGCCCCATGACTCTCGTCATCACAATTATCCATGGTCTTCTCATCACAATGCTCCATGACCTTTGTCATCACAATGATCAATACACTTGTCATCAGAATGCTCCCTGACACTTGTTGTCTGTATGCTCCATGAACCCTGTCATGGCAAGGCTCCATGCCTTTTTCATCACAATGATCCATGCCATTTTCATCACAATGCTCCAAGACCCATGTAATCACAATGCTCCATGCCCTTGTCATCACAAAGCTCAATGACGCATGCCATCAGAATGTTCCTTGGTCTTCTCCTCACAATGTTCCATGCCCTTGTCATCACAATGTTCCATGACCCCTGTAATCACTATGCTCCATGCCCATTTTCATCAGTATGCTCAATGAGACTTGTCATCACAAGGCTCCATAGATTTGTCATCACAATGCACCATTCCCTTGTCATCAAAATGCTCCATGACTTGTCATCACAAAGCTCCATGACCCTTGGCATCACAATGCTCCATGTCATTGTCATCACAATGCTCCATGAACCCTATCATCCCATTGCTCCATGACCTTTGTCATCACAATGCTCAATACACTTGTCATCAGAATACTCCCTGACACTTGTTGTCTGTATGCTCCATGAACCCTGTCATGACAAGGCTCCATGCCCCTTTTCATCTCAATGCTCCATGAACCCTGTCATCACAATGCATCATACACTTCATCATAATTCTTCCGGCTATTGTCAGCACAATGGACTCAAAATTCTCCATGACCTCTGTCATCACAATGCTCCAAGACCCCTGTCATCACAATACTCCATGAACATTTTCAGCCCAATGCTCCATGACCCTTGTCATCACAATGATCCATGCCCTTGTCATCCCAATGCTCCATGACCCCTGTATTCACAATGCTGTGTGACGATTGTCATCACAGTGCTCCATGACACCTGTCATCACAATGCTCCATGCCTTTGTCATCCCAATGCTCCATGAACCCTGTATTCACAGTGCTCCGTGACGCTTGTCATCACAGTTCTGCATGACACCTGTCATCACAAAGCTCCATGCCTTTCTCATCACAGTACTCCATGACCCCTGTCATCACAGTGCTCCGTGACTCCAGTCACCACAATGCTTCATAGCATTTGTCATCACAATTGTCCATGCCCGCATCATCACAAGGCTCTGTGACCTTGGAAACCACAATGCTGCATGAACTTTTCATCTCAATGCTCCTTGATCCTTGTCATCACAATCCTCCATGACACCTGTATTCACAATACTCCATGACGCTTTTCATCACAGTGCTCCATGACACCTGTCATCACAATGTTCCATGACTTTGTCAGCAAAATGCTACATGACCTTGTCATTAAAATGCTCTATGTGCTTGTCATCACAATACTCCATTACCATTGTCATCACAATACTCCAAGAACTTTGGGATCACACCGCTTCATGCCCTTGTTATCACAATGCTCCATGCTCCTTGAAATCAAAATGATCCATGACCTCTGTCATCACAATGCTCCAAACCCTTGTGATCACAGTGTTCCATAACACTTGTCATCACATCGGTCCATGATGCCTGTCATCACAATACTCCATGCACTTTTCATCACAAAGCTCCATGACCTTTTTCATCACAATTCTCAATACAGTTGTCATCACAATGCTCCAAACCCTTGTGATCACAATGTTCCATAACACTTGTTATCACAACGCTCCATGATGCCTGTCATCACAATACTCCATGCACTTTTCATCACAATTCTCCATGACCTTTGTCATAACAATTCTCAATACACTTGTCATCACAATGCTCCCTGACACTTGTCGTCAGAATGCGCCTTGAACCCTGTCACGAAAAGGCTCCATGCCTTTTTCAACACAATGCCCCATGCCGTTTTGATCAAAATGCTCCACGTTACTGTCATCAAAATACTCCACAAGCTTGTCATGAGAATGCTCCATGACCGTTTTCATCACAATTCTCCATGCACTGGTCAGCACAGTGCTCCCTGATCCTTGTCATCTCAATGCACCAAGCCATTGTCATCACAATGCACCATTACTTTTGTCATCAGAATCCTCCATGACACTTGGCATCACAATGCTCCATGCCATTGTCATCACAATGGGCCATTACATATGTCAACACAATGCTCCCTGACACCAGTCTTCACAATACTGCATGACCTGGTCATCAAAATGCTCCATGCCCTTGTCACCACAATGCACCATTCCAACAATCATCGCAATATTCCATGAAACTTATTAGAACAATGCTCCATGCCCTTTTCATCACAATGCTCCATGAACTTTTCATCACAATGCTCTTTGATCCTTGTCATCACAATTCTCTATGCCTTTCTCAGCACAATGCTCCATGACCCTTGGCATCACAATGCCCCATGCGCTTGTCAGCACGATGCTCCATGACACATGTCATCACAATGCACCATGCGCTTGTCATCACAGTGCTCCACAATCTTGTCATCACAATGCTCCATAAACCTTGTCATCACAATGCTCCATGCACTTCTCATCAAAATGCTCTCTCACCACAGATATCACAATGTTACATCACTATTCGTCACAATACTCCCTCACCCCTGTTATCACAATGTTCCATGACTCCTGTCATCACAGTGCTACATGCACTTATCATCACAATGTTCGATGACCCCTGACAACACAATGTTGCATAACCCCTGTCATCAAAATGCTCCATGACACTTTTCATCAAAATGCTCCATGACCCCTGACATCACAATATTGCATAACACCTGTCATCAAAATGTTCCATGACACTTTTCATCAAATTGCTCCATGACCCTGTCATCACAATGCTCCCTGCCCTTCTCATCACAGTGCACAACGCACTTGTCATCAAAATGCTCCATGACCTATGTCATCACAAAGATCCATGACCCATGGCATCACAATGCTCCATGTCATTCTCATCACAATGCTCCATGAACACTCTCATCACATTGCTCCATGACCTTGTCATCACAAAGCTCCATGACTCATATAATCAGAATGCTCCATGGCCTTCTCATCACAATGCTCCATGTGCTTGCCATCACAATGCTCCATTACCCCTCTCATAACAATGCTCCATGACCCCTGCCATCACGATGTTCCGTGGCCTTGTCATCACAAGGCTCCATGACCCTTCTCATCACAATGCTCCAAGACCCCTTTAATCACAATGCTCCATGCCCCTTTTCATCTCACTGCTCCATGAACCCTGTCATCACAATGAACCATGCCCATTATCATAATGCTTCATGCTATTGTCATCACAATGAAATCAAAATGCTCCATGACATCTGTCATAACAATGCTCCAAACCCTTGTGATCACAATATTCCATAACACTTGTCATCACAGTGCCCCGTGATGCCTGTCATCACAATTATCCATGGTCTTCTCATCACAAAGCTCCATGACATTTGTCATTACAATGCTCAATACACTTGTCCTCAAAATGCTCCCTGACACTTGTTGTCTGTATGCTCCTTTAAACTTGTCATGACAAGGCTCCATGCCTTTTTCATCACAATGATCCATGTCCTTTTCCTCACAATGCTCCAAGACCCCTTTAAACACAGTGCTCCATGCCCTTGTCATCACAAAGCTCAATGAAACATGTCTTCAGAATGCTCCTTGGACTTCTCCTCACAATGCTCAATGCCCATGTCATCACAATGTTCCAAGACCCCTGTAATCACAATGCTCCATGGCCCTCTTCATCAGTATGCTCCCTGAGATTTGTCATCACAAGTCTCTATGCATTTCTCATCACAATGCTCAAGGACCTTGTCATCACAATGCTTCACGACCTTGTTCTGAAAATTCTCAATGGCCCTTGTCATCATAATGCTCCAAGCCCTAGTCATCACAATGCTCCATTATATTTCTCATCAAAACCCTCCATTACATTTGGCATCACAATGCTCCCTGCCATAGTCATTGCAATGGACCATGACATATGTCATCACAATGCTCCCTGACACCTGTCTTCACAATACTATATGACTTTCTCTTCGCAATGATCCATGCCCTTGTCATCACAATGCACCATGTCCACTGTCATCACAATAATCTATGAAACTTGTCAGACCAATGCTCCATGCCCCTGTCACCACAATGCTCCATGCCCTTGTCATCACAATGCTCCATGAATTTTCATCACAAAGCTGCATGACCCATGAACCATGTATCACAGTGTTCCGTGCCCTTGTCATCACAATGCTCCATGCCAATCTCATCACAATCATCCATGAAATATTTCAGGCCAATGTTCCATGTCCTTCTCATCACAATGCTCCATGCCATTGTCATCAAAATACTCCAGAAGCTTGTCATCAGAATGTTCCATGACCCTTGTCATCACAAACCTCCATGCACTTGTTGGCACAATGCTCCCTGACCCTTGTAATCACAATGCTACAAGACATTGTCATCACAATGCTCCATTAGCTTTGTCATCAGAATCCTCCATGACACTTGGCATCACAATGCTCCTTGCCATTGTCATCACAATGGGCCATTACATATGTCATCACAATGCTCCCTGACACCTGTCTTCACAATACTGCATGACCTGGTCATCACGATGCTCCATGCCCTTGTCATCACAATGCGCCATTCCAACTGTCATCACAATAATTCATGTAACATATTAGACCAATGTTTCATGCCCTTGTCATCACAATGCTCCATGCCCTTGTTATCACTATGCTCCATGACCCCTGTCATCACAATGCTCCGTGACTCCAGTCATAACAATGCTTCATGAACTTTCTCATCACAATGGTCCATGTCCTCATCATCAACTGTCTCTGTGACCTTTTTAACCAGAATGCTCCATGAATTTTCATCACAATGCTCTTTGACCCTTGTCATCAAAATGCTCTATGCCTTTCTCAGCACAATGCTCCATGACCCTTGTCATCACAATGCTCCATGCGCTTTTCAGCACAATGCTCCATGACACAGGTCATCACAATGGATCATGCGTTGTCATCACAATGCTCCACAATCTTGTCATCACAATGCTCCATGCACTTCTCATCAAAATGCTCTCTCACCACTGATATCACAATGCTACATCACTATTTGTCACAATCCGCCCTCACCCCTGTCATCACAATAATCCATGACTCCTGTCATCACAATGCTACATGCACTTATCATTACAATGTTCGATGACCCCTGACATCACAATGTTCAATAACACCTGTCATCAAAATGCTCCATGACCCTTTTCATCAAAATGCTCCAAGACCCCTGATATCACAATGTTCCATAACACCTGTCATCAAAATGTTCCATGACACATTTCATCAAATTGCTCCATGACCCTGTCATCACAATGCTACCTGTCCTTCTCATCACAATGCACAACGCCCTTGCCATCAAAATGCTCCCTGACCTTTGTCATAACAATGATCCATGACCCTTGGCATCTCAATGCTCCATGCCATTGTCATCACAATGCTCCATGAACGCTCTCATCACATTGCTCCATGTGCTTGTCATCACAAAGCTCCATGACACATGTCATCAGAATGCTCCATGGCCTTCTCATCACAATGTTCCATGCCCTTGCCATCACAATGCTCCATTACCACTGTCATAACTAAGCTCCATGACCCCTGCCATCACGATGTTCCATGGCCTTGTCATCACAAGGCTCCATGACCCTTCTCATCACAATGCTCCAAGGACCTTGTAATCACAATGCTCTATGCCCCTTTTCAACTCACTGATCCATGAACACTGTCATCACAATGCACCATGCACATCACCATAATGCTTCATGCTATTGTAATCACAATGAAATCAAAATGCTCCATGACCTCTGTCATAACAATGCTCCAAACCCTTGTGACCACAATATTCCATAACACTTGTCATCACAATGCAACATGACGCTCGTCATCACAGTTATCCATGGTCTTCTCATCACAATGCTCCATGACCATTTTCATCACAATGCTCAATACACTTGTCATCAAAATGGTCCCTGACACTTGTTGTCTGTATGCTCCTTGAACTCTGTTATGACAAGGCTCCATGCATTTTTCATCACAATGATCCATGTCCTTTTCATCACAATGCTCCAAGACCCATGTAATCACAATGGTCCATGACCTTGTCATCACAAAGCTCAATGACGCATGCCATCAGAATGCTCCTTTGTCTTCTCCTAACAATGCTCCATGCCCTTATCATCACAATGTTCGAAGACCCCTGTAATCACAGTGCTCCATGCCCTTTTACTTCAGTATGATCCATGAGACTTGTCATCACAAGGCTCCATGGTTTTGTCATCACAGTGCTCCAGGACCTTGTCATCACAATGCTTCACGACCTTGTCATGAAAATTTTCAATGGCCCTTGTCATCATAATGCTCCAAGCCCTAGTCATCACAATGCTCCATTATATTTGTCATCACAATTCTCCATTACATTTGGCATCACAATGCTCCATGCCATTGTCATCGCAATGGACCGTGACATATGTCATCACAATGCTCCCTGACACCTGTCTTCACAATACTCCATGACCTTCTCATCACAGTGCTCCATGCCCTTGTCTTCACAATGCACCATGTGCACTGTCATCACAATAATCTATGAAACTTGTCAGACCAATGTTCCATGCCCCTGTCATCACAATGCTCCATGCCCTTGTCCTCACAATGCTCCATGACCCCTGTCATCACAATGCTCCATGACCCCAACATCACAATGCTTCATAACGTTTGTCATCACAATGGTCCATGCCCGCATCATCACAAGGCTCTGTGACCTTTGTAACCACAATGCTCCATGAACTTTTCATCACAATTCTCTGTGACCCTTGTCATCACAATGCTCCATGTCTTTGTCAGAACAATGCTCCATGACCATTGTCATCACAATGTGCCACGTGCATTTCATCACAACGGTCCACAACATTGTCATTGCAAAGCTCCATAAACATTGTAATCACAATGCTGCATGCACTTCTCATCAAAATGCTCTCTCACCAGAGATATCTCAGTGTTCCATCACTAGTCATCACAATATTCCCTCTCCCCTGTAATCACAATGCTCCAGGACCCTGTCATCACACTGCTACATCCCCTTATCATCACAATGTTCCATGACCCCTGACAACACAATGGTCCATAACCCCTGTCATCAAAATGCTCCATGACTCTTTTCATCCCAAAGCTCGAAGACCCCTGACATCACAATGTTCTATAACCTCTGTCATCAAAATGTTCCATTATACTTTTCATCAAATTGCTGCATGACCGCTCATCAACATGATCCCTGCCCTTCTCATCACAATGCACCATTCCCTTGTCATCAAAATGCTCCATGACTTGTTATCACAAAGCTCCATGACCCTTGGCATCACAATGCTCCATGTCATTGTCATCACAATTTTCCATGTCATTGTCATCGCAATGCTCCATGAACCCTCTCATAACATTGCTCAATGCCCTTGTCATCACAAAGCTCCATGACACTTGTCATCACAATGCTCGATGCCCTTCTCTTCACAATGCTCCATGCCTTGCCATTACAATCCTGCATGACCCATGTATCATAGTGTTCCGTACCTTTGTCATCACAATGCTCCATGGCTACTCTCATCACAATAATCCATGAAACATTTCAGACCAATGTTCCATGCCCTTCTCATCACAATGATCCATTACCTCTGTCACAACAATGCACCATGACCCCTGCCATCTCAATGTTCCACGGCCTAGTCATCACCAGGCTCCATGAAACTTGTCATCACAAGGCTGAAGACCACTGTAATCACAATGCTCCATGCCCTTGTCATCACAAAGCTCCATGACGCATGTCATCAGAAAGTTCCATGGCTTTCACATCACAATGCTCCATACCCTTGTCATCACAATGCTCCAAGACCCCTGTAAACACAATGCTCCATGCCCCTTTTCATCTCAGTGTTCCATGAACCCTGTCATCACAATGCACCATGCCCATCATCATAATGCTTCAGGCTATTGTCATCACAATGAAATCAATATTCTCCATGACCTCTGTCATCATAATGCTCCAAACCCTTGTGACCACAATGTTCCATAACACTTATCATCACAACACCCCATGACGCTCATCATCACAATTATCCATGGCCTTCTCATCACAATGCTCCATGATCTTTGTCATCACAATGCTCAATACACTTGTCATCACAATGCTCCCTGACACTTGTCGTCAGAATGCTCCTTGTACACTGTCATGACAAGGCTCCATGCCTTTTTCATCACAATAATCCATGCCCTTTTCATCACAATGCTCCAAGGTCCCTGTAATCACAATGCACAATGCCCTTGTCATCACAAAGCTCAATGACACATGTCATCAGAATGCTCCTTGGCCTTCTGCTCAAAATGCTCCATGTCCTTGTCATCACAATGTGGCAAGACCCCTGTAATCACAATGATCCCTGCCCCTTTTCATCAGTATGCTCCATGAGACTTGTCATCCCAAAGCTCCATGGTTTTCTCATCACAATGCTCCAGCATCTTGTCATCACAATGCTTCACGACCTTGTCAAGAAAATTCTCAATGGCCCTTGTCATTATAATGCTCCAAGCCCTAGTCATCACAATGCTCCATTATATTTGTCATCACAATCCTCCATTACATTTGGCATCACAATACTCCCTGCCATTGTCATCGCAATGGACCATGACATATGTCATCACAATGCTACCTGACACCTGTCTTCACAATACTCCATGACCTTCTCTTCACAATGATCAATGCCCTTGCCATCACAATGGACCATGTCCAATGTCATCACAATTATCTCTGAAAATTGTCAGACCAATGCTCCATGCCCCTGTCATCACAATGCTCCATGCCCTTGTCATCACAATGCTCCATAAATTTTCATCATAAAACTGCATGACCCATGACCCATGTATCACAGTGTTCCGTGTCCTTGTCATCACAATGCTCCATGCCCACTCTCATCACAATCATGCATGAAACATTTCAGACCAATGTTCCATGCCCTTCACATCACAATGCTCCATGCCATTGTCATCAAAATACTCCACAATCTTGTCATCAAAATGTTCCATTACCCTTGTCATCACAAATCTCCATGCACTTATCAGCACAATACTCCCTGACCCTTGTCATCACAATGCTCCAAGCCATTGTCATCACAATGCTCCATTACCTTTGTCCTCAGAATCCTCCATGACACTTGGCATCACAATGCTCCATGCCATTGTCATCACAATGGGCCATTACATATGTCATCACAATGCTCCCTGACACCTGTCTTCACAATACTGCATGACCTGGTCATCACAATGCTCCATGCCCTTGTCATCACAATGAGCCATTCCAGCTGTCATCACAATAATTCATGTAACTTATTAGACCAATGTTTCATGCCCTTGTCATCACACTGCTCCATGCCCTTGTTATCACAATGCTCCATGACCCCTGTCATCACAATGCTCCGTGACTCCAGTCATAAAAATGCTTCATGACCTTTGTCATCACAACGGTCCATGTCCTCATCATCAACTGTCTCTGTGACATTTTTAACCACAGTGCTCCATGAATTTTCATCACAATGCTCTTTGACCCTTGTCATCAAAATGATCTATGCCTTCTCAGCACAATGCTCCATGACCCTTGTCATCACAATGCTCCATGCGCTTGTCAGCACAATGCTCCATGACACAGGTCATCACAATGCACCATGCGCTTGTTATCACAGTGATCCACAATCTTGTCATCACAATGCTCCATGCACTTATCATCACAATGTTTGATGACCCCTGACATCACAATATTCCATAACACCTGTCATCAAAATGCTCCATGACCCTTTTCATCAAAATGCTCCAAGAACCCTGACATCACAATGTTCCATAACACCTGTCATCAAAATATTCCATGACACATTTCATCCAATTGCTCCATGACCCTGTCATCACAATGCTCCCTGCCCTTCATATCACAATGCACAACACCGTTGCCATCAAAATGCTCCATGACCTTTGGCATCACAAAGATCCATGACCTTTGGCATCACAATGCTCCATGTCATTGTCATCACAATGCTCCATGAACGCACTCATCACATTGCTCCATGTGCTTGTCACCACAAAGCTCCATGACACATGTCCTCAGAATGCTCCATGGCCTTCTCATCACAATGCTCCATTACACCTGTCATAACAATCTTCCATGACCCCTGCCATGACGATATTCCATGGCCTTGTCATCACAAGTCTCCATGACCCTTCTCATCACAATGCTCCAAGAACCCTGTAATCACAATGCTCTATGCTCCTTTTCATCTCAATGATCCATGAACCCTGTCATCACAATGAACCATGCCCATCATCATAATGCTTCATGCTATTTTCATCACAATGAAATCAAAATGCTCCATGACCTCTGTCATAACAATGCTCCAAACCATTGTGATCAAAATATTCCATAACACTTGTCATCATAATGCCACATGACGCTCGTCATCACAATTATCCATGGTCTTCTCATCACAATGCTCCATGACCTTTGTCATCACAATGCTCAATACACTTGTCATCAAAATGCTCCCTGACTCTTGTTGTCTGTATGCTTCTTGAACCCTGTCATGACAAGGCTCCATGCCTTTTTCATCACAATGATCCATGCACTTTTCATCACAATGCTCCAAGCCCCATGTAATCATAATGTTCCATGCCCTTGTCATCACAAAGCTCAATGACGCATGCCATCAGAATGCTCCTTGGTCTTCTCCGCACAATGCTCCATGCCCTTGTCATCACAGTGTTCCAATACCCCTGTAATCAAATTCCTCCATGCCCCTTTTCTTCAGTATGCTCCATGAGACTTGTCATCACAAGGCTCCATGGTTTTGTAATGACAATGCTCCAAGCCCTAGTCATCAAAATGCTCCATTATATTTGTCATCACGATCCTCCATTACATTTGGCATCACAATGCTCCATGCCATTGTCATCACAATGCTCCATGAATGCTCTCATCACATTGCTCCATGCACTTGTCTTCACAAAGCTCCATGACACATGTCATCAGAATGCTCCCTGGCCTTCTCATCACAATGCTCCATGTCCTTGCCATCACAATGCTCCATTATGCCAGTCATAACAATGCTCCAAGACCCCTGCCATCACGATATTCCATGGCCTTGTCATCACAAAGCTCCATGACCCTTCTCATCACAATGCTCCAAGAACCCTGTAATCACAATGCTCTATGCCCCTTTCCATCTCAATGATCCATGAACCCTGTCATCATAATGCACCATGCCCATCATCATAATGCTTTATGCTATTGTCATCACAATGAAATCAAAGTGCTCCATGACCTCTGTCATAACAATGCTCCAAACCCTTGTGATCACATTATTCCATTACACTTATCATCACAATGCCCCATGACGCTCGTCATTACAATTATCAGTGGCTTTCTCAACACAATGCTCCATGAGCTTTGTCATCACAATGCTCAATACACTTGTCATCACAATGCTCCCTGACACTTGTTGTCTGTATGCTCCTTGAACCCTGTCATGACAAGGCTCCATGCCTTTTTCATCACAATGATCCATGCCCTTTTCATCACAGTGCTCCAAGATCCATGGAATATCAATGCTCCATGCCCTTGTCATCACAAAGCTCAATGACGCATGCCATCAGAATGCTCCTTGGTCTTCTCCTCACAATGCTCCATGCCCTTGTCATCACAATGATCCAAGACCCCATGTAATCACAATGGTCCATGCCCCTTTTCATCAGTATGCTCCATGAGACTTGTCATCACAAGGCTCCATGGTTTTGTCATCACAATGCTCCAGGACCTTGTCATCACAATGCTTCATGACATTGTCATGAAAATTTTCAATGGCCCTTGTCCTCATAATGCTCCAAGCCCTAATCATCACAATGCTCCATTATATTTGTCATCACAGTCCTCCATTACATTTGGCTTCACAATGCTCCATGCCATTGTCATCGCAATGGCCCATGACATAAGTCATCACAATGCTCCCTGACACCTGTCTTCTCAATACTCCATGACCTTATCATCACAATGTTTCGTGCCTTTGTCATCACAATGCTCCATGACAACTGTCATCACAATGTGCCACGCGCATTTCATCACAACGATCCACAACCTTGTCATTGCAAAGCTCCCTAAACATTTTAATCACAATGCTCCATGCACTTCTCATCAAAATGCTCAATCACCAGAGATATCACAGTGTTCCATCACTAGTCATCACAATACTCCCTCACCCCTGTAATCACAATATTCCATGACCCTGTCATCACACTGCTACATCCCCTTATCATCACAATGTTCCATGACCCCTGACATCACAATGTTCCATAATCCCTGTCATCAAAATGCTCCATGACACTTTTCATCCCAAAGCTCCAAGACCCCTGACATCACAATGTTCTATAACCCCTGTCATCAAAATGTTCCATTACACTTTTCATCAAATTGCTGCGTGACACGGTCATCAAAATGCTCCCTGCCCTTCTCATCACAATGCAACATGCCCTTCTCATCACAATGCTCCATGCCATTGCCATCACAATGCTCCATTACTCCAGTCATAAAAATGCTCCATGACCCCTGCCATCACGTTGTTCCATGCCCTTGTTATCACAAAGCTCCATGACCCTTCTCATCACAATGCTCCAAGGACCCTGTAATCACAATGCTCTATGCCACTTTTCATCTCAATGATCCATGAACCCTGTCATCACAATGCACCAAGCCCATCATCATAATGCTTCACGCTATTGTCATCACAATGAAATCAAAATGCTCCATGACTTCTATCATAACAATGCTCCAAAGCCTTGTGATCACAATATTCCCTATCACTTGTCATCACAATGCTCCCTGACACTTTTGTCTGTATGCTCCTTGAACCCTGTCATGACAAGGCTCCATGCCTTTTTCATCACAATGATCCATGCCCTTTTCATCACAATGCTCCAAGACCCATGTAATCTCAATGCTCCATGCCCTTCTCATCACAAAGCTCAATGACGCATGCCATCAGAATGCTCCTTGGTCTTCTCCTCACAATGCTCCATGCCCTTGTCATCACAATGTTCCAAGACCCCTGTAATCACAATGCTCCATGCCCCTTTTCATCAGTATGCTCCATGAGACTTGTCATCACAAGGCTCCATGGTTTTGTCATCACAATGCTCCAGGACCTTGTCATCACAATGCTTCATGACCGTTGTCATCACAATGGTCCATGCCGTCGTAATCAACAGGATCTGTGACATTTTTAACCACAATGCTCCATGAACTTTTCATCACAATGCTCTTTGACACTTGTCATCACAATGCTCTATTCCTTTCTCAGGACAATGTTCCATGACCCTTGTCATCACAATGCTCCATGCACTTGTCAGCACAATGTTCCATGGCACATGTCATCACAATGCTCCATGACCCCTGTCACCACAGTGCTCCGTGACTCCAGTCATCACAATGCTTCATAACGTTTGTCATCACAATGGTCCATGTGCGCATCATCACAAGGCTCTGTGACCTTTGTAACCACAATGCTCCATGAAATTTTCATCACAATTCTCTGTGACCCTTTTCATCACAATGCTTCATGTCTTTGTCAGAACAATGCTCCATGACAAATGTCATCTCAATGTGCCACGCACATTTCATCACAACGGTCCACAACCTTGTCATTGCAATGCTCCATAAACCTTGTAATCACAATGCTCCATGCACTTCTCAAAATGCTCTCTCACCAGAGATATCACAGTGCTCCATCACTAGTCATCACAATACTCCCTCACCCCTGTAATCACAATGTTCCATGACCCTGTAATCACACTGCTACATCCCATTATCATCACAATGTTCCATGACCACTGACATCACAATTTTCCATAAACCCTGTCATCAAAATGCTCCATGACCCTTTTCATCCCAAAGCTCCAAGACCCCTGACATCACAATATTCTATAACCACTGCCAACAAAATATGCCATTACACTTTTCATCAAATTGCTGCATGACCCGGTCATCAAAATGCACCCTGCACTTCTTATCACAATGCACCATGCACTTGTCATCAAAATGCTCCATTAATTGTCATCACAAATCTCCATGACGCATGTCATCAGAATGTTCCATGGCCTTCTCATCACAATGCTCCATGCCCTTGTCATCACAATGCTCCAAGACCCCTGTAAGCACAATGCTCCATGCCCCTTTTCATCTCAGTGCTCCATGAACCCTGTCATCACGATGCACCTTGCCCATCATCATAATGCTTCAGGCTATTGTCATCACAATAAAATCAATATTCTCCATGACCTCTGTCATCATAATGCTCCAAACCCTTGTGAACACAATGTTCCATAACACTTATCATCACAAAATCCCATGACGCTCCTCATCACAATTATCCATGGTCTTCTCATCACAATGCTCCATGATCTTTGTCATCACAATGCTCAATACACTTGTCCTCACAATGCTCCCTGACACTTGTCGTCAGTATGCTCCTTGAACCCTGTCATGACAAGGCTCCATGCCTTTTTCATCACAATAATCCATGCCTTTTTCATCACAATGCTCCAATATCCCTCTAATCACAATGCTCCATGCCCTTGTCATCAAAAAGTTCCATGACGCATGTCATCAGAATGCTTCATGGCCTTCTCATCACAATGCACAAAGCCCTTGCCATCAAAATGCTCCATGACCTTTGTCATCACAATGATCCATGACTCTTTGCATCACAATGCTCCATATCATTTTCATCACAATGCTCCATGAACGCTCTCATCACATTGCTCCATGCCCTTGTCTTCACAAAGCTCCATGACACATGTCATCAGAATGTTCCATGGCCTTCTCATCACAATGCTCCATGCCCTTGCCATCACAATGCTCCATTACCCCTGTCATAACAATGCTCCATGACCCCTGCCCTCACGATGTTCCATGGCCTTGTCATCACAAGGCTCCATGACCATTCTCATCACAACAATCCAAGAACCCTGTAATCACAATGCCCCATGCCCCTTTTCATCTCAATGATCCATGAACCCTGTCATCAAAATGCACCATGCCCATCATCAAAATGCTTCATGCTATTGTCATCACAATGAAATCAAAATGCTCCATGACCTCTGTCATCACAATGCTCCATGACCCCTGTCATCACAATACTCCATGAACATTTTCAGCCCAATGCTCCATGACCCCTGTCATCACAATGATCCATGCCCTTGTCATCCCAATGCTCCATGACCCCTGTATTCACAATGCTCCGTGACGCTTGTCATCACAGTGTTCCATGACACCTGTCATCTCAATGCTCCATGCCTTTGTCATCACAGTACTCCATGACCCCTGTCATCACATTGCTCCGTGACACCAGTCACCACAATGCTTCATAACATTTGTCATCACAATTGTCCATGCCCGCGTCATCACAAGTCTCTGTGACCTTGGTAACCACAATGCTGCATGAACTTTTCATCACAATGCTCCGTGATCCTTGTCATCACAATGCTCCATGCCTTTGTCAGAAAAATGCTCCATGACCTTTGTCATCACAATGGGCCACGCACTTTTCATCACAACGGTCCACAAATTTGTCATAGCAATGCTCCATAAACCTTGTAATCACAATGCTCCTTGCCCTTCTCATCACAATGCTCCATTACCCCTGTCATAACAATGCTCCATGACCCCTGACATCACAATGTCCCACGGCCTTGTCATCACAAGGCTCCATGACACTTGTCATCACAATGCTCCAAGACCCCTGTAATCAAAATGCTCCATGCCCTTGTCATCGCAAAGCTCTATGACACATGTCATCAGAATGTTCGATGGCCTTCGCATCAAAATGCTCCATGCCCTTGTCATTACAGTGCTCCAAGGCCCCTGTAATCACAATGCTCCATGCCCCTTTTCATCTAAATTCTCCATTAACCCTGTCATCACAATGCATCATACCCTTCATCATAAAGCTTCCGGCTATTGTCAGCACAATGAAATCAAAATTCTCCATGACCTCTGTCATCCCAATGCTCCATGACCCCTGTATTCACAATGCTCTGTGACGCTTGTCATCACAGTGCTCCATGAAACGTGTCATCAGAATGCTCCATGCCCTTGTCATCCCAATGGTCCATGACCCATGTATTCACAATGCTCCGTGTTGCTTGTCATCACAGTGCTCCATAACACCTGTCATCACAATGCTCCATGAATTTGTCAGCAATATGCTACATGACCTTGTCATTAAAATGCTCTATGCGATTGTCATCACAATACTACATGAATTTGTCAGCAATATGCTACATGACCTTGTCATTAATATGCTCTATGCGCTTGTCATCAAAATACTCCATTACCATTGTCATCACAATCCTCCATTAATATTGGGATCACACTGTTTCATGCCCTTGTTATCAAAATGCTCCATGCTCCTTGAAATCAAAATGATCCATGACCTCTCTCACCACAATGCTCCAAACACTTGTGATCACAATTTTCCATAACAATTGTCATCACAAAGCTCCATGATGCCTGTCATCACAATACTCCATGCACTTTTCATCACAATGCTCCATGACATTTGTCATCACAATTCTCAATACACTTGTCATCACAATGCTCCCTGACACTTGTCATCAGAATGCTCCTTGAACCCTGTCACGAAAAAGTTCCATGCCTTTTTCAACACAGTGCCCCATGCCGTTTTCATCAAAATGCTCCATGTTACTGTCATCAAAATACTCCACAAGATTGTCATGAGAATGCTCCATGGCCATTGTCATCACAATTCTCCATGCACTTGTCAGCACAATGCTCCCTGACCCTTGTCATCTCAATGCTCCAAGCCATTGTCATCACAATGCAACATTACTTTTGTCATCAGAATCCTCCATGACACTTGGCATCACAATGATCCATGCCATTGTCATCACAATGGGCCATTACCTATGTCAACACAATGCCCCCTGACACCAGTCTTCACAATACTGCATGACCTGGTCATCACAATGCTCCATGCCCTTGTCACCACAATGCACCATTCCAACAGTCATCGCAATAATCGATGAAACTTATTAGACCAATGCTCCATGCCCTTGTCATCCAATGCTCCATGACCCTTGTCATCACAATGCTCCATGCACTTGTCAGCACAATTTTCCATGAAACATGTCATCACAATGCTCCATGACCCCTGTCATCACAATGCTCTGTGACTCCAGTCATCACAATGCTTCATGAACTTTGTCATCACAATGGTCCATGTCCTCGTCATCAACAGTCTCTGTGACATTTTTAACCACCATGCTCCATGAACTTATCATCACAATGCTCTTTGACCCTTGTCATCACAATGCTCTATGCCTTTCTCAGCACAATGCTCCAAGACACTTGTCATCACAATGCTACATCCCCTTATCATCACAATGTTCCATGGCCCCTGACATCACAATGTTTCATAACCACTGTCATCAAAATGCTCCATGACCCTTTTCATCCCAAAGCTCCAAGACCCCTGACATCACAATGTTCTATAACCCCTGCCATCAAAATGTTCCATTACACTTTTCATCAAATTGCTGCATGACCCTTTCATCAAAATGCTCCCTGCCCTTCTCATCACAATGCACCATGCACTTGTCATCAAAATGCTCCATGACTTGTCATCACAAATCTCCATGACCCTTGGCATCACAATGCTCCATGTCATTGTCATCACAATGCTCCATGAACCCTCTCATAACATTGCCCAATGCCCTTGTCATCACAAAGCTCCATGACACTTGTCATCACAATTCTCGATGCCCTTCTCATCACAATGCTCCATGCCTTTGTCATTACAATCCTGCATGACAAATATATCATAGTGTTCCGTACACTTGTCATCACAATGCTCCATGCCCACTCTCATCACAAAAATCCATGAAACATTTCAGACCAATGTTCCTTGCCCTTCTCATCACAATGCTCCATTACCTCTGTCATAACAATGCACCATGACCCCTGCCATCACAATGATGCACGGCCGATTCATCACAAATTTCCATGACACTTGTCACCACAATGATGAATACCCCTGTAATCACAATGCTCCATGACCTTGTAATCACAAAGCTCCATGACGAATGTCATCAGAATGTTCTATGGCCTTCTCATCACAATGCTCCATGCCCTTGTCATCACAATGCTCCAAGACCCCTGTAAACACAATGCTCCATGCCCTTTTTCATTTCAATGCTCCATGAACCCTGTCATCACAAAGCACCATGCCCATCATCATAATGCTTCAGGCTATTGTCATCACAGTGAAATCAATATTCTCCATGACCTCTGTCATCATAATGCTCTAAACCCTTGTGATCACCACGTTCCATAACACTTATCATCACAACACCCCATGACGCTCATCATCACAATTATCCATGGTCTTCTCATCAAAATGCTCCATGATCTTTGTCATCACAATGCTCAATACACTTGTCATCACAATGCTCCCTGACACTTGTCATCAGTATGCTCCTTGAACCCTGTCATGACAAGGCTCCATGCCATTTTCATCACAATAATCCATGCCCTTTTCATCACAATGATCCAATATACATGTAATCACAATGCTCCATGCCCTTGTCATCAAAAAGCTCCATGACGCATGTCATCAGAATGCTTCATAGCCTTCTCATCACAATGCTCCATGCCCTTGTCATCACAATGCTCCAAGACCCCTGTAATCACAAAGCTCCATGCCCCTTTTTATCAGAATGCTCAATGAGACTAGTCATCACAAGTCTCCATGGGCTTCTCATCACAATACTCCAGGACCTGGTCATCACCATGCTCCATTCCCTTGTCATCACAATGCTCCAAGACCCCTGTCATCACAATAATCCATGAACATTTTCAGCCCAATGTTCCACGACCTTCTCATCACAATTCTCCTTGGCCAGTATCATCACAATTCTCCATGACCACTGTCATCACAACAGTCCTTGAAACCTGACAACACAATGATCCGGGACTTTTGTCACCACAATGCTCCATTCCCTAGTCATCACAATGCTCCATGACCCCCGTCATCACAACACTCCATGAACATTTTCAGCCCAGTGCTGCATGAACCTTGTCATCACAATGATCCATGCCCTTGTCATCCCAATGCTCCATGACCCCTGTATTCACAATGCTCCGTGACGCTTGTCATCACAGTGCTCCATGACACATGTCATCACAATGCTCCATGCCTTTGTCAGCAAAATGCTACATGACATTTTCATTACAATGCTCTATGAGCTTGTCATCACAATACTCCATTTCATTGTCATCACAGTCCTGCATGAAACTTGGGATCACATTGAATCATGCCCCTGTGATCACAATGCTCCATGTTCCTTGAAATCAAAATGATCCATGACCTCTGTCATCACAATGCTCCAAAACCTTGTGATCACAATGTTCCATAACACTTGTCATCACAACGCTCCATGATGCCTGTCATCACTATACTCCATGTCCTTTTTATCACAGTGCTCCATGACCTTTGTCATCACAACGCTCAATACCCTTGTCATCACAATGCTCCCTGACACTTGTCGTCAGTATGCTCCTTGAACCCTGTCATGACAAGGCTCAATGCCTTTTTCATCAAAATGTAATACGCCCTTTTCCTCACAGTGCTCCAAGACCACTGTAATCACAATGCTCCATGCCCTTGTCATCACACAGCCCCATTATGCATGTCATCACAATGCTCCATGGCCTTCTTATCCCAATGCTCCTTACCCTTGTCATCGCAATGCTCCAACACCCCTGTAATCACAATGCTCCATGCCCCTTTTCATCAGAATGCTCCATGAGACTTGTCATTACAAGGTTCCATGGTCTTCTCATCATAATGCTACAGTACTTTGTCATCACAATGCTCCATTACCCCTGTCATCACAATACTCCATGATAATTTCAGCCCAACGCTCCATGACCTTCCAATCACAATGCTCCATGAACCCTGTCATCACAATGCTCCATGACCACTCTCATCACAATGCTCCATGAACCCTGACAACACAATGATCCAGGACACTTGTCATCAAAATGCTCCATGCCCTTGTCATCCCAATGCACCATGACCCCTGTAATCCCAATGCTCTGTGACGCTTGTCATCACAGTGCTCAATGAACCTTGTCATCACAATGCTCCATGCGCTTGTCAACACAATCCTCCATGACCCTTTGGAACTCTTTGCTTTATGCCCTTGACATCTCTCTCTTGCCTTTCTGGATTTTACAGATTTTCGATGTCCCTTTTGACCAGTGGGAAGTGACAATTCATTGTAGTGTGGATTTGCATTCTGCACTTGCTTGATTGGACAAAAAGTGCGTATGTGTTTTCTCCTGAATATATTCAGGAGAAAATGCATACGCCATTTTTGGCCAAGTGCATCATTGTCGAAGTTGTCATGCTTTTCCTGTGCTTTAAAGTCGATTCCAATTTACCTCGTGAAATATGTTTTGTGCAATTCTGCCTCATTTTCAAGTCTGCTTCATTGCCTTCCCTCAACAGATTTTTGGAAGAGAGTAGTCCTTTATAACTCTGCTGTTTTGTGAATTGCTGTGCCCCTGAGCTCCAATTTTCAAATCCCATTTTTGGGAGCTGACCACAAATCCACAATTTTGCTTCAGGACCTATACTGGTTCCAGGGGTGACTATACTGGTTCCCTGCGGGTGGCTGAGGCTTCGTTTAATTCTTCTTCCTGACGGGAATTTAGAGTGACATGTGCCCATCCAAATGCCTACATCTACTCTGTGATTGGTTCTCCCTCTTCCCTTTCATCTTCTGCACAATTAGCAAACTGTGCGAACTAGGAGGTTATAGGTTCTGACTCTCCTAACTTGGGAGATTGATAGTAAAGCAGTTGGAATGCCAAACTGGAGCACAAGGATAGGAAAAATTAGGAGACACTTAGAAACATTTCATCATCACAGGGTGTCCATTCTCTAGGTTTCCCATACATGTTACAACTGTAGTGATATTCCCTTCTACCTTGACATTTGGGACCCATGGAATGGTGGCATGCATTACTACCTTAAAGGGTCTGCATTTTCTCTCCCAATCTCACCAGTCCTCTCAGTCCCAAGTGTCCAGCCTTATGTCTCATCCAGCTGTTTTGCAGATAGGGTCATTCCAGGATTCATCAGAGCCCCTGAAGGAATTGTAAAGAATTTCCCTGTTTTTTGTTTTGTTTTTGAAATTCCTTTTTAGAGTGGTTTTGATCTGATTCTCACTGCCATGTTTATGCCAGTCTAGACACACTTGATTCCCTTACAAAGACATATCAATACATAGGTTTTAAGATTCTTACTAGTCAGATATATTCCTCTGCGCGAAATATGGGGTTTTGAGACCCTTTCACTGAGGAAGGTGTAGGTCTTATCTATTCCGTATTTGTTTTTTGGAATGGTACCTGTACTAATATCAAACTCTGGTTTTATGCATCACCCCACCTCTCCTTCCCCCTTAAGCCGGCATAAGATTGTTTTCTAAATGTGAGACTCTCTTCTCTTTCCTAACTCAGTTCATGTGTAGCCATGTTTACAGGATCTTCATAAGTGATATCTTATGATAAGTTTCTTTTTTCTCTGTGACTTATTTCACTTAGAATCATCGTACCTAAATCCACTCATTTTGCTGCTACTGGCCTTATGACATTGAATTCATGGCTGAGGGATATTCCATCATACATAAGTACCACAATTTATTGAACCATATTTGTCTTTCCTGGGATATTTAAAGTGTACCCAAGTTGAGGTTCTTGTAAGCAGTGCAGCCCTAAATTTTGGGGTGGCTCTGTCTTATTGATTTTCAGTTTTCCGAAGGTATATTCCCTAGACTGGAAGGGCCCTTGGCTCTGTATCTCTGTTGTTTACTTGTTTTAGGGAACACAATGCACTCCTCCAGAGAGGCAGTTGGCAATTTACATCCCGCACATCAGCATAACAAAGCTCCCTCTTCTCCAGGGCCTGTCTTGTCTTTCTGGTTTTTACACAGTTGTCGATGTCCCTTTTGACTGGTGGGAAGTGATACTTCTTTGTAGTGCACAATTGCATTGTGCGGTTGCTTGGTTGGCCAAAAATGCTGTATGCATTTTCTCCTGAATATATTCAGGAGAAAACGCATACGCCCTTTATGGTCAGTTCCATAATTGTCGAAGTTGTGATGCTTTTCCTGTGTTTAAAGGAGATTCCAATGTACTTCTTGAAATCTGTTTCGTGCAATTCTGCCTCATTTTCAAGTCCTCCTCATGGCTTTTCCTCAACAGATTTTTGGAAGAGAGTAGTCCTTTATAACTCTGCAAGTTTGTGAATTGTTGTGCCCCAGAGCTCCATTTTTCAACTCGTTTTTTGTGAGCTGACCAGAAGACCAAAATTTTGGTTCAGGACCTATATTGGTTCCGGGGGTGTGGCACAGGTTGAGAGATTTGTTAATTATTCTTCGTGACGGGAAATTAGAGTGCAATGTGGCCGTGCAAATGCCTACAGCTACTCTCTCATTGGTTCTCCCTCTTCCCTTTTATCCTCTGAACAATTTGCCAACTGTGCGAACCAGGAGGTTATATGGGCTGACTCTCCAACTTGGGTGTTTGATAGTAAAGCAGTTGGTATGTCAAACTGGATCACAAGGAGAGAAAAAATTAGTAGAGTTTTAGGAACCTTTCAACATCAGAGGGTGTCCATTCTCTAGGTTTCCATTACATTTTATAACTGTAGTGATATTCCCTTCTACCTGGAGAGTTGGGAACCATGGAATGGGTGTCAGGCATTATTGCTTTAAAAGGTCTGCATTTTCTCACCCAATCTCACCAATCCTCTTAAACCCAAGTGACCAGCCTTAAGCCACATCCAGCTGTCGTTGTAGATAGGGTCATTCCAGGTTTCATCAGAACCCCTGAAGGTATTGTGTAACAATTTCACTGTTATTTTGTTTTGTTTTGAAATTCATTTTTATAGTGGGTTTGAGCTGATTCTCACTGCCGTGTTTATGTCATTCTAGACACACTAGGTTCCCTTATGGAGACATATCAATACATAGGTTTTAAAATTCTTACTAGTCAGATATATTTCTCTGCGGGGAATAGGGTGTTGAGTTCTGTTCACTGAGGAAGGAGTAGGGCTTGTCTCTTCTGTATTTGGATTATGGAACGGTACCTGTGCTAATATCAAACTCTGGTTTTCTGCACCTCCCCACGTCTCTTTGCCCTTAAGCAAGCATAAGAGTGTTTTCTAAATCAGAGACTCAGTTCTCTTTCCGAATTCAGTTCATATGTAGCCATGTTTACATGTCCTTCATAAGTGATATCTTATGTCGGAATGCACCATGGCCCTTGTCATAATAATGCTCCATAACCACTGTCATCACATTTCTCCATGTCCTGGTTATCACAATGCTCCATGTCCCTTGTCATCACAATCCTCCAAGTCCTTGTCATCACAATGCTACATGACACTTCTCATCACGATGTTACATGCTCTTGTCATCACAATTCTCCATGCACTTGTCATTGCAATTCTCCATGACCCCTGTCAGAGCAAGCTGCAAATGTTTGTCATCACAATGCTTCACGACCTTGTCATCAAAATTCTCAATGGCCCTTGTCATCACAATGCTCCATGCCCTTGTCATCACAATACTCCCTGCCCTTGTCATCACAATGCTCAATGAACCCTGTCATCACAGTGCTCCCTGACACCTGTCATCACAATGCTTCATGACCTTTGTAATTACAGTGCTCCATGATGCTCATCATCACAAATACCCAAGGTCTTCTCATGACAATGCTCCACGGTTTTGCCATCACAATGCTCCATGCACTGGTCATCCCAAAGCTCAATGTCCTTTGTCCTCACAGTTTTCCACGTCCTTGTCATTACAATGCTCCATGGCACTTCTCATCACAATGATATATGCTATTGTCATCACAATACTCCATGCACTTGTCATCACAATGCTCCAAGACACCTGTAATCACATTGTTCCATGCCCCTTTTCATCTCAATGCTCCATGAACCCTGTCATCAAAATGCACAATGCCCATCATCATAATGCTTCAGGCTATTGTCATCACAATGAAATCAAAATGCTCCATGACCTCTGTCATCACAATGCTCCATGACCCCTGTCATCACAATACTCCATGAATATTTTCAGCCCAATGCTCCATGAACCTTGTCATCACAATGATCCATGCCCTTGTCATCCGAATGCTCATTGACCCCTGTCATCACAATACTCCATGAACATTTTCAGCCCAATGCTCCATGACCCTTGTCATCACAATGATCCATGCCCTTGTCATCCCAATGCTCCATGACCCGTGTATTCACAATGCTCCATGACGCTTGTCATCACAGTGCTCCATGACACCTGTCAACACAATGCTCCATGCCTTTGTCAGCAAAATGCTACATGACCTTGTCATTACAATGCTCTATGCATTTGTCATCACAATACTCCATTACCATTGTCATCACAATCCTCCATGAACATTGGGATCACATTGCTTCATACGCTTGTCATCACAATGCTCCATGCTCCTTGAAATCAAAATGATCCAAGACCTCTGTCATCACAATGCTTCAAACACTTGTGATCACAATGTTCCATAACACTTGTCATCACAACGCTCCATGATGCCTGTCATCACAATATTCCATACCCTTTTCATCACAATGCTCCATGATCTTTGTCATCACAATTCTCAATACACTTGTCATCACAATGCTCCCTGACACTTGTCGTCAGAATGCTCCTTGAACCCTGTCACGAAAAGGCTCCATGCCATTTTCATCACAATGCCCCATGCCATTTTCATCACAATGCTCCATGCCATTGTCATCAAAATACTCCACAAGCTTGTCATCACAATGCTCTATCACTCTTGTCATCACAATTCTCCATGAAATTGTCAGCAAAATGCTCCCTGACCCTTGTCATCACAATGCCCCATGCCCTTGTTATCACAATGCTTCATGACCCCTGTCATCATAATGTTCTGAGACTCCAGTCATCACAATTCTTCATGACCCCTGTCATAACAATGGTCCATGCCCCCTCATCAACAGCCTCTGTGACCTTTTTAACCACAATGCTCCATGAACTTTTCATCAAAATGCTCTTTGACCCTTGTCATCACAATGCTCTATGCCTTTCTCAGCACAATGCTCCATGACCCTTGTCATCACAGTGCTCCTTGTGCTTGTCAGCACAGTGCTTCATGACACATGTCATCACAAAGCGCCATGCTCTTGTCATCACAGTGGTCCACAATCTTGTCCTCACAATGCTCCATAGACCTTGTCATCACAATGTTCCATGAATTTATCATCAAAATGCTCTCTCACCACTGATATCACAATGTTACATCACTATTCATCACAATACTCCCTCACCCCTGTCATCACAATGTTCCATGACTCCTGTCATCACAATGCTACATACACATATCATCACAATGTTCTATGACCACTGACATCACAATTTTCCATAAACTCTGTCATCAAAATGCTCCATGACTCTTTTCATCAAAATGCTCCATGACCCCTGACATCACAATGTTCCATAACCCATGTCCTCAAAATGTTCCATGACACTTTTCATCAAATTGCTCCATGACACTGTCATCACAATGATCCCTGCCCTTCTCATCACAATGCACAACACTCTTGTCATCAAAATGCTCCATGACCTTTGTCATCACAAAGAACCATGACACTTGGCATCACAATGCTCCATGTCTTTGTCATCCCAATGCTCCATGAACGCTCTCATCACATTGCTCCATGCACTTGTCATCACAAAGCTCCATGACACATGTCATCAGAAGGCTCCACGGTCTTCTCATCACAATGTTCCATGACCCCTGCCATCACGATGTTCCATGGACTTGTCATCACAAGGCTCCATGACCCTTCTCATCACAATGATCCAAGACCCCTGTAATCACAATGCTCCATGCCCCTTTTCATCTCAATGATCCATGAACCCTTTCATCACAATGCACCATGCCCATCATCATAATGCTTCATGCTACTGTCATCAAACTGAAATCAAAATGCTCCATGACCTCTGTCATAACAATGATCCAAACCCTTGTGATCACAATATTCCATAACACTTGTCCTCACAAGGCCCCATGACGCTCGTCATCACAATTATCCATGGTCTTCTCATCACAATGCTCCATGACCTTTGTCATCACAATGCTCAATACACTTATCATCAAAATGCTCCCTGACACTTGTTGTCTGTATGCTCCTTGAACCCTGTCATGACAAGGCTCCATGCCTTTTTCATCACAATGATCCATGCCCATTTTATCACAATGCTCCAAGACCCCTGTAACCACAATGCTCCATGCCCTTGTCATCACAAAGCTCAATGATGCATGTCATCAGAATGCCCCTTGGCCTTCTCCACACAATGCTCCATGCCCTTTTCATCACAATGCTCCAAGACCCCTGTCATCACAATGCTCCATGCCCCTTTACATCAGAATGCTCCATGAGACTTGTCATCACAATGCTCCAGGACCTTGTCATCACAATGCTTCACGAACTTGTCATGAAAATTCTCAATGGCCCTGTTCATCATAATGCTCCAATCCCTACTCATCACAATGCTCCATTTTATCTGTCATCACTATCCTCATATACATTTGGCATCACAATGCTCCATGCCATTTTCATCGCAATGGACCATGACATATGTCATCACAATGCTCCCTGACAACTCTCTTCACAATACTCCATGACCTTCTCATCACAATGCTCCATGCCCTTGTCATCGCAATGCACCATGACCACTGTCATCACAATAATCTATGAAATTGTCAGACAAATGTTCCATGCCCCTGTCATCACAATGCTCCATGTCCCCTGTCATCACAATGCTCCGTGACTCCATTCATCACAATGCTTCATAACGTCTGTCATCACAATGGTCCATGTGCGCATCATCACAAGGGTCTGTAACCTTTGTAACCAAAATGATCCATGAATTTTACATCACAGTTCTCCGTGAACATTGTCATCACAATGCTCCATGTCTTTGTCAGAACCATGCTCCATGACCCTTGTCATCACAATGTGCCACGCGCTTTTCATCACAATGGTGTACAAATCTGTCATTGCAATGCTCCAAAAATCTTGTAATCGCAATTCTCCGTTCCCTTCTCATCACAATGCTCCATTCCCTTCTCATCACAATGCTCCATGACACTTGTCATCACAATGCTCCAAGACCCCTTTAATCACAATGCTCCATGCCCTTATCATCACAAAGCTCCATGACGCATGTCATCAGAATGTTACATGGCCTTTTCATCACAATGATCCATGCCCTTGTCATCACAATGCTCCAAGACCCCTGTAATCAAAATGCTCCATGCCCCTTTTCATCTCAATGCTCCATGAACACTGTCATCACAATGCACCATGCCCATCATCACAATGCTCCATGCCTTTGTCAACAAAATGCTACATTACCTTGTCATTAGAGTGCTCTATGTGCTTGTCATCACAATCCTCCATTACCATTGTCTTCACAATCCTCCTTGAACCTTGGGATCACATTGCTTCATGCCCTTGTCATCAAAATGCTCCATGCTCCTTGAAATCAAAATGATCCATGACCTCCGTCATCACAATGCTCCAAACACTTGTGATCACAATGTTCCATAACACTTGTCATCACAACGCTCCATGATGCCTGTCATCACAATACTCCATGCCCTTTTCCTCACAATGCTCCATGAACTTTGCCATCACAATTCTCAATACACCTGTCATCACAATCCTCCTTGACACTTGTCGTCAGAATGCTCCTTGAAACCAGTCACGAAAAGCCTCCATGACTTTTTCATCACAATGCCCCATGCCGTTTTCATTACAATGCTCCATGCCATTGTCATCAAAATACTCCATAAGCTTGTCATCAGAATGCTCTATGAGAATTGGCATCACAATTATCCAGGCACTTGTCAGCATAATGCTCCCTGACCCTTGTCATCACAATGCGCCATTCCAACTGTCATCACAATAATCCATGAAACTTACTAGACCAATGATCCATGTCCTTGTCATCACAATGCTACATGCCCTTGTTATCTCAATTCTTCATGACCCCTGTCATCACAATGCTTCATGACTCCAGTCATCACCATGCTTCATGAACATTGTAATCACAATGATCCATGCCCTCGTCCTCAACAGTCTTTGTGACCATTTTAACCACAATCCTCCATGAACTTTTCATCACAATGTTCTTTGACACTTGTCATTACAAAGCTCTATGCCTGGGGAGAGGACTGGGGCTGGCGGCAGGAAGAGAGCCTGAAGGGGTTAGTGCACCACGGCTAGCCCGGAGGGAGTCCGGGGAAAGGGTCTGGAGCTGCCGAAGTGGCAAGAGACTTTTTTCCCTTTTGTTTCCTGGTGCGCGAGGAGAGGGCATTAAGAGGGTAGGGAAGCGCTGGAGACAGGCGCGAGCCGCGGGTAAGGCTCGGACCTCGGAGACGGGTGTGGGAGGCCGCCGCCGCCGCCGCCGCCCGCGGCCCACCGCCGCCGTCGCCGCGGCCCGCCGACGCCGACGCCGACGCCGCCACCGCCGACGCGGCCCGCCGCCGCCGACGCCGCGGCCCACCGCCGACACCGACGCCGACGCGGCCCGCCACCGCCGCCGCTGCGGCCCACCGCCGCCGCCGCCGCCGCCGCGGCCCGCCGCCGACACTGCTGCGGCCCGCCGCCGACGTCGCCGCTGACGCCGCGGCCCGCCGACGCCGCGGCCCGCCGCCGACGCCCACCGCCGACGCCGCTGCCGACGCGGCCCACCGCCGCCGCCGCTGCGGCCCGCCGACGCCGCCGCCGCCGCCGCTGCCCGCCGCCACCGACGCGGCCCGCCGACGCCGCCCACCGCCGACGCCGCCGCCCGCCGCCGCGGGGCCTGTGTGCGGGCGCGTGTCGCTGTCCGCCCCGCCTTCCGGGGGGCCTGTGCACCCCGCCACTGCCGGGGTCCCGAGACCCGGGGGCGGCTTTTCCGGTAAAGCGCACGGAGCGCCACGGGCTGCTGCAACGTCACGCCGGCCTCTGCCGCCGCAGGCCCGCCCCACACTGCCCGCCCCTCCCTCCCCTCTGCCTGAGTGAGCCAGAGCCCCCGAATCAGCGGCTCCTTTAAACCCGTCCTGTCTGAGCGAAGAACGGACGCCCTCCGGCGACCTACGCACAGAGGCGGGGCCGGGTCCAAGGCTGAGACCAGGAGCTGTGAGAGCAGAGACAGGGAAATCTCTCTGTGCAGTCTCGGAGGCAGCGGATTAAAGCTCCACGGTCCATTTGATGTGCCCTGCGTCTGTGGAGTGCATGAATGGACAGCGAATCATCCCAAATTGAGGAAGTGGACTTTGAGGACAAGATTTAAGACTTTCCCCCCTTTTCCTCTTTTTACAACGAATTATTCCAAATTGAGGAGGTGGACTTGGAGAGCAAGATTTTTGATTTTTCCCCCTGCTCTCTTTTTGTGAATGTGTATGTGTAATCTTCTGTGTAAGATTCTCTCTGTATAGCTTTGCTTCCACCATATGTCCCAGGGTTCTATCGGTCCGTTTTTTTTTTTTTTTCAATAATTACTTTCTAATTTTAATAACGCTACTATATTTCATACTTTATTCTAATTTACTTTACCTGCTCTTTCTTTTTTTCCTACCTTCCCTTCCTCCCTCCCTCCCTCCGCTCCTCCTTTCCTTCTTTCTTCTTTCCTCCCTCCCTCCCTCCCACCCTTCTTCTTTCCACTTTCTTTTTCTTTCCTTCCGCCCTCCCTCCCTCCTGTCTTTCTTTCTTTCTTTCCTTCCTCCCTCCCTCCCTCCCTTCTTCCATTCACTCTTCCTTTTGCTTTCCTTCCTCCCTCCCTTCCTCCTTTCTTTCCTTCTTTCTTTCCATCCTTCCTCCCTCCCTCCTTTCTTTCTTCCTTCCTTCCTTCCTTTCTTCCCTTCTTCCTTTCTTTCCCTCTCTCTTTCTTTCTTCTACTAATTCTTTCTCTCTACCATTTCTCCCTGTTATTCTGAGCCGGGTGGATGAAAGGCTCTTGGTGCTGCAGCCAGGAGCCAGTGCTGTGCCTCTGAAGTGGGAGAGCCAACTTCAGGACACGGGTCCACAAGAGACCTCCCAGCTCCACATAATATCAAGCAGCGAAAATCTCCCAGAGATCTCCATCCCAACACCAGCACCCAGCTTCAGTCAACGACCAGCAAGCTACAGTGCTGGTCACCCTATGCAAAGCAACTAGCAAGGCAGGAACACAACCCCACCCATTAGCAGAGAGGCTACCTAAAAACATAATAAGGCAGTAGGCACCCCAAAACACACCACCAGACGTGGACCTGTCCCCCAGAAAGACAAGATCGAGCCTCAACCACCAGAACACAGGCACTAGTCCCCCCCACCAGGAAGCCTACACAACCTACTGAAACAACCTGAGCCACTGGGGTCAGACACCAAAAACAACGGGAACTACGAATCTACAGCCTGCAAAAAGGAGACCCCAAACACAGTAACATAAGCAAAATGAGAAGACAGAAAAACACACAGCAGGTGAAGGAGCAAGATAAAAGCCTACCAGACCTAACAAATGAAGAGGTAATAGGCAGTCTACCTGAAAAAGAATTCAGAATAATGATAGTAAAGCTGATCCAAGATTCTATTTCCAAGATCCATAATCTTGGAAATAGAATAGACAAAATGCAAGAAACAGTTAACAAGGACCTAGAAGAACTAAAGATGAATCAAGCATCGATTAAAAACACAATAAATGAAATGAAAAATACTCTAGATGGGATCAATAGCAGAATAACTGAGGCAGAAGAACGGATAAGTGAGGTGGAAGATAAAATAGTGGAAATAACTGATGCAGAGCAAAATAAAGAAAAAAGAATGAAAAGAACAGAGGACAGTCTCAGAGACCTCTGGGACAACATTAAACGCACCAACATTCGAATTATAGGGGTTCCAGAAGAAGAAGAGAAAAAGAAAGGGACTGAGAAAATATTTGAAGAGATTATAGTTGAAAACTTCCCTAATATGGGAAAGGAAATAGTTAATCAAGTCCAGGAGGCACAGAGAGTCCCATACAGAATAAATCCAAGGAGAAATACACCAAGACACATATTAATCAAACTGTCAAAAGTTAAACACAAAGAAATCATATTAAAAGCAGCAAGGCAAAAACAACAAGTAACACACAAGGGAATCCCCATCAGGTTAACAGCTGATCTCTCAGCAGAAACTCTACAAGCCAGAAGGGAGTGGCAGGACATAATTAAAGTGATGAAGGAGAGAAACCTGCAACCAAGATTACTCCACCCAGCAAGGATCTCATTCAGATTTGATGGAGAAATTAAAACGTTTACAGACAAGCAAAAGCTGAGAGAGTTCAGCACCACCAAACCAGCTCTACAACAAATGCTAAAGGAACTTCTCTAGGCAAGAAGCACAACAGAAGGAATATACCTACAATAACAACCCAAAGCAATTAAGGAAATGGGAATAGGAACATACATATCAATAATTACCTTAAATGTAAATGGACTAAATGCTCCCACCAAAAGACACAGAGTGGCTGAATGGATACAAAAACAAGACCCATATATATGCTGTCTACAAGAGACCCACTTCAGACCTCGAGACACATACAGATTGAAAGTAAGGGGATGGAAAAAGATATTCCATGCAAATGGAAATCAAAAGAAAGCTGGAGTAGCAATTCTCATATCAGACAAAATAGACTTTAAAATAAAGACTATTAGAAGAGACAAAGAAGGACACTACATAACGATAAAGGGATCGATCCAAGAAGAAGATATAACAATTGTAAATATTTATGCACCAAACATAGGAGCACCTCAATACATACGGCAAATACTAACAGTCATAAAAGGGGAAATCGACAGTAACACAATCATAGTAGGGGACTTTAACACCCCACTTTCACCAATGGACAGATCATCCAAAATGAAAATAAATAAGGAAACACAAGCTTTAAATGATACATTAAACAAGATGGACTTAGTTGATATTTATAGGACATTCCATCCAAAAACAACAGAATACACATTTTTCTCAAGTGCTCATGGAACATTCTCCAGGATAGATCATATCTTGGGTCACAAATCAAGCCTTGGTAAATTTAAGAAAATTGAAATTGTATCAAGTATCTTTTCCGACCACAATGCTATGAGACTAGACATCAATTACAGGAAAAGATCTGTAAAAAATACAAACACATGGAGGCTAAACAATACACTACTCAATAACGAAGTGATCACTGAAGAAATCAAAGAGGAAATTAAAAAATACCTAGAAACAAATGACAATGGAGACACGACGACCCAAAACCTATGGGACGCAGCAAAAGCAGTTCTAAGGGGGAAGTTTATAGCAATACAATCCCACCTTAAGAAACAGGAAACATGTCGAGTAAACAACCTGACCCTGCACCTAAAGCAATTAGAGAAAGAAGAACAAAAAACCCCCAAAGCTAGCAGAAGGAAAGAAATCATAAAGATCAGATCAGAAATAAATGAAAAAGAAATGAAGGAAACGATAGCAAAGATCAACCAAACTAAAAGCTGGTTCTTTGAGAAGATAAACATAATTGACAAACCATTAGCCAGACTCATCAAGAAAAGAAGGGAGAAGACTCAAATCAATAGAATTAGAAATGAAAAAGGAGAAGTAACAACTGACACTGCAGAAATACAAAAGATCATGAGAGATTACTATAAGCAACTCTATGCCAATAAAATGGACAACCTGGAAGAAATGGACAAATTCTTAGAAATGCACAACCTGCCAAGACTGACTCAGGAAGAAATAGAAAATATGAATAGACCAATCACAAGCACTGAAATTGAAACTGTGATTAAAAATCTTCCATCAAACAAAAGCCCAGGACCAGATGGCTTCACAGGCGAATTCTATCAAACATTTAGAGAAGAGCTAACACCTATCCTTCTCAAACTCTTCCAAACAATATCAGAGGAAGGAACACTCCCAAACTCATTCTACGAGGCCACCATCACCTTGATACCAAAACCAGGCAAGGATGTCACAAAGAAAGAAAACTACAGGCCAATATCACTGATGAACATAGATGCAAAAATCCTCAATAAAATACTAGCAAACAGAATCCAACAGCATATTAAAAGGATCATACACCATGATCAAGTGGGGTTTATTCCAGGAATGCAAGGATTCTTCAATATACGCAAATCAATCAATGTGATACACCATATTAACAAGTTGAAGGAGAAAAACCATATGATCATCTCAATAGATGCAGAGAAAGCTTTCGACAAAATTCAACACCCATTTATGATAAAAACCCTGCAGAAAGTAGGCATAGAGGGATCTTTCCTCAACATAATAAAGGCCATATATGACAAACCCACAGCCAACATCGTCCTCAATGGTGAAAAACTGAAACCATTTCCACTAAGATCAGGAACAAGACAAGGTTGCCCACTCTCACCACTCTTATTCAACCTAGTTTTGGAAGTTTTAGCCACAGCAATCAGAGAAGAAAAGGAAATAAAAGGAATCCAAATCGGAAAAGAAGAAGTAAAGCTGTCACTGTTTGCAGATGACATGATACTGTACATAGAGAATCCTAAAGATGCTACCGAAAAACTACTAGAGCTAATCAATGAATTTGGTAAAGTAGCAGGATACAAAATTAATGTACAGAAATCTCTGGCATTCCTGTACACTAATGATGAAAAATCTGAAAATGAAATCAAGAAAACACTCCCATTTACCATCGCAACAAAAAGAATAAAATATCTAGGAATAAACCTACCTAAGGAGACAAAAGACCTGTATGCAGAAAATTATAAGACACTGATGAAAGAAATTAAAGAAGATACAAATAGATGGAGAGATATACCATGCTCCTGGATTGGAAGAATCAATATTGTGAAAATGACTGTACTACCCAAAGCAATCTACAGATTCAATGCAATCCCTATCAAACTACCACTGTCATTTTTCACAGAACTAGAACAAAACATTTCAAAATTTGTTTGGAAAAACAAAAGACCCCGAATAGCCAAAGCAATCTTGAGAACGAAAAACGGAGCTGGAGGAATCAGGCTCCCTGACTTCAGACTATACTACAAAGCTACAGTAATTAAGACAGTGTGGTACTGGCATAAAAACAGAAAGATAGATCAGTGGATCAGGATAGACAGCCCAGAGATAAACCCATGCACATATGGCCAACTTATCTTTGATAAAGGAGGCAGGAATGTACAGTGGAGAAAGGACAGCCTCTTCAATAAGTGGTGCTGGGAAAACTGGACAAGGACATGTAAAAGTTTGAGATTAGATCATTCCCTAACACCATACACAAAAATAAGCTCAAAATGGATTAAAGACTTAAATGTAAGGCCAGAAACTATCAAACTCTTAGAGGAAAACATAGGTAGAACACTCTATGACATAAATCACAGCAAGATCCTTTTGGACCCACCTCCTAGAGAAATGGAAATAAAAACAAAGATAAACAAATGGGACCTAATGAAACTTCAAAGCTTTTGCACAGCAAAGGAAACCATAAACAAGACCAAAAGACAACCCTCAGAATGGGAGAAAATATTTGCAAATGAAGCAACTGACAAAGGATTAATCTCCAAAATTTACAAGCAGCTCATGCAGCTCAATATCAAAAAAACAAACAACCCAATCCAAAAATGGGCAGAAGACTTAAATAGGCATTTCTCCAAAGAAGATATACAGACTGCCAACAAACACATGAAAGAATGCTCAACATCATTAATCATCAGAGAAATGCAAATCAAAACTACAATGAGATATCATCTCACACCAGTCAGAATGGCCATCATCAAGAAATCTAGAAACAATAAATGCTGGAGAGGGTGTGGAGAAAAGGGAACACTCTTGCACTGCTGGTGGGAATGTGAATTGGTACAGCCACTATGGAGAACAGTATGGAGGTTCCTTAAAAAACTAAAAATAGAACTACCATATGACCCAGCAATCCCACTACTAGGCATATACCCTGAGGAAACCATAATTCAAAAAGAGACATGTACCAAAATGTTCATTGCAGCTCTATTCACAGTAGCCCGGAGCTGGAAACAACCTAAGTGTCCATCATCGGATGAATGGATAAAGAAGATGTGGCACATATATACAATGGAATATTACTCAGCCATAAAAAGAAACGAAACTGAGCTATTTGTAATGAGGTGGATAGACCTAGAGTCTGTCATACAGAGTGAAGTAAGTCAGAAAGAGAAAGACAAATACCGTATGCTAACACACATATACGGAATTTAAAAAAAAAAAAATGTCATGAAGAACCTAGGGGTAAAACGGGAATAAAGACACAGACCTACTTGAGTATGGACTTGAGGATATGGGGAGGGGGAAGGGTAAGCTGTGACAAAGCGAAAGAGAGGCATGGACATATATACACTACCAAACGTGGGGTAGATAGATGGTGGGAAGCGGCCGCATGGCACAGGGAGATCAGCTCGGTGCTTTGTGACCGCCTGGAGGGGTGGGATGGGGAGGGTGGGAGGGAGGGAGATGCATGAGGGAAGGGATGTGGGAACAGATGTATGTGTATGACTGATTCACTTTGTTATAAAGCAGAAACTAATAAAAAAAATTGTGTAAAAAAAAAAAAAAAGCTCTATGCCTTTCTCAGCACAATGCTCCATGACCCTTGTCATCACAATGCGCCATGCGCCTGTCATCAAAGTGCTCCACAATCTTGTCATCACAATGCTCCTTAAAACTTGTCATCACAAGGCTCCATGCACTTCTCATCAAAATGCTCTCTCACTACTGATATCACAATGTTACATCACTATTCATCACAATAATCCCTCACCCCAGTCTTTACAATGTTCCATGACACCTGTCATCACAATGCTCCATGACTTCAGTCATAAAAATGCTCCATTACTTATGTCATCACAAAGATCCATGTCATTGTCATCACAGTGCTCTATGAACGCTATCATCACATTGATACATGCCCTTGTCATCACAAAGCTCCATGACGCATGTCATCAGAAGGTTCCATGGCCTTCTCATCGCAATGCTCCATGCCCTTGTCATCACAAATCTCAATGACCCATGTCATCAGAATGCTCCTTGGCCTTCTCCTCACAATGCTCCATGCCCTTGTCATCACAATGTTCCAAGACCCCTATAATCTCAATGCTCTATGCCCTTTTTCATCAGTATGCTCCATGAGACTTGTCATCACAAGGCTCCATGGTTTACTCATCACAATGCTCCAGGACCTTGTCATCACAATGCTTCATGACATTGTAATGAAAATTCTCAATGGCCCTTGTTATCATAATGCTCCAATCCCTAGTCATCACAATGCTCCATTATATTTGTCATCACAATCCTCCATTAAATTTGGCATCACAATGCCCCATGCCATTGTCATCACAGTGGAACATGACATATGTCATCACAATGCTCCCTGACACCTGTCTTCAAAATACTCCATGAACTTCTCATCACAATGCTGCATGCCTTTGTCATCACAATGCTCCATGACCCCTGTCATCATAATCCTCCATGTCTCCAGTCATCACAATGCTGCATAACTTTTGTCATCACAATGGTCCATGCCCGTGTCATCACAAGGCTCTGTGACCAATGTAACAACAATGCTCCATGAACTTTTCATCACAATGCTCGGTGACACTTGTCATCACAATGCTCCATGCCTTTGTCAGAACCATGCCTCATGACCCTTGTCATCACAGTGTGAAACCTGCTTTTCATCACAACAGTCCACAAATTTGTCATCGCTATGCTCCATAAAACTTTTAATTGAATGCTCCATGCCCTTCTCATCACAATGCTCCATTACCTCTGTCATAACAATGCTCCATGAACCCTGCCATCAAAATGTTCCACGGCCTTGTCATCACAAGGCTCCATGACACTTGTCATCACAATGCTCTAAAACCCCTGTAATCACAATGCTCCAAGCCCTTGTCATCACAAATCTCAATGAGGCATGTCATCAGAATGTTCTATGGCCTTCTCATCACAATGTTCCATGCCCTTGTCATCACAATGCTCCAAGACCCCTGTAATCACAATGCTCCATGCCAGTTTTCATCTCCATGCTCCATGAACCCTGTCATCACAATGCACCATGCCCATCATCATAATGCTTCAGGCTATTGTCATCACAATGAAATCAAAATGTTCCATGACCTCGGTCATCACAATGCTCCATGACCCCTGTCATCACAATACTCCATGAATATTTTCAGCCCAATGCTCCATGACCTTCTCATCACAATGCTCCATGACCAATAACATTACAATGCTCCATGACCACTGTCATCACAACACTCCATGACACCTGACAACACAATGATCCGGGACTCTTGTCATCACAATGCTCCATTCCCTAGTCATCACAATGCTCCATGACCCTGTCATCACAACACTCCATGAACATTTTCAGCCCAGTGCTCCATGACCCTTGTCATCAAAATCATACATGCCCTTGTCATCCCAATGCTCCATGACCCCTGTATTCACAATGCTCCGTGACGCTTGTCATCACAGTGCTCCATGACACCTGTCATCACAATGCTCCATACCTTTGTCATCAAAATGCTACATGACCTTGTCATTAAAATGCTCTATGCGCTTGTCATCACACTACCCCATTAATATTGTCATCACAATCCTCCATGAACCTTGGGATCACATTGCTTCTTGCCCTTGTCATCACAATGCTCCATGCTCCTTGAAATCAAAATGATCCATGACCTGTGTCATCACAATGCTCCAAACCCTTGTGATCACAATGTTCCATAACACTTGTCATCACAACGCTCCATGATGCCTGTCATCACAATACTCCATGCCCTTTTCATCACAATGCTCCATGACCTTTGGCATCACAATTCTCAATACACTTGTCTCACAATGCTCCCTGACACTTGTCGTCAGAATGCTCCTTGAACCCTGTCACGAAAAGGCTCCATGCCTTTTTCATCACAATGCCCGATGCCGTTTTCATCACAATGCTCCATGCCACTGTCATCACAATACTCCACAAACTTGTCATCAGAATGCTCCATGACCCTTGCCATCGCAATGTTCGATGTCCACTGTCATCACAATGCTCCATACCCCTTGTCATTACAGTGCTCCATGACGCTTGTCATCACAATTATCCATAGGCTTCTCATCACAATGCTCCACGGTCTTGCCATCACAATGCTCTATGCCCTAGTCATCACAATGCTCCATGTTCCCTTTCATCACAATTCTCCACTTTCTTGGCATTACTCTGTTCCATGACACTTCTCATCACAGAGTTACATGCTTTGTCATCACAATACTCCACAATCTTGTCATCAGAATGCTCCATGACCCTTGTCATCACAATGATCCATGACGCCTGTCATCACAATGCTCCATGACACGTGTCATCAAACTGCTCCAAGCCCCTTGTCATTACAGTGCTCTATGATGCTCGTCACCAAAATTATTCATGGTCTTCTCATCACAGTGCTCCACGGTCTTGCCATCACAATGCTCCATGCCCTGGTTATCACAATGCCCCATGTCCCTTGTCATCACAATTCTCCACGTCCTTGTCATCACAATGCTCCAAGACAGTTCTCATCACAATGTTACATGCACTTGTCATCACAATTCTCCATGCACTTTTCATTGCAATGACCCATGAACCCTTTCATAGCAAGTTCCATTCCTTTATCATCACAATGCTTCACGACCTTTTCATCAAAATTCTCAATGGCCGTTGTCACCACAATGCTCCATTCCCTTGTCATCACAATGCTCCATGACCCTTGCCATCACAATGCTCCAAGCCCTTGTCATCACAATACTTCATTACATTTGTCATCACAATCCTCCATAAAACTTGGCATCAGAATGCTCCACAACCATTTCATCACAATGCTCCATAAAGCTTGTCATCACAATGCTCCATGCATGTCTTATAAAAATGCTCTCTCACCACTGATATCAAAATGTTCCCTCACTAGTCATCACAATACACCCACTCCCCTGTCATCACAATGGTCCATAACCCCTGTCATGAAAATGTTCCATGACCCCTGACATCACAATGTTCCATAAGCCCTGTCATCCAAATGTTCCATGACACTATTCATCAAATTGCTCCATGAACCTGTCATCTCAATGCTCCCTGCCCTTCACAACAGAATGCACCACACCCTTGTCATCAAAATTCTCCATGACCTTTGTCATCACAAAGCTCCATGACCCTTGGCATCACAATGCTGCATGCCATTGTCATCACAATGCTCCATGAACCCTCTCATCACATCGTTCGATGCCCTTGTCATCACAGGCTCCATGATGCTTTTCATCACAATGCTCGATGCCATTCTTCTCA
This sequence comes from Mesoplodon mirus, assembly GCF_964341445.2. Classification (NCBI taxonomy): domain Eukaryota; kingdom Metazoa; phylum Chordata; class Mammalia; order Artiodactyla; family Ziphiidae; genus Mesoplodon; species Mesoplodon mirus. The sequence goes on along the minus strand of NW_028295819.1, from coordinate 3,918,624 downwards.
CAATGCTCCCTGCGCTTGTCATTACAATCCTCCATGACCCATGTATCACAGTGTTCCATGCCCTTGTCATCACAATGCTCCTTGCCCCCTCTCATCACAATAATCCATGAAACATTTCAGACCAATTCTCCATGCCCTTGTCATCACAATGCTCCATTACCCCTGTCATAACAATGCTCCATGACCGCTGCCATCACAATGTTCCACAGCTTTGTCATCACAAGTCTCCATGACCCTTGTCATCACAATGCTCCAAGACCCCTGTAATCACAATGCTCCATGCCCTTGTCATCACAACGCTCCAGGACGCATGTCATCAGAATGCTCCTTGGCCTTCTCATTCACGATGCTCCATGCCATTGTCATCACACTGCGCCAAGACTCCTGTAATCACAATGCTCCATGCCCCTTTTCATCTCAATGATCTATGAATCCTGGCATCACAATGCACCATGCCCATCATCATAATGCTTCATGCTATTGTCATCACAATGAAATCAAAATGCTCCATGACCTCTGTCATCACAATGCTCCAAATCCTTGTGATCAAAATGTTCCATATCACTTATCATCACAATGCCCCATGATGCTCGTCATCACAATTATCCATGGTCTTCTCATCACAATGCTCCATGACCTTTGTCATCACAATGCTCAATACCCTTGTCATCACAATGTTCCCTGACACTTGTCGTCAGTATGATCCTTGAACCCTGTCATGACAAGGCTCCATGCATTTTTCATCACAATGTCCCATGCCCTTGTCATCACAGAGCTCCATGATGCATGTCATCAGAATGCTCCATGGCCTTCTCATCCCAATCCTCAATGCCCTTGTCATCACAATGCTCCAAGACCCCTGTAATCACAATGCTCCATGCCCCTTTTTATCAGAATGTTCCATGAGACTTGTCATCACAAGGCTCCATGGTCTTCTCATTACAATGTTCCAGTACGTTGTCATCACAATGCTCCCTGTCGTCTCTCATCACAATACTCCATGAACATTTTCATCCCAGTGCTCCATGACCTTCTCATCACAATGCTTCATGACCCCTGTCATCACAATGATCCATGACACCTGTCGTCACAATGCTCCATGAACCCTGACAACTCAATTATCTGGAACTCTTGTCATCACAATGCTCCATGCGCTTGTCATCACAATACACCATGACCCTTGGGATCACATTGCTTCATGCCCTTCTCATCTCTCTCCTGCCTTTCTGTTTTTTACAGATTTTCGGATGTCCCTTTTGACCGGTGGGAAGTGACAATTATTTTTAGTGTGGATTTGCATTGCACGCTTGCTTGATTGGCCAAAAAGGGGGTATGCGTTTTCTCCTGAATATATTCAGGAGAAAAGGCATACGCCGTTTTTGGCCAAGTGCATCTTTGTCGAAGTTGTGATGCTTTTCCTGTGCTTTAAAGGCGATTCCACTTTACCTCTTGAAATATTTTTTGTGCAATTCTGCCTCACTTTCAAGTCTGATTTGTTACCTTCCCTCAACAGATTTTTGGAAGAGAGTTATCCTTTATAACTCTGCAGTTTGTGAATTGCTGTGCCCCTGAGCTCCAATTTTCAAATCCCATTTTTGGGAGCTGACCGCAAATCCAAAATTTTGCTTGAGGACCTATACTGGTTCCAGGGGTGGCTATACTGGTTCCCTGTGGGTGGCTGAGGCTTTGGTTAATTCTTCTTCCTGACGTGAATTTAGAGTGACATGTGCCCGTCCAAATGCCTACATCTACTCTGTGATTGGTTCTCCTTCTTCCCTTTCATCCTCTGCACAATTAGCAAACTGTGCGAACCAGGAGGTTATAGGGGCTGGCTCTCCTAAGTTGGGAGATTGATAGTAAAGCAGTTTGAATGCCAAACTGGAGCACAAGGAGAGGAAAAATTAGGAGACATTTAGAAACCTTTCACCATCACAGGGTGTCCATTCTCTAGGTTTCCCATACATGTTATAACTGTAGTGATATTCCCTTCTACCTGGAGATTTGGGACACATGGAATGGTGGCATGCATTGCTACTTTATAGGGTCTGCATTTTCTCTCCCAATCTCACCAGTCCTCTCAGTCCCAAGTGTCCAGCCTTATGTCTCATCCAGCTGTTTTGCAGATAGGGTCATTCCAGGTTTCATCAGAACCCCTGAAGGAATTGTGTAAGAATTTCGCTGTTTTTTTGTTTTGTTTTTGAAATTCATTTTTATAATGAGGTTGAGCTGATTTTCACTGACCTGTTTATGCCGGTCTAGACATACTTGATTCCCTTACGGAGACATATAAGTACATAGGTTTTAAGATTCTCACTAGTCAGATATATTCCTCTGCGGGGAATAGGGGTTTTGAGTCCCGTTCACTGAGGAAGGTGTAGGTCTTTTCTATTCTGTATTTGGTTTATGGAATGGTACCTGTGCTAATATCAAACTCTGGTTTTATGCATCACCCCACCTCTCCTTTCCCATTAAACAGGCATAAGTGTGTTTTCTAAATGTGAGACTCTGTTCTCTTTCTTAATTCAGTTCATGTGTTGTGATGTTGACATTCCCTCTGTAAGTGATATCTTATGAATAGATTCATTTTCTGTGTGACTAATTTCACTTAGAATCATCATACCTAAATCCACTCTTTATGCTGCTACTGGCCTTATGACATTGATTTCACGTCTGAGTGATATTCCGTTGTACAAAATTACCACAAGTTATTTATGCATTCCTCTTTTTCCTGGGATATTTTAGGTGTACCGAAGTTGAGGTTCTTGTATGCAGAGCAGCCCTAAACATTGGGGAGCCTGTGTCTTGTCGATATTTAGTCTTCCCAAGTTATATGTCCATGAGTTGAAGTCCCCTTTGCTCGGGGACTTTGTATTTAAATGTTTTAGGAAACAGCATACACTTCTTCAGAGTGGCTCTTGGATATTTATACCCCACCCATCAGCGTGACTAGGCTCCCTGTTCTCCATGGCCTCTCCTGCATTTCTGGTTTGTACACATTTTTTGGATGGCCTTTCTGAGCAGTGGAAATTGAGACTTCTTTGTTGTGCGGATTTGCATTTCCCGCTTGCTTGATTGGCCAAAAACTCTGTATGTGTTTTTTTCCTGAAGATATTCACGAAAAAAAGGCATTCACCCTTTTGCCCAACTGCATAATTTGAGAAATTCTGCTGCTTTTCATATGCTTTAAATGTGAGTACAATCTACCTTTTGAAATATGTTTCTTGCAATTCTGCCTCTCATTCAGATCCTCTTTGTTGCCTTACCTGAATATATTTTTGGACGTTGGTTATCATTTATATCTTTGCAAGTCTTTGAATTGTCTGTTCCTGAGCTCCATTTTGCAACTCACTTTTATTGTGAGCTGGTCGACAAACCTTTGGATTGCTTCTGGCCCTATTCTGGTTCTGAGGAGGCAGGCTGCGCCTTTGGTTAATTCTTGTTCCTAATGGGAAATTAGAGTGACATGTGCCTGTCAAAACTCCTACAGCTAATCTCTTATTGGTTCCCCCCTTCACATTTATCCTCTGCACAAATTGCAAACTGTGTGAAACAGGAGGTTAAAGGTGCTGATTCTCCAAGTGGGGAGAATTTTAGTAATGTGGCTGGAATGGAGAACCCCAGCACCAGGAGATCAAAAATGAGGTGCATTTTAGACACCTTTCCTGAGCACACGGTGTACATTCATCTCGGTTTCGCAGGCATGTTTTCGCTGTCAGAAGATTCCCTTGAACCTGCCGATTTGGGACCCATGGAATGGGTACCAGGCAGTATTACTTTAAAAGGTCTGCATTTCCTCACCCAGCCTCTCTAACATCTCTTAGCGTGCATAGCTTCCAGCCTTATATATCATCCTGCTGTGGGTCTACATGTGTTCAATCCATGTTACATCGTAGCCCTTCAACAAAAGTTGTAAGAATTTTTGTCTCTCTCCCTGTTTTTATAAATATTTTTAATTTATTTTTATATTGGTTACAGCTGATTTTCAAAGCTCTGTTTTTTGCTGCTGTACATGCACTAGATTCATATACTGTGAGACAACAATAAATTCTTTCTCAGATGCTTACGAGTCATATGTATTATTGTCCAGTGACTTGAGTGGGCTGAGTGCAGTTCTTTGAGGTACCGTGTAGGCCTTGTCAGTTATTCAATTTGGTACTTGGAATGGTATCTTTGCTAAATTCAACCTCCTGGATAATACCTCACCATTCCCCACCTTTCCCATTTAGCAGCCTTATGTCTATTTTCTACATATTTGACTATGTTTCTGTTTTGTAGTTTATTTCATGTGTAGCCATTTTTGATTCCACATTTAAGTGACATCTTATGATATGTGTCTCTTTCTTTCTGACATATGTCACCTAGAATGATCGTATGTAACTCCTCCAGAGTTGTTCCAACTGGCCTTATTTCATTGATTTCTGGATGAGTAATATTCCACTCTACATAAGCACCGCATCTCTTTTATCCATTTTATCCTTCCAGGGACATTTAGGTTATATCCAAGAGGAGGCCCTTTTTAACAGAGAGGTGGTAAATGTTGACGTGCCTGTTTTCTGTCCATTTCTGTTTTTCCCAAGGTATATGCCCATGAGTGCAAGTGCCCTATGCTCTGTAGCTCATCTTTTAGATGTTTTAGCAAACACAATACACTTCTCCAGAGTGACCATTGGCAAATTACATTTCCACTATCAGCCTCACAGGGCTCCCTTTTCTCCTCACCCTGTCCTGCATTTCTGGTGTTTACACTTTATGTGGATGGCCCTTCTGACTGATGTGAAGTGATACATTTTGTAGTATTGATTTCCAATGCCCACCTCATTGGTTGGATAAAAAGTGTGTATGGCCTTTACTTGAAGATATTCAGAAAACATGCATACGCCCTTTTGGGCCAACTGCATCATTGGCGATGTTCAGCCCCTTTTCTTGTGCTTTAATGGGGAGTCCTTTCTACCTCTTCAAATCTGTTTCCTGCCACTCACCCTTGCTTACAACTCCTTTTCTCTGACTTACCTCAAGACATTTTTTGATGATAAATATTTTCAACTCTGCAGTTTCATGAATTTTAGTGCCCCTGAGTTCCATTTTTCAACTTGTGTTTTTGGAAACTGGACACAAAACAGCGGGATTTCCTCTAGACCTATTCTGTTTCTGTGGGCAATTCTAGCCTTTGATGAATTTGTCTTCCGGATTGGAAATTAGAGTGGCATGTGCCTGTCCGAACAACTAAGACTTGTCTCTTATTTTTTCTCATCCTTCCGCTTCATCGTCTGGACAAATTCCAAACTGTGTGCAACAGGATGTTGACGGTGCTGATATCCCCAAGTGAGGAGATTGTTAGGAAAGATGCTGGATGGGTGAACCCGAGCACCAGGCGATGAGGAGATGAGGTGCCTTTTCCAAACTCTTTCCGATCAAACGGTGTACCATCCTCTAGGTGTGACAGGCATGTTTTAGGTGTAGGAAGGGTCCTGTGCATGGAAGGAGAACACCAGGGATTTTTCCAAATCAGTGCCTCCCCGTACCCCAAACTGGGGAATTTTTAAGCTACGGCTACACGTATGTCCATTAAGGGCCTTGGGAAATAGGCAGAGCCCAAATTTTAGATGACTGAAATCTTCAGGTTCAGAAGCATTCACCATCGGCCTTGCTTAGGTTACATTTTATCTGTCATTGATAGATGATGTCAATAAAAATATCAATTCTTTTTCAGATTATTTCCCCTTATAGGTTATTGCAAAATATTCAGTGTAGTTCCCTGTGCTATACAGTAGTTCCTTGTTTATGATCTATTTTATACATAGCAGTGTGTATGTGTTAATCCCAAACTGTTAATTTATCCCTTCTCCTACCTTTCCCCTTTGGTAATAATAAATTATAAGATTTTATAATTCTCAGAAATGGGGGAGCTGAAAGAGAGGTATCCTTTTCAATGGAAAAGCATTCAAAACAAGATTTATGCTTCAGCCAAGAGTATTCGATGTACATCCATGGAAATAAATCACTTCATTTCTCTAATGTTGACCTGACAAATAAGACAGATATCTTCACTGAACTTGCTTATAGTAAAGTGAAGGAAATATCAAATGTAAGTCTTAGAAACATCTTATTTTACCCGAGCATTATACACTGCTCTATATTAACTACAGTTTGGCTCACACATCTGTTCATTGAAGTTACAAGGTTCTCAATTTCTGTTACTGATCCTCCAGAGTGGACCCCTACAGGAGTTCCCATGCCCAGTGTCATTGGAGCCAACAGATCAAGACTGAGTTTGGTTCAGAAGCAAAGGAAACATTATTTTGAAAACAGAATGGAGAGGTGAGAGCGTGCACGCCCCCATGGGCTCTGGGCTGGACTGCTGTGTAGGGATCCCAGCAGCGTCAGTGGGAGGGAGGGGATGGAGCTCTCTAGGGCTGGGTTGGCTGCAGCTCAGGTACTGAGCCTCGGAGTCTGCATGGGACCCCGCTAGCTGAGATGTCGACCCAGACATTCTGCACTAAGAAATCGGGTCTGAAGTGCCGGGTGTGGGACCTCTGCATACAGAACCCTAGACGCACGTGAATTAGACAAAGCAGAAAGGAAAAACATGTTAGACTTTATTGTATTGCTCAGATTCTCTTTTTATCTCCCAGGAATTTTTAATGAACGTTGCCAGAGACGAACACCTCCTCTGCTTTTTGTTCCGTTCCTCATTCTTGGGGTGTTGAGGGTGCAGACACCTCTTTTGTAACTGCTTCATGCTGTGGTGTCAGCCCTGATACCTGGGGGGAGGGGCAAAACGTCTCCCCACCAGCCTCCAGGTGAGGTTGATTGCCCCAAGGGCTCCTGCCTCACTTCTCGTCTGCCTGAGCACCAGCATTGGAAGTGTTATAGATTCTAATGACCTTTAAGTGTCCAGGAAAGAGAGGCACATAGATGCTGAGGTGGCAGGTTTCACCACACCCCACATTTGTTCGGCCACCTTAGGCTGACGGTTTTTGCCAGCCTAGATGCTCTGACCAGTAGTCTGTGCTTTCTTTAATTAGGTCCCTGAATTAATGTACAAACAGCACCATGTGTCAGAGCCCTGCCCGTGCAACTCTCAGACAGTCCAGGGTCAGTGGTGATCCAGGACCATGACGTCCACTGAGTCAACGGCTTTTAGATGTAGCCAGCAGTCCAGCTGGTCATATTGGCCACCATCACCACAGTGTCTGTAGGGTTTTCTATTGTGAAAGCGTGATATACGTTTCCCCAGCCAAGCTTATTAGCTCCGCTCTGGGTGCAGTAAGTCCTGCAAGCAGTAGTCTGCTCTTTCGGGGCACAGTCTTGTTGTTTTCTGAGAGAAACTCCAGGTCAAGTGATGGTCACATGAGTAATCTTGGGGGCCCATTGCCCCCGTTTGTCTCTCTAGAGGTTGGAGTTGGAGGGCTTCCTCACTCGAGGTCATTGTGTCCACAGAGCGAGCCCTGCAACTTCAGGGCATGATGGGTGGTTAGGATCACCACGTGGGTTCCTTTTCCCTTAGGAGGGAGCTGGCCTTGTGGGCTGCTGATTTCCAGCTTTTTAGATACCCCAGTATCCTGGCCTGATGAGTCGGTGGGCAAAGCTCTTGGTGACCATAGTTTATCATACCTGAAGGGCATTCTTGAGTTGCTCCATTTCAAGTGGTCCCAGTTTTTGCACTAAGGCTCCAAGGGCGATTAACATTTGACCGGGTATGTAAAGATCAAAGGGCTTAGCTAAATTAGGGAGTTCCTGGGCAAGGGTCTGAATTGACTGCTCTTTCCATTCTTGAAGGCTGCTTCTGGATTCTATTCAAAAGGATCATCATCTTTTCGTGTCAGTGTTTCATGTAGAGGCCCAGGTATTAGACTGTATTTAAGGATCCAGATGCAGAAAACCTTGGCCTCCCCAGGAACCCCTAAGCTGTCTTCTAGTTTTAGAAGAGGTAAGGCTGCAAATGGCTTCTTCCCTATCCTGGGATGCGTTTCTCCGAATATCTGTGAGAATGAAGCCCAGGCAAGTCACCTGAGCCTGGGATATTTGAGCCTTTTTCTTGGACACCTTCTGTTCTTTCTTGGCTAGGTAGTTCAGAGGCGTCTTTAGTAGGCCTGACAATCAGAATGTCATCTGCATATTGAAGGAGGGTTCCCTTTTACAGAGGTAGAACTTTTAGGTCTTTAGAGGTCATTTCTCCAATGATGGTGTGGGGATTTTTGTACCGTTGGGGCAGGACGGCCCAGCATTATTGCTTGTGTTGCATGTTGTGTCCTGCCACTCACAAGCCAAAAATTCTTGTGACTCTGAGATGAATGGAATACAGAAGAAGGCATCATTGAAGTCTAATACAGAATGCCATGGCCTGATGGATGGTAGAATGAGCAGCAGGGTGTAGGAAATAGGAGCTACTGGATGTATATCCTCGGTGGCTTCACTGACTGTCCTGATATCCTTTACCAGGTCTCCAGCAGCCCATGGGGCTCTCGTGGTCAGGCCAATCCCAGGATATGGAGCTCACTGGGCTGCACGCCCCACCCCACAGCCCACGGGGCTCTCGTGGTCAAGTCCCTCCCAGGGTATGGAGCTCACCTGTGCAGCTACCCAGAAGCCCATGGGACTCTCATAGTCAGGCCCTTCCCAGGATACGGAGCTCCCCTGGGCAGGTACCCCAGCAGGCCTGGACACACAGGAATTGTGCACATAACCCAACTTGCAGAGAACCCCCTGCTCACCTGTCGCTCACAGCTGACACAGAACACCTCAGAGCAGGACTTGAACTAACAAACAGCAGCTCTGAAAGGTGTATGACCCTGGCTATCACTCTGTGCAGCCTCTCTCTGCCTGGTCTTCCAGACACTTCCACTGCAGCCAGGGCACCAGGCCTCTGTCTCCACCCACCAACACTCCTCTCTCTGACTCCTGGGTTCCTCTCATTAGGATAGGGTCTTCTTGAAGTTGTTTTCCACTCATGGACCAGATAAAATGATAAGAAAACAAGCCGCAGCTGCAGCCCCTTGTCTAGCCTGACTCTCAAGAGCCCACACCTGTTCCTTGGGACTGGCCCGCTTAGCAAGGTTCATTTTCTGCAACTGTGAGCCCCTGAGGGGTGAGGATTGGCTGATTTGGGCAGCCTGACACTGCCTGCCAGCCCCCCACCAAGGTGTGCCTGGGTTGAGGTCAATATAAACACCTCTCCAGTCAACAAGAGCACCTGTAGCTCTGCCTGACACCATATTCTCTGCCCCGTCAGCAGTGTTGTGGCTGGGGTAGTGGGAGGGAGTGAGGGGCCGTGGCTTTGTGGGTGGCCCAGTGTGAGTGGGGCTCTGCTGGACTTTCTGCAGGAGTTGCCAGGCTGCCACCTGCTAAAGAAGAGGATGTGTCACCCATAACTGACACTGGAATTTCTCCCCAGGCAGAGGTGAGGAAGTAAAAATGCAGTGGGGGCCATGGCAGGAGGGGTATCTCAGGCAGGGAAATGGAAAGCTTCCAGAAGAGCATCTGGGGCCAAGACCATTCTGGCTGGCCTTCAGGCACCAAGTCGGCCTGCGTGCTGTCGCTGGTGTGGCTCCACAGCCCTTCCTCTAGGCTTGCAAGTGCTTGTACATATTCAGGTGTTTTATCTGGAAAGGGTGGGAAGAGTTCAGCTGCAGCAGGACTGGGGCTCAGCTCACATTTACTCACAGACGCCTCGACACAGTCCCCCAGCTTTGCAATGAGGATGCTCCTTGTCGTGGGGAGCGCTGCTGAGTGCATGGGAGACGATTTCCCACCTCTGACCAACTTAAGTTTTTTTTACCACTAGAGCAAGTGCCCTGATATGATTTTCCTCTATATAACTGGTGGGTTCTGTTTTTTTTTTTTTTTCTTTTTTTCTTTTTGATTCAAGGTAGATTTTATTTATTCCTCTTTTTTTTTAATTTGGAGATATAAACATGGAAATAATGCATTAATATAAAGACGTCTATGTGAAGGGAAAAACTTTTTTTCTGTTTTATTTTATAAAATGTTATTTATTTTTTTTTAAATTTATTTCTTTTATACAGCAGGTTCTTATTGGATATCTATTTTATACCTATAAGTGTGCACATGTGAATCCCAGTCTCCCAATTCATCCCACCACCACCCTCACATGGCGTTCCCTCCTTGGTGTCCATATGGTTGTTCTCTACATCTGTGTCTCTATCTCTGCCCTGCAAACTGGTTCATCTGTACCATTTTTCTAGGTTCCGCATATATGCATTAATATACAATATTTGTTTTTCTCTTTCTGACTTACTTCACTCTGTATGACAGTCTCTAGATCCATCAAGGTCTCTACAAATGACCCAATTTCATTCCTATGTATGGCTGAGTAATATTCCATTGTATATATGTACCACATCTTTATCCATTCGTCTGTCTGTGGGCACTTAGGTTGCTTTCATTACCTGGCTATTGTAAAGAGTTCTGCAATGAACATTGTGGTGAATGTGTCTTTTTGATTTATGGTTTTCTCTGGGTATATGCCCAGTAGTGGGATTGCTGGATTATATGGTAATTCTATTTTTAGTTTTTTAAGGAACCTCCATACTGTTCCCCATAGAGACTGTATCAGTTTACATTCCCAAAAATAGTGGAAGAAGGTTCCTTTTCTGCACACCCTCTCCAGCATTTGTTGTTTGTAGATTCTCTGTTGATGCCCATTCTAACAGGTGTGACGTGACACCTCATTGTAGTTTCCATTTCCATTTCTCTAATAATTAGTGATGTTGAGCAGATTTTCATGTGCGTACTGGCCATCTCTATGTCTTCTTGGAAGAAATGTCTATTTAGATCTTCTTCCATTTTTGTATTGGGTTGTTTGTTTTATTAATATTGAGCTGTATGAGCTGTTTATATATATTGGAGATTAATCATTTGTCCACTGATTCATTTGCAAATATTTTCTTCCATTCTGAGGGTTGTCTTTTCGTCTTGTTTGTAGTTTCCTTTGCTTTGCAAAAGCTTTTAAGTTTCATTAGGTCCCATCTGTTTAGTTTTCTTTTTTATTTCATTACTATAGGAGGTGGATCAAAAAAGATCTTGTTGTGATTTACGTCAGAGCATCCTTCCTAAGTTTTCCTCTCAGAGTTTTATACTGTCCGGTCTTACATTAAGGTCTCTAATCCATTTTGAATATATTTTTATGTATGGTGTTGGGGAGTGTTCTAATTTCATTGTTTTACATGTAGCTCTCCATATTTCCAAGCACCAATGATTAAAGAGACTGTCTTATCTCCATTGTTTAGTCTTGCTTCCTTTGTCATAGATTAGTTGACCATAGGTGTGTAGGTTTATCCCTGGGCTTTCTTTTTTTTTTTTTTCCTTTTACATGTTTATTGGAGTATAATTGATTTAAAATGGAGTGTTCGTTTCTGCTGTATAACAAAGTGAATCAGCTATACATATACAAATATCACCAGATCCCCTCCCTCTTGCATCTCCATCCCACACTCCATATCCCACCCATTTATGTGGTCACAAAGCACCGAGCTGATCTCCCTGTTCTATGTGGCTGCTTCCCAGTAGCTATTGGTGTTACATTTGGTAACGTATTTATGTCCATGCCACTCTCTCACTTCGTCCCATCTTACCCATCCCCCTTCCGTTATCCTCAAGTCCTTTCTCTATGTCTGTGTCCTTAATCCTGTCCTGCCATTAGGTTCTTCAAAATCTTTTTTTTTTCTTCATTAGATTCCGTATATCTCTGTTAACATACAGTATTTGTTTTTCCCTTTCTGACTTACTTCACTGTGTAGGACAGATTCTATGTCCATCCACTTCAGTACAAATAACTCAGTTTTGCTTCTTTTTATGGCTGAGTAATATTCCATTGTATATATATGCCAGATCTTCTTTATCCATTCATCTGTCGATGGACACTTAGGTTGCTTCCATGTCCTGACTATTGTAAATAGAGCTGCAATGAACATTTTTGTACATAACTCTTTTTGAATTATGGTTTTCACAAGGCAAATGCCCAGTAGTTGGATTGTTGTGTCGTATGGTACTTCTATTGTTAGTTATTTAAAGGAACCTCCGTACTATTCTCCCTAGTGCCCATATCAATTTACATTCCCACCCACAGTGCAAGTGTGTTCCCTTTTCTCCAATAAAGGCCTCTCCAGCATTTATTGTTTTGTAGATTTTCTTGATGATTGCCACTCTGACTGCTGTGAGGTGATACCTCACGGTAGTTTTGATTTGCATTTCTCTAATGATTAGTAATGTTCAGCATCCTTTCATGTGTTTCTTGGTAATCTGTATATCTTCTTTGGAGAAATGTCTATTTAGGTCTTCTGCCCGTTTTTGGATTGGGTTGTTTGTTTTTGTGATATTGAGCTACATGAGGTGCTTGTAAAGTTTGGAGATTAATCCTTTGTCAATTGCTTCATTTGAAAATATTTATTCTCATTCTGAGGGTTGTTTTTGCATCTTGTTTATGTTTTCCTGTACTGTGTGAAAGCTTTTAATTTTCATTAGGTCCCATTTGTTAATTTCTGTTTTTATTTCCATTTCTCTAGGAGGTGGGTCCAAAAGGATCTTGCTGTGATTTATGTCATAGAGTGTTCTGCCTATGGTTTCCTCTAAGTGTTTTATAGTGTCTGGTCTTATATTTAGATCTCTAATCAATTTAGAGTTTATTTTTGTGTATGGTGTTATGGAGTGTTCTAATTTCATTCCTTTATGTGTAGGGGTCCAGTTTTCCCAGCACCAATTACTGAAGAGACTGTCTTTTCTCCATTGTATATCCTTAGCTCCTTTGTCATAGATGAGATAGCCATAGGTATGTAGGTTTATCTCTGGGCTTTCTGTCCTGTTCCATTGATCTGTGTTTATGCCAATCTACATACACTTGATTCCATTATGCAGACATATAAATACATAGGTTTCAAGGTTATTACCAGTCAGATATATTCCTCTTCAGTGAATAGGGTGTTTTGTGTCCAGTTCATTGAGAAAGGAGTAGGTCTTGTCTATTACATATTTGGTATATGGAATGGGATCTGTGCTAATTTCAAACTCTGCTTTTACACATCACCCCACGGCACCTTTCCCCTTAAGGAGGAATATGTGTGTTTTCTAAATGTGTAACTCTGTTCACATTTGAAATTCAGTTCATGTGTAGCCATGTTTACATTCCCTCTATAAGTGATATATTACAATAAGTTTCTTTTTTCTTTGTGGCTCATTTCACTTAGCATCATCGTACCTAAAGCCACTCATTATGCTGCTATTGGCCTTATGACATTGATTTTATGTCTGAGTGACATTCCATTGTATATAAGTACCACAACATCTATATCCATTTTTTTTTCCTTTCCTGGGATATTTAAAGTGTACCGAATTCGAGGTTCTTGTAAACAGAGCAGCCCTAAAGTTTGGGCTGGCTGTGTGTTGTGGTTTTTTAGTTTTCCCAAAATACACGCCCATGAGTGGAAGTATGCTATGCTCTGTAGCTCTGTTTTAGAAAACAACATACAGTTCTCCAGAGAGGCTGTTGGCAATTTACATCCTGTCCATCGGCGTAACCAGGCTCCCGTTTCTCCATGGCCTGTCCTGCATTTGTGGTTTTTACACTATTTGCAGATGGCCCTTTTGACTGGAGGTAAGGGACACTACTATGTAGTGTGGATTTGCAATGCCTGATGGCTTGCTTGGCCAAAAACGGCGTATGCATTTTTTCCCGAATATATTCAAGGAAATACACATACTCCCTTTTCGGCCAAGGGCAACATTGTCGAAGTTCTGTCGGTTTTCATGTGCTTTAAAGACGACTCCAATCTACGTCTTGAAATCTGTTTCCTTCAATTCTGCCTTGCATTCAAATTCTCTTCACTGCCTTACCTCAATATATTTCTGGATGATAGTTGTCCTTTATAACTCTGCAAGTTTGTGAATTGCTGTGCCCCTGATTTCCATTTTTCAACTCGCCTATTTGTGAGCTGGCTGCAATACCGCAGGATGGCTGTAGGCCCTAGTCTGGTTCTGGGGCGTCAGGCTGAGCCTTTGGTTAATTCTTCTTCCTGATGGGAAACTAAAGTGACATGTGCTCATCCAAACACCTACAGCTAATCTCTCATTTGTTTCCCCTCTTCCTGTTCATCCTCTGCACAATTTGCAAACAGTGCATAACAGGAGGGTAAAGGTGCTGACACTCCAAGTGGGGAGATTTTTAGTAATGCAGATGGAATGATGAAGCCGAGAACGACAAAAGGAAAAGTGAGGTACCTTTTAGAAAACTTTCCTAATTACACAGTGTACCATCCACTGGGTTTCCCATGCATGCTTTTTTTTTTTTTTTTTTCTTTTTGCGGTACGTGGGCCTCTCACTGTTGTGGCCTCTCCCGTTGTGGAGCACAGGCTCCGGATGCGCAGGCCCAGCGGCCATGGCTCACGGGCCCAGCCGCTCCGTGGCATATGGGATCCTCCCAAACCGGGGCACGAACCCGCATCCCCTGCATCGGCAGGCGGACTCTCAACCACTGCGCCACCAGGGAGGCCCACTGCGCCACCAGGGAGGCCTCCCATGCTTGCTTTAACGGTAGGAAGGTTACCTTAAACCAGGAGAGTTGTGACCACTAGAATGGGTAGTACACAGTATTGCTCTAAGTCGTGTTCTTTTGCTCACACAACCTCAACAATCTTGTCAGCCTCAAGTGTACAGTTTTATGTCTCATCCAGCTGTGGGTGTAAAGGTGGACAATCCAGGTTGCACCACAGGCCCTGAACGTAATTCTTAAGGCTTTCTCTCTGTTTCGCTCTTTTTAGTTTTGTTTTGTTATGTTTTTCTTTTTATTTATTTTTTATTTTTTTATTTTTTATTTTTTTGCTTTATAACAAATTTAATCAGTTATACATATACATATATTCCCATATCCCCTCCCTTTTGCGTCTCCCTCCCACCCTCCCTATTCCACCCCTCCATGCGGTCACAAAGCACCGAGCTGATCTCCCTTTGCTATGCGGCTGCTTCCCACTAGCTATCTACCTTACGTTTGGTAGTGTATATATGTCCATGCCGCTCTTTCACTTTGTCACAGCTTACCCTTCCCCCTCCCCATATCCTCAAGTCCATTCTCTAGTAGGTCTGTGTCTTTATTCCTGTCTTACTCCTATGTTCTTCATGACAATTTTTTTTTATTAAATTCCATATATATGTGTCAGCATACAGTATTTGTCTTTCTCTTTCTGACTTACTTCACTCTGTATGACAGACTCTAGGTCCATCCACCTCTTTACAAATAGCTCAATTTCATTTCTTTTTATGGCTGAGTAATATTCCATTGTATATATGTGCCACATCTTCTTTATCCATTCATCTGATGATGGACACTTAGGTTGTTTCAATCTCTGGGCTATTGTAAATAGGGCTGCTATGAACATTTTGGTACATGTCTCTTTTTGAATTATGGTTTTCTCAGGGTATATGCCCAGTAGTGGGATTGCTGGGTTATATGGTAGTTCTATTTGTAGTTTTTTAAGGAACCTCCATACCATTCTCCATAGCGGCTGTACCAATTCACATTCCCACCAGCAGTGCAAGAGTGTTCTTTTTTTCCCACACCCTCTCCAGCATTTATTGTTTCTAGATTTTTTGATGATGGCCATTCTGACTGGTGTGAGATGATATCTCATTGTGGTTTTGATTTGCATTTCTCTAATGAGCAAAGATGTTGAGCATCCTTACATGTGTTTGTTGGCAGTCTGTATATCTTCTGTGGAGAAATGTCTATTTAGGTCTTCTGCCCATTTTTGGATTGGGTTGTTTGTTTTTTTTGTTATTGAGCTGCATGAGCTGCTTATAAATTCTGGACATTAATCCTTTGTCAGTTGTTTCATTTACAAATATTTTCTCCCATTCTGAGGGTTGTCTTTTGGTCTTGTTTATGGTTTCCTTTGCTGTGCAATAGCTTTTAAGTTTCATTAGGTAACATGTGTTTATTTTTGTCTTTATTTCCATTTCACACTGTTTCGCTGTTTTTGCATTTGGCTTTTCAAATTTATTTTTATAAGGGTGTTTAGCTGAATTTGAGTGCTGTGTTCATTCTGTTATACACACACATGATTCCTTTATGGAAACATGATAATACATATGATTTAAAATTATTGGAGTCAGATATATTCCTCTGCAATGAATAGGGGGTGTTGAGTCCAGTTCATTGTGCAGGGAGTAGGTGAGGTCTATTACATACTTGGTTTATGTAACGTTATCTGTGCTAATTTAAAACTGTGGTTTTATGCATCAACCCACCTCTCCTTTCCCCTTAAGCAGGCAGAATATTGTTCTCTAAGTGTGTGACTCTGTTGTGTTTGTAATTCAGTTCATTCGTAGCCAAGTGTACATTCCCACTATGAGGGATATCTTATGATAAGATTCGGTACTCTGTTATCTTTCCTAACTCAATTCATATGTACCCATGTTTACAGGACCTTCATAAGTGATATCTTATGATAAGTTTCTTTTTCTGTGTGACTTATTTCACTTAGAATCATCGTACCTGAATCCACTCATTTTGCTGCTACTGGCCTTATGACATTGATTTCATGGCTGAGGGATATTCCATCGTACGGAAGTACAACAAATTCTTGTACCATTTTTGTTTTTCCTGGGATATTTAAGGTGTACCCAAGTTGAGGTTCTTGTAAGCAGTGCAGCCCTAAATATTGGGGTGGCTCTGTCTTACTGATTTTCAGTTTTCCCAAGGTATATTCCCTAGACTAGAAGTGCCCTTTTGTCTGTAGCTCTGTTGTTTACTTGTTTTAGGGAAAACAATGCACTCCTCCAGAGAGGCAGTTGGCAATTTACATCCCACCCATCAGCATAACAAGGCTCCCTGTTCTCCAGAGCCTCTCTAGCCTTTCTGGTTTTTACACATTTGGTGGATGTCCATTTTGACTGGTGGGAAGTGATACTTCTTTGTAGTGCAGATTTGCATTGCCCGCTTGCTTGCTTTCTCAAAAAGGACGTATGCGTTTTCTCATGAATATATTCAGGAGAAAACATATATGCCTCTTTTGGCCAAGTGCATCATTGTCGAAGTTGTGCCCCTCTTCCTGTGCTTTAAGGGTGATTCCAACGTACCTCTAGAAATCTGTTTCCTGCTATTCTGCGTCGTTTTCAAGTTCACCTCTTTGCCTACCCTCAACATATTTTTGAACGATAGTTGTCCTTTATTATTCTGCCAGTGTGTGAATTGTGTGCCCCTGAGCTCCATTTTTCAACTTGTCTTTTGTGAGCTGACTGCAAGTCCGAAATTTTGGTTGAGGACCTATAATTGTTCCCGGGTGGTGGCTGAGACTTTGGTTAATTATTCTTCGTACCGGGCAATTAGAGTGACATGTGCCCGTCCAAATGCCTAACAGCTACTGTCTCATTGGTTCTCCCTCTTCCCTTTCATCCTCTGCCAAATTGGCAACCTGTGCGAACCAGGAGTTTAAAGAGGCTGTCTCTCCAAATTGGCAGATTGATAGTAAAGCAGTTGGAAAGTCAACCCTGAGCACAAGGAGAGGGACTATTAGTTGAGTTTTAGAAACCTTTCATATTCAAGCTGTGTCCATTCTCTGGGTTTCCCGTACATGTTATAGCTGTAGTAGTTTTCCCTTCAAACTGGAGAGTTTAAACCCATGGAATGAGTGCCACGCATTATTGCTTTAAAGGGTCTGCATTTGCTCACCCAATCTCACCAATCCTCTCAGTCCCATGTGTCCTGCCTTCTGCCAACTCCAGCTGGCGTTGTAGATAGGGTCATTGCAGGTTTCATCAGAGACCCTGAAGGAATTGTAAAGAATTTCCCTGTTTTTTGTTTTGTTTTTGAAATTCCTTTTTATAGTGGGTTTGAGCTGATTCTCACTGCCATGTTTATGCCAGTCTAGACCCACTTGATTCCCTTACGGAGACATAACAGTACATAGATTTTAAGATTCTTACTAGTCAGATATATTCCTTGGCGGAAAATATGGGATTTTGAGTCCCTTTCACTGAGGATGGTGTAGGTCTTGTCTATTCCATAGATGGTTTTTGGAACGGTACCTGTGCTTATATCAAACTCTGGTTTTATGCATCACCCCACCTCTCCTTCCCCCTTAAGCAGGCATAAGAGTGCTTTCTAAATGTGAGACTCTCTTCTCTTTCCTAACTCAGTTCATGTGTAGCCATGTTTACAGGATCTTCATAAGTGATATCTTATGATAAGTTTCTTTTTCTGTGTGACTTATTTCACTTAGAATCATCGTACCTGAATCCACTCATTTTGCTGCTACTCGTCTTATGACATTGATTTCATGGCTGAGGGATAATCCATCGTACGTAAGTACCACAATTTTTTGAATCACTTTTATATTTCCTGGGATATTTAAGGTGTACCCAAGTTGAGTTTCTTGTAAGCAGTGCAGCCGTAAATTTTGGGGTGGCTCTGTCTTATTGATTTTCAGTTTTCCCATGGTATATTCCCTAGACTGGAAGTGCCCTTGGCTGTGTAGCTCAGTTGTTTACTTTTTTATGGAACACAATGCACTCCTCCATTGAGGCAGTTGGCAATTTATATCCTGTCCATCAGCATAACAAGACTCCCTGTTTTCCAGCGCCTTCCTTGCCTTTCTGGTTTTTACATATTTTGTAGATGTCACTTTTGACCGGTGGGAAGTGAAACTTCTTTGTAGTGCAGATTTGCATTGCCCGTTTGCCTGCTTGGCCAAAAAGGGCGTATGCGTTTTCTCCTGTATATATTCAGGAGAAAACGCATACGCTCTTTTTGGCCAAGTGCATCATTGTCGAAGTTGTGCCCCTCTTCCTGTGCTTTAAAGGCGATTCCAACGTACCTCTTGAAATCTGTTTCCTGCTATTCTGCCTCGCTTTCAAGTCCTCCTCGTTGTCTTCCCTCAACAGATTTTTGGACTATAGTTGTCTTTATTACGCTGCCTGTTGGTTAATTGCTGTGCCCCTGAGCTCAATTATTTAACTCGTTTTTGTGAGCTGAACGCAAGTACAATATTTTGGTTCAGGGCCTATACTGGCTCCCGTTAGGTGGCTGAGACTTTAGTTAATTTTTCTTCCTCCCGGGAGATAAGAGTGACATGTGCCCGTCCAAATGCCTAACAGCTACTCTTTCATTGGTTCTCCCTCTTCCCTTTCATCCTCTGCTAAATTGGCAACCTGTGCGAACCAGGTGGTTAAAGGGGCTGTGTCTTCAAACTGGGAGATTGATAGTAAAGCAGTTGGAAAGTCAAAGCGTAGCACCAAGAGAGTGTCTATTCCTTGAGTTTTAGAGACCTTTCTTATTCACTGTGTGTCCATTCTCTAGATCTTCCGTACATGTTAGAGCTGTAGTAATATTCCCTTCAACCTGGAGAGTTGGGACCATGGAATGGGTGTCATGCATCATTGCTTTAAAGGGTCTGCATTTGCTCACCCAATCTCACCAATCCTCTCAGTCCCAAGTGTCCAGCCTTATGCCACATCCAGCTGTCATGTAGATAGGGTCATTACAGGTTTCATCAGAGACCCTGAAGGAATTGTAAATAATTTACCTTTATTTTTTTTGTTTGTCAAATTCCATTTTATAGTGGGTTTGAGCTGATTCTCGCTGCCTTGTTTATTCCAGTCTAGACACACTTGATTCCCTTATGGAGACATATCAACACACAGGTTTTAAGATTATTACTAGTCATATATATTCCTCTGCGGGAAATATGGGGTTTTGAGTCCCTTTCACTGAGGAAGGTGTAGGTCTTGTCTATTCCATAGTTGGTTTTTGGAACGGTACCAGTGCTTATATCAAACTGTGGTTTTATGCATCACCCCACCTCTCCTTCTCCCTTAAGCAGGCATAAGAGTGTTTTCTAAATGTGAGACTCTGTTCTCTTTCCTAACTCAGTTCATTGGTAGCCATGTTTACAGGATCTTCATAAGTGATATCTTATGATAAGTTTCTTTTTCTGTGTGACTTATTTCACTTAGAATCATCGTACCTGAATCCACTCATTTTGCTGCTACTCGTCTTATGACATTGATTTCATGGCTGAGGGATATTCCATCGTACATAAGGACCACAATTTTTTGAACAATTTTTCTCTTTCTTGGGATATTTAAGCTGCACCCAAGTTGAGGTTCTTGTAAGCAGTGCAGCCCTAAATTTGGGGGTAGCTCTGTCTTATTGATTTTCAGTTTTCCCAAGGTATATTCCCTAGACTGGATGTGCCCTTGGCTCTGTAGCTCTGTTGTTTACTGGGTTTAGGGAACACAGTGCACTCCTCCAGAGAGGCAGTTGGCAATTTACATCCCGCCCCTTAGCATAACAAGGCTCCCTTTTCTCCAGGGCCTGTCTTGCCTTTCTGGTTTTTACCCTTTTTGTGGATGTCCCTTTGTACCTGTGGGAAGTGATACTTCTTTGTAGTGCAGTCTTACATTGTCCGCTTGTTTGTTGGCCAAAAAGGGCGTATGCCTTTTCTCCTGAATATATTCAGGACAAAACGCATACGCCCTTGTTGGCCAAGTGCATCATTGTCGAAGTTGTGCCCCTCTTCCTGTGCTTTAAAGGCAATTCCAACGTACCTCTTGAAATCTGTTTCCTGCTATTCTGCCTCGCTTTCAAGTCTGCCTCGTTGCCTTCCCTCAACAGATTTTTGGACGATAGTTGTCCTTTATTACTATGCCTGTTTGTGAATTGCTTTGCCCACGAACTCAATTATTTAACTCGTTTTTTGTGAGCTGAACGCAATTCCAATATTTTGGTTCAGGACGTATACTGGTTCCCGGTGGGTGGCTGAGACTTTAGTTAATTCTTCTTCCTCCTGGGAAATAAGAGTGGCATGTGCCCATCCATATGCCTAACAGCTAATTTTCATTGGTTCTCCCTCTTCCATTTCATCCTCTGCCAAATTGGAAACCTGTGCGAACCAGGAGGTTAAGGGTGCTGTCTCTTCAAGCTGGGAGATTGATAGTAAAGCAATTGGAATGTCAAACAGGAGCACTAGGAGTTGGACTATTCGTTGAGTTTTATAGACCTTTCGTATTCACAGTGTGTCCATTCTCTAGGATTCCCGTACATGTTATAGCTGTAGTAATATTCCCTTCAACCTGGAGACATGGGACCCATGGAATGGGTGCCATGAATTATTGCATTAAAGGGTCTGCATTTGCTCACCGAAACTCACCAACCCTCTCAGTCTCATGTGTCCAGCCTTATGCCACATCCAGCTGTCATGTAGATAGGGTCATTCCAGGTTTCATCAGAGACCCTGAAGGAATTGTAAAGAATTTCCATATGTTTTTGTTTTTCATATTCCTTTTTATAGTGGGTTTGAGCTGATTCTCACTGCCATGTTTATGCCCGTCTAGACACCCTTGATTCCCTTACAGAGACATATCAGTACATAGGTATTAACATTCTTACTTGTCAGATATATTCCTCTGTGTGAAATATGGGGTTTTGAGTCCCTTTCACTGAGGAAGGTGTAGGTCTTGTCTATTCCGAAGTTGGTTTTTGTAACGATACCTGTGCTTATATCAAACTCTGGTTTTTTGCATCACCCCACCTTTCCCTCCCCTTTAAGCAGGCATAAGTGTGTTTTCTAAATGTGAGACTCTGTTCTCTTTCCTAACTCAGTTCATGTGTAGCCATATTTACAGGATCTTCATAAGTGATATCTTATGATAAGTTTCTTTTTCTGTGTGACTTATTTCACTTAGAATCATCGTACCTGAATCCACTCATTTTGCTGCTACTGGTCTTATGACATTGATTTCATGGCTGAGGGATATTCGATCGTATGAAAGTAACACGATTTTTTGAACCATTTTTATGTTTCCTGGGATATTTATGGTGTACCCAAGTTGAGGTTCTTGTAAGCAGTGCAGCCCTAAATTTTGGGGTGGCTCTGTCTTATTGATTTTCTTTTTTCCCAAGATATATTCCCTAGACTGGAAGTACCCTTGGCTCTGTAGCTCTGTTGTTTTCTTCTTTTAGGGAACACAATGCACTCCTCCAGAGAGGCAGTTGGCAGTTTACATCCTGCCCATCAGCATAACAAGGCTCCCTGTTCTCCAGGGCCTGTCTGGCCTTTCTGGTTTTTACATATTTTGTGGATGACATTTTTGACCGGTGGGAAGTGATACTACTTTGTAGTGCAGATTTGAATTGCCTGCTTGCTTGCCTTGCCAAAAAGGGCGTTTGCGTTTTCTTCTGAATATATTCAAGACAAAATGCCTACGCCCTTTTTGGCCAAGTGCATCATTGTCGAAGTTGTGCCCCTCTTCCTGTGCTTTAAAGGCAATTCCAACGTACCTCTTGAAATCTGTTTCCTTCTTTTCTGCCTCGCTTTCAAGTCCGCCTCGTTGCCTTCCCTCAACAGATTTTTGGACGATAGTTGTCCTTTATTACTCTGCCAGTTTCTGAATTGCTGTGCCCCTGAGCTCCACTTTTTAACTCGTTTTTTATCAGCTGAACGCAAGTCCAAAATTTTGGCTCAGGAACTATACTGGTTCCCAGTGGGTGGCTGAGAATTTGGTTAATTCTTCTTCCTCCCAGGATATAAGAGTGACATGTGCCCGTCCAAATGCCTAACAGCTACTCTCTCATTGGTCCTCCCTCTTCCCTTTCATCCTCTGCCAAATTGGCAACCTGTGCGAACCACCAGGTTAAATGTGCTGTCTCTCCAATTTGGGAGATTGATAGTAAAGCAGTTGGAAAGTCAAACCAGAGCACCAGGAGGGGGATTATTCGTTGAGTTTTAGAAACCTTTCGTATTCACTGTGTGTCCATTCTCTATGTTTCCCGCACATGTTATACCTGTAGTAATATTCCCTTTAACCTGGAGAGTTGGGGCCCTTGGAATGGGTGCCATGCATTATTGCTTTAAAGGGTCTGCATTTGCTCACCCAATCTCACCAATCCTCAGAGTCCCATGTGTCCAGCCTTATGCCACATCCAGCTGTCATTGTAGATAGGGTCATTCCAGGTTTCATCAGAGACCCTGAAGGAATTGTAAAGAATTTCCCTTTTGTTGTTATTTTTCTAATACCTTTTTATAGTGGGTTTCAGCTGATTCTCGCTGCCATGTTTATGCCACTCTAGACACACTTGATTCCCTTACGGAGACATATCAATACACAGGTTTTAAGATTCTTACTAGTCAGATATAATCCTCTGCGGGAAATATGGGGTTTTGAGTCCCTTTCACTGAGGAAGCTGTAGGTCTTGTCTATTCTATAGTTCATTTTTGGAACAGTACCTGTGCTTATATCAAACTCTGGTTTTATGCATCACCCCACCTCTCCTTCCCCCTTTAGCAGGCATAAGAATGTTTTCTAAATGTGAGAGTGTGTTCTCTTTCCTAAATCAGTTCATGTGTAGCCATGTTTACAGGATCTTCATAAGTGATATTTTATGATAAGTTTCTTTTTCTGTGTGATTTATTTCACTTAGCATCATCGTACCTGAGTCCACACATTTTGCTGCTACTGGTCTTATGACATTGATTTCATGGCTGAGGGATATTCCATCATATGTAAGTAACACAAATTTTTTAAACCATTTTTATCTTTCCTGGGATATTTAAGGTGTACCCAAGTTGAGGTTCTTGTAAGCAGTGCAGCCCTAAATTTTGGGGTTGCTCTGTCTTATTGATTTTCAGTTTTCCCAAGGTATATTCCCTAGACTGGAAGTGCCATTGGCTCTGTAGCTCGGTTGTTTACTTGTTTATAGAACACAATGCACTCCTCCAGAGAGGCACTTGGCAATTTACATCCCACTCCTCAGTATAACAAGGCTCCCTTCTCTCCAGGGCCAGTCTTGCCTTTCTGGATTTTACCCATTTTGTGGATGTCCCTTTTGACCGGTGGATAGTGATACTTCTTTGTAGTGCAGATTTGCATTGCCCGCTTGCTTGCTTGGCCAAAAAGTGTGTATGCATTTTCTCCTGAATATATTCAGGAGAAAACGCATATGCCCTATTTGGCCAAGTGCATCATTGTCGAAGTTGTGCCCCTCTTCCTGTGCTTTAAAAGTGATTCCAATGTACCACTTGAAATCTGTTTCCTGCTATTCTGCCTCCCTTTCAAGTCCACTTCGTTGCCTTCCCTCAACAGATTTTTGGACGATAGTTGTCCTTTATTACTCTGCCTCTTAGTAAATTGCTGTGCCCTTGAGCTCAATTATTTAACTCGCTTTTTGTGAGCTGAACGCAAGTCCAATATTTTGGTTCAGGACCTATACTGGTACCCGGTGGGTGGCTGAGACTTTGGTTAATTCTTCTTCCTCCCGGGAAAGAAGAGTGAGAAGTGCCCGTCCAAATGCCTAACAGCCACTCTCTCGTTGGTTCTCCCTCTTCCCTTTCATCCTCTGCCAAATTGGCAACCTGTGTGAAACAGGAGGTTAAAGAGGCTGTCTCTCCAAGTTGGCAGATTGATAGTAAAGCAGTTGGAAAGTCAATCCGGAGCACCAGGAGAGGGACTATTCGTTGAGTTTTAGAGACCTTTCGTATTCACAGTGTGTCCATTCTCTAGGTTTCCCGTACATGTTATAGCTGTAGTAATATTCCATTCAACCTGGAGAGTTGGGACCCATGGAATGGGTGCCATGCATTATTGCTTTAAAGGGTCTGCATTTGCTCACCAATCTTACCAATCCTCTCAGTCCCATGTGTCCATCCTTATGCCAAATCCAGCTGTCACTGCAGCTAGGGTCATTGCAGGTTTCGTCAGTGACCCTGAAGGAATTGTAAAAAATTTACCTTTTTTTCGTTTGTTTTTCAAATTCCTTTTTATAGTAGGTTTCAGCTGATTCTCGCTGCCATGTTTATGCCAGTCTAGACACACTTGATTCCCTTATGGAGACATATCAATACATAGGTTTTAAGATTCTTACTAGTCAGATATATTGCTCTGCGGGTAATATGGTGTTTTGAGTTCCTTTCACTGCGGAAGGTGTAGGTATTGTCTATTCCATAATTGGTTTTTGGAACGGTACCTGTGCTTATATCAAACTCTGGTTTTATGCATCACCCCACCTCTCCTTTCCCCTTAAGCAGGCAAAGGAGTGTTTTCTAAATGTGAGGCTCTGTTCTCTTTCCTAACTCAGTTCATGTGTAGCCATGTTTACAGGATCATCATAAGTGATATCTTATGATAAGTTTCTTTTTCTGTGTGACTTATTTCACTTAGAATCATCGTACCTGAATCCACTCATTTTGCTGCTACTGGTCTTATGACATTGATTTCATGGCTGAGGGATATTCCATTGTATGTAAATAACATAATTTTTTGAAACGTTTTTATCTTTCCTTGGATATTTAAGGTGTACCCAAGTTGAGTTTCTTGTAAGCAGTGCAGCCCTAAATTTTGGAATGGCTCTGTCTTATTGATTTTCAGTTTTCCCAAGATATATTCCCTAGACTGGAAGTGCCCTTGGCTCTGTAGCTCTGCTGTTTACTTGGCTTAGGGAACACAATGCACACCTCCAAAAGGCAGTTGGCAATTTACATCACGCGCATCAGCATAACAATGCTCTCTGTTCTCCAGGGCCTGTCTTGCCTTTCTGGATTTTACCCATTTTGTGGATGTCCCTTTTGACAGGTGGGAAGTAATACTTCTTTGTAGTGCAGATTTGCATTGCCCGCTTGCTTGCTTGGCCAAAAAGTGTGTATGCGTTTTCTCTTGAATATATTCAGGAGAAAACGCATACACCCTTTTTGGCCAAGTGCATCATTGTCGATGTTGTGCCCCTCTTCCTGTGCTTTAAAGGCGATTCCAACGTACCTCTTGTAATCTGTTTCCTGCTATTCTGCCTCGCTTTCAAGTGCGCCTTGTTGCCTTCCCTCAACAGATTTTTGGACGATAGTTGTCCTTTATTACTCTGCCTGTTTTTGAATTGCTTTGCCCCTGAGCTCAATTATTTAACTCGTTTTTTTGTGAGCTGAACGAAAGTCCAATATTTTGGTTCAGGACCTATACTGGTTCCCGGTGGTTTGCTGGGAGTTCAGTTAATTTTTCTTCCTCCGGGAAATAAGAGTGACATGTGCCCGTCCAAATGCCTAACAGCTACTCTTTCATTGGTTCTCCCTCTTCCCTTTCATCCTCTGCCAAATTGGCAACCTGTGCGAACCAGGAGGATAAAGGTGCAGTCTCTGCAAGCAGGGAGATTGATATTAAAGCAGTTGGAAAGTCAAAACAGAGCACCAGCAGAGGGACTATTTTTTGAGTTTTAGAGACCTTTCATGTTCACAGTGTGTCCATTCTCTAGGTTTCCCATACATGTTATAGCTGTAGTAATATTCCCTTCACCCTGGAGAGTTGGGACCCATGGAAAGGGGGCCATGCATTATTGCTTTAAAGGGTCTGCATTTGCTCAACCAATCTCACCAATCCTCTCAGTCCCAAGTGTCCAGCCTTATGCCAAATCCATCTGTCATTGTAGATAGGGTCATTCCAGGTTTCATCAGAGACCCTGAGGGAATTGTAAAGAATTTCCTGTTTTTTTTGTGTGTCTGAAATTCCTTTTTATTATGGGTTTGAGCTGATTCTCACTGCCATGTTTATGCCAGTCTAGACACATTTGATTCCCTCATGGAGACATATCAATAAATAGGTTATAAGATTCTTACTAGTCAGATATATTCCTCTGAGGGAAATATGGGGTTTTGAATCCCTTTCACTGAGGAAGGTGTAGGTCTTGTCTATTCCATATTTGATTTTTTGAACGGTACATGTGCTTATGTAAAACTCTGGGTTTTATGCATCACCCCACGTCTCCTTCCCCCTTAAGCAGGCATAAGAATATTTTCTAAATGTGTGAATCTGTTCTCTTTCCTAACTCAGTTCATGTGTAGCCATGTTTACAGGATCTTCATAATTGATATCTTATAATAATTTTCTTTTCCTGTGTGACTTATTTCACTTAGAATTATCGTACCTGAATCCACTCATTTTGCTGCTACTGGCCTTATGACATTGATTTCATGGCTGAGGGATATTCCATCATACATAAGTACCACAATTCCTTGAACCATTTTTGTCTTTCCTGGGATATTTAAGGTGTACCCAAGTTGAGGTTTTTGTAATCATTGCAGCCCTGAAATTTGGTGTGGATCTGTGTTATTAATTTTCAGTTTTCCCAAGCTATATTCCCTAGACTGGAAGTGCCCTTGGCTCTGTAGCTCTGTTGTTTACTTGTTTTAGGGAACACAATGCACTCCTCCAGAGAGGCAGTTGGCAATTTACATCCGGCCCATCAGCATAACAAGGCTCCCTGTTCTCCAGTGCCTGTCTTGCCTGTCTGGTTTTTACACATTTTGCTGATATCCCTTTTGGCTGGTGGAAAGTGATAGTTCTTTGTAATGCAGATTTGCATTGCCCGCTTGCTTGCTTGGCCGAAAAGGGCATATGCGTTTTCTCCTGAATATATTCACGTGAAAACCCACATGCCCTTTATGACCATTTCCATTATTTTCGAAGTTGTGATGCTTTTCCTGTGTTTAAAGGCGATTCCAATGTTCCTCTTAAAATCTGTTTCATGCCACTCTGCCTCATTTTCACTTCCGCCTCGTGGCTTTCCCTCAACAGATTTTTTGAAGAGAGTAGTCCTTTATAACTCTGCAGGTTAGTGAATTGCTGTGGCCCTGAGTTCCATTTTTCTACTCGCGTTTTTGTGAGCTGACCGCAAATCCACAGTTTTTCTTCTGGACCTATACTGGTTCTGGTGGGGGCAGGCTGAGTCTTTGGTTAATTCCTCTTTGTGACGGGAAATTAGAGTGAAATGTGGCCGTCCAAATGCCTACAGCTACTCTCTCATTGGTTCTCTCTCTTCCCTTATATCCTCTGCACAATTTGCCAGCTGTGCGAACCAGGAGGTTATAGGGCCTGACTCTCCAAGTTGGGAGATTGATAGTAAAGAAGATGGAATGTCAAATTGAAGCACAAGGAGAGAAAAAAAGTAGTAGAGTTTTAGAAACCTTTCACCATCAGATGGTTTCCATTCTCTAGCTTCCCATACATGTTATAACTGTAGAGATATTCCCTTCTACTTGGAGAGTTGGGAACCATGGAATGCGTGGCAGGCATTATTGCTTTAAAGGGTCTGCATTTTTTCACCCAATCTCACCAATCCTCTCAGTCCCAAGTGACCAGCGTTATGCCACATCCAGCTGTCATTGTAGATAGGGTCATTCCAGGTTTCATCAGAACCCCTGAAGGTATTGTGTAAGAATTTTACTGTTTTTATGTTTTGTTTTGAAATTCATTTTTATATTGGGTTTGAGCTGATTCTCACTGCCATGTTTATGTCGTTCTAGACACACTTAGTTCCCTTACGGAGACATATCAATACATAGGTTTTAAAATTCTTACTAGTCAGATATATTTGTCTGCGGGGAATAAGGATGTTGAGTTCCGTTCACTGAGGAAGGAGTAGGGCTTGTCTCTTCTGTTTTTGGATTATGGAACGGTACCTGTGCTAATATCAAACTTTTGTTTTGTGCATCTCCCCACCTGTCTTTCCCCTTAAGCAAGCGTTAGAGTGTTTTCTAAATCTGAGACTCTGTTCTCTTCCCTAATTCAATTCATATGTAGCCATGTTTACATTCCCTTCACAAGTGATAACTTATGTCAAAATGCACCATGGCCTTCTCATAATAATGCTCCATGACCCCTGTCATCACAATGCTCCATACCCTGGTTATCACAATGCTCCATGTCCCTTGTCATCACAATTCTCAACGTCCTTGTCATCACAATGCTACATTACACTTCTCATCAAAATATTACATGCTCTTGTCATCACAATTCTCCATGCACTTGAAATTGCAATGCTCCATGCACTTGAAATTGCAATGCTCCATGCACTTGTCATCACAATGCTCCATGCACTTGTCATCACAATGTTCCATGCCCTTGTCATCAGATTGCTCCATGACACCTGTCATCACAATGCTCCCTGACACCTGTCATCACAATGCTTCATGCCCCTTGTCATTACAGTGCTCCATGATGCACGACACCACAATTACCTAGGTCTTCTCATCACAATGCTCCACGGTTTTGCCATCACCATGCTCCATGCCTTGTCATCTCAAAGCTCAATGTCCCTTGTCGTCAGAATTCTCCATGACCTTGTCATTACAATGCTACATGGCACTTCACATCAAAATGTTATATGCTCTTTTCATCACAATACACCTTGCACTTGTCATCGCAATGCTCCATGACCCCTGTCATAGGAAGCTCCATGCGCCGTTCATCACAATGTTTCACGACCTGGATATTAAAATGATCAATGGCCCTTGATATCACAATGCTCCATGCCCTTGTCATCACAATGCTCCTTTAATTTGTCACAGCAATCCTCCATGACACTTGGCATCACAATGCTCCATGATATTGTCATCAAACTGGAACATGACATATTTCATCACAATGCTCCCTGACACCTTTCTTCACAATAATCCATGACCTTGTCATCACAGTGCTCCATTCCCTTGTCATAACAATTCTCCATGACCCCTGTCATCACAATGTTCCATGACTCCAGTCATCACAATGTTTCATGACGTTTGTCATCACAATGATCCATGCCCTCATCATCAACAGTCTCTGTGACCTTTTTAACCACAATGCTCCATGAACTTTTCATCACAATGCTCTTTGACCCTTGTCATCAATGTGCTCTATGCCTTTGTCAACACAATGCTCCATAACACTTGTCATCACAATGCTCCATGGGCTTGTCAGCACAATGCCACATGACAAATGTCATCACAATGCGCCATGCACCTGTCATCACAGTGCTCCACAATCTTGTCATCACAACGCTCCATAAAACTTGACATCACAATGCTCCATGCACTTCTCATCAAAACGCTCTCTCACCACTGATATCACAATGATACATCACTATTCGTTACAATACTACCTCACCCCTGTCATCACAATATTCCATGACTCCTGTCAACACAATGCTACATAAAATTATCATCACAATGTTCAATGACCACTGACATCACAATGTTCCATAACCCATGTCATCAAAATACTCCATGACACTTTTCATCAAAATGCTCCATGACCACTGACATCACAATGTTCCATAACACCTGTCATCAAAATGCTCCATGACATTTTTCATCAAAATGCTCCATGACCCCTGCCATCACGATGTTCCATGGCCTTGTCATCACAAAGCTCCATGACCCTTCTCATCAAAATGTTCCAAGAACGCTGACATCACAATGTTCCATAACACCTGTCATCAAAATGATCCATGACACTTTTCATCAAATAGCTCCATGACCCTGTCATCAGAATGCTCCCTGCCCTTCTCATCACAATGCACAATGCCCTTGCCAACAAAAGGTTCCATAACCTTTGTCATCACAAAGATCCATGACCCTTGGCATCACAGTGCTCCATGTTATTGTCATCACAATGCTCCATGAACGCTCTCATCACATTGCTCCATGCCCTTGTCTTCACAAAGCTCTATGACACATGTCATTAGAATGCTCCATGGCCTTCTCATCACAATGCTCCATGCCCTTGCCATCACAATGCTCCATTACACCAGTCATAACAATCCTCCATGAACCCTGCCAACAAGATGTTCCATGGCCTTGTCATCACAAAGCTCCAAGACCCTTCTCATCACAATGCTCCAAGAACCCTGTAATCACAATGCTCTATGCCCCTTTTCATCTCAATGATCCATGAACCGTGTCATCACAGTGCACCTTGCCCATCATCATAAGGCTTCAGGCTATTGTCATCACAATGAAATCAAAATTATCCATGACCGCTGTCATCATAATGCTCCAAACCCTTGTGATCACAATGTTCCATAACACATGTCATCACAACACCCTGTGACGCTCATCATAACAATTATCCATGGTCTTCTCATCACAATGCTCCATGACATTTGTCATCACAATTCTCAATACAGTTGTCATCACAATGCTCCCTGACACTTGTCGTCAGTATGCTCCTTGAAACCTGTCATGACAAGGCTCCCTGCCTTTTCATCACAATGATCCATGCCCTTTTCATCACAATGCTTCAAGACCACTGTAATCACAATGCTCCATGCCCTTGTCATCACAAAGCTCCATGACACATGTCATCAAAATGCTCCATGGCCTTCTCCTCACATTGCTCAATGCCCTTGTCATAACAATGCTCCAAGACCCCTGTATTCACAATGCTCCATGCCCCTTTTCATCAGAATGCTCCATGAGACTTGTTATCACAAGTCTCCATGGTCTTATCATCACAATGCTCCAGGACCTTGTCATCACCTTGCTCCATTCCCTTGTCATCACAATGCTCCATGACCCCTGTCATCACAATAATCCATGAATATTTTCAGCCCAATGCTCCATGGTATTCTCATCACAATGCTCCATGACAAATATCATCAAAATGCTCCATGACCACTGTCATCACAACACTCCATGACACCCGAGAACACAATGATCCGGGACTCTTGTCATCACAATGATCCATTCCCTACTCATCACAATGCTCCATGACCCTTGTCATCACAATGATACATGCCATGTCATCCCAATGCTCCATGACCCCTGTATTCACAATGCTCCGTGACACTTTTCATCACAGTGCTCCATGACACATGTCAACACAATGCTCCATGCCTTTGTCAGCAAAATGCTACATGACCTTGTCATTACAATGCTCTATGCGTTTGTCATCACAATATTCCATTACCATTGTCATCACAATCCTCCATGAACCTTGGGATCACATTGCTTCATGCCCTTGTCATCACAACGCTCCATGATGCCTATCATCACGATACTCCATGCCCTATTCATCACAATGCTCCATGACCATTGTCATCACAATTCTCAATACACTTTTCATCACAATGCTCCCTGACACTTGTCATCAGAATGCTCCTTGGACCCTGTCACGAAAAGGCTCCATGCCTTTTTCCTCACAATGTCCCATGCGTTTTCATCACAATGCTCCATGCCATTGTCAACAAAGTACTCCTTAGGCTTGTCTTCAGAATGCTCCATGACCCTTGTCATCATAATTCTCCATGCACTTGTCAGCAAAATGCTCCCTGACCCTTGTCTTCACAATGCTCCAAGCCATTGTCATCACAATGTTCCATTACCTTTGTCATCAGAATCCTCCATGACACTTGGCATCACAATGCTCCATGCCATTGTCATCACAATGGGCCATTACATATGTCATCACAATGCTCCCTGACACCTCTCTTCACAATACTGCATGAACAGGTCATCACAATGCTCCATGCCCATGTCATCACAATGCGCCATTCCAACTGTCATCACAATAATCCAAGAAACGTATTAGACCAATGATACATGCCCATGTCATCACAATGCTCCATGCCCTTGTTATCACAATGCTCCATGAACCCTGTCATCACAATGCTTCATGACCTTTGTCATCACAATGGTCCATGCCCTCATCATTAACAGTCTCTGTGACCTTTTAACCACAATGCTCCATGAACATTTCATCACAATTCTCTGTAACACTTGTCATCACAAAGCTCTATGCTTTTCTCAGCACAATGCTCCATGCCCTTGTCATCACAATGCTCCATGACCCCTGTCATCACAATGCTCCCTGACTCCAGTCATCACAATTCTTCATAACATTTGTCATCACAATGGTCGATGCCCACATCATCACAAGGCTCTGTTACCTTTGTAACCACAGTGCTCCATGAACTTTTCATCACAATGCTCCGTGACTCTTGTCATCAAAATGTTCCTAGCCTTTGTCAGAAAAGTGCTCCATGACCCTTGTCATCACAATGTGCCACACACTTTTCATCCCAACGGTCCACAAATTTGTCATCGCAATGCTCCCTAAACCATGTAATCACAATGCTCCATTACACCTGTCATAACAATGCTCCATGACCCTTGCCATCACAATGTTCCACGGCCTTGTCATCACAAGGCGCCATGACCCTTGTCATCACAATGCTCCATGACCCGTGTAATCACAATGCTCCATGCCCTTTTCATCACAAAGCTCCATGACACATGTCAGAAGAAAGTTCCATGGCCTTCTCATCAAAATGCTCCATGCCCTTGTCATCACAATGCTACCACACCCCTGTAATCACAATGCTCAATGCCCCTTTTCATCTCAATGCTCCATGAACCCTGTCATCACAATGCATCATGCCCATCATCATAAAGCTTCTGGCTATTGTCAGCACAATGAAAAAATAATTCTCTATGACCTCTGTCATCACAATGCTCCATGACCCCTGTCATCACAATACTCCATGAACATTTTCAGCCCAATGCTCCATGACACTTGTCATCAAAATGATCCATGCCCTTTTCATCCCAATGCTCCATGACCCCTGTATTCACAATGCTCCTTGACACTTGTCTTCACAGTGCTCCATGACACCTGTCATCATAATGCTCCATGCCTTTGTCAGCAAAATGCTACATGACCTTGTCATTACAATGCTCTATGTGCTTGTCATCAAAATACTCCATTACCATTGTTATCACAATCCTCCATGAACCTTGGGATCACATTGCTTCATGCCCTTGTCATCACAATGCTCCATGATCCTTGAAATCAAAATGATCCATGCCCTCTATCATCGCAATACTCCAAACCCTTGTGATAACAATGTTCCATAACACTTGTCATCACAACGCTTCATGATGCCTGTCATCACAATACTCCATGCCCTTTTCATCACAATGCACCATGACCTTTGACATCACAATTCGCAATACACTTGTCATCACAATGCTCCATGACACTTGTCGTCAGAATGCTCCTTGAACCCTGTCACGAAAGGTCCCATGAGTTTTCATCACAATGCCCAATGCCGTTTTCATCACAATGTTCCATGTCATTGTCATCAAAATACTCCACAAGCTTGTCATCAGAATGCTTCATGACTCTTGTCATCATAATTCTCCATGCACTTGTCAGAAAAATGCTCCCTGACACTTGTCATCACAATGTTCCAAGCCATTGTAATCACAATGCTCCATTACCTTTGTCATCAGAATCCTCCATGACACTTGGCATCACAATGCTCCATGCCATTGTCATCACAATGGGCCATTACATATGTCATCACAATGTGCCCTGAAACCTCTCTTCAATATACTGCATGACCTAGTCATCACAATGCTCCATGCCCTTTTCATCACAAATCGCCATTCCAACTCTCATCGCAATAATTCATGAAAATTATTAGACCAATGCTCCATGCCCTTGTCATCACAATGCTCCATGCCCTTCTTATTACAATTCTCCATGACCCCTGTCATCACAGTGTTCCGTGATTCCCGTCATCACAATGCTTCATGAACTTTGTCATCACAATGGTCCATGCCCTCATCATCAACAGTCTCTGTGACCTTCTTAAGCACAATGCTCCATGAACTTTTCATCACAATGCTCTTTGACCCTTTTCATCGCAATACTCCATGAATATTTTCAGCCCAATGCTCCATGACCTTCTCATCACAATGCTCCATGACCAATATCATCACAATGGTCCATGACCACTGTTGTCACAACACTCCATGACACCTGACAACACAATGATCTGGGACTTTTGTCATCACAATGCTCCATTCCCTAGCCACCACAAAGCTCCATGACCCCTGTCATCACAATAGTCCATGAATATTTTCAGCACAATAATCCATGACCCTTGTCATCACAATGATCCATGAAAATTGGGATCACAGTGCTTCATGCCCTTGTCATCACAATGCTCCATACTCCTTGAAATCAAAATGATCCATGACCTCTGTCATCACAATGCTCCAAACCCTTGTGATCACAATGTTCCATAACACTTGTCATCACAATGCTCCATGATGCCTGTCATCACAATACTCCATGCACTTTTCATCACAATGCTCCATGACCTTTGTCATCACAATTCTCAATACACTTGTCATCACAATGCTCCCTGACACTTGTCGTCAGTATGCTCCTTGAACCCTGTCACGAAACGTCTCCATGCCTTTTTCATCACAAAGCCCCATGCCATTTTCATCACAATGCTCCATGCCATTGTCATCAAAATACTCCACAAGCTTGTCATCAGAATGCTCCATGACCATTGTCATCAGAATTCTCCATGCACTTGTCAGCACAATGCTCCCAGACCCTTGTCATCACAATGCTCCAAGTCATTGTCATCAAAAAACTCCATTACCTTTGTCATCAGAATCCTCCATGACACTTGGCATCACAATGATCCATGCCATTGTCATCACAATGTGCCATTACATATGTCACCACAATGCTCCCTGACACCTGTCTTCACAATACTCCATGACCTTCTCATCACAATGCTCCATACCCTTGTCATCACAAAGCACCATGTCCACTGTCATCACAATAATCTAAGAAACTTGTCAGACCAATGATTCATGCCCCTGTCATCAAAATGCTCCATGCCCTTGTCATCACAATGCTCCATGACCCCTCTATTCACAATGCTCCGTGACGCTTGTCATCACAGTGCTCCATCACACCGGTCATCACAATGCTCCATGCCTTTGTCAGCAAAATGCTACATGACCTTGTCATTACAATGCTCTATGTGCTTGTCATCACAGTTCTCCATTAACATTTTCATCACATTCCTCCATGAACCTTGGAATCACATTGCTTCATGCCCTTGTCATCACAATGCTCCATGCTCCTTGAAATCAAAATGATCCATGACATCTGGCATCACAATTCTTCAAACCCCTGTGATCACAATGTCCCATAACACTTGTCATCACAACGCTCCATGATGCCTGTCATCACAATATTCCATGCCCTTGTCATCACAATGCTCCATGACCCCTCTGTTCACAATGCTCCGTGACGCTTGTCATCACAGTGCTCCATCACACCGGTCATCACAATGCTCCATGCCTTTGTCAGCAAAATGCTACATTACCTTATCATTACAATGCTCTATGCGCTTGTCATCACAATACTCCATTACCATTGTCATCACAATCCTCCATGAACCTTGGGATCTCTTTGCTTCATTCCCTTGTCATCACAATGCTCCATGCTCCTTGAAAGCAAAATGATCCATGACATCTGGCATCACAATTCTTCAAACCCCTGTGATCACAATGTCCCATAACACTTGTCATCACAACGCTCCATGATGCCTGTCATCACAATATTCCATGCCCTTTTCATCACAATGCTCCATGACCTTTGTCATCACAATTCTCAATACTCTTGTCATCACAATGCTCCCTGACACTTGTCGTCAGTATGCTCCTTTAACGCTGTCACGAAAAGGCTGCATGACGTTTTCATCACAATGCCCCATGCCGTTTTCATCACAATGCTCCATGCCATTGTCATCACAATGGGACATTACATATGTCATCACAATGATCCCTGACCGCTATCTTCACAATACTGCATGACCTGGTCATCACAATGCTCCATGCCCTTGTCATCACAATGCACCATTCCAACTGTCATCACAATAATCCATGAAACTTATTAGACCAATGATCCATGCCCTTGTCATCACAATGATCCATGCCCTTGTTATCACAATGCTCCATGACCCCTGTCATCACAATGCTCCGTGACTCCAGTCATCACAATGCTCCAAGATCTTTGTCATCACAATGGTCCATGCCCTCATCATCAACAGTCTCTGTGACCTTTTTAACCACAATGCTCCATGAAAGTTTCATCACAATGCTCTTTGACCATTGTCATCACAATGCTCTATGCCTTTCTCAGCTCAATGCTCCATGCCCTTCTCATCACAATGCTCCAAGACCCCTGTCATCACAATGCTCCGTGACTCCATTCATCACAATTCTCTTTAACATTTGTCTTCACAATGGTCGAAGCCTGTGTCATCACAAGGCTCTGTTAACTTTGTAACCACAATGCTCCATGAACTTTTCATCACAATGCTCCGTGACCATTGTCATCACAATGCTCCATACCTCTGTCAGAAAAATGCTCCATGACACTTGTCATCACAAAGTGTCACGCACTTTTCATCCCAACCGTCCACAAATTTGTTATCACAATGATCCATAAACCTTGAAATCACAATGCCCCATGCCCTTCTCATCATAATGTTCCATTACCCCTGTCATAACAATGTACCATGACCCCTGCCATCACAATGTTCCACGGCCTTGTCATCACAAGGCTCCATGACCCTTGTCATCACAATGCTCCAAGACCCATTTAATCACAATGCTCCATGCCCTTGTCATCACAAAGCTCCATGACACATGTCATCAGAATGTTCCATGGCCTTCTCATCAAAATGCTCCATGCCCTTGTCATCAGAATGCTACCACACCCCTGTAATCACAATGCTCCATGCCCCTTTTCATCTCAATGCTCCATGAACCCTGTCATCAGAATGCATCATGCCCATCATCATAATGGTTCTGGCTATTGTCAGCACAATGAAATCAAAATTCTCTATGACCTCTGTCATCACAATGCTCCATGACCCCTGTCATCACAATGCTACATCCCCTTATCAGCACAATGCTCCATGACCCCTGTCATCACTATACTCCATAAACATTTTCTGCCCACTGCTCCATGACACTTGTCATCACAATGATCCATGCCCTTGTCATGCCAATGCTCCATGAACCCTGTATTCACTATGCTCCATGACGCTTGTCATCTCAGTGCTCCATGACACCTGTTATCACAATGCTTCATGCATTTGTCAGCAAAATGCTACATGACCTTGTCATTACAATGCTCTATGCGCTTGTCATCACAATACTCCTTTACCATTGTCATCACAATTCTCCATGAACCGTTTGATCACATTGATTCATGCCCTTGTCATCACAATGCTCCATGACCCCTGTCATCACAATGCTCCTTGACTCCAGTCATCACAATTCTTCATAACATTTGTCATCACAATGGTCGATGCCCGAGTCATCACCAAGCTCTGTTACCTTTGTAACCACAATGCTCCATGAACTTTTCATCACAATGCTCCGTGACACTTGTCATCACAATGCTCCATGCCTTTGTCAGAAAAATGCTCCATGACCCTTGTCATCTCAATGTGCCACACGCTTTTCATCCCAACGGTCCACAAATTTGTCATTGCAATGCTCCATAAACCTTGTAATCACAATGGTCCAATACACCTGTCATAACAATGCTCCATGACCCCTGCCATCACAATGTTCCACGGCCTTGTCATCACAAGGCTCCATGACCCTTGTCATCACAATGCTCCAAGACCCCTTTAATCACAACGCTCCATGCCGTTGTCATCACAGAGCCCCATGACACGTCATCAGATTGTTCCTTGGGCTTCTCATCAAAATGCTCCATGCCCTTGTCATCACAATGCTACCACACCCCTGTAATCACAATGCTCAATGCCCCTTTTCATCTCAATGCTCCATGAACCCTGTCATCACAATGCATCATGCCCATCATCATAATGCTTCTGGCTATTGTCAGCACCATGAAATCAAAATTCTCTATGACCTGTGTCATCACAATGCTCCATGACCCCTGTCATCACAATACTCCATGAACATTTTGAGCCCAATGCTCCATGACCCCTGTATTCACAGTGCTCCGTGACGCTTGTCTTCACAGTGCACCATGACACCTGTCATCACAATGCTCCATGCCTTTGTCAGCAAAATGCTACATGACCTTGTCATAACAATGCTCTATGCGCTTGTCATCACAATACTCCATTACCATTGTCATCACAATCCTCCATGAACCTTGGGATCACATTGCTTCATGCCCTTGTCATCACAATGCTCCATGCTCCTTGAAATCAAAATGATCCATTACCTCTGTCATCGCAATTCTCCAAACCCTTGTGATCACAATGTTCCATCACACTTGTCATCACAACACTCCATAATGCCTGTCATCACAATATTCCATGCCCTTTTCATCACAATGCACCATGACCTTTGTCATCACAATTTGCAATACACTTGTCATCACAATGCTCCCTGACACTTGTCGTCAGAATCCTCCTTGAACCCTCTCACGAAAGGCTCCATGAATTTTTCATCACAATGCCCCATGCCGTGTTCATCACAATGCTCCATGTCATTGTCATCAAAATACTCCACAAGCTTGTCATCAGAATGCTACATGACTCTTGCCATCATAATTCTCCATGCACTTGTCAGCACAATGCTCCCTGACCGTTGTCATCACAATGTTCCAAGCCATTGTCATCACAATGCTCCATTACATTTATCATCAGAATCCTCCATGACACTTGGCATCACAATGCTCCATGCCATTGTCATCACAATGGGCCATTACATAAGTCATCACAATGCGACCTGACACCTCTCTTCACAATACTGCATGACCTGGTCATCACAATGCTCCATGACTTTGTCATCACAAAGCGCCATTCCAACTCTCATTGCAATAATCCATGAAACTTATTAGACCAATGCTCCATGCCCTTGTCATCACAATGTTCCATGGCCTTGTTATCACAATGCTCCATGCCCCCTGTCATCACAATGTTCCGTGATTCCAGTCATCACAATTCTTCATGACCTTTGTCATCACAATGGTCCATGCCCTCATCATCATCAGTCTCAGTGACATTTTTAACCACAATGCTCCATGAACTTTTCATCACAATGCTGTTTGACCCTTGTCATCGAAATTATCTATGCCTTTCTCAACACAATGCTCCATGACCCTTGTCACCACAATGCTCCATGCGCTTGTCAGCACAATGCTCCACGACAAATGTCATCACAATGCACCAAGCGCTTTTCATCACAGTGCTCCACAATCTTGTCATCACAATGCTCCATAAACCTTGTCATCACAATGCTCCATGCGCTTCTCATCAAAATGCTCTCTCACCACTGATATCACAATGTTACATCACTATTCGTCACAATACTCCCTCACCCCTGTCATCACCATGTTCCATGACTCCTGTCATCACAATGCTACATGCATAATCATCACAATGTTCGATGACCACTGACATCACAATGTTACATAACCCCTGTCATCAAAATGCTCCATGACCACTTTCATCAAAATGCTCCATGACCCCTGACATCACAATGTTCCATAACCCCTTTCATCAAAATGTTCAATGACCCTTTTCATCAAATTGCTCCATGATCCTGTCATCACAATGCTCCCTGTCCTTGTCATCACAATGCACAACGCCCTTGTCATCAATATTCCATGACATTTGTCATCACGATTATCCATGACGCTTGGCATCACAATGTTCCATGTCTTTGTCATCACGATGCTCCATGAACGCTCTCATCACATTGTTCCATGCCCTTGTCATCACAAAGCTCCATGACACATGTCATCAGAATGCTCCATGGCCTTCTCATCACAATGCTCCATGCCCTTGCCATCACAATGCTCCATTACACCTGTCATAAAAATTATCCATGTCCCCTGCCAACAGGATGTTCCATGGCCTTTTCATCACAAGTCTCCATGACCCTTCTCATCACAATGCTCCAAGAACACTGTAATCACAATGATCTATGCCCCTTTTCATCTCAATGATCCATGAACCCTGTCATCACAATGCACCATGCCCATCATCATAATGCTTCATGCTATTGTCATCAAAATGAAATCAAAATGCTCCATGACCTCTGTCATAACAATGCTCCAAGCTCTTGTGATAACATTATTCCATAACACTTGTCATGACAATGCCCCATGACGCTTGTCATCAGAATTATCGATGGTCTTCTCATCACAATGCTCCATGACCTTTGTCATCACAATGCTCAATACACTTGTCATCAAAATGCTCCCTGACACTTGTTGTCTGTATGCTCCTTGAAACCTGTCATGACAGGGCTCCATGCCTTTTTCGTCACAATGATCCATGCCCTTTTCATCACAATGCTCCAAGACCACTGTAATCACAATGCTCCATGCCCTTGTCATCACAAAGCTCAATGACGCATGTCACTAGAATGCTCCTTGACCTTCTCCTCACAATGCTCCATGCTCTTGTCATCACAATGTTCCAAGACCCATGTAATCACTATTGTCCATGCCCCTTTTCATCAGTATGCTCCGTGAGATTTGTCATCACAAGGCTCCATGGATTTCTCATCAAAATGTTCCAGGACCTTTTTATCACAATGCTTCATGACCTTGTTATGAAAATTCTCAGTGACCCTTGTCATCATAATGCTCCAAGCCCTAGTCATCACAATGCTCCATTATATTTGTCATCACAATCCTCCATTACATTTTGCATCACAATGCTCCATTACATTGTCATCGCAATGGACCATGACATATATCATCACAATGGTCCCTGACACCTGTCTTCACCATACTCCATGACCTTCTCATCACAATGCTCCATGCCCTTGTCATCACAATGCACCATGTCCACTGTCTTCACAATAATCTAAGCAACATGTCAGACCAATGTTTCATGCCGATGTCATCACAGTGCTCCATGCCCTTGTCATCACAATGCTCCATGCTCCTTGAAATCAAAATGATCCATGACCTCCGTCATCACAATGCTCCAAACACTTGTGATCACAATGTTCCATAACACTTGTCATCACAACGCTCCATGATGCCTGTCATCACAATATTCCATGCACTTTTCATCACAATGCTCCATGACCTTTGTCATCACAATCCTCAATACACTTGTCATCACAATGCTCCCTGACACTTCTCGTCAGAATGCTCCTTGAACACTGTCACGAAAAGGCTCCATGACGTTTTCATCACAATGCCCCATGCCGTTTTCATCACAATGCTCCATGCCATTGTCATCACAATGGGACATTACATATGTCATAACAATGCTCCCTGACCCCTATCTTCACAATACTGCATGACCTTGTCATCACAATGCTCCATGCCCTTGTCATCACAATGCACCATTCCATCTGTCATCACAATAATCCATGAAACTTATTAGACCAATGATCCATGCCCTTGTCATCAAAATGCTCCATGCCCTTGTTATCACAATGCTCCATGACCCCTGTCATCACAATGCTCCGTGACTCCAGTCATCACAATGCTCCATGACCTTTCTTATCACAATGGTCCATGTCCTCATCATCAAATGTCTCTGTGACCTTTTAAAACAAAATGCTCCATGAACGTTTCATCACAATGCTCCTTGACCCTTGTCATCACAATGCTCTATGCCTTTCTCAGGTCAATGCTCCATGCCCTTCTCATCAAAATGCTCCATGACCCCTGTCATCACAATGCTTCGTGACTCCATTCATCACAATTCTCTTTAACATTTGTCATCACAGAGGTCGATGCCCGCGTCACCACAAGGCTCTGTTACCTTTGTAACCACAATGCTCCATGAACTTTTCATCACAATGCTCCGTGAACCTTGTCATCACAATGCTCCTTTCCTTTGTCCGAAAAATGCTCCATGACCCCTGTCATCACAATGTGCCATGCACTTTGCAACCCAATGGTCCACAAATTTGTCATCACAATGCTCCATAAACCTTGTAATCACAATGCTCCATGCCCTTCTCATCACAATGCTCCATTACCCCTGTCATAACAATGCTCCATGACCCCAGCCATCACAATGTTCCACGGCCTTGTCATCACAAGGCTCCAAGACGCATGTAATCACAATGCTTCATGCCCTTGTCATCAAAAAGCTCCATGACACATGTCATAAGAATGTTCCATGTACTTCTCATCAAAATGTTCCATGCCCTTGTCATCACAATGCTCCCAGACCCCTGTATTCACAGTGCTCCATGCCCCTTTTCATCTCAATGCTCCATGAACCCTGTCATCACAATGCATCATGCCCATCATCATAATGCTCCGACTATTGTCAGCACAATGAAATCAAAATTCTCCATGACTTCTGTCATCACAATGCTCCATGACCCCTGTCATCACAATACTCGAAGAACATTTTCAGCCCAATGCTCCATGACGCTTGTCATCAAAATGATCCATGCCCTTTTCATCCCAGTGCTCCATGACCCCGGCATTCACAATGCTCTGTGACGCTTGTCATCACAGTGCTCCATGACAAATGTCATCACAATGATCCATGCCTTTGTCAGCAAAATGCTACATGACCTTGTCATTACAATGCTCTATGCGCTTGTCATCTCTATACTCAATTAGCATTGTCATCACAATCCTCCATGAACCTTGGGATCACATTGCTTCAAGCCCTTGTCATCACAATGTTCCCTGCTCCTTGAAATCAAAATGATCCATGACCTCTGTCATCGCAATGCTCCAAACACATGTGATCACAATGTTCCAAAACACTTCTCATCACAACGCTCCATGATGCCTGTCATCACAATACTCCATGCCCTTTTCATCACAATGCTCCATGACCATTGTCATCACAATTCTCAATACACTTGTCATCACAATGCTCCCTGACACTTGTCTTCAGAATGCTCCTTGAACCCTGTCACGAAAAGGCTCCATGACGTTTTCATCACAATGCCCCATGACGTTTTCATCACAATGCTCCATGCCATTGTCATCCCAATGGGCTATTACATATGTCATCACAATGTTCCCTGACACCTATCTTCACAGTACTCCATGACCTGGTC
The DNA here is from genome assembly GCF_964341445.2 of Mesoplodon mirus. Lineage (NCBI taxonomy): Eukaryota > Metazoa > Chordata > Mammalia > Artiodactyla > Ziphiidae > Mesoplodon > Mesoplodon mirus. Next base: position 3,875,010 of record NW_028295819.1, on the reverse strand, counting down.
ATCACAATGTTCCATGCACTTGTCATCACAATGTGACATTCCAACTGTCATCACAATACCCCATGAAACATATTAGACCAATGATCCATGCTCTTTTCATCACAATGCTCCATGACCCCTGTCATCACAATGCTCCGAGACTCCAGTCATCACAATGCTCCATGACCTTTGTCATCACTATGGTCCTTGCCCTCATCATCAACAGTATCTGTGACCTTTTTAACCACAATGCTCCATGAACATTTCATCACAATGCTATTTGACCCTTGTCATCACAATTCTCTATGCCTTTCTCAGCACAATGCTCCATGCCCTTCTCATCACAATGCTCCATGACCCCTGTCATCACAATGCTCCGTGACTCCAGTCATCACAATTCTTCATAATATTTGTCATCACAATGGTTGATGCCCGCGTCATCGCAAGGCTCTGTGACCTTTGTAAACACAGTGCTCCTTGAACATTTCATCACAATGATCCATGACCCTTGTCATCACAATGCTCTATGCCTTTGTCAACAGAATGCTCAATGACCCTTGTCATCACACTGTGCCACACGCTTTTCATTACAATGGTCCACAAACTTGTCATCGCTATGCTCCATAAATATTGTAATCACAATGCTCCATGCACTTTTCATCCAAATGCTCTCTCACCAGATATATCACAAGGTTCCATCCCTAGTCATCACAATACTCCCTCACCCCTTATCATCACAATGTTCCATGACCCCTGATACCACAATGTTCCATATCCCATGTCATCAAAATGCTCCATGACCCTTTTCATCCCCAAACTCCATGACACCTGGCATCACAATGTTCTATAACCCCTGTCATCAAAATGTTCCATGACACTTTTCATCAAATTGCTGCATGACCCTGTCATCAAAATGCTCCCTGCCCTTCTCATCACAATGCACCACACACTTCTCATCAAAATGCTCCATGACCTTTGTCATCACAAAGCTCCATGGCATTTGGCATCAAAATGCTCCATGTCATTGGCATCACAATGCTCCATGAACCCTCTCATCACATTGCTCCATGCCCTTGTCATCACAAAGCTCCATGACAACTGTCATCACAATGCTCGATGCCCTTCTCATCACAATGCTCCATTCCCTTGTCATTACAATCCTCCATGACCCATGTATCACAGTGTTCCGTGCCCTTGTCATCACAATGCTCCATGCCCACTCTCATCACAATAATCCATGAAACATATCAGACCAGTGCTCAATGCCCTTCTCATCACAATGCTCCATTACCTCTGTCATCTCAATGCTCCAAGACCCCTGTAATCACAATGCTCCATGCAATTGTCATCACAGAGCTCCATGACGCATGTCATCAGAATGTCCCATGGCATTCTCATCACAGTGCTCCTTGCCCTTGTCATCACAATGCTCCAAAACCCCTGTAATCACAGTGCTCCATGACACTTTTCATCTCAATGCTCCATGAACCCTGTCATCACAATGCACCATGCCCATCATCATAATGCTTCAGGCTATTGTCATCACAATGAAATCAAAATTCTCCATGACCTCTGTCATCATCATGCTCCAAACCCTTGTGATCACAATGTTCCATAACACTTATCATCACAACACACCATGACGCTCATCATCACAATTATCCATGGTCTTCTCATCACAATGTTCCATGACCTTTGTCATCACAATGCTCAATACACTTGTCATCACAATGATCCCTGACAATTGTCGTCAGAATGCTCCTTGAATCCTGTCATGAGAAGGCTGCATCCCTTTTTCATCACAATGATCCATGCCCTTTACATCACAATGCTCCAAGACCCCTGTAATCACAATGCTTCATGCCCATGTCATCACAAAGCTCCATGACGCATGTCATCAGAATGCTACATGGCCGTCTCACGACAATGCTCAATGCCCTTGTCATCACAATGCTCCAAGACCACTGTAATCACAATGATCCATGCCCCTTTTCATCAGAATGCTCCATGAAACTTGTCATCACAAGCCTCCATGGTCTTTTCATCACAATGCTACAGGACCTTGTCATCACCATGCTACATGACAGTTGTCATCACAATACTCCATGAATATTATCAGCACAATGCTCCATGATCTTCTCATCACAATGCTCCATGACCAATATCATCACAATGCACCATGACAACTGTCATCACAATATTCCATGAATATTATCAGCACAATGCTCCATGACCTTCTCATCACAATGCTCCATGACCAATATCATCACAATGCATCATGACAACTGTCATCACAACACTCCATGACACCTGACAACACAATGATCCCGGACTCTTCTCATCACTATGCTCCATTCCCTAGTCATCACAATGCTCCATGACCCATGTCATCACAATGCTCCGTGACACCTGTCATCACAATGCTTCATAACGTTTGTCATCACAATGGTCCATGCCCGCGTCATCACAAGTCTCTGTGACCTTTATAACCACAATTCTCAATGAACTTTTCATCACAATGCTCGTGACCCTTGTCATCACAATGCTCCATGACACATGTCAACAGAAAGCTCCATGGCTTTCTCATCACAATGCTCCTTGCCTTTGCCATCACAATGCTACATTACCCATGTCATAACAACGCTCCATGATCCCTGCCATCACGATGTTCCATGGCAATGTCATCACAAGTCTCCATGACCCTTCTCATCACAATGCTCCAAGACAACTGTAATCACAATGCTCCATGCCCCTTTTCATCTCAATGATCCATGAACCCTGTCATCACAATGCACCATGCACATCATCCTAATGCTTCATGCTATTGTCATCACAATGAAATCAAAATGCTCCATGACCTCTGTCATAACAATGCTCCAAACCCTTGTTATCACAATATTCCATAACACTTGTCATCACAATGCCCCATGACGCTCTTCATCACAGTTATCTATGATCTTTTCATCACAATGCTCCATGACCTTTGTCATCACAATGCTCAAAACTCTTGTCATCAAAATGCTCCCTGACACTTGTTGTCTGTACTCTCCTTGAACCCTGTCATAACAAGGTTCCTTTTCATCACAATGTTCCAACACCCCTATATTCACAATGGTCCATGACCCTTTTCATCAGTATGCTCCATGAGATTTGTCATAACAAGTCTCCATGGATTTCTAATCACAATGCTCCAGGACCTTGTCATCACAATGCTTCACGACCTTGTCATAAAAATTCTCAATGGCCCTGGTCATCATAATGCTCCAAGCCCTAGTCATCACAATCCTCCATTATATTTGTCATAACAATCCTCCATTACATTTGGCATCACAATGCTCCATGCCATTGTCATCGCAATGGACCATGACATAGGTCATCACAATGCTCCCTGAAACATGTCTTCACAATACTCCATGACTTTCTCATCACAATGCTCCATGCCCTTGTCATCACAATGCTCCGTGACTCCAGTCATCACAATGCTTCATGACATTTGTCGTCACAATGCTCCATGCCTTTGTCATTACAATCCTGCGTGAGTCATGCATCATAGTGTTCCGTACCCTTGTCATCAAAATGCTCTATGCCCACTCTCATTACAATAATCCATGTAATATTTTAGACCAATGTTCCATGTCCTTCTCATCACAATGCTCCATTACCTCTGTCATAACAATTCAACATGACCCCTGCCATCACAATGTACCACGGCCTAGTCATCACAAGGTTCGATGACACTTCTTATCACAATGCTGAAGACCCTTGTAATCACAATGCTCTATGCCCTTGTCATCACAAAACTCCATGACACATGTCATCAGAATGCTCCATGGCCTTCTCATCAAAAAGCTCCATGCCCTAGTCATCACAGTGCTCCATGACCCCTGTAATCACAATGCTCCATGCCCCTTTTCATCAGAATGCTCCATGAGAATTGTCATCACAAGTCTCCATGGTCTTCTCATCGCAATGCTCCAGGACATTGTCATCACCATGCTCCATTCCCTTGTCATCACAATGCTCAATGACCCGTATCATCAAAATAATCCATGAATATATTCAGCCCAATGCTCCACGACCTACACATCACAGTGCTCCATGGCCAATATCATCACAATGCTCCATGACCACTGTCATCACAACATTCCATGACTCCTGACAACACAATGATCCGGGGCTCTTGTCATCACAATGCTCCATTCCCTAGTCATCACAATTCTCCATGACACCTGTCATCACAACACTCCATGAACATTTCAGCCCAGTGCTCCATGACACTTGTCATCACAATGATCCATGCCCTTGTCATCCCAATGCTCCATGACCCGTGTATTCAAAATGCTCCGTGACGCCTGTCATCACAGTGCTCCATGACACATGTCCTCACAATGCTCCATGCCTTTGTCAGCAAAATGCTACATGACGTTGTCATTACAATGCTCTATGCAATTCTCATCACAATACTCCATTTTCATTTTCATCACCATCCTCCATGAACCTTGGGATCGCATTGCCTCATGCCCTTGTCATCACAATGTTCCATGCTCCTTGAAATCAAAATGATCCATGACCTCTGTCATCACAATGCTCCAAACCCATGTAATCACAATGTTCAATAACACTTGTCATCACAACGCTCCATGATACCTGTCATCACAATATTCCATGAACTTTTCATCACAATTCTCCATGACATTTGTCATCACAGTGCTCAATACACTTGTCATCACAATGCTCCCTGACATTTGTCATCAGAATGCTCCTTGAACCCTGTCACGAAAAGGCTCCATGCATTTTTCATCACAATGCCCCATGCCATTTTCATCACAATGCTCCATGTCACTGTCATCAAAATACTCCAGAAGCTTGTCATCAGAATGCTCCATGACCCTTGTCATCACAATTCTCCATGCATTTGTCACCACAATGCTCCCTGACCCTTGTCATCACAATGATCCAAGCCATTGTCATCACAATGATCCATTACCTTTGTCATCAGAATCCTCCATGACACTTGGCATCACAATGCTCCATGCCATTGTCATCACAATGGGCCATTGCATATGTCATCACAATGCTCCCTGACACCTGTCTTCACAATACTCCATGACCTTCTCATCACAATGCTCCATACCCTTGTCATCACAAAGCAACATGTCCACTGTCATCACAATAATCTAAGAAACTTGTCAGACCAATGTTTCATGCCCCTCTCATCACAATGCTCCACGTCCCTTGTCATAAAAATGCTCCATGACCCCTGCCATCACAACGCTCCCTGACTCCACTCATCACAATGCTTCATAATGTTTGTCACCACAACGGTCCATTCCCGCCTCATCACAAGGCTCTGTGACCTTTGTAACCCCAATGCTCCATGAACTTTTTCATCCCAATGCTCTGTGACACTTGTCATCACAATGCTCCATGTCTATGTCAGAACAATGCTCCATGACCCTAGTCATCACAATGTGCCATGCGCTTTTCATCACAATGATCCATGCCCTTGTCATCAAAATGTGCCATTCTAACTCTCATCGCAATAATCCATGAAATTTATTAGACCAATGTTCCATGCCCTTGTCATCACAATGCTCAATTCCCTTATTATCACAATGCTCCATGACCCCTGTCATCACAATGCTCCGTGACTACAGTTATCACAATGCTTCATGACCTTTGTCATCACAATGGTCCATGCCCTCGTCATCAACAGTCTCTGTGACATTTTTAACCACAATGCTCCATGAACTTTTCATCACAATGCTCTTTGACCCTTGTCATCACAATGCTCTTTGTCTTTCTCAGCACAATGCTCCATGACCCTTGTCATCACAATGCTCCATGCGCTTGTCATCACAAAACTCCATGACGCATGACATCAGAATGCGCCATGGTTTTCTCATCACAATGCTCCATGCCCTAGTCATCACAATGCTCCAAGGCCCCAGTAATCAGAATGCTCCATGCCTCTTTTAATCAGAATGCTCCATTAGACTTGTCATCACAAGTCTCCATGGTCTCCTCATCACAATGCTCCATGACCCCTGTCATCTCAACACTCCATGAACATTTTCAGCCCCGTGCTCCATGACCCTTGTCATCACAATGATCCATGCCCTTGTCATCCCAATGCTCCATGATCCCTGTATTCACAGTGCTCCGTGACGCTTGTCATCATATTGCTCCATGACACCTGTCATCACAATGCTCCATGCCTTTGTCAGCAAAATGCTACATGACCTTGTCATTACAATGTGCTATGCGCTTGTCATCACAATACTCCACTTCCATTGTCATCACAATCCTCCATGAATCTTGGGTTCACATTGACTCATGCCCTTGTCATTACAATGCTCCATGCTCCTTGAAATCAAAATGATCCATGACCACTGTCATCACAATGCTCCAAAGACATGTGATCACAATGTTCCATAACACTTGTCATCACAATGCTCCATGATGCCTGTCATCACAATACTCCATGCACTTTTCATCACAATACTCCATGAACTTTGTCATCACAATTCTCAATACACTTGTCATCACAATGCTCCCTGACACTTGTCATCAGAATGCTCCTTGAACCCTGTCACGAAAAGGCACCATGTCTTTTTCATCGCAATACCCCATGCCGTTTTCATCACAATGCTGCATGCCGTTGTCATCAAAATACTCCACAAGCTTGTCATCAGAATTCTCCATGACCCTTGTCATCACAATTCTCCATGCACTTGTCAGCACAATGCTCCCTGACCCTTGTCATCACAATGTTCCAAGCCATTGTCATCACAATGCTGCATTACCTTTGTCATCAGAATCCTCCATGACACTTGGCATCCCAATGCTCCATGCCATTGTCATCACAATGGGCCATTATATATGTCATCACAATGCTCCCTGACACCTGTCTTCACAATACTGCATGACCTGGTCATCACAATGCTCCATGCCCTTGTCATCACAATGCGCCATTCCAACTGTCATTGCAACAATCCATGAAATTTATTAGACTAATGTTCCATGCCCTTGTCATCACAATGCTCCATGCCCTTGTTATCACAATGCTCCAGGACCCCTGTCATCAGTATGCTCCGTGACTCCAGTCATCACAATGCTTCATGTCCTTTGTCATCACAATGGTCCATGCCCTCTTCATCAACAGTCTCTGTGACCATTTTAACCACAATGATCCGTGAACTTTTCATCACAATGGTCTTTGACCCATGTCATCACAATGTTCTATGCCTTTCTCAGCACAATGCTACATGACCCATGGCATCACAATGCTCCATGCGCTTGTCAGCACAATGCTTCACGACACATGTCATCACAATGCACCATGTGCTTGTCATCACAGTGCTCCACAAACTTGTCATCACAGTGCTCCATAAACATTGTCATCATAATGCTCCATGCACATCTCATCAAAATGCTCTCTCACCACTGATATCACAATGCTACATCACTATTTGTCACAATACTCCCTCACCACTGTCATCACAATGTTCCATGACTCCTTTCATCACAATGCTACATGCACTTATCATCACAATGTTCGATGACCCCTGACATCAGAATGTTCCATAACAACTGTCATCTAAATGTTCCATGACACTTTTCATCCAATTGCTCCATGACCCTGTCATCACAATTCTCCCTGCCCTTCTCATCACAATGCACAACGCCCTTGCCATCAAAATGCTCCATGACTTTTGTCATCACAAAGATCCATGACCCTTGGCATCACAATGTTCCATGTCATTTTCATCACAATGCTCCATGAACGCTCTCATCACATTGCTCCATGAACTTGTCTTCAGAAAGCTCCATGACACATGTCATCAGAATACTCCATGGCCTTCTCATCACAATGCTCCATGCCCTTGCCATCACAAAAATCCATTACACCTGTCATAACAATGCTCCATGACCCCTGCCATCACGATGTTCCATGGCCTTCTCATCACAAGGCTCCATGACCCTTCTCATCACAACACTCCAGGAACCGTGTAATCACAATGCTCCATGCCACTTTTCATCTCAATGATCCACGAAACCTGTCATCACAATGAACCATGCCCATCACCATAATGCTTCATGCTATGGTCATCACAATGAAATCAAATGCTCCATGACCTATGTCATAACAATGCTCCAAACCCTTGTGACCACAATATTCCATAACACTTGTCATCACAATGCCCCATGACGCTCGTCATCACAGTTATCTATGGTCTTCTCATCACAATGCTCCAAGACCCATATAATCACAATGCTCCATGCCCTTGTCATCACAAAGCTCAATGACGCATGCCATCAGAATGCTCCTTGGGCTTCTCCTCACAATGTTCCATGCCCTTGTCATCACAATGTTCCAAGACCTCTGTAATCACAATGCTCCATGCCCCTTTTCATCAGTATGCTCCATGAGACTTGTCATCACAAGGCTCCATAGATTTGTTATCACAGTGCTCCAGGACATTGTCATCACAATGCTTCACGACCTTGTCATGAAAATTCTCAATGGCCCTTGTCATCATAATGCTCCAAGCCCTAGTCATCACAATTCTCCATTATATTTGTCATCACAATCCTCCATTACATTCGGCATCACAATGTTCCATGCCATTGTCATCGCAATGGACCATGACATGTGTCATCACAATGCTCCCTGACACCTGTCTTCACAAAACTCCATGACCTTCTCATCACAATGCTCCATGCCCTTGTCATCACAGTGCACCATGCCCACTGTCATCACAATAATCTATGAAATTTGTTAGACGAATGCTCCATTCTCCTATCATAACAATGCTCCATGCCCTTGTCATTACAATGTTCCATAACCGCTGTCATCACAATGCTCCGTGACTCCAGTCATCACAATGCTTCATAACGTTTGTCATCACAATGATCCATGCCAGCGTCATCACAAGGCTCTGTAACCTTTGTAACCACAATGCTCCATGAATATTTCATCACAATTCTCTGTGACACTTGTCATCACAATGCTCCATGTCTTTGTCAGAACAATGCTCCATGACCATTGTCATCACAATGTGCCACGCGCATTTCATCACAACGGTCCACAACCTTGTCATTGCAAGGCTCCATAAACGTTGTAATCACAATGGTCCATGCACTTCTCATCAAAATGCTCTCTCACCAGAGATATCACAATTTTCCATCACTATTCATCACAATACTCCCTCACCCATGTAATAACAAGGATTCATGACCCTGTCATCACAATGCTACATCCCCTTATCATCCAATGTTCCATGACCCCTGACATCACAATGTTCCATAACCCCAGTCATCAAAATGCTCCATAACGATTGTCAACACAATTCTCCATGCACTTGCCAGCACAATGCTCCCTGACACTTGTAATCACAATGCTCCAAGCCATTGTCATCACAATGCTCCATTACCTTTGTCATCAGAATCCTCCATGATGCTTGTCATCACAGTGCTCCATGACACCTGTCATCACAATGCTCCATGCCTTTGTCAGCAAAATGCTACATGACCTTGTCATTACAATGCTCTATGTGCTTGTCATCACAATACTCCATTACCATTGTCATCACAACCCTGCATGAAACTTGGGATCACATTGCTTCATTCCCTTGACATCACAATGCCCCATGCTCCTTGAAATCAAAATGATCAATGACCTCTGTCATCACAATGCTCCAACCCATTGTGTTCACAATGTTCCATAACACTTGTCCTCACAACGCTCCATGATGCCTGTCATCTCAATACTCCATGCCCTTTTCATCACAATGCTCCATGACCTTTGTCATCACAATTCTCAATACACTTGTCATCACAATGCTCCCTTACAGTTGTCGTCAGAATGCTCCTTGATCCCTGTCACGAAAAGGCTCCATGGCTTTTTCATCACAATGCCCCATGCCGTTTACATCACAATGTTCCATGACATTGTCATCAAAATACTCCACAAGATTGTCATCAGAATGTTCCATGACCCTTGTCATCACAAATCTCCATGCACTTGTCAGCACAATGCTCCCTGAGCCTTGTCATCACAATGCTCCAAGCCATTATCATCACCATGCTCCATTACCTTTGTCATCAGAATCTTCCATGACACTTGGCATCAAAATGCTCCATGCCATTGTCATCACAATGGGCCATGACATATGTCATCACAATGCTCCCTGACACCTCTCTTCACAATACTGCATGACCTGGTCATCACAATGATCAATGCCCTTGTCATCACAATGCGCCATTCCAACACTCATCGCAATAATTCATGAAACTTATTAGACAAATGTTCCATGCCCTTGTCATCACAATGCTCCATGACCCCTGTGATCACAATGCTCCGTGACTCCAGTCATCACAATGCTTCATGACATTTGTCATCACAATGGTCCATGTCCTCGTCATCAACTGTCTCTGTGACCTTTTTAACCACAATGCTCCATGAATTTTCATCACAATGCTCTTTGACCCTTGTCATCAAAATGATCTATGCCTTTCTCAGCACAATGCTCCATGACCCTTTTCATCACAATGCTCCATGCGCTTGTCAGCACAATGGTCCATGACACATGTCATCACACTGAACCATGCGCTTGTCATCACAGTGCTCCAGAATCTTGTCATCACAATGCTCCATGAACTTCTCATCACAAACTCAATGACACATGCCATCAGAATGCTCCTTGGTCTTCTCCTCACAATGTTCCATGCCCTTTTCATCACAATGTTCCAAGACCCCTGTAATCACAATTCTCCATGCCCCTTTTCATCAGTATGCTCGATGAGACTTGTCATTACAAGCCTCCAAAGTTTTGTCATCACAATGCTCCAGGAGCTTGTCCGCACAATGCTTCACGACCTTGTCATGAAAATTCTCAATGGCCCTTGTCATCATAATGCCCCAAGCCCTAATCATCACAATGCTCCATTATATTTGCCATCACAATCCTCCATTACATTTGGCATCACAATGCTCCATGCCATTGTCATTGCAATGGACCATGACATATGTCATCACAATGCTCCCTGACAACTGTCTTCACAAAACTCCATGACCTTCTCATCACAATGCTCCATGCCCTTGTCATCACAATGCACCATGCCCACTGTCATTACAATACTCTATGAAATTTGTCTGACGAATGCTCCATTCCCCTGTCATCACAATGCTCCAGGCCCATGTAATCACAACGCTCCATGACCTTTGTCATCACAATGATCAATACACTTGTCATCAGTATGCTCCCTGACACTTTTTGTCTGTATTCTCCTTGAACCCTGTCATGACAAGGCTCCATGCCTTTTTCATCACAATGATCCATGCACTTTTCATCACAATGCTCCAAGACCCCTGTAATCACAATGCTCCATGCCCTTGTCATCACAAAACTCAATGACACATGTCTTTAGAATGCTCCTAGGACTTCTCCTCACAATGCTCCAAGCCCATGTCATCAAAATGTTCAAAGACCCCTGTAATCACAATGGTCCATGCCCTTTTTCATCAGTATGCTCCATGAGATTTGTCATCACAGTGCTCCATGGTACTCTCATCACAATGCTCCAGGACATTATCATCACAATGCTTCACGACTTGTCCTGAAAATTCTCCATGGCCCTTGTCAACATAATGCTCCAAGCCCAAGTCATCAAAATGCTCCATTTTATTTGTCATCACAATCATCCATTACATTTGGCATCCAATGCTCCCTGCCATTGTCATCGCAATGGACCATGAAATATGTCACCCCAATGCTCCGACACCTGTCATCACATTACTCCATGCCCTTTTCATCACAATTCTCCATGACCCTTGTCATCACAATTCTCAATACACTTGTCATCACAATGCTCCCTGACACTTGTCGTCAGAATGCTCCTTGAACCCTGTCACGAAAAGGCTCCATGCCTTTTTCATCACAAACCCCATGTGTTTTCATCACAATGCTCCATGCCATTGTCATCAAAATACTCCACAAGCTTGTCAGCAGAATGCTCCATGACCCTTGTCATCACAATTCTCCATGCACTTGTCAGCACAATGCTCCCTGACCCTTGTCATCACAATGCTCCAAGCCATTGTCATCACATTGCCCCATTAACTTTGTCATCAGAATCCTCCATAACACTTGGCATCACAATGCTCCAAGCCATTGTCATCACAATGGGCCATTACATATGTATTCACAATGCACACTGACACCTGTCTTCACAATACTGCATCACCTGGTCATCACAATGCTCCATGCCCTTGTCATCACAATGTGCCATTCCGACTGTCATCGCAATAATCCATGAAACTTATTAGACCAATGCTCCATGCCCTTGTCATCACAATGCTCCATGCCCGTGTTATCACAATGCTCCATGACTCCAGTCATCACAATTCTTCATGAATTTTGTCATCACAATGGTCCATGCCCTCATCATCAACAGTCTCTGTCACCTTTTTAACCACCATGCTCCATTAACATTTTATCACAATGCTCTTTGACCCTTGTCATCACAATGCTCTATGCCTTTCTCAGCACAATGCTCCTTGCCCTTGTCATCACAGTGCTCCGTGACCCCTGTCATCACAATGCTTTGTGACTCCAGTCATCACAATGCTTCATAACATTTTTCATCACAATGTTCCATGCCCGCGTCATCACAAGGCTCTGTTACCTTTGTTACCACAATGCTACATGAACTTTTCATCACAATGCTCCGTAACCCTTGTCATCACAATGGTCAATGCCTTTGTCAGAAAAATACTCCATGACCCTTGTCACCAAAATGTGCCATGCACTTTTCATCACAACGGTCCACAAATTTGTCATCGCAATGCTCCATAAACCTTGTAATCACAATGCTCAGTGCCCTTCTCATCACATTGCTCCATTACCCCTGTCATAACAATGCTCCATGACCCCTACCATCACAATGGTCCACGGCCTTGTCATCACACGGCTCCATGACACTTGTCATCACAATGCTCCAAGACCCCTTTAATCACAATGCTCCATGCCCTTGTCATCACAAAGCTCCATGACACATGTCATCAGAATGTTCGATGGCCTTCTCATCAAAATGCTCCATGCCCTTGTCATTGCATTGCTCCAAGACCCCTGTAATCACAATGCTCCATGCCCCTTTTTATCTCAATGCTCCATGAACCCTGTCATCACAATGAATCATGCTCATCATCATAATGCTTCCGGCTATTGTCAGCTCAATTAAGTCAAAATTCTCCATGACCTCTGTCATCACAATGATCCATGACACCTGTCATCACAATAGTTCATGAACATTTTCAGCCCAATGCTCCATGACCCTTGTCATCAAAATGATCCATGCCCTTGTCATCCCAATGCTCCATGAGCCCTGTATTCACAATGCTCCGTGATGCTTGTCATCACAATGCTCCATGACACCTGTCATCACAGTGCTCCATGACTTTGTCAGCAATATGCTACATGACCTTGTCATTACAATGCTCTATGCGCTTGTCATCACAATACTCCATTACCATTGTCATCACAATCCTCCATGAACCTTGGGATCACATTGTTTCATGCCCTTATCATCACAATGCTCCATGCCCTTGTTTTCACAATGCTCCATGACCCCTGTCATCACATTACTCCATGAACTTTTTCAGCCCAATGCTCCATGGCCCTTGTCATCACAATGATCTATGCCCTTGTCATCCCAATGCTCCATGACACCTGTCACCACAATGATCCATGCCTTTGTTAGCAAAATGCTACATGAACTTGTCATTACAATGCTCTATGCGCTAGTCATCACAATTCTCCATTACCATTGTCATCACAATCCTCTATGAACTTTGGGATCACATTGCTTCATTACCTTGTCATCACAATGCTCCATGCTCCTTGAAATCAAAATGATCCATGACCTCTGTCATCACAATGTTCCAAACTCTTGTGATCACAATGTTCCATAACACTTGTCAACACAATGCTCCATTATGCCTGTCATCACAATACTCCATGCTCTTTTCATCACAATGCTCCATGACCTCTGTCATCACAATTCTCAATACACTTGTCATCACAATGCTCCCTGACACTTTTCATCAGAATGTTCCTTGAACACTGTCACGAAAAGGCTCCATGCCTTTTTCATCACAATACCCCATGCCATTTTCATCACAATGCTCAATGCCATTGTCATCACAATGGGCCATTACATATGTCATCACAATGCTCCCTGACACCTCTCTTCACAATACTGCATCAACTGGTCATCACATTGCTCCATGCCCTTGTCATCACAATGCGCCATTCCAACTGTCATCGCAACAATCCATGAAACTTATTAGACTAATGTTCCATGCCCTTGTCATCACAATGCTCCATGCCCTTGTTATCACAATGCTCCATGACCCCTGTCATCACAATGCACCGTGACTCCAGTCATCACAATTCTTCATGACCTTTGTCAACACAGTGGTCCATGCCCTCGTCATCAACAGTCTCTGTGACCTTTTTAACCACAGTGCTCCATGAACTTTTCATCACAATGCTCTTTGACCCTTGTCATCACAATGCTCTATGCCTTTCTCAGCACAATGCTCCATGACCCTTGTCATCACAATGCTCCCTGCCCTTCTCATCACAATGCACAACGACCTTGTCATTAAAATGCTCCATGACCTTTGTCATCACAAAGATCCATTACCCTTGGCATCACAATGCTCCATGTCATTGTCATCACAATGCTCCATGAACACTCTCATCACATTGCTCCATGACCTTGTCATCACAAAGCTCCATGACACATGTCATCAGAATGCTCCATGTCCTTCTCATCACAATGCTCCATGCCTTTGCCATCACAGTGCTCCATTACACTGTGATAACAATGCTCCATGATCCCTGCCATCACGATGTTCGGTGACATTGTCATCACAAGGCACCATGACCCTTCTCATCACAATACTCCAAGACCCCTGTAATGAGAATGCTCCATGCCCTTTATCATCTCAATGATCCATGAACCCTGTCATCACAATGCACCATGCCCATCATCATAATGCTTCAAGCTATTGTCATCACAATGAAATCAAAATGCTCCAAGACCTCAGTCATAACAATGCTCCAAACCCTTGTGATCACAATGTTCCATAACACTTGTCCTCACAGTGCCCCATGACGCTCGTCATCACAATTATCCATGGTCTTCACATCACAATGCTCCATGACCTTTGTCATCAGAATACTCAATATACTTGTCATCAAAATGCTCCCTGACTCTTGTTGTCTGTATGCTCATTGAACCCAGTCATGACAAGGCTCCATGCATTTTTCATCACAATGATTCATGCCCTTTTCATCACAGTGCACCAAGACCCCTTTAAACAAAATGCTCCATTCCCTTGTCATCACAAAGCTCAATGATACATGTCTTCAGAATGCTCCTTGGCCTTCTCTTCATAATGTTCCATGCCCATGTCATCACAATGTTCCAAGACCCCTGTAATCACAATGGTCCATGCCCCTTTTCATCAGTATGCTCCATGAGATTTGTCATCACAAGTCTCTATGAATTTCTCATCACAACGCTTCACGACCTTGTTTTGAAAATTCTCAATAGCCCTTGTCATCATAATGCTCCAAGCCCTAGTCATCACAATGCTCCATTATATTTGTCATCAAAATCCTCCATTACATTTGGCATCACAATGCTCCCTGCCATTGTCATCGCAATGGACCATGACATATGTCATCACAATGCTCCCTGACACCTGTCTTCACAATACACCATGACCTTCTCATCACAATAATCCATGTCCTTGTCATCCCAATGCACCATGTCCAATGTCATCACAATAATCTATGAAACTTATCACACCAATGCTCCATGGCCCTGTCACCACAATGCTCCAAACCCTTGTGATCACAATGTTCCATAACACTTGTCATCACAATGCTCCATGATGCTTGTCATCACAAAATTCCATGCCGTTTTCATCACAATGCTCCATGACCTTTGTCATCACAATTCTCAGTACACTTGTCATCACAATGCTCCCTGACACTTGTCATCAGAATGCTCCTTGATCACTGTCACGAAAAGGCTCCATGTTTTTCTCTTCACAATTCCCCATTCCATTTTCATCACAATGCTCCGTGACCATTGTCATCACAATGCTCCAAGCCTTTGTCTGAAAAATATTCCATGACACTTGTCATCAAAATGTGCCATTCACTTTTCATCACAACGGTCCAGAAACTTGTCATTGCAATGCTCCATAAACCTTGTAATCACAATGCTGCATACACTTCTCATCAAAATGCTTTCTCACCAGAGATATCACAGTGTTCCATCACTAGTCGTCACCATACTCCCTCACCCCTGTAATCACAATGTCCCATGACCCCTGTCATCACAATGCTACTTCCCTTTATCATCACAATGTTCCATGACCCCTGATAACACAATAATTTATAACCCCTGTCATCAAAATGTTCCAATACACTTTTCATCATATTGCTGCATGACCCTGTCATCAAAATACTCCCTGCCCTTCTCATCACAATGCACCATGCACTTATCATCAAAATGCTCCATGACCTTTGTCATCACAAAGCGCCATGACCCTTGGCATCACAATGATCCATGTCATTGTCATCACAATGCTCGATGAACCCTCTCATCATATTGCTCCATGCCCTTGTCATCATAAAGCTCCATGACACTTGTCATCACAATGCTCGATGCCCTTCTCATCACAATGCCCCATGCCCTTGTCATTACAATCCTCCATGACCCATGTATCACAGTGTTCCATGCCCTTATCATCACAATGCTCTTTGCCCACTCTCATCACAATAATCCATGAAACATTTCAGACCAATGCTCCATGCCCTTCTCATCACAATGCTCCTTTACCTCTGTCATAACAATGCTCCATGACACCTGCCTTCACAATGTTCCACGGCCTTGTCATCACAAGGCTCCATGACACTTGTCATCACAATGCTCCATGACCCCTGTAATCAAAATGCTCCATGCCCTTTTCATCAAAAAGCTACAAGACGCATGTCATCAGAATGTTCCATGGCCCTGTCACCACAATGCTCCATGCCCTTGTCATCACAATTCCCCAAGACCCTTGTAATCAAAATGCTCCATGCGTCTTTTCATCTCAATGCTACATGAACCCTGTCATCACAATGGACAATGCCCATCATCATAATGCTTCAGGCTATTGTCATCACAATGAAATCAATATGCTCCATGACCTCTGTCATCACAATGCTCCAATCCCTTGTGATCACAATGTTCCATAAAACTTATCATCACAACACCCTATGATGCTCATCATCACAATTATCCATGTTCTTCTCATCACAATGCTCCATGACCATTGTCATCACAGTGCTCAATACACTTGTCATCAAAATGCTCCCTGACACTTGTCATCAGTATGCTCCATTAACCCTGTCATGACACGTCTCCATGCCTTTTTCATCACAATGATCCATGCCCTTTTAATCACAATTCTCCAAGACCCCTGTAATCACAATGCTCCATGCCCTTGTCGTCACAAAACTCAATGACGCATGTCATGAGAATGCTCCATGGCCTTCTCCTCAAAATGCTCCATGCCCTTGTCATCACAATGCTCCAAGACCACTGTAATCACAATGCTCCATGTCCCATTTCATCAGAATCCTCCATGAGACTTGTCATCACAAGTCTCCATTGTATTCTCATAAAAGTGCTCCAGGAACTTGTCATCAAAATGCTCCATGATCCCTGTCATCACAATACTCCATGAACATTTTCAGCCCAATGTTCTATGAACTTCTCATCAAAATGCTCCATGACACCTGTCATCACAATACTCCATGAATATTTTCAGCCCAATGCTCCATGAACCTTGTCATCAAAATGATCCTTGCCCTTGTCATCCCAATACTCCATGACCCGTGTATTCGCAATGCTCCGTAACGCTTGTCATCACAGGGCTCCCTGACACCTGTCATCACAATGCTCCATGCCTTTGTCAGCAAAATGCTACCTAACCTGGTCATTGCAATGCTCTATTCGCTTGTCATCACAATACTCCATTACCATTGTCATCACAGTCCTCCATGAACCTTGGGATCACAGTGCTTCATGCCCTTGTCATCACAATGCTCCATGTTCCTTGAAATCAAAATGATCCATGACCTCTGTCATCACAAAGCTCCAAACCCTTGTGATGACAATGTTCAATAACACTTTTCATCACAACGCGCCATGATGCCTGTCATCACAATAATCCATGCCCTTTTCATCAAAATGCTCCATGACCTCTGTCATCACAATTCTCAATACACTTGTCATCACAATGGCCCATGCCTTTTTCATCACAATGCTCCTTGCCAGTGTCATCAAAATACTCCACAAGCTTGTCATCAGAATACTCCATGACCCTATTCATCACAATTCTCCATGCACCTGTCAACACAATGCTCCCTGACCCTTGTCATCACAATGCTCCAAGCCATTGTCATCACAAAGCTCCATTACCTTTGTCATCAGAATCCTCCATGACACTTGGCATCAAAATGCTCCATGCCATTGTCATCACTATGGGCCATTACATATGTCATCACAATGTTCCCTGACACCTGTCTTCAAAATACTGCATGACCTGGTCATCACAATGCTCCATGCCCTTGTCATCACAATGCGCCATTCCAACAGTCATCACAATAATCCATGAAACTTATTAGACAAATGCTCCATTCCCTTGTTATCACAATGCTCCATAACCCCTGTCATCACAATGCTCCATGCCTCCATTCATCACAATGCTTCATGACATTTGTCATCACAATGGTCCATGCCCTCGTCATCAACCGTCTCTGTGACATATTTAACCACAATGCTCCATGAACTTTTCATCACAATGCTCTATGCCTTTCTCAGCACAATGCTCCATGACACTTGTCATAACAATGCTCCATGCGCTTGTCAGCACAATGCTTCATGACCCATGTCATCACAATGCACCCTGCAATTCTCATCACAGTGCTCCACAATCTTGTCACCACAATGCTCCATAAAACTTGTCATCACAATGCTCCATGCACTTCTCATCAAAATTCTCTCTCACCAATGATATCACAATGTTACATCATTATTCATCTCAATACTCCCTCAACACTGTCGTCCCAATGTTCCCTGACTTCTGTCTTAGCAATGCTACATGCACATATCATCACAAAGTTCGATGACCCCTGACATCACAATGTTCCATAACGCCTGTCATCAAAATGCTCCATAACACTTTTCCTCAAAATGCTCAATGACCCCTGATATCACAATGTTCCATAACACTTGTCATCATAATTCTCCATGATCCTTTTCATCAAAATGCTCCATGACCCCTGATATCACAATGTTCCATAAACACTGTCATCAAAATATTCCATGACCCTTTTCATCATATTGCTCTATGACCCTGTCATCACAATGCTCCCTGCCCTTCTCATCACAATGTACCACGCCCTTGTCATCAAAATGCTCCATGACCTTTGTCATCACAAAGCTCCATGACAATTGGCATCTCAGTGCTCCATGCCATTGTCATCACAATCCTCCATGAACCCTCTAATCACAATGCTCCATGCCCCTTTGCATCTCAATGCTCCATGAACCCTGTCATCAAAATGCACCATGCCCATCATCATAATGCTTCAGGCTATTGTCATCACAATGAAATCAAAATATTCGATGATCTATCTCATCACAATGCTCCAAATCCTTGTGATCACAATGTTCCATAACACTTATCATCACAATGCCCCATGACGCTCATCATCACAATTATCCATGGTCTTCTCATCACAGTGCTCCATGACATTTGTCATCACAATGCTCTATACACTTGTCATCACAATGCTCCCTGACACTTGTCATCAGTATGCTCCTGGAACCCTGTCATGACAAGGCTCCATACCATTTTCATAACAATGATCCATGCCAATTTCATCACAATGCTCCAAGACACCAGTAATCAAAATGCTCCATGCCCTTGTCATCACAATGCTCCAAGACCCATGTAATCACAATACTCCTTGCCCCTTTTCATCAGAATGCTCCCTGAGACTTGTTATTACAAAGCTCCATGGTCTTCTCATCACAATGCTCCAGGAACTTTTCATCACAGTGCTCCATTCCCTTGTCATCACAATGCTCCATGACCCCTGTCCTCACAATTCTTCCTGAACATTTTCAGTCCTATTCTCCAGGAAATTCTCATCACAATGCTTCATGATCCCTATCATCACAATGCTCCATGACCACTGTCATCACAACGCTCCATGACCCCTGACAACACAGTGATCCGGGACTCTTGTCATCACAATGCTCCATTCCCTAGTCATCACAATGCTCCATGAACATTTTCAGCCCAATGCTCCATGACACTTGTCATCACAATGATCCTTGTCCTTGCCATCCCAATGCTCCATGACCCATGTAATCACAATGATCCGTGATGCTTCTCATCACAGTGCTCTATGACCCTTATCATCACAATGCTCCATGCCTGTGTCAGCAAAATGCTACATGGCCTTGTCATCAAAATGCTCCATTTGCTTGTCATCACAATACTCCCTTACCATTGTCATCACAATCCTCCAAGAACCTTGGGATCACATTGCTTCATGCCCTTTTCATCACAATGCTCCATGGTCCTTGAAAACAAAATGATCCATGACTTCTATCATCACAATTATCCAAACCCTTGTGATCACTATGTTCCATAACACTTGTCATCACAATGCTCCATGATGCCTGTCATCACAATTCTCCATGCCCTTTTCATCAAAATGCTCCATGATCTTTTTCATCACAATTCTCAATACACTTGTCATCACAATGTTCCCTGACACATGTCATCAGAATGCTCCGTGAAACCTGTCATGAAATGGCTTCATGCCTTTTTCATCACAATGCTCCATGCCCTTTTCATCACAATGCTCCATGCCATTGTCATCACAATACTTCACAAGCTTCTCATCAGAACACTCCATGACACTTGTCATCACAATTCTCCATGGCCACTGTCATCACAATGCTCCATACCCCTTGTCATTACTGTGCTACATGACGCTAGTCATCACAATTATCCATGGTCTTCTCATCACAATGCTCCACGCACTTGTCATCAAAATGCTCCATGACCCTTGTCATCACAATGCTCCATGGCCACAGTCATCACAAATCTCCTCGTTCTTGGCATCACTATGCTCCATGACACTTCTCATCACCGTGTTACATGAATTGTCATCAGAATTGTCTATGCACTTGTCATCGCAATGCTCCATGACCCCTGTCATAGGAAGCTCCATGTGCTTCTCATCACAATGCTTCATGAACTTGTCATCAAAATTCTCAATGGCCCTTGTCATCACAATGCTCCATGCCCTTGTCATCACAATGCTCCATGTCCCTTGTCATCACAATGCTCCATGACACTTGGCATCACAATGTTCCATTCCATTGTCATTGCAATGGACCATGACATATGTCATCACAATGCTCCCTGAGACCTGTCTTCAAAATACTCCATGACCTTCTCATCACCATGCCCCATGCCTTTGTCATCACATTGCACCATGCCCACTGTCATCACAATAATCCATGAAACATGTCAGGCCAATGCTCCATGCCCCTGTCATCACAATGCTCATTGCCTTTTCATCACAATGTTCTATGACCCCTGTCATCACAATGCTCCATGACTCCCGTCATCACAATTCTTCATGACCTTTGTCATCACAATGGTCCATGCCCTCGTCATCACAAGGCTCTGTGACCTTTGTCACCAAAATGCTCCATGAAATTTTCATCACAATGCTCGTTGACGCTTGTCATCACAATGCTCCATGCCTTTGTCAGCACAGTGCTCCATGACCCATGTCATCACAATGCGCCATGTGCTTGTCATCACAATGCTCCACAACCTTGTCCTCACAATGCTCCATAAAACTTGCCATCACAATGCTCCATGCACTTCTTATCAAAATGCTCTCTCACGAATGATATCAAAATGTTCCCTCACTAGTCATCACAATACACCCACTCCCCTGTCATCACAATGGTCCACAACACCGTCATGAAAGTGTTCCATGGCTCCTGACATCACAACCTTCCATAACCCCTGTCATCAAAATGTTCCATGACACTTTTCATCAAATTGCTCCATGACCCTGTCATCACAATGCTCCCTGCCCTTCTCATCACAATGTACCACGCCCTTGTCAGCAAAATGCTCCATGACCTTTGTCATCACAAAGCTCCATGACAATTGTCATCTCAATGCTCCATGCCATTGTCATCACAATGCTCCATGAACCCTCTAATCACAATGCTCCATGCCCCTTTGCATCTCAATGCTCCATGAACCCTGTCATCAAAATGCACCATGCCCATCATCATAATGCTTCAGGCTATTGTCATCACAATGAAATCAAAATATTCGATGATCTATCACATCACAATGCTCCAAATCCTTGTGATCACAATGTTCCATAACACTTATCATCACAATGCCCCATGACGCTCATCATCACAATTATCCATGGTCTTCTCATCACAGTGCTCCATGACCTTTGTCATCACAATGCTCTATACACTTGTCATCACAATGCTCCCTGACACTTGTCATCAGTATGCTCCTGGAACCCTTTCATGACAAGGCTCCATACCATTTTCATAACAATGATCCATGCCAATTTCATCACAATGCTCCAAGACACCAGTAATCACAATGCTCCATGCCCTTGTCATCACAATGCTCCAAGACCCCTGTAATCACAATACTCCATGCCACTTTTCATCAGAATGCTCCATGAGACTTCTTATTACGAGGCTCCATGGTCTTCTCATCACAATGCTCCAGGAACTTTTCATCACAGTGCTCCATTCCCTTGTCATCACAATGCTCCATGACCCCTGTCCTCACAATACTTCCTGAACATTTTCAGTCTTATTCTCCAGGAAATTCTCATCACAATGCTTCATGATCCCTATCACCACAATGCTCCATGACCACTGTCATCACAACGCTCCATGACCCCTGACAACACAGTGATCCGGGACTCTTGTCATCACAATGCTCCATTCCCTAGTCATCACAATGCTCCATGAACATTTTCAGCCCAATGCTCCATGACACTTGTCATCACAATGATCCTTGTCCTTGCCATCCCAATGCTCCATGAACCCTGCAATCACAATGATCCGTGATGCTTCTCATCACAGTGCTCCATGACCCTTATCATCACAATGCTCCATGCCTGTGTCAGCAAAATGCTACATGACCTTGTCATCACAATGCTCCATTTGCTTGTCATCACAATACTCCCTTACCATTGTCATCACAATCCTCCATGAACCTTGGGATCACATTGCTTCATGCCCTTGTCATCACAATGCTCCATGGTCCTTGAAAACAAAATGATCCATGACCTCTGTCATCACAATGCTCCAAACCCTTGTGATCACAAAGTTCCATAACACTTGTCATCACAACGCTCCATGATGCCTGTCATCACAATTCTCTATGCCCTTTTCGTCAAAATGCTCCATGATCTTTTTCATCACAATTCTCAATACACTTGTCATCACAATGTTCCCAGAAAGTTGTCATCAGAATGCTCCGTGAAACCTGTCATGAAATGGCTTCATGCCTTTTTCATCACAATGCTCCATGCCCTTTTTATCACAATGCTCCATGCCATTGTCGTCACAATACTCCACAAGCTTGTCATCAGAATGCTCCATGACACTTGTCATCACATTTCTCCATGGCCACTGTCATCACAATGCTCCATACCCCTTGTCATTATTGTGCTCCATGACGCACGTCATCACAATTATCCATGGTCTTCTCATCACAATGCTCCACGCCCTTGTCATCAAAATGCTCCATGACCCTTGTCATCACAATGCTCCATGGCCACTGTCATCACAATGCTCCATTCCCCTTGTCATTACAGTGCTCCATGACGCTCGTCATCACAATTATCCATGGTCTTCTCATCACAATGCTCCACGGTCTTGCCATCACAATGCTCCATGCCTTGGTCATCACAATGCTCCATGTCACCTGTCATCACAAATCTCCTCGTTCTTGGCATCACTATGCTCCATGACACTTCTCATCACCGTGTTACATGAATTGTCATCAAAATTCTCTATGCACTTGTCATCGCAATGCTCCATGACCCCTGTCATAGGAAGCTCCATGTGCTTCTCATCACAATGCTTCATGAACTTGTCACCAAAATTCTCAATGGCCCTTGTCATCACAATGCTCCATGCCATTGTCATCACAATGCTCCATGTCCCTTGTCATCACAATGCTCCATGACCCCTGCCATCACTTTGTTCCATGGCCTTGTCATCACAAAGCTCCATGATCCTTCTCATCACAATGCTCCAAGAACACTGTAATCACAGTGCTCTATTCCCCATTTCATCTCAATGATCCATGAACACTGTCATCAAAATGCACCATGCCAATCATCATAATGCTTCATGCTATTGTCATCACAATGAAATCAAAATGCTCCATGACCTATGTCATAACAATGCTCCAAACCCTTGTGATCACAATATTCCATAACACTTGTCATCACAATGCCCCATGACACTCGTCATCAAAATTATGCATGGTCTTCTCATCACAATGCTCCATGACCTTCGTCATGACAATGCTCAATACACTTGTCATCAAAATACTCCCTGATACTTGTTGTCTGTATGCTCCTTGAACCCTGTCATGACAAGGCTCCATGCATTTTTCATCACAATGATCCATGCCCTATTCATCACAATGCTCCAAGACCCCTTTAATCACAATGCTCCATTCCCTTGTTATCACAAAGCTCAATGATGCATGCGATCAGAATGCTCCTTGGTCTTCTCCTCACAATGCTCCATACCTTTGTCATCACGAAGTTCCAGGACCCCTGTAATCACAATGCTCCATGCCCCTTTTCATCAGTATGCTTCATAAGACTTGTCATTACAAGGCTCCATGGTTTTGTCATCACAATACTCCAGGACTTGTCATCACAATGCTTCACGACCTTGTCATGAAAATTTTCATTGACCCTTGTCATCATAATGCTCCAAGCCCTAATCATCACAACACTCCATTATATTTGTCTGCACAATCCTCCATTACATTTGGCATCACAATGCTCCATGGCATTGTCATCGCAATGGACCATGACATATGTCATCACAATGCTCCCTGACACCTGTCTTCACAGTACTCCATGACCTTCTCATCAAAATGCTCCATGCCCCTGTCATCACAATGCTACATGCCCTTGTCATCACAATGCTCCATGACCCCTGTCATCACAATGATCCGTGACTCCAGTCAACACAATGCTTCATAAAGTTTGTCATCACAATGGGCCATGCCCGCGTCATCACAAGGCTCTGTGACCATTTTAACCCCAATGCTCCATGAACTTTTCATCACAATTCTCTGTGACCCTTGTCATCAAAATGATCCGTGTCTTTGTCAGAACAATGCTCCATGACCATTGTCATCACAATGTGCCATGCCCATTTCAGCACAACGGTCCACAACTTTGTCATTGTAATGCTCCATAAACCTTGTAATCACAATGGTCCATGCACTTCTCATCAAAATGCTCTCTCACCAGAGATATCACAATGTTCCATCACTAGTCATCACAATACTCCCTCACCCATGTAATCACAATGTTCCATGACCCTGTCATCACACTGCTACATCCCCATATCATCACAATGTTCGATGACCCCTGACATCACAATATTCCATAACACCTGTCATCAAAATGTTCCATGACACATTTCATCAAATTGCTCCATGACGCTGTCATCACAATAATCCCTGCCCTTCTCATCAAAATGCACAATGCCCTTGCCATCAAAATGCTTCATCACCTTTGTCATCACAAAGATCCATGACACTTGGCATCACAATGCTCCATGTCATTGTCATCACATTGCTCCATGCCATTGTCTTCACATAGCTCCATGACACATGTCATCAGAATGCTCCATGATCTTCTCATCACAATGCTCCATGCCCTTGCAATCACAATGCTCCATTACCCCGTCATAACAATGCTCCATGACACCTGCCATCACGATGTTCCATGGCCTTGTCATCACAAAGCTCCATGACCCTTCTCATCACAATGCTCCAAGAACACTGTAATCACAGTGCTCTATGCCCCGTTTCATCTCAATGATCCATGAACCCTGTCATCAAAATGCACCATGCCCATCATCATAATGCTTCATGCTATTGTCATCACAATGAAATCAAAATGCTCCATGACCTATGTCATAACAATGCTCCAAAACCTTGTGATCACAATATTCCATAACACTTGTCATCACAATGCCCCATGACGCTCGCCATCAAAATTATGCATGGTCTTCTCATCACAATGCTCCATGACCTTCGTCATCACAATGCTCAATTCACTTGTCATCAAAATGCTCCCTGACACTTGTTATCTGTATGCTCCTTGAAACCTGTCATGACAAGGCTCCATGCCTTTTCCATCACAATGATCCATGCATTTTTCATCATAATGCTCCTTAACCATGTAATCACAATGCTCCATGCCCTTGTCATCACAAAGCTCAATGACACATGCCATCAGAATTCCCCTTGGTCTTCTACTCACTATGCTCCATACCCTTGTCATCACAATGTTCCTAGACCCATGTAATCACAATGCTCCATGCCCCTTTTCATCAGTATGCTCCATGAGACTTTTCATCACAAGGCTCTATGGTTTTGTCATCACAATGCTCCAGGAACTTGTCATCACAAAGCTTCACGAACTTGTCATGAAAATTTTCAATGGCCCTTGTCATTATAATGCTCCAAGGCCTAATCATCACAATGCTCCATTTCATTTGTCATCACAATCCTCCATTACATTTGGCATCACAATTCTCCATGCCATTGTCATTGCAATGGACCATGACATATGTCATCACAATGCTCCCTGACACCTGGCTTCACAATACTCCATGACCTTATTATCACAATGCTCCTTGCCCTTGTCATCAAAATGCACCATGCCTACTCTCATCACAATAATCTATGTAACTTGTCAGACCAATGCTCCATGCCCTTGTCATCACAATGCTCCATGACACCTGTCATCACAATGCTCTGTGACTCCAGTCATCACAAAGCTTCAAAACGTTTGCCATCACAATGTTCCATGCCCGCGTCATCACAACTCTCTGTGACCTTTGTAACCACAATGCTCCATGAACTTTTCATCACAATTCTCTGTGGCACTTGTCATCACAGTGCTCCATGTCTTTGTCAGTACAATGCTCCATGACCATTGTCATCACAATGTGCCATGCGCATTTCATCACAGCGGTCCACAACCTTGGCATTGCAGTGCTCCATAAACGTTGTAATCACAGTGGTCCATGCTGTTCTCATCAAAATGCTCTCTCACCAGAGATATCACAATGTTCCATCACTAGTCATCACAATACTCGCTCACTCCTGTAATCACAATGTTCCATGACCATGTCATCACACTGCTACATCCCCTTATCATCACAAAGTTCCATGACCCCTGCCATCACAATGTTCCATAACCCCTGTCATCAAAATGCTCCATGACCCTTTCCATCCCAAAGCTCCAAGACCCCTGACATCACAATGTTCTATAACCACTGTCATCAAAATGTTCCATTACAATTTTTATCACATTGCTGCATGACCCGGTCATCAAAATGCTCCCTGCCCTTCTCATCACAATGCACCATGCACTTGTCATCAAAATGCTCCATGACTTGTCATCACAAAGCTCCATGACCCTTGGCATCACAATGCTCCATATCATTGTCATCACAATGCTCCATGAACACTCTCATCACAATGCTCCATGCCCTTGTTATCACAATGTTCGTAGACCCCTGTAATCAGAATGCACCATGCCCCTTTCCATCACTATGCTCCATGAGAATTGTCTTCACAAGGCTCCATGGTTTTCTAATCACAAAGCTCCAGGACCTTGTCATCACAATGCTTCACGACATTGTCATGAATATTCTCAATGGCCCTTGTCATCATAATGCTCCAAGCCCTAGTCAACACAATGCTCCATTATATTTGTCATCACAATCCTCCATTACATTTGGCATCACAGTGCTCCATGCCATTGTCATCGCAATGGACCATGACATATGTCATCACAATGCTCCATGACACCTGTCTTCACAATAATCCATGACCTTCTCATCACAATGCTCCATGCCCTTGTCATCACAATGCACCATGTCCACTGTCATCACAATAATATATGAAACTTGTCAGACCAATGCTCCATGCCCGTGTCATCACAATGCTCCATGCCCTTGTCATCACAGTGCTCCATTTCCCCTGTCATCACAATGCTCCATGACTCCAGTCATCACAATGCTTCATAACGTTTGTCAACACAACGGTCCATGCTTGTGTCATCAAAAGGCTCTGTGTCCTTTGTAACCACAATGCTCCATGAACTTTTCATCACAATGCTCCTTGACCCTTGTCATCACAATGCTCCATGCCTTTTTCAAAACAATGCTCCATGACTCTTGTCATCACAATGTGCCACGCGCTTTTCATCACAATGATCAACATCTTTGTCATTGCTACGCACCATAAACCTTGTAATCACAATGCTCCATGCACTTCTCCTCCCAATGCTCTCTCACCTGAGATATCACAATGTTCCGTCACTAGTTATCACAATCCTCCCTCACCCCTGTAATCACAATGTTCCATGACCCCTGTCATCACAATCCTACAACCCATTATCAGCACAATGTTCCATGACCACTGACATCAAAATGTTCCATAACCCCTGTCATCAAAATGCTCCATGACGCTTTTCATCCCAAAGATCCATGACACCTGGCATCACAATGTTCTATAACCCCTGTCATCAAAATATTCCATTACACTTTTCATCAAATTGCTGCATGACCCTGTCATCAAAATGTTCCCTGCCCTTCTCATCACAATGCACCACACACTTGTCATCAAAATGCTCCATGACCTTTGTCATCACCAAGCTCCATGACCCTTGGCATCACAATGTTCCATGTCATTGTCATCACAATGCTCCATGAACCATCTCATCACATTTCTCCATGCGATTGTCATTACAAAGCTCCATGACACTTGTAATCACAATGCTCCATGCCCTTGTCAATACAATCCTCCATGACCCATGTATAACAGTGTTCCCTGCCCTTGTCATCACAATGCTCCATGCCCACTCTCATCACAGTAATCCATGAAAAATTTCAGACCAATGCTCAATGCCCTTCTCATCAAAATGCTCCATTACCTCTGTCATAACAATGCTCCATGACCCCTGCCATCAAAATGTTCCACTGCCTTGTCATCACAAGGCTCCATGACCCTTGTCACCACAATGCTCCAAGAACCCTGTAATCACAATGCTCCATGCCCTTGTCAGCACAAAGCTCCATGACGCATGTCATCAGAATGTTAGTTGTCCTTCTCATCAAAATGCTCCATGCCCTTGTCATCACAATGCTCCAAGACCCCTGTAATCTCAATGCTCCATGCCCCTTTTCATCTCAGTGCTCCATGAACCCTGTCAGCACAATGCACCATGCCCATCATCATAAAGCTTCAGGCTATTGTCATCAAAATGAAATCAAAATTCTCCATGACCTCTGTCATCATAATGCCCCAAACCCTTGTGATCAC
Organism: Mesoplodon mirus; assembly: GCF_964341445.2. NCBI lineage: Eukaryota > Metazoa > Chordata > Mammalia > Artiodactyla > Ziphiidae > Mesoplodon > Mesoplodon mirus. Next base: position 3,845,213 of record NW_028295819.1, on the reverse strand, counting down.
AATGTTCAATAACACTTATCATCACAACACTCCATGACGATTATCATCACAGTTATCCATGGCCTTCTCATCACAATGCTCCATGACATTTGTCATCACAATTCTCAATACACTTGTCATCACAATGCTCCCTGACACTTGTCGTCAGAATGCTCCTTGAAACCTGTCACGAAAAGGCACCATGCCTTTTTCATCACAATGCCCAATGCTGTTTTCATCACAATACTCCATGCCATTGTCATCAAAATACTCCCCAAGCTTGTCATCAGAATGCTCCATGACCCTTGTCATCACAATTCTCCATGCACTTGTCAGCACAATGCTCCCTGACCCTTTTCATCACAATTCTCCAATCCATTGCCATTACAATGCTCCATTACCTTTGTCATCAGAATTCTCCATGACATTTGGCATCACAAGGCTCCATGCCATTGTCATCACAATGGGCCATACTTATGTCATCACAATGCTCCCTGACACCTCTCTTCACAATACTGCATGACCTGGTCATCACAATGCTCCATGCCCTTGTCATCAGAATGTGCCATTCCAAATGTCATCGCAATAATCCATGAAACTTATTAGACCAATGCTCCATGCCCTTGTCATCACAATGCTCCATACCCTTTTTATCACAATGCACCATGACCCCTCTCATCACAATGCACCGTGACTCCAGTCATCACAATGATTCATGACCTTTGTCATCACAATGGTCCATGCCCTCGTCATCAACAGTCTCTGTGACATTTTTAACCACAATGCTCCATGAATTTTTCATCACAATGCTCTTTGACCGATGTCATCACAAAGCTCTATGCCTTTCTCAGCACAATGCTCCAACACTTGTCATCACAGTACTCCATGACCCCTGTCATCACAATGCTCCGTGACTCCAGTCATCACAATGCTTCATAACATTTGTCATCAAAATGGTCCATGCCGACATCATCACAAGGCTCTGTGACATTTTTAACGACAATGCTGCATGAACTTTTCATCTCAATGCACTGTGACCCTTGTCATCACAGTGCTCCATGCCTTTGTCAGAAAAATGCTCCATGACCCTTGTCATCACAATGTGCCACATGCTTTTTATCCCAACGTTCCACATATTTGTCATCGCAATGCTCCATAAAACTTGTAATCACAATGCTCCATGCCCTTCTCATCACAATGCTCCAATACACCTGTCATAACAATGCTCCAAGACTCTGCCATCACAGTGTTCCACGCCCTTGTCATCACAAGGCTCCATGACACTTGTCATCACAATGCTTCAAGACGCCTGTAATTACAATGCTCCATGCCCTTGTCATCACAAAGCTCCATGACAAGTCATCAGAATGTTCCATGTCCTTCTCATCAAAATGCTCCATGCTCTTGTCGTCACAATGCTTCAAGACACCTGAAATCACAATGCTCCATGCCACATTTCATCTCAATGCTCCATGGACCCTGTCATCACAATGCATCATGTCCATCATCATAATGCTTCTGGCTATTGTCAGCACAATAAAACAAAATTCTCCATGACCTCTGTCATCACAATGCTCCATGACCCATGTCATCAAAATACTCCGTGAACATTTTCAGCCCAATGCTCCATGACCCTTCTCATCACAATTATCCATGACCCCACTATTCAAAATTCTCCGTGACACTTGTCATCACACTCCTCCATGACACATGTCATCACAATGCTCCATGCCTTTGTTAGCAAAATTCTACATGACATTGTCATTACAATGCTCCAAGACCCCTGTAATCACAATGCTCCATGCCCTTTTTCATCTCAATGGTCCATGAACCCTCTCATCACAATGCACCATGCCCATCATCATAATGCTTCAGGCTATTGTCATCACAATGAAATCAATATTCTCCATGACCTCTGTCATCATAATGCTCCAAACCCTTGTGATCACAATGTTCCATAACACTTATCATCAGAACACCCCATGATGCTCATCATCACAATTATCCATGGTCTTCTCATCAAAATGCTCCATGATCTTTGTCATCACAATGCTCAATACACTTGTCTTTACAATGCTCCTTGACAATTGTCTTCTGTATGCTCCTTGAACCCTGTCATGACAAGGCTCCAGGCCTTTTTCATCACAATGATCCATTCCCTTTTCATCACAATGCTCCAAGACCCTTTTAATCACAATGCTCCATACCCTTGTCATCACAAAGCCCCATGACGCATGTCATCAGAATGCTCCATGGCCTTCTCCTCACAATGCTCCATGTCATTGTCAACACAATGCTCCTTGTACCCTCTCATCACATTGCTCCATGCCATTGTCAGTACAATCCTCCATGACCCATGTATCACAGTGTTCTGTGCCGTGGTCATCACAATGCTCCACCCCACTCTCATCACAAAAATCTATGAAATATTTCAAACCAATGTTCAATGCCCTTCTCATCACAATGCTCCATTACCTCTGTCATAACAATGCTCCTGGACCCCTGCCATTACAATGTTCCACGGCCTTGTCATCGCAAGGCTCCATGACACTTCTTATCACAATGCTGAAGCCCCTGTAATCACAATGCTCCAGGCCCTTGTCATCACAAAGCTCCATGACGCATGTAATCAGAATGTTCCATGGCCTTCTCATCACAATGGTCCATGCCCTTTTCATCACAATGCTCCAAGACCCTTGTAAACACAATGCTCCATGCCCCTTTTCATCTCAATGCTCCATGAACCCTGTCATCACAATCCACCATGCCCATCATCATAATATTTCAGGTTATTGTCATTACAATGAAATCAAAATTCTCCATGACCTCTGTCATCATAATGCTCCAAACCCTTGTGATCACAATGTTCCATAACACTTATCAACACAACACCCCATGACGCTCATCATCACAATTATCCATGGTCTTCTCATCACAATGCTCCATGATCTTGGTCATCACAATGCTCAGTACAATTGTCATCACAATGCTCCCTGACACTTGTCATCAGTATGCTCTTGAACACTGTCATGACAAGGCTCCATGCCGTTTTCATCACAATGATCCATGAAATTTAATCACAATGCTCCAAGACCCCTGTAATCACAGTGCTCCATGCCCTTGTCATCACAAAGCTCCAAGACGCATGTAATCAGAATGCTCCATGGCCTTCTCCTCACAATGCTCCATGACCTTGTCATCACAATGCTCCAAGACCCCTCTAATTACAATGCTCCATGCCCCTTTTCATCAGAATGCTCCAAGAGACTTGTCATCACAAGTCTCCATGGTCATCTCATCACAATGCTCCAGGACAGTGTCAGCAGCATGCTCCATTCCCTTGTCATCACAATGCTCCATGACACCTGTCATCACAATACCCCATGAACATTTTCAGCCCAATGCTCCATGAATATTTTCATCCCAATGCTCCATGACCTTCTCATCACAATGCTCCATGACAAATATCATCACAATGCTCCATGATCACTGTCATCACAACACTCCATGACACCTGACAACACAATGATCCCAGTCTCTTGTCATCATAAAGCTCCATGACCCCTGTCATCACAAAAATCCATGAACATTTTCAGCCCAATGCTCCATGACACTTGTCATCCCAATGATCCATGACCCCTGTATTCACAATGCTCCGTGACACTTGTCATCACAGTGTCCCATGACACCTGTCATCACAATGCTCCATACCTTTGTCAGCAAAACTTTACATGACTTTGTCATTACAATGCTGTATGCGCTTGTCATCACAATACTACTTTACCATTGTCATCACAATCCTCCATGAAACTTGGGGTCACATTGCTTCATGCCCTTGTCATCACAATGCTCCGTGATCCTTGAAATCAAAATGATCCATGACCTCTGTCATCACAATGCTACAAACCCTTGTGATCACAATGTTCCATAGCACTTGTCATCACAACGCACCATGATGCGTGTCATCACAATACTCCATGCATTTTTCATCGCAATGCTCCATGACCATTGTCATCACAATTCTCAATACGCTTGACATCACAATGCTCCCTGACACTTGTCGTCAGAATGCTCCTTGAACCCTGTCACGAAAATGCTCCATTCCTTTTTCATCACAATGCCCCATGCCATTTTCACCACAATGCACAATGTCATTGGCATCAAAATACTCCAGAAGCTTGTCATCAGAATGCTCCATGACCCTTGTCATCACCATGCTGCATTCCCTTGTAATCACAATGCTCCCTGACCCCTGTCATCACAATACTCCATGAATTTTTTCAGCCCAATGCTCCATGACCTTCTCATCACAATGTTCCATGAACAATGTCATCACAATGCTCCATGACCACTGTCATCACAACACTCCATGACACCTGACAACAAAATGATCCGGGACTCTTGTCATCACAATGCTCCAAGACCCCTGTAATCACAATGCTCCATGACCCCTGTCATCACAATACTCCATGAACATTGCCAGGCCAATGCTCCAGGACACTTGTCATAACAATGATCCATGCCCTTGTCATCCCAATGCTCCATGACCCCTCTATTCACAATGCTCCGTGACTCTTGTCATCACAGTGCCCCATGACACCTGTCATCAAAATGCTCCATGCCTTTGTCAGGAAAATGCTACATGAACTTGTCATTACAATGCTCTATGTGCTTGTCATCACAATACTCCTTTACCATTGTCATCACAAAACTCCAAGAACCTTGGGATCACATTGCTTCATGCCCTAGTCATCACAATGCTCCCTGTCACCTATATTCCCAATACAGCATGACCTGGTCATCACAATGCTCCACGCCCTTGTCATTACAATGTGCCATTCCAACTCTCATAACAATAATACATGAAACTTATTGGAACAATGCTCCATGCCCTTGTCATCACAAAGCTCCATGCCCTTGTTATCACAATGTTCCAAGACCCCTGTAATCAGAATGCTCCATACCCATTTTCATCAGTATGCTCCATGAGACTTGTCATCACAAGGCTCCATGGTTTTTTCATCACAATGCTCCAGGAACTTGTCATCACAACGCTTCACGACATTGTCATGAAAATTCTCAATGGCCCTTGTCATCATAATGCTCCAAGCCCTAGTCATCACAATCGTCCAATATATTTGTCATCACAATCCTCCATTACATTTGGCATCACAATGCTCCCGGCCATTGTCATCGCAATGGACCATGACATATGTCATCACAATGCTCCCTGACACCTGTCTTCACAATACTCCATGACCTTGTCATCACAACGCTCCATGCCCTTGTCATCACAATGCACCATGTCCACTGTCATCACAATAATCTATGAAACTTGTCAGACCAATGCTCCATGCCCCTCTCATCACAATGCTCCAATACACCTGTCATAACAATGCTCCAAGACTCTGCCATCACAGTGTTCCACGCCCTTGTCATCACAAGGCTCCATGACACTTGTCATCACAATGCTTCAAGACGCCTGTAATTACAATGCTCCATGCCCTTGTCATCACAAAGCTCCATGACAAGTCATCAGAATGTTCCATGTCCTTCTCATCAAAATGCTCCATGCTCTTGTCGTCACAATGCTTCAAGACACCTGAAATCACAATGCTCCATGCCACATTTCATCTCAATGCTCCATGGACCCTGTCATCACAATGCATCATGTCCATCATCATAATGCTTCTGGCTATTGTCAGCACAATAAAACAAAATTCTCCATGACCTCTGTCATCACAATGCTCCATGACCCATGTCATCAAAATACTCCGTGAACATTTTCAGCCCAATGCTCCATGACCCTTCTCATCACAATTATCCATGACCCCACTATTCAAAATTCTCCGTGACACTTGTCATCACACTCCTCCATGACACATGTCATCACAATGCTCCATGCCTTTGTTAGCAAAATTCTACATGACATTGTCATTACAATGCTCCAAGACCCCTGTAATCACAATGCTCCATGCCCTTTTTCATCTCAATGGTCCATGAACCCTCTCATCACAATGCACCATGCCCATCATCATAATGCTTCAGGCTATTGTCATCACAATGAAATCAATATTCTCCATGACCTCTGTCATCATAATGCTCCAAACCCTTGTGATCACAATGTTCCATAACACTTATCATCAGAACACCCCATGATGCTCATCATCACAATTATCCATGGTCTTCTCATCAAAATGCTCCATGATCTTTGTCATCACAATGCTCAATACACTTGTCTTTACAATGCTCCTTGACAATTGTCTTCTGTATGCTCCTTGAACCCTGTCATGACAAGGCTCCAGGCCTTTTTCATCACAATGATCCATTCCCTTTTCATCACAATGCTCCAAGACCCTTTTAATCACAATGCTCCATACCCTTGTCATCACAAAGCCCCATGACGCATGTCATCAGAATGCTCCATGGCCTTCTCCTCACAATGCTCCATGTCATTGTCAACACAATGCTCCTTGTACCCTCTCATCACATTGCTCCATGCCATTGTCAGTACAATCCTCCATGACCCATGTATCACAGTGTTCTGTGCCGTGGTCATCACAATGCTCCACCCCACTCTCATCACAAAAATCTATGAAATATTTCAAACCAATGTTCAATGCCCTTCTCATCACAATGCTCCATTACCTCTGTCATAACAATGCTCCTGGACCCCTGCCATTACAATGTTCCACGGCCTTGTCATCGCAAGGCTCCATGACACTTCTTATCACAATGCTGAAGCCCCTGTAATCACAATGCTCCAGGCCCTTGTCATCACAAAGCTCCATGACGCATGTAATCAGAATGTTCCATGGCCTTCTCATCACAATGGTCCATGCCCTTTTCATCACAATGCTCCAAGACCCTTGTAAACACAATGCTCCATGCCCCTTTTCATCTCAATGCTCCATGAACCCTGTCATCACAATCCACCATGCCCATCATCATAATATTTCAGGTTATTGTCATTACAATGAAATCAAAATTCTCCATGACCTCTGTCATCATAATGCTCCAAACCCTTGTGATCACAATGTTCCATAACACTTATCAACACAACACCCCATGACGCTCATCATCACAATTATCCATGGTCTTCTCATCACAATGCTCCATGATCTTGGTCATCACAATGCTCAGTACAATTGTCATCACAATGCTCCCTGACACTTGTCATCAGTATGCTCTTGAACACTGTCATGACAAGGCTCCATGCCGTTTTCATCACAATGATCCATGAAATTTAATCACAATGCTCCAAGACCCCTGTAATCACAGTGCTCCATGCCCTTGTCATCACAAAGCTCCAAGACGCATGTAATCAGAATGCTCCATGGCCTTCTCCTCACAATGCTCCATGACCTTGTCATCACAATGCTCCAAGACCCCTCTAATTACAATGCTCCATGCCCCTTTTCATCAGAATGCTCCAAGAGACTTGTCATCACAAGTCTCCATGGTCATCTCATCACAATGCTCCAGGACAGTGTCAGCAGCATGCTCCATTCCCTTGTCATCACAATGCTCCATGACACCTGTCATCACAATACCCCATGAACATTTTCAGCCCAATGCTCCATGAATATTTTCATCCCAATGCTCCATGACCTTCTCATCACAATGCTCCATGACAAATATCATCACAATGCTCCATGATCACTGTCATCACAACACTCCATGACACCTGACAACACAATGATCCCAGTCTCTTGTCATCATAAAGCTCCATGACCCCTGTCATCACAAAAATCCATGAACATTTTCAGCCCAATGCTCCATGACACTTGTCATCCCAATGATCCATGACCCCTGTATTCACAATGCTCCGTGACACTTGTCATCACAGTGTCCCATGACACCTGTCATCACAATGCTCCATACCTTTGTCAGCAAAACTTTACATGACTTTGTCATTACAATGCTGTATGCGCTTGTCATCACAATACTACTTTACCATTGTCATCACAATCCTCCATGAAACTTGGGGTCACATTGCTTCATGCCCTTGTCATCACAATGCTCCGTGATCCTTGAAATCAAAATGATCCATGACCTCTGTCATCACAATGCTACAAACCCTTGTGATCACAATGTTCCATAGCACTTGTCATCACAACGCACCATGATGCGTGTCATCACAATACTCCATGCATTTTTCATCGCAATGCTCCATGACCATTGTCATCACAATTCTCAATACGCTTGACATCACAATGCTCCCTGACACTTGTCGTCAGAATGCTCCTTGAACCCTGTCACGAAAATGCTCCATTCCTTTTTCATCACAATGCCCCATGCCATTTTCACCACAATGCACAATGTCATTGGCATCAAAATACTCCAGAAGCTTGTCATCAGAATGCTCCATGACCCTTGTCATCACCATGCTGCATTCCCTTGTAATCACAATGCTCCCTGACCCCTGTCATCACAATACTCCATGAATTTTTTCAGCCCAATGCTCCATGACCTTCTCATCACAATGTTCCATGAACAATGTCATCACAATGCTCCATGACCACTGTCATCACAACACTCCATGACACCTGACAACAAAATGATCCGGGACTCTTGTCATCACAATGCTCCAAGACCCCTGTAATCACAATGCTCCATGACCCCTGTCATCACAATACTCCATGAACATTGCCAGGCCAATGCTCCAGGACACTTGTCATAACAATGATCCATGCCCTTGTCATCCCAATGCTCCATGACCCCTCTATTCACAATGCTCCGTGACTCTTGTCATCACAGTGCCCCATGACACCTGTCATCAAAATGCTCCATGCCTTTGTCAGGAAAATGCTACATGAACTTGTCATTACAATGCTCTATGTGCTTGTCATCACAATACTCCTTTACCATTGTCATCACAAAACTCCAAGAACCTTGGGATCACATTGCTTCATGCCCTAGTCATCACAATGCTCCCTGTCACCTATATTCCCAATACAGCATGACCTGGTCATCACAATGCTCCACGCCCTTGTCATTACAATGTGCCATTCCAACTCTCATAACAATAATACATGAAACTTATTGGAACAATGCTCCATGCCCTTGTCATCACAAAGCTCCATGCCCTTGTTATCACAATGTTCCAAGACCCCTGTAATCAGAATGCTCCATACCCATTTTCATCAGTATGCTCCATGAGACTTGTCATCACAAGGCTCCATGGTTTTTTCATCACAATGCTCCAGGAACTTGTCATCACAACGCTTCACGACATTGTCATGAAAATTCTCAATGGCCCTTGTCATCATAATGCTCCAAGCCCTAGTCATCACAATCGTCCAATATATTTGTCATCACAATCCTCCATTACATTTGGCATCACAATGCTCCCGGCCATTGTCATCGCAATGGACCATGACATATGTCATCACAATGCTCCCTGACACCTGTCTTCACAATACTCCATGACCTTGTCATCACAACGCTCCATGCCCTTGTCATCACAATGCACCATGTCCACTGTCATCACAATAATCTATGAAACTTGTCAGACCAATGCTCCATGCCCCTCTCATCACAATGCTCCATGCCCTTGTCATCAAAATGCTCCATGACACCTGTCATCACAACGCTCCCTGACTCTAGTCATCACAATGCTTCATAACGTTTATCATCACAACGGTCCATGCCCACGTCATCACAAGGCTCTGTGACCTTTGTAACCACAATGCTCCATGAATTTTTCATCACAGTGCTCCGTGACCCTTGTCATCACAATGCTCCATGTCTTTGTCAGAACAATGCTCCATGACCCTTGTCATCACAAATTTCCATGCGTTTTTCATCACAATGATCCACAACATTGTCATCGCTATGCTCCATAAACCTTGTAATCACAATGCTCCATGCACTTCTCATCCAAATGCTCTCTCACATGAGATATCACAATGTTCCATCACTAGTCATCACAATCCTCCCTCACCCTTGTTATCACAATGATCCATGACCCCAGTCATAAAAATGCTACATCCCCTTATCAGCACAATGTTCCTTGACCCCTGACATCACAATGTTCCATAACACCTGTCATCAAAATGCTCCATGACCCTTTTCATCCCACAGCTCCATGACCCCTGGCATCACAATGTTCTATAACCCCTGCCATCAAAATGTTCCATTACAATTTTTATCAAATTGCTGCATGACCTGGTCATCAAATGCTCCCTGCCCTTCTCATCACAATGCACCATGCCCTTTTCATCAAAATGCTCCATGACTTGTCATCACAAAGCTCCATGACCCTTGGCATCACAATGCTCCTTATCATTGTCATCACAATGCTCCATGAACCCTCTCATCACATTGATCCATGCCCTTGTCATCACAAAGCTCTATGACACTTGTCATCACATTGCTCGATGCCCTTCTCATCACAATGCTCCATGCCCTTGTCATTACAATCCCCCATGACCAATGTATCACATTTTACCGTGCCCTTGTCATCACAATGCTCCATGCCCACTCTCATCACAATAATCCATGAAACATTTCAGACCAATGCTCAATGCCCTTCTCATCACAATGCTCCATTACCTCTGTCATAAAAATGCTCCATGAACCCTGCCATCACAATGTTCCACGGCCTTGTCATCACAAGGCTCCATGACCCTTGTCATCACAATGCTCCAAGACCCTTGTAATCACTATGATCCATGCCCTTGTCATCACAAAGCTCCATGACGCATGTCATCAGAATGCTCCCTGATCTTCTCCTCACAGTGCTCCATGCCCTTGTCATCACAATGCTCCAAGACACCTGTAATCACAATACTCCCTGCCCCTTTTCAACAGAATGCTCCATGAGACTTGTCATCACAAGTCTCCATGGTCATCTCATCACAATGCTCCAGGACCTTGTCATCACCATGCTCCATTCCCTTGTCATCACAATTCTCCATGACCCATGTCATCACAATACTCCATGAACATTTTCAGTCATATGCTCAATGACCTAATCCTCAAAATGCACCATGACCAATATCATCACAATGCTCCATGACCACTGTCATCACAACACTCCATGACACCTGAGAACACAATGATCCGGGACACTTGTCATCAAAATGCTCCACGACCCCTGTAATCACAAAGCTCCATGACCCCTGTCATCACAATACTCCATGAACACTTTCAGCCCAATGCTCCATGACACTTGTCATCACAATGATCCATGCCCTTGTCATCCCAATGCTCCATGACCCCTGTATTCACAATGCTCCATGACGCTTGTCATCACAGTGCTCCATGACACCTGTCATCACAATGCTCCATGCCTTTGTCAGCAAAATGCTACATGACTTTGTCATTACAATGCTCTATGTGCTTGTCATCACAATACTCCTTTACCATTGTCATCACAATCCTCTATGACCTTTGGGATCACATTGCTTCATTACCTTGTCATCACAATGCTCCATGCTCCTTGAAATCAAAATGATCCATGACCTCTGTCATCACAATGCTCCAAACTCTTGTGATCACAATGTTCCATAACACTTGCCATCACAACGCTCCATGATGCCTGTCATCACAATACTCCATGAACTTTTCATGACAATGCTCCATGACATTTGTCATCACAATTCTCAATACACTTGTCATCACAATGCTCCCTGACATTTATCATCAGAATTCTCCTTGAACCCTGTCACGAAAAGGATCCATGCCATTTTCTTCACAATGCCCCATGCCGTTTTCATAACAATGCTCCATGCCATTGTCATCAAAATACTCCACAAGCTTGTCATCAGAATGCTCCATGACACTTGTCATCACAATTCTCCATGCACTTGTCAGCACAATGCTCCCTGACACTTGTCATCACAATGCTCCAAGCCATTGTCATCACAATGCTCCATTACCTTTGTCATCAGAATTCTCCATGACATTTGGTATCACAATGCTCCATGCCATTGTCATCACAATGGGCCATTACATATGTCATCACAATGCTCCCTGACACCTCTCTTCACAATACTGCATGACCTGGTCATCACAATGCTCCATGCCCTTATCACCACAAGGCGCTATCACCAATGTCATCACAATAATCCATGAAACTTATTAGACCAATCCTCCATGCCCTTGTCATCACAACACTCCGTGATGCCTGTCATCACAATACTCCATGCCCTTGTCATCACAATGCTCCATGCCCTTTTTATCACAATGTTCCAAGACCCCTGTAATCAGAATGCTCCATGCCCTTTTTCCTCAGTATGCTCCATGAGACCTGTCATCACAAGTCTCCATGGTTTTCTCATCACAATGCTCCAGGACTTTGTCATCACAATGCTTCATGACATTGTCATGAAAATTCTCAATGGCCCTTGTCATCATAATGCTCCAAGCCCTAGTCATCACAATGCTCCATTATATTTGTCATCACAATCCTCCATTACATTTGGCATCACAATGCTCCATGCCATTATCATCACAATGGACTATGACATATGTCATCACAATGCTCCCTGACACCTGTCTTCACAATACTACATTCCCTTGTCATCACAATGCTCCATGCCCTTGTCATCAAAATGCACCATGTCCATTGTCATCACAATAATCTATGAAACTTGTCAGACCAATGTTCCATGCCCCTGTCAGCACAATGCTCCATGCCCTTGTCATCACAATTCTCCATGACCGCTGTCATCACAATGCTCCGTGACTCCAGTCATCACAATGCTTCATAACGTTTGTCATCACAACGGTCCATGCCCGCATCATCACAAGGCTCTGTGACCTTTGTAACAACAATGCTCTATGAACATTTCATCACAATGCTCCATGCCTTTGTCAGAACAATGCTCCATGACACTTGTCATCACAATGTGCCATGCGCTTTTCATCACAATGATCCACAACCTTGTCATCTCTATGCTCCATAAATGTTGTAATCACAATGCTCCATGCATATTTCTTCCAAATGCTCTCTCACATGAGATATCACAATGTTCCATCACTAGTCATCACAATCTTCCCTCACACCTCTTATCACAATGTTCCATGACCCGTGTCATCACAATGCTATATCCCCTTACCAGCACAATATTACATGACCTATGACATCACAATGTTCCATAACCACTGTCATCAAAATGCTCCATCACCCTTTTCATCGCAAAGCTCCATGACCCCTGGCATCACAATGTTCTATAACCCCTGTCATCAAAATGTTCCATTACTCTTTTCATCAAATTGCTGCATGACCCTGTCATCAAAATGCTCCCTGCCTTTCTCATCACAATGCACCACATCCTTGACATCAAAATGCTCCATGACATTGTCATCAGAAAGCTCAATGACCCTTGGCATCACAATGCTCCATGAACCCTCTCATCACATTGCTCCATGCCCTTGTCATCACAAAGCACCATGACACTTGTCATCACAATGCTTGATGCCCTTCTCATCACAATGCTCCATGCCCTTTTCATTACAATCCCACATAACCCATGTATCACAGTGTACCGTGCTCTTGTCATCGCAATGTTCCATGCCCACTCTCATCACAATAATCCATGAAACATTTCAGACCAATGCTCAATGCCATTCTCATCACAATGCTCCATTACCTCTATCATAACAATGCTCCATGACCCCTGCCATCACAATGTTCCACGGCCTTGTCATCACAAGGTTCCATGACACTTGTCATCACAATGCTCAAGACCCCTGAAATCACAATGCTCCATGCCGTTGTCATCACAAAGCTCCATGATGCATGTCATCAGGATATTCCATGGCCTTCTCCTCACAATACTCCATGCCCTTGTCATCAAAATGCTCCAAGACACCCGTAATCAAAATGCTCCATGCCCCTTTTCAACAGAATGCTCCAAGAGATTTGTCATCACAAGTCTCCATGGTCATCTCATCAAAATGCTCCAGGAGCTTGTCATCACCATGCTCCATTCCCTTGTCATCACAATGCTCCATGACCCCTGTCATCACAATACTCCATGAATATTTTCAGCCCAATGCTCCATGACCTTCTCATCACAATGCTCCATGACGAATATCATCACAATGCTCCATGACAACTGTCATCATACACTCCATGACAGCAGACAACACAATGTTCCAGGACACTTGTCATCACAATGCTCAAACACCCCTGTAATCACAATGCTCCATGACCCCTGTCATCACAATACTCCATGAACTTTTTCAGCCCAATGCTCCATGACCCTTGTCATCACAATGATCCAGGCCCTTGTCATCCCAATGCTCCATTACCCCGGTATTCACAATGATCCGTGACGCTTGTCATCACAGTGCTCCATGACACCTGTCATCACAATGCTCCATGCCTTTGTCAGCAAAATGCTACATGACCCTGCCATTACAATGCTCTATGCGCTTGACATCACAATACTCCATTTCCATTGTCATCACAATCCTCCATGAACCTTGGGATCACACTGCTTCATGTCCTTGTCATCACAATGCTCCATGCTCCTTGAAATCAATATGATCCATGACCTCTGTCATCACAATGTTGCAAACCCTTGTGATCACAATGTTCCATAACACTTGTCATCACAACGCTCCATGATGCCTGTCATCACAATACTCCATGTACTTTCCAACACAATGATCCATACCCTTTTCATCACAGTGCTCCAAGACCCCTGTAATCACATTGTTCCATGCCCTTGTCATCACAAATCTCCATGACGCATGTCATCAGAATGCTCCATGGCCTTCTCCTCCCAATGCTCCATGCCCTTGCAATCATAATGCTCCAAGACCACTGTAATCACAATGCTCCATGCCCCTTTTCATCAGAATACTCCATGAGACTTGTCATCACAAGTCTCCATGGTCTTCTCATCACAATTCTCCAGGACCTTGTCATCACCATGCTCCATTCCCTTGTCATCAAAATGCTCCATTACCACTGTCATCACAACACACCATCACACCTGACAACACAATGATCCTGGACTCTTGTCATCACAATGCTCCATTCCCTACTCATCACAATGCTCCGTGACCCCTGTCATCACAATTCTCCATGAACATTTTGTGCCCAATGCTCCATGCCTTTGTCAGAAAAATTTTCCATGACCCTTGTCATCACAATGTGCCACGCGCTTTTCATCACAACCGTCCAAAGTTTGTCATGGCAATGCTCCAAAAATCTTGTAATCACAATGCTCCATGCCCTTCTCATCACAATGCTCCATTACCCCTGTCATAACAATGCTCCATGAACACTGTCATCACAATGCATCATGCCCAGCATCATAATGCTTCCGGATATTGTCAGCACAATGAAATCAAAATTCTCCATGACCTCTGTCATCACAGTGCTCCATGAACATTTTCAGCCCAATGCTCCATGACCCTTGTCATCACAATGATCCATGCGCTTGTCATCCCAATGCTCCATGACCCCTGTATTCACAATGCTCCGTGATGCTTGTCATCACAGTGCTCCATGACACGTGTCATCACAATGCTACATGCCTTTGTCAGCAAAATGCTACATGACCTTGTCATTACAATGCTCTACTCCCTTGTCATCACAATAATCCATTACCATTGTCATCACAATCCTCCATGAAACTTGGGATCACATTGCTTCATGCCATTGTCATCACAATGCTCCATGCTCCTTGAAATCAAAATGTTCCATGACCTCTGTCATCACAATGCTCCAAACACTTGTGATCAAAATGTTCCATAACACTTGTCATCACAACACTCCATGATGACTGTCATCACAATACTACATGCCCTTTTCATCACAATGCTCCATGACCTTTGTCATCACAATTCTCAATACACTTGTCATCAAAATGCTCCCTGACACTTGTCATGAGAATGCTCCTTGAACCCTGTCACGAAAAGGCTCCATGCATTTTTCATCACAATGCCCCATGCCGTTTTCATCACAATGCTCCATGCCACTGTCATCAATATACTCCACAAGCTTGTCATCAGAATGCTCCATGACCATTGTCATCACAATGCTCCATGCACTTGTCAGCACAATGCTCCCTGATCCTTGTCTTCCGAATGTTCCAAGCCATTGCCATCACAATGCTCCATTACCTTTGTCATCAGAATCCTCCATGACACTTCGCATCACAATGCTCCATGCCATTGTCATTACAATGGGCCATTACATATGTCATCACAATGCTCCCTGACACCTGTCTTCACAATACTGCATGACCTGGTCATCACAGTGCTCCATGCCCTTGTCATAACAATGTGCCATTCAAACTGTCATCACAATAATCCATGAAACTTATTAGGCCAATGCTCCATGCCCTTGTCATCACAATGCTCCATGCCCTTGTTATCACAATGCTCCATGACCCCTGTCATCACAATGTTCCGTGACTCCAGTCATCACAATGCTTCATGACCTTTGTCATCACAATGGTCCATGCCCTCGTCATCAAGAGTCTCTGTGACCTTTTTAACCACAATGCTCCATGATCTTTTCATCACAATGCTCTTTGACCGTTGTCATCACAATCCTCTATGCCTTTCTCAGCACAATGATCCATGACTCTTGTCATCACAATGTTCCATGCCCTTGTCATCACAGTGCGCCATTGAACTGTCATCACAATAATCCATGAAACTTATTTGTCCAATGATCCATGCCCTTGTCATCACAATGCTCCATGCCCTTGTTATCACAATGCTCCGTGACCCCTATCATCACAATGCTCCGTGACTCCAGTCATCACAATGCTTCATGACCTTTGTCATCACAATTGTCCATGCCCCCGTCATCAACAGTCTCTGTGACCATTTTAAGCACAATGCTCTATGAACTTTTCATCACAATGCACTTTGACCCTTGTCATCACAATGCTCTATGCCTTTCTCAGCACAATGCTCCATGACCCTTGTCATCACAATGCTCCATGCGCTTGTCAGCACAATGCTCCTTGACAGATGTCATCATAATGCACCATGCGCTTGACATCACAGTGCTCCACAATCTTGTCATCACAATACTCCATAAAACTTGTCATCACAATGCTCCATGCACTTCTCATCAAAATGTTCTCTCACCACTGATATCACTATTTTAAATCACTATTCGTCACCATACTCCGTCACCCCTGTCATCACAATGTTCCATAACTCCTGTCATCACAATGTTACATAACCCCTGTCATCAAAATGCTCCATGATCCTTTTCATCAAAAAGCTCCATGACCCATGACATCACAATGTTCCATAACCCTTGTCATCAAAATGTTCCATGACCCTTTTCATCATATTGCTCCATGACTCCTGTCACCACAATGCTACAGGCATTATCATCACAATGTTCGATGACCCCTGACATCCCAATGTTCTATACCACTATCATGAAAATGCTCCATGACCCTTTTCATCAAAGTGCTCCATGACCCGTGACATCACAATGTTCCATAACCCCTGTTATCAAAATGTTCCATTACCCTTTTCATCAAATTGCTCCAAGACCCTGTCATCACAATGCTCCAAACCCTTGTGATTACAATATTCCATAACATTTGTCATCCCAATGCCCCATGACTCTCGTCATCACATTATCCATGGTCTTCTCATCACAATGCTCAATGACCTTTGTCATCACAATGCTCAATACACTTGTCATCAATATGCTCCCTGACAATTGTTGTCTGTATGCTCCTTGAACCCTCTCATGACAAGGCTCCATGCATTTTTCATCACAATGATCCATGCCCTTTTCATCACAATGCTCCAAGACCCCTGTAATCACAATGCTCGATGCCCTTCTCATCAAAATGCTCCATGACATTTGTCATCACAAAGATGCATGACACTTGGCATCACAATGTTCCATGTCATTGTCATCACAATGCTCCATGAACGCTCTCATCACATTGCTTCATGCACATTTCATGACAAAGCTCCATGACACATGTCATCAGAATGCTCCATGGCCTTCTCATCACAGTGCTCCATGCCCTGGCCATCACAATGCACCATGTCCATTGTCATCACAATAATCTATGAAACATGCCAGACCAATGGTCCATGCCCCTGTCATCACAATACTCCATGACCTTGTCATCACAAAGCTCCATTACGCATGTCATCAGAATGCTGCATGGCCGTCTCATGACAATGCTCCATGCCCTTGTCATCACAATGCTCCAAGACCACTGTAAGCACAATGCTCCATGCCCCTTTTCATCAGAATGCTGCATGAGAATTGTCATCACAAAGCTCCATGACGCATGTCATTAGAATGCTGCATGGCCGTCTCATGACAAAGCTCCATGCCCTTGTCATCACAATGCTCCAAGACCACTGTAATCACAGTGTCCCATATGCATTTTCATCAGAATGCTCCATGAGATTTGTCATCACAAGTCTCCATGGTCTTCTCATCACAATGCACCATTCCCTTTTCATCACAATGCTCCATGACACCTGTCATCACAATACTCCATGAATATTATCAGCCCAATGATCCATGCCCTTCTCATCACAGTGCTCCATGACCAATATCATCACAATGCACCATGACAACTGTCATCACAACACTCCATGACACCTGACAAAACAATGATCCGTGACTCTTATCATCACAATGCTCCATTCCCTAGTCATCACAATGCTCCATGACCCCTGTCATCACAATGCTCCATGAAACCAGTCATCACAATGCTTCATAACGTTTATAATCACAATGTTGCATGCCCGCGTCATCACAAGGCTCTTTGAATTTGTAACCACAATGCTCCATGAACTTTTCATCACAAAGCTCCGTGTCCCTTGTCATCACAATGCTCCATGGCACATGTCATCAGAATGCTCCATGGCCTTCTCATCACAATGTTCCATGCCCTTGCCATCACAATGCTCCATTACCCCTGTCATAACAATGCTCCATGATACCTGCCATAACGATGTTCCATGGCCTTGTCATCACAGGGCTCCATGACCCTTCTCATCACAATGCTCCAAGACCCATGTAATCACAATGCTCCATGCTCCTTTTCATCTCAATGATCCATGAACCCTGTCATCACAATGCACCATGCCCATCATCATAATGCTTCATGCTATTGTCATCACAATGAAATCAAAATGCTCCATGACCTCTGTGATCAAAATGCTCCAAACCCTTGTGATCACAATATTCCATAACACTTGTCTTCACAATGCCCTATGACACTCATCATCACAATAATCCATGGTCTTCTCATCACAATGCTCCATGACCTTTGTCATCACAATGCTCAATACACTTGTCATCAAAATGCTCCCTGACACATGTTGTCTGTACTCTCCTTGAACCCTTTCAAGACAAGGTTCCATGCCATTTTCATCACAATGATCCATGCCCTTTTCATCACAATGTTCCAAGACCCCTGTAATCACAATGGTCCATGCCCCTTTTCAACAGTATGCTCCATGAGATTTGTCATCACAAGGCTCCATGGTTTTCTCATCACAATGCTCCAGGACATTGTCATCACAATGCTTCACGACCTTGTCATGAAAATTCTCAATGGCCCTTGTCATCACAATGCTCCATTATATTTGTCATTACAATCCTCCATTTCATTTGGCATCACAATGCTCCATGCCATTGTCATCGCAATGGACCATGATATATGTCATCACAATGCTCCCTGACACATATCTTCAAAATAATCCATGATCTTCTCATCACAATGCTCCATGCCCTTGTCATCACAATGCACCATGTCCACTGTCATCACAATAATCTATGAATCTTGTCAGACCAATGCTCCATGCCATTGTCATCAGAATGCTCCCTGCCCTTGTCATCACAACGCTCCATGAACCCTGTCATCACAATGCTCCCTGACTCCAGTCATCACAATGCTTCATAACATTTGTCATCACAATGGTCCATGCCCGCTTCATCACAAGGCTCTGTGACCTTTGTAACCAAAATGCTCATTGAACTTTTCATCACAATGCTCCGTGACCCTTGTCATCACAATGCTCCATGCCTTTGTCAGAAAAATTTTCCATGACGCTTGTCATCACAATGTGCCACGTGCTTTTCATCACAACGTTCCACAAATTTGTCATGTCAATGCTCCATAAACCTTTTAATCACAATGCTCCATGCCCTTCTCATCACAATGCTCCATTACCCCTGTCATAACAGTGCTCCATGACCCCTGCCATCACAATGTTCCACGGCCTTGTCATCACAAGGCTCCATGACACTTGTCATCACAATGCTCCAAGACCCATGTAATCACAATGCTCCATGCCCCTGTCATCACAACACTCCATGAACATTTTCAGCCCAATGCTCCATGACACTTGTCATCACAATGACCAATGCCCTTGTCATCCCAATGCTCCATGACCCCTGTATTCACAATGATCCGTGACGCTTGTCATCACAGTGCTCCATGACACCTGTCATCACAATCCTCCATGCCTATGTCAGCAAAATGCTACATGACCTTGTCATTACAATGCTCTATGCGCTTGTCATCACAATTCTCCATTACCATTGTCATCACAATCCTCCATGAACTTTGGGATCACATTGCTTCATGTCCTTGTCATCACAATGCTCTATGCTCCTTGAAATCAAAATGATCCATGACCTCTGTTTTCACAATGCTCCAAACCCTTTTGATCACAATGTTCCATAACACTTGTCAAAACAACGCTCCATGATGCCTATCATCACAATACTCCATGCCATTTTGATCACAATGCTCCATGACCTTTGTCATAACAATTCTCATTACACTTGTCATCACAATGCTCCCAGACACTTGTCGCCAGAATGCTCCTTGAACCCTGTAACGAAAAGGCTCCATGCCTTTTTCATCACAATGCCCCATGCCATTTTCATCACAATGCTCCATGCCATTGTCATCAAAATACTCCACAAGCTTGTCATCAGAATGCTCCATGACCCTTGTCATCACAATGCTCCATGCCCTTGTCAGCACAATGCTCCATGACCCCTGTCATCACAATGCTCCGTGACTCCAGTCATCATAATGATTCATGACCTTTGTCATCACAATGGTCCATGCCCTCATCATCAACTGTCTCTGTGACCTTTTTAACCACAATGCTCCATGAACTTTTTATCACAATGCTCTTTGACCCCTGTCATGACAATGCTCTATGCCTTTCTCACCACAATGCTCCATGACCCTTGTCATCACAATGCTCCATGCACTTGTCATCACAGTGCTCCACAATCTTGTCAACACAATGCTCCATAAACGTTGTCATCACAATGCTCCATGCACTTCTCATCAAAATGCTCTCTCACCACTGATATCACAATGATACATCACTATTCGTCACAATACTTCATCACCCCTGTCATCACAATGTTCCATGACTCCTGTCATCACAGTGCTACATGCACTAATCATCACAATGTTCGATGACCCCTGACATCACAATGTTCCATAACCCCTGTCATCAAAATGCTCCATGACACTTTCTATCAAAATCCTCCATGACCCCTGACATCACAATGTTCCATAAACCCTGTCATCAAAATGTTCCATGACCCTTTTCATCAAATTGCTCCATGACACTGTGATCACAATGCTCCTTGCCCATCTCATCACAATGCACAACGACATTGTCATCAAAATGCTCCCTGACACTTGTTGTCTGTATGCTCCTTGAACCCTGTCATGACGAGGCTCCATGCATCTTTCATTACAATGATCCATGCCCTTTTCTTCACAGTGCTCCAAGACCCCTCTAATCACAATGCTCCATGCCCTTGTCATCACGAAGCTCAATGACGCATGTCATCAGAATGCTCCTTGTCCTTCTCCTCAAAATGCTCCATGCCCTTGTCATCACAATGTTCCAAGACCCCTGTATTCACAATGCTCCATGCCCCTTTTCATCAGTATGCTCCATGAGACTCGTCATCACAAGGCTCCATGGTTTTCTCATAACAATGCTCCAGGACATTGTCATCACAATGCTTCACGACCTTGTCATGAAAATTCTCAATGGCCCTTGTCATCATAATGTTCCAAGCATTAGTCATCACAATGCTCCATTATATTTGTCATCACAATCCTCCATTACATTTGGCATCAAAATGCTCCATGCCATTGTCATTGCAATGGACCATGACATATATCATCCCAATGCTCGCTGACACCTGTCTACACAGTACTCCATGACATTCTCATCACAATGCTGCATGTCCTTGTCATCGCAGTCGATCATGACATAGGTCATCACAATGCTCCCTGACACCTGTCTTCACAATAATCCATGACCTTCACATCACAATGCTGCATGCCCTTGTCATCACAATGCTCCATGACCCCTGTCATCACATTGCTCCGTGACTCCAGTCATCACAATGCTTCATAACGTTTGTCATCACAATGCTCCATGCCCCAGTCACCACAAGGCTCTGTGACCATTGTAACCACAATGCTCCATGAAATTTTCCTCACAATGCTCCGTGACACTTGTCATCACAATGTTCCATGCCTTTGTCAGAAGAATGCTCCATGACCCTTGTCATCACATTGTGCTACGCAATTTTCATTACAAAGGTTCACAACCTTGTCATCGCTATGCTCCATAAACCTTGTAATCACATTGATCCATGCACTTCTCATCAAAATGCTCTCTCACCAGAGATATCACAATGTTCCATCACTAGTCATCACCATACTCCCTCATCCCTGTAATCACAATGTTCCATGACCCCTGTCATCTCAATGCTACATCCACTTATCATCACAATGTTCCATGACACCTGACATCACAATGTTCCACAACCGCTGTCATCAAAATGCTCCATGACCCTTTTCAACCCAAAGATCCATGACCAATGACATCACAATATTCTATAACCCCTCTCATCAAAATATTCCATTACACTCTTCCTCAAACTGCTGCATGTCACTGTCATCAAAATGCTCCCTGCCCTTCTCATCACAATGCACCACGCCCTTGTCATCAAAAGGTTCCATGACCTTTGTCATCACAAAGCTCCATGATCCTTGACATCAGTATGCTCCATGTCATTGTCATAACAATGCTCCATGAACCCTCTCATCACATTGCTCAATGCCCTTGTCATCAGAAAGCTCCATGACACTTGTCATCACAATGCTCGATGCCCTTCTCATCACAATGCTCCATGCCGTTGTCTTTACAATCCTCCATGACCCATGTAACAGTGTTCTGTGGCCATGTCATCACAATGCTTCATGCCCACTCTCTTCACAATAATTCATGAAATATTTCAGACCAATGTTCAGTGCTCTTCTCATCACAATGCTCCATTATCTCTGTCATAACAATGCTCCATGACGCCTGCCATCACAATTTTCCACGGCCTTGTCATCACAAGGCTCCATGACCCTTGTCATCACAATGCTCCAAGACCCCTGTAATCACAATTCTCTATGCCCTTGTCATCACAAATCTCCATGTCGTATGTCATCATAATATTCCATGTCTTTCTCATCACAATGCTAAATGCCCACTTCATCACAATGCTCCAAGACCCCTGTAATCACAATGCTTCATGCCCTTTTTCATCAGTATGCTCCATGACAGTTGTCATCACAAGGCTCCATGGTCTTCTCATCACAATGCTCCATGCCCTTGTCATCACACTGCCCCATGACCCCTGTCATCACAATGCTCCCTGACTCCATTCATCACAATGCTCCATGACCTTTGTCATCACAATGGTCCATTACCGAGTCATCAAAAGTCTCTGTGATATTTTTTACCAAAATGTTCCATGAAATTTTCATCACAGTGCTCCATGCCTTTGTCAGAACAATGCTCCATGACCCTTGTCATCACAATGTGCCACGCGCTTTTCATCACAACGTTCCACAACCTTGTCATCGATATGCTCCATAAATTTATAATCCCAATGCTCCTTGCACTTCTCATCAAAATGCTCTCTCACATGAGATATCAATATGTTCCATCACTAGTCATCACATTACTCTCTCACCCCTGTAATCACAATGTTCCATGACCCCTGTCATCACAATGCTACCTCCCCTTATCATCACAATGTTCCATGACCCCTGGCATCACAATGTTCCACAACCCCTGTCATCAAAATGCTCCATGACCCTTTTCATCCCAAAGCTCCATGACCCCTGATATCACAATGTTCTAAAACCCCTGTCATCAAATTGTTCCATTACAATTTTCATCAAATTGCTGCATGACCCTGTCCTCAAACTGCTCGCTGCCCTTCTCATCACAATGCACCACGCCCTTGTCATCAAAATGCTCCATGACTTTTGTCATCACAAAGCTCCATGACCCTTGACATCACAATGCTCCATGTCATTGTCATCACAATGCTCCATGAACCCTCTTATCACATTGCTCCATGCCCTTGTCATCACAGAGCTCCATGACACTTGTCATCACAGTGCTCGATGCCCTTCTCATCACAATGCTCCATGCCCTTGTCATTACAATCCTCCATGACCCATGTATCACAGCGTTCCGTGCTCTTGTCATCACAATGCTCCATGCCCACTCTCATCACAATAATCCATGAAATATTTCACAACAATGCTTCCTGCCCTTCTCATCACAATGCTCCATTACACCTGTCATAACAATGTTTCATGACCCCTGCCATCACAATGTTCCACGGCCTTGTCATTCACAAGGCTCCATGACACTTGTCATCACAATGTTCCAAGACCCCTGTAATCACAATGCTCCATGCCCTTGTCATCAGAAAGCCCCATGACACATGTCATCAGAATGTTCCATGGACTTCTCATCACAATGCTCCATGCCCTTGTCATCACAATGCTCCAAGACCCTTGTTATCAAAATGCTCGATGCCCCTTTTCATCTCAAAGCTCCATGAATCCTATCATCACAATGCACCATGCCCATCATCATAATGCTTCAGGCTATTGTCATCACAATGAAATCAAAATGCTCCATGACCTCTGTCATCACAATGCTCCAAACCGTTGTGATCACAATATTCCATAACACTTATCATCACAACACCCCATGATGCTCATAATCACAGTTATCCATGGTCTTCTCATCACTATGCTCCATAAACTTTGTCATCACAATGCTCAATACACTGGTCATCACAATGCTCCCTGACACTTGTCGTCAGTATGCTCCTTGAACAGTGTCATGACAAGGCTCCATGCCTTCTTCATCAAAATGATCCATGCCCTTTTCATCACAGTGCTCCAAGACACCTGTAATCACAATGTTCCATGCACTTGTCATCACAGTGCTCCATGACACATTCATCAGAATGCTCCATGTACTTCTCTTCACAATGCTCCATGCCCCTGTCATATCAATGCTCCAAGAACACTGTAATCACAATGCTCCATGCCCCTTTTCATCAGAATACTCCATGAGACTTGTCATCACATGTCTCCATGGTCTTCTCATCACAATGCTCCAGGAACTTGTCATCACCATGCTCCATTTCCTTGTCAACATAATGTTCCATGACCCCTGTCATCAGGGTATTCCATGAACATTTTCAGCCCAATTCTCCATGAGACTCTCATCACAATGCTCCATGACCAATATCATCACAATGCTCCATGACCACTGTCATCACAACACTCCATTACCCCTGAAAAAAGAGTGATCCGGGACTCTTGTCATCACAATGCTCCATGACCCCTGTCATCACAATACTCCATGAATATTTTCAGCCCAATCTTCCATGACACTTTTCATCACAATGATCCATGCCCCTTTCATCCCGATGCTCCATGACCCCTGTATTCACAATGCTCTGTGATGCATGTCATCACAGTGTTCCATGACACCTGTCATCACAGTTCTCCATGCCTTTGTTAGCAAAATGCTACATGAACTTGTCATTACAATGTTCTATGCGCTTGTCATCACAATACTCCTTTACCATTGTCATCAAAATCCTCCATGAACCTTGGTATCACATTGTTTCTTGCCCTTGTCATCACAATTCTCCATGCTTCTTGAAATCAACATGATCCATGACCTGTGTCATCACAATGCTCCAAACACTTCTGATCACCAAGTTCCTTAACACTTGTCATCAAAAATCTCCATGATGCCTGTCATCACAATACTCCATGCCCTTTTCATCACAGTGCTCCATGAACTTTGTCATCACAATTCTCAATACACTTGTCATCACAATGCTCCCTGACACTTGTCTTCAGAATGCTCCATGAACCCTGTCACGAAAAGGCTCCGTGCCTTTTTCCTCACAATGCCCCATGCAGTTTTCATCACAATGCTCCTTGCCATTGTTATCAAAATACTCCTCAAGCTTGTCATCAAAATGCTCCATGACCCTTGTCATCACAATTCCCCATGCACTTGTCACCACAAAGCTCCCTGACCCTTGTCATCACAATGCTCCAAGCCATTGTCCTCACACTGTTCCATTACCTTTGTCATCAGAATCCTCCATGACACTTGCATCACAATGCTCCATGCCATTGTCATCACAATGGGCCATTACATATGTCATCACAATGCTCCCTGACACCTGTCTTCAAAATGCTGTATGATCTGGTCTTCACAATGTTCCATGCCCTTGATATCACAAAGCTCCATGACCCCTGTCATCACAATGCTCCGTGACTCCAGTCATCACAATTCTTCATGACCTTTGTCATCACAATGTTCCATGCCCTCATCATCAACAGTCTCTGTGACATTTTTAACCACAATGCTCCATGAACTTTTCATCACAATGTTCTTTGACCCTTGTCATCACAATACTCTATGCCTTTCTCAGCACAATGCTCCATGACCGTTGTCATTACAATGCTCCATGTGCTTGACAGCACAATGCTCCTTGACACATGTCATCACAATTTGCCATGCACTTGTCATCACAGTGCTCCACAATCTTGTCATCACAATGCTCCATAAACCTTGTCATCACAATGCTACATGCACTTATCATCAAAATGTTCGATGACCCCTGACATCACCATCATAATGTTCCATAACCCCTGACACCAAAATGCTCCATGACCCTTTTCATCAAAATGTTCCATGTCCCCTGACATCACAATTCTCCATGACCCCTGTTATCACAATGCTCCATGCTCCTTGAAATCACAATGATCCATGACCTCTGTCTTCAAAATGCTCCAAACCCATGTGATCACAATGTTCCATAACCCTTGTCATCACAACGCTCCATGATGCCTGTCATCACAATACTCCATGCCCTTGTCGTCACAATGCTCCATGACATTTGTCATCACAATACTCAATACACTTGTCATCACAATGCTCTCTGACACTTGTCGTCAGAATGCTCCTTGAAACCTGTCATGAAAAGGCTCCATGCATTTTTCATCACAATGCTCCATGCCCTTTTCATCACAATGCTCCATGCCATTGTCATCACAATACTCCACAAGCTTGTCATCTGAATGCTCCATGACACTTGTCATCACAATGCTCCATGAGCTGTGTCATCACAATGCTCCATACCCCGTGTCATTACAGTTCTCCATGACGCTCGTCATTCACAATTATCCATTGTCTTCTCATCACAATGCTCCACACGCTTGTCATCAAAATGCTCCATGACTCTTGTCATCACAATGCTCCATGGCCACTGTCATCACAATTATCCATACCCCTTGTCATTATAGCGCTCCATGACGCTCATCCTCAAAATTATCCATGGTCTTCTCATCACAATGCTCCACGGTCTTGCCATCACAATGCTCCATGCCCTGGTCGTCACAATGCTCCATGATCCCTGTCATCACAATTCTCCATGTTCTTGGCAACACTATGTTCCATGACACTTCCCATCACAGTGTTAAATGCTTTGTCATCACAATACTCCACAAGCTTCTCATCACAATACTCCATGACCCTTGTCATCACAATGATCCATGACCCCTGTCATCACAATGCTCAATGAGACGTATCATCACAATGCTCCATGCCCCTTGTCATTACAGTGCTCCATGATGCTCGTCACCAGAATTATCCACGGTCTTCTCATCACAGTGCTCCACGGTTTTGCCATCACAATGCTCCATGCCCTGGTCATCATAATTCTCCATGTCCTTGTCATCACAATGCTCCATGACAGTTCTCATCACAATGTTACATGCTCTTGTCATCACAATTCTCCATGCACTTGTCATCGCAATGCCCCATGACCCATGTCATAGCAAGCCCCATGCCTTTGTCATCACAATGCTTCACGACATTTTCCTCAAAATTCTCAATGGCCGTTGTCATCACAATGCTCCATGCCCTTGTCATCACAATGCTCCATGACCCTTGTCATCACAATGCTCCATGCCATTGTCATCACAATGGTACATGAAATATGCCGTCACAATGCTCCCTGACACCTGTCTTCACCATACTCCATGACCTTGTCATCAAAATGCCCCATGCCCTTGTCATCACAATGTGCCATGCCCACTGTCAACACAATTATCCATGAAACTTGTCAGACAAATGCTCCATGACCCTGTCATCACAATGCTACATTACCCCAGTCATCACAATGATCCGTGTGTCCCTTCATCACAAGGCTTCATGACCTGTGTCATCACAATGGTCAATGCCCTCATCATCACAAAGCTCTGTGAAATTTGTCACCACAATGCTCCATGATCCTTTCATCACAGTGCAGATACGTCCATGAGTGCAAGTGCCCTATGCTCTGTAGCTCATCTTTTAGATGTTTTAGCAAACACAATACACTTCGCCATAGTGGCCGTTGGCAAATTACAATTACACTATCAGCCTCACAGGGCTCCCTTTTCTCCTAACCCTATCCTGCATTTCTGGTGTTTACACTTTATGTGGTTGGCCCTTCTGACTGATATGAAGTGATACATTTTGTAGTATTGATTTCCAGTGCCCACCTGTTTGGTTGGATAAAAAGTGTGTATGGCCTTTACTTGAATATATTCGGAAAAAAATGCATACGCCCTTTTGGGCCAACTGCATCATTGGCGATGTTCAGCCCCTTTTCTTGTGCTTTAATGGGGAGTCCTTTCTACCTCTTCAAATCTGTTTCCTGCCACTCTCCCTTGCTTACAACTCCTTTTCTGTGACTTACCTCAAGACATTTTTCGACGATAGATATTTTCAACTCTGCAGTTTCATGAATTTTACTGCCCCTGTGTTCCATTTTTCAACTTGTGTTTTTGGAAACTGGACACAAAACAGCGGGATTTCCTCTAGACCTATTCTGTTTCCGTGGGCAATTCTAGCCTTTGATGAATTTGTCTTCCAGATTGGAAATTAGAGTGACATGTGCCTGTCTGAACAACTAAGACTTGTCTCTAAATTTTTCTCATCCTTCCGCTTCATCGTCTGGACAAATTCCAAACTGTGTGCAACAGGATGTTGACGGTGCTGATATCCCCAAGTGAGGAGATTGTTAGGAAAGATGCTGGAGGGGTGAACCCGAGCACCAGACGATGAGGAGATGAGGTGCCTTTTCCAAACTCTTTCCGATCAAATGGTGTACCATCCTCTAGGTGTGACAGGCATGTTTTAGCTGTGGGAAGGGTCCAGTGCATGGAAGGAGAACACCAGGGATTTTTCCAAATCAGTGCCTCCCTGTACCCCAAACTGGGGAATTTTTAAGCTACGGCTACACGTATGTCCATTAAGCGCCTTGGGAAATAGGCAGAGCCCAAACTATAGATGATTGAAAAATTCAGGTTCAGAAGCGTTCACCATCGGCCTTGCTTAGGTTACATTTTATCTGTCTGTGATAGACGATGTCAATAAAAATATCTATTCTTTTTCATATTATTTCCCCTTATAGGTTATTGCAAAATATTCAATGTAGTTCCCTATGCTATACAGTAGTTCCTTGTTGATGATCTATTTTATACATAGCAGTGTGTATGTGTTAATCCCACACTGTTAATTTATCCCTTCTCCTACCTTTCCCCTTTGGTAATAATAAATTATAAGATTTTATACATCTCAGAAATGGGGGAGCTGAAATAGAGGTATCCTTTTCAATGGAAAAGCATTCAAAACAAGATTGAAGCCTCAGCCATGAGTATTCGATGTACATCCATGGAAATAAATCACTTAATTTCTCTAATGTTGACCTGACAAATAAAACAGAGGTCTTCACTGAACTTGCTTATAGTAAAGTGATGGAAATATCAAAGGTAAGTCTTAGAAACATCTTATTTTACCCGAGCATTATACACTGCTCTATGTTAACTACAGTTTGGCTCACACATCAGTTCATTGAAGTTACAAGGTTCTCAATTTCTGTTACTGATCCTCCAGAGTGGACCCCAACATGAGTCCCCGTGCCCAGTGTCATTGGAGCCAACAGATCAAGACTGAGTTTGGTTCAGAAGCAAAGGAAACATTATTTTGAAAACCGAATGGAGAGGTGAAAGTGTGCACTCCCCCACGGGCTGTGGGCTGGGGTGCTGTGTAGGGATGCCAGGAGCGTCAGTGGGAGGAAGGGGATGGAGCTCTCGAGGGCTGGGTTGGCTGAAGCTCAGGCTCTATGCCATGGAGTCTGCATGGGACCCCGCTAGCTGAGGTGTGGACCCAGCAATTCTGCACTACGAAATCGGGTCTGAAGTGCCGGGTGTGGGACCTCTGCATGCAGAACCCTAGGAGCACGTGAAATTACACAAAGCACAAAGGAAAAACAGGTAAGACTTTATTTTATTGCCCAGATTCTCTTTTTATCTCCCAGGAATTTTTAATGAACGTTGCCAGAGACGAACACCTCCTCTGCTTTTTGTACTGTTCCTCATTCTTCGGGTGTTGAGGGTGCAGACCCCTCTTTTCTAACTGCTTCATGCTGTGGTGGGAGCCCTGATACTTGGGGGGAGGGGCAAAACGTCTCCCCACCAGCCTCCAGGTGAGTTTGATTGTCCCAAGGCCTCCTGCCTCACTTCTCGTCCGCCTGAGCACCAGCATTGGAAGTGTTACAGATTCTAATGACCTTTAAGTGTCCAGGAGAGAGATGTGCAGAGATGCTGAGGTGGCAGGTTTCACCCCAACCCACATTTGTTCGGCGACCTTAGGCTGACGGTTTTTGTCAGCCTAGATGCTCTGACCAGTAGTCTGTCCTTTCTTTAATTAGGTCGCTGAACTAATGTACAAACAGCACCATGTGTCAGAACCCTTCCCGCACAACTCCCAGAGAGTCCAGGGTCAGTGGTGATCCAGGACCATGACGTCCACTGAGTCAACGGCCTTTAGAAGTAGCCAGCAGTCCAGCCGGTCATATTGGCCACCATCACCGCAGTGTCTGTAGGGTTTTCTAAGGTGAAAGCATGATATGCGTTTCCCCTGCCAAGCTTATTAGCTCCCCTCTGGGTGCAGTAAGTCCTGCAAGCATTAGTCTGCCCTTTCGGGGCACAGTCTTGTTCTTTTCTGAGAGAAACTCCAGGTCAAGTGATGGTCACACGAGTCATCTTGGGGGCCCGTTGCCCCCATTTGTCTCTCTGGAGGTTGGAGTTGGAGGGCCTCCTCACTCGAGGTCAGTGTGTCCACAGAGCGACCCCTGCAACTTCAGGGCATGATGGGTGGTTAGGATCACGACGTGGGGTCCTTTTCCCTTAGGAGGGAGCTGGCCTTGTGGGCTGCTGATTTCTAGCTTTTTAGATACCCCAGTATCCTGGCCTGATGAGTCGGTGGGCAAAGCCCTTGGTGACCATAGTTTATCATACCTGAAGGGCATTCTTGTGTTGCTCCATTTCAAGTGGTCCCAGTTTTTGCACTAAGGCTCCAAGGGCGATTAACATTTGATCGGGTATGTAAACGTCAAAGGGTTTAGCTAAATTAGCGAGTTCCTGGGCAAGGGTCTGAATAGACTGCTCTTTCCATTCTTGAAAGGCTGCTTCTGGATTCTATACAAAAGGATCATCATATTTTCATGTCAGTGTTTCATGTAGAGGCACAGCTATTAGACTGTAGTTAGGGATCCAGATGCAGAAAACCTTGGCCTCACCAGGAACCCCTAAGCTGTCTTCTAGTTTTAGAAGAGGTAAGGCTGCAAATGGCTTCTTCCCTATCCTGGGATGCGTTTCTCCGGATATCTGTGAGAATGAAGCCCAGGCATGTCACCTGAGCCTGGGATATTTGAGCCTGTTTCTTGGACACCTTCTATCCTTTCTTGGCTAGGTAGTTCAGAGGCGTCTTTAGTAGGCCTGGTGATCAGAATGTCATCTGCATATTGAAGGAGGGTTCCCTTTTACAGAGGTAGAACTTTTAGGTCTTTAGAGGACATTTCCCCAATGATGGTGTGGGGATTTTTGAACCATTGGGGCAGGACGGCCCAGCATTATTGCTTGTGTTGCATGTTGTGTCCTGCCACTCACAAGCCAAAAATTCTTGTGACTCTGAGATGAATGGAATACAGAAGAAGGCATCATTGAAGTGTAATACAGAATGCCATGGCCTGGTGGATGGTAGAATGAGCAGCAGGGTGTAGGAAATAGGAGCTACTGGATGTATATCCTCGGTGGCTTCACTGACTGTCCTGATATCCTTTATCAGGTCTCCAGCAGCCCATGGGGCTCTCGTGGTCAGGCCAATCCCAGGATATGGAGCTCACCTGGGCTGCACCCCCCACCCCACAGCCCACGGGGCTCTCGTGTTCAAGTCCCTCCCAAGTTATGGAGCTCACCTCTGCATCTACCCAGCAGCCCATGGGGCTCTCATAGTCAGGCCCTTCCCAGGATACAGAACTCCCCTGGGCAGGTACCCCAGCAGGGCTGGACACACAGGAACTGTGCACATAGCCCACCTTGCAGAGAACCCCCAGCTCACCTGTCGCTCACAGCTGACACAGAACACCTCAGAGCAGGACTTGAACTAACAAACAGCAGCTCTGACAGGTCTGTGACCCTGGCTATCACTCTGTGCAGCCTCTCGCTGCCTGGTCTTCCAGACACTTCCACTGCAGCCAGGGCACCAGGCCTCTGTCTCCACCCACCATCACTCCTCTCCCTGACTCCTGGGTTCCTCTCATTAGGATAGGGTGTTCTTGAACTTGTTTTCCACTCATGGACCAGATAAAATGATAAGAAAACAAGCCGCAGCTGCAGCCCCTTGTCTAGCCTGACTCTCAAGAGCCCACACCTCTTCCTTGGGCCTGTCCCGTTTAACAAGTTTCATTTTCTGCAACTGTGAGCCCCTGAGGGGTGAGGATTGGCTGATTTGGGGAGCCTGACACTGCCTGCCAGCCCTCCCCAGGTGTGCCTGGGTTGAGGTCAATATAAACACCTCTCCAGTCAGCAAGTGCCCCTGTAGCTGTGCCTGACGCCATATTCTCTGCCCCGTCAGAAGTATCGGGCCTGGGGTGGTGGTAGGGAGGGAGAGGCCGTGGCTTTGTGGGAGGCCCAGTGTGAGTGGGGCTCTGCTGGACTTTCTGCAGGAGTTGCCAGGCTGCCACCTGCTAAAGAAGAGGATGTGTCACCCATACCTGCTGCTGGAATTTCTCCCCAGGCAGAGGTGAGGAAGTAAAAAAGCAGTGGGGGCCATGGCAGGAGGGGTATCTCAGGCAGGGAAATGGAAAGCTTCCAGAAGAGCATCTGGGGCCAGGACCATCCTGACTGGCCTGCAGGCACCAAGTCGGCCTGCGTGCTGTCGCTGGTGTGGCTCCACAGCCCTTCCTCTAGGCTTGCAAGTGCTTGTACATATTCAGGTGTTTTACCTGGAAAGGGTGGGAAGAGTTCAGCTGCAGAAGAACTGGGGCTCAGCTCACATTTACTCACAGACGCCTCGACATATTTCCCCAGCTTTGCAGTGAGGATGCTCCTTGTGGGGGGGAGTGCTGCTGAGTGCATGGGAGACGATTTCCCACCTCTAACCAACTTAAGAATTTTTTACCACTGGAGCAAGTGCCCTGATACGATTTTCCTCTGTATAACTGGTGGCTTCTGTTTTGTTTTTTTTTTTTTTCTTTTTTTCTTTTTGGTTCAAGGTAGATTTTATTTATTCCTCTTTTTTTTTAATTTGGAGATATAAACATGGAAATAATGCATTAATATAAAGACATCTATGTGAAGGGAAAAACTTTTTTTCTGTTTTATTTTATTAAATGTTATTTATTTATTTTTAATTTTTTTTAATTTATTTATTTCTTTTATACAGCAGGTTCTTATTGGATATGTATTTTATACATATAAGTGTGCACATGTGAATCCTAGTCCCCCAATTCATCCCACCACCACCCTCACATTGTGTTCCCTCCTTGGTGTCCATATGTTTGTTCTCTACATCTGTGTCTCTATCTCTGCCCTGCAAACTGGTTCATCTGTACAATTTTTCTAGGTTCCACATATATGCATTAATATACAATATTTGTTTTTCTCTTTCTGACTTACTTCACTCTGTATGACAGTCTCTAGATCCATCAAGGTCTCTAAAAATGAACCAATTTCATTCCTATGTATGGGTGAGTAATATTCCATTGTATATATGTGCCAGATCTTCTTTATCCATTCATCTGTTGCTGGACACTTAGGTTGCTTCCATGTCCTGGCTATTGCAAATAGAGCTGCAATGAACATTTTTGTACATAACTCTTTTTGAATTATGGTTTTCACAAGGCAAATGCCCAGTAGTTGGATTGTTGTGTCGTATGGTACTTCTATTGTTATTTATTTAAAGGAACCTCCGTACTGTTCTCCCTAGTGCCCATATCAATTTACATTCCCACCCACAGTGCAAGTGTGTTCCCTTTTCTCCAATAAAGGCCTCTCCAGCATTTATTGTTCTGTAGAATTTTTTGATGATTGCCACTCTGACTGCTGTGAGGTGATACCTCACGGTAGTTTTGATTTGCATTTCTCTAATGATTAGTGATGTTCAGCATCCTTTCATGTGTTTCTTGGTAATCTGTATATCTTCTTTGGAGAAATGTCTATTTAGGTCTTCTGCCCGTTTTTGGATTGGGTTGTTTGTTTTTGTGATATTGAGCTACATGCAGTGCTTGTAAAGTTAGGAGATTAATCCTTTGTCAATTGCTTCATTTGAAAATATTTTCTCCCATTCTGAGGGTTGTTTTTGCATCTTGTTTATGTTTTCCTGTACTGTGTAAAAGCTTTTAAGTTTCATTAGGTCCCATTTGTTGATTTCTGTTTTTATTTCCATTTCTCTAGGAGGTGGGTCCAAAAGGATCTTGCTGTGATTTATGTCATAGAGTGTTCTGCCTATGGTTTCCTCTAAGTGTTTTATAGTGTCTGGTCTTATATTTAGATCTCTAATCAATTTAGAGTTTATTTTTGTGTATGGTGTTATGGAGTGTTCTAATTTCATTCTTTTATGTGTAGGGGTCCAGTTTTCCCAGCACCAATTACTGAAGAGACTGTCTTTTCTCCATTGTATATCCTTAGCTCCTTTGTCATAGATGAGATAGCCATAGGTATGTAGGTTTATCTCTGGGCTTTCTGTCCTGTTCCATTGATCTGTGTTTATGCCAATCTACATACACTTGATTCCATTATGGAGACATATAAATACATAGGTTTCAAGGTTATTACCAGTCAGATGTATTCCTCTTCAGTGAATAGGGTGTTTTGTGTCCAGTTCATTGAGAAAAGAGTAGGTCTTGTCTATTACATATTTGGTATATGGAATGGGATCTGTGCTAATTTCAAACTCTGCTTTTACACATCACCCCACGGCACCTTTCCCCTTAAGGAGGCATAAGTGTGTTTTCTAAATGTGTAACTCTGTTCTCTTTTGAAATTCAGTTCATGTGTAGCCATGTTTACATTCCCTCTATAAGTGATATATTACAATATTTTTTTTTACTTTGTGGCTCATTTCACTTAGCATCATCATACCTAAAGCCACTCATTAAGCTGCTATTGGCCTTATGACATTGATTTTATGTCTGAGTGACATTCCATTGTATATAAGTACCAGAACATCTATATCCATTTTTTTTCCTTTCCTGGGATATTTAAAGTGTACTGAAGTCGAGGTTCTTGTAAACAGAGCAGCCCTAAAGTTTGGGCTGTTTGTGTGTTGTGGATTTTTAGTTTTCCCAAAATACACGCCCATGAGTGGAAGTGTGCTATGCTCTGTAGCTCTGTTTTAGAAAACAACATACAGTTCTCCAGAGAGGCTGTTGGCAATTTACATCCTGTCCATCAGCGTAACCAGGCTCCCTTTTCTCCATGGCCTATCCTGCATTTGTGGTTTTTACACTATTTGTGGATGGCCCTTTTGACTGGAGGTAAGGGACACTTCTCTGTAGTGTGGATTTGCAATGCCTGATGGTTTGCTTGGCCAAAAAGGGCATATGCATTTTTTCCCGAATATATTCAAGAAAATACACATAATCCCTTTTCAGCCAAGGGCAACATTGTCGAAATTCTGTTGCTTTTCATGTGCTTTAAAGACGACTCCAATCTACCTCTTGAAATCTGTTTCCTTCAAATCTGCCTTGCATTCAAATCCTCTTCACTGCCTTTCCTCAATATATTTCTCGATGATAGTTGTCCTTTATAATTCTGCAAGTTTGTGAATTGCTGTGCCCCTGATTTCCATTTTTCAACTCGCCTCTTTGTGAG
Source organism: Mesoplodon mirus (assembly GCF_964341445.2). NCBI lineage: Eukaryota > Metazoa > Chordata > Mammalia > Artiodactyla > Ziphiidae > Mesoplodon > Mesoplodon mirus. Next base: position 3,808,668 of record NW_028295819.1, on the reverse strand, counting down.
CTGGCTGCAATACCGCAGGATGGCTTTAGGCCCTAGTCTTGTTCCGGGGCTTCAGGCTGAGCCTTTGGTTAATTCTTCTTCCTGGTGGGAAACTAGAGTGACATGTGCCCATCCAAACACCTACAGCTAATCTCTCATTTATTCCCCCACTTCCAGTTCATCCTCTGCACAATTTGCAAACTGTGCATAACAGGTGGGTAAAGGCGCTGACACTCCAAGTGGGGAGAATTTTAGTAATGCAGATGGAATGGCGAAGACGAGCACGACAAAAGGAAAAATGAGGTACCTTTTAGAAAACTTTCCCAATTACACAGTGTACCATTCACTGGGTTTCCCATGCATGTTTTAACTGTAGGAAGATTCCCTTAAACCTGGAGAGTTGGGACCACTAGAATGGGTAGCACACAGTATTGCTCTAAGTGGTGTTCTTTTGCTCACAGAACCTCAGCAATCTTGTCAGCCCCAAGTGTCCAGTCTTATGTCTCATCCAGCTGTGGGTGTAAAGGTGGTCAATCCAGGTTGCATCACAGGCCCTGAATGAAATTTTTAGGACTTTCTAACTGTTTCGCTGTTTTTGCATTTTGCTTTTGAAATTTATTTTTATAAGTGGGTTTAACTGAATTTCAGTGCTCTGTTCATGCCGTTATACACACACATGATTCCTTTATGGAGACATGAGAATACATATGTTTTAAAATACTGAGAGTCAGACATATTCCTTGCAATGAATAGGGGGTGTTGAGTCCAGTTCATTGTGGCGGTAGTAGGGGTTGTCTATTACATACTTGGTTTATATAACGGTATCGGTGCTAATTTAAAACTGTGATTTTATGCATCACCCCACCTCGCATTTCCCCTTAAGCAGGCAGAAGCTTGTTTTCTAAATGTGTGACTCCGTTGTGTTTGTAAATCAGTTCATGTGTAGCCATGTGTATATTCCCGCTATGAGTGATATCTTATGATATGATTCGTTACTCTGGTATTTTCCTAACTCAGTTCATGTGAGGCCATGTTTACAGTACCTTCATAAGTGATATCTTATGATAAGTTTCTTTTTCTGTGTGACTTATTTCACTTAGAATCATCGTACCTGAATCCACTCATTTTGCTGCTACTGGCCTTATGAAATTGATTTCATGACTGAGGGATATACGATCGTACGTAAGTACCACAATTTCTTGAAACATTTTTGTCTTTCCTGGGATATTTAAGGTATACCCAAGTTGAGGTTCTTGTAAGCAGTGCAGCCCTAAATTTTGGGGTGGCTCTGTCTTATTGATTTTCAGTTTTCCCAAAGTATATTTCCTAGACTGGAAGTGCCCTTGACTCTGTAGCTCTGTTGTTTACTTGTTTTAGGGAACACAATGCACTCCTCCAGAGAGGCAGTTCGCAATTTAAATCCCGCCCATCAGCATAACAAGGCTCCCTGTTCTCCAGGGCCTGTCTTGCCTTTCTGGTTTTTACCCATTTTGCGGATGTCCCTTTTGACGAGTGGGAAGTGATACTTCTTTGTAGTGCAGATTTGCATTGCCCACTTGCTTGCTTGGCCAAAAAGGGCGTATGCGTTTTCTCCTGAGTATATTCAGGAGAAAATGCATACCCCCTTTTTGGCCAAGTGCATCATTGTCGAAGTTGTGCCCCTCTTCCTGTGCTTTAAATGTGATTCCAACGTACCTCTTTAAATCTGTTTCCTGCTATTCTGCCTCGCTTTCAAGTCCGCTTCGTTGCCTTCCCTCAACAGATATTTGTCCGAGAGTTGTCATTTATTACTCTGCCTGTTTGTGAATTGTTGTGCCCCTGAGCTCCAATTTTCAACTCGTTTTTTGTGAGCTGACCGCAAGTCCAAATTTTGGTTCATGACCTATACTGGTTCCCGGCTGGTTGCTGAGACTTTGGTTAATTCTTCTTCCTGCCATGAAATTAGAGCGGTATGTGCCCGTCCAAATGCCTAACAGCTACTATCTCATTGGTTCTCCCTTTTCCCGTTCATCCTCTGACAATTTGGCATCCTGTGCTAACCAGGAGGTTAAAGGGGCTCTCTCTCCAATATGGCATATTGAAAGTAAAGCAGTTGGAATGTGAAACTGAGCACCGGAGAGGGACTATTCGTTGAGTTTTAGAAACCTTTCATATTCACTGTGTGTCCATTCTCTAGGATTCCCATACATGTTATACCTGTAGTAATATTCCGTTCAACCTGGAGAGTTGGGAATCATGGAATGGGTGCCACGCATTATTGCTTTAAAGGGTCTGCATTTGCTCACCCAAACTCACCAATCCTCTCAGTCCCAAGTGTCCAGCCTTATGCCACATCCAGCTGTCGTTGTAGATAGGGTCATTCCAGGTTTCATCAAAGACCCTGAAGGAAGTGTGAATAATTTCCTGTTTTTTTGTTTTGTTTTTGAAATTCCTTTTAAGAGTGGGTTTGAGATGATTCTCACTGCCAGGTTTATGCCAGTCTAGGCACACTTGATTCGCTTATGGAGACATATCAATTAATAGATTTTAAGATTCATTCTAGTCAGATATCTTCCTCTGTGGGAAATATGGGATGTTGCGTCCCTTTCACTGAGGAAGGTGTAGGTCTTGTCTATTCCGTATTTGGTTTTTGGAACGGTACCTGTACTAATATCAAACTCGGGTTTTATGCATCACCCGACCTCTCTTTCCCCCATAAGCAGGCATAAGTTTGTTTTCTAAATGTGAGACTCTGTTCTCTTTCCTAACTCAGTTCATGTGTAGCCATGTTTACTGAACATTCATAAGTGATATCTTATGATAAGTTTCTTTACTCTGTGACTTATTTCACTTAGAATCATCGTACCTGAATCCACTCATTTTGCTGCTACTGGCCTTATGACATTGATTTCATGGCTGAGGGGTATTCCATCGTACGTTAGTACCACAATTTTTTGAACCATTTTTGTCTTTCCTCGGATATTTAAGGTGTACCCAGTTGAGGTTGTTGTAAGCAGTGCAGCCCTAAATTTTGGGATGGCTCTGTCTTTTTGATTTTCATTTTTCCCAAGGTATATTCCCTAGACTGGAAGTGCCCTTGGCTCTGTAGCTCTGTTTTTTCCTTGTTTTAGGGAACACAATGCACTCCTCCAGAGAGGCAGTTGGCAATTTACATCCCGCCCTTTAGCATAACAAGCCTCCCTGTTCTCCAGATCCTGTCTTGCCTTTCTGGATTTTATACCTTTTACTGATGTCCCTTTTGACTGGTGGGAAGTGATACTTCTTGTAGTGCAGATTGGCATTGTGTGGTTGCTTGGTTCGCCAAAAAGGGCATATGTGTTTCCTCCTGAATATATTCAAGTGAAAACGCATATGCCCTCTATGACCAATTCTATAATTGTCGAAGTTTTGATGCTTTCCTATGTTTAAAGGCCATTCCAATGTACTTCTTGAAATCTGTTTCGTGCAATTCTGCCTCATTTTCAAGTCCTCCTCCTGGCTTTCCCTCAATAGATTTTTGGAAGTGATTAGTCCTTTATAATTCTGTAAGTTAGTGAATTGCTGTGCCCCTGAGCTCCCTTTTTCAACTTGCGTTTTTGTGAGCTGACCGCAAATCCATAATTTTGCTTCAGGACTTATACTAGTTCTGGGGGGGGTAGGCTGAGAGTTTGGTTAATTCTTCTTCATGACAAGAAATTAGAGTGACATGTGGCCGTCCAAATGCCTACAGTTACTCTCTCATTGGTTCTCCCTCTTCCCTTATATCCTCTGAACAATTTGCCAACTGTGCGAACGAGGAGGTTATAGGGGCTAACTCTCCAATTTGGGATATTGATAGTAAAGCAGTTGGAATGTCAAACTGGAACACAAAGATAGAAAAAAATAGTAGAGTTTTAGAAACCTTTCACCATCAGTGGGTATCCATTCTCTAGGTTTCCCAAACATGTTATAACTGTTGTGATATTCCCTTCTACATGGAGAGTTGGGAACCATGGAATGCGTGGCAGGCATTATTGTTTTAAAGGGTCTGCATTTTCTCACCCAATCTCACCAATCCTCTCATTCCCAAGTGGCCAGCCTTATGCCACATCCAGCTGTTGTTGTAGATAGGGTCATTCCAGGATTCATTAGAAACCCTGAAGGTATTCTGTAAGAATTTTACTGTTTTTTTTGTTTGTTTTGAAATTCATTTTTATAGTGGGTTTGAGCTGATTCTCACTGCCGTGTTTATGTCATTCAAGAAAAACTTGGTTCCCTTACGGAGACATATCAATACCTAGGTTTTAAGGTTCTTACTAGTCAGATATATTCCTCTGCGGGAAATATGGGGTTTTGAGTCCCTTTCACTGAGGAAGGTGTAGGTCTTGTCTATTCCATAGTTGGTTTTTGGAACGATACCTGTGCTTATATCAAACTCTGTGTTTATGCATCGCCCCACCTCTCCTTCACCCTTAAGCAGGCATAAGAGTGTTTTCTAAATGTGAGACTCTGTTCTCTTTCCTAACTCAGTTCATGTGTAGCCATGTTTACAGGATCTTCATAAGTGATATCTTATGATAAGTTTCTTTTTCTGTGTGACTTATTTCACTTAGAATCATCGTACCTGAATCCACTCATTTTGCTGCTACTGGTCTTATGACATTGATTTCATGGTTGAGGGATATTCCATCGTACATAAGTACCACAATTTTTTGCACCATTTTTATCTTTCCTGGGATATTTAAGGTGTAGAGAAGTTGAGGTTCTTGTAAGCAGTGCAGCCCTAAATTTTGGGGTGGCTCTGTCTTATTGATTTTCAGTTTTCCCAAGTTATATTCCCTAGATTGGAAGTGCCCTTGTCTCTGTAGCTTTGTTGTTTACTTGTTTTAGGGAACACAATGCACTCCTCCAGAGAGGCAGTTGACAATTTAAATCCCACCCATCAGCATAACACGGCTCCCTATTCTCCAGTGCCTGTCTTGCCTTTCTGGATTTTACCCATTTTGTGGATGTCCCTTTAGACCGGTGGGAAGTGATACTTCTTTCTAGTGCAGATTTGCATTTCCCACTTGCTTGCTTGGCCAAAAAGGGCGTATGCGTTTTCTCCTGAATATAATCAGGAGAAAATGCATACGCCCATTTTGGCCATGTGAATCATAGTCGATATTGTGCCCCTCTTCCTGTGCTTTAAAGGCGATTCCAACATACACCTTGAAATCTGTTTCCTGCTATTCTGCCTCGCTTTCAAGTCCGCCTAGTTGCCTTCCCTCAACAGATTGTTGGTCGATAGTTGCCCTTTATTATTCTGCAAGTTTGTGAATTGCTGTGCCCCTGAGCTCCACTTTTTAACTCGTTTTTTGTGAGCTGAACGCAAGTCCAATATTTTGGTTCAGAACCTATACTGGTTTTCGGTGGGTGGCTGAGAGTTTGGTTATTTCTTCTTCCTCCCGGGAAATGAGAGTGACATGTGCCCGTCCAAATGCCTAACAGATAATCTCTCATTGGTTCTCCCTCTTCACTTTCATCCTTTGCCAAATTGGCAACATGTGCGAACCAGGAGGTTAAAGGTGCTGTCTCTCCAAGTTCGGAGATTGATAGTAAAGCAGTTGGAAAGTCAAACTGGCGCACAAGGAGAGGGACTATTCGTTGAGTTTTAGAAAACTTTCGTATTCACAGTGTGTCCATTCTTAGGTTTCCCTTACATGTTATAGCTATAGTAATATATCCTTCAACCGGGAGAGTTGTGACACATGGAATGGGTGCCATGTATTATTGCTTTAAAGGGTCTGCATTTGCTCACCCAATCTCACCAATCCTCTCAGTCCCATGTGTCCATCCTTATGCCATATCCAGCTGTCGTTGTAGATAGGGTCATTCCAGGTTTCATCAGAGACCCTGAAGGATTTGTAAAGAATTTCCATGTTTTTATGTTTTGTTTTGAAATTCCTTTTTATAGAGGGTTTGAGCTGATTCTCGCTACCAGGTATATTCCAGTCTAGAAACACTTGATTCCCTTATGGAGACATATCAATACATAGGTTTTAAGATTCTTACTAGTCAGATATATTCCTCTGCGAGAAATATGGGGTTTTGAATCCCTTTCTCTGAGGAAGGTGTAGGTCTTGGCTATTCCATAGCTGGTTTTTGGAACGGTACCTGTGCTTATATCAAACTCTGGTTTTATGCATCACCCCTCCTCTCCTTCCCCCTTAAGCAGGCATAAGAGTGTTTTCTAAATGTGAGACTCTGTTCTCTTTCCAATCTCAGTTCATGTGTAGCCATGTTTACAGGATCTTCATAAGTGATATCTTATGATAAGTTTCTTTTTCTGTGTGACTTATTTCACTTAGAATCATCGTACCTGAATCCACTCATTTTGCTTCTATTGGTCTTATGACATTGATTTCATGGCTGAGGGATATTCCATCGTACGTAAGTACCACAATTTTTTGAACCATTTTTATCTTTCCTGGGATATATAAGGTGTACACAAGTTGAGGTGCTTGTAAGCAGTGCAGCCCTAAATTTTGGGGTGGCTCTGTCTTATTGATTTTCAGTTTTCCCAAGGTATATTCCCTAGACTGGAAGCGCCGTTGGCTCTGTAGCTCTTTTGTTTACTTGTTTTAGGGAACACAATGCACTCCTCCAGAGAGGCAGTGGACAATTTACATCCATCCCATCAGCATAACAAGGCTCCCTGTTCTCCAGGGCCTGTCTTGCCTTTCTGGTTTTTACCCATTTTGTGGATGTCCCTTTTGACCGGTGGGAAGTGATACTTCTTTGTAGTGCAGATTTGCATTGCCCAATTGCTTGCTTGCCTAAAAAGGGCGTATGCGTTTTCTCCCAATATATTCAGGAGAAAACGCATACGCCCTTTTTGGCCAAGTGCATCATTGTCGAAATTGTGCCCCTCTTCCTGTGCTTTAAAGGCGATTCCAACTTACTCCTTGAAATGTGTTTCCTGCTCTTCTGCCTCGATTTCAATTGCGCCTAGTTGCCTTCCCTCAACAGATTGTTGGACGATAGTTGCCCTTTATTACTCTGCCAGTTTGGAATTGTTGTGCCCCTGAGCTCCACTTTTTAACTCGTTTTTTGTGAGCAGAGCGCAAGTCCAAAGTTTTGGTTGACGACCTATACTGGCTCCCGGTGGGTGGCTGAGGCTTTGGTTAATTCTTCTTCCTCCCAGGAAATAAGATTGACATGTGCCCGTCCAAATGCGTAACAGCTACTCTCTCATTGGTTCTCCCTCTTCCCTTTCATCCTTTGCCAAATTGGCAACCTGTGCGAACCAGGAGGTTAAAAGGTGCTGTCTCTCCAAGTTGGGAGATTGATAGTAAAGTGGTTGGAAAGTCAAACTGAAGCACAAGGAGAGGGACTATTCGTTGAGTTTTAGAAACCTTTCGTATTCACAGTGTGTCCATTCTTAGGTTTCCCTTACATGTTATAGATATAGTAATGTTCTCTTCAACCGGGAGAGTTGGGACACATGGAATGGGTGCCACGCATTATTGCTTTAAAGGGTCTGCATTTTCTCACCCAATCTCACCAATCCTCTCAGTCCCATGTGTCCAGCCTTAAGCCACATCCAGCTGTAGTTGTAGATAGGGTCATTCCAGGTTTCATCAGAGACCCTGAAGGAATTGTAAAGAATTTCTCTGTTTTCATGTTTTGTTTTTGAAATTCCTTTTTATAGTGGGTTTGAGCTGATTCTCGCTGCCATGTTTATGCCAGTCTAGAAACACTTGATTCCCTTACGGAGACATATCAATACATAGGTTTTAAGGTTCTTACTAGTAAGATATATTCCTCTGCGGGAAATATGGGGTTTTGAGTCCCTTTCTCTGAGGAAGGTGTAGGTCTTGGCTATTCCATAGCTGGTTTTTGGAACGGTACCTGTGCTTATATCAAACTCTGGTTTTATGCATCACCCCTCCTCTCCTTCCCCCTTAAGCAGGCATAAGAGTGTTTTCTAACTGTGAGACTCTGTTCTCTTTCCGAACTCAGTTCATGTGTAGCCATGTTTACAGGATCTTCATAAGTGATATCTTATGATAAGTTTCTTTTTCTGTGTGACTTATTTCACATAGAATCATCGTACCTGAATCCACTCATTTTCCTGCTACTGGTCTTATGACATTGATTTCATGGCTGAGGGATATTCCATCGTACATAAATACCACAACTTTTGGAACCATTTTTATCTTTCCTGGGATATTTAAGGTGTACACAAGTTGAGGTACTTGTAAGCAGTGCAGCCCTAAATTTTGGGGTGGCTCTGTCTTATTGATTTTCAGTTTTCCCAAGGTATATTCCCTAGACTGGAAGTGCCCTTGGCTCTGTAGCTCTGTTGTTTACTTGTTTTAGGGAACACAATGCACTCCTCCAGAGAGGCAGTGGACAATTTACATCCATCCCATCAGCATAACAAGGCTCCCTGTTCTCCAGGGCCTGTCTTGCCTGTCTGGTTTTTACCCATTTTGTGGATGTCCCTTTTGACCGCTGGGAAGTGATACTTCTTTCTAGTGCAGATTTGCATTGCCCACTTGCTTGCTTGCCCAAAAAGGGCGTATGCGTTTTCTCCCAATATATTCAGGAGAAAACGCATACGCCCATTTTGGCCAAGTGCATCATAGTCGAAATTGTGCCCCTCTTCCTGTGCTTTAAAGGCGATTCCAACTTACTCCTTGAAATCTGTTTCCTGCTCTTCTGCCTCGATTTCAATTCCGCCTAGTTGCCTTCCCTCAACAGATTGTTGGACGATAGTTGCCCTTTATTACTCTGCCAGTTTGGAATTGTTGTGCCCCTGAGCTCCACTTTTTAACTCGTTTTTTGTGACCTGAACGCAAGTCCAAAGTTTTGGTTGACGACCTATACTGGCCCCCGGTGGGTGGATGAGGCTTTGGATAATTCTTCTTCCTCCCAGGAAATAAGATTGACATGTGCCCGTCCAAATGCGTAACAGCTACTCTCTCCTTGGTTCTCCCTCTTCCCTTTCATCCTTTGCCAAATTGGCAACCTGTGCGAACCAGGAGGTTAAAGGTGCTGTCTCTCCAAGTTCGGAGATTGATAGTAAAGTGGTTGGAAAGTCAAACTGAAGCACAAGGAGAGGGACTATTCGTTGAGTTTTAGAAACCTTTCATATTCACAGTGTGTCCATTCTTAGGTTTCCCTTACATGTTATAGCTATATTAATATTCCCTTCAACCGGGAGAGTTGGGACACATGGAATGGGTGCCACGCATTATTGCTTTAAAGGGTCTGCATTTTCTCACCGAATCTCACCAATCCTCTCAGTCACATGTGTCCAGCCTTATGCCACATTCAGCTGTCGTTGTAGATAGGGTCATTCCAGGTTTCATCAGAGACCCTGAAGGAATTGTAAAGAATTTCCCTGTTTTCATGTTTTGTTTTTGAAATTCCTTTTTATACTGGGTTTGAGCTGATTCTCGCTGCCATGTTTATGCCAGTCTAGAAACACTTGATTCCCTTATGGAGACATATCAATACATAGGTTTTAAGATTCTTACTAGTCAGATATATTCCTCTGCGGGAAATATGGGGTTTTGAGTCCCTTTCACTGAGGAAGGTGTAGGTCTTGTCTATTCCATAGTTGGTTTTTGGAACGGTACCTGTGCTTATATCAAACTCTGGTTTTATGCATCACCCCTCCTCTCCTTCCCCCTTAAGCAGGCATAACAGTGTTTTGTAAATGTGAGACTCTGTTCTCTTTCCGAACTCAGTTCATGTGTAGCCATGTTTACAGGATCTTCATAAGTGATATCTTATGACAAGTTTCTTTTTCTGTGTGACTTATTTCACTTAGAATCATCGTACCTGAATCCACTCATTTTCCTGCTACTGGTCTTATGACATTTATTTCATGGCTGAGGGATATTCCATCGTACGTAAGTACCACAATTTTTTGAACCATTTTTATCTTTCCTGGGATATATAAGATGTACGCAAGTTGAGGTTCTTGTAAGCAGTGCAGCCCTAAATTTTGGGGTGGCTCTGTCTTATTGATTTTCAGTTTTCCCAAGGTATATTCCCTAGACTGGAAGTGCCCTTGGCTCTGTAGCTCTGTTGTTTACTTGTTTTAGGGAACACAATGCACTCCTCCAGAGAGGCAGTGGACAATTTACATCCATCCCATCAGCATATCAAGGCTCCCTGTTCTCCAGGGCCTGTCTTGCCTTTCTGGTTTTTACCCATTTTGTGGATGTCCCTTTTGACCGGTGGGAAGTGATACTTCTTTGTAGTGCAGATTTGCATTGCCCAATTGCTTGCTTGGCCAAAAAGGGCGTATGCGTTTTCTCCCAATATATTCAGGAGAAAATGCATACGCCCTTTTTGGCCAAGTGCATCATAGTCGAAATTGTGCCCCTCTTCCTGTGCTTTAAAGGCGATTCCAACTTACTCCTTGAAATCTGTTTCCTGCTCTTCTGCCTCGATTTCAATTCCGCCTAGTTGCCTTCCCTCAACAGATTGTTGGACGATAGTTGCCCTTTATTACTCTGCCAGTTTGGAATTGTTGTGCCCCTGAGCTCCCCTTTTAACTTGTTTTTTTGTGAGCTGAACGCAAGTCCAAAGTTTTGGTTGACGACCTATACTGGCTCCCGGTGGGTGGCTGAGGCTTTGGTTAATTCTTCTTCCTCCCAGGAAATAAGATTGACATGTGCCCGTCCAAATGCGTAACAGCTACTCTCTCCTTGGTTCTCCCTCTTCCCTTTCATCCTTTGCCAATTTGGCAACCTGTGCGAACCAGGAGGTTAAAGGTGCTGTCTCTCCAAGTTGGGAGATTGATAGTAAAGTGGTTGGAAAGTCAAACTGAAGCACAAGGAGAGGGACTATTCGTTGAGTTTTAGAAACCTTTCATATTCACAGTGTGTCCATTCTTAGGCTTCCCTTACATGTTATAGCTATAGTAATGTTCTCTTCAACCGGGAGAGTTGGGACACATGGAATGGGTGCCACGCATTATTGCTTTAAAGGGTCTGCATTTTCTCACCCAATCTCACCAATCCTCTCAGTCCCATGTGTCCAGCCTTAAGCCACATCCAGCTGTAGTTGTAGATAGGGTCATTCCAGGTTTCATCAGAGACCCTGAAGGAATTGTAAAGAATTTCTCTGTTTTCATGTTTTGTTTTTGAAATTCCTTTTTATAGTGGGTTTGAGCTGATTCTCGCTGCCATGTTTATGCCAGTCTAGAAACACTTGATTCCCTTACGGAGACATATCAATACATAGGTTTTAAGGTTCTTACTAGTAAGATATATTCCTCTGCGGGAAATATGGGGTTTTGAGTCCCTTTCTCTGAGGAAGGTGTAGGTCTTGGCTATTCCATAGCTGGTTTTTGGAACGGTACCTGTGCTTATATCAAACTCTGGTTTTATGCATCACCCCTCCTCTCCTTCCCCCTTAAGCAGGCATAAGAGTGTTTTCTAATTGTGAGACTCTGTTCTCTTTCCGAACTCAGTTCATGTGTAGCCATGTTTACAGGATCTTCATAAGTGATATCTTACGACAAGTTTCTTTTTCTGTGTGACTTATTTCACTTAGAATCATCGTACCTGAATCCACTCATTTTCCTGCTACTGGTCTTATGACATTGATTTCATGGCTGAGGGATATTCCATCGTACATAAATACCACAATTTTTGGAACCATTTTTATCTTTCCTGGGATATTTAAGGTGTAACAAGTTGAGGTACTTGTAAGCAGTGCAGCCCTAAATTTTGGGGTGGCTCTGTCTTATTGATTTTCAGTTTTCCCAAGGTATATTCCCTTGACTGGTAGTGTCCTTGGCTCTGTAGCTCTGTTGTTTACTTGTTTTAGGGAACACAATGCACTCCTCCAGAGAGGCAGTGGACAATTTACATCCATCCCATCAGCATAACAAGGCTCCCTGTTCTCCAGGGCCTGTCTTGCCTTTCTGGTTTTTACCCATTTTGTGGATGTCCCTTTTGACCGGTGGGAAGTGATACTTCTTTGTAGTGCAGATTTGCATTGCCCAATTGCTTGCTTGGCCAAAAAGGGCGTATGCGTTTTCTCCCAATATATTCAGGAGAAAACGCATATGCCCTTTTTGGCCAAGTGCATCATAGTCGAAATTGTGCCCCTCTTCCTGTGCTTTAAAGGCGATTCCAACTTACTCCTTGAAATCTGTTTCCTGCTCTTCTGCCTCGATTTCAATTCCGCCTAGTTGCCTTCCCTCAACAGATTGTTGGACGATAGTTGCCCTTTATTACTCTGCCAGTTTGGAATTGTTGTGCCCCTGAGCTCCCCTTTTAACTTGTTTTTTGTGAGCTGAACGCAAGTCCAAAGTTTTGGTTGATGACCTATACTGGCTCCCGGTGGGTGGCTGAGGCTTTGGTTAATTCTTCTTCCTCCCAGGAAATAAGATTGACATGTGCCCGTCCAAATGCGTAACAGCTACTCTCTCATTGGTTCTCCCTCTTCCCTTTCATCCTTTGCCAAATTGGCAACCTGTGCGAACCAGGAGGTTAAAGGTGCTGTCTCTCTAAGTTCGGAGATTGATAGTAAAGTGGTTGGAAAGTCAAACTGAAGCACAAGGAGAGGGACTATTCGTTGAGTTTTAGAAACCTTTCATATTCACAGTGTGTCCATTCTTATGTTTCCCTTACATGTTATAGCTATAGTAATATTCCCTTCAACCGGGAGAGTTGGGACACATGGAATGGGTGCCATGCATTATTGCTTTAAATGGTCTGCATTTGCTCACCCAATCTCAGCAATCCTCTCAGTCCCATGTGTCCAGCCTTATGCCACATCCACCTGTCGTTGTAGATAGGGTCATTCCAGGTTTCATCAGAGACCATGAAGGAAGTGTAAAGAATTTCCCTGTTTTCATGTTTTGTTTTTGAAATTCCTTTTTATAGTGGGTTTGAGCTGATTCTCGCTGTCATGTTTATGCCAGTCTAGAAACACTTGATTCCCTTACAGAGACATATCAATACATAGGTTTTAAGATTCTTACTAGTCAGATATATTCCTCTGCGGGAAATATGGGGTTTTGAGTCCCTTTCACTGAGGAAGGTGTAGGTCTTGTCTATTCCATAGTTGGTTTTTGGAACGGTACCTGTGCTTATATCAAACTCTGGTTTTATGCATCACGCCACCTCTCCTTCCCCCTTAAGCAGGCATAAGAGTGTTTTGTAAATGTGAGACTCTGTTCTCTTTCCTAACTCAGTTCATGTGTAGCCATGTTTACAGGTTCTTCATAAGTGATATCTTATGATAAGTTTCTTTTTCTGTGTGACTTATTTCACTTAGAATCATCGTACCTGAATCCACTCATTTTGCTTCTACTGGTCTTATGACATTGATTTCATGGCTTAGGGATATTCCATCGTATGTAAATACCACAATTTTTTGAACCATTTTTATCTTTCCTGGGATATATAAGGTGTACCCAAGATGAGTTTCTTGTAAGCAGTGCAACCCTAAATTTTGGGGTGGTTCTGTCTTATTGATTTTCAGTTTTCCCAAGGTATATTCTCTAGACTGGAAGTGCCCTTGGCTCTGTACCTCTGTTGTTTACTTGTTTCAGGGAACACAATGCACTCCTCTCGATAGGCAGTTGGCAATTTACATGCTGCCCATCAGCATAACAAGGCTCCCTATTCTCCAGGGCCTGTCTTGCCTTTCTGGTTTTTACCCATTTTGTGGATATCCCTTTTGACCGGTGGAAAGTGATACTTCTTTGTAGTGCAGATTTGCATTGCCCGCTTGCTTGCTTGTCCAAAAAGGGCGTATGCGTTTTCTCCTGAATATATTTAGGAGAAAACACAAACGCCCTTTTTGGCCAAGTGCATCATTGTCGAAGTTGTGCCCCTCTTCCTGTGCTTTAAAGGCAATTCCAACGTACCTATTGAAATCTGTTTCCTACTCTTCTGCCTCGCTTTCAAGTCCACCTCCTTGCCTTCCCTCAACAGATTTTTCGACCATAGTTTCCCTTTATTAATCTGCCAGTTTGTGAATTGCTGTGCCCCTGAGCTCCATTTTTTATCTCGTTTTTTGTGAGCTGAACTCAAGTCCAATATTTTGGTTCAGAACCTCTACTGGTTTTTGGTGGGTGGCTGAGACTTTGGTTAATTCTTCTTCCTCCCGGGAAATAAGAGTGACATGTGCCCGTCCAAATGCCTAACAGCTACTCTCTCATTGGTTCTCCCACTTCCCTCTCATCCTTTGCCAAATTGGCAACCTGTGTGAAACAGGAGGTTAAAGGTGCTGTCTCTCCAAGTTGGGAGATTGATAGTAAAGCAGTTGGAAAGTCCAACTGGCGCACAAGGAGAGGGACTATTCATTGAGGTTTAGAAACCTTTCGTATTCACACTGTGTCCATTCTTAGGTTTCCTCTACATGTTATAGCTATAGTAATATACCCTTCAACCTGGAGAGTTGGGACACATGGAATGGGTACCATGCATTATTTCTTTAAATAGTCAGCATTTGCTCACCCAATCTCACCAATCCTCTCAGACACATGTGTCCAACCTTATGCAACATCCAGCTGTCGTTGTAGATAGGGTCATTCCAGGTTTCATCAGAGACCCTGAAGGAATTGTAAAGAATTTCCCTTTTTTTATGTTTTGTTTTGAAATTCCTTTTTATACTGGGTTTGAGCTGATTCTCGCTGCCATGTTTATGCCAGTCTAGAAAAACTTGATTCCCTTAAGGAGACATATCAATACATAGGTTTTAAGATTCTTTCTAGTCAGATATATTCCTCTGCGGGAAATATGGGGTTTTGAGTCCCTTTCACTGAGGAAGGTGTAGGTCTTGTCTATTCCATAGTTGGTTTATGGAACGGTACGTGTGCTTGTATCAAACTCTGGGTTTATGCATCACCCCACCTCTCCTTCCCCCTTAAGCAGGCATAAGAGTGTTTTCTAAATGTGAGACTCTGTTCTCTTTCCTAACTCAGTTCATGTATAGCCATGTTTACAGGATCTTCATAAGTGATATCTTATGATAAGTATCTTTTTCTGTGTGACTTATTTCACTTAGAATCATCGTACCTGAATCCACTCATTTTGCTGCTACTGGTCTTATGACATTGATTTAATGGCTGAGGGATATTCCATCATACGTAAGTACCACAATTTTGTGAACCATTTTTATCTTTCCTGGGATATTTAAGGTGTACACAAGTTGAGGTTCTTGTAAGCAGTGCAGCCCTAAATTTGGGGGTGGCTCTGTCTTATTGATTTCCAGTTTTCCCAAGCTATATTCCCTAGACTGGAAGTGCCCTTGGCTCTGTAGCTCTGATGTTTACTTGTTTTAGGGAACACAATGCACTCCTCCAGAGAGGCAGTTGAAAATTTACATCCCGCCCATCAGCATAACAAGGCTCCCTGTTCTCCAGGGCCTGTCTTGCCTGTCTGGTTTTTACCCATTTTGTGGATGTCCCTTTTGACCGCTGGGAAGTGATACTTCTTTCTAGTGCAGATTTGCATTGCCCACTTGCTTGCTTGCCCAAAAAGGGCGTATGCGTTTTCTCACAATATATTCAGGAGAAAACGCATACGCCCATTTTGGCCAAGTGCATCATAGTCGAAATTGTGCCCCTCTTCCTGTGCTTTAAAGGCGATTCCAACTTACTCCTTGAAATCTGTTTCCTGCTCTTCTGCCTCGATTTCAATTCCGCCTAGTTGCCTTCCCTCAACAGATTGTTGGACGATAGTTGCCCTTTATTACTCTGCCAGTTTGGAATTGTTGTGCCCCTGAGCTCCACTTTTTAACTCGTTTTTTGTGACCTGAACGCAAGTCCAAAGTTTTGGTTGACGACCTATACTGGCTCCCGGTGGGTGGCTGAGGCTTTGGTTAATTCTTCTTCCTCCCAGGAAATAAGATTGACATGTGCCCGTCCAAATGCGTAACAGCTACTCTCTCATTGGTTCTCCCTCTTCCCTTTCATCCTTTGCCAAATTGGCAACCTGTGCGAACCAGGAGGTTAAAGGTGCTGTCTCTCCAAGTTCGGAGATTGATAGTAAAGTGGTTGGAAAGTCAAACTGAAGCACAAGGAGAGGGACTATTCGTTGAGTTTTAGAAACCTTTCATATTCACAGTGTGTCCATTCTTAGGTTTCCCTTACATGTTATAGCTATATTAATATTCCCTTCAACCGGGAGAGTTGGGACACATGGAATTGGTGCCACGCATTATTGCTTTAAAGGGTCTGCATTTTCTCACCCAATCTCACCAATCCTCTCAGTCACATGTGTCCAGCCTTATGCCACATTCAGCTGTCGTTGTAGATAGGGTCATTCCAGGTTTCATCAGAGACCCTGAAGGAATTGTAAAGAATTTCCCTGTTTTCATGTTTTGTTTTTGAAATTCCTTTTTATACTGGGTTTGAGCTGATTCTCGCTGCCATGTTTATGCCAGTCTAGAAACACTTGATTCCCTTATGGAGACATATCAATACATAGGTTTTAAGATTCTTACTAGTCAGATATATTCCTCTGCGGGAAATATGGGGTTTTGAGTCCCTTTCACTGAGGAAGGTGTAGGTCTTGTCTATTCCATAGTTGGTTTTTGGAACGGTACCTGTGCTTATATCAAACTCTGGTTTTATGCATCACCCCTCCTCTCCTTCCCCCTTAAGCAGGCATAAGTGTGTTTTCTAATTGTGAGACTCTGTTCTCTTTCCGAACTCAGTTCATGTGTAGCCATGTATACAGGATCTTCATAAGTGATATCTTATGACAAGTTTCTTTTTCTGTGTGACTTATTTCACTTAGAATCATCGTACCTGAATCCACTCATTTTCCTGCTACTGGTCTTATGACATTGATTTCATGGCTGAGGGATATTCCATCGTACGTAAGTACCACAATTTTTTGAACCATTTTAATCTTTCCTGGGATATATAAGGTGTACACAAGTTGAGGTTCTTGTAAGCAGTGCAGCCCTAAATTTTGGGGTGGCTCTGTCTTATTGATTTTCAGTTTTCCCAAGGTATATTCCCTAGACTGGAAGTGCCCTTGGCTCTGTAGCTCTGTTGTTTACTTGTTATAGGGAA
Organism: Mesoplodon mirus; assembly: GCF_964341445.2. Lineage (NCBI taxonomy): Eukaryota > Metazoa > Chordata > Mammalia > Artiodactyla > Ziphiidae > Mesoplodon > Mesoplodon mirus. Next base: position 3,791,684 of record NW_028295819.1, on the reverse strand, counting down.
CACAATGCACTCCTCCAGAGAGGCAGTGGACAATTTACATCCATCCCATCAGCATAACAAGGCTCCCTGTTCTCCAGGGCCTGTCTTGCCTTTCTGGTTTTTACCCATTTTGTGGATGTCCCTTTTGACCGGTGGGAAGTGATACTTCTTTGTAGTGCAGATTTGCATTGCCCAATTGCTTGCTTGGCCAAAAAGGGCGTATGCGTTTTCTCCCAATATATTCAGGAGAAAACGCATATGCCCTTTTTGGCCAAGTGCATCATAGTCGAAATTGTGCCCCTCTTCCTGTGCTTTAAAGGCGATTCCAACTTACTCCTTGAAATCTGTTTCCTGCTCTTCTGCCTCGATTTCAATTCCGCCTAGTTGCCTTCCCTCAACAGATTGTTGGACGATAGTTGCCCTTTATTACTCTGCCAGTTTGGAATTGTTGTGCCCCTGAGCTCCCCTTTTAACTTGTTTTTTGTGAGCTGAACGCAAGTCCAAAGTTTTGGTTGACGACCTATACTGGCTCCGGGTGGGTGGCTGAGGCTTTGGTTAATTCTTCTTCCTCCCAGGAAATAAGATTGACATGTGCCCGTCCAAATGCGTAACAGCTACTCTCTCATTGGTTCTCCCTCTTCCCTTTCATCCTTTGCCAAATTGGCAACCTGTGCGAACCAGGAGGTTAAAGGTGCTGTCTCTCCAAGTTCGGAGATTGATAGTAAAGTGGTTGGAAAGTCAAACTGAAGCACAAGGAGAGGGACTATTCGTTGAGTTTTAGAAACCTTTCATATTCACAGTGTGTCCATTCTTATGTTTCCCTTACATGTTATAGCTATAGTAATATTCCCTTCAACCGGGAGAGTTGGGACACATGGAATGGGTGCCATGCATTATTGCTTTAAATGGTCTGCATTTGCTCACCCAATCTCAGCAATCCTCTCAGTCCCATGTGTCCAGCCTTATGCCACATCCAGCTGTCGTTGTAGATAGGGTCATTCCAGGTTTCATCAGAGACCGTGAAGGAACTGTAAAGAATTTCCCTGTTTTCATGTTTTGTTTTTGAAATTCCTTTTTATAGTGGGTTTGAGCTGATTCTCGCTGCCATGTTTATGCCAGTCTAGAAACACTTGATTCCCTTACAGAGACATATCAATACATAGGTTTTAAGATTCTTACTAGTCAGATATATTCCTCTGCGGGAAATATGGGGTTTTGAGTCCCTTTCACTGAGGAAGGTGTAGGTCTTGTCTATTCCATAGTTGGTTTTTGGAACGGTACCTGTGCTTATATCAAACTCTGGTTTTATGCATCACGCCACCTCTCCTTCCCCCTTAAGCAGGCATAAGAGTGTTTTGTAAATGGGAGACTCTGTTCTCTTTCCTAACTCAGTTCATGTGTAGCCATGTTTACAGGTTCTTCATAAGTGATATCTTATGATAAGTTTCTTTTTCTGTGTGACTTATTTCACTTAGAATCATCGTACCTGAATCCACTCATTTTGCTTCTACTGGTCTTATGACATTGATTTCATGGCTTAGGGATATTCCATCGTATGTAAATACCACAATTTTTTGAACCATTTTTATCTTTCCTGGGATATATAAGGTGTACCCAAGATGAGTTTCTTGTAAGCAGTGCAACCCTAAATTTTGGGGTGGTTCTGTCTTATTGATTTTCAGTTTTCCCAAGGTATATTCTCTAGACTGGAAGTGCCCTTGGCTCTGTACCTCTGTTGTTTACTTGTTTCAGGGAACACAATGCACTCCTCTCGATAGGCAGTTGGCAATTTACATGCTGCCCATCAGCATAACAAGGCTCCCTATTCTCCAGGGCCTGTCTTGCCTTTCTGGTTTTTACCCATTTTGTGGATATCCCTTTTGACCGGTGGAAAGTGATACTTCTTTGTAGTGCAGATTTGCATTGCCCGCTTGCTTGCTTGTCCAAAAAGGGCGTATGCGTTTTCTCCTGAATATATTTAGGAGAAAACACAAACGCCCTTTTTGGCCAAGTGCATCATTGTCGAAGTTGTGCCCCTCTTCCTGTGCTTTAAAGGCAATTCCAACGTACCTATTGAAATCTGTTTCCTACTCTTCTGCCTCGCTTTCAAGTCCACCTCCTTGCCTTCCCTCAACAGATTTTTCGACCATAGTTGCCCTTTATTAATCTGCCAGTTTGTGAATTGCTGTGCCCCTGAGCTCCATTTTTTATCTCGTTTTTTGTGAGCTGAACTCAAGTCCAATATTTTGGTTCAGAACCTCTACTGGTTTTTGGTGGGTGGCTGAGACTTTGGTTAATTCTTCTTCCTCCCGGGAAATAAGAGTGACATGTGCCCGTCCAAATGCCTAACAGCTACTCTCTCATTGGTTCTCCCACTTCCCTCTCATCCTTTGCCAAATTGGCAACCTGTGTGAAACAGGAGGTTAAAGGTGCTGTCTCTCCAAGTTGGGAGATTGATAGTAAAGCAGTTGGAAAGTCCAACTGGCGCACAAGGAGAGGGACTATTCATTGAGGTTTAGAAACCTTTCGTATTCACACTGTGTCCATTCTTAGGTTTCCTCTACATGTTATAGGTATAGTAATATACCCTTCAACCTGGAGAGTTGGGACACATGGAATGGGTACCATGCATTATTTCTTTAAGTAGTCAGCATTTGCTCACCCAATCTCACCAATCCTCTCAGACACATGTGTCCAACCTTATGCAACATCCAGCTGTCGTTGTAGATAGGGTCATTCCAGGTTTCATCAGAGACCCTGAAGGAATTGTAAAGAATTTCCCTGTTTTTATGTTTTGTTTTGAAATTCCTTTTTATACTGGGTTTGAGCTGATTCTCGCTGCCATGTTTATGCCAGTCTAGAAAAACTTGATTCCCTTAAGGAGACATATCAATACATAGGTTTTAAGATTCTTTCTAGTCAGATATATTCCTCTGCGGGAAATATGGGGTTTTGAGTCCCTTTCACTGAGGAAGGTGTAGGTCTTGTCTATTCCATAGTTGGTTTATGGAACGGTACGTGTGCTTGTATCAAACTCTGGGTTTATGCATCACCCCACCTCTCCTTCCCCCTTAAGCAGGCATAAGAGTGTTTTCTAAATGTGAGACTCTGTTCTCTTTCCTAACTCAGTTCATGTATAGCCATGTTTACAGGATCTTCATAAGTGATATCTTATGATAAGTATCTTTTTCTGTGTGACTTATTTCACTTAGAATCATCGTACCTGAATCCACTCATTTTGCTGCTACTGGTCTTATGACATTGATTTAATGGCTGAGGGATATTCCATCGTATGTAAGTACCACAATTTTGTGAACCATTTTTATCTTTCCTGGGATATTTAAGGTGTACACAAGTTGAGGTTCTTGTAAGCAGTGCAGCCCTAAATTTGGGGGTGGCTCTGTCTTATTGATTTCCAGTTTTCCCAAGGTATATTCCCTAGACTGGAAGTGCCCTTGGCTCTGTAGCTCTGATGTTTACTTGTTTTAGGGAACACAATGCACTCCTCCAGAGAGGCAGTTGTAAATTTACATCCCGCCCATCAGCATAACAAGGCTCCCTGTTCTCCAGGGCCTGTCTTGCCTGTCTGGTTTTTACCCATTTTGTGGATGTCCCTTTTGACCGGTGGGAAGTGATACTTCTTTGTAGTGCAGATTTGCATTGCCCAATTGCTTGCTTGGCCAAAAAGGGCGTATGCGTTTTCTCCCAATATATTCAGGAGAAAACGCATATGCCCTTTTTGGCCAAGTGCATCATAGTCGAAATTGTGCCCCTCTTCCTGTGCTTTAAAGGCGATTCCAACTTACTCCTTGAAATCTGTTTCCTGCTCTTCTGCCTCGATTTCAATTCCGCCTAGTTGCCTTCCCTCAACAGATTGTTGGACGATAGTTGCCCTTTATTACTCTGCCAGTTTGGAATTGTTGTGCCCCTGAGCTCCCCTTTTAACTTGTTTTTTGTGAGCTGAACGCAAGTCCAAAGTTTTGGTTGACGACCTATACTGGCTCCCGGTGGGTGGCTGAGGCTTTGGTTAATTCTTCTTCCTCCCAGGAAATAAGATTGACATGTGCCCGTCCAAATGCGTAACAGCTACTCTCTCATTGGTTCTCCCTCTTCCCTTTCATCCTTTGCCAAATTGGCAACCTGTGCGAACCAGGAGGTTAAAGGTGCTGTCTCTCCAAGTTCGGAGATTGATAGTAAAGTGGTTGGAAAGTCAAACTGAAGCACAAGGAGAGGGACTATTCGTTGAGTTTTAGAAACCTTTCATATTCACAGTGTGTCCATTCTTATGTTTCCCTTACATGTTATAGCTATAGTAATATTCCCTTCAACCGGGAGAGTTGGGACACATGGAATGGGTGCCATGCATTATTGCTTTAAATGGTCTGCATTTGCTCACCCAATCTCAGCAATCCTCTCAGTCCCATGTGTCCAGCCTTATGCCACATCCAGCTGTCGTTGTAGATAGGGTCATTCCAGGTTTCATCAGAGACCGTGAAGGAACTGTAAAGAATTTCCCTGTTTTCATGTTTTGTTTTTGAAATTCCTTTTTATAGTGGGTTTGAGCTGATTCTCGCTGCCATGTTTATGCCAGTCTAGAAACACTTGATTCCCTTACAGAGACATATCAATACATAGGTTTTAAGATTCTTACTAGTCAGATATATTCCTCTGCGGGAAATATGGGGTTTTGAGTCCCTTTCACTGAGGAAGGTGTAGGTCTTGTCTATTCCATAGTTGGTTTTTGGAACGGTACCTGTGCTTATATCAAACTCTGGTTTTATGCATCACGCCACCTCTCCTTCCCCCTTAAGCAGGCATAAGAGTGTTTTGTAAATGGGAGACTCTGTTCTCTTTCCTAACTCAGTTCATGTGTAGCCATGTTTACAGGTTCTTCATAAGTGATATCTTATGATAAGTTTCTTTTTCTGTGTGACTTATTTCACTTAGAATCATCGTACCTGAATCCACTCATTTTGCTTCTACTGGTCTTATGACATTGATTTCATGGCTTAGGGATATTCCATCGTATGTAAATACCACAATTTTTTGAACCATTTTTATCTTTCCTGGGATATATAAGGTGTACCCAAGATGAGTTTCTTGTAAGCAGTGCAACCCTAAATTTTGGGGTGGTTCTGTCTTATTGATTTTCAGTTTTCCCAAGGTATATTCTCTAGACTGGAAGTGCCCTTGGCTCTGTACCTCTGTTGTTTACTTGTTTCAGGGAACACAATGCACTCCTCTCGATAGGCAGTTGGCAATTTACATGCTGCCCATCAGCATAACAAGGCTCCCTATTCTCCAGGGCCTGTCTTGCCTTTCTGGTTTTTACCCATTTTGTGGATATCCCTTTTGACCGGTGGAAAGTGATACTTCTTTGTAGTGCAGATTTGCATTGCCCGCTTGCTTGCTTGTCCAAAAAGGGCGTATGCGTTTTCTCCTGAATATATTTAGGAGAAAACACAAACGCCCTTTTTGGCCAAGTGCATCATTGTCGAAGTTGTGCCCCTCTTCCTGTGCTTTAAAGGCAATTCCAACGTACCTATTGAAATCTGTTTCCTACTCTTCTGCCTCGCTTTCAAGTCCACCTCCTTGCCTTCCCTCAACAGATTTTTCGACCATAGTTGCCCTTTATTAATCTGCCAGTTTGTGAATTGCTGTGCCCCTGAGCTCCATTTTTTATCTCGTTTTTTGTGAGCTGAACTCAAGTCCAATATTTTGGTTCAGAACCTCTACTGGTTTTTGGTGGGTGGCTGAGACTTTGGTTAATTCTTCTTCCTCCCGGGAAATAAGAGTGACATGTGCCCGTCCAAATGCCTAACAGCTACTCTCTCATTGGTTCTCCCACTTCCCTCTCATCCTTTGCCAAATTGGCAACCTGTGTGAAACAGGAGGTTAAAGGTGCTGTCTCTCCAAGTTGGGAGATTGATAGTAAAGCAGTTGGAAAGTCCAACTGGCGCACAAGGAGAGGGACTATTCATTGAGGTTTAGAAACCTTTCGTATTCACACTGTGTCCATTCTTAGGTTTCCTCTACATGTTATAGGTATAGTAATATACCCTTCAACCTGGAGAGTTGGGACACATGGAATGGGTACCATGCATTATTTCTTTAAGTAGTCAGCATTTGCTCACCCAATCTCACCAATCCTCTCAGACACATGTGTCCAACCTTATGCAACATCCAGCTGTCGTTGTAGATAGGGTCATTCCAGGTTTCATCAGAGACCCTGAAGGAATTGTAAAGAATTTCCCTGTTTTTATGTTTTGTTTTGAAATTCCTTTTTATACTGGGTTTGAGCTGATTCTCGCTGCCATGTTTATGCCAGTCTAGAAAAACTTGATTCCCTTAAGGAGACATATCAATACATAGGTTTTAAGATTCTTTCTAGTCAGATATATTCCTCTGCGGGAAATATGGGGTTTTGAGTCCCTTTCACTGAGGAAGGTGTAGGTCTTGTCTATTCCATAGTTGGTTTATGGAACGGTACGTGTGCTTGTATCAAACTCTGGGTTTATGCATCACCCCACCTCTCCTTCCCCCTTAAGCAGGCATAAGAGTGTTTTCTAAATGTGAGACTCTGTTCTCTTTCCTAACTCAGTTCATGTATAGCCATGTTTACAGTATCTTCATAAGTGATATCTTATGATAAGTATCTTTTTCTGTGTGACTTATTTCACTTAGAATCATCGTACCTGAATCCACTCATTTTGCTGCTACTGGTCTTATGACATTGATTTAATGGCTGAGGGATATTCCATCGTACGTAAGTACCACAATTTTGTGAACCATTTTTATCTTTCCTGGGATATTTAAGGTGTACACAAGTTGAGGTTCTTGTAAGCAGTGCAGCCCTAAATTTGGGGGTGGCTCTGTCTTATTGATTTCCAGTTTTCCCAAGGTATATTCCCTAGACTGGAAGTGCCCTTGGCTCTGTAGCTCTGATGTTTACTTGTTTTAGGGAACACAATGCACTCCTCCAGAGAGGCAGTTGAAAATTTACATCCCGCCCATCAGCATAACAAGGCTCCCTGTTCTCCAGGGCCTGTCTTGCCTTTCTGGTTTTTACCCATTTTGTGGATGTCCCTTTTGACCGCTGGGAAGTGATACTTCTTTCTAGTGCAGATTTGCATTGCCCACTTGCTTGCTTGCCCAAAAAGGGCGTATGCGTTTTCTCCCAATATATTCAGGAGAAAACGCATACGCCCATTTTGGCCAAGTGCATCATAGTCGAAATTGTGCCCCTCTTCCCGTGCTTTAAAGGCGATTCCAACTTACTCCTTGAAATCTGTTTCCTGCTCTTCTGCCTCGATTTCAATTCCGCCTAGTTGCCTTCCCTCAACAGATTGTTGGACGATAGTTGCCCTTTATTACTCTGCCAGTTTGGAATTGTTGTGCCCCTGAGCTCCACTTTTTAACTCGTTTTTTGTGACCTGAACGCAAGTCCAAAGTTTTGGTTGACGACCTATACTGGCTCCCGGTGGGTGGATGAGGCTTTGGATAATTCTTCTTCCTCCCAGGAAATAAGATTGACATGTGCCCGTCCAAATGCGTAACAGCTACTCTCTCATTGGTTCTCCCTCTTCCCTTTCATCCTTTGCCAAATTGGCAACCTGTGCGAACCAGGAGGTTAAAGGTGCTGTCTCTCCAAGTTCGGAGATTGATAGTAAAGTGGTTGGAAAGTCAAACTGAAGCACAAGGAGAGGGACTATTCGTTGAGTTTTAGAAACCTTTCATATTCACAGTGTGTCCATTCTTAGGTTTCCCTTACATGTTATAGCTATATTAATATTCCCTTCAACCGGGAGAGTTGGGACACATGGAATTGGTGCCACGCATTATTGCTTTAAAGGGTCTGCATTTTCTCACCCAATCTCACCAATCCTCTCAGTCACATGTGTCCAGCCTTATGCCACATTCAGGGGTCGTTGTAGATAGGGTCATTCCAGGTTTCATCAGAGACCCTGAAGGAATTGTAAAGAATTTCCCTGTTTTCATGTTTTGTTTTTGAAGTTCCTTTTTATACTGGGTTTGAGCTGATTCTCGCTGCCATGTTTATGCCAGTCTAGAAACACTTGATTCCCTTATGGAGACATATCAATACATAGGTTTTAAGATTCTTACTAGTCAGATATATTCCTCTGCGGGAAATATGGGGTTTTGAGTCCCTTTCACTGAGGAAGGTGTAGGTCTTGTCTATTCCATAGTTGGTTTTTGGAACGGTACCTGTGCTTATATCAAACTCTGGTTTTATGCATCACCCCTCCTCTGCTTCCCCCTTAAGCAGGCATAAGTGTGTTTTCTAATTGTGAGACTCTGTTCTCTTTCCGAACTCAGTTCATGTGTAGCCATGTATACAGGATCTTCATAAGTGATATCTTATGACAAGTTTCTTTTTCTGTGTGACTTATTTCACTTAGAATCATCGTACCTGAATCCACTCATTTTGCTTCTACTGGTCTTATGACATTGATTTCATGGCTGAGGGATATTCCATCGTACGTAAGTACCACAATTTTTTGAACCATTTTAATCTTTCCTGGGATATATAAGGTGTACACAAGTTGAGGTTCTTGTAAGCAGTGCAGCCCTAAATTTTGGGGTGGCTCTGTCTTATTGATTTTCAGTTTTCCCAAGGTATATTCCCTAGACTGGAAGTGCCCTTGGCTCTGTAGCTCTGTTGTTTACTTGTTTTAGGGAACACAATGCACTCCTCCAGAGAGGCAGTGGACAATTTACATCCATCCCATCAGCATAACAAGGCTCCCTGTTCTCCAGGGCCTGTCTTGCCTTTCTGGTTTTTACCCATTTTGTGGATGTCCCTTTTGACCGGTGGGAAGTGATACTTCTTTGTAGTGCAGATTTGCATTGCCCAATTGCTTGCTTGGCCAAAAAGGGCGTATGCGTTTTCTCCCAATATATTCAGGAGAAAACGCATATGCCCTTTTTGGCCAAGTGCATCATAGTCGAAATTGTGCCCCTCTTCCTGTGCTTTAAAGGCGATTCCAACTTACTCCTTGAAATCTGTTTCCTGCTCTTCTGCCTCGATTTCAATTCCGCCTAGTTGCCTTCCCTCAACAGATTGTTGGACGATAGTTGCCCTTTATTACTCTGCCAGTTTGGAATTGTTGTGCCCCTGAGCTCCCCTTTTAACTTGTTTTTTGGGAGCTGAACGCAAGTCCAAAGTTTTGGTTGACGACCTATACTGGCTCCCGGTGGGTGGCTGAGGCTTTGGTTAATTCTTCTTCCTCCCAGGAAATAAGATTGACATGTGCCCGTCCAAATGCGTAACAGCTACTCTCTCATTGGTTCTCCCTCTTCCCTTTCATCCTTTGCCAAATTGGCAACCTGTGCGAACCAGGAGGTTAAAGGTGCTGTCTCTCCAAGTTCGGAGATTGATAGTAAAGTGGTTGGAAAGTCAAACTGAAGCACAAGGAGAGGGACTATTCGTTGAGTTTTAGAAACCTTTCATATTCACAGTGTGTCCATTCTTATGTTTCCCTTACATGTTATAGCTATAGTAATATTCCCTTCAACCGGGAGAGTTGGGACACATGGAATGGGTGCCATGCATTATTGCTTTAAATGGTCTGCATTTGCTCACCCAATCTCAGCAATCCTCTCAGTCCCATGTGTCCAGCCTTATGCCACATCCAGCTGTCGTTGTAGATAGGGTCATTCCAGGTTTCATCAGAGACCGTGAAGGAACTGTAAAGAATTTCCCTGTTTTCATGTTTTGTTTTTGAAATTCCTTTTTATAGTGGGTTTGAGCTGATTCTCGCTGCCATGTTTATGCCAGTCTAGAAACACTTGATTCCCTTACAGAGACATATCAATACATAGGTTTTAAGATTCTTACTAGTCAGATATATTCCTCTGTGGGAAATATGGGGTTTTGAGTCCCTTTCACTGAGGAAGGTGTAGGTCTTGTCTATTCCATAGTTGGTTTTTGGAACGGTACCTGTGCTTATATCAAACTCTGGTTTTATGCATCACGCCACCTCTCCTTCCCCCTTAAGCAGGCATAAGAGTGTTTTGTAAATGTGAGACTCTGTTCTCTTTCCTAACTCAGTTCATGTGTAGCCATGTTTACAGGTTCTTCATAAGTGATATCTTATGATAAGTTTCTTTTTCTGTGTGACTTATTTCACTTAGAATCATCGTACCTGAATCCACTCATTTTGCTTCTACTGGTCTTATGACATTGATTTCATGGCTTAGGGATATTCCATCATATGTAAATACCACAATTTTTTGAACCATTTTTATCTTTCCTGGGATATATAAGGTGTACCCAAGATGAGTTTCTTGTAAGCAGTGCAACCCTAAATTTTGGGGTGGTTCTGTCTTATTGATTTTCAGTTTTCCCAAGGTATATTCTCTAGACTGGAAGTGCCCTTGGCTCTGTACCTCTGTTGTTTACTTGTTTCAGGGAACACAATGCACTCCTCTCGATAGGCAGTTGGCAATTTACATGCTGCCCATCAGCATAACAAGGCTCCCTATTCTCCAGGGCCTGTCTTGCCTTTCTGGTTTTTACCCATTTTGTGGATATCCCTTTTGACCGGTGGAAAGTGATACTTCTTTGTAGTGCAGATTTGCATTGCCCGCTTGCTTGCTTGTCCAAAAAGGGCGTATGCGTTTTCTCCTGAATATATTTAGGAGAAAACACAAACGCCCTTTTTGGCCAAGTGCATCATTGTCGAAGTTGTGCCCCTCTTCCTGTGCTTTAAAGGCAATTCCAACGTACCTATTGAAATCTGTTTCCTACTCTTCTGCCTCGCTTTCAAGTCCACCTCCTTGCCTTCCCTCAACAGATTTTTCGACCATAGTTGCCCTTTATTAATCTGCCAGTTTGTGAATTGCTGTGCCCCTGAGCTCCATTTTTTATCTCGTTTTTTGTGAGCTGAACTCAAGTCCAATATTTTGGTTCAGAACCTCTACTGGTTTTTGGTGGGTGGCTGAGACTTTGGTTAATTCTTCTTCCTCCCGGGAAATAAGAGTGACATGTGCCCGTCCAAATGCCTAACAGCTACTCTCTCATTGGTTCTCCCACTTCCCTCTCATCCTTTGCCAAATTGGCAACCTGTGTGAAACAGGAGGTTAAAGGTGCTGTCTCTCCAAGTTGGGAGATTGATAGTAAAGCAGTTGGAAAGTCCAACTGGCGCACAAGGAGAGGGACTATTCATTGAGGTTTAGAAACCTTTCGTATTCACACTGTGTCCATTCTTAGGTTTCCTCTACATGTTATAGCTATAGTAATATACCCTTCAACCTGGAGAGTTGGGACACATGGAATGGGTACCATGCATTATTTCTTTAAGTAGTCAGCATTTGCTCACCCAATCTCACCAATCCTCTCAGACACATGTGTCCAACCTTATGCAACATCCAGCTGTCGTTGTAGATAGGGTCATTCCAGGTTTCATCAGAGACCCTGAAGGAATTGTAAAGAATTTCCCTGTTTTCATGTTTTGTTTTTGAAATTCCTTTTTATACTGGGTTTGAGCTGATTCTCGCTGCCATGTTTATGCCAGTCTAGAAACACTTGATTCCCTTATGGAGACATATCAATACATAGGTTTTAAGATTCTTACTAGTCAGATATATTCCTCTGCGGGAAATATGGGGTTTTGAGTCCCTTTCACTGAGGAAGGTGTAGGTCTTGTCTATTCCATAGTTGGTTTTTGGAACGGTACCTGTGCTTATATCAAACTCTGGTTTTATGCATCACCCCTCCTCTCCTTCCCCCTTAAGCAGGCAAAAGTGTGTTTTCTAATTGTGAGACTCTGTTCTCTTTCCGAACTCAGTTCATGTGTAGCCATGTATACAGGATCTTCATAAGTGATATCTTATGACAAGTTTCTTTTTCTGTGTGACTTATTTCACTTAGAATCATCGTACCTGAATCCACTCATTTTCCTGCTACTGGTCTTATGACATTGATTTCATGGCTGAGGGATATTCCATCGTACATAAGTACCACAATTTTTTGAACCATTTTAATCTTTCCTGGGATATATAAGGTGTACACAAGTTGAGGTTCTTGTAAGCAGTGCAGCCCTAAATTTTGGGGTGGCTCTGTCTTATTGATTTTCAGTTTTCCCAAGGTATATTCCCTAGACTGGAAGTGCCCTTGGCTCTGTAGCTCTGTTGTTTACTTGTTTTAGGGAACACAATGCACTCCTCCAGAGAGGCAGTGGACAATTTACATCCATCCCATCAGCATAACAAGGCTCCCTGTTCTCCAGGGCCTGTCTTGCCTTTCTGGTTTTTACCCATTTTGTGGATGTCCCTTTTGACCGGTGGGAAGTGATACTTCTTTGTAGTGCAGATTTGCATTGCCCAATTGCTTGCTTGGCCAAAAAGGGCGTATGCGTTTTCTCCCAATATATTCAGGAGAAAACGCATATGCCCTTTTTGGCCAAGTGCATCATAGTCGAAATTGTGCCCCTCTTCCTGTGCTTTAAAGGCGATTCCAACTTACTCCTTGAAATCTGTTTCCTGCTCTTCTGCCTCGATTTCAATTCCGCCTAGTTGCCTTCCCTCAACAGACTGTTGGACGATAGTTGCCCTTTATTACTCTGCCAGTTTGGAATTGTTGTGCCCCTGAGCTCCCCTTTTAACTTGTTTTTTGTGAGCTGAACGCAAGTCCAAAGTTTTGGTTGACGACCTATACTGGCTCCCGGTGGGTGGCTGAGGCTTTGGTTAATTCTTCTTCCTCCCAGGAAATAAGATTGACATGTGCCCGTCCAAATGCGTAACAGCTACTCTCTCATTGGTTCTCCCTCTTCCCTTTCATCCTTTGCCAAATTGGCAACCTGTGCGAACCAGGAGGTTAAAGGTGCTGTCTCTCCAAGTTCGGAGATTGATAGTAAAGTGGTTGGAAAGTCAAACTGAAGCACAAGGAGAGGGACTATTCGTTGAGTTTTAGAAACCTTTCATATTCACAGTGTGTCCATTCTTATGTTTCCCTTACATGTTATAGCTATAGTAATATTCCCTTCAACCGGGAGAGTTGGGACACATGGAATGGGTGCCATGCATTATTGCTTTAAATGGTCTGCATTTGCTCACCCAATCTCAGCAATCCTCTCAGTCCCATGTGTCCAGCCTTATGCCACATCCAGCTGTCGTTGTAGATAGGGTCATTCCAGGTTTCATCAGAGACCGTGAAGGAACTGTAAAGAATTTCCCTGTTTTCATGTTTTGTTTTTGAAATTCCTTTTTATAGTGGGTTTGAGCTGATTCTCGCTGCCATGTTTATGCCAGTCTAGAAACACTTGATTCCCTTACAGAGACATATCAATACATAGGTTTTAAGATTCTTACTAGTCAGATATATTCCTCTGCGGGAAATATGGGGTTTTGAGTCCCTTTCACTGAGGAAGGTGTAGGTCTTGTCTATTCCATAGTTGGTTTTTGGAACGGTACCTGTGCTTATATCAAACTCTGGTTTTATGCATCACGCCACCTCTCCTTCCCCCTTAAGCAGGCATAAGAGTGTTTTGTAAATGTGAGACTCTGTTCTCTTTCCTAACTCAGTTCATGTGTAGCCATGTTTACAGGTTCTTCATAAGTGATATCTTATGATAAGTTTCTTTTTCTGTGTGACTTATTTCACTTAGAATCATCGTACCTGAATCCACTCATTTTGCTTCTACTGGTCTTATGACATTGATTTCATGGCTTAGGGATATTCCATCGTATGTAAATACCACAATTTTTTGAACCATTTTTATCTTTCCTGGGATATATAAGGTGTACCCAAGATGAGTTTCTTGTAAGCAGTGCAACCCTAAATTTTGGGGTGGTTCTGTCTTATTGATTTTCAGTTTTCCCAAGGTATATTCTCTAGACTGGAAGTGCCCTTGGCTCTGTACCTCTGTTGTTTACTTGTTTCAGGGAACACAATGCACTCCTCTCGATAGACAGTTGGCAATTTACATGCTGCCCATCAGCATAACAAGGCTCCCTATTCTCCAGGGCCTGTCTTGCCTTTCTGGTTTTTACCCATTTTGTGGATATCCCTTTTGACCGGTGGAAAGTGATACTTCTTTGTAGTGCAGATTTGCATTGCCCGCTTGCTTGCTTGTCCAAAAAGGGCGTATGCGTTTTCTCCTGAATATATTTAGGAGAAAACACAAACGCCCTTTTTGGCCAAGTGCATCATTGTCGAAGTTGTGCCCCTCTTCCTGTGCTTTAAAGGCAATTCCAACGTACCTATTGAAATCTGTTTCCTACTCTTCTGCCTCGCTTTCAAGTCCACCTCCTTGCCTTCCCTCAACAGATTTTTCGACCATAGTTGCCCTTTATTAATCTGCCAGTTTGTGAATTGCTGTGCCCCTGAGCTCCATTTTTTATCTCGTTTTTTGTGAGCTGAACTCAAGTCCAATATTTTGGTTCAGAACCTCTACTGGTTTTTGGTGGGTGGCTGAGACTTTGGTTAATTCTTCTTCCTCCCGGGAAATAAGAGTGACATGTGCCCGTCCAAATGCCTAACAGCTACTCTCTCATTGGTTCTCCCACTTCCCTCTCATCCTTTGCCAAATTGGCAACCTGTGTGAAACAGGAGGTTAAAGGTGCTGTCTCTCCAAGTTGGGAGATTGATAGTAAAGCAGTTGGAAAGTCCAACTGGCGCACAAGGAGAGGGACTATTCATTGAGGTTTAGAAACCTTTCGTATTCACACTGTGTCCATTCTTAGGTTTCCTCTACATGTTATAGCTATAGTAATATACCCTTCAACCTGGAGAGTTGGGACACATGGAATGGGTACCATGCATTATTTCTTTAAGTAGTCAGCATTTGCTCACCCAATCTCACCAATCCTCTCAGACACATGTGTCCAACCTTATGCAACATCCAGCTGTCGTTGTAGATAGGGTCATTCCAGGTTTCATCAGAGACCCTGAAGGAATTGTAAAGAATTTCCCTGTTTTTATGTTTTGTTTTGAAATTCCTTTTTATACTGGGTTTGAGCTGATTCTCGCTGCCATGTTTATGCCAGTCTAGAAAAACTTGATTCCCTTAAGGAGACATATCAATACATAGGTTTTAAGATTCTTTCTAGTCAGATATATTCCTCTGCGGGAAATATGGGGTTTTGAGTCCCTTTCACTGAGGAAGGTGTAGGTCTTGTCTATTCCATAGTTGGTTTATGGAACGGTACGTGTGCTTGTATCAAACTCTGGGTTTATGCATCACCCCACCTCTCCTTCCCCCTTAAGCAGGCATAAGAGTGTTTTCTAAATGTGAGACTCTGTTCTCTTTCCTAACTCAGTTCATGTATAGCCATGTTTACAGGATCTTCATAAGTGATATCTTATGATAAGTATCTTTTTCTGTGTGACTTATTTCACTTAGAATCATCGTACCTGAATCCACTCATTTTGCTGCTACTGGTCTTATGACATTGATTTAATGGCTGAGGGATATTCCATCGTACGTAAGTACCACAATTTTGTGAACCATTTTTATCTTTCCTGGGATATTTAAGGTGTACACAAGTTGAGGTTCTTGTAAGCAGTGCAGCCCTAAATTTGGGGGTGGCTCTGTCTTATTGATTTCCAGTTTTCCCAAGGTATATTCCCTAGACTGGAAGTGCCCTTGGCTCTGTAGCTCTGATGTTTACTTGTTTTAGGGAACACAATGCACTCCTCCAGAGAGGCAGTTGAAAATTTACATCCCGCCCATCAGCATAACAAGGCTCCCTGTTCTCCAGGGCCTGTCTTGCCTGTCTGGTTTTTACCCATTTTGTGGATGTCCCTTTTGACCGCTGGGAAGTGATACTTCTTTCTAGTGCAGATTTGCATTGCCCACTTGCTTGCTTGCCCAAAAAGGGCATATGCGTTTTCTCCCAATATATTCAGGAGAAAACGCATACGCCCATTTTGGCCAAGTGCATCATAGTCGAAATTGTGCCCCTCTTCCTGTGCTTTAAAGGCGATTCCAACTTACTCCTTGAAATCTGTTTCCTGCTCTTCTGCCTCGATTTCAATTCCGCCTAGTTGCCTTCCCTCAACAGATTGTTGGACGATAGTTGCCCTTTATTACTCTGCCAGTTTGGAATTGTTGTGCCCCTGAGCTCCACTTTTTAACTCGTTTTTTGTGACCTGAACGCAAGTCCAAAGTTTTGGTTGATGACCTATACTGGCTCCCGGTGGGTGGATGAGGCTTTGGATAATTCTTCTTCCTCCCAGGAAATAAGATTGACATGTGCCCGTCCAAATGCGTAACAGCTACTCTCTCATTGGTTCTCCCTCTTCCCTTTCATCCTTTGCCAAATTGGCAACCTGTGCGAACCAGGAGGTTAAAGGTGCTGTCTCTCCAAGTTCGGAGATTGATAGTAAAGTGGTTGGAAAGTCAAACTGAAGCACAAGGAGAGGGACTCTTCGTTGAGTTTTAGAAACCTTTCATATTCACAGTGTGTCCATTCTTATGTTTCCCTTACATGTTATAGCTATAGTAATATTCCCTTCAACCGGGAGAGTTGGGACACATGGAATGGGTGCCATGCATTATTGCTTTAAATGGTCTGCATTTGCTCACCCAATCTCAGCAATCCTCTCAGTCCCATGTGTCCAGCCTTATGCCACATCCAGCTGTCGTTGTAGATAGGGTCATTCCAGGTTTCATCAGAGACCGTGAAGGAACTGTAAAGAATTTCCCTGTTTTCATGTTTTGTTTTTGAAATTCCTTTTTATAGTGGGTTTGAGCTGATTCTCGCTGCCATGTTTATGCCAGTCTAGAAACACTTGATTCCCTTACAGAGACATATCAATACATAGGTTTTAAGATTCTTACTAGTCGGATATATTCCTCTGCGGGAAATATGGTGTTTTGAGTCCCTTTCACTGAGGAAGGTGTAGGTCTTGTCTATTCCATAGTTGGTTTTTGGAACGGTACCTGTGCTTATATCAAACTCTGGTTTTATGCATCACGCCACCTCTCCTTCCCCCTTAAGCAGGCATAAGAGTGTTTTGTAAATGTGAGACTCTGTTCTCTTTCCTAACTCAGTTCATGTGTAGCCATGTTTACAGGTTCTTCATAAGTGATATCTTATGATAAGTTTCTTTTTCTGTGTGACTTATTTCACTTAGAATCATCGTACCTGAATCCACTCATTTTGCTTCTACTGGTCTTATGACATTGATTTCATGGCTTAGGGATATTCCATCGTATGTAAATACCACAATTTTTTGAACCATTTTTATCTTTCCTGGGATATATAAGGTGTACCCAAGATGAGTTTCTTGTAAGCAGTGCAACCCTAAATTTTGGGGTGGTTCTGTCTTATTGATTTTCAGTTTTCCCAAGGTATATTCTCTAGACTGGAAGTGCCCTTGGCTCTGTACCTCTGTTGTTTACTTGTTTCAGGGAACACAATGCACTCCTCTCGATAGGCAGTTGGCAATTTACATGCTGCCCATCAGCATAACAAGGCTCCCTATTCTCCAGGGCCTGTCTTGCCTTTCTGGTTTTTACCCATTTTGTGGATATCCCTTTTGACCGGTGGAAAGTGATACTTCTTTGTAGTGCAGATTTGCATTGCCCGCTTGCTTGCTTGTCCAAAAAGGGCGTATGCGTTTTCTCCTGAATATATTTAGGAGAAAACACAAACGCCCTTTTTGGCCAAGTGCATCATTGTCGAAGTTGTGCCCCTCTTCCTGTGCTTTAAAGGCAATTCCAACGTACCTATTGAAATCTGTTTCCTACTCTTCTGCCTCGCTTTCAAGTCCACCTCCTTGCCTTCCCTCAACAGATTTTTCGACCATAGTTGCCCTTTATTAATCTGCCAGTTTGTGAATTGCTGTGCCCCTGAGCTCCATTTTTTATCTCGTTTTTTGTGAGCTGAACTCAAGTCCAATATTTTGGTTCAGAACCTCTACTGGTTTTTGGTGGGTGGCTGAGACTTTGGTTAATTCTTCTTCCTCCCGGGAAATAAGAGTGACATGTGCCCGTCCAAATGCCTAACAGCTACTCTCTCATTGGTTCTCCCACTTCCCTCTCATCCTTTGCCAAATTGGCAACCTGTGTGAAACAGGAGGTTAAAGGTGCTGTCTCTCCAAGTTGGGAGATTGATAGTAAAGCAGTTGGAAAGTCCAACTGGCGCACAAGGAGAGGGACTATTCATTGAGGTTTAGAAACCTTTCGTATTCACACTGTGTCCATTCTTAGGTTTCCTCTACATGTTATAGGTATAGTAATATACCCTTCAACCTGGAGAGTTGGGACACATGGAATGGGTACCATGCATTATTTCTTTAAGTAGTCAGCATTTGCTCACCCAATCTCACCAATCCTCTCAGACACATGTGTCCAACCTTATGCAACATCCAGCTGTCGTTGTAGATAGGGTCATTCCAGGTTTCATCAGAGACCCTGAAGGAATTGTAAAGAATTTCCCTGTTTTTATGTTTTGTTTTGAAATTCCTTTTTATACTGGGTTTGAGCTGATTCTCGCTGCCATGTTTATGCCAGTCTAGAAAAACTTGATTCCCTTAAGGAGACATATCAATACATAGGTTTTAAGATTCTTTCTAGTCGGATATATTCCTCTGCAGGAAATATGGGGTTTTGAGTCCCTTTCACTGAGGAAGGTGTAGGTCTTGTCTATTCCATAGTTGGTTTATGGAACGGTACGTGTGCTTGTATCAAACTCTGGGTTTATGCATCACCCCACCTCTCCTTCCCCCTTAAGCAGGCATAAGAGTGTTTTCTAAATGTGAGACTCTGTTCTCTTTCCTAACTCAGTTCATGTATAACCATGTTTACAGGATCTTCATAAGTGATATCTTATGATAAGTATCTTTTTCTGTGTGACTTATTTCACTTAGAATCATCGTACCTGAATCCACTCATTTTGCTGCTACTGGTCTTATGACATTGATTTAATGGCTGAGGGATATTCCATCGTACGTAAGTACCACAATTTTGTGAACCATTTTTATCTTTCCTGGGATATTTAAGGTGTACACAAGTTGAGGTTCTTGTAAGCAGTGCAGCCCTAAATTTGGGGGTGGCTCTGTCTTATTGATTTCCAGTTTTCCCAAGGTATATTCCCTAGACTGGAAGTGCCCTTGGCTCTGTAGCTCTGATGTTTACTTGTTTTAGGGAACACAATGCACTCCTCCAGAGAGGCAGTTGAAAATTTACATCCCGCCCATCAGCATAACAAGGCTCCCTGTTCTCCAGGGCCTGTCTTGCCTGTCTGGTTTTTACCCATTTTGTGGATGTCCCTTTTGACCGCTGGGAAGTGATACTTCTTTCTAGTGCAGATTTGCATTGCCCACTTGCTTGCTTGCCCAAAAAGGGCGTATGCATTTTCTCCCAATATATTCAGGAGAAAACGCATACGCCCATTTTGGCCAAGTGTATCATAGTCGAAATTGTGCCCCTCTTCCTGTGCTTTAAAGGCGATTCCAACTTACTCCTTGAAATCTGTTTCCTGCTCTTCTGCCTCGATTTCAATTCCGCCTAGTTGCCTTCCCTCAACAGATTGTTGGAAGATAGTTGCCCTTTATTACTCTGCCAGTTTGGAATTGTTGTGCCCCTGAGCTCCACTTTTTAACTCGTTTTTTGTGACCTGAACGCAAGTCCAAAGTTTTGGTTGACGACCTATACTGGCTCCCGGTGGGTGGATGAGGCTTTGGATAATTCTTCTTCCTCCCAGGAAATAAGATTGACATGTGCCCGTCCAAATGCGTAACAGCTACTCTCTCATTGGTTCTCCCTCTTCCCTTTCATCCTTTGCCAAATTGGCAACCTGTGCGAACCAGGAGGTTAAAGGTGCTGTCTCTCCAAGTTCGGAGATTGATAGTAAAGTGGTTGGAAAGTCAAACTGAAGCACAAGGAGAGGGACTATTCGTTGAGTTTTAGAAACCTTTCATATTCACAGTGTGTCCATTCTTAGGTTTCCCTTACATGTTATAGCTATATTAATATTCCCTTCAACTGGGAGATTTGGGACACATGGAATTGATGCCACACATTATTGCTTTAAAGGGTCTGCATTTTCTCACCCAATCTCACCAATCCTCTCAGTCACATGTGTCCAGCCTTATGCCACATTCAGCTGTCGTTTTAGATAGGGTCATTCCAGGTTTCATCAGAGACCCTGAAGGAATTGTAAAGAATTTCCCTGTTTTCATGTTTTGTTTTTGAAATTCCTTTTTATAGTGGGTTTGAGCTGATTCTCGCTGCCATGTTTATGCCAGTCTAGAAACACTTGATTCCCTTATGGAGACATATCAATACATAGGTTTTAAGATTCTTACTAGTCAGATATATTCCTCTGCGGGAAATATGGGGTTTTGAGTCCCTTTCACTGAGGAAGGTGTAGGTCTTGTCTATTCCATAGTTGGTTTTTGGAACGGTACCTGTGCTTATATCAAACTCTGGTTTTATGCATCACCCCTCCTCTCCTTCCCCCTTAAGCAGGCATAAGTGTGTTTTCTAATTGTGAGACTCTGTTCTCTTTCCGAACTCAGTTCATGTGTAGCCATGTATACAGGATCTTCATAAGTGATATCTTATGACAAGTTTCTTTTTCTGTGTGACTTATTTCACTTAGAATCATCGTACCTGAATCCACTCATTTTCCTGCTACTGGTCTTATGACATTGATTTCATGGCTGAGGGATATTCCATCGTACGTAAGTACCACAATTTTTTGAACCATTTTAATCTTTCCTGGGATATATAAGGTGTACACAAGTTGAGGTTCTTGTAAGCAGTGCAGCCCTAAATTTTGGGGTGGCTCTGTCTTATTGATTTTCAGTTTTCCCAAGGTATATTCCCTAGACTGGAAGTGCCCTTGGCTCTGTAGCTCTGTTGTTTACTTGTTTTAGGGAACACAATGCACTCCTCCAGAGAGGCAGTGGACAATTTACATCCATCCCATCAGCATAACAAGGCTCCCTGTTCTCCAGGGCCTGTCTTGCCTTTCTGGTTTTTACCCATTTTGTGGATGTCCCTTTTGACCGGTGGGAAGTGATACTTCTTTGTAGTGCAGATTTGCATTGCCCAATTGCTTGCTTGGCCAAAAAGGGCGTATGCGTTTTCTCCCAATATATTCAGGAGAAAACGCATATGCCCTTTTTGGCCAAGTGCATCATAGTCGAAATTGTGCCCCTCTTCCTGTGCTTTAAAGGCGATTCCAACTTACTCCTTGAAATCTGTTTCCTGCTCTTCTGCCTCGATTTCAATTCCGCCTAGTTGCCTTCCCTCAACAGATTGTTGGACGATAGTTGCCCTTTATTACTCTGCCAGTTTGGAATTGTTGTGCCCCTGAGCTCCCCTTTTAACTTGTTTTTTGTGAGCTGAACGCAAGTCCAAAGTTTTGGTTGACGACCTATACTGGCTCCCGGTGGGTGGCTGAGGCTTTGGTTAATTCTTCTTCCTCCCAGGAAATAAGATTGACATGTGCCCGTCCAAATGCGTAACAGCTACTCTCTCATTGGTTCTCCCTCTTCCCTTTCATCCTTTGCCAAATTGGCAACCTGTGCGAACCAGGAGGTTAAAGGTGCTGTCTCTCCAAGTTCGGAGATTGATAGTAAAGTGGTTGGAAAGTCAAACTGAAGCACAAGGAGAGGGACTATTCGTTGAGTTTTAGAAACCTTTCATATTCACAGTGTGTCCATTCTTATGTTTCCCTTACATGTTATAGCTATAGTAATATTCCCTTCAACCGGGAGAGTTGGGACACATGGAATGGGTGCCATGCATTATTGCTTTAAATGGTCTGCATTTGCTCACCCAATCTCAGCAATCCTCTCAGTCCCATGTGTCCAGCCTTATGCCACATCCAGCTGTCGTTGTAGATAGGGTCATTCCAGGTTTCATCAGAGACCGTGAAGGAACTGTAAAGAATTTCCCTGTTTTCATGTTTTGTTTTTGAAATTCCTTTTTATAGTGGGTTTGAGCTGATTCTCGCTGCCATGTTTATGCCAGTCTAGAAACACTTGATTCCCTTACAGAGACATATCAATACATAGGTTTTAAGATTCTTACTAGTCAGATATATTCCTCTGCGGGAAATATGGGGTTTTGAGTCCCTTTCACTGAGGAAGGTGTAGGTCTTGTCTATTCCATAGTTGGTTTTTGGAACGGTACCTGTGCTTATATCAAACTCTGGTTTTATGCATCACGCCACCTCTCCTTCCCCCTTAAGCAGGCATAAGAGTGTTTTGTAAATGTGAGACTCTGTTCTCTTTCCTAACTCAGTTCATGTGTAGCCATGTTTACAGGTTCTTCATAAGTGATATCTTATGATAAGTTTCTTTTTCTGTGTGACTTATTTCACTTAGAATCATCGTACCTGAATCCACTCATTTTGCTTCTACTGGTCTTATGACATTGATTTCATGGCTTAGGGATATTCCATCGTATGTAAATACCACAATTTTTTGAACCATTTTTATCTTTCCTGGGATATATAAGGTGTACCCAAGATGAGTTTCTTGTAAGCAGTGCAACCCTAAATTTTGGGGTGGTTCTGTCTTATTGATTTTCAGTTTTCCCAAGGTATATTCTCTAGACTGGAAGTGCCCTTGGCTCTGTACCTCTGTTGTTTACTTGTTTCAGGGAACACAATGCACTCCTCTCGATAGGCAGTTGGCAATTTACATGCTGCCCATCAGCATAACAAGGCTCCCTATTCTCCAGGGCCTGTCTTGCCTTTCTGGTTTTTACCCATTTTGTGGATATCCCTTTTGACCGGTGGAAAGTGATACTTCTTTGTAGTGCAGATTTGCATTGCCCGCTTGCTTGCTTGTCCAAAAAGGGCGTATGCGTTTTCTCCTGAATATATTTAGGAGAAAACACAAACGCCCTTTTTGGCCAAGTGCATCATTGTCGAAGTTGTGCCCCTCTTCCTGTGCTTTAAAGGCAATTCCAACGTACCTATTGAAATCTGTTTCCTACTCTTCTGCCTCGCTTTCAAGTCCACCTCCTTGCCTTCCCTCAACAGATTTTTCGACCATAGTTGCCCTTTATTAATCTGCCAGTTTGTGAATTGCTGTGCCCCTGAGCTCCATTTTTTATCTCGTTTTTTGTGAGCTGAACTCAAGTCCAATATTTTGGTTCAGAACCTCTACTGGTTTTTGGTGGGTGGCTGAGACTTTGGTTAATTCTTCTTCCTCCCGGGAAATAAGAGTGACATGTGCCCGTCCAAATGCCTAACAGCTACTCTCTCATTGGTTCTCCCACTTCCCTCTCATCCTTTGCCAAATTGGCAACCTGTGTGAAACAGGAGGTTAAAGGTGCTGTCTCTCCAAGTTGGGAGATTGATAGTAAAGCAGTTGGAAAGTCCAACTGGCGCACAAGGAGAGGGACTATTCATTGAGGTTTAGAAACCTTTCGTATTCACACTGTGTCCATTCTTAGGTTTCCTCTACATGTTATAGCTATAGTAATATACCCTTCAACCTGGAGAGTTGGGACACATGGAATGGGTACCATGCATTATTTCTTTAAGTAGTCAGCATTTGCTCACCCAATCTCACCAATCCTCTCAGACACATGTGTCCAACCTTATGCAACATCCAGCTGTCGTTGTAGATAGGGTCATTCCAGGTTTCATCAGAGACCCTGAAGGAATTGTAAAGAATTTCCCTGTTTTTATGTTTTGTTTTGAAATTCCTTTTTATACTGGGTTTGAGCTGATTCTCGCTGCCATGTTTATGCCAGTCTAGAAAAACTTGATTCCCTTAAGGAGACATATCAATACATAGGTTTTAAGATTCTTTCTAGTCAGATATATTCCTCTGCGGGAAATATGGGGTTTTGAGTCCCTTTCACTGAGGAAGGTGTAGGTCTTGTCTATTCCATAGTTGGTTTATGGAACGGTACGTGTGCTTGTATCAAACTCTGGGTTTATGCATCACCCCACCTCTCCTTCCCCCTTAAGCAGGCATAAGAGTGTTTTCTAAATGTGAGACTCTGTTCTCTTTCCTAACTCAGTTCATGTATAGCCATGTTTACAGGATCTTCATAAGTGATATCTTATGATAAGTATCTTTTTCTGTGTGACTTATTTCACTTAGAATCATCGTACCTGAATCCACTCATTTTGCTGCTACTGGTCTTATGACATTGATTTAATGGCTGAGGGATATTCCATCGTACGTAAGTACCACAATTTTGTGAACCATTTTTATCTTTCCTGGGATATTTAAGGTGTACACAAGTTGAGGTTCTTGTAAGCAGTGCAGCCCTAAATTTGGGGGTGGCTCTGTCTTATTGATTTCCAGTTTTCCCAAGGTATATTCCCTAGACTGGAAGTGCCCTTGGCTCTGTAGCTCTGATGTTTACTTGTTTTAGGGAACACAATGCACTCCTCCAGAGAGGCAGTTGAAAATTTACATCCCGCCCATCAGCATAACAAGGCTCCCTGTTCTCCAGGGCCTGTCTTGCCTGTCTGGTTTTTACCCATTTTGTGGATGTCCCTTTTGACCGCTGGGAAGTGATACTTCTTTCTAGTGCAGATTTGCATTGCCCACTTGCTTGCTTGCCCAAAAAGGGCGTATGCGTTTTCTCCCAATATATTCAGGAGAAAACGCATACGCCCATTTTGGCCAAGTGCATCATAGTCGAAATTGTGCCCCTCTTCCTGTGCTTTAAAGGCGATTCCAACTTACTCCTTGAAATCTGTTTCCTGCTCTTCTGCCTCGATTTCAATTCCGCCTAGTTGCCTTCCCTCAACAGATTGTTGGACGATAGTTGCCCTTTATTACTCTGCCAGTTTGGAATTGTTGTGCCCCTGAGCTCCACTTTTTAACTCGTTTTTTGTGACCTGAACGCAAGTCCAAAGTTTTGGTTGACGACCTATACTGGCTCCCGGTGGGTGGATGAGGCTTTGGATAATTCTTCTTCCTCCCAGGAAATAAGATTGACATGTGCCCGTCCAAATGCGTAACAGCTACTCTCTCATTGGTTCTCCCTCTTCCCTTTCATCCTTTGCCAAATTGGCAACCTGTGCGAACCAGGAGGTTAAAGGTGCTGTCTCTCCAAGTTCGGAGATTGATAGTAAAGTGGTTGGAAAGTCAAACTGAAGCACAAGGAGAGGGACTATTCGTTGAGTTTTAGAAACCTTTCATATTCACAGTGTGTCCATTCTTATGTTTCCCTTACATGTTATAGCTATAGTAATATTCCCTTCAACCGGGAGAGTTGGGACACATGGAATGGGTGCCATGCATTATTGCTTTAAATGGTCTGCATTTGCTCACCCAATCTCAGCAATCCTCTCAGTCCCATGTGTCCAGCCTTATGCCACATCCAGCTGTCGTTGTAGATAGGGTCATTCCAGGTTTCATCAGAGACCGTGAAGGAACTGTAAAGAATTTCCCTGTTTTCATGTTTTGTTTTTGAAATTCCTTTTTATAGTGGGTTTGAGCTGATTCTCGCTGCCATGTTTATGCCAGTCTAGAAACACTTGATTCCCTTACAGAGACATATCAATACATAGGTTTTAAGATTCTTACTAGTCAGATATATTCCTCTGCGGGAAATATGGGGTTTTGAGTCCCTTTCACTGAGGAAGGTGTAGGTCTTGTCTATTCCATAGTTGGTTTTTGGAACGGTACCTGTGCTTATATCAAACTCTGGTTTTATGCATCACGCCACCTCTCCTTCCCCCTTAAGCAGGCATAAGAGTGTTTTGTAAATGTGAGACTCTGTTCTCTTTCCTAACTCAGTTCATGTGTAGCCATGTTTACAGGTTCTTCATAAGTGATATCTTATGATAAGTTTCTTTTTCTGTGTGACTTATTTCACTTAGAATCATCGTACCTGAATCCACTCATTTTGCTTCTACTGGTCTTATGACATTGATTTCATGGCTTAGGGATATTCCATCGTATGTAAATACCACAATTTTTTGAACCATTTTTATCTTTCCTGGGATATATAAGGTGTACCCAAGATGAGTTTCTTGTAAGCAGTGCAACCCTAAATTTTGGGGTGGTTCTGTCTTATTGATTTTCAGTTTTCCCAAGGTATATTCTCTAGACTGGAAGTGCCCTTGGCTCTGTACCTCTGTTGTTTACTTGTTTCAGGGAACACAATGCACTCCTCTCGATAGGCAGTTGGCAATTTACATGCTGCCCATCAGCATAACAAGGCTCCCTATTCTCCAGGGCCTGTCTTGCCTTTCTGGTTTTTACCCATTTTGTGGATATCCCTTTTGACCGGTGGAAAGTGATACTTCTTTGTAGTGCAGATTTGCATTGCCCGCTTGCTTGCTTGTCCAAAAAGGGCGTATGCGTTTTCTCCTGAATATATTTAGGAGAAAACACAAACGCCCTTTTTGGCCAAGTGCATCATTGTCGAAGTTGTGCCCCTCTTCCTGTGCTTTAAAGGCAATTCCAACGTACCTATTGAAATCTGTTTCCTACTCTTCTGCCTCGCTTTCAAGTCCACCTCCTTGCCTTCCCTCAACAGATTTTTCGACCATAGTTGCCCTTTATTAATCTGCCAGTTTGTGAATTGCTGTGCCCCTGAGCTCCATTTTTTATCTCGTTTTTTGTGAGCTGAACTCAAGTCCAATATTTTGGTTCAGAACCTCTACTGGTTTTTGGTGGGTGGCTGAGACTTTGGTTAATTCTTCTTCCTCCCGGGAAATAAGAGTGACATGTGCCCGTCCAAATGCCTAACAGCTACTCTCTCATTGGTTCTCCCACTTCCCTCTCATCCTTTGCCAAATTGGCAACCTGTGTGAAACAGGAGGTTAAAGGTGCTGTCTCTCCAAGTTGGGAGATTGATAGTAAAGCAGTTGGAAAGTCCAACTGGCGCACAAGGAGAGGGACTATTCATTGAGGTTTAGAAACCTTTCGTATTCACACTGTGTCCATTCTTAGGTTTCCTCTACATGTTATAGCTATAGTAATATACCCTTCAACCTGGAGAGTTGGGACACATGGAATGGGTACCATGCATTATTTCTTTAAGTAGTCAGCATTTGCTCACCCAATCTCACCAATCCTCTCAGACACATGTGTCCAACCTTATGCAACATCCAGCTGTCGTTGTAGATAGGGTCATTCCAGGTTTCATCAGAGACCCTGAAGGAATTGTAAAGAATTTCCCTGTTTTTATGTTTTGTTTTGAAATTCCTTTTTATACTGGGTTTGAGCTGATTCTCGCTGCCATGTTTATGCCAGTCTAGAAAAACTTGATTCCCTTAAGGAGACATATCAATACATAGGTTTTAAGATTCTTTCTAGTCAGATATATTCCTCTGCGGGAAATATGGGGTTTTGAGTCCCTTTCACTGAGGAAGGTGTAGGTCTTGTCTATTCCATAGTTGGTTTATGGAACGGTACGTGTGCTTGTATCAAACTCTGGGTTTATGCATCACCCCACCTCTCCTTCCCCCTTAAGCAGGCATAAGAGTGTTTTCTAAATGTGAGACTCTGTTCTCTTTCCTAACTCAGTTCATGTATAGCCATGTTTACAGGATCTTCATAAGTGATATCTTATGATAAGTATCTTTTTCTGTGTGACTTATTTCACTTAGAATCATCGTACCTGAATCCACTCATTTTGCTGCTACTGGTCTTATGACATTGATTTAATGGCTGAGGGATATTCCATCGTACGTAAGTACCACAATTTTGTGAACCATTTTTATCTTTCCTGGGATATTTAAGGTGTACACAAGTTGAGGTTCTTGTAAGCAGTGCAGCCCTAAATTTGGGGGTGGCTCTGTCTTATTGATTTCCAGTTTTCCCAAGGTATATTCCCTAGACTGGAAGTGCCCTTGGCTCTGTAGCTCTGATGTTTACTCGTTTTAGGGAACACAATGCACTCCTCCAGAGAGGCAGTTGAAAATTTACATCCCGCCCATCAGCATAACAAGGCTCCCTGTTCTCCAGGGCCTGTCTTGCCTGTCTGGTTTTTACCCATTTTGTGGATGTCCCTTTTGACCGCTGGGAAGTGATACTTCTTTCTAGTGCAGATTTGCATTGCCCACTTGCTTGCTTGCCCAAAAAGGGCGTATGCGTTTTCTCCCAATATATTCAGGAGAAAACGCATACGCCCATTTTGGCCAAGTGCATCATAGTCGAAATTGTGCCCCTCTTCCTGTGCTTTAAAGGCGATTCCAACTTACTCCTTGAAATCTGTTTCCTGCTCTTCTGCCTCGATTTCAATTCCGCCTAGTTGCCTTCCCTCAACAGATTGTTGGACGATAGTTGCCCTTTATTACTCTGCCAGTTTGGAATTGTTGTGCCCCTGAGCTCCACTTTTTAACTCGTTTTTTGTGACCTGAACGCAAGTCCAAAGTTTTGGTTGACGACCTATACTGGCTCCCGGTGGGTGGATGAGGCTTTGGATAATTCTTCTTCCTCCCAGGAAATAAGATTGACATGTGCCCGTCCAAATGCGTAACAGCTACTCTCTCATTGGTTCTCCCTCTTCCCTTTCATCCTTTGCCAAATTGGCAACCTGTGCGAACCAGGAGGTTAAAGGTGCTGTCTCTCCAAGTTCGGAGATTGATAGTAAAGTGGTTGGAAAGTCAAACTGAAGCACAAGGAGAGGGACTATTCGTTGAGTTTTAGAAACCTTTCATATTCACAGTGTGTCCATTCTTAGGTTTCCCTTACATGTTATAGCTATATTAATATTCCCTTCAACTGGGAGAGTTGGGACACATGGAATTGGTGCCACACATTATTGCTTTAAAGGGTCTGCATTTTCTCACCCAATCTCACCAATCCTCTCAGTCACATGTGTCCAGCCTTATGCCACATTCAGCTGTCGTTGTAGATAGGGTCATTCCAGGTTTCATCAGAGACCCTGAAGGAATTGTAAAGAATTTCCCTGTTTTCATGTTTTGTTTTTGAAATTCCTTTTTATAGTGGGTTTCAGCTGATTCTCGCTGCCATGTTTATGCCAGTCTAGAAACACTTGATTCCCTTATGGAGACATATCAATACATAGGTTTTAAGATTCTTACTAGTCAGATATATTCCTCTGCGGGAAATATGGGGTTTTGAGTCCCTTTCACTGAGGAAGGTGTAGGTCTTGTCTATTCCATAGTTGGTTTTTGGAACGGTACCTGTGCTTATATCAAACTCTGGTTTTATGCATCACCCCTCCTCTCCTTCCCCCTTAAGCAGGCATAAGTGTGTTTTCTAATTGTGAGACTCTGTTCTCTTTCCGAACTCAGTTCATGTGTAGCCATGTATACAGGATCTTCATAAGTGATATCTTATGACAAGTTTCTTTTTCTGTGTGACTTATTTCACTTAGAATCATCGTACCTGAATCCACTCATTTTCCTGCTACTGGTCTTATGACATTGATTTCATGGCTGAGGGATATTCCATCGTACGTAAGTACCACAATTTTTTGAACCATTTTAATCTTTCCTGGGATATATAAGGTGTACACAAGTTGAGGTTCTTGTAAGCAGTGCAGCCCTAAATTTTGGGGTGGCTCTGTCTTATTGATTTTCAGTTTTCCCAAGGTATATTCCCTAGACTGGAAGTGCCCTTGGCTCTGTAGCTCTGTTGTTTACTTGTTTTAGGGAACACAATGCACTCCTCCAGAGAGGCAGTGGACAATTTACATCCATCCCATCAGCATAACAAGGCTCCCTGTTCTCCAGGGCCTGTCTTGCCTTTCTGGTTTTTACCCATTTTGTGGATGTCCCTTTTGACCGGTGGGAAGTGATACTTCTTTGTAGTGCAGATTTGCATTGCCCAATTGCTTGCTTGGCCAAAAAGGGCGTATGCGTTTTCTCCCAATATATTCAGGAGAAAACGCATATGCCCTTTTTGGCCAAGTGCATCATAGTCGAAATTGTGCCCCTCTTCCTGTGCTTTAAAGGCGATTCCAACTTACTCCTTGAAATCTGTTTCCTGCTCTTCTGCCTCGATTTCAATTCCGCCTAGTTGCCTTCCCTCAACAGATTGTTGGACGATAGTTGCCCTTTATTACTCTGCCAGTTTGGAATTGTTGTGCCCCTGAGCTCCCCTTTTAACTTGTTTTTTGGGAGCTGAACGCAAGTCCAAAGTTTTGGTTGACGACCTATACTGGCTCCCGGTGGGTGGCTGAGGCTTTGGTTAATTCTTCTTCCTCCCAGGAAATAAGATTGACATGTGCCCGTCCAAATGCGTAACAGCTACTCTCTCATTGGTTCTCCCTCTTCCCTTTCATCCTTTGCCAAATTGGCAACCTGTGCGAACCAGGAGGTTAAAGGTGCTGTCTCTCCAAGTTCGGAGATTGATAGTAAAGTGGTTGGAAAGTCAAACTGAAGCACAAGGAGAGGGACTATTCGTTGAGTTTTAGAAACCTTTCATATTCACAGTGTGTCCATTCTTATGTTTCCCTTACATGTTATAGCTATAGTAATATTCCCTTCAACCGGGAGAGTTGGGACACATGGAATGGGTGCCATGCATTATTGCTTTAAATGGTCTGCATTTGCTCACCCAATCTCAGCAATCCTCTCAGTCCCATGTGTCCAGCCTTATGCCACATCCAGCTGTCGTTGTAGATAGGGTCATTCCAGGTTTCATCAGAGACCGTGAAGGAACTGTAAAGAATTTCCCTGTTTTCATGTTTTGTTTTTGAAATTCCTTTTTATAGTGGGTTTGAGCTGATTCTCGCTGCCATGTTTATGCCAGTCTAGAAACACTTGATTCCCTTACAGAGACATATCAATACATTGGTTTTAAGATTCTTACTAGTCAGATATATTCCTCTGCGGGAAATATGGGGTTTTGAGTCCCTTTCACTGAGGAAGGTGTAGGTCTTGTCTATTCCATAGTTGGTTTTTGGAACGGTACCTGTGCTTATATCAAACTCTGGTTTTATGCATCACGCCACCTCTCCTTCCCCCTTAAGCAGGCATAAGAGTGTTTTGTAAATGTGAGACTCTGTTCTCTTTCCTAACTCAGTTCATGTGTAGCCATGTTTACAGGTTCTTCATAAGTGATATCTTATGATAAGTTTCTTTTTCTGTGTGACTTATTTCACTTAGAATCATCGTACCTGAATCCACTCATTTTGCTTCTACTGGTCTTATGACATTGATTTCATGGCTTAGGGATATTCCATCGTATGTAAATACCACAATTTTTTGAACCATTTTTATCTTTCCTGGGATATATAAGGTGTACCCAAGATGAGTTTCTTGTAAGCAGTGCAACCCTAAATTTTGGGGTGGTTCTGTCTTATTGATTTTCAGTTTTCCCAAGGTATATTCTCTAGACTGGAAGTGCCCTTGGCTCTGTACCTCTGTTGTTTACTTGTTTCAGGGAACACAATGCACTCCTCTCGATAGGCAGTTGGCAATTTACATGCTGCCCATCAGCATAACAAGGCTCCCTATTCTCCAGGGCCTGTCTTGCCTTTCTGGTTTTTACCCATTTTGTGGATATCCCTTTTGACCGGTGGAAAGTGATACTTCTTTGTAGTGCAGATTTGCATTGCCCGCTTGCTTGCTTGTCCAAAAAGGGCGTATGCGTTTTCTCCTGAATATATTTAGGAGAAAACACAAACGCCCTTTTTGGCCAAGTGCATCATTGTCGAAGTTGTGCCCCTCTTCCTGTGCTTTAAAGGCAATTCCAACGTACCTATTGAAATCTGTTTCCTACTCTTCTGCCTCGCTTTCAAGTCCACCTCCTTGCCTTCCCTCAACAGATTTTTCGACCATAGTTGCCCTTTATTAATCTGCCAGTTTGTGAATTGCTGTGCCCCTGAGCTCCATTTTTTATCTCGTTTTTTGTGAGCTGAACTCAAGTCCAATATTTTGGTTCAGAACCTCTACTGGTTTTTGGTGGGTGGCTGAGACTTTGGTTAATTCTTCTTCCTCCCGGGAAATAAGAGTGACATGTGCCCGTCCAAATGCCTAACAGCTACTCTCTCATTGGTTCTCCCACTTCCCTCTCATCCTTTGCCAAATTGGCAACCTGTGTGAAACAGGAGGTTAAAGGTGCTGTCTCTCCAAGTTGGGAGATTGATAGTAAAGCAGTTGGAAAGTCCAACTGGCGCACAAGGAGAGGGACTATTCATTGAGGTTTAGAAACCTTTCGTATTCACACTGTGTCCATTCTTAGGTTTCCTCTACATGTTATAGCTATAGTAATATACCCTTCAACCTGGAGAGTTGGGACACATGGAATGGGTACCATGCATTATTTCTTTAAGTAGTCAGCATTTGCTCACCCAATCTCACCAATCCTCTCAGACACATGTGTCCAACCTTATGCAACATCCAGCTGTCGTTGTAGATAGGGTCATTCCAGGTTTCATCAGAGACCCTGAAGGAATTGTAAAGAATTTCCCTGTTTTTATGTTTTGTTTTGAAATTCCTTTTTATACTGGGTTTGAGCTGATTCTCGCTGCCATGTTTATGCCAGTCTAGAAAAACTTGATTCCCTTAAGGAGACATATCAATACATAGGTTTTAAGATTCTTTCTAGTCAGATATATTCCTCTGCGGGAAATATGGGGTTTTGAGTCCCTTTCACTGAGGAAGGTGTAGGTCTTGTCTATTCCATAGTTGGTTTATGGAACGGTACGTGTGCTTGTATCAAACTCTGGGTTTATGCATCACCCCACCTCTCCTTCCCCCTTAAGCAGGCATAAGAGTGTTTTCTAAATGTGAGACTCTGTTCTCTTTCCTAACTCAGTTCATGTATAGCCATGTTTACAGGATCTTCATAAGTGATATCTTATGATAAGTATCTTTTTCTGTGTGACTTATTTCACTTAGAATCATCGTACCTGAATCCACTCATTTTGCTGCTACTGGTCTTATGACATTGATTTAATGGCTGAGGGATATTCCATCGTACGTAAGTACCACAATTTTGTGAACCATTTTTATCTTTCCTGGGATATTTAAGGTGTACACAAGTTGAGGTTCTTGTAAGCAGTGCAGCCCTAAATTTGGGGGTGGCTCTGTCTTATTGATTTCCAGTTTTCCCAAGGTATATTCCCTAGACTGGAAGTGCCCTTGGCTCTGTAGCTCTGATGTTTACTCGTTTTAGGGAACACAATGCACTCCTCCAGAGAGGCAGTTGAAAATTTACATCCCGCCCATCAGCATAACAAGGCTCCCTGTTCTCCAGGGCCTGTCTTGCCTGTCTGGTTTTTACCCATTTTGTGGATGTCCCTTTTGACCGCTGGGAAGTGATACTTCTTTCTAGTGCAGATTTGCATTGCCCACTTGCTTGCTTGCCCAAAAAGGGCGTATGCGTTTTCTCACAATATATTCAGGAGAAAACGCATACGCCCATTTTGGCCAAGTGCATCATAGTCGAAATTGTGCCCCTCTTCCTGTGCTTTAAAGGCGATTCCAACTTACTCCTTGAAATCTGTTTCCTGCTCTTCTGCCTCGATTTCAATTCCGCCTAGTTGCCTTCCCTCAACAGATTGTTGGACGATAGTTGCCCTTTATTACTCTGCCAGTTTGGAATTGTTGTGCCCCTGAGCTCCACTTTTTAACTCGTTTTTTGTGACCTGAACGCAAGTCCAAAGTTTTGGTTGACGACCTATACTGGCTCCCGGTGGGTGGATGAGGCTTTGGATAATTCTTCTTCCTCCCAGGAAATAAGATTGACATGTGCCCGTCCAAATGCGTAACAGCTACTCTCTCCTTGGTTCTCCCTCTTCCCTTTCATCCTTTGCCAAATTGGCAACCTGTGCGAACCAGGAGGTTAAAGGTGCTGTCTCTCCAAGTTCGGAGATTGATAGTAAAGTGGTTGGAAAGTCAAACTGAAGCACAAGGAGAGGGACTATTCGTTGAGTTTTAGAAACCTTTCATATTCACAGTGTGTCCATTCTTAGGTTTCCCTTACATGTTATAGCTATATTAATATTCCCTTCAACTGGGAGAGTTGGGACACATGGAATTGGTGCCACACATTATTGCTTTAAAGGGTCTGCATTTTCTCACCCAATCTCACCAATCCTCTCAGTCACATGTGTCCAGCCTTATGCCACATTCAGCTGTCGTTGTAGATAGGGTCATTCCAGGTTTCATCAGAGACCCTGAAGGAATTGTAAAGAATTTCCCTGTTTTCATGTTTTGTTTTTGAAATTCCTTTTTATAGTGGGTTTGAGCTGATTCTCGCTGCCATGTTTATGCCAGTCTAGAAACACTTGATTCCCTTATGGAGACATATCAATACATAGGTTTTAAGATTCTTGCTAGTCAGATATATTCCTCTGCGGGAAATATGGGGTTTTGAGTCCCTTTCACTGAGGAAGGTGTAGGTCTTGTCTATTCCATAGTTGGTTTTTGGAACGGTACCTGTGCTTATATCAAACTCTGGTTTTATGCATCACCCCTCCTCTCCTTCCCCCTTAAGCAGGCATAAGTGTGTTTTCTAATTGTGAGACTCTGTTCTCTTTCCGAACTCAGTTCATGTGTAGCCATGTATACAGGATCTTCATAAGTGATATCTTATGACAAGTTTCTTTTTCTGTGTGACTTATTTCACTTAGAATCATCGTACCTGAATCCACTCATTTTCCTGCTATTGGTCTTATGACATTGATTTCATGGCTGAGGGATATTCCATCGTACGTAAGTACCACAATTTTTTGAACCATTTTAATCTTTCCTGGGATATATAAGGTGTACACAAGTTGAGGTTCTTGTAAGCAGTGCAGCCCTAAATTTTGGGGTGGCTCTGTCTTATTGATTTTCAGTTTTCCCAAGGTATATTCCCTAGACTGGAAGTGCCCTTGGCTCTGTAGCTCTGTTGTTTACTTGTTTTAGGGAACACAATGCACTCCTCCAGAGAGGCAGTGGACAATTTACATCCATCCCATCAGCATAACAAGGCTCCCTGTTCTCCAGGGCCTGTCTTGCCTTTCTGGTTTTTACCCATTTTGTGGATGTCCCTTTTGACCGGTGGGAAGTGATACTTCTTTGTAGTGCAGATTTGCATTGCCCAATTGCTTGCTTGGCCAAAAAGGGCGTATGCGTTTTCTCCCAATATATTCAGGAGAAAACGCATATGCCCTTTTTGGCCAAGTGCATCATAGTCGAAATTGTGCCCCTCTTCCTGTGCTTTAAAGGCGATTCCAACTTACTCCTTGAAATCTGTTTCCTGCTCTTCTGCCTCGATTTCAATTCCGCCTAGTTGCCTTCCCTCAACAGATTGTTGGACGATAGTTGCCCTTTATTACTCTGCCAGTTTGGAATTGTTGTGCCCCTGAGCTCCCCTTTTAACTTGTTTTTTGGGAGCTGAACGCAAGTCCAAAGTTTTGGTTGACGACCTATACTGGCTCCCGGTGGGTGGCTGAGGCTTTGGTTAATTCTTCTTCCTCCCAGGAAATAAGATTGACATGTGCCCGTCCAAATGCGTAACAGCTACTCTCTCATTGGTTCTCCCTCTTCCCTTTCATCCTTTGCCAAATTGGCAACCTGTGCGAACCAGGAGGTTAAAGGTGCTGTCTCTCCAAGTTCGGAGATTGATAGTAAAGTGGTTGGAAAGTCAAACTGAAGCACAAGGAGAGGGACTATTCGTTGAGTTTTAGAAACCTTTCATATTCACAGTGTGTCCATTCTTATGTTTCCCTTACATGTTATAGCTATAATAATATTCCCTTCAACCGGGAGAGTTGGGACACATGGAATGGGTGCCATGCATTATTGCTTTAAATGGTCTGCATTTGCTCACCCAATCTCAGCAATCCTCTCAGTCCCATGTGTCCAGCCTTATGCCACATCCAGCTGTCGTTGTAGATAGGGTCATTCCAGGTTTCATCAGAGACCGTGAAGGAACTGTAAAGAATTTCCCTGTTTTCATGTTTTGTTTTTGAAATTCCTTTTTATAGTGGGTTTGAGCTGATTCTCGCTGCCATGTTTATGCCAGTCTAGAAACACTTGATTCCCTTACAGAGACATATCAATACATTGGTTTTAAGATTCTTACTAGTCAGATATATTCCTCTGCGGGAAATATGGGGTTTTGAGTCCCTTTCACTGAGGAAGGTGTAGGTCTTGTCTATTCCATAGTTGGTTTTTGGAACGGTACCTGTGCTTATATCAAACTCTGGTTTTATGCATCACGCCACCTCTCCTTCCCCCTTAAGCAGGCATAAGAGTGTTTTGTAAATGTGAGACTCTGTTCTCTTTCCTAACTCAGTTCATGTGTAGCCATGTTTACAGGTTCTTCATAAGTGATATCTTATGATAAGTTTCTTTTTCTGTGTGACTTATTTCACTTAGAATCATCGTACCTGAATCCACTCATTTTGCTTCTACTGGTCTTATGACATTGATTTCATGGCTTAGGGATATTCCATCGTATGTAAATACCACAATTTTTTGAACCATTTTTATCTTTCCTGGGATATATAAGGTGTACCCAAGATGAGTTTCTTGTAAGCAGTGCAACCCTAAATTTTGGGGTGGTTCTGTCTTATTGATTTTCAGTTTTCCCAAGGTATATTCTCTAGACTGGAAGTGCCCTTGGCTCTGTACCTCTGTTGTTTACTTGTTTCAGGGAACACAATGCACTCCTCTCGATAGGCAGTTGGCAATTTACATGCTGCCCATCAGCATAACAAGGCTCCCTATTCTCCAGGGCCTGTCTTGCCTTTCTGGTTTTTACCCATTTTGTGGATATCCCTTTTGACCGGTGGAAAGTGATACTTCTTTGTAGTGCAGATTTGCATTGCCCGCTTGCTTGCTTGTCCAAAAAGGGCGTATGCGTTTTCTCCTGAATATATTTAGGAGAAAACACAAACGCCCTTTTTGGCCAAGTGCATCATTGTCGAAGTTGTGCCCCTCTTCCTGTGCTTTAAAGGCAATTCCAACGTACCTATTGAAATCTGTTTCCTACTCTTCTGCCTCGCTTTCAAGTCCACCTCCTTGCCTTCCCTCAACAGATTTTTCGACCATAGTTGCCCTTTATTAATCTGCCAGTTTGTGAATTGCTGTGCCCCTGAGCTCCATTTTTTATCTCGTTTTTTGTGAGCTGAACTCAAGTCCAATATTTTGGTTCAGAACCTCTACTGGTTTTTGGTGGGTGGCTGAGACTTTGGTTAATTCTTCTTCCTCCCGGGAAATAAGAGTGACATGTGCCCGTCCAAATGCCTAACAGCTACTCTCTCATTGGTTCTCCCACTTCCCTCTCATCCTTTGCCAAATTGGCAACCTGTGTGAAACAGGAGGTTAAAGGTGCTGTCTCTCCAAGTTGGGAGATTGATAGTAAAGCAGTTGGAAAGTCCAACTGGCGCACAAGGAGAGGGACTATTCATTGAGGTTTAGAAACCTTTCGTATTCACACTGTGTCCATTCTTAGGTTTCCTCTACATGTTATAGCTATAGTAATATACCCTTCAACCTGGAGAGTTGGGACACATGGAATGGGTACCATGCATTATTTCTTTAAGTAGTCAGCATTTGCTCACCCAATCTCACCAATCCTCTCAGACACATGTGTCCAACCTTATGCAACATCCAGCTGTCGTTGTAGATAGGGTCATTCCAGGTTTCATCAGAGACCCTGAAGGAATTGTAAAGAATTTCCCTGTTTTTATGTTTTGTTTTGAAATTCCTTTTTATACTGGGTTTGAGCTGATTCTCGCTGCCATGTTTATGCCAGTCTAGAAAAACTTGATTCCCTTAAGGAGACATATCAATACATAGGTTTTAAGATTCTTTCTAGTCAGATATATTCCTCTGCGGGAAATATGGGGTTTTGAGTCCCTTTCACTGAGGAAGGTGTAGGTCTTGTCTATTCCATAGTTGGTTTATGGAACGGTACGTGTGCTTGTATCAAACTCTGGGTTTATGCATCACCCCACCTCTCCTTCCCCCTTAAGCAGGCATAAGAGTGTTTTCTAAATGTGAGACTCTGTTCTCTTTCCTAACTCAGTTCATGTATAGCCATGTTTACAGGATCTTCATAAGTGATATCTTATGATAAGTATCTTTTTCTGTGTGACTTATTTCACTTAGAATCATCGTACCTGAATCCACTCATTTTGCTGCTACTGGTCTTATGACATTGATTTAATGGCTGAGGGATATTCCATCGTACGTAAGTACCACAATTTTGTGAACCATTTTTATCTTTCCTGGGATATTTAAGGTGTACACAAGTTGAGGTTCTTGTAAGCAGTGCAGCCCTAAATTTGGGGGTGGCTCTGTCTTATTGATTTCCAGTTTTCCCAAGGTATATTCCCTAGACTGGAAGTGCCCTTGGCTCTGTAGCTCTGATGTTTACTTGTTTTAGGGAACACAATGCACTCCTCCAGAGAGGCAGTTGAAAATTTACATCCCGCCCATCAGCATAACAAGGCTCCCTGTTCTCCAGGGCCTGTCTTGCCTGTCTGGTTTTTACCCATTTTGTGGATGTCCCTTTTGACCGCTGGGAAGTGATACTTCTTTCTAGTGCAGATTTGCATTGCCCACTTGCTTGCTTGCCCAAAAAGGGCGTATGCGTTTTCTCCCAATATATTCAGGAGAAAACGCATACGCCCATTTTGGCCAAGTGCATCATAGTCGAAATTGTGCCCCTCTTCCTGTGCTTTAAAGGCGATTCCAACTTACTCCTTGAAATCTGTTTCCTGCTCTTCTGCCTCGATTTCAATTCCGCCTAGTTGCCTTCCCTCAACAGATTGTTGGACGATAGTTGCCCTTTATTACTCTGCCAGTTTGGAATTGTTGTGCCCCTGAGCTCCACTTTTTAACTCGTTTTTTGTGACCTGAACGCAAGTCCAAAGTTTTGGTTGACGACCTATACTGGCTCCCGGTGGGTGGATGAGGCTTTGGATAATTCTTCTTCCTCCCAGGAAATAAGATTGACATGTGCCCGTCCAAATGCGTAACAGCTACTCTCTCCTTGGTTCTCCCTCTTCCCTTTCATCCTTTGCCAAATTGGCAACCTGTGCGAACCAGGAGGTTAAAGGTGCTGTCTCTCCAAGTTCGGAGATTGATAGTAAAGTGGTTGGAAAGTCAAACTGAAGCACAAGGAGAGGGACTATTCGTTGAGTTTTAGAAACCTTTCATATTCACAGTGTGTCCATTCTTATGTTTCCCTTACATGTTATAGCTATAGTAATATTCCCTTCAACCGGGAGAGTTGGGACACATGGAATGGGTGCCACGCATTATTGCTTTAAATGGTCTGCATTTGCTCACCCAATCTCAGCAATCCTCTCAGTCCCATGTGTCCAGCCTTATGCCACATCCAGCTGTCGTTGTAGATAGGGTCATTCCAGGTTTCATCAGAGACCGTGAAGGAACTGTAAAGAATTTCCCTGTTTTCATGTTTTGTTTTTGAAATTCCTTTTTATAGTGGGTTTGAGCTGATTCTCGCTGCCATGTTTATGCCAGTCTAGAAACACTTGATTCCCTTACAGAGACATATCAATACATAGGTTTTAAGATTCTTACTAGTCAGATATATTCCTCTGCGGGAAATATGGGGTTTTGAGTCCCTTTCACTGAGGAAGGTGTAGGTCTTGTCTATTCCATAGTTGGTTTTTGGAACGGTACCTGTGCTTATATCAAACTCTGGTTTTATGCATCACGCCACCTCTCCTTCCCCCTTAAGCAGGCATAAGAGTGTTTTGTAAATGTGAGACTCTGTTCTCTTTCCTAACTCAGTTCATGTGTAGCCATGTTTACAGGTTCTTCATAAGTGATATCTTATGATAAGTTTCTTTTTCTGTGTGACTTATTTCACTTAGAATCATCGTACCTGAATCCACTCATTTTGCTTCTACTGGTCTTATGACATTGATTTCATGGCTTAGGGATATTCCATCGTATGTAAATACCACAATTTTTTGAACCATTTTTATCTTTCCTGGGATATATAAGGTGTACCCAAGATGAGTTTCTTGTAAGCAGTGCAACCCTAAATTTTGGGGTGGTTCTGTCTTATTGATTTTCAGTTTTCCCAAGGTATATTCTCTAGACTGGAAGTGCCCTTGGCTCTGTACCTCTGTTGTTTACTTGTTTCAGGGAACACAATGCACTCCTCTTGATAGGCAGTTGGCAATTTACATGCTGCCCATCAGCATAACAAGGCTCCCTATTCTCCAGGGCCTGTCTTGCCTTTCTGGTTTTTACCCATTTTGTGGATATCCCTTTTGACCGGTGGAAAGTGATACTTCTTTGTAGTGCAGATTTGCATTGCCCGCTTGCTTGCTTGTCCAAAAAGGGCGTATGCGTTTTCTCCTGAATATATTTAGGAGAAAACACAAACGCCCTTTTTGGCCAAGTGCATCATTGTCGAAGTTGTGCCCCTCTTCCTGTGCTTTAAAGGCAATTCCAACGTACCTATTGAAATCTGTTTCCTACTCTTCTGCCTCGCTTTCAAGTCCACCTCCTTGCCTTCCCTCAACAGATTTTTCGACCATAGTTGCCCTTTATTAATCTGCCAGTTTGTGAATTGCTGTGCCCCTGAGCTCCATTTTTTATCTCGTTTTTTGTGAGCTGAACTCAAGTCCAATATTTTGGTTCAGAACCTCTACTGGTTTTTGGTGGGTGGCTGAGACTTTGGTTAATTCTTCTTCCTCCCGGGAAATAAGAGTGACATGTGCCCGTCCAAATGCCTAACAGCTACTCTCTCATTGGTTCTCCCACTTCCCTCTCATCCTTTGCCAAATTGGCAACCTGTGTGAAACAGGAGGTTAAAGGTGCTGTCTCTCCAAGTTGGGAGATTGATAGTAAAGCAGTTGGAAAGTCCAACTGGCGCACAAGGAGAGGGACTATTCATTGAGGTTTAGAAACCTTTCGTATTCACACTGTGTCCATTCTTAGGTTTCCTCTACATGTTATAGCTATAGTAATATACCCTTCAACCTGGAGAGTTGGGACACATGGAATGGGTACCATGCATTATTTCTTTAAGTAGTCA
Organism: Mesoplodon mirus; assembly: GCF_964341445.2. Taxonomy (NCBI): domain Eukaryota; kingdom Metazoa; phylum Chordata; class Mammalia; order Artiodactyla; family Ziphiidae; genus Mesoplodon; species Mesoplodon mirus. The sequence continues at coordinate 3,750,859 of NW_028295819.1, read as the reverse complement.
GCATTTGCTCACCCAATCTCACCAATCCTCTCAGACACATGTGTCCAACCTTATGCAACATCCAGCTGTCGTTGTAGATAGGGTCATTCCAGGTTTCATCAGAGACCCTGAAGGAATTGTAAAGAATTTCCCTGTTTTTATGTTTTGTTTTGAAATTCCTTTTTATACTGGGTTTGAGCTGATTCTCGCTGCCATGTTTATGCCAGTCTAGAAAAACTTGATTCCCTTAAGGAGACATATCAATACATAGGTTTTAAGATTCTTTCTAGTCAGATATATTCCTCTGCGGGAAATATGGGGTTTTGAGTCCCTTTCACTGAGGAAGGTGTAGGTCTTGTCTATTCCATAGTTGGTTTATGGAACGGTACGTGTGCTTGTATCAAACTCTGGGTTTATGCATCACCCCACCTCTCCTTCCCCCTTAAGCAGGCATAAGAGTGTTTTCTAAATGTGAGACTCTGTTCTCTTTCCTAACTCAGTTCATGTATAGCCATGTTTACAGGATCTTCATAAGTGATATCTTATGATAAGTATCTTTTTCTGTGTGACTTATTTCACTTAGAATCATCGTACCTGAATCCACTCATTTTGTTGCTACTGGTCTTATGACATTGATTTAATGGCTGAGGGATATTCCATCGTACGTAAGTACCACAATTTTGTGAACCATTTTTATCTTTCCTGGGATATTTAAGGTGTACACAAGTTGAGGTTCTTGTAAGCAGTGCAGCCCTAAATTTGGGGGTGGCTCTGTCTTATTGATTTCCAGTTTTCCCAAGGTATATTCCCTAGACTGGAAGTGCCCTTGGCTCTGTAGCTCTGATGTTTACTTGTTTTAGGGAACACAATGCACTCCTCCAGAGAGGCAGTTGAAAATTTACATCCCGCCCATCAGCATAACAAGGCTCCCTGTTCTCCAGGGCCTGTCTTGCCTGTCTGGTTTTTACCCATTTTGTGGATGTCCCTTTTGACCGCTGGGAAGTGATACTTCTTTCTAGTGCAGATTTGCATTGCCCACTTGCTTGCTTGCCCAAAAAGGGCGTATGCGTTTTCTCCCAATATATTCAGGAGAAAACGCATACGCCCATTTTGGCCAAGTGCATCATAGTCGAAATTGTGCCCCTCTTCCTGTGCTTTAAAGGCGATTCCAACTTACTCCTTGAAATCTGTTTCCTGCTCTTCTGCCTCGATTTCAATTCCGCCTAGTTGCCTTCCCTCAACAGATTGTTGGACGATAGTTGCCCTTTATTACTCTGCCAGTTTGGAATTGTTGTGCCCCTGAGCTCCACTTTTTAACTCGTTTTTTGTGACCTGAACGCAAGTCCAAAGTTTTGGTTGACGACCTATACTGGCTCCCGGTGGGTGGATGAGGCTTTGGATAATTCTTCTTCCTCCCAGGAAATAAGATTGACATGTGCCCATCCAAATGCGTAACAGCTACTCTCTCATTGGTTCTCCCTCTTCCCTTTCATCCTTTGCCAAATTGGCAACCTGTGCGAACCAGGAGGTTAAAGGTGCTGTCTCTCCAAGTTCGGAGATTGATAGTAAAGTGGTTGGAAAGTCAAACTGAAGCACAAGGAGAGGGACTATTCGTTGAGTTTTAGAAACCTTTCATATTCACAGTGTGTCCATTCTTAGGTTTCCCTTACATGTTATAGCTATATTAATATTCCCTTCAACTGGGAGAGTTGGGACACATGGAATTGGTGCCACACATTATTGCTTTAAAGGGTCTGCATTTTCTCACCCAATCTCACCAATCCTCTCAGTCACATGTGTCCAGCCTTATGCCACATTCAGCTGTCGTTGTAGATAGGGTCATTCCAGGTTTCATCAGAGACCCTGAAGGAATTGTAAAGAATTTCCCTGTTTTCATGTTTTGTTTTTGAAATTCCTTTTTATAGTGGGTTTGAGCTGATTCTCGCTGCCATGTTTATGCCAGTCTAGAAACACTTGATTCCCTTATGGAGACATATCAATACATAGGTTTTAAGATTCTTACTAGTCAGATATATTCCTCTGCGGGAAATATGGGGTTTTGAGTCCCTTTCACTGAGGAAGGTGTAGGTCTTGTCTATTCCATAGTTGGTTTTTGGAACGGTACCTGTGCTTATATCAAACTCTGGTTTTATGCATCACCCCTCCTCTCCTTCCCCCTTAAGCAGGCATAAGTGTGTTTTCTAATTGTGAGACTCTGTTCTCTTTCCGAACTCAGTTCATGTGTAGCCATGTATACAGGATCTTCATAAGTGATATCTTATGACAAGTTTCTTTTTCTGTGTGACTTATTTCACTTAGAATCATCGTACCTGAATCCACTCATTTTCCTGCTACTGGTCTTATGACATTGATTTCATGGCTGAGGGATATTCCATCGTACGTAAGTACCACAATTTTTTGAACCATTTTAATCTTTCCTGGGATATATAAGGTGTACACAAGTTGAGGTTCTTGTAAGCAGTGCAGCCCTAAATTTTGGGGTGGCTCTGTCTTATTGATTTTCAGTTTTCCCAAGGTATATTCCCTAGACTGGAAGTGCCCTTGGCTCTGTAGCTCTGTTGTTTACTTGTTTTAGGGAACACAATGCACTCCTCCAGAGAGGCAGTGGACAATTTACATCCATCCCATCAGCATAACAAGGCTCCCTGTTCTCCAGGGCCTGTCTTGCCTTTCTGGTTTTTACCCATTTTGTGGATGTCCCTTTTGACCGGTGGGAAGTGATACTTCTTTGTAGTGCAGATTTGCATTGCCCAATTGCTTGCTTGGCCAAAAAGGGCGTATGCGTTTTCTCCCAATATATTCAGGAGAAAACGCATATGCCCTTTTTGGCCAAGTGCATCATAGTCGAAATTGTGCCCCTCTTCCTGTGCTTTAAAGGCGATTCCAACTTACTCCTTGAAATCTGTTTCCTGCTCTTCTGCCTCGATTTCAATTCCGCCTAGTTGCCTTCCCTCAACAGATTGTTGGACGATAGTTGCCCTTTATTACTCTGCCAGTTTGGAATTGTTGTGCCCCTGAGCTCCCCTTTTAACTTGTTTTTTGGGAGCTGAACGCAAGTCCAAAGTTTTGGTTGACGACCTATACTGGCTCCCGGTGGGTGGCTGAGGCTTTGGTTAATTCTTCTTCCTCCCAGGAAATAAGATTGACATGTGCCCGTCCAAATGCGTAACAGCTACTCTCTCATTGGTTCTCCCTCTTCCCTTTCATCCTTTGCCAAATTGGCAACCTGTGCGAACCAGGAGGTTAAAGGTGCTGTCTCTCCAAGTTCGGAGATTGATAGTAAAGTGGTTGGAAAGTCAAACTGAAGCACAAGGAGAGGGACTATTCGTTGAGTTTTAGAAACCTTTCATATTCACAGTGTGTCCATTCTTATGTTTCCCTTACATGTTATAGCTATAGTAATATTCCCTTCAACCGGGAGAGTTGGGACACATGGAATGGGTGCCATGCATTATTGCTTTAAATGGTCTGCATTTGCTCACCCAATCTCAGCAATCCTCTCAGTCCCATGTGTCCAGCCTTATGCCACATCCAGCTGTCGTTGTAGATAGGGTCATTCCAGGTTTCATCAGAGACCGTGAAGGAACTGTAAAGAATTTCCCTGTTTTCATGTTTTGTTTTTGAAATTCCTTTTTATAGTGGGTTTGAGCTGATTCTCGCTGCCATGTTTATGCCAGTCTAGAAACACTTGATTCCCTTACAGAGACATATCAATACATTGGTTTTAAGATTCTTACTAGTCAGATATATTCCTCTGCGGGAAATATGGGGTTTTGAGTCCCTTTCACTGAGGAAGGTGTAGGTCTTGTCTATTCCATAGTTGGTTTTTGGAACGGTACCTGTGCTTATATCAAACTCTGGTTTTATGCATCACGCCACCTCTCCTTCCCCCTTAAGCAGGCATAAGAGTGTTTTGTAAATGTGAGACTCTGTTCTCTTTCCTAACTCAGTTCATGTGTAGCCATGTTTACAGGTTCTTCATAAGTGATATCTTATGATAAGTTTCTTTTTCTGTGTGACTTATTTCACTTAGAATCATCGTACCTGAATCCACTCATTTTGCTTCTACTGGTCTTATGACATTGATTTCATGGCTTAGGGATATTCCATCGTATGTAAATACCACAATTTTTTGAACCATTTTTATCTTTCCTGGGATATATAAGGTGTACCCAAGATGAGTTTCTTGTAAGCAGTGCAACCCTAAATTTTGGGGTGGTTCTGTCTTATTGATTTTCAGTTTTCCCAAGGTATATTCTCTAGACTGGAAGTGCCCTTGGCTCTGTACCTCTGTTGTTTACTTGTTTCAGGGAACACAATGCACTCCTCTCGATAGGCAGTTGGCAATTTACATGCTGCCCATCAGCATAACAAGGCTCCCTATTCTCCAGGGCCTGTCTTGCCTTTCTGGTTTTTACCCATTTTGTGGATATCCCTTTTGACCGGTGGAAAGTGATACTTCTTTGTAGTGCAGATTTGCATTGCCCGCTTGCTTGCTTGTCCAAAAAGGGCGTATGCGTTTTCTCCTGAATATATTTAGGAGAAAACACAAACGCCCTTTTTGGCCAAGTGCATCATTGTCGAAGTTGTGCCCCTCTTCCTGTGCTTTAAAGGCAATTCCAACGTACCTATTGAAATCTGTTTCCTACTCTTCTGCCTCGCTTTCAAGTCCACCTCCTTGCCTTCCCTCAACAGATTTTTCGACCATAGTTGCCCTTTATTAATCTGCCAGTTTGTGAATTGCTGTGCCCCTGAGCTCCATTTTTTATCTCGTTTTTTGTGAGCTGAACTCAAGTCCAATATTTTGGTTCAGAACCTCTACTGGTTTTTGGTGGGTGGCTGAGACTTTGGTTAATTCTTCTTCCTCCCGGGAAATAAGAGTGACATGTGCCCGTCCAAATGCCTAACAGCTACTCTCTCATTGGTTCTCCCACTTCCCTCTCATCCTTTGCCAAATTGGCAACCTGTGTGAAACAGGAGGTTAAAGGTGCTGTCTCTCCAAGTTGGGAGATTGATAGTAAAGCAGTTGGAAAGTCCAACTGGCGCACAAGGAGAGGGACTATTCATTGAGGTTTAGAAACCTTTCGTATTCACACTGTGTCCATTCTTAGGTTTCCTCTACATGTTATAGCTATAGTAATATACCCTTCAACCTGGAGAGTTGGGACACATGGAATGGGTACCATGCATTATTTCTTTAAGTAGTCAGCATTTGCTCACCCAATCTCACCAATCCTCTCAGACACATGTGTCCAACCTTATGCAACATCCAGCTGTCGTTGTAGATAGGGTCATTCCAGGTTTCATCAGAGACCCTGAAGGAATTGTAAAGAATTTCCCTGTTTTTATGTTTTGTTTTGAAATTCCTTTTTATACTGGGTTTGAGCTGATTCTCGCTGCCATGTTTATGCCAGTCTAGAAAAACTTGATTCCCTTAAGGAGACATATCAATACATAGGTTTTAAGATTCTTTCTAGTCAGATATATTCCTCTGCGGGAAATATGGGGTTTTGAGTCCCTTTCACTGAGGAAGGTGTAGGTCTTGTCTATTCCATAGTTGGTTTATGGAACGGTACGTGTGCTTGTATCAAACTCTGGGTTTATGCATCACCCCACCTCTCCTTCCCCCTTAAGCAGGCATAAGAGTGTTTTCTAAATGTGAGACTCTGTTCTCTTTCCTAACTCAGTTCATGTATAGCCATGTTTACAGGATCTTCATAAGTGATATCTTATGATAAGTATCTTTTTCTGTGTGACTTATTTCACTTAGAATCATCGTACCTGAATCCACTCATTTTGCTGCTACTGGTCTTATGACATTGATTTAATGGCTGAGGGATATTCCATCGTACGTAAGTACCACAATTTTGTGAACCATTTTTATCTTTCCTGGGATATTTAAGGTGTACACAAGTTGAGGTTCTTGTAAGCAGTGCAGCCCTAAATTTTGGGGTGGCTCTGTCTTATTGATTTTCAGTTTTCCCAAGGTATATTCCCTAGACTGGAAGTGCCCTTGGCTCTGTAGCTCTGATGTTTACTTGTTTTAGGGAACACAATGCACTCCTCCAGAGAGGCAGTTGTCAATTTACATACCGCCCATCAGCATAACAAGGCTCCATGTTCTCCAGGGCCTGTCTTGCCTGTCTGGTTTTTACCCATTTTGTGGATGTCCCTTTTGACCGGTGGTAACTGATACTTCTTTCTAGTGCAGATTTGCATTGCCCACTTGCTTGCTTGGCCAAAAAGGGCGTATGCGTTTTCTCCTGAATATATTCAGGATAAAATGCATACGCCCTTTTTGGCCAAGTGCATCATAGTCGAAGTTGTGCACCTCTTCCTGTGCTTTAAATGTGATTCCAACGTACCTCTTGAAATCTGTTTCATGCTATTCTGCCTCGCTTTCAAGTCCGCCTATTTGCCTTCCCTCAACAGATTGTTGCACGATAGTTGCCCTTTATTACTCTGCCATTTGGTGAATTGCTGTGCCCCTGAGCTACACTTTTTAACTCGTTTCTTTGTGAGCTGAACCCAAGTCCAAAATTTTGGTTGACGAACTATACCGGTTCTCGGTGGGTGGCTGAGACTTTGGTTAATTCTTCTTCCTACCTGGAAAGAAGAGTGACATGTGCCCGTCCAAATGCCTAACAGCTACTCTCTCATTGGTTCTCCCACATCCCTTTCATCATTTGCCCTTTTGGCAACCTGTGCGAACCAGGAGGTTAAAGGTCCTGTCTCTCCAATTTGGGAGATTGATAGTAAAGCAGTTGGAAACTCAAACTGGTGCACAAGGAGAGGGACTATTCGTTGAGTTTTAGAAACCTTTCGTATTCACATGTGTCCATTCTCTAGGTTTCCCGTACATGTTATAGCTGTAGTAATATTGCCTTCAACCTGGAGAGTTGGGACCCATGGAATGGGTGCCATGCATTATTGCTTTAAAGGGTCTGCATTTGCTCACCCAGTCTCACCAATCCTCCCAGTCCCAAGTGTCCAGCCTTATGCCACATCCAGCTGTCATTGTAGACAGGGTCATTCCAGGTTTCATCAGAGACCCTGAAGGAATTGTAAAGAATTTCCCTCTTTTGTTGTTTTTCAAATTCATTTTAATAGTGGTTTTGAACTGATTCTCGCTGCCATGTTTATGCCAGTCTAGACACACTTGATTCCCGTACGGAGACATATCAGTACATAGGTTTTTAGATTCTTACTTGTCAGATATATTCCTCTGAGGGAAGTATGGGGTGTTGATCCCCTTTCAGTGAGGAAGGTGTAGATCTTATCTATTCTGTGTTTGGTTTCTGGAATGGTGCCTGTATTAATATCAAACTCTGGTTTTATGCAACACCCCAACTCTCCTTCCCCCTTAAGCAGGCGTAAGAGTGTTTTCTAAATGTGAGACTCTCTTCTCTTTCCTCACTCAGTTCATGTGTAGCCATGTTTACAGGACCTTCATAAGTGATATCTTATGATAAGTTTCTTTTGCTCTGTGACTAATTTCACTTAGAATCATTGTAACTGAATCCACTAATTTTGCTGCTACTGGCCTGATGACATTGATTTCATGGAAGAGGTATATTCCATCGTATGTAATTACCACAAATTCTTGAACAATTTTTGTCTTTCCTGGGATATTTAAGGTGTAGCCTAGTTGAGGTTCTTGTAAGCAGTGAAGACCTATATTTTGGCGTGGCTCTGTCTTATTGATTTTCAATTTTCTCAATGCATATTCCCTAGAGTGGAAGTGCCCTTCGCTCTGTAGCTCTGTTGTTTACTTGCTTTTGGGAACAAAATGCACTCCTCCAGCGAGGCAGTGGGCAATTTATATCACGCCCATCAGCATAACAGGTCTCCCTGTTCTCCAGGGCCTCTCTAGCCTTTCTGATTTTTACCCATTTTGTGGATGACCCTTTTGACCGGTGGGAAGTGATACTTCTTTATAGTGCAGAGTTGCACTGCCCGCTTGCTTGCTTGGCCAAAAAGGGCGTATGCGTTTTCTCCTGAATATATTCAGGAGTAAACACATACGCCCTTTTTGGCCAAGTGCATCATTGTCGAAGTTGTGCCCCTATTCCTGTGCTTTAAAGGCGATTCCAACGTAACTCTTGAAATCTGTTTCCTGCTATTCTGCCTCGCTTTCAAGTCCACCTCGATGCCTTCCCTCAACAGATTTTTGGACGATAGTTGCCCTTTATTACTCTGCCAGTTTGTGAATTGCTGTGCCCCTGAGCTCCATTTTTTAACTCGTTTTTTGTGAGCTGAACGCAAGTCCAATATTTTGGTTCAGAAACGATACTGGTTTTGGTATGTGGCTGAGAGTTTGGTTAATTCTTCTTCCTCCCGGGAAATAAGAGTGACATGAGCCCATCCAAATGCCTAACAGCTACTCTCTCATTGGTTCTCCCTCTTCCCTTTCATCCTTTGCCAAATTGGCAACCTGTGGGAACCAGGAGGTTAAAGGTGCTGTCTCTCCTAGTTGGGAGATTGATAGTAAAGGAGTTGGAAGGTCAAACTGGCGCACAAGGAGAGGGACTATTCTTTGAGTTTTAGAAACCTTTCGTATTCACAGTGTGTCCATTCTGTAGGATTCCCATACATGTTATAGCTCTAGTAATATTCCCTTCAACGTGGAGAGTTGGGACCCATGGAATGGGTGCCATGCATTATTGCTTTAAAGGGTCTGCATTTGCTCACCCAATCTCACCAGTCCTCTCAGTCCCATGTGTCCAGCCTTATGCCACATCCAGCTGTCATTGTAGTTAGGGTCATTCCAGGTATCATCAGAGACCCTGAAGGATTTGTAAAGAATTTCCCTGTCTTTTTGTTTTGTTTTTGAAATTCCTTTTTATAGTGGGTTTGAGCTGATTCTCGCTGCCATGTTTATGCTAGTCTAGACTCACTTGATTCCCTTATGGAGACATATCAATACATAGGTTTTAAGATTCTTACAAGTCAGATATTTTCCTCTGCGGGAAATATGCGGTTTTGAGACCCTTTCACTGAGGAAGGTGTAGGTCTTGTCTAATCCATAGTTGGTTTTTGGAACGGTACCTGTGCTTATATCAAACTCTGGTTCTATGCATCACCCCACCTCTCCTTCCCCCTTAAGCAGGCATAAGAGTGTTTTCTAAATGTGAGACTCTGTTCTCTTTCCTAACTCAGTTCATGTGTAGCCATGTTTACAGGATCTTCATAAGTGATATCTTATGATAAGTTTCTTTTTCTGTGTGACTTATTTCACTTAGAATCATCATACCTGAATAAACTCATTTTGCTGCTACTGGTCTTATGACATTGATTTCATGGCTGAGGGATATTCCATCGTACGTTAAGTACTAAAATTTTTTGAACCATTTTTATATTTCCTTGGATACTTAAGGTGTACTCAAGTTAAGGTTCTTGTAAGCAGTGCAGACCTAAATATTTGGGTGGCTCTCTCTTATTGATTTTCAGTTTTCCCAAGGAATATTCCCCAGACTTGTAGTGCCCTTGGCTCTGTAGCTCTGTTGTTTACTTGTTTTAGGGAACACAATGCACTCCTCCAGAGATGCAGTTAGCAATTTACATCCCGCCCATCAGCATAACAAGGCTCCCTGTTCTCCAGGGCCTGTCTTGCCTTTCTGAATTTTACCCATTTTTCCGATGTCCCTTTTGACAGGTGGGAAGTGATACTTCTTTCTAGTGCAGATTTGCATTGCCCGCTTGCTTGCTTGGCCAAAATGGTCATATGCGTTTTCTCCTGAATATATTCAGGAGAAAACTCATACACCTAATTTTGGCCAAGTGCATCATTGTTGAAGTTGTGCCCCTCTTCCTGTGCTTTAAAGGCAATTCCAATGTATCTCTTGAAATCTGTTTCCTGCTATTCTGCCTCACTTTCAAGTCCGCCTCTTTGCCTGCCCTCAACAGATTTTTAGACAATAGTGGTCGTTTATTACTGGGCCTCTTTTTGAATTGCTGTGCCCGCGAGCTCCATTATTTAACTCGTTTTTTGTGAGCTGAACGCAAGTCCAATATTTTGGTACAGGAACTATACTGATTCCCGGTGGGTGGCTGAGACTTTGGTTAATTCTTCTTCCTCCCAGGAAATGAGAGTGACATGGGCCCGTCCAAATGCCTAACAACTACTCTTTCATTGGTTCTCCCTCTTCCCTTTCATCCACTGCCAAATTAGCCACCTGTGCGATCCAGGAGGTTAAAGGTGCTGTCTCTCCAAGCTGGGCGATTGATAGTAAAGCAGTTGGAAAGTCAAACTGTCGCACAAGGAGAGGGACTATTCATTGAGTTTTAGAGACCTTTCGTATTCACAGTGTGTCCATTCTCTATGTTTCCAATACATGTTATAGCTGTAGTAATATTCCCTTCCACCTGGAGACATGGGACCCATGGAATGGGTGCCATGCATTATTGCTTTAATGGGTCTGCATTTGCTCACCCAATCTCACCAATCCTCTCAGTCCCATGTGTCCAGCCTTATGCCACATCCAGCTGTCATTGTAGATATGGTCATTCCAGGCTTCATCAGAGACCCTGAAGGAATTGTAAAGAATTCCCCTTTCTTTTGTTTTTCAAATTCCTTTTCATAGTGGGTTTGAGCTGATTCTCGCTGCCATGTTTATGCCAGTCTAGACACACTTGATTCCCTTACGGAGACATATCAACACATAGGTTTTAAGATTCTTACTAGTCAGATATGTTCCTCTGTGGGAAATATGGGGTTTTGAGTCCCTTTCACTGAGGAAGGTGTAGGTCTTGTCTATTCCATAGTTGGTTTTTGGAACGGTACCTGTGCTTACATCAAACTCTGGTTTTATGCATCACCCCACCTCTCCTTCCCCCTTAAGCAGGCATAAGTGTGTTTTCTAAATGTGAGACTCTGTTCTCTTTCCTAACTCAGTTCATGTGTAGCCATGTTTACAGGATCTTCATAAGTGATATCTTATGATTAGTTTCTTTTTCTGTGTGACTTATTTCACGTAGAATCTTCGTACCTGAATCCACTCATTTTGCTGCTACTTGTCTTAAGATATTGATTTCATGGCTGAGGGATATTCCATCGTACGTAAGTACCACAATTTTTTGAACCATTTTTATCTTTCCTGGGATACTTAAGGTGTACCCAAGTTGAGGTTCTTGTAAGCAGTGCAGCCCTAAATTTGGGGGTGGCTCTGTCTTATTGATTTTCAGTTTTCCCAAGGTATATTCCCTGCACTGGAAGTGCCCTTGGCTCTGTAGCTCTGTTGTTTACTTGTTTCAGGGAACACAATGCATTCCTCCAGCGAGGCGGTAGGCAATTTATATCCCGCCCTTCAGCATAACAAGGCTCCCTGTTCTCCAGGGCTTGTCTGGTCTTTCTGGTTTTTACACATTTTGCGGATGTCCCTTTTGACCGGTGGGAAGTGCTACTTCTTTGTAGTGCAGATTTGCATTGCCCACTTGCTTGCTTGGCCGAAAAGGCCATATGCGTTTTCTACTGAATATATTCACGTGAAAACCCATATGCCCTTTATGGCCATTTCCATAATTTTCGAAGTTGTGATGCTTTTCCTGTGTTTAAAGGCGATTCCATTGTACCGCTTGAAATCTGTTTCATGCCATTCTGCCTCATTTTCAATTCCACCTCGTGGCTTTCCCTCAACAGATTTTTGGAAGAGAGTAGTCCTTTATAACTCTGCAGGTTAGTGAATTGCTGTGGCCCTGAGCTCCATTTTTCAAATCGCGTTTTTGTGAGCTGACCCCAAATCCACAATTTTGCTTCATGACCTATACTTCTTCTGGGGGGGCAGGATGAGACTTTGGTTAATTCCTCTTCCTTACGGGAAATTAGTTACATGTGGCCGTCCAAATGCCTACAGGTACTCTCTCATTGGTTCTCTCTCTTCCCTTGTATCCTCTGCACAATTTGCCAACTATGCAAACCAGGAGGCTATAGGGGCTGACTCTCCAAGTTGGGAGATTGATAGTAAAGCAGTTGGAATGTCCAACTGGAGCACAAGGAGAGAAAAAAAAGAGGTAGTGTTTTAGAAATCTTTCACCATCAGATGGTTTCCATTCTCTTGGTTCCCATACATGTTATAACTGTAGTGATATTCCCTTCTACCTGGAGAGTTGGGAACCATGGACTGGGTGGAAGGCATTATTGCTTTAAATGGTATGCATTTTTTCACCCAATCTCACCAATCCTCTCAGTCCCTAGTGACCAGCCTTATGCCACATCCAGCTGTCATTTTAGATAGGGTCATTCCAGGTTTCATCAGAACCCCTGAAGGTATTGTGTAAGAATTTTACTGTTTTTATGTTTTATTTTGAAATTCATTTTTATAATGGGTTTGAGCTGATTCTCACTGCCATGTTTATGTCGTTCTAGACACACTTGGTTCCCTTACGGAGTCATATGAATACATAGGTTTTAAAATTCTTACTAGTCAGATATATTTCTCTGTGGGGAATAGGGATGTTGAGTTCTGTTCACTGAGGAAGGAGTAGGCCTTGTCTCTTCTGTTTTTGGATTATGGAATGGTACATGTGCTAATATCAAACTTTTGTTTTGTGCATCTCCCCACCTCTCTTTCCCCTTAAGGAAGCGTTAGAGTGTATTCTAAATCTGAGACTCTGTTCTCTTCCCTAATTCAGTTCATATGTAGCCATGTTTACATTCCCTTCATAAGTGATATCTTATGTCAGAATGCACCATGGGCCTTGTCATAATAATGCTCCATGAACCCTGTCGTCACAATGCTCCATGCCCTGGTTATCACAATGCTCCATGTCACTTGTCATCACAATTCTCCACGTCTTTGTCATCACAGTGCTACATGACACTTCTCATCACAATGTTACATGATTTTGTCATCACAATTTTCCAAGTCTTTGTCATCACAATGCTACATGACACTTCTCATCAAAATGTTACATGCTCTTGTCATCACAATTCTCCATGCATTTGACATTGCAATGCTCCATGCACTTGTCATCACAATGCTCCATGCACTTGTCATCACAATGCTCCATGCCCTTTTCATCACAATGCTCCATGACCACTGTCATCACAATTCTCCCTGACACCTGTCATCACAATGCTTCATGCCCCTTGTCATTACAGTGCTCCATGATGCTTGACATCACAATTACCCAAGGTCTTCTCATCACAATGCTCCACGGTTTTGCCATCACCATGCTCCATGCCTTGTCATCACAAAGCTCTATGTCTCTTGTTCTCACAATTCTCCACGTCCTTGTCATTAAAATGCTCCATGGCACTTCACATCATAATGTTATATGCTCTTGTCATCACAATACTCCATGCACTTGTCATCACAATGCTCCATGACCCCTGTCATAGGAAGCTCCATGCCCTTTTCATCACAATGTTGCACGACCTGAACATTAAAATTCTCAATGGCCCTTGATATCACAATGCTCCATGCCCTTGTCATCACAATGCTCCTTTACTTTGTCACAACAATCCTCCATGACACTTGGCATGACAATGCTCCATGATATTGCCATCAAACTGGAACATGACATATTTCATCACAATGCTGCCTGACACCTTTCTTCACAATAATCCATGACCTTGTCATCACAGTGCTCCAAGCCTTTGTCATCACAATGTGCCATGCCCACTCTTATCACAATAATCCATGAAACATGTCAGAACAATGCCCCATGCCACTTTTCATCACAATGCACGATGAACACTGTCATCACAATGCACCATGCCCATCATCATAATGTTTCATGCTATTGTCATCACAATGAAATCAAAATGCTCCATGACCTCTGTCATCACAATGCTGCAAACCGTTGTGATCACAATGTTCCATAACACTTGTCATCACAATGCCCCATGATGCTGGTCATCACAATTATCCATGGTCTTCTCATCACAATGCAGCATGACTTTTGTTATCACAATGCTCAATACACTTGTCATCACAATGCTCCCTAACTATTTCCCTCAGTATGCACCTTGAACTCTTTCATGACAAAGCTCCATGCCTTTTTCATCACAATGATCCATGCCCTTTTCATCACAATGCTCCAAGACCCCTGTAATCACAATGTTCCCTGCGCCTTTTCATCAGAATGCTCCATGAAACTTGTCATCACAAGGTTCCATGGTCTTCACATCACAGTGCTCCAGGACCTTGTCATCCCAGTGCTCCATTCCCTTCTCATCACAATGCTCCATGAGCCCTGTCATCACATTACTCCATGAACATTTCAGCCCAATGCTCCATGACACTTCTCATCACACAGATGCATGCCCTTGTCATCCCAATGCTCCATGACCCCTGTATTCACAATGCTCCATGATGCTTGTCATCACAGTGCTCCATGACACCTGTCATCACAATGCTCCATGCCTTTGTCAGCAAAATGCTACATGACCTTGTCATTACGATGCTCTATGCGCTTGTCATCACAATACTCCATTACCAATGCGATCACAATACTCCATGAACCTTGGGATCACATTGCTTCATGCCCTTGTCATCACAAGAGTCCATGCTCCTTGAAATCAAAATGATCCATGACCTCTGTCATCACAATGCTCCAAACACTTGTGATCACAATGTTCCATAACACTTGTCATCACTACGCTCGATGATGCATGTCATCACAGTACTCCATGCCATTTTCATCACAATGCTCCATGAACTTTGTCATCACAATTCTCAATACACTTTTCATCACAATGCTCCCTGACACTTGTCGTCAGAATGCTCCATGAACCCGGTCATGAAAAGGCTCCATGTCTTTTCCATCACAATGCCCCATGCCATTTTCATCACAATGATCCATGACATTGTCATCAAAATACTCCATAAGCTTTTCATCACAATGATCCATTACATTTTTCATCAGAATCCTCCAGGACACTTGGCATCACAATGCTCCATGCCATTGTCATCACAATGGGTCATTACATATGTCATCACAATGCTCCCTGATAACTGTCTTCACAATACTGCATGACTTGGTCATCAAAATGCTCTATTCCCTTGTCATCACAATGCGCCATTCGAACTGTCATCGCAATAATCCATGAAACTTATTAGACCAAAGCTCCATGCCCTTGTCATCACAATGCTCCATGCCCATGTTATCACAATGCCCCATGAACCCTGTCATCACAATGCTCCGTGACTCCAGTCATCACAATGCTTCATGACCTTTGTCATCACAATGGTCCATGCCCTCATCATCAACAGTCTCTGTGACCTTTTTAAACCCAATGCTCCATGAACTTTTCATCACAATGCTCTTTGACCCTTGTCATCAAAATGCTCTATTCCTTTCTCATCACAATGCTCCATGACCCTTGTCATCACAACGCTCCATGTGCTTGTCAGCACAATGCTCCATGACACATGTCATCACAATGCGCCATGCACTTGTCTTCACAGTGCTCCACAGTCTTGTCATCGCAATGCTCCATAAAACTTGTCATCACAGTGCTCCATGCACTTCTCATCAAAATGCTCTCTCACCACTGATATCACAATGTTACATCACTATTCGTCACAATACTCCCTCACCCCTGTCATCACAATGTTCCATGACTCCTGTCATCACAATGGTACATGCACTTATCACAATGTTCGTTGACCCCTGACATCACAATGTTCCATAACCCCTGTAATCAAAATGCTCCATGACCCTTTTCATCAAAATGCTCCATGACCGCTGACATCACAATGTTCCTTAACCCCTGTCCTCAAAATGTTCCATGACACTTTTCATGAAATTGCTCCATGACTCTGTCATCACAATGCACCCTGATCTTCTCATCACAATGCACAACGCCCTTGTCATCAAAATGCTCCATGACTTTGTCATCTCAAAGATCCATAACCCTTGGCATCACAATGCTCCATGCCATTGTCATCAGAATGTTACAAGAACGCTCTCATCACATTGCACCATGCCCTTGTCATCACAAAGCTCCATGACGCATGTCATCAGAATGCTCCAAGGCCTTCTCATCAAAATGTTCCATACCCTTGCCATCACAAAGTTCCATTACCCCTGTCATAACAATGTTCCATGACCCCTGCCATCACGATGTTCCATGAACTTGTCATCACAAGGCTCCATGACCCTTCTCATCACAATGATCCAGGACCCCTGTAATCACAATGCTCCATGCCCCTTTTCATCTCAATGCTCAATGAACCTTATCATCACAATGCACCATGAGCTTCATCATAATGCTTCATGCTATTGTCATCAAAATGAAATCAAAATGCTCCATGACCTCTGTCATCACAATGATCCAAATCCCTGTGATCAAAATATTCCTTAACACTTATCATCACAACTCCCCATGACGCTCGTCATCACAGTTATCCATGGTTTTCTCATCACAATGCTCCATGACATTTGTTATCACAATGCACAATACCCTTGTCATCACAAAGGTCCCTGACACTTGTCATCAGTATGCTCCTTGAACCCTGTCATGACAAGGCTCCATGCCTTTTTCATCACAGTTTTCCATGCCCTTTTCCTCACAGTGCTCCAAGACCTCTGTAATCACAATGCTCTATACCCTTGTCATCACAAAGCTCCATTATGCATGTCATCAGAAAGCTCCATGGCATTCTCATCCAAATGCTCCATGCCCTTGTCATCACAATGCTCCACGACCCCTGTAATCACAATTCTCCATTCCCCTTTTCATCAGAATACTCGATGAGACTTGTCATCACAAGGCTCCATGGTCTTCTCATCACAATGCTCCAGGACCTTGTCATCACAATGCTCGATGACCTCTGTCATCACAGTACTCCATGAATATTTTCAGCGCAATGCTCCATGACCTTCTCATCCCAATGCTCCATGACCCCTGTCATCACAATGCTCCATGACCACTGTCATCACAACGCTCCATGAATCCTGACCACACAATGATCCGGGACACTTGTCATCAAAATGCTCCATGTCTTTGTCATCGCAATGCTCCATGACACGTGTAATCACAATTCTACATGACGCTTGTCATCACAGTGCTCCATGAACCTTGTCATCACAATGCCTTTGTGAGCAAAATGATACATAAACTTGTCATCACAAAGCTCCATGCTCTTGTCATCAAAATACTCCACAAGCTTCTCATCAGAATGCTCCATGAAACTTGTCATCACAATACTCCATGCACTTGTCGGCACAATGCTCCCTGACCCTTGTCATCACAATGCTCCAAGCCATTGTCATCACAATGCTCCATTAACTTTGTCATCAGAATACTCCATGACACTTGGCATCCCAATGCTCCATGCCATTGTCATTACAATGGGACATTAAATATGTCATCACAATGCTCCCTGACACCTCTCTTCACAATACTTCATGACCTGGTCATCACAATGCTCCATGCCCGTGTCATCACAATGTGCCATTCCAACTTTCATCGCAATAATCCATGAAAATTATTAGACCAATGCTCCATGCCCTTGTCATCACAATGCTCCATGCCCTTGTTATCACAGTGCTCCATGAACACTGTCATCACAATGTTCCGTGACTCCAGTCATTACAATGCTTCATGACCATTGTCATCACAATGGTCAATGCCCTCGTCATCAACAGTCTCTGTGACATTTTAAACACAATGCTCCATGAACATTTCATCACAATGCTCTTTGACCCTTGTCATCACAATGCTCTATGCCTTTCTCAGCACAATGCTCCATGACCCTTGTCATCACAATGCTCCTTGCGCTTGTCAGCTCAATGCTCAATGACACATGTCATCACAATGCACCATGCGTTTGTCATCACAGTGCTCGAAAATCTTGTCATCTCAATGCTCCATAAAACTTGTCATCACGATGCTCCATGCACTTCTCATCAAAATACTCTCTCACCACTGATATCACAATGTTACATCACTATTCGTCACAATACTCCCTCACCCCTGTCATCACAGTGTTCCATGACTCCTGTCATCAAAGTGCTACATGCATTTATCATCACATTGTTTGATGACCCCTGACATCACAATGTTCAAAAACCCCTGTCATCAAAATGCTCCATGACCCTTTTCATCAAAATGTCCATGACCCCTGACATCACAATGTTGCTTAAGCCCTGTCATCAAAATATTCCATGACCCTTTTCATCAAATTGCTCCATGACCCTGTAATCACAATGCACCCTGCCCTTCTCATCACAATGCACAACGCCCTTGTCATCAAAATGCTCCATGCCCTGGCCATCACAATGCTCCTTTACACCTGTCATATCAATGCTCCATGACCCCTGCCATCACGATTTTCCATGGCCGTTTCATCACAAGGCTCCATGACCCTTCTCATCACAATGCTCCAAGAACCCTGTAATCACATTGCTCCATGCCCCTTTTAATCTCAATGCTCCATGAACCCTGTCATCACAATGAACCATGCCCATAATCATAATGCTTCATGCTATTGTCATCACAATGAAATCAAAATGCTCCATGACCTCTGTCATAACAATGCTCCAAACCCTTGTGATCACAGTATTCCATAACATTTGTCCTCACAATGCCCCTTGACGCTTGTCATCACAATTATCCACGGTCTTCTCATCACAATGCTCCATGACCTTTGTCATCACAATGCTCAATACACTTGTCATCAGAATGCTCCCTGACACTTGTTGTCTGTATGCTCCTTGAACCCTGTCATGACAAGGCTCCATGCCTTCTTCATCACAATGATCCATGCCCTTTTCATCACAATGCTCCAAGACCCATGTAATCACAATGCTCCATGCACTTGTCATCACAAAGCTCAATGATGCATGTCATTAGAATGCTCCTTGGCCTTCTCCTCACAATGCTCCATGCCCGTGTCATCACAAGGTTCCAAGACCCCTGTAATCACAATGCTCCATGCCACTTTTCATCAGTATGCTCCATGAGACTTGTCATCACAAGGCTCCATGGTTTTCTCATCACAATGCTCCAGGACATTGTCATCACAATGCTTCACGACATTGTCATGAAAATTCGCAATGGCCCTTGTTATCATAATGCTCCAATCCCTAGTCATCACAATGCTCCATTATATTTGTCAT
Organism: Mesoplodon mirus; assembly: GCF_964341445.2. Classification (NCBI taxonomy): domain Eukaryota; kingdom Metazoa; phylum Chordata; class Mammalia; order Artiodactyla; family Ziphiidae; genus Mesoplodon; species Mesoplodon mirus. The sequence continues at coordinate 3,731,791 of NW_028295819.1, read as the reverse complement.
CACAATCCTCCATTAAATTTGGCATCACAATGCCCCATGCCATTGCCATCACAGTGGAACATGACATATGTCATCACAATGCTCCCTGACACCTGTCTTCACAATACTCCATGAACTTCTCATCACAATGCTGTATGCCCTTGTCATCACAATGCTCCATGACCACTGTCATCACAATCCTCCGTGATTCCAGTCATCACAATGCTGCATAACGTTTGTCATCACAATGGTCCATGCCCACGTCATCACAAGGCTCTGTGACCTTTGTAACCACAGTGCTCCATGAACTTTTCATCACAATGCTCAGTGACCCTTGTCATCACAATGCTCCATGCCTTTGTCAGAACCATGCCACATGACCCTTGTCATCACAGTGTGAAACGTGCTTTTCATCACAACAGTCCACAAATTTGTCATCGCAGTGCTCCATAAAACTTTTAATTGAATGCTCCATGTCCTTCTCATCACAATGCTCCATTACCCCTGTCATAACAATGATCTATGACCCCAGTAATCACAACGCTCCATGCCCTTGTCATCACAAATCTCCATGACGCATGTCATCAAAATGTTCCAAGGCCTTCTCATCACAATGTTCCATGTCCTTGTCATCACAATGCTCCAAGACCCCTGTAATCACAATGCTCCATGCCCCTTTTCATCTCAATGCTCCATGAACCCTGTCATCACAATGCACCATGCCTATCATCATAATTCTTCAGGCTGTTGTCATCACAGTGAAATCAAAATGCTCCATGACCTATGTCATCTCAATGCTCCATGACACTTGTCATCACAATACTCCATGAACATTTTCAGCCCAATGCTCCATGACCTTCTCATCACAATGCTCCATGACCAATATCATTACAGTGCTCCATGACCACTGTCATCACTACAGTCCATGACACCTGACAACACAATGATCCGGGACTCTTGTCATCACAATGCTCCATTCCCTTGTCATCACAATTCTCCATGACCCCTGTTATCACAACACTCCATGAACATTTTCAGCCCAATGCTCCTTGACACTTGTCATCACACTGATCCTTGCCCTTGTCATCCCAATGCTCCATGACCCCTGTATTCACAATGCTCCATGATGCTTGTCATCACAGTGCTCCATGACACCTGTCATCACAATGCTCCATGCCTTTGTCAGCAGAATGCTACATGACCTTGTCATTACAATGCTCTATGCACTTGTCATCACAATACTCCATTACCATTTTCATCACAATCCTCCATGAAACTTTGGATCACATTGCTTCATGCCCTTGTCATCACAATGCTCCATGCTCCTTGAAATCAAAATGAATCATGACCTCTGTCATCACAATGCTCCAAACACTTGTGATCACATTGTTCCATAACACTTGTCATCACAACGCTCCATGATGCCTGTCATCACAATACTCCATGTCCTTTTCATCACAATGCTCCATGACCTTTGTTATCACAATTCTCAATACACTTGTCATCACAATGCTCCCTGACACTTGTCATCAGAATGCTCCTTGAACCCTTGCACGAAAAGGCTCCATGCCTTTTTCATCACAAGGCCCGATGCCGTTTTCATCACAATGCTCCATGCCACTGTCATCACAATACTCCACAAGCTTGTCATCAAAATGCTCCATGACACTTGTCATCGCAATGCTCCATGGCCAATGTCATCACAATGCTCCCTACCCCTTGTCATTACAGTGATCCATGACGCTCTTCATCACAATTATCCATGGTCTTCTCATCACAATGCTCCACGGTCTTGCCATCACAATGCTCCATGTCCTGGTCATCGCAATGCTCCATGTTCCCTCTCATCACAATTCTCCACGTTCTTGGCATCACTATGTTCCTTGACACTGCTCATCACAGAGTTACATGCTTTGTCATCACAATACTCCTCAAGCTTGTCATCAGAATTCTTCATGACCCTTGTCATCACAATGATCCGTGACGCCTGTCATCACAATGCTCCATGACACGTGTCATCACACTGCTCCAAGTCCCTTGTCATTACAGTGCTCCATGATGCTCATCACCACGATTATCCATGGTCTTCTCATCACAGTGCTCCACGGTCTTGCCATCACAATGCTCCATGCCCTGGTTATCACAATGCCCCATGTTCCTTGTCATCACAATTCTCCACGTCCTTGTCATCACAGTGCTCCATGACAGTTCTCATCACAATGATACATGGTCTTGTCATCACAATTCTCCATGCACTTGTCATTGCAATTACCCGTGACCCCTGTCATAGCAACCTCCATGCCTTTGTCATCACAATGCTTCACGACCTTTTCATCAAAATACTCAATGGCCGTTGTCATAACAATGCTCCATTCCCTTGTCATCACAATGCTTCATGACCCTTGTAATCACAATGCTCCAAGCCCTTGTCATCACAATACTCCATTACATTTGTCATCACAATCCTCCATAAAACCTGGCATTACAATGCTCCACAAGCTTTTCATCACAATGCTCCATAAACCTTGTCATCACAATGCTCCATGCACGTCTTATCAAAATGCTCTCTCACCACTGATATCAATATGTTCCCTTACTAATCATCACAATACACTCACTACCCTGTCATCACAATGGTCCATAACCCCTGTCATGAAAATGTTCCATGACCCCTGACATCACAATGTTCCATAACCCCTGTCTCAAAATGTTCCATGACACTTTTCATCAAATTGCTCCATGACCCTGTCATCACAATGCTCCCTGCCCTTCACAACAGAATGCACCACATACTTGTCATCAAAATTCTCCATGACCTTTGTCATCACAAAGCTCCATGACCCTTGGCATCACAATGCTGCATGCCATTGTCATCACAATGCTCCATGAACCCTCTCATCACATTGTTCCATGCCTTTGTAATCAAAGGCTCCTTGATGCTTTTCATCACAGTGCTCGATGCCATTCTTCTCACAATGCTCCCTGCGCTTGTCATTACAATCCTCCATGACCCATGTATCACAGTGTTCCATGCCCTTGTCATCACAATGCTCCTTTCCCCCTCTCATCACAATAATCCATGAAACATTTCAGACCAATTCTCCATGCCCTTGTCATCACAATGCTCCATTACACCTGTCATAACAATGCTCCATGACCGCTGCCAACACAGTGTTCCACAGCCTTGTCATCACAAGGCTCCATGACCCTAGTAATCACAATGCTCCTTGCCCCCTCTCATCACAATAATCCATGAAACATTTCAGACCAATTCTCCATGCCCTTGTCATCACAATGCTCCATTACACCTGTCATAACAATGCTCCATGACCACTGCCATCACAATGTTCCACAGCCTTGTCATCACAAGGCTCCATGACCCTTGTCATCACAATGCTCCAAGACCCCTGTAATCACAATGCTCCATGCCCTTGTCATCAAAAGCTCCAGGACGCATGTCATCAGAATGCTCCATGGCCTTCTCATTCACGATGCTCCATGCCCTTGTCATCACAATGCTCCAAGACTCCTGTAATCACAATGCTCCATGCGCCTCTTCATCTCAAAGCTCCATGAACCCTGGCATCACAATGCATCATTCCCATCATCATAATGCTTCATGGTATTATCATCACAATGAATTCAAAATGCTCCATGACCTCTGTCATCACAATGCTCCAAATCCTTGTGATCAAAATGTTCCATAACACTTATCATCACAATGCCCCATCACGCTCGTCATCACAATTATCCATGGTCTTCTCATCACAATGCTCCATGACCTTTGTCATCACAATGCTCAATACCGTTGTCATCACAATGTTCCCTGACACTTGTCATCAGTATGCTCCTTGAAACCTGTCATGACAAGGCTCCATGCATTTTTCATCATAAATGTTCCATCGCCTTGTCATCACAAAGCTCCATGATGCATGTCATCAGAACGCTCCATGGCCTTATCATCCCAATGCTCCATTCCCTTGTCATCCCAATGCTCCAAGACCCCTGTAATCACAATGCTCCATGCCCCTTTTCATCAGAATGTTCCATGAGACTTGTCATCACAATGCTCCATGACACCTGTAATCACAATACTCCATGAATATTTTCATCCCAATTCTCCATGACCTTCTCATCACAATGCTTCATGACCCCTATCATCACAATGATCCATGACACCTGTCATCACAATGCTCCATGAACCCTGACAACACAATGATCCGGGACTCTTGTCATCACAATGCTCCATGCGCTTGTCATCACAATACTCCATGACCCTTGGGATCACATTGCTTCATGCCCTTCTCATCTTTCTCCTGCCTTTCTGTTTTTTACAGATTTTCGGATGTCCCTTTTGACCGGTGGGAAGTGACAATTATTTGTAGTGTGGATTTGCATTGCACGCTTGCTTGATTGGCCAAAAAGGGGGTATGCGTTTTCTCCTGAATATATTCAGGAGAAAAGGCATACGCGATTTTTGGCCAAGTGCATCATTGTCGAAGTTGTGATGCTTTTCCTGTGCTTTAAAGGCGATTCCAATTTACCTCTTGAAATATGTTTTGTGCAATTCTGCCTCATTTTCAATTCTGCTTTGTTGCCTTCCCTCAACAGATTTTTGGAAGAGAGGTATCCTTTATAACTCTGCAGGTTTGTGAATTGCTGTGCCCCTGAGCTCCAATTTTCAAATCCCATTTTTGGGAGCTGACCGCAAATCCACAATTTTGCTTCATGACCTATACTTGGTCCAGGCGTGGCTATACTGTTCCCTGTGGGTGGCTGAGGCTTTGGTTAATTCTTCTTCCTGACGTGAATTTAGAGTGACATGTGCCCGTCCAAATGCCTACATCTACTCTCTGATTGGTTCTCCCTCTTCCCTTTCATCCTCTGCACAATTAGCAAACTTTGCAAATCAGGAGGATATAGGGGCTGGCTCTCCTAAGTTGGGAGATTGATAGTAAAGCAGTTGGAATGCCAAACTGAGCACAAGGAGAGGAAATATTAGGAGACATTTAGAAACCTTTCACCATCACAGGGTGTCCATTCTCTAGGTTTCCGATACATGTTATAACTGTAGTGATATTCCCTTCTTCCTGGAGATTTGGGACCCATGGAATGGTGGCATGCATTGCTACTTTATAGGGTCTGCATTTTCTCTCCCAATCTCACCAGTCCTCTCAGTCCCAAGTGTCCAGCATTATGTCTCATCCAGCTGTCTTTGCAGATAGCGTCATTTTAGGTTTCATCAGAACCCCTGAAGGAATTGTGTAAGAATTTCGCTGTTTTTTTTTGTTTTGTTTTTGATATTCATTTTTATAATGGGGTTGAGCTGATTTTCACTGACGTGTTTATGCCGGTCTAGACACACTTGATTCCCTTACAGAGGCATATCAATACATAGGTTTTAAGATTCTTACTAATCAGATATATTCCTCTGTGGGGAATAGGGGTTTTGAGTCCCGTTCACTGAGGAAGGTGTAGGTCTTGTCTATTCTGTATTTGGTTTATGGAATGGTACCTGTGCTAATATCAAACTCTGGTTTTATGCATCACCCCACCTCTCCTTTCCCCTTAAGGAGGCATAAGAGTGTTTTCTAAATGTGAGACGCTGCTCTCTTTCCTAATTCAGTTCATGTGTTGTGATGTTGACATTCCCTCTGTAAGTGATATCTTATGATAAGATTCTTTTTCTGTGTGACTAATTTCCCTTAGAATCATCATACCTAAATCCTCTCATTATGCTGCTACTGGCCTTATGACATTGATTTCACGTCTGAGTGATATTCCATTGTACAAAATTACCACAAGTTCTTTATGCATTTCTGTTTTTCCTGGGATATTTTAGGTGTACCGAAGTTGAGGTTCTTGTATGCAGAGCAGCCCTAAACGTTGGGGTGCATGTGTCTTGTCGATATTTAGTCTTCCCAAGTTATATACCCATGAGTTGAAGTCCCGTTTGCTCAGGGGCTTTGTATTTAAATATTTTAGGAAACAGCATACACTTCTTCAGAGTAGCTCTTGGATATTTATACCCCACCCATCAGCATGACTAGTCTCCCTGTTCTCAATGGCCTCTCCAGCATTTCTGGTTTGTACACATTTTTTGGATGGCCTTTCTAAGCATTGGACATTGAGACTTCTTTGTTGTGCGGATTTGCATTTCCCTCTTGCTTGGTTGGCCAAAAACTCTGTATGTGTTTTTTTTCCTGAAGATATTCACGAAAAAAAACGCATACACCCTTTTGCCCAAATGCATCATTTGAGAAATTCTGCTGCTTTTCATATGCTTTAAATGTGAGTACAATCTACCTTTTGAAATCTGTTTCCTGCAATTCTGCCTCTCATTCAGATCCTCTTCGTTGCCTTACCTGAATATATTTTTGGACGTTGGTTATCATTTATATCTTTGCAGGTCTTTGAATTGTCTGCTCCTGAGCTCCATTTTGCAACTCGCTTTTATTGTGAGCTGGCCGCCAAACCATTGGATTGACTCCGGCCCTATTATGGTTCTGGGGAGGCAGGATGAGCCTTTGGTTAATTCTTCTTCCTAATGGGAAATTAGAGTGACATGTGCCTGTCAAAACTCCTACAGCTAATCTCTCATTGGTTCCCCCCTTCCCATTTATCCTCTGCACAAATTGCAAACTGTGTGAAACAGGAGGTTAAAGGTGCTGATTCTCCAAGAGGGGAGGTTGTTAATAATGTGGCTGGAATGGCGAACCCCAGCACCAGGAGATCAAAAATGAGGTGCATTTTAGACACCTTTCCTGAGCACACGGTGTACATTCATCTCGGTTTCGCAGGCATGTTTTCGCTGTAAGAAGATTCCCTTGAACCTGCCGATTTGGGACCCATGGAATGGGTACCAGGCAGTATTACTTTAAAAGGTCTGCATTTCCTCACCCAGCCTCTCTAACATCTCTTAGCCTGCATAGCTTCCAACCTTATATATCATCCTGCTGTGGGTCTACATGTGTTCAATCCATTTTACATCGTAGCCCTTCAACAAAATTTGTAAGAATTTTTGTCTGTCTCACTGTATTTATAAATATATTTAAATTTATTTTTATATAGGTTACAACTGATTTTTAAAGCTCTGTTTTTTGCTGCTGTACATCCACTTGATTCATGTACTGTGAGACAACAATACATTCTTTTTCAGATGCTTACGAGTCATATGTATTATTTTCCAGTGACTTGAGTGGGCTGAGTGCAGAACTTTGAGGTACCGTGTAGGCCTTGCCAGTTATTCAATTCGGTACTTGGAATGGTATCTTTGCTAATTTCAACCTCCTGGATAATACCTCACCATTCTCCACCTTTCCCATTAAGCTGCCTTATGTCTATTTTCTACATATTTGACTATGTTTCTGTTTTTTAGTTTATTTCAGGTGTAGCCATTTTTGATTCCAACTTTAAGTGACATCTTATGATATGTGTCTTTTCCTTTCTGACATATGTCACTTAGAATGATCGTATGTAACTCCTCCAAAGTTGTTCCAACTGGCCTTATTTCATTGATTTCTGGATGAGTAATATTCCACTCTACATAAGCACCCCATCTCTTTTATCCATTTTATCCTTCCAGGGACATTTAGGTTATATCCAAGTGGAGGCCCTTTTTAACAGAGAGGAGGTAAACGTTGGGGTGCCTGTTTTCTGTTGATTTTTTTGTTTTTCCCAAGGTATACGCCCATTAGTGCAAGTGCCTTATTCTCTGTAGCTCATCTTTCAGATGTTTTAGCAAACACAATACACTTCTCCAGAGTGGCCGTTGGCAAATTACATTTCCACTATCAGCCTCACAGGGCTCCCTTTTTTCCTCGCCCTGTCCTGCATTTGTGGTGTATACACTTTTTGTGGATGGCCCTTCTGACTGATGTGAAGTGATACATTTTGTAGTATTGATTTCCAGTGCCCACCTGTTTGGTTGGATAAAAAGTGTGTATGGCCTTTACTTGAATATATTCAGAAAAAATGCATACGCCCTTTTGGGCCAACTGCATCATTGGGGATGTTCAGCCCCTTTTCTTGTGCTTTAATGGGGAGTCCTTTCTACCTCTTCAAATCTGTTTCCTGCCACTCCCCCTTGCTTACAAGTCCTTTTCTGTGACTTACCTCAAGACATTTGTCGATGATAGATATTTTCAATTCTGCAGTTTCATGAATTTTAGTGCCCCTGAGTTCCATTTTTCAACTTGTGTTTTTGGAAACTGGACACAAAACAGCGGGATTTCCTCTAGCCCTATTCTGTTTCCGTGGGCAATTCTAGCCTTTGATGTATTTGTCTTACGGATTGGAAATTAGAGTGGCATGTGCCTGTCCAAACACCTAAGACCTGTCTCTAAATTTTTCTCATCCTTCCGCTTCATCCTCTGGACAAATTCCAAACTGTGTGCAACACGATGTTGACGGTGCTGATATCCCCAAGTGAGGAGATTGTCAGGAAAGATGCTGGAGGGGTGAACCCCTGCACCAGGCGATGAGGAGATGAGGTGCCTTTTCCAAACTCTTTCCGATCAAACGGTGTACCATCGTCTAGGTGTGACAGGCATGTTTTAGCTGTAGGAAGGGTCCCGTGCATGGAAGGAGAACACCAGGGATTTTTCCAAATCAGTGCCTCCCCGAAACCCAAACTGGGGAATTTTTAAGCTACGGCTACACGTATGTCCATTAAGGGCCTTGGGAAATAGGCAGAGCCCAAGCTTTACATGATTGAAATCTTCTGGGTCAGAAGCGCTCACCATCGGCCTTGCTTAGGTTACATTTTATCTGTCATTGATAGATGATGTCAATAAAAAGATCGATTCTTTTTCAGATTATTTCCCCTTATAGGTTATTGCAAAATATTCAGTGTAGTTCCCTGTGCTATACAGTAGTTCCTTGTTGATGATCTATTTTATACATAGCAGTGTGTATGTGTTAATCCCAAACTGTTAATTTATCCCTTCTCCTACCTTTCCCCTTTGGTAATAATAAATTATAAGATTTTATACTTCTCAGAAATGGGGGAGCTGAAAGAGAGGTATCCTTTTCAATGGAAAAACATTCAAAACAAGATTGAAGTTTCAGCCAAGAGTATTCGATGTACATCCATGGAAATAAATCACTTCATTTCTCTAATGTTGACCTGACAAATAAGACAGACGTCTTCACTGAACTTGCTTATAGTAAAGTGATGGAAATATCAAAGGTAAGTCTTAGAAACATCTTATATAACCCGAGCATTATACAATGCTCTATGTTAACTACAGTTTGGCTCACACATCTGTTTATTAGGTTACAATGTTCTCAATTTCTGTTACTGATCCTCCAGAGTGGACCCCAACAGGAGTCCCCATGCCCAGTGTCATTGGAGCCAACAGATCAAGACTGAGTTTGCTTCAGAAGCAAAGGAAACATTATTTTGAAAACAGAATGGAGAGGTGAAAGCGTGCACGCCCCCATGGGCTGTGGGCTCTACTGCTGTGTAGGGATACCGGCAGCGTCAGTGGGAGGGAGTGGATGGAGCTCTCGAGGGCTTGTTTGGCTGCAGCTCAGGCACTAAGCCTCGGAGTCTGCAAGGGACCCCGCTAGCTGAGGTGTCGACCCAGCCATTCTGCACTAGGAAATCGGGTCTGAAGTGCCGGGTGTGGGACCTCTGCATGTGGAACCCTAGGAGCACGTGAATTAGACAAAGCACAAAGGAAAAACATGTTAGACTTTATTTCATTGCCAGATTCTCTTTTTATCTCCCAGGAATTTTTAATGAACGTTGCCGGAGATGAACACCTCCTCTGCTTTTTGTTCCGTTCCTCATTATTGGGGTGTTGAGGGTGCAGAACCCTCTTTTGTAACTGCTTCATGCTGTGGTGGGAGCCCTGATAACTGGGGGAGGGGCAAAACGTCTCCACACAAGCCTCCAGGTGAGGTTGATTATCCCAAGGCCTCCTGCCTCACTTCTCGTCCGCCTGAGCACCAGCATTGGAAGTGTTATAGATTCTAATGACCTTTAAGGGTCCAGGAAAGAGATGCACATAGATGCTGTGGTGGCAGGTTTCACCCCACCCCACATTTGTTTGGCGACCTTAGGCTGATGGTTTTTGCCAGCCTAGATGCTCTGACCAGTAGTGTGTGCTTTCTTTAATTATGTCCCTGAATTAATGTACAAACAGCACCATGTGTCAGAGCCCTGCCCGTGCAACTCCCAGACAGTCCAGGGTCAGTGGTGATCCAGGACCATGACGTCCACTGAGTCAACGGCCTTTAGAAGTAGCCAGCAGTCCAGCCGGTCATATTGGCCACCATCACCGCGGTGTCTGTAGGGTTTTCTATGGTGAATGTGTGATATACGTTTCCCCCGCCAGGCTTATTAGCTCCCCTCTGGGTGCAGTAAGTCCTGCAAGCAGTAGTCTGCTCTTTCAGGGCACAGTCTTGTTGTTTTCTGAGAGAAACTCCAGGTCAAGTGATGGTCACATGAGTCATCTTGGGGGCCCATTGCCCCCGTTTGTCTCTCTAGAGGTTGGAGTTGGAGGGCCTCCTCACTCGAGGTCAGTGTGTCCACAGAGCGACCCCTGCAACTTCAGGGCATGATGGGTGGTTAGGATCAATACGTGGGGTCATTTTCCCTTAGGAGGGAGCTGGCCTTGTGGGCTGCTGATTTCTTGCTTTTTAGATACCCCAATATCCTGGACTGATGAGTCAGTGGGCAAAGCCCTTGGGGACCATACTTTATCATACCTGAAGGGCATTCTTGTGTTGCTCCATTTCAAGTGGTCCCAGTTTTTGCACTAAGGCTCCAAGGGCGATTAACCTTTGACCGGGTATGTAAAGGTCAAAGGGCTTAGCTAAATTAGGGAGTTCCTGGGTAAGGATCTGAATTGACTGCTCTTTCCATTCTTGAAGGCTGCTTCTGGATTCTATTCAAAAGGATCATCATCTTTTTGTGTCAGTGTTTCATGTAGAGGCCCAGCTATTAGACTGTAGTTAGGGATCCAGATGCAGAAAACCTTGGCCTCCCCACGAACCCCTAAGCTGTCTTCTAGTTTTAGAAGAGGTAAGGCTGCAAATGGCTTCTTCCCTATCCTGGGATGCGTTTCTCTGGATATCTGTGCGAATGAAGCCCAGGCATGTCACCTTAGCCTGGGATATTTGAGCTTTTTTCTTGGACACCTTCTATCCTTTCTTGGCTAGGTAGATCAGAGGCTTCTTTAGTAGGCCTGGCGATCAGAATGTCATCAGCATATTGAAGAAGGGTTCCCTTTTACAGAGGTAGAACTTTTAGGTCTTTAGAGGACATTTCCCCAATGATGGTGTGGGGATTTTTGTACCATTGGGGCAGGACGCCCCAGCATTATTGCTTGTGTTTCATGTTGTGTCCTGCCACTCACAAGCCAAAAATTCTTGTGACTCTGAGATGAATGGAATACAGAAGAAGGCATCATTGAAGTGTAATACAGAATGCCATGGCCTGGTGGATGGTAGAATGAGCAGCAGGGTGTAGGAAATAGGAGCTAGTGGATGTATATCCTCGGTGGCTTCACTGACTGTCCTGATATCCTTTACCAGGCCTACAGCAGCCCATGGGGCTCTCGTGGTCAGGCCAATCCCAGGATATGGAGCTCACCTGGGCTGCACCCACCACCCCACAGCCCACGGGGCTCTCGTGGTCAAGTCCCTCCCAAGTTATGGAGCTCACCTCTGCATCTACCCAGCAGCCCATGGGGCTCTCATAGTCAGGCCCTTCCCAGGATACGGAGCTCCCCTGGGCAGGTACCCCAGCAGGGCTGGACACACAGGAACTGTGCACATAGCCCACCTTGCAGAGAACCCCCAGCTCACCTGTCGCTCACAGCTGACACAGAACACCTCAGAGCAGGACTTGAACTAACAAACAGCAGCTCTGACAGGTCTGTGACCCTGGCTATCACTCTGTGCAGCCTCTCTCTGCCTGGTCTTCCAGACACTTCCACTGCAGCCAGGGCACCAGGCCTCTGTCTCCACCCACCATCACTCCTCTCCCTGACTCCTGGGTTCCTCTCATTAGGATAGGGTCTTCTTGAAGTTGTTTTCCTCTTATGGACCAGATAAAATGATAAGAAAACAAGCCACAGCTGCAGCCCCTTGTCTAGCCTGACTCTGAAGAGCCCACACCTGTTCATTGGGACTGGCCCGTTTAGCAAGGTTCATTTTCTGCAACTGTGAGCCCCTGAGGGGTGAGGATTGGCTGATTTGGGCAGCCTGACACGGCCTGCCAGCCCCCCCCCCAAGGTGTGCCTGGGTTGAGGTCAATATAAACACCTCTCCAGTCAACATGAGCCCCTGTAGCTGTGCCTGACACCATATTCTCTGCCCCATCATCAGTGTCGGGGCTGGGGTGGTGGTAGGGAGTGAGGGGCCGTGGCTTTGTGGGTGGCCCAGTATGAGTGGGGCTCTGCTGGACTTTCTGCAGGAGTTGCCAGGCTGCCACCTGCTAAAGAAAAGGATGTGTCACCCATACCTGCGGCTGGAATTTCTCCCCAGGCAGAGGTGAGGAAGTAAAAAAGCAGTGGGGGCCATGGCAGGAGGGGTATCTCAGACAGGGAAATGGAAAGCTTCCAAAAGAGCATCTGGGGACAAGACCATCCTGGCTGGCCTTCAGGCACCAAGTCGGCCTGCGTGCTCTCGCTGGTGTGGCTCCACAGCCCTTCCTCTAGGCTTGCAAGTACTTGTACATATTCAGGTGTTTTACCTGGAAAGAGTGGGAAGAATTCAGCTGCAGCAGGACTGGGGCTCAGCTCACATTTACTCACAGACGCCTCGACACAGTCCCCCAGCTTTGCAATGAGGATGCTCCTTGTCGGGGGGAGCGCTGCTGACCCCATGGGAGACGATTTCCCACCTCTGACCAACTTAAGAATTTTTTACCACTGGAGCAAGTGCCCTGATACGATTATCCTCTCTATAACTGGTGAGTTCTGTTTTTTTTTTTTTTTCTTTTTTTCTTTTTGGTTCAAGTTAGATTTTATTTACTCCTCTTTTTTTTTTAATTTGGAGATATAAACATGGAAATAATGCATTAATATAAAGACATCTATGTGAAGGGAAAAAGTTTTTTTCTGTTTTATTTTATTAAATGTTATTTATTTTTATTTTTTTAAATTTATTTCTTTTACACAGCAGGTTCTTATTGAATATCTATTTTATACATATAAGTGTGCACATGTGAATCCCAGTCTCCCAATTCATCCCACCACCACCCTCACATGGCGTTCCCCCCTTGGTGTCCATATGTTTGTTCTCTACATCTGTGTCTCTATCTATGCCCTGCAAACCGGTTCATCTGTACCATTTTTCTAGGTTCCACATATATGCATTAATATACAATATTTGTTTTTCTCTTTCTGACTTACTTCACTCTGTATGACAGTCTCTAGATCCATCAAGGTCTCTACAAATGACCCAATTTCATTCCTATGTATGGCTGAGTAATATTCCATTGTAAATATGAACCACATCTTAATCCATTCGTCTGTCTGTGGGCACTTAGGTTGCTTTCATTACCTGGCTATTGTAAATAGTGCTGCAGTGAACATTGTGGTGAATGTGTCTTTTTGATTTATGGTTTTCTCTGGGTATATGCCCAGTAGTGGGATTGCTGGATTATATGGTAATTCTATGTTTAGTTTTTTAAGGAACCTCCATACTGTTCCCCATAGAGACTGTATCAATTTACATTCCCAACAGTAGTGGAATAAGGTTCCTTTTCTCCACACCCTCTACAGCATTTGTTGTTTGTAGATTTTCTGATGATGCCCATTCTAACAGGTGTTACGTGACACCTCATTGTAGTTTCCATTTCCATTTCTCTAATAATTAGTGATGTTGAGCAGATTTTCATGTGCGTACTGGCCACCTCTATGTCTTCTTGGAAGAAATGTTTATTTAGATTTTCTTCCATTTTTGTATTGGGTTGTTTGTTTTATTAATATTGAGCTGCATGAGCTGTTTATATATATTGGAGATTAATCATTTGTCCATTGATTCATTTGCAAATATTTTCTGCCATTCTGAAGGTTGTCTTTTCGTCTTGTTTGTAGTTTCCTTTGCTTTGCAAAAGATTTTACGTTTCATTAGGTCCCATCTGTTTAGTTTTCTTTTTAATTTCATTACTATAGGAGGTGGATCAAAAAAGATCTTGCTGTGATTTACGTCAGAGTATCCTTCGTAAGTTTTCCTCTCAGAGTTTTATACTGCCCGGTCTTACATTAAGGTCTCTAATCCATTTTGAATATATTTTTATGTATGGTGTTGGGGAGTGTTCTGATTTCATTCTTTTACATGTAGCTCTCCATATTTCCCAGCACCAATGATTGAAGAGACTCTCTTATCTCCATTGTATAGTCTTGCCTCCTTTGTCATAGATTAGTTGACCATAGGTGTGTAGGTTTATCCCTGGGCTTTCTTTTTTTTTTTTTTCCTTTTACACGTTTATTGGAGTATAATTGCTTTACAATGGAGTGTTCGTTTCTGCTGTATAACAAAGTGAATCAGCTATACATATACAAATATCACCAGATCCCCTCCCTCTTGCATCTCCCTCTCACACTCCATATCCCACCCCTTTATGTGCTCACAAAGCACCGAGCTGATCTCCCTGTTCTATGTGGCTGCTTCCCAGTAGCTATCGGTGTTACATTTGGTAATGTATTTATGTCCATGCCACTCTCTCACTTCGTCCCAGGTTACCCATCCCCCTTCCGGTGTCCTCAAGTCCTTTCTCTATGTCTGTGTCCTTAATCCTGTCCTGCCACTAGGTTCTTCAAAATCTTTTTTTTTCTTCATTAGATTCCGTATATCTCTGTTAACATACAGTATTTGTTTTTCCCTTTCTGACTTACTTAACTGTGTTGGACAGATTCTAAGTCCATCCACCTCAGTACAAATAACTCAGTTTTGCTTATTGTTATGGCTGAGTAATATTCCATTGTATATATGTGCCAAATCTTCTTTATCCATTCATCTGTCAATGGACACTTAGGTTGCTTCCATGTCCTGGCTATTGCAAATAGAGCTGCAATGAACATTTTTGTACATAACTCTTTTTGAATTATGGTTTTCACAAGGCAAATGCCCAGTAGTTGGATTGTTGTGTCGTATGGTACTTCTATTGTTAGTTATTTAAAGGAACCTCCGTACTGTTCTCCCTAGTGCCCTTATCAATTTACATTCCCACCCACAGTGCAAGTT
Organism: Mesoplodon mirus; assembly: GCF_964341445.2. NCBI lineage: Eukaryota > Metazoa > Chordata > Mammalia > Artiodactyla > Ziphiidae > Mesoplodon > Mesoplodon mirus. The sequence continues at coordinate 3,716,608 of NW_028295819.1, read as the reverse complement.
TGTTCCATTTTCTCCAATAAAGGCCTCTCCAGCATTTATTGTTTTGTAGATTTTTTTGATGATTGCCACTCTGGCTGCTGTGAGGTGATACCTCAAGGTAGTTTTGATTTGCATTTCTCTACTGATTAGTGATGTTCAGCATCCTTTCATGTGTTTCTTGGTAATCTGTATATCTTCTTTGGAGAAATGTCTATTTAGGTCTTCTGCCCGTTTTTGGATTGGGTTGTTTGTTTTTGTGATATTGAGCTACATGCGGTGCTTGTAAAGTTTGGAGATTAATCCTTTGTCAATTGCTTCATTTGAAAATATTTTCTCCCATTCTGAGGGTTGTTTTTGCATCTTGTTTATGTTTTCCTGTACTGCATAAAAACTTTTAAGTTTCATTAGGTCCCATTTGTTGATTTCTGTTTTTATTTCCATTTCTCTAAGTGGTGGGTCAAAAAGGATCTTGCTGTGATTTATGTCATAGAGTGTTCTGCCTATGGTTTTCTCTAAGTGTTTTATAGTGTGTGGTCTTATATTTAGATCTCTAATCAATTTAGAGTTTCTATTTGTGTATGGTGTTATGGAGTTCTCTAATTTCATTCTTTTATGTGTAGGGGTCCAGTTTTCCCAGCACCAATTACTGAAGAGACTGTCTTTTCTCCATTGTATATCCTTAGCTCCTTTGTCACAGATGAGATAGCCATAGGTATGTAGGTTTATCTCTGGGCTTTCTGTCCTGTTCCATTGATCTGTGTTTATGCCAATCTACATACACTTGATTCCATTATGGAGACATATAAATACATAGGTTTCAAGGTTATTACCAGTCAGATATATTCCTCTTCAGTGAATAGGGTGTTTTGTGTCCAGTTCATTGAGAAAGGAGTAGGTCTTGTCTATTACATATTTGGTATATGGAATGGGATCTGTGCTAATTTCAAACTCTGCTTTTACACATCACCCCATGGCACCTTTCCCCTTAAGGAGGCATAAGTGTGTTTTCTAAATGTGAAACTCTGTTCTCTTTTGAAATTCAGTTCATGTGTGGCCATGTTTACATTCCCTCTATAAGTGATATATTACAATAAGTTTCTTTTTCTTTGTGCCTCATTTCACTTAGCATCATCGTACCTAAAGCCACTCATTATGCTGCTATTGGCCTCATGACATTGATTTTATGTCTGAGTGACATTCCATTGTATATAAGTACCACAACATCTATATCCATTTTCTTTTTTCTTTTACTGGGATATTTAAAGTGTACCGAAGTCGAGGTTCTTGTAAACAGAACAGCCCTAAAGATTTGGCTGTTTGTGTGTTGTGGATTTTTAGTTTTCCCAAAATACACACCCATGAGTGCAAGTGTGCTATGCTCTGTAGCTCTGTTTTAGAAAACAACATACAGCTCTCCAGAGAGGCTGTTGGCAATTTACATCCTGTCCATCGGCATAACCAGGCTCCCTTTTCTCCATGGCCTGTCCTGCATTTGTGGTTTTTACACTATTTGTGGATGGCCCTTTTGACTGGAGGTAAGAGACACTTCTCTGTAGTGTGGATTTGCAATGCCTGAGGGCTTGCTTGGCCAAAAAGGGTGTATGAATTTTTTCCCGAATATATTCAACAAAATACACATACTCCCTTTTCAGCCAAGAGCAACATTGTCGAAGTTCTGTCGCTTTTCTTGTGCTTTAAAGACGACTCCAATCTACCTCTTGAAATCTGTTTCCTTCAATTCTGCCTTGCATTCAAATCCTCTTCACTGCCTTACCTCAATATATTTCTGGATGATAGTTGTCCTTTATAACTCTGCAAGTTTGTGAATTGCTGTGCCCCTGATTTCCATTTTTCAACTCGCCTCTTTGTGAGCTGGCTGCAATACCGCAGGATGGCTTTAGGCACTAGTCTTGTTCCGGGGCTTCAGGCTGAGCCTTTGGTTAATTATTCTTCCTGATGGGAAACTAGAGTGACATGTGCCCATCCAAACACCTACAGCTAATCTCTCATTTATTTCCCCTCTTTCTGTTCATCCACTGCACAATTTGCAAACTGTGCATAACAGGAGGGTAAAGACACTGACACTCCAAGTGGGGAGATTTTTAGTAATGCAGATGGAATGGCGAAGAAGAGCACGACAAAAGGAAAAATGAGGTACCTTTTAGAAAACTTTCCCAATTACACAGTGTACCATCCAGTGGGTTTCCCATGCATGATTTAACTGTAGGAGGATTCCCTTACACCTGGAGAGTTGGGACCACTAGAATGGGTAGCACACAGTATTGCTCTAAGTGGTTCTCTTTTGCTCACACAACCTCAGCAATCTTGTCAGCCCCAAGTGTCCAGTCTTATGTCTCATCCAGCTGTGGGTGTAAAGGTGTACAATCCAAGTTGGATCACAGGCCCTGAACGTAAATTGTAAGACTTTCTCTCTGTTTCGCTGTTTTTGTATTTTGCTTTTGCAATTTATTTTTATAAGGGGGTTTAGCTGAATTTCAGTGCTGTGTTCGTGCTGTTATACACACACATGATTCCTTTATGGAGACATGAGAATACATATGTTTTAAAATTCTTAGTGTCATATATATTTCTCAGAAATGAATAAGGGTTGTTGAGTCCAGTTCATTATGCCGGGAGTAGGTGCGGTCTATTAAATACTTGGTTTATGTAACGGTATGTGTGCTAATTTAAAACTGTGGTTTTATGCATCACCTCACCTCGCCTTTCCCATTAAGCAGGAAGAAGATTCTTTTCTAAATGTGTGACTCTGTTGTGTTTCTAATTCAGTTCATGTGTAGTCATGTGTACACTCCCACTATGAGTGATATCTTATGATAAGACTCGTTACTCTGTTATCTTTCCTAAATCAGTTCATCTGTAGCCATGTTTTCAGGACCTTCATAAGTGATATCTTATGATAAGTTTCTTTTTCTGTGTGACTTATTTCACTTAGAATCATCGTACCTGAGTCCACTCATTTTGCTGCTACTGGCCTTATGACATTAATGTCATGGCTGAGGGATATTCCATTTTACATAAGTACCACAATTTCTTGAAACATTTTTGTCTTTCCTGGGATATTTAAGGTGTACCCAAGTTGAGGTTCTTGTAAGCAGTGCAGCCCTAAATTTGGGCATGGATGTGTCTTATCGATTTTCAGTTTTCCAAAGGTATATTCCCTAGACGGGAACTGCCCTTGGATTTTTAGCTCTGTTGTTTATTTGATATAGGGAACACAATGCGCTCCTCCAGAGAGGTAGTTGGCAATTTATATCCTGCCCTTTAGACTAACAAGGTTCAATGATCTCCAGGGCTTGTCTTGACTTTATGGTTTCTACACATTTTTCGGATATCCCTTTTGACCTGTGGGAAGTGATCGTTCTTTTAGTGAAGATTTGCATTGTCCGCTTGCTTGCTTGGCCAAAAAGGGCATATGCGTTCTTTCCTGAATATATTCAGGATAAAACACATACGCCCTTTTTGGCCAAGTGCATCACTGTCGAAGTTGTGCCCCTCTTCCTGTGCTTCAAAGTCAATTCCAATGTACTTCATGAAATCTGTTTCCTGTTATTCTGCCTCATTTTCAAATCCGCCTCATTGCCTTCCCTCAATAGAATATTGGACGATAGTTGTCCTTTATTACTCTGCCAATTTGTGAATTGCTGTGCCCCTGAGCTCCATTTTTCAGCTCGGTTTTTTGTGATCTGACCGCAAATCCACAATTTTGGTTCAGGACTTATACTCGTTCCTACAGGCAGGCTGAGACTTTGGTTAATTCTTCTTCCTGATGGGAAATTAGAGTGACATGTGCCCGTCCAAATGCCTAACAACTACTCTCTAATTGGTTCTCCCTCTTCCCTTTCATCCTCTGCCTAATTGGTAACCTGTGCGAACCAGGACGTTAAAGGGGATGTCTGTCCAAGTAGGCATATTGATAGTAAAGCAGTTAAAAGGTCAAACCGGAGCACCAGGAGAGGGACTGTTTGTGAGTTTTAGATACCATTCGTATCCACAGTGTGTCCATTCTCTAGGATTCCCGTACATGTTATAGCTCTAGTAATAATCCCTTCAACCAGGAGAGTTGGGACCAATGCAATATGTGCCACGCATTATTGCTTTAAAGGGTCTTCATTTGCTCACCCAATCTCACCTATCCTCTCAATCACAAGTATCCAGCCATAAGACACATCCAGCTGTCATTGTAGATATGGTCATTTCAGGTTTCATCAGAGCCCCTGAAGGAATTGTAAAGAATTTCCCTGTTTTTTGTTTTGTTTTTGTAATTCCTTTTTATAGTGGGTTTGTGCTGACTCTCACGGCCATGTATATGCCAGTCGAGACAGACTTCAATCACTTATGGACACATTTCAATACATAGGTTTTAAGATTTTTACTAGTCACATATATTACTCTGCGGGGAATATGGGGTGTTGAGTCCCTTTCACTGAGAAAAGTGTAGGTCTTGTCTATTCCCTATTAGGGATTTGGATTGGTACCTGTACTAATATCAAACTCTGGTTTTATGCATCACCCCACCTCTCCTTCCCCCTTGAGAAGGCATAAGTGTTTTCTAAATGGGAGACTCTTCTCTTTACTAACTCAGTTCATGTGTAGCCATGTTTACAGGATCTTCATAAGTGATATCTTATGATAAGTTTCTTTTTTTGTGTGACTTATTTCACTTAGAATCATCGTACCTGAATCCACTCATTTTGCTCCTACTGGTCTTAAGACACTGATTTCATGGCTGAGGGATATTCCATCGTACGTAAGTACCACAATTTTTTGAACCATTTTTATATTTCCTGGGATATTTAAGGTGTACCCAAGTTGAGCTTCTTGTAAGCAGTGCAGCCCTAAATATTGGGGTGTCTCTGTCTTATTGATTTTCAATTTTCCCAAGGTATATTCCCTAGACTGGAAGTGCCCTTGGCTCTGTAGCTCTGTTGTTTACTTGTTTTAGGGAACACAATGCACTCCTCCAGAGAGGCAGTTGGCAATTTACATCCCGCCCATCAGCATAACAAGGCTCCCTGTTCTCCAGGGCCTGTCTTGCCTTTCTGATTTTTAAATATTTTGCGGATGTCCGTTTTCAGAGGTGGGGATTGATACTTCTTAGTAGTGCAGATTTGCATTGCCTGCTTGCTTGCTTGGCCGAAAAATGCGTATGCGTTTTCTCCTGAATATATTTAGGAGAAAACACATACGCCCTTTTTGGACAAGTGCATTATTGTAGAAGTTCTGCCCCTCTTCCTGTGTTTAAAGATGATTCCAACGCACCTCTTGAAATCTGTTTCTTGCTATTCTGCCTCGCATTGAAGGCCGCCTCGTTGCATTCCTTCACCAGATTTTTGGATGGTAGTTGACCTTTAATACTTTGCCAGGTTGTGAATTGCTGTGCCTCTGAGGTCCATTTTTCAACTCGATTTTTGTGAGCTGAATGCAAGTCCAATATTTTGGTTCAGGAACTATACTGGTTCCTTGTGGGTGGCTGAGACTTTGGTTAATTCTTCCTGCCAAGAAATCAGAGTGACATGTGCCCCTCCAAATGCCTAACAACTACTCTCTCATTGGTTCTCCCTCTTCCCTTTCATCCTCTGCCAAATTGGCAACCTGTGTGAAACACCAGGTTAAAGGGGCTGTCTCTCCAAGTTGGGAGATGGATAGTAAAGCAGTTGGAAAGTAAAACCGGAGCACCAGGAGAGGGACTATTAGTTGAGGTTTAAAAACCTTTCGTATTCACAATGTGTCCATTCTCTAGGTTTCCCGTACATGTTATAGCTGTAGTAATATTCCCTTCAACTTGGAGAGTTGGGACCCATGGAATGGGTGCCACACATTATTGCTTTAAAGGGTCTACATTTCCACACACAATCTCACCTATCTTCTCACACCCAAGTGTCCAGCCTTATGCCACATCCATCTCTCGTTGTAGATATGGTCATTCCAGATTTCATCAGAGACCCTGAAGGAATTGTCAAGAATTTCCCTGTTTTGTTGTTTTGTTTTTGAAATTCCTTTTTATAGTGGGTTTGAGATGATTCTCACTGCCATGTTTATGCCAGTCTAGACACACTTGTTTCCCTTATGGAGACATATCAATACATAGGTTTTAAGATTCTTACTAGTAAGATATATTCCTCTGCGGGGAATATGGGGTGTTGAGTCCCTTTCACTGAGGAAGGTGTAGGTCTTGTCTATTCCGTATTAGGTTTTTGGAATGGTACATGTGCTTATATCAAACTCTGGTTTTATGCATCACCCCACCTCTCCATCCCCCTTAAGCAGGCATAAGTTTGTTTTCTAAATGTGAGACTCTGTTCTCTTTCCTAACTCAGTTCATGTGTAGCCATGTTTACCGGATCTTCATAAGTGATATCTTATGATAAGTTTCTTTTTCTGTGTGACTTATTTCCCTTAGAATCATCGTACCTGAATCCACGCATTTTGCTGCTGCTGGTCTTATGACATTGATTTCATGGCTGAGGGATATTCCATCGTACGTAAGTACCACAATTTTTGAACCATTTTTATCTTTCCTGGGATATTTAAGGTGTACCCAAGTTGAGGTTCTTGTATGCACTGCAGCCCTAAGTTTGTGGGTGGCTCTGTCTTACTTATTTTCAGTTTTCCCAAGGTATATTCCCTAGACTGGAAGTGCCCTTGTCTGTAGCTCTCTTGTTTACTTGTTTTAGGGAACACAATGCACTCATCCAGATAGGCAGTTGGCAATTTACTTCCCGCCCATCAGCATTACAAGGCTCCATGTTCTCCAGGGAATGTCTTGTCTTTCTGGTGTTTACACATTTTGTGGATGTCCATTTTGACCGGAGGGAAGTAATACTTCTTTGTAGTTCAGATTTGCATTGCACGGTTGCTTGCTTGGCAAATAATGGCGTATGCGTTTTCTCCTGATATTATTCAGGAGAAAACGCATATGCTCTTTTTGACCAAGTGCATCATTGTCGAAGTTTTGCCCCTCTTCCTTTGCTTTACAGGTGTTTCCAACATACCTCATGAAATGTGTTTACTACTATTGTGCCTCACTTTCAAGTCCGCATCGGGGCCTTCCTTCAGAAGATTTTTGGAAGATAGTTTTCCTTTATTATTCTGCCAGTTTGTGAATTGCTGTGCCCCTGAGCTCCATTGCTCAACTCGTTTTTTCTGATCTGACCGCAAGTCCAAAATTTTGGTTCAGGACCTATACTGGTTCCCGGTGGGTGACTGAGACTTTGGTTAATTCTTCTTCCTGCTGGGCAATTATAGTTACATGTGCCCGTCCAAAGGCCTAACAGCTACTCTCTCATTGGTTCTCCCTCTTCCCTTTCATCCTCTGCCAATTTGGCAACTTGTGTGAACCAGGTGGTTAAAGGGCCTGTCTCTCCAACTTGGGTGATTGATAGTAAAGCAATTGGAGAGTGAAACCGGAGTAGCAGAAAAGGGACAATTAGTTGAGTTTTAGAAAACTTTCGTATTCACAGTGTTTCCATTCTCTAGGTTTCCCGTTCCTGTTATAGCTGTACTAATATTCACTACAACCTGTTGAGTTGGGACCCAAGGAATTGAGCCCACGCATTATTGCTATAAATGGTCTGCATTTGCTCACCCAATCTCACCAATCCTCTCAGTCCCACTTGTCCAGCCTTATTCCACATCCAGCTGTCGTTGTAGATAGGGTCATTCCAGGTTTCATCACAGACCCTGAAGGAATTGTAAAGAATTTCCCTGTTTTTTTGGTTTGTTTTTGAAATTCCTTTTTATAGTGTGTTTGAGCTGATTCTCGCTGCCATGATTATGCCAGTGAAGACACACTTGATTGCCTGACGAATACATATCTGTACATAGGTTTTAAATTTATTACTAGTCAGATATATTCCCCTGCAGGAAATATGGGATGTTGAGTCCCTTTCACTGAGGAAGGTGTAGGTCTTGTCTATTCAATAGTTGGTTTTTGGAACGGTACCTGTGCTTATAACAAACTCTGGTTTTATGCATCACCCTACCTCTCCTTCCCCCTTAAGCAGGCATAAGAGTGTTTTCTAAATGTGAGACTCTGTTCTCTTTCCTAACACAGTTCATGTGTAGCCAGGTTTACATGATCTTCATAAGTGATATCTTATGATACGTTTCTTTTTCTGTGTGACTTATTTCTCTAAGAATCATCGTACCTGAATCCACTCATTTTGCTGCTACTGGTCTTATGACATTGATTTCATGGCTGAGGGATATTCCATCGTATGTAAGTACCACAATTTTTTGAACCATTTTTATATTTCCAGGGATATTTAAGGTGAACCCAAGTTGAGGTTCTTGTAAGCAGTGCAGGCCTCAATTTTGGGGTGGCTCTGTCTTACTTATTTTCAGTTTTCCCAAGGTATATTCCCTAGACTGGAAGTGCCCTTGTCTGTAGCTCTCTTGTTTACTTCTTTTAGGGAACACAATGCACTCATCCAGAGAGGCAGTTGGCAAATTAAATCCCACCCATCAGCATAACAAGGCTCCATGTTCTCCAGGGCCTGTCTTGCCTTTCTGGTTTTTACACATTTTGTGGATGTCCTTTTTGACTGGTGGGAAGTTGTACTTCTTTGTAGTGCAGATTTGCATTGCCGGCTTGCTTGCTTGGCCAAAAAGGGCGTATGCGTTTTCTCCTGAATATATTCAGGAGAAAACGCATACGCCCTTTGTGGCCAAGTGCATCATTGTCGAAGTTGTACCCCTATTCCTGTGCTTTAAAGGTGATTCCAACGTACCTCTTGAAATTTGTTTCCTGATATTCTGCCTCGCTTTCAAGTCCGCCTCCTTGCATTCCCTCAACAGATTTTTGGAAGATAGTTGCCCTTTATTAATCTGCCAGTTTGTGAATTGCTGTGCCCCTGAGCTCCATTGCTCAACTCGTTTATTGTGAGCTAAACACAAGTCCAATATTTTGGTTCAGGACCTATACTGGTTTTCGATGGGTGGCTGAGACTTTGTTTACTTCTTCTTCCTCCCAGGAAATAAGCGTGACAGGTGCCCGTCCAAATGCCTAACAGCTACTCTTTCATTGGTTCTCCATATTCCCTTTCATCGTTTGCCAAATTGGCAACCTGTGCGAACCAGGAGGTTAAAGGTTCTGTCTCTCCAAGTTGGGAGATTGATAGTAAAGCAGTTGAAAAGTCAACCTGGAGCACAAGAGAGACAATATCCGTTGAGTTTTAGAAACGTTTCATATTCACTGCATGTCCATTCTCTAGGTTTCCCATACATGTTATAGCTGTAGTAATATTCCCTACAACCTGGAGAGTTGGGACCCAAGGAATGGGTGCAATGCATTATTGCTTTAAAGGGTCTGTGTTTGCTCACCCAATATCACCAACCCTCTCAGTCCCATGTGTCCAGCCCTATGCCACATCCAGCTTTCTTTGTAGATAGGGTCATTCCAGGTTTCATCAGAGACACTGAAGGAATTGTAAAGAATTTCCCTGTTTTTTTTTTGTTTTTGAAATTCCTTTTTATAGTGGGTTTGAGCTGATTCTCGCTGCCATGTTTATGCCAGTCTAGACACACTTGATTCCCTTACAGAGACATATCAATACATAGGTTTTAATATTCTTACTAGTCAGATATATTCCTCTGCGGGAAATATTGTGGTTTGAGTCCCTTTCACTGAGGAAGGTGTAGTTCTTGTCTATTCCATAGTTGGTTATTGGAACTGTACCCGTGCTTATATCAAACTCTGGTTTTATGCATCACCCCACCTGTCCTTCCCCCTTAAGCAGGCATAAAAGTGTTTTATAAATGTGAGACTCTGTTCTCTTTCCAAACTCAGTTCATATGTAGCCATGTTTACACGATCTTCTTAAGTGATATCTTATGATAAGATTCTTTTTCTGTGTGACTTATTTCACTTAGAATCATCGTACCTGAATCCCCTCATTTTGCTGCTACTGGTCTTATGACATTGATTTCATGGCTGAGGGATATTCCATCGTATGTAAGTACCACAATTTTTTGAACCATTTTTATATTTCCTGGGATATTCAAGGTGAACCCAAGTTGAGGATCTTGTAATCAGTGCAGGCCTAAATTTTGGTGTGGCTCTGTCTTATTGATTTTCAGTTTTCCCAAGGTATATTCCCTAGACTGGAAGTGCCATTGGCTCTGTAGCTCTGTTGTTTTCTTGTTTAGGGAACACAATGCTCTCCTCCAAAGAGGCAGTTGGCAATTTACATCCCACCCATCAGCATAACAACGCTCCCTGTTCTCCAGGGCCTCTCTTGCCTTTCTGAATTTTACCCATATGGTGGATGTCCCTTTTCACCAGTGGGAAGTGATACTTCATTGTAGTGCAGACTTGCATTGCCCACTTGCTTGCTTGGCCAAAAAGGGTGTATGCGTTTTCTCCTGAATATACTCAGGAGAAAACGCATACGCCCTTTTTGGCCAAGGGCATCATTGTCGAAGTTGTGCCCCTCTTCCTGTGCTTTAAAGGCGATTCCAACGTACCTCTTGAAATCTGTTTTCTGCTATTCTTCCTCACTTTCAAGTCCGCCTCGTTGCCTTCCCTCAACAGATTTTTGGATGATAGTTGGCCTTTATTACTCTGCCAGTTTGTGAATTGCTCTGCCCCAAAGCTCCATTTTTTAAATCGTTTTTTTGTGAGCTGAACGCTTGGCCAATATTTTGGTTCAGGACCTATACTGGTTTTGGTGCGGGGCTGAGACTTTGGTAAATTATTCTTCCTCCCAGGAAATAAGAGTGACAGTTGCCCGTCCAAATGCCTAAAAGCTACTCTCTCATTTGTTCTCCCTCTTCCCTTTCATCCATTGCCATACTGGCAACCTGAGCACACCAAGAGGTTAAAGGTGCTGTCTCTCCAAGTTGGGAGATTGATAGTAAAGCAGTTGAAAAGTCATACTGGAGCACCAGGAGAGGCACTATTCTTTGAGTTTTAGAGACTTTTCGTATTCACAGTGTGTCCATTCTCTAGGTTTCCCGTACATGTTATAGCTGTAGTAATATTCCCTTCAACCTGGAGACATGGGACCCATGGAATGGGTGCCATGCATTATTGCTTTAAAGGGTCTGCATTTGCTCACCCAATCTCACCAATACTCTCAGTCCCATGTGTCCAGCCTTATGCCACATCCAGCTGTCGTTGTAGATATGGTCATTCCAGGTTTCAACAGAGACCCTGAAGGAATTGTATAGAATTTCCCTGTTTTTTTGTTTTGTTTTTGAAATTCCTTTTTATAGTGGGTTTGAGCTGATTCTCGCTGCCATGTTTATCCCAGTCTAGACACACTTGATTCCCTTACAGAGACATATCAATACATAGGTTTTAAGATTCTTACTAGTCAGATATATTCCTCTGCGGGAAATATGGTGTTTTGAGTCCCTTTCACTGAGGAAGGTGTAGGTCTTGTCTATTTCATAGTTGGTTTTTGGAACGGTACCTGTGCTTATATCAAACTCTGGGTTTATGCATCACCCCACCTCTCCTTCCCCCTTAAGCAGGCATAAGAGTGTTTTCTAAATGTGAGACTCTGTTCTCTTTCGTAACTCAGTTCATGTGTAGCCATGTTTACAGGATCTTCATAAGTGATATCTTATGATAAGCTTCTTTTTCTGTGTGACTTATTTCACTTAGAATCACCTGAATCCACTCATTTTGCTGCTACTGGTCTTATGACTTTGATTTCATGGCTGACGGATATTCCATCGTACGTAAGTACCACAATTTTTGGAACCATTTTTATATTTCCTGGGATATTTAAGGTGTACCCAAGTTGAGATTCTTGTAAATATTGCAGCCCTAAATTTTGCGGTGGCTCTGTCTTATAGAGTTTCAGTTTTCCAAATGTATATTCCCTAGACTGGAAGTGACCTTGGCTCTGTAGCTCTGTTGTTTACTTCTTTTAGGGAACACTGCACTCCTCCAGAGAGGCAGGTGGCAATTTACATCCCGCCCATCAGCACAACAAGGCTCCCTGTTCTCCAGGGCCTGTCTTGAATTTCTGGTTTTTACACATTTGTGGATGTTCCTTTGGACCGGTGGGAAGTGATACTACTTTGTAGTGCAGACTTGCAAGCCCGCTTGCTTGCTTGGCCAAAAATGGCGTATGCGTTTTATCCTGAATATACTCAGGAGAAAATGCATAAGCCCATTTTGGCCAAGTGCATCACTGTCGAAGTTGTGCCCCTCTTCTTGTGCTATAAATGTTGCTCCAACGTACTTCTTCAAATCTATTTCCGGCTATTCTGCCTCGCTTTCAAGTCCGCCTCGCTGCCTTGCCTCAACAGATTTTTGGACGATAGTTGTCCTTTATTACTCTGCCTGTTTGTGAATTGCTGTTCCCCTGAGCTCCGTTTTTTAACTGTTTTTTTCTGAGCTGTACGCAAGTCCAATATTTTGGTTCAGGAACTATACTGGTTCCCGGTGGGTGGCTGAGACTTTGGTCAATTCTTCTTCCTCCCGGGAAATAAGAGTGACATATGCCCGTCCAAATGTCTAACAGCTATTCTCTCATTGGTTCTCCGTCTTCCCATTAATCCTCTGCAAATTTGGCAACCTGTGAGAACCAGGAGGTTAAAGGTGCTGTCTCTCCAAGTTGGGAGATTGATAGTAAAGCGGTTGGAAAGTCAAAGTGACGCACAAGGAGAGGGACTATTCGTTGAGTTTTAGAAACCTTTCGTATTCACAGTGTGTCCATTCTTAGGTTTCCCTTACATGTTATAACTATAGTAATATTCCCTTCAACTGGGAGAGTTGGGACACATAGAATGGGTGTCACGCATTATTACTTTAAAGGGTCTGCATTTTCTCACCCAATCTCACCAATCCTCTCAGTCCCATGTGTCCAGCCTTATGCCACTTCCAGCTGTATTTGTAGATAGGGTCATTCCAGGTTTCATCAGAGACTCTGAAGGAATTGTAAAGAATTTCCCTATTTTCATGTTTTGTTTTTGAAATTCCTTTTTATAGTGGGTTTGAGCTGATTCTCGCTGCCATGTTTATGCCATTCTAGAAACACTTGATTCCCTTACGGAGACATATCAATACATAGGTTTTAAGACTCTTACTAGTCAGATATATTCCTCTGCGGGCAATATGGGGTTTTGAGTCCCTTTCACTGAGGAAGGTGTAGGTCTTGTCTATTCCATAGTTGGTTTTTGGAACGGTACCTGTGCTTATATCAACCTCTGGTTTTATGCATCACCCCACCTCTCCTTCCCCCTTAAGCAGGCATAAGAGTGTTTTCTAAATATGAGACACTGTTCTCTTTCCTAACTCAGTTCATGTGTAACCATGTTTACAGGATCTTCTTAAGTGATATCATATGATACGTTTCTTTTTCTGTGTGACTTATTTCACTTAGAATCATCGTACCTGAATCCACTCATTTTGCTGCTACTGGTCTTATGACATTGATTTCATGGCTGATGAATATTCCATCGTTCGTAAGTACCACAATTTTTTGAACCATTTTTATATTTCCTGGGATATTTAAGGTGTACCCAAGTTAAAGTTCTTGTAAGCAGTGCAGCCCTAAATTTTGGGGTGGCTCTGTCTTATTGATTTTCAGTTTTCCCAAGGTATATTCCCTACACTGGAAGTGTCCTTGGCTCTGTAGCTCTGTTGTTTACTTGTTTTAGGGAACACAATGCACTCCTCCAGAGAGGCAGTTGGCAAATTACATCCCGCCCATCAGCATAACAATGCTCCCTGTTCTCCAGGGCCTGTCTTGAACTTCTGGTTTTTACCCTTTTTGTGGATGTCGCTTTGGACCCGTGGGAAGTGATACTTCTTTGTAGTGCATACTTACATTGTCCGCTTGCTTGCTTGGCCAAAAAGAGTGTATGCGTTTTCTCCTGAATATACTCAGGAGAAAACGCATACGCCCTTTTTGGCCAAGTGCATCATTGTCGAAGTTGTGCCCCTCTTCCTGTGCTTTAAAGGCGATTCCAAAGTACCTCTTGAAATCTGTTTCCTTCTATTCTGCCTCACTTTCAAGTTCGCCTCGTTGCCTTCCCTCAACAGATTTTTGGATGATAGTTGTCCTTTATTACTCTGCCAGTTTGTGAATTGCTCTGCCCTATAGCTCCGTTTTTTAACTCGTTTTTTGTGAGCTGAACTCCGGTCCTATATTTTGGTTCAGGACCTATACTGGTTGCCGGTGGTTGGCTGAGACTTTCGTCAATTCATCTTCCTCACGGGAAATAAGAGTGACATATGCCCGTCCAAATGCCTAACAGCTACTCTTTCATTGGTTCTCCCTCTTCCCATTCATCCTCTGCGAAATTGGCCACCTGTGCGAAACAGGAGGTTAAAGGTGCTCTCTCTCCAGTTGGGGAGATTGATAGTAAAGAGGTTGGAAAGTCAAACTGGAGCACCAGGAGAGGGACTATTCGTTGAGTTTTACAGACCTTTCATATCACAGTGTGTCCATTCTCTAGGTTTCCCATACATGTTATAGCTGTAGTAATATTCCCTTCCACCTGGAGACATGGGACCCATGGAATGGGTGCCATGCATTATTGCTTTAAAGGGTCTGCATTTGCTCACCCAATCTCACCAATCCTCTCAGTCCCAAGTGCCCAGCCTTATGCCACATCCAGCTGTCATTGTAGACAGGTTCATTCCAGGTTTCATCAGAGACCCTGAAGGAATTGTAAAGAATTTCCCTGTTTTTTTGTTTTGTTTTTGAAATTCCTTTTTATACTGGGTTTGAGCTGATTCTCACTTCCATGTTTATGCCAGTCTAGACACTCTTGCTTCCCTTTCGGAGACATATCAATACATAGGTTTTAAGATTCTTACTAGTCATATATATTCCTCTCCGGGCAATATGGTGTTTTGAGTCCCTTTCACTGAGGAATGTATAGGTAGATCTTGTCTATTCCATAGTTGGTTTTGGGAACGGTACCTGTGCTTATATCAAACTCTGGTTTTATACATCACTCCACCTCTCCTTCCTCCTTAAGCAGGCATAAGAGTGTTTTCTAAATGTGAGTCTCTGTTCTCTTTCCTAACTCAGTTCATGTGTAGCCATGTTTACAGGATCTCTATAAGTGATATCTTATGATAAGTTTCTTTTTCTGTGTGACTTATTTCACTTAGAATCATCGTACCTGAATCCACTCATTTTGCTGCAACATGTCTTATAGCATTGATTTCATGGCTGATGGATATTCCATTGTACGTAAGTACCACAAATTTTTGTATCATTTTTATCTTTCCTGGGATATTTAAGTTGAATCTAAGATGAGGGTCTTGTAAGCCGTGCACCCCTAAATATTGCTGTGGCAGTGTCTTATTCATTTTCAGTTTTCCCAAGGTATATTATGTAGAAAGGAAGTGCCCTTGGCTCTGTAGCTCTGTTGTTTACTTGTTTTAGGGAACACAATGCACTGCTCCAGAGAGTCTGTTGGCAATTTGCATCCCACCCATCAGCATAACAAGGCTCCCAGTTCGCCAGTGCCTGTCTTGCCTTTCTGGTTTTTACATATTCTGTGGATATCCCTTTTGACTTGAGGGATGTTATACTTCTTTGTAGTGCAGATTTGCATTGCCCGCTTGCTTTCTTGGCCAAATAGGGTGTATGTGTTTTATCCTGAATATATTCAGGAGAAAACTCATACACCCTTTTTGGCCAAGTGCATCATTGTCGAAGTTGAGCCCCTCTTCCTGTGTTTTAAAGGTGATTCCAGCATACCTCTTGAAATCTGTTTCCTGCTGTTCTGCCTCGCTTTCACGTCTGCCTCTTAACCTTCCCTCAACAGAGTTTTGGATGATAGTTGTCCTTTACTACTCTGCCATTTGGTGAATTGCTGTGCCACTGAGCTCCATTATTCAACTCGTTTTTTGTGAGCTGAATGCAAGTCCAAATTTTGGTTCAGGACTTATACTGGTGTCCGGTGGGTGGCTGAGACTTTGATTAATTCTTCTTCTGGCCGGAAAATTAGTGTGATATTTGGCAGTCCAAATGCCTAACAGCTACTCTCTCATTGGTTCTCCCTCTTCCCTTTCATCCTCTGCCAAATTGGCAACCTGTGAGAAGCAGGAGGTTAAAGGGGCTCTCTCTCTAAGTTGGGAGATTGATAGTAAAGCAGTTGGAAAGTCAAACCGGAGCACCAGGAGAGGGACTATTAGTTGAGTTTTAGAAACCTTTCGTATTCACAGTATGTCCGTTGTCTAGGTTTCCCGTACATGTTATATCTGTTGAAATATTCCCTTCAACCTGGAGAGTTGGGACCCATGGAATGGGTGCCACTCATTATTGCTTTAAAGGGTCTGCATTTGCTTACACAATCTCAACAATCCTTTCAGTCCAAAGTGTCCAGCCTTATGCCACATCCAGCTGTCATTGTAGATAGGGTCATTCCAGGTTTCATGAGATACCCTGAAGGAATTGTAAGGAATTTCCTTGTTTTTTTTGTTTTGTTTTTGAAATTCGTTTTTATAGTGGGTTGGGCTGATTCTCACTGCCATGTTTATGCCAGTCTAGACACACTTGATTCCCTTACGGAGACATATCTATACATAGGTTTTAAAATTCTTACTAGTAAGATATATTACTCTTCGGTGATTATGGGGTGTTGAGTCCTTTTCACTGAGGAAGTTGTAGGTCTTGTCTATTCCATATTTGGTTTTTGGAACTGTACCTGTACTAATATCACACTCTGGTTTTATGCATCACCCCACCACTCCTTCCCCCTTAAGAAGGCATAAGGGTGTTTTCTAAATGTGATACTCCCTTCTCTTTCCTAACTCAGTTCATGTGTAGCCATGTTTACAGGATATTCATAATTGATATCTTATGATAATTTTCTTTTTCTGTGTGACTTATTTCACTTAGAATTATCGTACCTGAATCCTCTCATTTTCCTGCTACTGGCCTTATGACATTGATTTCATGGCTGAGGGATATCCCATCATACGTAAGTACCACAATTTCTTGAACCATTTTTGTCTTTCCTGGGATATTTAAGTTGTACCAAAGTTGAGGTTTTTGTAAGCAGTACAGCCCTGAATTTTTGTGTGGATCTGTGTTATTAATTTTCAGTTTTCCCAAGCTATATTCCCTAGACTGGAAGTGCCCTTGGCTCTGTAGCTCTGTTGTTTACTTGTTTTGGGGACCACAATACACTCCTCCAGAGAGGCAGTTGGCAGTTTACATCCCGCCCATCAGCATAACAAGGCTCCCTGTTCTCTAGGGCCTGTCTTGCCTGTCTGGTTTTTACACATTTTGCGGATGGCCCTTTTGGCTGGTGGGAAGTGATACTTCTTTGTAGTGCAGATTTGCATTTCCCGCTTGCTTGCTTGGCCAAAAAGGGCATATGCGTTTTCTCCTGAATATATTCACGTGAAAACCCATATGCCCTTTATGACCATTTCCATTATTTTCGAAGTGATGATGCTTTTCCTGTGTTTAAAGGCGATTCCAATGTACCTCTTGAAATCTGTTTCATGCCATTCTGCCTCATTTTCACTTCCGCCTCGTGGCTTTCCTTCAACAGATTTTTGGAAGAGAGTAATCCTTTATAACTCTGCAGGTTAGTGAATTGCTGTGGCCCTGAGCTCCATTTTTCAAATCGCGTTTTTGTGAGCTGACCGCAAATCCACCGTTTTGCTTCTGGACCTATACTGGTTCTGGGTGGGGGCAGGCTGAGTCTTTGGTTAAATCCTCTTCGTGATGGGAAATTAGAGTGAAATGTGGCCGTCCAAATGCCTACAGCTACTCTCTCATTGGTTCTCTCTCTTCCCTTATATCCTCTGCACAATTTGCCAACTGTGCGAACCAGGAGGTTATAGGGGCTGACTCTCCAAGTTGGGAGATTGATAGTTAAGCAGTTGGAATGTCAAACTGGAGCACAAGGAGAGAAAAAACTTAGTAGAGTTTTAGAAACCTTTCACCATCAGATGGTTTCCATTCTCTAGGTTCCCATACATGTTAAAACTGTAGTGATATTCCCTTCTACTTGGAGAGTTGGGAACCATGGAATGGGTGGCGGCATAATTGCTTTAAAGGGTCTGCATTTTTTCACCCAATCTCACCAATTCTCTCAGTCCCAAGTGACCAGCGTTATGCCACATCCAGCTGTCATTGTAGATAGGGTCATTCCAGGTTTCATCAGAACCCCTGAAGGTATTGTGTAAGAATTTTACTGTTTTTATGTTTTGTTTTGAAATTCATTTTTATATTGGGTTTGAGCTGATTCTCACTGCCATGTTTATGTCGTTCTAGACACACTTAGTTCCATTATGGAGACATATCAATACATAGGTTTTAAAATTCTTACTAGTCAGATATATTTCTCTGCGCGGAATAAGGATGTTGAGTTCCGTTCACTGAGGAAGGAGTAGGGCTTGTCTCTTCTGTTTTTGGATTATGGAACGGTACCTGTGCTAATATCACACTTTTGTTTTGTGCATCACCCCACCTCTCTTTCCCCTTAAGCAAGCGTTAGAGTGTTTTCTAAATCTGAGACTCTGTTCTCTTCCCTAATTCAGTTCATATGTAGCCAAGTTTACACTCCCTTCATAAGTGATATCTTATGTCAGAATGCACCATGACCTTGTCATAATAATGCTCCATGGCCCCTGTCATCACAATGCTCCATGCCCTGGTTATCACAATGCTCCATGTCCCTTGTCATCACAATTCTCCACGTCCTTGTCATCACAATGATACATGACACTTCTCATCAAAATATTACATGCTCTTGTCATCACAATTCTCCCTGCACTTGAAATTGCAATGCTCCATGCACTTGTCATCACAATTCTCCATGCCCTTGTCATCACATTGCTCCATGACACCTGTCATCACAATGCTCTCTGACACCTGTCATCACAATGCTTCATGCCCCTTGTCATTACAGTGCTCCATGATGCTCAACTCCACAATTACCCAAGGTCTTCTCAACACAATGCTCCACGGTTTTGCCATCACCATGCTCCATGCCTTGTCAAATCAAAGCTCAATATCCCTTGTCCTCACAATTCTCCACGTCCTTGTCATTACAATGCTCCATGGCACTTCACATCAAAATGTTATATGCTCTTGTCATCACAATACTCCATGCACTTGTCATCGCAATGCTCCATGACCCCTGTCATAGGAAGTTCCATGCGCTGTTCATCACAATGTTTCACGACCTGGACATTAAAATTATCAATGGCCCTTGATATCACAATGCTCCATGCCCTTGTCATCACAGTGCTCCTTTACTTTGTCACAGCAATCCTCCATGACTCTTGGCATCAGATTGCTCCATGATATTGTCATCAAACTGGAACATGACATATTTCATCACAATGATCCCTGACACCTTTCTTCAAAATAATCCATGACCTTGTCATCACAGTGCTCCATGCCCTTGTCATCACAATGTGCCATGCCCAATCTTATCACAATAATCCATGAAACTTGTCAGACCAATGCTCCATGCCACGTTTCATCACAATGCTCCATGAACGGTGTCATCAAAATGCACCATGCCCATCATCATAATGCTTCATGCTATTGTCATCACAATGAAATCAAAATGCTCCATGACCTCTGTCCTCACAATGCTGCAAACCTTGTAATCACAGTGTTCCATAACACTTGTCATCACAATGCCCCATGACGCTGGTCAGCACAATTATCCATGGTCTTCTCATCAAAATGCACCATGACTTTTGTCAAAACAATGCTCAATACACTTGTCATCACAATGCTCTCTGACTATTGCCCTCAGTATGCAGCTTGAACTCTCATGACAAGGCTCCATGCCTATTTCATCACAATGATCCATGCCCTTTTCATCACAATGCTCCAAGACACCTGTGATCACAATGCTCCTTGCACTTGTCATCACAAAGCTCCATGACGCATGTCATCAGAATGCTCCATGGCCTTCTCATCATAATTTTCCATACCCTTGTCATCAAAATGCTCCAAGACCCCTGTAATCACAACGTTCCCTTCGACTTTTCATCAGAATGCTCCATGAGAATTGTCATCACAAGTTTCCATGGTCTTCACATCACAGTGCTCCATGACCTTGTCATCACAGTGCTCCATTCCCTTGTCATCAAAATGCTCCATGACCCTTGTCATCACAATAATCCATGAACATTCTCAGCCCAATGATCCATGACCCTTCTCATCACAATGATGCATGCCCTTGTCATCCCAATGCTCCATGACCCCTGTCATCACAATAATCCATGAACATTTTCAGCCCATTGCTCCATGACCCTTGTCATCACAATGATCCATGCCCTTGTCATACCAGTGCTCCATGACCCCTGTATTCACAATGCTCCGTGATGCTTGTCATCACAGTGCTCCATGACACATGTCATCACAATGCTCCATGCCTTTGTCAGCAAAATGCTACATGACCTTTCCATTACAATGCTCTATGTGCTTGTCATCACAATACTCCACTACCCATGCCATCACAATCCTCCATAAACCTTGGGATCACATTGCTTCATGCCCTTGTCATCACAATGCTCCATGCTCCTTGAAATCAAAATGAGCCATGACCTCTGTCATCACAATGCTCCAAACACTTGTGATCAGAGTGTTCCATAACACTTGTCATCACAACGCTCTATGATGCCTATCATCACGATACTCCATGCCCTTTTTACCACAAATCTCCAAGACCTTTGTCATCACAATTCTCAATACACTTGTCATCACAATACCTCCTGACACCTGTCGTCAGAATGCTCCTTGAACCCTGTCACGAAAGGCTACATGCGTTTTTCATCACAATGCCCCATGCAGTTTTCATCACAAAGCTCCATGCCATTGTCATCAAAATACTCCACAAGCTTGTCATCGGAATGCTCCATGACCCTTGTCATCACACTTCTCCTTGCACTTGTCAGCAAAATGCTCCTTGACCCTTGTCATCACAATGCTCCAAGCTATAGTCATCACAATGCTCCATTATGTTTGTCATCAGAATCCTCCATGACACTTGGCATCACAATGCTCCATGCCATTGTCATCACAATGGGCCATTACATATGTCATCACAATGCTCCCTGACACCTGTCTTCACAACACTGCTTGACCTGGTCATCAAAATGCTCCATGCCCTTGTCATCACAATACACCATTCGAACTGTCATCGCAATAATCCATGAAACTTATTAGACCAATGCTCCATGCACTTGATATCACAATGCTCCATGCCCATGTTATCAAAATGCTCCATGACCCCTGTCATCACAATGTTCCATGACTCCAGTCATCACAATGTTTCATGACGTTTGTCATCACGATGATCCATGCCCTCATTATCAACAGTCTCTGTGACCTTTTAACCACAATGCTCCATGAAATTTTCATCACAGTGCTGTTTCACCCTTGTCATCAAAGTGCTCTATGCCTTTCTCAGCACAATGCTCCATAACACTTGTCATCACAGTGCTCCATGCGCTTGTCTGCAAAATGCTCCATGGCACATGTCATCACAATGCGCCATGCACCTGTCATCACAGTGCTCCACAATCTTTTCATCACAATGCTCCATAAAACTTGTCATCACAATGCTCCATGCACTTCTCATCAAAACGCTCTCTCAGCACTGATATCACAATGTTACATCACTATTTGTCACAATACTACCTCATCCCTGTCATCACAATGTTCCATGACTCCTGTCATCACAATGCTACATTCACTTATCATCACAATGTTCGATGACGCCTGACATCACAATGTTCCATAACCCATGTCATCAAAATGCTCCATGACACTTTTCATAATGTTCCATGACCACTGACATCACAATGTTCCATAACCCCTGTCACGAAAATGCTCCATGACACTTTTCATCAAAATGCTCCATGACCCCTGAAATCACGATGTTCCATGGCCTTGTCATCACAAAGCTCCATTACCCTTCTCATCAAAATGCTCCAAGAACCCTGTCATCACAGTGTTCCATAACACCTGTCATCAAAATATTCCATAACACTTATCATAAAATTGCTCCATGACCCTGTAATCAGACTGCTCCCTGCCATTCTCATCACAATGCACAATGCCCTTGCCATCAAAATGTTCCATGACTTTTGTCATCAGAAAGATCCATGACGCTTGGCATCACAATGCTCCATGTCATTGTCATCACAATGCTCCATGAAAGCTCTCATCACATTGCCCCATGCCCTTGTCTTCACAAAGCTCCATGACACATGTCATCAGAATGCTCCGTGGCCTTCTCATCACAATGTTCCATGCCCTTGCCATCACAATGCTCCATTACCACAGTCATAACAATGCTCCATGAACCCTGCCATCACGATGTTCCATGGCCTTGTCATCACAAAGCTCCAAGACCCTTCTCATCACAATGCTCCAAGAACCCTGTAATCACAATGCTCTATGCCCCTTTTCATCTCAATGATCCATGAACCCTGTCATCACAATGCACCTTGCCCATCATCATAATGCTTCATGCTATTGTCATTACAATGAAATCAAAATGCTCCATGACCTCTGTCATAACAATGCTCTAAACCCTTGTGATCACAATGTTCCATAACACTTATCATCACAACACCCTATGACGCTCATCATCACAATTATCCATGGTCTTCTCATCACATTGCTCCATGATCTTTGTCATTACAATGCTCAATACACTTGTCATCACAATGCTCCCTGACACTTGTCATCAGTATGCTCCTTCAACCCTGTCATGACCAGGCTCCATGCCTTTTTCATCACAATAATCCATGCCCTTTTCATCACAATGCTCAAAGATCCCGGAAATCAAAGTCTTCCATGCCCTTGTCATCAAAATGCTCCATGACGCATGTCATCAGAATGCTTCATGGCCTTCTCATCACAGTGCTCCAGGACCTTGTCATCACCATGCTCCATTCCCTTGTCATCACAATGCTCCATGACCCCTGTCCTCACAATAATCCATGAATATTTTCAGCCCACTGCTCCACGATCTTCTCATCACAATGCTCCATGGCCAATATCATCACAATGCTCCATGACCACTGTCATCACAACACTCCATGACACATGACAACAAAATGATCCGGGACTCTTGTCATCACAATGCTGCATTCCCTAGTCATCACAATGCTCCATGTTCCCTGTCATCACAATACTCCATGAACATTTTCAGCCCAGTGTTCCATGACCCTT
Organism: Mesoplodon mirus; assembly: GCF_964341445.2. NCBI lineage: Eukaryota > Metazoa > Chordata > Mammalia > Artiodactyla > Ziphiidae > Mesoplodon > Mesoplodon mirus. The sequence goes on along the minus strand of NW_028295819.1, from coordinate 3,693,470 downwards.
GTCATCACAATGATCCATGCCCTTGTCATACCAGTGCTCCATGACCCCTGTATTCACAATGCTCCGTGATGCTTGTCATCACAGTGCTCCATGACACATGTCATCACAATGCTCCATGCCTTTGTCAGCAAAATTCTACATGACCTTGTCATTACAATGCTCTATGCGCTTGTCATCACAATACTCCATTTCCATTGTCATCACAATCTTCCATGAACCTCGGGATCTCATTGCTTCATGCCCTTGTCATCACAATGCTCCATGCTCCTTGAAATCAAAATGATCCATGACCTCTGTCATCACAATGCTCCAAACCCTTGTGATCACAGTGTTCCATAACACTTGTCATCACAACGCTTCATGATGCCTGTCATCACAATACTCCATGCCCTTAACATCACAATGCTCCATGACCTTTGTCATCACAATTCTCAATACACTTGTCATCACAATGCTCCCTGACACTTGTCATCAGAATGCTCCTTGAACCCTGTCATGAAAAGGCTCCATGCATTTTTCATCACAATGCCCCATGCCGTTTTCATCACAATGCTCCATGTCATTGTCATCAAAATATTCCACAAGCGTGTCATCAGAATGCTCCATGACCCTTGTCATCACAATTCTCCATGCACTTGTCAGCACAGTGCTCCCTGACCACTGTCATCACAATGCTCCAAGCCATTGTCATCACAATGCTCCATTACCTTTGTCATCAGAATCCTCCATGACACTTGGCATCACAATGCTCCATGCCATTGTCATCACAATGGGCCATTACATATGTCATCACAATGCTCCCTGACACCTCTCTTCACAATACTGCATGACCTGGTCATCACAATGCTCCATGCCCTTGTCATCACAATGCGCCATTCCAACTGTCATCACAATAATCCATGAAATATATTAGACCAATGTTCCATGCCCTTGTCGTCACAATGCTCCATGCCATTGTTATCACAATGCTCCATGAACCCTGTCATCACAATGCTCCGTGACTCCAGTCATCTCAATGCTTCATAACGTTTGTCATTACAATGGTCCATTCCCGTGTCATTACAAGGCTATGTGACCTTTGTAACCACAATGCTCCATGAACTATTCATCACAATTCTCTGTGACATTTGTCATCACAATGCTCCATCTCTTTGTCAGAACAATGCTCCATGACCATTGTCTTCACAATGTGCCACGCACATTTCATCACAACGGTCCACAACCTTGTCATTGCAATGCTCCATAAACCTTGTAATCACAATGATCCATGCACTTCTCATCTAAATGCTCTCTCACCAGAGATATCACAGTGTTCCATCACTAGACATCACAGTACTCCCTCACCCCTGTAATCACAATGTTACATGACCCTGTCATCACACTGCTACATCCACTTATCATCACAATGTTCCATGACCCCTGTCATCAAAATGCTCCATGACCCTCTTCATCCCAAAGCTCCAAGCCCCTTGACATCACAATGTTCTATAAACCCTGCCACCAAATGTTCCATTACACTTTTCATCAAATTGCTGCATGACCCGGTCATCAAAATGCTCCCTGCCATTCTCATTACAATGCACCATGCCCTTGTCATCAAAATGCTCCATGACTTGTCATCACAAAGCTTCATGACACTTGGCATCACAGTGCTCCATGTCATTGTCATCACAATGCTCCATGAACACTCTCATAACATTGCTCAATGCACTTGTCATCACAAAGCTCCATGACACTTGTCATCACAATGCTCAATGCCCTTCTAATCACAATGCTCCATGCCCTTGTCATTACAATCCTGCATGACCCATGTATCATAGTGTTCCATACCCATGTCATCACAATGCTCCATGCCCACTCTCATCACAATAATCCATGAAATATTTCAGACCAATGTTCCATGCCCTTCTCATCACAATGCTTCATTACCACTGTCATAACAATGCACCATGACCAATGTCATCGCAATGTTCCACGGCCTAGTCATCACAAGGTTCCATGACACTTGTCATCACAATGCTGAAGACCCCTGTAATCACAATGCTCCATTCCCATTTCTTCACAAAGCTCCATGACGCATGTCCTCAGAATGTTCCATGGCCTTCTCATCACAATGCTTCATGCCCTTGTCATCACAATGTGCCATTCCAACTGTCATCGCAATAATCTATGAAACTTATTAGACCAATGCTCCATGCCATTGTCATCACAATGCTCCATGCCCTTTTTATCACAATGCTCCATTACCCCTGTCATCACAATGCTCCGTGACTCCAGTCATCACAATGCTTCATGACATTTCTCATCACAGTGGTCCATGCCCTCCTCATCAATAGTCTCTGTGACCTTTTTAACCACAATGCTCCATGAGCTTTTCATCACAATGCTCTTTGACCCTTGTCATCACAATGCTCTATGCCTTTCTTAGCACAATGCTCCATGTCCCTTGTCATCACAATGCACCATGCTCTTGTCATCACAGTGCTCCGCAATCTTGTCATCACAATGCTCCAAAAATTTGTCATCACAATGCTCCATGCACTTCTCTTCAAAATGCTCTCTCACCACTGATATCACAATGCTACATCACTATTTGTCACAATACTCCCTCACCACTTTCATCACAATGTTCCATGACTCCTGTCATCACAATGCTACATGCACTTATCATCACAATGTTCGATGACACCTGACATCACAATGTTCCATAACACCTGTCATCAAAATGTTCCATGACACTTTTCATCAAATTGCTCCATGACCGTCATCACAATGCTCCCTGCCATTCTCATCACAATGCACAACGCCCTTGCCATCAAAATGTTTCATGATCTTTGTCATCACAAAGATCCATGACCCTTGGCATGACAATGCTCCATGTCATTGTCATCACATTGCTCCATGCCCTTGTCTTCACAAAGCTCCATGACACATGTCTTCAGAATGCTCCATGGCCTTCTCATCACAATGCTCCATGCCCTTGCCATCACAATGCTACATTACCCCTGTCAAAACAATGCTTCATGACACCTGCCATCACGAAGTTCCATGGCCTTGTCATCACAAAGCTCCAAGACCCTTCTCATCACAATGCTGAAGAACACTGTAATCACAATGCTCTATGCCCCTTTTCATCTCAATGATCTACGAAACCTGTCATCAAAATGCACCATGCCCATCATCATAATGCTTCATGCTATTGTCATCACAATGAAATCAAAATGCTCCATGACCTCTGTCATAACAATGCTCCAAACCCTTGTGATCACAATATTCCATAACCCTTCTCATCACAATGCCCCATGATGCTCGTCATCAAAATTATCCATGGTCTTCCCATCACAATGCTCCATGACTTTCGTCATCACAATGCTCAATACACTTGTCATCAAAATGCTCCCTGACACTTGTTCTCTGTATGCTCCATGAACCCTGTCATGACAAGGCTCCATGCATTTTTCATCACAATGATCCATGCCCTTTTCATCACAATGCTCCAAGACCCATGTAATCACAATGTTCCATGCCCTAGTCATCACAAAGCTCAATGACGCATGCCATCAGAATGCTCCTTGGTCTTCTACTCACCATGCTCCATGCCCTTGCCATCACAATGTTCCAAGACCCCTGTAATCAGAATGCTCCATGCCCCTTTTCATCAGTATGTTCCATGAGACCTGTCATCACAAGGCTCCATGGTTTTCTCATCACAATGCATGAGGACCTTGTCATCACAGTGCTTCACGACATTGTCATGAAAATTCTCACTGGACCTTGTCATCATAATGCTCCAAGCCCTAGTCATCACAATGCTCCAATACATTTGTCCTCACAATCCTCCATTACATTTGGCATCACAGTGCTCCATGACGTTGTCTTCATAATGCACCATGCCCACTCTCATCACAATAATCTATGAAAATTGTCAGACCAATGCTCCATGCCCTTGTCATCACAGTGCTCCATGACACCTGTCATCACAGTTCTCCATGCCTTTGTCAGCAAAATTTTACATGACCTTGTCATTACAATGCTCTGTGCGCTTGTCATCACAATACCCCATTTCCATTGTCATCACAGTCCTCCATGAACCTTGGGATCACATTGCTTCATTCCTTTGTCATCACAGTGCTCCATGCTCTTTGAAATGAAAATGATCCATGACCTCTGTCATCGCAATGCTCCAAACCCTTGTGATCACAATGTTCCATAACTCTTTTCATCACAACGGTCCATGATGCCTGTCATCACAATACTCCATGCCCTTGTCATCACAATGCTCCATGCCCTTGTCATCACAATGCTTCACAACATTGTCATGAAAATTCTCAATGGCCCTTTTCATCATAATGCTCCAAGCCCTCGTCATCAAAATGTTCCATTATATTTGTCATCACAATACTCCATTACATTTGGCATCAAAATGCTCCATGCCATTGTCTTCGCAAGGGACCATGACATATGTCATCACAATGCTCCCTGACAACTGTCTTCACAATACTCCATGACCTTCTCAACACAATGCTCCATGCCCTTGTCATCACAATGCTCCATGCCCTTGTCATCACAATGCACCATGTCCACTGACATCACAATATTCTATAAAAAAAGTCAGACCAATGCTCCATGCCCCTGTCATCACCATGCTCCATGCCCCTGTCATAACAATGCTCCATGACCCCTGTCATCACAATGCTCCATGCCTCCAGTCATCACAATGCTTCATAATGTTTGTCATCACAACGGTCCATCCCCACATCATCACAAGGCTCTGTGACATTTGTAACCACAGTGCTCCATGAACTTTTCATCACAATGCTCCGTGACCCTTGTCATCACAATGCTCCATGCCTTTGTCAGGAAAATGCTCCATGACCATTGTCATCACAATGTGCCACGCGCTTCTCATCCCAACGGTCCAAAAATTTGTCATGACAATGCTCCATAAACCTTGTAATCACAGTGCTCCATGCCCTTCTCATCACAAAGCTCGATGTCCTTGCCATCACAATGCACCATGTGCACTGTCATCACAATAGTCTATGAAACATGTCAGACAAATGCTCCATGCCCCTATCATCACAATACTTCATGCCCTTGTCATCACAATGCTCCATGACCCATGTCATCACAATGCTCCGTGACTCCAGTCATCGCAATGCTTCCTAACGTTTGTCATCACAATGGTCCATGCCCGCGTCATCACAAGGCTCTGTGAATTTGTAACCACAGTGCTCCTTGAACATTTCATCACAATGCTCCGTGACCCTTGTCATCACAATGCTCCATGCCTTTGTCAGAACAATGCTCAATGACACTTGTCATCACACTGTGCCACGCGCTTTTCATTACAACGGTCCACAACCTTGTCATTGCTATGCTCCATAAATCTTGTAATCAAAATGTTCCATGAACTTTTCATCGAAGTGCTCTCTCACCAGATATATCACAATGTTCTATCCCTAGTCATCACAATACTCCCTCACCCCTTATCATCACAATGTTCCATGACCCCAGATATCACAATGTTCCATAACCCCTGTCATCAAAATGCTCCATGACACTTTTCATCCCAAAGCTCCATGACCCTTGGCATCACAATGTTCTATAACCCCTGTCATCAAAATGTTCCATGACACTTTTCATCAAATTGCTGCATGACCCTGTCATCAAAATGCTCCCTGCCCTTCTCATCACAATGCACCACACTCTTCTCATCAAAATGCTCCATGATCTTTGTCATCACAAAGCTCCATGACCCTTGGCATCACAATGCTCCATGTCATTGTCATCACAATGCTCCATTAACACTCTCATCACATTGTTCCATGCTCTTGTCATCACAAAGCTCCATGACACTTGTCATCACAATGCTCGATGCTCTTCTCATCACAATGCTCCATGCACTTGTCATTACACACCTCCATGACCCATGTATCACTGTGTTCCGTGCCTTTGTCATCACAATGCTCCATGCCCACTCTCATCACAATAATTCATGAAACATTTCAGACCAGTGATCAATGCCCTTCTCATCACATGCTCCATTACCTCTGTCATAACAATGCTCCTTGAACCCTGCCATCACAATGATCCACGGCCTTGTCATCACAAGGCTCCATGACCCTTGTCATCACAATGCTCCAAGACACCTGTAATCACAATGCTCCATGCCCTTGTCATCAAAATGCTCCAAAACCCTGTAATCACAGAGCTCCATGACACTTTTCATCACAATGCTCCATGAACCCTGTCATCACAATAAAGCATGCCCATCATCCTAATGCTTCATGCTATTGTCATCACAATGAAATCAAAATGCTCCATGACCTCTGTCATAACAATGCTCCAAACCCTTGTGATCACAATATTCCATAACACTTGTCATCACAATGCCCCATGACGCTCGTCATCACAGTTATCTATGGTCTTCTCATCACAATGCTCTATGACCTTTGTCATCACAATGCTCAATACTCTTGTCATCAAAAAGCTCCCTGACACTTGTTGTCTGTCCTCTCCTTGAATGCTGTCATAACAAGGTTCCATGCCCTTTTCATCACAATGATCCAAGACCCCTGTAATCACAATGGTCCATGACCCTTTTCATCAGTATGCTCCATGAGATTTGTCATCACAAGGTTCCATGGTTTTCTCATCACAATGCTACAGGACCTTGTCATCACAATGCTTCACGACATTGTCATGAAAATTCTCAATGGCCCTTGTCATCATAATGCTTCAAACCCTAGTCATCACAATGATCTATTATATTTGTCATAACAATCCTCCATTACATTTGGCATAACAATGCTCCATGCCATTTTCATCGCAATGGACCATGACATAGGTCATCACAATGCTCCCTGAAAACTGTCTTCACAATACTCCATGACCTTCTCATCACAATGCTCCATGCCCTTGTCATCACAATGCTCCGTGACTCCAGTCATCACAATGCTTCATGACCATTGTCATCACAATGCTCCATGCCCTTTTCATTACAATCCTGCATGACTCATGCATCATAGTGTTCCGTACCCTTGTCATCACAATGCTCTATGCCCACTCTCATCACAATAATCCATGAAATATTTTAGACCAATGTTCCATGCCCTTCTCATCACAATGCTCCATTACCTCTGTCATAACAATGCACCATGACCCCTGCCATCACAATGTTCCACGGCCTAGTCATCACAATGTTCCATAACACTTGTTATCACAATGCTGAAGACCGTTGTAATCACAATGCTCCATGCCCTTGTCATCACAAAGCTCCATGACGCATGTCATCAGAATGTTCCATGGCCTTCTCATCACAATGCTCCATGCCCTTGTCATCACAATGCTCCAAGACCCCTGTAAACAAAATGCTCCATGCCACTTTTCATCTCAATGCTCCATGAACACTGTCATCACAGTGCAGCATGCCCATCATCATAATGCTTCAGGCTACTGTCATCACAGTGAAATCAATAATCTCCATGACCTCTGTCATCATAATGCTCCAAACCCTTGTGATCACAATGTTCCATAACACTTATCATCACAACACCCCATGACGCTCATCATAACAATTAACCATGGTCTTCTTATCACAATGCTCCATGAGCTTTGTTATCACAATTCTCAATACACTTTTCATCACAATGCTCCCTGACACTAGTCGTCAATATGCTCCTTGAACCCTGTCATGACAAGGCTCCATACATTTTTCATAACAATGATCCGTGCTGTTTTCATCACAATGCTCCAAGATCCCTGTAATCACAATGCTCCATGCCCTTGTCATCACAAAACTCCATGACACATGTCATCAGAATGCTCCATTGCCTTCTCATCACAATGCTCAAAGCCCTAGTCATCACAGTGCTCCAAGACCCCTGTAATCACAATGCTCCATGCCCCTTTTCATCAGAATGCTCCATGAGACTTGTCATCACAGGTCTCCATGGTCTTCTCATCACAATGTTCCAGGACCTTGTCATCACAATGCTCCATTCCCTTGTCATCACAATGCTACATGACCCGTATCATCGCAATAATCCATGAACATATTCAGCCCAATGCTCCACGATCTACACATCATAGTGCACCATGGCCAATATCATCACAATGCTCCATGATCACTGTCATCAGAACACGCCATGACTCCTGACAACACAATGATCCGGGACTCTTGTCATCACAATGCTCCATTCCCTAGTCATCACAATGCTCCATGACCCCTGTTATCACAACACTCCATGAACATTTCAGCCCAGTGCACCATGACCCTTGTCATCACAATGATCCATGCCCTTGTCATCCCAAAGCTCCATGACCCCTGTATTCACAATGCTCCGTGACGCCTGTCATCACAGTGCTCCATGACACATGTCATCACAATGGTCCATGCCTTTGTCAGCAAAATGCTACATGACCTTGTCATTACAATGCTCTATGCACTTGTCATCACAATACTCCTTTTCCATTGTCATCACCATCCTCCAAGAAACTTGGGATCACATTGCCTCATGCCCTTGTCATCACAATGCTCCATGCTCCTTGAAATCAAAATGATCCATGATCTCTGTCATCACAATGCTCCAAACCCATGTGATCACAATGTTCCATAACACTTGTCATCACAAAGCTCCATGATGCCTGTCATCACAATATTCCATGCACTTTTCATCACAATACTCCATGAACTTTGTCATCACAATTCTCAATACACTTGTCATCACAATGCTCCCTGACACTTGTCATCAAAATGCTCCTTGAACCCTGTCACGAAAAGGCTCCAAGTCTTTTTCATCACAATACCCCATACCGTTTTCATCACAATGCTCCATGCCATTGTCATCAAAATAATCCACAAGCGTGTCATCAGAATGCTCCATGACCCTTGTCATCACAATTCTCCATGCACTTGTCAGCACAATGCTCCCTGACCCTTGTCATCACAATGCTCCAAGCCATTGTCATCACAATACTCCATTGCATTTGTCATCAGAATCCTCCATGACACTTGGCATCACAATGTTCCATGCCATTGTCATCACAATGGGCCATTACATATGTCATCACAATGCTCCCTGACACCTCTCTTCAATATACTGCATGACCTGTTCATCACTATGCTCCATTCACTTGTCATCAAAATGCGCCATTCCAACTGTCATTGCAACAATCCATGAAACTATTTAGACCAATGTTGCATGCCCTTGTCATCACAATGTTCCATGCCCTTGTTATCACAATGCTCCATGACCCCTGTCAACAGAATGCTCCGTGACTCCAGTCATCACAATGCTTCATGTCGTTTGTCATCACAATTGTCTATGCCCTCGTCATCAACAGTCTCTGTGACCATTTGAACCACAATGCTCCGTGAACTTTTCATCACAATGCTCTTTGACCCTTGTCATCACAATGCTCTATGCCTTTCTCAGCACAATGCTCCATGACCCTTGTCATCACAATGCTCCGTGACGCCTGTCATCACAGTGCTCCATGACAAATGTCATCACAATGGTCCATGCCTTTGTCAGCAAAATGCTACATGACCTTGTCATTACAATGCTCTATGCACTTGTCATCACAATACTCCTTTTCCATTGTCATCACCATCCTCCAAGAAACTTGGGATCACATTGCCTCATGCCCTTGTCATCACAATGCTCCATGCTCCTTTTAATCAAAATGATCCATGATCTCTGTCATCACAATGCTCCAAACCCATGTGATCACAATGTTCCATAACACTTGTCATCACAACGCTCCATGATGCCTGTCATCACAATATTCCATGCGCTTTTCATCACAATACTCCATGACCTTTGTCATCACAATTCTCAATACACTTGTCATCACAATGCTCCCTGACACTTGTCATCAAAATGCTCCTTGAACCCTGTCACGAAAAGGCTCCAAGTCTTTTTCATCACAATACCCCATACCGTTTTCATCACAATGCTCCATGCCATTGTCATCAAAATAATCCACAAGCGTGTCATCAGAATGCTCCATGACCCTTGTCATCACAATTCTCCATGCACTTGTCAGCACAATGCTCCCTGACCCTTGTCATCACAATGCTCCAAGCCATTGTCATCACAATACTCCATTACATTTGTCATCAGAATCCTCCATGACACTTGGCATCACAAAGTTCCATGCCATTTTCATCACAATGGGCCATTACATATGTCATCACAATGCTCCCTGACACCTCTCTTCACAATACTGTATGACCTGTTCATCACTATGCTCCATGCACTTGTCATCAAAATGTGCCATTCCAACTGTCATTGCAACAATCCATGAAACTATTTAGACCAATGTTCCATGCCCTTGTCATCACAATGTTCCATGCCCTTGTTATCACAATGCTCCATGACCCCTGTCAACAGAATGCTCCGTGACTCCAGTCATCACAATGCTTCATGTCGTTTGTCATCACAATTGTCTATGCCCTAGTCATCAACAGTCTCTGTGACCATTTGAACCACAATGCTCCGTGAACTTTTCATCACAATGCTCTTTGACCCTTGTCATCACAATGCTCCATGCGCTTGTCAGCACAATGCTCCATGACACATGTCATCACAATGCACCATGCGCTTGTCATCACAGTGCTCCACAAACTTGTCATCGCAGTGCTCCATAAATATTGTCATCAAAATGCCCCATGCACTTCTCATCAAAATGCTCTCTCACCACAGATATCACAATGCTACCTCACTATTTGTCACAATACTCCCTCACCCCTGTCATCACAATGTTCCATGACTCCTGTCATCACAATGCCACATGCACTTATCATCACAATGTTCGATGACCCCTGACATCACAATGTTCCATAACAACTGTCATCAAATTGTTCCATGACACTTTTAATCAGTATGCTCCATGAGACTTGTCATCACAAGGCTCCATAGTTTTTTCATCACAATGTTCCAGGACATTGTCATCACAATGCTTCATGACCTTATCATGAAAATTATCAATGGCCCTTGTCATCATAATGCTCCAAGAGCTAATCATAACAATGCTCCATTATATTTGTCATCACAATCCTGCATTACATTCGGCATCACAATGCTCCATGCCACTGTCATCACAATGGACCATGACATATGTCATCACAATGCTCCCTGACACCTGTCTTCACAATACTCCATGACCTTCTCATCACAATGCTCCATGCCCTTGTCATCACAATGCACCATGCCCAATGTCATAACAATAATCTATGAAATTTGTTAGACCAATGCTCCATTCTCCTGTCATAACAATGCTCCATGCCCTTGTCATTACAAAGCTCCATGACCCCTGTCATCACAATGCTCTGTAACTCCAGTCATCACAATGCTTCATAACGTTTGTCATCACAATTGTCCATGCCAGCGTCATCACAAGGCTCTGTGACATTTGTAACCACAATGCTCCATGAACATTTCATCACAATTCTCTGTGACCCTTCTCATCTCAATGCTCCATGTCTTTGTCAGAACAATGCTCCATAACCATTGTCATCACAGTGTGCCACGTGCATTTCATCACAACAGTCCACAACTTTATTATTGCAATGCTCCATAAACTTTGTAATCATAATGCTCCATGCACCTCTCATCAAAATGCTCTCTCACCAGAGATATCACAGTGTTCCATCACTAGTCATCACAATACTCCCTCACCCCTGGAATCACAATGTTCCATGACCCTGTCAACACAATGCTACATCCCCTTATCATCACAATGTTCCATGACCCCTGACATCACAATGTTCCATAAACCCTGTCATCAAAATGCTCCATGACATTGTCAACACAATTCTACATGCACTAGCCAGCACAATGCTCCCTGACTCTAGTAATCACAATGCTCCAAGCCATTGTCATCACAATGCTCCATTACCTTTGTCATCAGACTCCTCCATGACGCTTGTCATCACAGTGCTCCATGACACCTGTCATCACAATGCTCCATGCCTTTGTCAGCAAAATGCTCCATGAACTTGTCATTACAATGCTCTATGTGCTTGTCATCACAATACTCCATTACCATTTTCATCACAACCCTCCATGAACCTTGGGATCACATTGCTTCATGCCCTTGTCATCACAATGCTCAATGCTCCTTTAAATCAAAATGATCCATGACCTCTGTCATCACAATGCTCCAAGCCCTTGTGATCACAATGTTCCATAACACTTGTCATCACAACGCTCCATGATGCCAGTCATCACAATACTCCATGTCCTTTTCATCACAATGCTCCATGACCTTTCTCATCACAATTCTCAATACACTTGTCATCACAATGCTCCCTGACACGTGTCGTCAGAATGCTCCTTGAACACTGTCACGAAAAGGCTCCTTGCCTTATTCATCACAATACCCCATGCCGTTTACATCACAATGCTCCATGCCATTGTCATCAAAATACTCCACAAGCTTGTCATCAGAAAGTTCCATGACCCTTGTCATCACAAATCTCCATGCACTTGTCAGCACAATGCACCCTGACCCTTGTCATCACAATGCTCCAAGCCATTGTCATCACAATGCTCCATTACTTTTGTCATCAGAATCCTCCATGACACTTGGCATCACAATGCTCCACGCCATTGTCATCACAATGGGCCATGACATATGTCATCACAATGCTCCCTGACACCTGTCTTCACAATACTGCATGACATGATCATCACAATGATCAATGCCCTTGTCATCACAATGCACCATTCCAACTCTCATCGCAATAATTCTTGAAACTTATTAGACCAATGTTCCATGCCCTTGTCATCATCATGCTCCATGCCCTTGTTATCACAATGCTCCATGACCCCGGTCAGCACAATGCTCCATGCCTCCAGTCATCAAAATAATTCATGACCTTTGTCAACACAATGGTCCATGTCCCCGTCATCAACTGTCTCTGTGACATTTTTAACCACAATGCTCCATGAATTTTCATCACAATTCTCTTTGACTCTTTTCATCAAACTGCTCTATGCCTTTCTCAGCACAGTGCTCCATGACACTTGTCATCACAATGCTCCATTCGCTTGTCACAAAAATGCTCCATGACACGTCATCACAATGAACCAGGCGCTTATCATCACAGTGCTCCACAATCTTGTCATCACAATGCTCCATGCACTTCTCATCAAAATGCTCTCTCACCACTGATATCACAATGCTACATCACTATTTGTCACAGTACTCCCTCATCCCTCTCATCACAATGTTCCATGACTCCTGTCATCACAATGCTACATGCACTTATCATCACAATGTTCGATGACCCCTGACATCACAATGTTCCATATCATCTATCTTCAAAATGCTCCATGACCCCTGACATCACAATGATCCATACCACATGTCATCAGAATGTTCCATGACACATTTCATCAAATTGCTCCATGACACTGTCATCACAATGCTCCCTGCCCTTCTCATCACAATGCACAACGCACTTGCCATCAAAATGCTCCATAACCTTTGTCATCACAAATATCCATGACACTTGGCATCACAATGCTCCATATCATTGTCATCACAATGTTCCATGAACACTCTCATCACATTGCTCCATGCCCTTGTCATCACAAAGCTCCATGACACATGTCATCAGAATGCTCCATGGCCTTCTCATCAGAATGTTCCATGCCCTTGCCATCACAATGCTCCATTACCACTGTCATAACAATGCTCCATGACACCTGCCCTCACGATGTTCCATGGCCTTGTCATCACAAGGCTCCATGACCCTTTTCATCACAATGCTCCAAGAACCCTGTAATCACAATGCTCTATGCCCCTTTTCATCTCAATGATCCATGAACGCTGTCATCAAAATGCACCATGCCCATCATCATAATGCTTCATGCTATTGTCATCACAATGAAATCAAAATGCTCCATGACCTCTGTCATAACAATGCTCCAAACCCTTGTGATCACAATATTCCATAACACTTGTCATCACAATGCCCCATGACGCTCGTCATCACAATTATCCATGGTCTTCTCATCACAATGCTCCATGACCTTTGTCATCACAATGCTCAATACACTTGTCATCAAAGCGCTCCCTGACACTTGTTTTCTGTATGCTCCTTGAACCCTGTCATGACAAGGCTCCATGCCTTTTTCATCACAATGATCAATGCCCTTTTCATCACAATGCTCCAAGACCAATGTAATCACAATGCTCCATGCCCTTGTCATCACAAAGCTCAATGACGCATGCCATCAGAATGCTCCTTGGTCTTCTCCTCACAATGTTCCATTCCCTTGTCATCACAATGTTCCAAGACCCCTGTAATCACAATGCTCCATGCCCCTTTTCATCAGTATGCACCATGAGACTTCTCAACCCAAGGCTCCATGGTTTTGTCATCACAATGCTCCAGGACCTTGTCATCACAATGCTTCACGACATTGTCATGAAAATTTTCACTGGCCCTTGTCATCATAATGCTCCAAGCCCTAGTCATCACAATGCTCCATTATATTTGTCATCACAATCCTCCATTACATTTGGCATCACAATGATCCCTGCCATTGTCATCGCAATGGACCATGACATATGTCATCACAATGCTCCCTGACACCTGTCTTCACAATACTCCATGACCTTCTCATCACAATGCTCCATGCCCTTGTCATCACAATGCACCATGCCCACTGTCATCACAATAATCTATGAAACTTGTCAGACCAATGCTCCATGCCCCTGTCATCACAATGCTCCATGCCCTTGTCCTCACAATGCTCCATGACCCCTGTCATCACAACGCTCCGTGACTCCAGTCATCACAATGCTTCATAGCGTTTGGCATCACAATGTTCCATGCACGAATCAGCACAAGGCTCTGTGACTTTTGTAACCACAATGCTCCATGAACTTTTCATCAAAATTCTCTGTGACACTTGTCATCACAATGCTCCATGTCTTTGTCAGAACAATGCTCCATGACCATTGTCATCACAATGTGCCATGCGCATTTCATCACAACGGTCCACAACCTTTTCATTGCAATGCTCCATAAACTTTGTAATCACAATGCTCCATGCACTTCTCATCAAAATGCTCTCTCACCAGAGATATCACAGTGTTCCATCACTAGTCATCACAATAATCCCTCACCCCTCTAATCACAATGTTCCATGACCCTGTCATCACAATGCTACATCCACTTACCATCACAATGTTCCATGTCCTCTGACATCACAATGTTCCATAACCCCTGTCATCAAAATGCTCCATGACCCTTTTCATCCCAAAGCTCCAAGACCCCTAACATCACAATGTTCTCTAACCTGTGCCATCAAAATATTCCATTACACTTTTCATCAAATTGCTGCATGACCCAGTCATCAAAATGCTTCCTGCCCTTCTCATCACAATGCACCATGCCCTTGTTATCAAAATGCTCCATGACTTGTCATCACAAATCTCCATGACTCTTGGCATCACAATGCTCCAAGCCATTGTCATCAGAATGTTCCATGAACCCTGTCATAACATTGCTCCATGCCGTTTTCATCACAAAGCTCCATTACACTTGTCATTACAATGCTCGAAGCCCTTCTCATCACAATGCTCCATGCCCTTGTCATTACAATCCTGCATGACCCTTGTATCATAGTGTTCCGTACCCTTGTCATCACAATGCTCCATGCCCACTCTCATCACAATAATCCATGAAACATTTCAGACCTATATTCCATGCTCTTCTCATCACAATGCTCCATTACCCCTTTCATAACAATGCACCATGACCACCGCCATCACAATGTTACACGGCCTAGTAATCACATGGTTCCATGACAATTGTCATCACAATGCTCAGGACGCGTGAAATCACAATGCTCCATGCCCTTGTCATCACAAAGCTCCATGACGAATGTCATCAGAATGCTCCATGGCCTTCTCATGACCATGCTCCATGCCCTTGTCATCACAATGCTCCAAGAATCCTGTAATCACAATGCTCCATGCCCCTTTTCAACAGAATGCTCCATGAGACTTCTCATCAAAAGTCTCCATGGTATTCTCATCACAATATTCCAGGACTTTGTCATCACCATGCTCCATTCACTTGTCATCGCAATGCTCCATGACCAATATCATCACAATTCTCCATGACCACTGTCATCACAACACTCCATGACACCTGACAGCACAATGATCCGGGACTCTTTTCATCACAATGTTCCATTCCCTAGTCATCACAATGCTCCAGGACACTTGTCATCACAATGATCCATGCCCTTGTCATCCCAATGCTCCATAACCCCTGTATTCACAATGCTCCATGGCGCTTGTCATCACAGTGCTCCATGACACCTGCCATCACAATGCTCCATGCCTTTGTCAGCAAAATGCTACATGACCTTGTCATTACAATGCTCTATGTGCTTCTCATCACAATACTCCATTACAATTGTCATCACAACCCTCCATGAACCTTGGGATCACATTGCTTCATGCCCTTGTCATCACAATGCTCCATGCTCCTTGAAATCAAAATGATCCATGACCTCTGTCATCACAATGCTCCAAGCCCTTGTGATCACAATGTTCCATAACACTTGTCATCACAACGCTCCATGATGCCTGTCATCACAATGCTTCATGCCTTTGTCATCACAATGTTCCATGAATTTTCATCACAAAGCTGCATGACCCATGACCCATGTATCAAAGTGTTCCGTGCCCTTTTCATCACAATGCTCCATGCCCACTCTCATCACAATCATCAATGAAACATTTCAGACCAAAGTTCCATGCCCTTCTCATCACAATGCTCCATGCCATTGTCATCAAAATACTCCACAAGCTTGTCATCAGAATGTTCCATGACCCTTGTCATCACAAATCTCCATGCACTTGTCAGCACAATGCTCCCTGACCCTTGTCATCACAATGCTCCAAGCCATTGTCATCACAATGCTCCATTACCTTTGTCATCAGAATCCTCCATGACACTTGGCATCACAATGCTCCATGCCATTGTCATCACAATGGGCCATTACATATGTCATCACAATTCTCCCTGACACCTGTCTTCACAATACTGCATGAACTGGTCATCACAATGCTCCATGCCCTTCTCATCACAATGCGCCATTCAAACTGTCATCACAATAATTCATGTAACTTATTAGACTAATGTTCCATGCCCTTGTCATCACAATGCTCCATGCCCTTGTTATCACAGTGCTCCATGACCCCTGTCATCACAATGCTCCGTGACTCCAGTCATAACAATGCTTCATGACATTTGTCATCACAGTAGTCCATGTCCTCATCATCAACTGTCTCTGTGAACTTTTTAACCACAATGCTCCAAGAATTTTCATCACAATGCTCTTTGACCCTTGTTATCAAAATGCTCTATGCCATTCTCAGCACAATGCTCCATGACCCTGTCATCACAATGCTCCATGCGCTAGTCAGCACAATGCTCCATGACACAAGTCATCACAATGCACCATGCGCTTGTCATCACAGTGCTCCACAATATTCGCATCACAATGCTCCATGCACTTCTCATCAAAATGCTCTCTCACCACTGATATCACAATGCTACATCACTATTTGTCACAGTACTCCCTCATCCCTCTCATCACAATGTTCCGTGACTCCTGTCATCACAATGCTACATGCAATTATCATCAAAATGTTCGATGACCCCTGACATCAAAATGTTCCATAACACCTGTCATCAAAATGCTCCATGACCCTTTTCATCAAAAGGCTCCAAGACCCCTGACATCACAATGTTCCATAACAACTGTCATCAAAATATTCCATGACATATTTCATCCAATTGCTCCATGACACTGTAGTCACAATGATCCCTGACCTTCTCATCACAATGCCCAACGCCCTTGCCATGAAAATGCTCCATGACATTTGTCATCAGAAAGCGCCATGACCCTTGGCATCACAATGCTCCATGTCATTGCCATCACAGTGCTCCATGAATGCTCTCATCACATTGCTCCATGTGCTTGTCATCACAAAGCTCCATGACACATGTCATCAGAATGCTCCATGGCCTTCTCATCACAATGCTCCATGCTCTTGTCATTACAATCCTCCATGACGCATGTATCATAGTGTTCCGTACCCTTGTCATTCCAATGCTCCAGGCCCACTTTCATCACAATAATCCATGAAATATTTCAGACCAATGTCCCATGCCCTTCTCATCACAATGCTCCATTACCTCTGTCATAACAATGCACCATGACCCCTGCCATCACAATGTTCCACGGCCTAGTCATTACAAGGCTCCATGACACTTGTCATCACAATGCTGAAGGCCCCTTAAATCACAATGCTCCATGCCCTTGTCATCACAAAGCTCCATGACGCATGTCATCAGAATGGTCCATTGCCTTCTCATCACAATGCTCCAAGACCTCTGTAAACACAATGCTCCATGCCCCTTTTCATCTCAATGCTCCATGAACCCTGTCATCACAATGCACCATGCCCATCATCATAATGCTTCAGTCTATTTTCATCACAATGAAATCAATATTCTCCATGACCTCTGTCATAACAATGCTCCAAACCCTTGTGATCACAATGTTCCATAACACTTATCATCACAACACCCCATGACGCTCATCATCACAATTATCCATGGCCTTCTCATCACAAAGCTCCATGATCTTTGTCATCACAATGCTCAATACACTTGTCATCACAATGCTCCCTGACAATTGTCGTCAGAATGCTCCTTGAAACCTGTCATGACAAGGCTCCATGCCTTTTTCATCACAATAATCCATGCCCTTTTCATCACAATGCTCCAAGATCCCTGTAATCACAAAGCTCCATGCCCTTATCATCATAAATCTCCATGACGCATGTCATCAGAATGCTTCATGGCCTTCTCATCACAATGATCCATGCCCTTGCCATCACAATGCTCCATTACACCTGTCATAACAATGCTCCAGGACCCCTGCCATCACGATACTCCATGGCCTTGTCATCACAAGGCTCCAATACCCTTCTCATCGCAATGCCCCAAGAACACTGTAATCACAATGCTCTATGCCCCTTTTCATTTCAATGATCCATGAACCCTGTCATCACAATGCACCATGCCCATCATCATAATGCTTCATGCTATTGTCATCACAATAAAATCAAAATGCTCCATGACCTCTGTCATAACAATCCTCCAAACCCTTCTGATCACAATATTCCATAACACTTCTCATCACAATTACCCATGACGCTCGTCATCACAATTATCCATGGTCTTCTCATCACAATGTTCCATGACCTTTGTCATCACAATGCTCAATACACTTGTCATCAAAATTCTCCCTGACACTTGTTTTCTGTATGCTCCTTGAAACATGTCATGACAAGGCTCCATGACTTTTTCATCACAATTATCCATGTCCTTTTCATCACAATGCTTCAAGACCCCTGTAATCACAAAGCTCCATGCACTTGTCATCACAAAGCTCAATGACACATGTCATCAGAATGCTCCTTGGCCTTCTCCTCACAATGCTCCATTCCCTTGTCATCACAATGTGGCAAGACCCCTGTAATCAGAATTCTCCATGCCCCTTTTCTTCAGAATGCTCCATGAGACTTGTCATCACAAAGCTCCATGGTTTTCTCATCACAGTGCTCCAGGATCTTGTCATCACAGTGCTTCATGACCTTGTCATGAAAATTCTCAATGGCCCTTGTCATCATAATGCTCCAAGCCCTAGTCATCACAATGCTCCATTATATTTGTCATCACAATCATCCATTATATTTGGCATCACAATACTCCCTGCCATTGTCATCGCAATGGACCATGACATATGTCATCACAATTCTCCCTGACACCTGTCTTCACAATACTCCATGACCTTCTCATCACAATGCTCCATGCCCTGGTCATCACAATAAACCATGCCCACTGTCATCACAGTAATCACAGTAATCTATGAAACTAGTCAGACCAATGCTCCATGCCCCTGTCATCACAATGCTCCATGCACTTGTCATCACATTGCTTCATGACACCTGTCATCACAATGCTCTGTGACTCCAGTTCATAACATTTGTCATCATAATGGTACATGCCCGCGTCATCACAAGGCTCTCTGACCTTTGTAACCACAATGCTCCATGAACTTTTCATCACAATTCTCTGTGACCATTCTCAGCACAATGCTCCTTGTCTTTGTCAGAACAATGCTCCATGACAATTGTCATCACAATGTGCCACACACATTTCATCACAACGGTCCACAACATTGTCATTGCAATGTTCCATAAACCTTGTAATCACAATGGTCCATACACTTCTCATCAAAATGCTCTCTCACCAGGGATATCACAATGTTCCATTACTAGTCATCACAATACTCCCTCACCCCTGTAATCACAATGATCGATGACCCTGTCATCACAATGCTACATCCCCTTATCATCACAATGTTCCATGACCCCTGACTTCACAATGTTCCATAACACCTGTCATCAAAATGCTCCATGAACCTTTTCATCACAAAGCGCCAAGACCCCTGACATCACAAAGTTCTATAACCCCTGCCATCAAAATGTTCCATTATACTTTTTAACAAATTGCTGCATGACCCGGTCATCAAAATGCTCCCTGCCCTTCTCATCACAATGCACCATGCCCTTGTCATCAAAATGCTCCATGACTTTTGTCATCACAAAGCTCCATAACCCTTGACATCACAGTGCTCCATGTCATTGTCATCACAATGCTCCATGAACCTTCTCATCACATTGCTCCATGCCATTGTCATCACAAAGCTCCATGACATTTGTCATCACAATGCTCGATGCCCTTCTCATCACAATGCTCCATGCCTTGGTCATTACAATCCTGCATGACACATGTATCACAGTATTCCGTGCCCGTGTCCTCACAATGCTCCATTACCCCTGTCATAACAATGCACCATGATCCTTGACATAACAATGTTCCACGGCTTAGTCATCACAAGGTTCCATGACACTTGTCCTCACAATGCTGAAGACCGCTGTAATCACAATTCTCCATGCCCCTGTCATCACAAAGCTCCATGACGCATGTCATCAGAATGTTCCATGGCATTCTCATCACAGTGCTCCATGCCCTTCTCATCACAATGCTCCATGCCCTTGTTATCACAATGCTCCATGTACCGTGTGATCACAATGTGCTTTGAATCCAGTCATCACAATGCTTCATGACCTTTGTCATCACAGTGGTCCATGCCCTCTTTATCAACAGTCTCTGTGACCTTTTTAACCACAATGCTCCATGAACTTTTCATCACAATGCTCTTTGACACTTGTCATCACAATGCTGTATGCCTTTCTCAGCACAATGCTCCATGACCCTTGTCATCACAATGCTCCATGCACATGTCAGCACAATGTACCATGAAACATGTCATCACAATGTTCCGTGACTCCAGTCATCACAATGCTTCATAACATTTGTCATCACAATGGTCCATGCCCGCATCATCACAAGGCTCTGTGACCTTTGTAACCACAATGCTCCATGAACATTTCATCACAATTCTCGGTGACACTTGTCATCTCAATGCTCCATGTCTTTGTCAGAACAATGCTCCATGACCATTGTCATCACAGTGTGCCATGCACATTTCATCACAGCGGTCCACAATCTTGTCATTGCAATGCTCCATAAAACTTGTAATCACAATGCTCCATGCACTTCTCATCAAAATGCTCTCTCAGCAGAGATATCACAATGTTCCATCACTAGTCATCACAATACTCCCTCACCCCTGTAAACACAATGTTCCATGACCTTGTCATCACACTGCTACATCCCCTTATCATCACAATGTTCCATGACCGCTGTCATCAAAATGCTCCATGACCCTTTTCATCCCAAAGCTCCAAGACCCCTGACATCAAAATGTTCTATAACCCCTGCCATCAAAATATTCCATTACACTTTTCATCAAATTGCTGCATGACCCGGTCATCAAAATGCTCCCTGTCCTTCTCATCACAAGGCACCATGCCCTTGTCATCAAAATGCTCCTGGACTTGTCATCATAAAGCTACATGACACTTGGCATCACAATGCTCCATGTCATTGTCATCAAAATGCTCCATGAACACACTCATAATATTGCTCAATGCCCTTGTCATCACAAAGCTCCATGACACTTGTCATCACAATGCTCGATGCCCTTCTCATCACAATGCTCCATGCCCTTTTCCTTACAATCCTGCATGACCCATGTATCATAGTGTTCCGTACCCTTGTCATCACAATGCTCCATGCCCACTCTCATCACAATAATCCATGAAACATTTCAGTCCAATGTTCCATGCCCTTCTCATCACAATGCTTCATTACCCCTGTCATAACAATGCACCATGACCACTGCAATCAAAATGTTCCACGGCCTAGACATCACAAGTTTCCATGACACTTGTCATCACAATGCTGAAGACCCCTGTAATCACAATGCTCCACGCCCTTCTCATCACAAAGCTCCATGACGCATGTCATCAGAATGTTCCATGGCCTTTTCATCACAATGCTCCATGCCCTTGTCTTCACAATGCACCTACACGCCTGTACACACAGTCCTCCATGCCCCTTTTCATCTCAATGCTCCATGAACTCTGTCATCACAAAACACCATGCCCATCATCATAATTCTTCAGGCTATTGTCATCACAATGAAATCAATATTCTCCATGATCTCTGTCATCATAATGCTCCAAACCCTTGTGATCACAATGTCCCATAACACTTACCTTCACATCACCCCATGACGCACATCATCACAATTATCCATGGTCTTCTCATCACAATGCTCCATGATCTTTGTCATCACAATGCTCAATACACTTGTCATCACAATGCTCCCTGACACTTGTCGTCAGTATGCTCCTTGAACCCTGTCATGACAAGGCTCCATGCCTTTTTCATCACAATAATCCATGCCCTTTTCATCACAGTGCTCCAAGATCCTTGTAATCACAATGCTCCATGCCCTTGTCATCAAAAAGCTCCATGACGCATGTCATCAGAATGCTTCATGGCCTTCTCATCACATTGCTCCATGCCTTTGTCATCACAATGCTCCAAGGCCCCTGTAATCACAATGCTCCATGACCCTTTTCATCAGAATGTTCCATGAGACTTGTCATCACAAGTCTCCAAGGCCTTCTCATGACAATGCTCCAGGACCTTGTCATCACCATGCTCCATTCCCTTGTCATCACAATGCTCCATGACCCCTGTCATCACAATAATCCATGAGCATTTTCAGCCGAATGCTCCACGACCTACACATCACAATGCTCCATGGCCAATATCATCACAATGCTCCATGACCACTGTCATCACAACAATCCATGACACCTGAAAACACAATGATCCGGGACTCTTGTCATCACATTGCTCCATTCCGTAGTCATCACAATTCTCCATGACCCTTGTCATCACAACACTCCATGAACATTTTCAGCCCAGTGCTCCATGACCCTTGTCATCACAATGATCCTTGCACTTGTCATCCCAATGCTCCTTGACCCCTGTATTCACAATGCTCCGTGACCCTTGTCATCACAGTGCTCCATGACACATGTCATCACAATGCTCCATGCCTTTGTCAGCAAAATGCTACATGACCTTGTCATTACAAACTCTATGCGCTTGTCATCACAATACTCCATTTCCATTGTCATCACAATCCTCCAAGAAACTTGGGATCAGATTGCTTCATGCCCTTCTCATCACAAAGCTCCATGTTCCTTGAAATCAAAATGATCCATGACCTCTGTCATCACAATGCTCCAAACCCTTGTGATCACAGTGTTCCATAACACTTGTCATCACAACGCTCCATGATGCCTGTCATCACAATACTCCATGCCCTTTTCATCACAATGCTCCATGACCTTTGTCATCACAATTCTCAATACACTTGTCATCACAGTGCTCCCTGACACTTGTCATCAGAATGCTCCTTGAACCCTGTCATGAAAAGGCTCCATGCCTTTTTCATCACAATGCCCCATGCCGTTTTCATCACAATGCTCCATGCCATTGTCATCAAAATACTCCACAAGCTTGTCGTCAGAATGCTCCATGACCCTTGTCATCACAATTCTCCATGCACTTGTCAGCACAATGCTCCCTGTCACTTGTCATCACAATGCTGTATGCCTTTCTCAGCACAATGCTCCATGACCCTTGTCATCACAATGCTCCATGCACATGTCAGCACAATGTACCATGAAACATGTCATCACAATGTTCCGTGACTCCAGTCATCACAATGCTTCATAACATTTGTCATCACAATGGTCCATGCCCGCATCATCACAAGGCTCTGTGACCTTTGTAACCACAATGCTCCATGAACATTTCATCACAATTCTCGGTGACACTTGTCATCTCAATGCTCCATGTCTTTGTCAGAACAATGCTCCATGACCATTGTCATCACAGTGTGCCATGCACATTTCATCACAGCGGTCCACAATCTTGTCATTGCAATGCTCCATAAAACTTGTAATCACAATGCTCCATGCACTTCTCATCAAAATGCTCTCTCAGCAGAGATATCACAATGTTCCATCACTAGTCATCACAATACTCCCTCACCCCTGTAAACACAATGTTCCATGACCTTGTCATCACACTGCTACATCCCCTTATCATCACAATGTTCCATGACCGCTGTCATCAAAATGCTCCATGACCCTTTTCATCCCAAAGCTCCAAGACCCCTGACATCAAAATGTTCTATAACCCCTGCCATCAAAATATTCCATTACACTTTTCATCAAATTGCTGCATGACCCGGTCATCAAAATGCTCCCTGTCCTTCTCATCACAAGGCACCATGCCCTTGTCATCAAAATGCTCCTGGACTTGTCATCAAAAAGCTACATGACACTTGGCATCACAATGCTCCATGTCATTGTCATCAAAATGCTCCATGAACACACTCATAATATTGCTCAATGCCCTTGTCATCACAAAGCTCCATGACACTTGTCATCACAATGCTCGATGCCCTTCTCATCACAATGCTCCATGCCCTTTTCCTTACAATCCTGCATGACCCATGTATCATAGTGTTCCATACCCTTGTCATCACAATGCTCCATGCCCACTCTCATCACAATAATCCATGAAACATTTCAGTCCAATGTTCCATGCCCTTCTCATCACAATGCTTCATTACCCCTGTCATAACAATGCACCATGACCACTGCAATCAAAATGTTCCACGGCCTAGACATCACAAGTTTCCATGACACTTGTCATCACAATGCTGAAGACCCCTGTAATCACAATGCTCCACGCCCTTCTCATCACAAAGCTCCATGACGCATGTCATCAGAATGTTCCATGGCCTTTTCATCACAATGCTCCATGCCCTTGTCTTCACAATGCACCTACACGCCTGTACACACAGTCCTCCATGCCCCTTTTCATCTCAATGCTCCATGAACTCTGTCATCACAAAACACCATGCCCATCATCATAATTCTTCAGGCTATTGTCATCACAATGAAATCAATATTCTCCATGATCTCTGTCATCATAATGCTCCAAACCCTTGTGATCACAATGTCCCATAACACTTACCTTCACATCACCCCATGACGCACATCATCACAATTATCCATGGTCTTCTCATCACAATGCTCCATGATCTTTGTCATCACAATGCTCAATACACTTGTCATCACAATGCTCCCTGACACTTGTCGTCAGTATGCTCCTTGAACCCTGTCATGACAAGGCTCCATGCCTTTTTCATCACAATAATCCATGCCCTTTTCATCACAGTGCTCCAAGATCCTTGTAATCACAATGCTCCATGCCCTTGTCATCAAAAAGCTCCATGACGCATGTCATCAGAATGCTTCATGGCCTTCTCATCACATTGCTCCATGCCTTTGTCATCACAATGCTCCAAGGCCCCTGTAATCACAATGCTCCATGACCCTTTTCATCAGAATGTTCCATGAGACTTGTCATCACAAGTCTCCAAGGCCTTCTCATGACAATGCTCCAGGACCTTGTCATCACCATGCTCCATTCCCTTGTCATCACAATGCTCCATGACCCCTGTCATCACAATAATCCATGAGCATTTTCAGCCGAATGCTCCACGACCTACACATCACAATGCTCCATGGCCAATATCATCACAATGCTCCATGACCACTGTCATCACAACAATCCATGACACCTGAAAACACAATGATCCGGGACTCTTGTCATCACATTGCTCCATTCCGTAGTCATCACAATTCTCCATGACCCTTGTCATCACAACACTCCATGAACATTTTCAGCCCAGTGCTCCATGACCCTTGTCATCACAATGATCCTTGCACTTGTCATCCCAATGCTCCTTGACCCCTGTATTCACAATGCTCCGTGACCCTTGTCATCACAGTGCTCCATGACACATGTCATCACAATGCTCCATGCCTTTGTCAGCAAAATGCTACATGACCTTGTCATTACAAACTCTATGCGCTTGTCATCACAATACTCCATTTCCATTGTCATCACAATCCTCCAAGAAACTTGGGATCAGATTGCTTCATGCCCTTCTCATCACAAAGCTCCATGTTCCTTGAAATCAAAATGATCCATGACCTCTGTCATCACAATGCTCCAAACCCTTGTGATCACAGTGTTCCATAACACTTGTCATCACAACGCTCCATGATGCCTGTCATCACAATACTCCATGCCCTTTTCATCACAATGCTCCATGACCTTTGTCATCACAATTCTCAATACACTTGTCATCACAGTGCTCCCTGACACTTGTCATCAGAATGCTCCTTGAACCCTGTCATGAAAAGGCTCCATGCCTTTTTCATCACAATGCCCCATGCCGTTTTCATCACAATGCTCCATGCCATTGTCATCAAAATACTCCACAAGCTTGTCGTCAGAATGCTCCATGACCCTTGTCATCACAATTCTCCATGCACTTGTCAGCACAATGCTCCCTGTCACTTGTCATCACAATGCTGTATGCCTTTCTCAGCACAATGCTCCATGACCCTTGTCATCACAATGCTCCATGCACATGTCAGCACAATGTACCATGAAACATGTCATCACAATGTTCCGTGACTCCAGTCATCACAATGCTTCATAACATTTGTCATCACAATGGTCCATGCCCGCATCATCACAAGGCTCTGTGACCTTTGTAACCACAATGCTCCATGAACATTTCATCACAATTCTCGGTGACACTTGTCATCTCAATGCTCCATGTCTTTGTCAGAACAATGCTCCATGACCATTGTCATCACAGTGTGCCATGCACATTTCATCACAGCGGTCCACAATCTTGTCATTGCAATGCTCCATAAAACTTGTAATCACAATGCTCCATGCACTTCTCATCAAAATGCTCTCTCAGCAGAGATATCACAATGTTCCATCACTAGTCATCACAATACTCCCTCACCCCTGTAAACACAATGTTCCATGACCTTGTCATCACACTGCTACATCCCCTTATCATCACAATGTTCCATGACCGCTGTCATCAAAATGCTCCATGACCCTTTTCATCCCAAAGCTCCAAGACCCCTGACATCAAAATGTTCTATAACCCCTGCCATCAAAATATTCCATTACACTTTTCATCAAATTGCTGCATGACCCGGTCATCAAAATGCTCCCTGTCCTTCTCATCACAAGGCACCATGCCCTTGTCATCAAAATGCTCCTGGACTTGTCATCAAAAAGCTACATGACACTTGGCATCACAATGCTCCATGTCATTGTCATCAAAATGCTCCATGAACACACTCATAATATTGCTCAATGCCCTTGTCATCACAAAGCTCCATGACACTTGTCATCACAATGCTCGATGCCCTTCTCATCACAATGCTCCATGCCCTTTTCCTTACAATCCTGCATGACCCATGTATCATAGTGTTCCGTACCCTTGTCATCACAATGCTCCATGCCCACTCTCATCACAATAATCCATGAAACATTTCAGTCCAATGTTCCATGCCCTTCTCATCACAATGCTTCATTACCCCTGTCATAACAATGCACCATGACCACTGCAATCAAAATGTTCCACGGCCTAGACATCACAAGTTTCCATGACACTTGTCATCACAATGCTGAAGACCCCTGTAATCACAATGCTCCACGCCCTTCTCATCACAAAGCTCCATGACGCATGTCATCAGAATGTTCCATGGCCTTTTCATCACAATGCTCCATGCCCTTGTCTTCACAATGCACCTACACGCCTGTACACACAGTCCTCCATGCCCCTTTTCATCTCAATGCTCCATGAACTCTGTCATCACAAAACACCATGCCCATCATCATAATTCTTCAGGCTATTGTCATCACAATGAAATCAATATTCTCCATGATCTCTGTCATCATAATGCTCCAAACCCTTGTGATCACAATGTCCCATAACACTTACCTTCACATCACCCCATGACGCACATCATCACAATTATCCATGGTCTTCTCATCACAATGCTCCATGATCTTTGTCATCACAATGCTCAATACACTTGTCATCACAATGCTCCCTGACACTTGTCGTCAGTATGCTCCTTGAACCCTGTCATGACAAGGCTCCATGCCTTTTTCATCACAATAATCCATGCCCTTTTCATCACAGTGCTCCAAGATCCTTGTAATCACAATGCTCCCTGCCCTTGTCATCAAAAAGCTCCATGACGCATGTCATCAGAATGCTTCATGGCCTTCTCATCACATTGCTCCATGCCTTTGTCATCACAATGCTCCAAGGCCCCTGTAATCACAATGCTCCATGACCCTTTTCATCAGAATGTTCCATGAGACTTGTCATCACAAGTCTCCAAGGCCTTCTCATGACAATGCTCCAGGACCTTGTCATCACCATGCTCCATTCCCTTGTCATCACAATGCTCCATGACCCCTGTCATCACAATAATCCATGAGCATTTTCAGCCGAATGCTCCACGACCTACACATCACAATGCTCCATGGCCAATATCATCACAATGCTCCATGACCACTGTCATCACAACAATCCATGACACCTGAAAACACAATGATCCGGGACTCTTGTCATCACATTGCTCCATTCCGTAGTCATCACAATTCTCCATGACCCTTGTCATCACAACACTCCATGAACATTTTCAGCCCAGTGCTCCATGACCCTTGTCATCACAATGATCCTTGCACTTGTCATCCCAATGCTCCTTGACCCCTGTATTCACAATGCTCCGTGACCCTTGTCATCACAGTGCTCCATGACACATGTCATCACAATGCTCCATGCCTTTGTCAGCAAAATGCTACATGACCTTGTCATTACAAACTCTATGCGCTTGTCATCACAATACTCCATTTCCATTGTCATCACAATCCTCCAAGAAACTTGGGATCAGATTGCTTCATGCCCTTCTCATCACAAAGCTCCATGTTCCTTGAAATCAAAATGATCCATGACCTCTGTCATCACAATGCTCCAAACCCTTGTGATCACAGTGTTCCATAACACTTGTCATCACAACGCTCCATGATGCCTGTCATCACAATACTCCATGCCCTTTTCATCACAATGCTCCATGACCTTTGTCATCACAATTCTCAATACACTTGTCATCACAGTGCTCCCTGACACTTGTCATCAGAATGCTCCTTGAACCCTGTCATGAAAAGGCTCCATGCCTTTTTCATCACAATGCCCCATGCCGTTTTCATCACAATGCTCCATGCCATTGTCATCAAAATACTCCACAAGCTTGTCGTCAGAATGCTCCATGACCCTTGTCATCACAATTCTCCATGCACTTGTCAGCACAATGCTCCCTGTCACTTGTCATCACAATGCTCCAAGCCATTGTCATCACAATGCTCCATTACCTTTGTCATCAGAATCCTCCATGACACTTGGCATCACAATGCTCCATGCCATTGTCATCACAATGGGCCAATACATATGTCATCACAATGCTCCCTGACACCTCTCTTCACAATACTGCATGACCTGGTCATCACAATGCTCCATGCCCTTGTCATCACTATGTGCCATTCCAACTGTCATCGCAATAATACATGAAACTTATTAGAACAATGTTTCATGCCCTTGTCATCACAATGATCCATGTCCTTGCCATCACAATGCACCATTACCACAGTCATAACAATGCTCCATGACCCCTGCCATCACGATGTTCCATGGCCTTGTCAACACAAAGCTCCATGACCCTTCTCATCACAATGCTCCAAGAAACCTGTAATCACAATGCTCTATGCCCCTTTCCATCTCAATGATCCATGTACCCTGTCATCACAATGCACCATGCCCATCATCATAATGCTTCATGCTGTTGTCATCAAAATGAAATAAAAATGCTCCATGTCCTCTGTCATAACAATGCTCCAAACCCTTGTGATCACAATATTCCATAACACTTGTCATCACAATGCCCCATGACGCTCGTCATCACAATTATCAATGGCCTTCTCATCACAATGCTCCATGACCCCTGTCATCACAACACTCCATGAACATTTTCAGCCAAGTGCTCCATGACACTTGTCATCAAAATGATCCAAGCCCTTGGCATCCCAATGCTCCATGACCCCTGTATTCACAATGCTCCGTGATGCTTGTCATCACAGTGCTCCATGACACGTCATCACAATGCTCCATGCCTTTGTCAGCAAAATGCTACATGACCTTGTCTTTACAATGCTCTATGTGCTTGTCATCACAATACTCCATTACCATTATCATCACAATCCTCCATGAACCTTGGGATCACATTGCTTCATGCCCTTGTCATCACAATGCTCCATGCATCTTGAAATCAAAATGATCCATGACCTCTGTCATCACAGTGCTCCAAACCCTTGTGATCACAATTTTCCATAACACTTGTCATCACAACGCTCCATGATGACTGTCATCACAATACTCCATGCCCTTTTCATCACAATGCTCCATGACCATTGTCATCACACTTCTCAATACACTTGTCATCACAATGCTCCCTGACACTTGTCGTCAGAAAGCTCCTTGAACCCTGTCACGAAAAGGCTCCATGCCTTTTTCATCACAAAGCCCCATGCCATTTTCATCTCAATGCTCCATGCCACTGTCATCAAAATACTCCACAAGCTTGTCATCAGAATGCTCCATGACCCTTGTCATCACAATTCTCCATGCACTTCTCAGCACAATGCTCCCTGACCCTTGTCATCACAGTGCTCCAAGCCATTGGCATCACAATGCTCCATTACATTTGTCATCAGAATCCTCCATGACACTTGTCATCACAATGCTCCATGCCATTGTCATCACATTGGGCCATTACATATGTCATCACAATGCTGCCTGACACCTCTCTTCACAATATTGCATGACATGGTCAACGAAATTCTCCATGCGCTTGTCATCACAATGCGCCATTTCAACTGTCATCACAATAATACATGAAACTTATTAGACCAATGCTCCATTCCCTTGTCATCACAAAGCTCCATGCCCTTGTTATCACAGTGTTCCAAGACTCCTGTAATCAGAAAGCTCCATGCCCCTTTTCATCAGTATGCTCCATGAGACTTGTCATCACAAGGCTCCATGGTTTTCTCATCACAGTGCTCCAGGACCTTGTCATCACAATGCTTCACGACCTTGTCATGAAAATTCTCAATGGCCCTTGTCATCATAATGCTCCAAGCCCTAGTCATCACAATGCTCCATTATATGTGTCATCACAATCCTCCATTATATTTGGCTTCACAATGATCCCTGCCATTGTCATCGCAATGGACAATGACATATGTCATCACAATGCTCCCTGACACCTGTCTTCACAATACTCCATGACCTTCTAATCACAATGCTCCATGCCCTTGTCATCACAATGCACCATGTCCACTGTCATCACATTAATCTATGAAACTTGTCAGACCAATGTTCCATGCCCGTGTCATCACAATGCTCCACGTCCCTTGTCATCAAAATGCTCCATGACCCCTGCCATCACAACGCTCCCTGACTCCACTCATCACAATGCTTCATAACGTTTGTCACCACAACGGTCCATTCCCGCCTCATCACAAGGCTCTGTGACCTTTGTAACCCCAATGCTCCATGAACTTTTCATCCCAATGCTCTGTGACCCTTGTCATCACAATGCTCCATGTCTATGTCAGAACAATGCTCCATGACCCTAGTCATCACAATATGCCATGCGCTTTTCATCACAATGATCCACAACCTTGTCATCGCTATGCTCCATATACCTGGTAATCACAATGTTCCATGCACTTCTCATCCAAATGCTGTCTCACATGAGATATCACAATGTTCCATCACTAGTCATCACAATCCTCCCTCACCCCTGTTATCACAATGTTCCATGACCCCTGTCATCACAATGCTACATCCCCTTATCAGCACAATGTTCCATGACCCCTGACATCACAATGTTCCATAACCCCTGTCATCAAAATGCTCCATGACCCATTTCATCCCAAAGCTCCATGACCCCTGGCATCACAATGTTCTATAACCCCTGTCAACAAAATGTTCCATTACACTTTTCATCAAATTGCTGCATGACCCTGTCATCAAAATGTTCCCTGCCCTTCTCATCACAATGCACCACACCCTTGTCATCAAAATGCTCCATGACCTTTGTCATCACAAAGCTCCATGACCCTTGGCATCACAATGCTCCATGCCATTGTCATCACAATGCTCCATGAAACCCCTCATCATATTGCTCCATGCCCTTGTCATCACACATCTCGATGACACTTTTCATCAAAATGCTCCATGCCCACTCTCATCACAATAATCCATGAAACATTTCAGACAAATGCTCAATGCCCTTCTCATCACAATGCTCCATTACTTCTGTCATAACAATGCTCCATGACCACTGCCATCACAATGTTCCACGGCCTTGTCATCACAAGGCTCCATGACCCTTCTCATCACAATGCTCCAAGACCCCTGTAATCACAATGCTCCTTGCCATTTTCATCACAAATCTCCATGACACATGCCATCAGAATGTTCCATTTCCTTCTCATCACAATGCTCCATGCCCTTGTCATGACAGTGCTGCAAGACCCCTGTAATCACAATGCTGCATGCCCCTTTTCATCAGAATGCTCCCTGAGACTTGTCATCACAAGTCTCCATGGTCTTCTCATCACAATGCTCCAGGACCTTGTCATCACCATGCTCCATTCCCTTGTCATCACAATGCTCCATGACCCCTGTCCTCACAATAATCCATGAATATTTTCAGCCCACTGCTCCACGATCTTCTCATCACAATGCTCCATGGCCAATATCATCACAATGCTCCATGACCACTGTCATCACAACACTCCATGACACATGACAACAAAATGATCCGGGACTCTTGTCATCACAATGCTGCATTCCCTAGTCATCACAATGCTCCATGTTCCCTGTCATCACAATACTCCATGAACATTTTCAGCCCAGTGTTCCATGACCCTTGTCATCACAATGATCCATGCCCTTGTCATACCAGTGCTCCATGACCCCTGTATTCACAATGCTCCGTGATGCTTGTCATCACAGTGCTCCATGACACATGTCATCACAATGCTCCATGCCTTTGTCAGCAAAATTCTACATGACCTTGTCATTACAATGCTCTATGCGCTTGTCATCACAATACTCCATTTCCATTGTCATCACAATCTTCCATGAACCTCGGGATCTCATTGCTTCATGCCCTTGTCATCACAATGCTCCATGCTCCTTGAAATCAAAATGATCCATGACCTCTGTCATCACAATGCTCCAAACCCTTGTGATCACAGTGTTCCATAACACTTGTCATCACAACGCTTCATGATGCCTGTCATCACAATACTCCATGCCCTTAACATCACAATGCTCCATGACCTTTGTCATCACAATTCTCAATACACTTGTCATCACAATGCTCCCTGACACTTGTCATCAGAATGCTCCTTGAACCCTGTCACGAAAAGGCTCCATGCATTTTTCATCACAATGCCCCATGCCGTTTTCATCACAATGCTCCATGTCATTGTCATCAAAATATTCCACAAGCGTGTCATCAGAATGCTCCATGACCCTTGTCATCACAATTCTCCATGCACTTGTCAGCACAGTGCTCCCTGACCACTGTCATCACAATGCTCCAAGCCATTGTCATCACAATGCTCCATTACCTTTGTCATCAGAATCCTCCATGACACTTGGCATCACAATGCTCCATGCCATTGTCATCACAATGGGCCATTACATATGTCATCACAATGCTCCCTGACACCTCTCTTCACAATACTGCATGACCTGGTCATCACAATGCTCCATGCCCTTGTCATCACAATGCGCCATTCCAACTGTCATCACAATAATCCATGAAATATATTAGACCAATGTTCCATGCCCTTGTCGTCACAATGCTCCATGCCATTGTTATCACAATGCTCCATGAACCCTGTCATCACAATGCTCCGTGACTCCAGTCATCTCAATGCTTCATAACGTTTGTCATTACAATGGTCCATTCCCGTGTCATTACAAGGCTATGTGACCTTTGTAACCACAATGCTCCATGAACTATTCATCACAATTCTCTGTGACATTTGTCATCACAATGCTCCATCTCTTTGTCAGAACAATGCTCCATGACCATTGTCTTCACAATGTGCCACGCACATTTCATCACAACGGTCCACAACCTTGTCATTGCAATGCTCCATAAACCTTGTAATCACAATGATCCATGCACTTCTCATCTAAATGCTCTCTCACCAGAGATATCACAGTGTTCCATCACTAGTCAGCACAGTACTCCCTCACCCCTGTAATCACAATGTTACATGACCCTGTCATCACACTGCTACATCCACTTATCATCACAATGTTCCATGACCCCTGTCATCAAAATGCTCCATGACCCTCTTCATCCCAAAGCTCCAAGCCCCTTGACATCACAATGTTCTATAAACCCTGCCACCAAATGTTCCATTACACTTTTCATCAAATTGCTGCATGACCCGGTCATCAAAATGCTCCCTGCCATTCTCATTACAATGCACCATGCCCTTGTCATCAAAATGCTCCATGACTTGTCATCACAAAGCTTCATGACACTTGGCATCACAGTGCTCCATGTCATTGTCATCACAATGCTCCATGAACACTCTCATAACATTGCTCAATGCACTTGTCATCACAAAGCTCCATGACACTTGTCATCACAATGCTCAATGCCCTTCTCATCACAATGCTCCATGCCCTTGTCATTACAATCCTGCATGACCCATGTATCATAGTGTTCCATACCCATGTCATCACAATGCTCCATGCCCACTCTCATCACAATAATCCATGAAATATTTCAGACCAATGTTCCATGCCCTTCTCATCACAATGCTTCATTACCACTGTCATAACAATGCACCATGACCAATGTCATCGCAATGTTCCACGGCCTAGTCATCACAAGGTTCCATGACACTTGTCATCACAATGCTGAAGACCCCTGTAATCACAATGCTCCATTCCCATTTCTTCACAAAGCTCCATGACGCATGTCCTCAGAATGTTCCATGGCCTTCTCATCACAATGCTTCATGCCCTTGTCATCACAATGCGCCATTCCAACTGTCATCGCAATAATCTATGAAACTTATTAGACCAATGTTCCATGCCATTGTCATCACAATGCTCCATGCCCTTTTTATCACAATGCTCCATTACCCCTGTCATCACAATGCTCCGTGACTCCAGTCATCACAATGCTTCATGACATTTCTCATCACAGTGGTCCATGCCCTCCTCATCAATAGTCTCTGTGACCTTTTTAACCACAATGCTCCATGAGCTTTTCATCACAATGCTCTTTGACCCTTGTCATCACAATGCTCTATGCCTTTCTTAGCACAATGCTCCATGTCCCTTGTCATCACAATGCACCATGCTCTTGTCATCACAGTGCTCCGCAATCTTGTCATCACAATGCTCCAAAAATTTGTCATCACAATGCTCCATGCACTTCTCTTCAAAATGCTCTCTCACCACTGATATCACAATGCTACATCACTATTTGTCACAATACTCCCTCACCACTTTCATCACAATGTTCCATGACTCCTGTCATCACAATGCTACATGCACTTATCATCACAATGTTCGATGACACCTGACATCACAATGTTCCATAACACCTGTCATCAAAATGTTCCATGACACTTTTCATCAAATTGCTCCATGACCGTCATCACAATGCTCCCTGCCATTCTCATCACAATGCACAACGCCCTTGCCATCAAAATGTTTCATGATCTTTGTCATCACAAAGATCCATGACCCTTGGCATGACAATGCTCCATGTCATTGTCATCACATTGCTCCATGCCCTTGTCTTCACAAAGCTCCATGACACATGTCTTCAGAATGCTCCATGGCCTTCTCATCACAATGCTCCATGCCCTTGCCATCACAATGCTACATTACCCCTGTCAAAACAATGCTTCATGACACCTGCCATCACGAAGTTCCATGGCCTTGTCATCACAAAGCTCCAAGACCCTTCTCATCACAATGCTGAAGAACACTGTAATCACAATGCTCTATGCCCCTTTTCATCTCAATGATCTACGAAACCTGTCATCAAAATGCACCATGCCCATCATCATAATGCTTCATGCTATTGTCATCACAATGAAATCAAAATGCTCCATGACCTCTGTCATAACAATGCTCCAAACCCTTGTGATCACAATATTCCATAACCCTTCTCATCACAATGCCCCATGATGCTCGTCATCAAAATTATCCATGGTCTTCCCATCACAATGCTCCATGACTTTCGTCATCACAATGCTCAATACACTTGTCATCAAAATGCTCCCTGACACTTGTTCTCTGTATGCTCCATGAACCCTGTCATGACAAGGCTCCATGCATTTTTCATCACAATGATCCATGCCCTTTTCATCACAATGCTCCAAGACCCATGTAATCACAATGTTCCATGCCCTAGTCATCACAAAGCTCAATGACGCATGCCATCAGAATGCTCCTTGGTCTTCTACTCACCATGCTCCATGCCCTTGCCATCACAATGTTCCAAGACCCCTGTAATCAGAATGCTCCATGCCCCTTTTCATCAGTATGTTCCATGAGACCTGTCATCACAAGGCTCCATGGTTTTCTCATCACAATGCACGAGGACCTTGTCATCACAGTGCTTCACGACATTGTCATGAAAATTCTCACTGGACCTTGTCATCATAATGCTCCAAGCCCTAGTCATCACAATGCTCCAATACATTTGTCCTCACAATCCTCCATTACATTTGGCATCACAGTGCTCCATGACGTTGTCTTCATAATGCACCATGCCCACTCTCATCACAATAATCTATGAAAATTGTCAGACCAATGCTCCATGCCCTTGTCATCACAGTGCTCCATGACACCTGTCATCACAGTTCTCCATGCCTTTGTCAGCAAAATTTTACATGACCTTGTCATTACAATGCTCTGTGCGCTTGTCATCACAATACCCCATTTCCATTGTCATCACAGTCCTCCATGAACCTTGGGATCACATTGCTTCATTCCTTTGTCATCACAGTGCTCCATGCTCTTTGAAATGAAAATGATCCATGACCTCTGTCATCGCAATGCTCCAAACCCTTGTGATCACAATGTTCCATAACTCTTTTCATCACAACGGTCCATGATGCCTGTCATCACAATACTCCATGCCCTTGTCATCACAATGCTCCATGCCCTTGTCATCACAATGCTTCACAACATTGTCATGAAAATTCTCAATGGCCCTTTTCATCATAATGCTCCAAGCCCTCGTCATCAAAATGTTCCATTATATTTGTCATCACAATACTCCATTACATTTGGCATCAAAATGCTCCATGCCATTGTCTTCGCAAGGGACCATGACATATGTCATCACAATGCTCCCTGACAACTGTCTTCACAATACTCCATGACCTTCTCAACACAATGCTCCATGCCCTTGTCATCACAATGCTCCATGCCCTTGTCATCACAATGCACCATGTCCACTGACATCACAATATTCTATAAAAAAAGTCAGACCAATGCTCCATGCCCCTGTCATCACCATGCTCCATGCCCCTGTCATAACAATGCTCCATGACCCCTGTCATCACAATGCTCCATGCCTCCAGTCATCACAATGCTTCATAATGTTTGTCATCACAACGGTCCATCCCCACATCATCACAAGGCTCTGTGACATTTGTAACCACAGTGCTCCATGAACTTTTCATCACAATGCTCCGTGACCCTTGTCATCACAATGCTCCATGCCTTTGTCAGGAAAATGCTCCATGACCATTGTCATCACAATGTGCCACGCGCTTCTCATCCCAACGGTCCAAAAATTTGTCATGACAATGCTCCATAAACCTTGTAATCACAGTGCTCCATGCCCTTCTCATCACAAAGCTCGATGTCCTTGCCATCACAATGCACCATGTGCACTGTCATCACAATAGTCTATGAAACATGTCAGACAAATGCTCCATGCCCCTATCATCACAATACTTCATGCCCTTGTCATCACAATGCTCCATGACCCATGTCATCACAATGCTCCGTGACTCCAGTCATCGCAATGCTTCCTAACGTTTGTCATCACAATGGTCCATGCCCGCGTCATCACAAGGCTCTGTGAATTTGTAACCACAGTGCTCCTTGAACATTTCATCACAATGCTCCGTGACCCTTGTCATCACAATGCTCCATGCCTTTGTCAGAACAATGCTCAATGACACTTGTCATCACACTGTGCCACGCGCTTTTCATTACAACGGTCCACAACCTTGTCATTGCTATGCTCCATAAATCTTGTAATCAAAATGTTCCATGAACTTTTCATCGAAGTGCTCTCTCACCAGATATATCACAATGTTCTATCCCTAGTCATCACAATACTCCCTCACCCCTTATCATCACAATGTTCCATGACCCCAGATATCACAATGTTCCATAACCCCTGTCATCAAAATGCTCCATGACACTTTTCATCCCAAAGCTCCATGACCCTTGGCATCACAATGTTCTATAACCCCTGTCATCAAAATGTTCCATGACACTTTTCATCAAATTGCTGCATGACCCTGTCATCAAAATGCTCCCTGCCCTTCTCATCACAATGCACCACACTCTTCTCATCAAAATGCTCCATGATCTTTGTCATCACAAAGCTCCATGACCCTTGGCATCACAATGCTCCATGTCATTGTCATCACAATGCTCCATTAACACTCTCATCACATTGTTCCATGCTCTTGTCATCACAAAGCTCCATGACACTTGTCATCACAATGCTCGATGCTCTTCTCATCACAATGCTCCATGCACTTGTCATTACACACCTCCATGACCCATGTATCACTGTGTTCCGTGCCTTTGTCATCACAATGCTCCATGCCCACTCTCATCACAATAATTCATGAAACATTTCAGACCAGTGATCAATGCCCTTCTCATCACATGCTCCATTACCTCTGTCATAACAATGCTCCTTGAACCCTGCCATCACAATGATCCACGGCCTTGTCATCACAAGGCTCCATGACCCTTGTCATCACAATGCTCCAAGACACCTGTAATCACAATGCTCCATGCCCTTGTCATCAAAATGCTCCAAAACCCTGTAATCACAGAGCTCCATGACACTTTTCATCACAATGCTCCATGAACCCTGTCATCACAATAAAGCATGCCCATCATCCTAATGCTTCATGCTATTGTCATCACAATGAAATCAAAATGCTCCATGACCTCTGTCATAACAATGCTCCAAACCCTTGTGATCACAATATTCCATAACACTTGTCATCACAATGCCCCATGACGCTCGTCATCACAGTTATCTATGGTCTTCTCATCACAATGCTCTATGACCTTTGTCATCACAATGCTCAATACTCTTGTCATCAAAAAGCTCCCTGACACTTGTTGTCTGTCCTCTCCTTGAATGCTGTCATAACAAGGTTCCATGCCCTTTTCATCACAATGATCCAAGACCCCTGTAATCACAATGGTCCATGACCCTTTTCATCAGTATGCTCCATGAGATTTGTCATCACAAGGTTCCATGGTTTTCTCATCACAATGCTACAGGACCTTGTCATCACAATGCTTCACGACATTGTCATGAAAATTCTCAATGGCCCTTGTCATCATAATGCTTCAAACCCTAGTCATCACAATGATCTATTATATTTGTCATAACAATCCTCCATTACATTTGGCATAACAATGCTCCATGCCATTTTCATCGCAATGGACCATGACATAGGTCATCACAATGCTCCCTGAAAACTGTCTTCACAATACTCCATGACCTTCTCATCACAATGCTCCATGCCCTTGTCATCACAATGCTCCGTGACTCCAGTCATCACAATGCTTCATGACCATTGTCATCACAATGCTCCATGCCCTTTTCATTACAATCCTGCATGACTCATGCATCATAGTGTTCCGTACCCTTGTCATCACAATGCTCTATGCCCACTCTCATCACAATAATCCATGAAATATTTTAGACCAATGTTCCATGCCCTTCTCATCACAATGCTCCATTACCTCTGTCATAACAATGCACCATGACCCCTGCCATCACAATGTTCCACGGCCTAGTCATCACAATGTTCCATAACACTTGTTATCACAATGCTGAAGACCGTTGTAATCACAATGCTCCATGCCCTTGTCATCACAAAGCTCCATGACGCATGTCATCAGAATGTTCCATGGCCTTCTCATCACAATGCTCCATGCCCTTGTCATCACAATGCTCCAAGACCCCTGTAAACAAAATGCTCCATGCCACTTTTCATCTCAATGCTCCATGAACACTGTCATCACAGTGCAGCATGCCCATCATCATAATGCTTCAGGCTACTGTCATCACAGTGAAATCAATAATCTCCATGACCTCTGTCATCATAATGCTCCAAACCCTTGTGATCACAATGTTCCATAACACTTATCATCACAACACCCCATGACGCTCATCATAACAATTAACCATGGTCTTCTTATCACAATGCTCCATGAGCTTTGTTATCACAATTCTCAATACACTTTTCATCACAATGCTCCCTGACACTAGTCGTCAATATGCTCCTTGAACCCTGTCATGACAAGGCTCCATACATTTTTCATAACAATGATCCGTGCTGTTTTCATCACAATGCTCCAAGATCCCTGTAATCACAATGCTCCATGCCCTTGTCATCACAAAACTCCATGACACATGTCATCAGAATGCTCCATTGCCTTCTCATCACAATGCTCAAAGCCCTAGTCATCACAGTGCTCCAAGACCCCTGTAATCACAATGCTCCATGCCCCTTTTCATCAGAATGCTCCATGAGACTTGTCATCACAGGTCTCCATGGTCTTCTCATCACAATGTTCCAGGACCTTGTCATCACAATGCTCCATTCCCTTGTCATCACAATGCTACATGACCCGTATCATCGCAATAATCCATGAACATATTCAGCCCAATGCTCCACGATCTACACATCATAGTGCACCATGGCCAATATCATCACAATGCTCCATGATCACTGTCATCAGAACACGCCATGACTCCTGACAACACAATGATCCGGGACTCTTGTCATCACAATGCTCCATTCCCTAGTCATCACAATGCTCCATGACCCCTGTTATCACAACACTCCATGAACATTTCAGCCCAGTGCACCATGACCCTTGTCATCACAATGATCCATGCCCTTGTCATCCCAAAGCTCCATGACCCCTGTATTCACAATGCTCCGTGACGCCTGTCATCACAGTGCTCCATGACACATGTCATCACAATGGTCCATGCCTTTGTCAGCAAAATGCTACATGACCTTGTCATTACAATGCTCTATGCACTTGTCATCACAATACTCCTTTTCCATTGTCATCACCATCCTCCAAGAAACTTGGGATCACATTGCCTCATGCCCTTGTCATCACAATGCTCCATGCTCCTTGAAATCAAAATGATCCATGATCTCTGTCATCACAATGCTCCAAACCCATGTGATCACAATGTTCCATAACACTTGTCATCACAAAGCTCCATGATGCCTGTCATCACAATATTCCATGCACTTTTCATCACAATACTCCATGAACTTTGTCATCACAATTCTCAATACACTTGTCATCACAATGCTCCCTGACACTTGTCATCAAAATGCTCCTTGAACCCTGTCACGAAAAGGCTCCAAGTCTTTTTCATCACAATACCCCATACCGTTTTCATCACAATGCTCCATGCCATTGTCATCAAAATAATCCACAAGCGTGTCATCAGAATGCTCCATGACCCTTGTCATCACAATTCTCCATGCACTTGTCAGCACAATGCTCCCTGACCCTTGTCATCACAATGCTCCAAGCCATTGTCATCACAATACTCCATTGCATTTGTCATCAGAATCCTCCATGACACTTGGCATCACAATGTTCCATGCCATTGTCATCACAATGGGCCATTACATATGTCATCACAATGCTCCCTGACACCTCTCTTCAATATACTGCATGACCTGTTCATCACTATGCTCCATTCACTTGTCATCAAAATGCGCCATTCCAACTGTCATTGCAACAATCCATGAAACTATTTAGACCAATGTTGCATGCCCTTGTCATCACAATGTTCCATGCCCTTGTTATCACAATGCTCCATGACCCCTGTCAACAGAATGCTCCGTGACTCCAGTCATCACAATGCTTCATGTCGTTTGTCATCACAATTGTCTATGCCCTCGTCATCAACAGTCTCTGTGACCATTTGAACCACAATGCTCCGTGAACTTTTCATCACAATGCTCTTTGACCCTTGTCATCACAATGCTCTATGCCTTTCTCAGCACAATGCTCCATGACCCTTGTCATCACAATGCTCCGTGACGCCTGTCATCACAGTGCTCCATGACAAATGTCATCACAATGGTCCATGCCTTTGTCAGCAAAATGCTACATGACCTTGTCATTACAATGCTCTATGCACTTGTCATCACAATACTCCTTTTCCATTGTCATCACCATCCTCCAAGAAACTTGGGATCACATTGCCTCATGCCCTTGTCATCACAATGCTCCATGCTCCTTTTAATCAAAATGATCCATGATCTCTGTCATCACAATGCTCCAAACCCATGTGATCACAATGTTCCATAACACTTGTCATCACAACGCTCCATGATGCCTGTCATCACAATATTCCATGCGCTTTTCATCACAATACTCCATGACCTTTGTCATCACAATTCTCAATACACTTGTCATCACAATGCTCCCTGACACTTGTCATCAAAATGCTCCTTGAACCCTGTCACGAAAAGGCTCCAAGTCTTTTTCATCACAATACCCCATACCGTTTTCATCACAATGCTCCATGCCATTGTCATCAAAATAATCCACAAGCGTGTCATCAGAATGCTCCATGACCCTTGTCATCACAATTCTCCATGCACTTGTCAGCACAATGCTCCCTGACCCTTGTCATCACAATGCTCCAAGCCATTGTCATCACAATACTCCATTACATTTGTCATCAGAATCCTCCATGACACTTGGCATCACAAAGTTCCATGCCATTTTCATCACAATGGGCCATTACATATGTCATCACAATGCTCCCTGACACCTCTCTTCACAATACTGTATGACCTGTTCATCACTATGCTCCATGCACTTGTCATCAAAATGTGCCATTCCAACTGTCATTGCAACAATCCATGAAA
This sequence comes from Mesoplodon mirus, assembly GCF_964341445.2. Taxonomy (NCBI): domain Eukaryota; kingdom Metazoa; phylum Chordata; class Mammalia; order Artiodactyla; family Ziphiidae; genus Mesoplodon; species Mesoplodon mirus. The sequence goes on along the minus strand of NW_028295819.1, from coordinate 3,649,582 downwards.
CTATTTAGACCAATGTTCCATGCCCTTGTCATCACAATGTTCCATGCCCTTGTTATCACAATGCTCCATGACCCCTGTCAACAGAATGCTCCGTGACTCCAGTCATCACAATGCTTCATGTCGTTTGTCATCACAATTGTCTATGCCCTCGTCATCAACAGTCTCTGTGACCATTTGAACCACAATGCTCCGTGAACTTTTCATCACAATGCTCTTTGACCCTTGTCATCACAATGCTCCATGCGCTTGTCAGCACAATGCTCCATGACACATGTCATCACAATGCACCATGCGCTTGTCATCACAGTGCTCCACAAACTTGTCATCGCAGTGCTCCATAAATATTGTCATCAAAATGCCCCATGCACTTCTCATCAAAATGCTCTCTCACCAATGATATCACAATGCTACCTCACTATTTGTCACAATACTCCCTCACCCCTGTCATCACAATGTTCCATGACTCCTGTCATCACAATGCCACATGCACTTATCATCACAATGTTCGATGACCCCTGACATCACAATGTTCCATAACAACTGTCATCAAATTGTTCCATGACACTTTTAATCAGTATGCTCCATGAGACTTGTCATCACAAGGCTCCATAGTTTTTTCATCACAATGTTCCAGGACATTGTCATCACAATGCTTCATGACCTTATCATGAAAATTATCAATGGCCCTTGTCATCATAATGCTCCAAGAGCTAATCATAACAATGCTCCATTATATTTGTCATCACAATCCTGCATTACATTCGGCATCACAATGCTCCATGCCACTGTCATCACAATGGACCATGACATATGTCATCACAATGCTCCCTGACACCTGTCTTCACAATACTCCATGACCTTCTCATCACAATGCTCCATGCCCTTGTCATCACAATGCACCATGCCCAATGTCATAACAATAATCTATGAAATTTGTTAGACCAATGCTCCATTCTCCTGTCATAACAATGCTCCATGCCCTTGTCATTACAAAGCTCCATGACCCCTGTCATCACAATGCTCCGTAACTCCAGTCATCACAATGCTTCATAACGTTTGTCATCACAATTGTCCATGCCAGCGTCATCACAAGGCTCTGTGACATTTGTAACCACAATGCTCCATGAACATTTCATCACAATTCTCTGTGACCCTTCTCATCTCAATGCTCCATGTCTTTGTCAGAACAATGCTCCATAACCATTGTCATCACAGTGTGCCACGTGCATTTCATCACAACAGTCCACAACTTTATTATTGCAATGCTCCATAAACTTTGTAATCATAATGCTCCATGCACCTCTCATCAAAATGCTCTCTCACCAGAGATATCACAGTGTTCCATCACTAGTCATCACAATACTCCCTCACCCCTGGAATCACAATGTTCCATGACCCTGTCAACACAATGCTACATCCCCTTATCATCACAATGTTCCATGACCCCTGACATCACAATGTTCCATAAACCCTGTCATCAAAATGCTCCATGACATTGTCAACACAATTCTACATGCACTAGCCAGCACAATGCTCCCTGACTCTAGTAATCACAATGCTCCAAGCCATTGTCATCACAATGCTCCATTACCTTTGTCATCAGACTCCTCCATGACGCTTGTCATCACAGTGCTCCATGACACCTGTCATCACAATGCTCCATGCCTTTGTCAGCAAAATGCTCCATGAACTTGTCATTACAATGCTCTATGTGCTTGTCATCACAATACTCCATTACCATTTTCATCACAACCCTCCATGAACCTTGGGATCACATTGCTTCATGCCCTTGTCATCACAATGCTCAATGCTCCTTTAAATCAAAATGATCCATGACCTCTGTCATCACAATGCTCCAAGCCCTTGTGATCACAATGTTCCATAACACTTGTCATCACAACGCTCCATGATGCCAGTCATCACAATACTCCATGTCCTTTTCATCACAATGCTCCATGACCTTTCTCATCACAATTCTCAATACACTTGTCATCACAATGCTCCCTGACACGTGTCGTCAGAATGCTCCTTGAACACTGTCACGAAAAGGCTCCTTGCCTTATTCATCACAATACCCCATGCCGTTTACATCACAATGCTCCATGCCATTGTCATCAAAATACTCCACAAGCTTGTCATCAGAAAGTTCCATGACCCTTGTCATCACAAATCTCCATGCACTTGTCAGCACAATGCACCCTGACCCTTGTCATCACAATGCTCCAAGCCATTGTCATCACAATGCTCCATTACTTTTGTCATCAGAATCCTCCATGACACTTGGCATCACAATGCTCCACGCCATTGTCATCACAATGGGCCATGACATATGTCATCACAATGCTCCCTGACACCTGTCTTCACAATACTGCATGACATGATCATCACAATGATCAATGCCCTTGTCATCACAATGCACCATTCCAACTCTCATCGCAATAATTCTTGAAACTTATTAGACCAATGTTCCATGCCCTTGTCATCATCATGCTCCATGCCCTTGTTATCACAATGCTCCATGACCCCGGTCAGCACAATGCTCCATGCCTCCAGTCATCAAAATAATTCATGACCTTTGTCAACACAATGGTCCATGTCCCCGTCATCAACTGTCTCTGTGACATTTTTAACCACAATGCTCCATGAATTTTCATCACAATTCTCTTTGACTCTTTTCATCAAACTGCTCTATGCCTTTCTCAGCACAGTGCTCCATGACACTTGTCATCACAATGCTCCATTCGCTTGTCACAAAAATGCTCCATGACACGTCATCACAATGAACCAGGCGCTTATCATCACAGTGCTCCACAATCTTGTCATCACAATGCTCCATGCACTTCTCATCAAAATGCTCTCTCACCACTGATATCACAATGCTACATCACTATTTGTCACAGTACTCCCTCATCCCTCTCATCACAATGTTCCATGACTCCTGTCATCACAATGCTACATGCACTTATCATCACAATGTTCGATGACCCCTGACATCACAATGTTCCATATCATCTATCTTCAAAATGCTCCATGACCCCTGACATCACAATGATCCATACCACATGTCATCAGAATGTTCCATGACACATTTCATCAAATTGCTCCATGACACTGTCATCACAATGCTCCCTGCCCTTCTCATCACAATGCACAACGCACTTGCCATCAAAATGCTCCATAACCTTTGTCATCACAAATATCCATGACACTTGGCATCACAATGCTCCATATCATTGTCATCACAATGTTCCATGAACACTCTCATCACATTGCTCCATGCCCTTGTCATCACAAAGCTCCATGACACATGTCATCAGAATGCTCCATGGCCTTCTCATCAGAATGTTCCATGCCCTTGCCATCACAATGCTCCATTACCACTGTCATAACAATGCTCCATGACACCTGCCCTCACGATGTTCCATGGCCTTGTCATCACAAGGCTCCATGACCCTTTTCATCACAATGCTCCAAGAACCCTGTAATCACAATGCTCTATGCCCCTTTTCATCTCAATGATCCATGAACGCTGTCATCAAAATGCACCATGCCCATCATCATAATGCTTCATGCTATTGTCATCACAATGAAATCAAAATGCTCCATGACCTCTGTCATAACAATGCTCCAAACCCTTGTGATCACAATATTCCATAACACTTGTCATCACAATGCCCCATGACGCTCGTCATCACAATTATCCATGGTCTTCTCATCACAATGCTCCATGACCTTTGTCATCACAATGCTCAATACACTTGTCATCAAAGCGCTCCCTGACACTTGTTTTCTGTATGCTCCTTGAACCCTGTCATGACAAGGCTCCATGCCTTTTTCATCACAATGATCAATGCCCTTTTCATCACAATGCTCCAAGACCAATGTAATCACAATGCTCCATGCCCTTGTCATCACAAAGCTCAATGACGCATGCCATCAGAATGCTCCTTGGTCTTCTCCTCACAATGTTCCATTCCCTTGTCATCACAATGTTCCAAGACCCCTGTAATCACAATGCTCCATGCCCCTTTTCATCAGTATGCACCATGAGACTTCTCAACCCAAGGCTCCATGGTTTTGTCATCACAATGCTCCAGGACCTTGTCATCACAATGCTTCACGACATTGTCATGAAAATTTTCACTGGCCCTTGTCATCATAATGCTCCAAGCCCTAGTCATCACAATGCTCCATTATATTTGTCATCACAATCCTCCATTACATTTGGCATCACAATGATCCCTGCCATTGTCATCGCAATGGACCATGACATATGTCATCACAATGCTCCCTGACACCTGTCTTCACAATACTCCATGACCTTCTCATCACAATGCTCCATGCCCTTGTCATCACAATGCACCATGCCCACTGTCATCACAATAATCTATGAAACTTGTCAGACCAATGCTCCATGCCCCTGTCATCACAATGCTCCATGCCCTTGTCCTCACAATGCTCCATGACCCCTGTCATCACAACGCTCCGTGACTCCAGTCATCACAATGCTTCATAGCGTTTGGCATCACAATGTTCCATGCACGAATCAGCACAAGGCTCTGTGACTTTTGTAACCACAATGCTCCATGAACTTTTCATCAAAATTCTCTGTGACACTTGTCATCACAATGCTCCATGTCTTTGTCAGAACAATGCTCCATGACCATTGTCATCACAATGTGCCATGCGCATTTCATCACAACGGTCCACAACCTTTTCATTGCAATGCTCCATAAACTTTGTAATCACAATGCTCCATGCACTTCTCATCAAAATGCTCTCTCACCAGAGATATCACAGTGTTCCATCACTAGTCATCACAATAATCCCTCACCCCTCTAATCACAATGTTCCATGACCCTGTCATCACAATGCTACATCCACTTACCATCACAATGTTCCATGTCCTCTGACATCACAATGTTCCATAACCCCTGTCATCAAAATGCTCCATGACCCTTTTCATCCCAAAGCTCCAAGACCCCTAACATCACAATGTTCTCTAACCTGTGCCATCAAAATATTCCATTACACTTTTCATCAAATTGCTGCATGACCCAGTCATCAAAATGCTTCCTGCCCTTCTCATCACAATGCACCATGCCCTTGTTATCAAAATGCTCCATGACTTGTCATCACAAATCTCCATGACTCTTGGCATCACAATGCTCCAAGCCATTGTCATCAGAATGTTCCATGAACCCTGTCATAACATTGCTCCATGCCGTTTTCATCACAAAGCTCCATTACACTTGTCATTACAATGCTCGAAGCCCTTCTCATCACAATGCTCCATGCCCTTGTCATTACAATCCTGCATGACCCTTGTATCATAGTGTTCCGTACCCTTGTCATCACAATGCTCCATGCCCACTCTCATCACAATAATCCATGAAACATTTCAGACCTATATTCCATGCTCTTCTCATCACAATGCTCCATTACCCCTTTCATAACAATGCACCATGACCACCGCCATCACAATGTTACACGGCCTAGTAATCACATGGTTCCATGACAATTGTCATCACAATGCTCAGGACGCGTGAAATCACAATGCTCCATGCCCTTGTCATCACAAAGCTCCATGACGAATGTCATCAGAATGCTCCATGGCCTTCTCATGACCATGCTCCATGCCCTTGTCATCACAATGCTCCAAGAATCCTGTAATCACAATGCTCCATGCCCCTTTTCAACAGAATGCTCCATGAGACTTCTCATCAAAAGTCTCCATGGTATTCTCATCACAATATTCCAGGACTTTGTCATCACCATGCTCCATTCACTTGTCATCGCAATGCTCCATGACCAATATCATCACAATTCTCCATGACCACTGTCATCACAACACTCCATGACACCTGACAGCACAATGATCCGGGACTCTTTTCATCACAATGTTCCATTCCCTAGTCATCACAATGCTCCAGGACACTTGTCATCACAATGATCCATGCCCTTGTCATCCCAATGCTCCATAACCCCTGTATTCACAATGCTCCATGGCGATTGTCATCACAGTGCTCCATGACACCTGCCATCACAATGCTCCATGCCTTTGTCAGCAAAATGCTACATGACCTTGTCATTACAATGCTCTATGTGCTTCTCATCACAATACTCCATTACAATTGTCATCACAACCCTCCATGAACCTTGGGATCACATTGCTTCATGCCCTTGTCATCACAATGCTCCATGCTCCTTGAAATCAAAATGATCCATGACCTCTGTCATCACAATGCTCCAAGCCCTTGTGATCACAATGTTCCATAACACTTGTCATCACAACGCTCCATGATGCCTGTCATCACAATGCTTCATGCCTTTGTCATCACAATGTTCCATGAATTTTCATCACAAAGCTGCATGACCCATGACCCATGTATCAAAGTGTTCCGTGCCCTTTTCATCACAATGCTCCATGCCCACTCTCATCACAATCATCAATGAAACATTTCAGACCAAAGTTCCATGCCCTTCTCATCACAATGCTCCATGCCATTGTCATCAAAATACTCCACAAGCTTGTCATCAGAATGTTCCATGACCCTTGTCATCACAAATCTCCATGCACTTGTCAGCACAATGCTCCCTGACCCTTGTCATCACAATGCTCCAAGCCATTGTCATCACAATGCTCCATTACCTTTGTCATCAGAATCCTCCATGACACTTGGCATCACAATGCTCCATGCCATTGTCATCACAATGGGCCATTACATATGTCATCACAATTCTCCCTGACACCTGTCTTCACAATACTGCATGAACTGGTCATCACAATGCTCCATGCCCTTCTCATCACAATGCGCCATTCAAACTGTCATCACAATAATTCATGTAACTTATTAGACTAATGTTCCATGCCCTTGTCATCACAATGCTCCATGCCCTTGTTATCACAGTGCTCCATGACCCCTGTCATCACAATGCTCTGTGACTCCAGTCATAACAATGCTTCATGACATTTGTCATCACAGTAGTCCATGTCCTCATCATCAACTGTCTCTGTGAACTTTTTAACCACAATGCTCCAAGAATTTTCATCACAATGCTCTTTGACCCTTGTTATCAAAATGCTCTATGCCATTCTCAGCACAATGCTCCATGACCCTGTCATCACAATGCTCCATGCGCTAGTCAGCACAATGCTCCATGACACAAGTCATCACAATGCACCATGCGCTTGTCATCACAGTGCTCCACAATATTCGCATCACAATGCTCCATGCACTTCTCATCAAAATGCTCTCTCACCACTGATATCACAATGCTACATCACTATTTGTCACAGTACTCCCTCATCCCTCTCATCACAATGTTCCGTGACTCCTGTCATCACAATGCTACATGCAATTATCATCAAAATGTTCGATGACCCCTGACATCAAAATGTTCCATAACACCTGTCATCAAAATGCTCCATGACCCTTTTCATCAAAAGGCTCCAAGACCCCTGACATCACAATGTTCCATAACAACTGTCATCAAAATATTCCATGACATATTTCATCCAATTGCTCCATGACCCTGTAGTCACAATGATCCCTGACCTTCTCATCACAATGCCCAACGCCCTTGCCATGAAAATGCTCCATGACATTTGTCATCAGAAAGCGCCATGACCCTTGGCATCACAATGCTCCATGTCATTGCCATCACAGTGCTCCATGAATGCTCTCATCACATTGCTCCATGTGCTTGTCATCACAAAGCTCCATGACACATGTCATCAGAATGCTCCATGGCCTTCTCATCACAATGCTCCATGCCCTTGTCATTACAATCCTCCATGACGCATGTATCATAGTGTTCCGTACCCTTGTCATTCCAATGCTCCAGGCCCACTTTCATCACAATAATCCATGAAATATTTCAGACCAATGTCCCATGCCCTTCTCATCACAATGCTCCATTACCTCTGTCATAACAATGCACCATGACCCCTGCCATCACAATGTTCCACGGCCTAGTCATTACAAGGCTCCATGACACTTGTCATCACAATGCTGAAGGCCCCTTAAATCACAATGCTCCATGCCCTTGTCATCACAAAGCTCCATGACGCATGTCATCAGAATGGTCCATTGCCTTCTCATCACAATGCTCCAAGACCTCTGTAAACACAATGCTCCATGCCCCTTTTCATCTCAATGCTCCATGAACCCTGTCATCACAATGCACCATGCCCATCATCATAATGCTTCAGTCTATTTTCATCACAATGAAATCAATATTCTCCATGACCTCTGTCATAACAATGCTCCAAACCCTTGTGATCACAATGTTCCATAACACTTATCATCACAACACCCCATGACGCTCATCATCACAATTATCCATGGCCTTCTCATCACAAAGCTCCATGATCTTTGTCATCACAATGCTCAATACACTTGTCATCACAATGCTCCCTGACAATTGTCGTCAGAATGCTCCTTGAAACCTGTCATGACAAGGCTCCATGCCTTTTTCATCACAATAATCCATGCCCTTTTCATCACAATGCTCCAAGATCCCTGTAATCACAAAGCTCCATGCCCTTATCATCATAAATCTCCATGACGCATGTCATCAGAATGCTTCATGGCCTTCTCATCACAATGATCCATGCCCTTGCCATCACAATGCTCCATTACACCTGTCATAACAATGCTCCAGGACCCCTGCCATCACGATACTCCATGGCCTTGTCATCACAAGGCTCCAATACCCTTCTCATCGCAATGCCCCAAGAACACTGTAATCACAATGCTCTATGCCCCTTTTCATTTCAATGATCCATGAACCCTGTCATCACAATGCACCATGCCCATCATCATAATGCTTCATGCTATTGTCATCACAATAAAATCAAAATGCTCCATGACCTCTGTCATAACAATCCTCCAAACCCTTCTGATCACAATATTCCATAACACTTCTCATCACAATTACCCATGACGCTCGTCATCACAATTATCCATGGTCTTCTCATCACAATGTTCCATGACCTTTGTCATCACAATGCTCAATACACTTGTCATCAAAATTCTCCCTGACACTTGTTTTCTGTATGCTCCTTGAAACATGTCATGACAAGGCTCCATGACTTTTTCATCACAATTATCCATGTCCTTTTCATCACAATGCTTCAAGACCCCTGTAATCACAAAGCTCCATGCACTTGTCATCACAAAGCTCAATGACACATGTCATCAGAATGCTCCTTGGCCTTCTCCTCACAATGCTCCATTCCCTTGTCATCACAATGTGGCAAGACCCCTGTAATCAGAATTCTCCATGCCCCTTTTCTTCAGAATGCTCCATGAGACTTGTCATCACAAAGCTCCATGGTTTTCTCATCACAGTGCTCCAGGATCTTGTCATCACAGTGCTTCATGACCTTGTCATGAAAATTCTCAATGGCCCTTGTCATCATAATGCTCCAAGCCCTAGTCATCACAATGCTCCATTATATTTGTCATCACAATCATCCATTATATTTGGCATCACAATACTCCCTGCCATTGTCATCGCAATGGACCATGACATATGTCATCACAATTCTCCCTGACACCTGTCTTCACAATACTCCATGACCTTCTCATCACAATGCTCCATGCCCTGGTCATCACAATAAACCATGCCAACTGTCATCACAGTAATCACAGTAATCTATGAAACTAGTCAGACCAATGCTCCATGCCCCTGTCATCACAATGCTCCATGCACTTGTCATCACATTGCTTCATGACACCTGTCATCACAATGCTCTGTGACTCCAGTTCATAACATTTGTCATCACAATGGTACATGCCCGCGTCATCACAAGGCTCTCTGACCTTTGTAACCACAATGCTCCATGAACTTTTCATCACAATTCTCTGTGACCATTGTCAGCACAATGCTCCTTGTCTTTGTCAGAACAATGCTCCATGACAATTGTCATCACAATGTGCCACACACATTTCATCACAACGGTCCACAACATTGTCATTGCAATGTTCCATAAACCTTGTAATCACAATGGTCCATACACTTCTCATCAAAATGCTCTCTCACCAGGGATATCACAATGTTCCATTACTAGTCATCACAATACTCCCTCACCCCTGTAATCACAATGATCGATGACCCTGTCATCACAATGCTACATCCCCTTATCATCACAATGTTCCATGACCCCTGACTTCACAATGTTCCATAACGCCTGTCATCAAAATGCTCCATGAACCTTTTCATCACAAAGCGCCAAGACCCCTGACATCACAAAGTTCTATAACCCCTGCCATCAAAATGTTCCATTATACTTTTTAACAAATTGCTGCATGACCCGGTCATCAAAATGCTCCCTGCCCTTCTCATCACAATGCACCATGCCCTTGTCATCAAAATGCTCCATGACTTTTGTCATCACAAAGCTCCATAACCCTTGACATCACAGTGCTCCATGTCATTGTCATCACAATGCTCCATGAACCTTCTCATCACATTGCTCCATGCCATTGTCATCACAAAGCTCCATGACATTTGTCATCACAATGCTCGATGCCCTTCTCATCACAATGCTCCATGCCTTGGTCATTACAATCCTGCATGACACATGTATCACAGTATTCCGTGCCCGTGTCCTCACAATGCTCCATTACCCCTGTCATAACAATGCACCATGATCCTTGACATAACAATGTTCCACGGCTTAGTCATCACAAGGTTCCATGACACTTGTCCTCACAATGCTGAAGACCGCTGTAATCACAATTCTCCATGCCCCTGTCATCACAAAGCTCCATGACGCATGTCATCAGAATGTTCCATGGCATTCTCATCACAGTGCTCCATGCCCTTCTCATCACAATGCTCCATGCCCTTGTTATCACAATGCTCCATGTACCGTGTGATCACAATGTGCTTTGAATCCAGTCATCACAATGCTTCATGACCTTTGTCATCACAGTGGTCCATGCCCTCTTTATCAACAGTCTCTGTGACCTTTTTAACCACAATGCTCCATGAACTTTTCATCACAATGCTCTTTGACACTTGTCATCACAATGCTGTATGCCTTTCTCAGCACAATGCTCCATGACCCTTGTCATCACAATGCTCCATGCACATGTCAGCACAATGTACCATGAAACATGTCATCACAATGTTCCGTGACTCCAGTCATCACAATGCTTCATAACATTTGTCATCACAATGGTCCATGCCCGCATCATCACAAGGCTCTGTGACCTTTGTAACCACAATGCTCCATGAACATTTCATCACAATTCTCGGTGACACTTGTCATCTCAATGCTCCATGTCTTTGTCAGAACAATGCTCCATGACCATTGTCATCACAGTGTGCCATGCACATTTCATCACAGCGGTCCACAATCTTGTCATTGCAATGCTCCATAAAACTTGTAATCACAATGCTCCATGCACTTCTCATCAAAATGCTCTCTCAGCAGAGATATCACAATGTTCCATCACTAGTCATCACAATACTCCCTCACCCCTGTAAACACAATGTTCCATGACCTTGTCATCACACTGCTACATCCCCTTATCATCACAATGTTCCATGACCGCTGTCATCAAAATGCTCCATGACCCTTTTCATCCCAAAGCTCCAAGACCCCTGACATCAAAATGTTCTATAACCCCTGCCATCAAAATATTCCATTACACTTTTCATCAAATTGCTGCATGACCCGGTCATCAAAATGCTCCCTGTCCTTCTCATCACAAGGCACCATGCCCTTGTCATCAAAATGCTCCTGGACTTGTCATCAAAAAGCTACATGACACTTGGCATCACAATGCTCCATGTCATTGTCATCAAAATGCTCCATGAACACACTCATAATATTGCTCAATGCCCTTGTCATCACAAAGCTCCATGACACTTGTCATCACAATGCTCGATGCCCTTCTCATCACAATGCTCCATGCCCTTTTCCTTACAATCCTGCATGACCCATGTATCATAGTGTTCCGTACCCTTGTCATCACAATGCTCCATGCCCACTCTCATCACAATAATCCATGAAACATTTCAGTCCAATGTTCCATGCCCTTCTCATCACAATGCTTCATTACCCCTGTCATAACAATGCACCATGACCACTGCAATCAAAATGTTCCACGGCCTAGACATCACAAGTTTCCATGACACTTGTCATCACAATGCTGAAGACCCCTGTAATCACAATGCTCCACGCCCTTCTCATCACAAAGCTCCATGACGCATGTCATCAGAATGTTCCATGGCCTTTTCATCACAATGCTCCATGCCCTTGTCTTCACAATGCACCTACACGCCTGTACACACAGTCCTCCATGCCCCTTTTCATCTCAATGCTCCATGAACTCTGTCATCACAAAACACCATGCCCATCATCATAATTCTTCAGGCTATTGTCATCACAATGAAATCAATATTCTCCATGATCTCTGTCATCATAATGCTCCAAACCCTTGTGATCACAATGTCCCATAACACTTACCTTCACATCACCCCATGACGCACATCATCACAATTATCCATGGTCTTCTCATCACAATGCTCCATGATCTTTGTCATCACAATGCTCAATACACTTGTCATCACAATGCTCCCTGACACTTGTCGTCAGTATGCTCCTTGAACCCTGTCATGACAAGGCTCCATGCCTTTTTCATCACAATAATCCATGCCCTTTTCATCACAGTGCTCCAAGATCCTTGTAATCACAATGCTCCATGCCCTTGTCATCAAAAAGCTCCATGACGCATGTCATCAGAATGCTTCATGGCCTTCTCATCACATTGCTCCATGCCTTTGTCATCACAATGCTCCAAGGCCCCTGTAATCACAATGCTCCATGACCCTTTTCATCAGAATGTTCCATGAGACTTGTCATCACAAGTCTCCAAGGCCTTCTCATGACAATGCTCCAGGACCCTGTCATCACCATGCTCCATTCCCTTGTCATCACAATGCTCCATGACCCCTGTCATCACAATAATCCATGAGCATTTTCAGCCGAATGCTCCACGACCTACACATCACAATGCTCCATGGCCAATATCATCACAATGCTCGATGACCACTGTCATCACAACAATCCATGACACCTGAAAACACAATGATCCGGGACTCTTGTCATCACATTGCTCCATTCCGTAGTCATCACAATTCTCCATGACCCTTGTCATCACAACACTCCATGAACATTTTCAGCCCAGTGCTCCATGACCCTTGTCATCACAATGATCCTTGCACTTGTCATCCCAATGCTCCTTGACCCCTGTATTCACAATGCTCCGTGACCCTTGTCATCACAGTGCTCCATGACACATGTCATCACAATGCTCCATGCCTTTGTCAGCAAAATGCTACATGACCTTGTCATTACAAACTCTATGCGCTTGTCATCACAATACTCCATATCCATTGTCATCACAATCCTCCAAGAAACTTGGGATCAGATTGCTTCATGCCCTTCTCATCACAAAGCTCCATGTTCCTTGAAATCAAAATGATCCATGACCTCTGTCATCACAATGCTCCAAACCCTTGTGATCACAGTGTTCCATAACACTTGTCATCACAACGCTCCATGATGCCTGTCATCACAATACTCCATGCCCTTTTCATCACAATGCTCCATGACCTTTGTCATCACAATTCTCAATACACTTGTCATCACAGTGCTCCCTGACACTTGTCATCAGAATGCTCCTTGAACCCTGTCATGAAAAGGCTCCATGCCTTTTTCATCACAATGCCCCATGCCGTTTTCATCACAATGCTCCATGCCATTGTCATCAAAATACTCCACAAGCTTGTCGTCAGAATGCTCCATGACCCTTGTCATCACAATTCTCCATGCACTTGTCAGCACAATGCTCCCTGTCACTTGTCATCACAATGCTCCAAGCCATTGTCATCACAATGCTCCATTACCTTTGTCATCAGAATCCTCCATGACACTTGGCATCACAATGCTCCATGCCATTGTCATCACAATGGGCCAATACATATGTCATCACAATGCTCCCTGACACCTCTCTTCACAATACTGCATGACCTGGTCATCACAATGCTCCATGCCCTTGTCATCACTATGTGCCATTCCAACTGTCATCGCAATAATACATGAAACTTATTAGAACAATGTTTCATGCCCTTGTCATCACAATGATCCATGTCCTTGCCATCACAATGCACCATTACCACAGTCATAACAATGCTCCATGACCCCTGCCATCACGATGTTCCATGGCCTTGTCAACACAAAGCTCCATGACCCTTCTCATCACAATGCTCCAAGAAACCTGTAATCACAATGCTCTATGCCCCTTTCCATCTCAATGATCCATGTACCCTGTCATCACAATGCACCATGCCCATCATCATAATGCTTCATGCTGTTGTCATCAAAATGAAATAAAAATGCTCCATGTCCTCTGTCATAACAATGCTCCAAACCCTTGTGATCACAATATTCCATAACACTTGTCATCACAATGCCCCATGACGCTCGTCATCACAATTATCAATGGCCTTCTCATCACAATGCTCCATGACCCCTGTCATCACAACACTCCATGAACATTTTCAGCCAAGTGCTCCATGACACTTGTCATCAAAATGATCCAAGCCCTTGGCATCCCAATGCTCCATGACCCCTGTATTCACAATGCTCCGTGATGCTTGTCATCACAGTGCTCCATGACACGTCATCACAATGCTCCATGCCTTTGTCAGCAAAATGCTACATGACCTTGTCTTTACAATGCTCTATGTGCTTGTCATCACAATACTCCATTACCATTATCATCACAATCCTCCATGAACCTTGGGATCACATTGCTTCATTCCCTTGTCATCACAATGCTCCATGCATCTTGAAATCAAAATGATCCATGACCTCTGTCATCACAGTGCTCCAAACCCTTGTGATCACAATTTTCCATAACACTTGTCATCACAACGCTCCATGATGACTGTCATCACAATACTCCATGCCCTTTTCATCACAATGCTCCATGACCATTGTCATCACACTTCTCAATACACTTGTCATCACAATGCTCCCTGACACTTGTCGTCAGAAAGCTCCTTGAACCCTGTCACGAAAAGGCTCCATGCCTTTTTCATCACAAAGCCCCATGCCATTTTCATCTCAATGCTCCATGCCACTGTCATCAAAATACTCCACAAGCTTGTCATCAGAATGCTCCATGACCCTTGTCATCACAATTCTCCATGCACTTCTCAGCACAATGCTCCCTGACCCTTGTCATCACAGTGCTCCAAGCCATTGGCATCACAATGCTCCATTACATTTGTCATCAGAATCCTCCATGACACTTGTCATCACAATGCTCCATGCCATTGTCATCACATTGGGCCATTACATATGTCATCACAATGCTGCCTGACACCTCTCTTCACAATATTGCATGACATGGTCAACGAAATTCTCCATGCGCTTGTCATCACAATGCGCCATTTCAACTGTCATCACAATAATACATGAAACTTATTAGACCAATGCTCCATTCCCTTGTCATCACAAAGCTCCATGCCCTTGTTATCACAGTGTTCCAAGACTCCTGTAATCAGAAAGCTCCATGCCCCTTTTCATCAGTATGCTCCATGAGACTTGTCATCACAAGGCTCCATGGTTTTCTCATCACAGTGCTCCAGGACCTTGTCATCACAATGCTTCACGACCTTGTCATGAAAATTCTCAATGGCCCTTGTCATCATAATGCTCCAAGCCCTAGTCATCACAATGCTCCATTATATGTGTCATCACAATCCTCCATTATATTTGGCTTCACAATGATCCCTGCCATTGTCATCGCAATGGACAATGACATATGTCATCACAATGCTCCCTGACACCTGTCTTCACAATACTCCATGACCTTCTAATCACAATGCTCCATGCCCTTGTCATCACAATGCACCATGTCCACTGTCATCACATTAATCTATGAAACTTGTCAGACCAATGTTCCATGCCCGTGTCATCACAATGCTCCACGTCCCTTGTCATCAAAATGCTCCATGACCCCTGCCATCACAACGCTCCCTGACTCCACTCATCACAATGCTTCATAACGTTTGTCACCACAACGGTCCATTCCCGCCTCATCACAAGGCTCTGTGACCTTTGTAACCCCAATGCTCCATGAACTTTTCATCCCAATGCTCTGTGACCCTTGTCATCACAATGCTCCATGTCTATGTCAGAACAATGCTCCATGACCCTAGTCATCACAATATGCCATGCGCTTTTCATCACAATGATCCACAACCTTGTCATCGCTATGCTCCATATACCTGGTAATCACAATGTTCCATGCACTTCTCATCCAAATGCTGTCTCACATGAGATATCACAATGTTCCATCACTAGTCATCACAATCCTCCCTCACCCCTGTTATCACAATGTTCCATGACCCCTGTCATCACAATGCTACATCCCCTTATCAGCACAATGTTCCACGACCCCTGACATCACAATGTTCCATAACCCCTGTCATCAAAATGCTCCATGACCCATTTCATCCCAAAGCTCCATGACCCCTGGCATCACAATGTTCTATAACCCCTGTCAACAAAATGTTCCATTACACTTTTCATCAAATTGCTGCATGACCCTGTCATCAAAATGTTCCCTGCCCTTCTCATCACAATGCACCACACCCTTGTCATCAAAATGCTCCATGACCTTTGTCATCACAAAGCTCCATGACCCTTGGCATCACAATGCTCCATGCCATTGTCATCACAATGCTCCATGAAACCCCTCATCATATTGCTCCATGCCCTTGTCATCACACATCTCGATGACACTTTTCATCAAAATGCTCCATGCCCACTCTCATCACAATAATCCATGAAACATTTCAGACAAATGCTCAATGCCCTTCTCATCACAATGCTCCATTACTTCTGTCATAACAATGCTCCATGACCACTGCCATCACAATGTTCCACGGCCTTGTCATCACAAGGCTCCATGACCCTTCTCATCACAATGCTCCAAGACCCCTGTAATCACAATGCTCCTTGCCATTTTCATCACAAATCTCCATGACACATGCCATCAGAATGTTCCATTTCCTTCTCATCACAATGCTCCATGCCCTTGTCATGACAATGCTCCAAGACCCCTGTAATCACAATGCTCCATGCTCCTTTTCATCTCAATGCTACATGAAGCCTGTCATCAAAATGCACCATGCGCATCATCATAATGCTACAGGCTATTGTCATCACAATGAAATCAAAATTATCCATGACCACTGTCATCATAATGCTCCAAAACCTTGTGATCACAATGTTCCATAACACTTATCATCACAACACCCTATGACGCTCATCATCACAATTATTCATGGTCTTCTCATCACAATGCTCCCTGACCCTTGTAATCACAATGCTCCAAGCCATTGTCATCACAATTCTCCATTACCTTTGTCATCAGAATCCTCCATGAAAATTGGCATCACAATGCTCCATGCCATTGTCATCACAATGGGCCATTACATATGTCATCACAGTGCTCCCTGACACCTCTCTTCACAATACTGCAAGACCTGGTCATCACAATGCTCCATGCCCTTGTCATCACAATGCGCCATTCCAGCTGTCATCGCAATATTCCATGAAACTTATTAGACCAATGCTCCATGCCCTTGTCATCACAGTGCTCCATGCCCTTGTTATCACAATATTCCATGACCCCTGTCATCACAAAGCTCCGTGACTCCAGTTATCACAATGCTCCATGAACTTTGTCATCACAATGGTCCATGCCCTCATTATCAACAGTCTCTGTGACCTTTTTAAGCACAATGCTCCATGAACATTTCATGACAATGCTCTTTGACCCTTGTCATCACAATGCTCTATGCCTTTCGCAGCACAATGCTCCATGCCCTTTTCACCGCACTGCTCCATGACCCCTTTCATCACAATGCTCCGTGACTCCAGTAATCACAATTCTTCATAACATATTTTATAACAAGGTTCGATGCCCGCATCAATAAAAGGCTCTCTTACCTTTGTAACCACAATGCTCCATGAACTTTTCATCACAATGCTCCGTGACCCTTGTCATCACAATGCTCCATGCCTTTGTCATAAAAATGCTCCATGACCCTTGTCCTCACAATATGCCATGCGCTTTTCATCCCAACTGTCCACAAATTTGTCACCGCAATGCTCCATAAACATTGTAATCACAATGCTCCATGCCTTTCTCATCTCAATGCTCCATTACCCCTGTCGTAACAATGCTCCATGACCCCTGCCATCACAATGTTCCACGGCCTTGTCATCACAATGCTCCATGCCCTTGTTATCACAATGTTCCAAAACCCCTGTATTCAGAATGTTCCATGCCCCTTTTGATCAGTATGCTCTATGTGATTTGTCATCACAAGTCTCCATGGTTTTCTAATCATAATGCTCCAGGACCTTGTCATCACAATGCTTCATGACGTTTTCATGAAAATTCTCAATGGCCCTTGTTATCAAAATGATCCAAGCCCTAGTCATCACAGTGCTCCATTTTATTTGTCATCGCAATCCTCCATTACATTTGGCATCACAATGCTCCATGCCATTGTCATCGCAATGGACCATGACATATGTCATCACAATGCTCCCTGACACCTGTCTTCACAATACTCCATGCCCTTGTCATCACAATGCTCCATGCTCTTGTCATCACAATGCAACATGTCCACTGTCATCACAATAATCTAGGAAACTTGTCAGACCAATGCCCCATGCCCCTGTCATCACAATGCTCCATGCCATTGTCATCACAATGCTCCATGACACCTGTCATCACAATGCTCCGTGACCCAAGTCATCACAGTGATTCATAAGATTTGTCATCAAAACGGTCCATGCCCGCCTCATCAAAAGGCTCTGTGACCTTTGTAACCAAAATGCTCCATGAACTTTTCATCACAATGCTCCGTGACCCTTGTCATCACAATGCTCCATGCCTTTGTCAGAACAATGTTCCATGACCCTTTTCATCACAATGTGCCACGCACTTTTCATCACAATGATCCACAACCTTGTCATCACTCTGCTCCATAAAACTTGTAATCACAATGCTCCATGCACTTCTCATCAAAATGCTCTCTCACCTGAGATATCACAATGTTCCATCATTAGTCATCACAATCCTCCCTCAACCCTGTAATCGCAATGTTCCATGACCCCTGACATCACAATATTCCATGACAACTGTCATCAAAATGCTCCATGACACATTTCATCCCAAAGCTCCATGACCCATGGCATCACAATGTTCTGTAACCCCTGTCATCAAAATGTTCCATTACACTTTTCATCAAATTGCTGCATGACCCCGTCATCAAAATCCTCCCTCTCCTTCTCATCACAATGCACCACACGCTTGTCATCAAAATGCTCCATGACCGTTGTTATCACAAAGCTCCATGACCCTTGGCATCACAATGCTCCATGTCATTGTCATCACAATGCTCCATGAACCCTCTCATCCCATTGTTCCATGTCCTTGTCATCACAAAGCTCCATGACAGTTGTCATCACAATTCTCGATGCCCTTCTCATCAAAATGCTCCATGTCCTTTTCATCACAAGCCTCCATGTCCCATGTATCAAAGGGTTCCATGCACTTGTCATCAGAATGCTCCATGCCCACTCTCATCACAATAATCCATGAAACATTTCAGGCCAATGCTCAATGCCCTTCTCATAACAATCATCCATTACCTCTGTCATAACAATGCTCCATGATCCCTGCCATCACAGTGTTCCACGGCCTTGTCATCACAAGGCTCCATGACCCTTGTCATCACAATGCTCCCAGACCCCTGTAATCACAATGTTCCATGCCCATTTCATCACAAAGCTCCATGACACATGTCATCAGAATGTTCCATGGCTTTCTCATCACAATGCTCCATGCCCTTGTCATCACAGTGCTCCAAGACCCCTGTAATCACAATGCACCATGCCCCTTTGCATCTCAATGCTCCACGAACCCTGTCATCACAATGCACCATGCCTATCATCATAATGCTTCAGGCTATTGTCATCACAATGAAATCAAAATTCTCCATGACCTCTGTCATCATAATGCTCCAAACCCTTGTGATCACAATGTTCCATAACTCTTATGATCACAACACCCCATGACGATCACCATCACAATTTTCCATGGTCTTCTCATCACAATGCTCCATGACCTTTGTCATCACAATGCTCAATACATGTGTCATCACAATGCTCCCTGAAATTTGTCGTCAGTATGCTCCTTGAACCCTGTCAGGAAAAGGCTCCATGCCTTTTTCATCACAGTGCCTCATGCCGTTTTCATCACAATGCTCCATGCCATTGTCATCAAAATACTCCACAAGCTTGTCATCAGAATGCTCCATGACCCTTGTCATCACATTTCTCCATGCACTTGTCAGCACAATGCTCCCTGACCCTTGTCATCACAATGCTCCAAGCCATTGTCATCACAATGCTCCATAAACCTTGTCATCAGAATGCTCCATGAACTTCTCATCAAAATGCTCTCTCACCACAGATATCACAATGTTACATCACTATTCGTCACAATACTCCCTCAACCCTGTTATCACAATGTTCCATGACTCCTGTCATCACAGTGGTACCTGCACTTATCATCACAATGTTTGATGACCACTGACATCACAATATTCCAAAACCCCTGTCATCAAAATGTTCCATGACCCTTTTCATCAAATTGCTCCATGAACCTGTCATCACAATGCTCCATTACCCCTCTCATAACAGTGCTCCATGACCCCTGCCATCACGATGTTCTGTGGCCTTGTCATCACAAGGCTTCATGATCCTTCTCATCACAATGCTCCAAGACGCCTTTAATCACAATGCTCTATGCCCCTTTTCATCTCAATGCTCCATGAACCCTGTCATCACAATTCACCATGCCCATTATCATAATGCTTCATGCTATTGTCATCACAATGAAATCAAAATGCTCCATGACATCTGTCATAACAATGCTCCAATCCCTTGTGATCACAATATTCCATAACACTTGTCATCACAGTGCCCCGTGACGCCTGTCATCACAATTATCCATGGTCTTCTCATCACAAAGCTCCATGACCTTTGTCATCACAATGCTCAATACACTTGCCATCAAAATGCTCCCTGAAACTTGTTGTCTGTATGCTCCTTGAACCCTGTCATGACAAGGCTCCATGCCTTTTTCATCACAATGATCCATGCCCTTTTCCTCACAATGCTCCAAGACCCCTTGAAACACAATGCTCCATGCCCTTGTCATCACAAAGCTCAATGAAACATGTCTTCATAATGCTCCTTGGCCTTCCCCTCACAATGCTCAATGCCCATGTCATCACAATGTTCCAAGACCACTGTAATCACAATGCTCCATGCCCCTCTTCATCAGTATGCTCCCTGAGATTTGTCATCACAAGTCTCTATGCATTTCTCATCACAATGCTCCAGGACCTTGTCATTACAATTCTTCACGACATTGTTCTGAAAATTCTCAATGGCCCTTGTCATCATAATGATCCAAGCCCTAGTCATCACAATGCTCCATTTTATTTCTCATCAAAATCCTCCATTACATTTGGCATCACAATGCTCCATGCCATAGTCATTGCAATGGACCATGACATATGTCATCACAATGCTCCCTGACACCTGTCTTCACAATACTATATGACTTTCTCTTCGCAATGATCCATGCCATTTCATCACAATGCACCATGTCCACTGTCATCACAATAATCTTTGAAACTTGTCAGACCAGTGCTCCATGCCCCTGTAACCACAATGCTCCATGCCCTTTTCATCACAATGCTCCATGACCACTATCATCACAATGCTCCGTGACTCCAGTCATCACAATGCTTCATAACGTATGTCATCAAAACGGTCCATGCCCATGTCATCACAAGGCTCTGTGACCTTTGTAACCACAATGCTCCATGAACTTTTCATCACAATGCTCCGTGACCCTTGTCATCACAATGTGCCATGTGCTTTTCATCACATCGGTCCACAACCTTTTCATCGCTGTGCTCCATATACCTTATAATCACAATGGTCCATGCACTTCTCATCAAAATGCTCTCTCACATGAGATATCACAATGTTCCATCACTAGTCATCACAATACTCCCTCACCCCTGGAATTACAATGTTCCATGACCCTGTCATCACAATGCTACAACACATTATCATCACAATGTGCCATGACCCCTGACATCACAATGTTCCATAAACCCTGTCATCAAAATGCTCCATGACCCTTGTCATCACAATTCTCCATGCACTTGTCAACACAATGCTCCCTGACCCTTGTCATCACAATGTTCCAAGCCATTGTCATCACTATGCTCCATTACCTTTGTCATCAGAGTCCCCCATGACACTTGGCATCACAATGCTCCATGCTATTGTCATCACAATGGGTCATAACATATGTCATCACAGTGCTCCCTGACACCTGTCTTCACAATACTGCATGACCTGGTCTTCACAATGCTCCATGCCTTTGTCATCACAATGCGCTATTCAAACTGTCATCGCAATAATCCATGAAAATTATTAGACCAATGCTCCATGCCCTTGTTATCACAATGCTCCATGACCCCTGTCATCACAATGCTCCGTGACTCCAGTCATCACAATGCTTCATGACCTTTGTCATCACAATGGTCCATGCCCTCGTCATCAACAGTCTCTGTGACCTTTTTAACCACAATGCTCCATGAAGTTTTCATCACAATGCTCTTTGACCCTTGTCATCACAATGCTCTATGCCTTTCTCAGCACAATGCTCCATGACCCTTGTCATCACAAAGCTCCATGCACTTGTCAGCACAATGCTCCATGACACATGTCCTCACAATGCACCATGCGTTTGTCATCACAGTGCTCCACAATCTTGTCATCACAATGCTCCATAAACCTTGTCATCACTATGCTCCATTCACTTCTCATCAGAATGCTCTCTCACCACGGATATCACAATGTTACATCACTATTCGACACAATACTCCCTCACCCCTGTCATCACAATGTTCCATGACTCCTGTCATCACAATGCTACATGAACTTCTCATCACAATGCACAACGCCCTTTTCGTCAAAATGCTCCATGACCTTTGTCATCACAAATATCCATGACCCTTGGCATCACATTGCTCCATGCCCTTGTCAACACTAAGCTTCATGACACATGTCATCAGAATGCTCCATGGACTTCTCATCACAATGCTCCATGACCTTTGTCATCACAATGCTCAATACACTTGTCATCAATATGCTCCCTGACACTTGTTATCTGTATGCTGCTTGAACCCTGTCATGACAAGGCTCCATGCATTTTTCATCACCGTGATCCATGCCCTTTTCATCACAATGCTCCAAGACCCGTGTAATCACAATGCTCCATGCGCTTGTCATCACAAACTCAATGACGCATGTCCTCAGAATCCTCCTTGGCCTTCTCTTCACAATGCTCCATGCCCTTGTCATCACAATGTTCCAAGACCCCTGTAATCACAATGGTCCATGCCCCTTTTCATCAGTGTGCTATATGAGAATTGTCATCACAAGGCTCCATGGATTTCTCATCACAATGCTCCAGGACCTTGTCTTCACAATGCTTCACGACCTTGTCATGAAAATTCTCAATGGCCCTTGTCATCATAGTGCTCCAAGCCCTAGTCATCACAATGCTCCATTTTATTTGTCATCACAATCCTCCATTACATTTGGCATCACAATGCTCCATGCCATTGTCATCGCAATGGACCATGACATATGTCATCACAATGCTCCCTGACACCTGTCTTCACAATAATCCATGACCTTCTCATAACCATGATCCATGCCCTTGTCATCACAATGCACCATGTCCACTGTCATCACAATAATCTATGAAACTTGTCAGACCAGTGCTCCATGCCCCTGTCATCACAGTGATCCATGCCCTTGTAATCACAATGCTCCATGACCCCTATCATCACAATGCTCCGTGACTCCAGTCATCACAATGCTTCATAACGTTTGTCATCAAAACGGTCCATGCCCGCATCATCACAAGGCTCTGTGACCGTTGTAACCACACTGCTCCATGAAAGTTTCATCACAATGCTCCGTGACCCTTGTCATCACAATGCTCCATGCCTTTGTAAGAACAATGCTCCATGCCCCTTTTCATCACAATGTGCCACGTGCTTTTCATCACATCGGTCCACAACCTTGTCATCGCTATGCTCCATAAAACTTATAATCACAATGCTCCATGCACGTTAATCCAAATGCTCTCTCACCAGAGATATCACAATGTTCCACCACTAGTCATCACAATACTCCCTCACCCCTGTATTCATAATATTCCATGACCCCCGTCATCACAATGCTACATACCCTTATCATCAAAATGTTCCATGAACCCTGACATCACAATGTTCCATAACACCTGCCCTCAAAATATTCCTTTACACTTTTAATCATATTGCTGCATGAACCTGTAATCAAAATGCTCCCTGCCATTCTCATCACAATGCACCACACACTTGTCATCGAAATGCTCCCTGTTATTTGTCATCACAAAACTCCATGACACTTGGCATCACAATGCTCAATGTCATTGTCATCACAATGCTCCATGAACACTCTCATCACATTGTTCCATGCCCTTGTCATCACAAAGATCCATGACACTTGTCATCAAAATGCTCGATGCCTTTCTCATCACAATGCTCCATGCCATTGTCATTACAATCCTCCATGAACCATGTATCACAGTGTTCCGTGCCCTTGTTCCCAATGCTCCATGCCCACTCTCATCACAAAAATCCATGAGACATTTTAAACCAAAGCTCAATGCCCTTCTCATCACAATGCTCCATTACCTCTGTCATAACAATGCTCCATGACACCTGCCATCACAGTGTTCAATGACATGTCATCACAAGGCTCCATGACCCTTGTCATCACAATGTTCCAAGACCCCTGTAATCACAATGCTCCATGCCCTTGTCATCACAGTGCAACATGACGCATGACATCACAATGTTCCATGGCCTTCTCATCACAATGCTCCATGCCCTTGTCATGACAATGCTCCAAGACCCCTGTAATCACAATGCTCCATGCCCCTTTTCATCTCAATGCTCCATCAACCCTGTCATCATAATGCACCATGCCCATCATCATCATGTTTCAGGCTATTGTCATCACAATGAAATCAAAATTCTCCATGACCTCTGTCATCATAATGCTCCAAACCCTTGTGATCACAATGTTCCATAACACTTATCATCACAACACCCCATGACACTCATCATCACAATTATCCATGTTCTTCTCATCACAATGCTCCATGACATTTGTCATCAAATGCTCAATACACTTGTCATCACAATGCTCCCTGTCACTTGTCTTCAGTATGCTTCTTGAACCCTGTCATGACAAGTATCTATGCCTTTTTCATCACAATGATACATGCCCTTTTCATCACAGTGCATCAAGACACCTGTAATCACAATGCTCCACGACCTACTCATCAAAATGCTCCATGGCCAATATCATCACAATGCTCCATGACCACTGTCATCACAACATTCCATGACAACTGACAACACAATGATCCGGGACTCCTGTCATCACAATGCTCCATGCCCTTGTCATCACAATGCTTCATTCCAACTGTCATAGCAATAATCCATGAATCTTATTAGACAAATGCTCCATGCCCTTGTAATCACAATGCTCAATGCCCTTGTTATCACAATGCTCCATGACCACTGTCATCATAATACTCCATGAACTTTTTCAGCCCAATGCTCCATGACCCTTGTCATCACAATGATCTTTGCCCTTCTCATCCCAATGCTCCATGACACCTTTCACCACAATGCTCCATGCCTTTGTCAGCAAAATGCTACATGACATTTTCATTACAATGCTCTATGGGCTTGTCATCACAATACTCCATTACCATTGTCATCACACTCCTCCATGAACCTTGGGATCACATTGCTTCATGCCCTTGTCATCACAATGCTCCATGCTCCTTGAAATCAAAATGATCCATGACCTCTGTCATCACAATGCTCCAAACCCTTGTGATCACAATGTTCCATAACACTTGTCATCACAACGCTCCATGATGCCTGTCATCACAATACTCCATGCCGTTTTCATCACAGTGCTCCATGACCTTTCTCATCACAATGCTCTGTACACTTGTCATCACAATGCTCCCTGACACTTGTCGTCAGAATGCTCCTGGAACCCTGTCACAAAAACGCTCCATGCCTTTTTCATCACAATGCCCCATGCCGTTTTCATCACAGTGCTCCATGCCATTGTCATCAAAATACTCCACAAGCTTGTCATCAGAATGCTCCATGACCCTTGTCATCACAATTCTCCATGCACTTGTCAGCACAATGCTCCCTGACCCTTGTCATCACAATGCTCCAAGCCATTGTCATCACAATGCTCCATTACCTTTCTCATCAGAATCCTCCATGATACTTGGCATCACAATGCTCCATGCCATTGTCATCACAATGGGCCATTACATATGTCATCACAATGCTCCCTGACACCTCTCTTCACAATACTGCATGACCTGGTCATCACAATGCTCCATGAACTTGTCATCACAATGTGCCATTCCAACTGTCATCGCAATATTCCATGAAAATTATTAGACCAATGTTCCATGCCCTTGTCATCACTATGCTCGATGCCCTTGTTATCACAATGTTCCAAGAACCCTGTAATCAGAATTCTCCTTGCCGCTTTTTATCAGTATGCTCCATGAGACTTGTCATCACAAGGCTCCATGGTTTTCTCATCACAATGCTCCAGGACCTTTTCATCACAATGCTTCACGACCTTGTCATGAAAATTCTCAATGGCCCTTGTCATCATAATTCTCCAAGCCCTAGTCATCACAATGCTCCATTACCCCTGTCATAACAATGCTCCATAACACCTGCCATCACAATGTTCCACGTCATTGTCATCACAAGGTTCCATGACACTTGTAATCACAATGCTCCAAGAGCCCTTTAATCACAATGCTCCATGCCCTTGTCATCACAAAGCTCCATGACACATGTCATCAGAATGTTCGATGGCCTTCTCATCAAAATGCTCCATGCCCTTGTCATTACAATGCTCCCTGACCCTTGTCATCACAATGCTCCAAGCCATTGTCATCACCATGCTCCATTACCTTTGTCATCAGAATCCTCCATGACACTTGGCATCACAATGCTCTATGCCATTGTCATCACAATGGGCATTACAAATGTCAACGCAATGCTCCCTGACACCAGCCTTCACAATACTGCATGACCTGGTCATCACAATGCTCCATGCCCTTGTCACCACTATGCGCCATTCCAAATGTCATCGCAATAATCCATGAAACTTATTAGACCAAAGCTCCATGCCTTTGTCATCACAATGCTCCATGCCCTTGTTATCACAAAGCTCCATGTCCCCTGTCATCACAATGCTCTGTGACTCCAGTTATCAGAATGCTTCATGATCTTTGTCATCACAGTGGTCCATGCCCTCATCATCAACAGTCTCTTTGACCTTTTTAACCACAATGCTACATGAACTTTTCATCAAAATGCTCTTTGACCCTTGTCATCACAATGCTCCATTACCCCTGTCATAACAATGCTCCATTACCACTGCCATCACGATGTTCCATGGCCTTGTCTTCACAAGGCTCCATGACCCTTCTCATCACAGTGCTCCAAGAACACTGTAATCACAATGCTCTATGCCCCTTTTCATCTCAGTGATCCATGAACCCTGTCATAATCATGCTTCATGCAATTGTCATCACAATGAAATCAAAATGCTCCATGACCTCTGTCATAACAATGCTCCAAACCCTTGTGATCACAATATTCCATAATACTTGTCATCACAATGCCCCATGTCGCTCATCATCACAATTATCCATGGTCTTCTCATCTCAATGCTCCATGACCTTTGTCATCACAATGTTCAATACACTTGTCATCAAAATGGTCCCTGACACTTGTTATCTGTATGATCCTTGAACCCTGTCAGGACAAGGCTCCATGCATTTTTCATCACAATGATCCATGCACTTTTCCTCACAATGCTCCAAGACCCCTCTAATCACAATGCTCCATGCCCTTGTCATCACAAAGCTCAATGATGCATGTCTTCAGAATGCTCATTGGCCTTCTCCTCACAATGCTCCATGCCAAAGTCATCACAATGTTCAAAGACCCCTGTAATCACAATGGTCCATGCCCTGTTTAATCAGTATGCTCCATGAGATTTGTCATCACAAGGCTCCATGGTATTCTCATCACAATGCTCCAGGACATTGTCATCACAATGCTTCAAGACTTGTCCTGATAATTCTCACTGGCACTTGTCATCATAATGCTCTAAGCCCCAGTCATCAAAATGCTCCATTTTATTTGTCATCACAATCTTCCATTATATTTGGCATCCAATGCTCCCTGACATTGTCATCGTAATGGACCGTGAAATATGTCATCACAATGCTCCGACACCTGTCATCACAATACACCATGCACTTTTCACCACAATGCTCCATGACCTTTGTCATCACAATTCTCAATACACTTGTCATCACAATGCTCCCTGAAACTTGTCGTCAGAACGCTCCTTGAAACCTGTCACAAAAAATCTCCATGCATTTTTCATCACAATGCCCCATGCCGTTTTCTTCACAATGCTCCATGCCATTGTCATCAAAATACTCCACCAGCTTGTCATTAGAATGCTCCATGACCATTGCCATCATAATTCCCCATGCACTGGTCAGCACAATGCTCCATGCCATTGTCATCACAATGCTCCATTACCTTTGTCATCAGAATCCTCCATGACACTTGGCATCACAGTGCTCGATGCCATTGTCATCACAATGGGCCATTACATATGTCATCACAATGCTCCCTGAAACCTGACTTCACAATACTGCATGACCTGGTCATCACAATGCTCCATGCCCTTCTTATCACAATTCTCCATGACCCCAGTCATCACAATGCTCCGTGACTCCAGTCATCACAATGCTTCATGACCTTTTTCATGACAATGGTCCATGCCCTCTTCATCAATAGTCTCTCTGACCATTTTAAACACGTTGCTCCATGAACTTTTCATCACAATGCTGTTTGACCCTTGTCATCACAATGCTCTATGCCTTTCTCAGCACAATGCTCCATGACCCTTGTCATCACAATGCTCCATGCGCTTGTCAGCACAATGCTCCATGACACATGTCATCAAAATGCACCATGCACTTGTCGTCACAGTGCTCCACAAACTTGTCATCACAATGCTCCATAAACATTGTCATCATAATGCTCCATGCACTTCTCATCAAAATGCTCTCTCACCAATGATATAACAATGCTACCTCACTATTTGTCACAATACTCCCTCACACCTGTCATCACAATGTTCCATGACTCCTGTCATCACAATGCTACATGCACTTATCATCACAATGTTCGATGACCCCTGACATCACAATGTTCCATAAAACCTTTCATCAAAATATTCCATGACAATTTTCATCAAATTGCTCCATTACCCTGTCATCAGAATGCTCCCTGCCCTTCTCCTCACAATGCACAACGCCCTTGCCATCAAAATGCTCCATGACTTTTGTCATCACAAAGATCCATGACCCTTGGCATCACAATGCTCCATGTCATTCTCATCACATTGCTCCATGCACTTGTCTTCACAAAGCCCCATGACACATGTCATCAGAATGCTCCATGGCCTTCTCATCAAAATGCTCCATGCACTTGCCATCACATAGCTCCATTACACCTGTGATAACAATTCTCCATGACCCCTGCCATCACGATGTTCCATGGCCTTGTCTTCACAATGATCAATACACTTGTCATCAATATGCTCCCTGACACTTGTTGTCTGTATGCTCCTTGAACCCTGTCATGACAAGGCTCCATGCCTTTTTCATCACTATGATCCATGCACTTTTCATCACAATGCTCCCAGACCCCTGTAATCAAAATGCTCCATGCCCATGTCATCACAAAGCTCAATGACACATATCTTTAGAATGCTCCTTGGCCTTCACCTCACAATGCTCCATGCCCATGTCATCACAAAGATCAAAGACCCCTGTAATCACAATGGTCCATGCCCTTTTTCATCAGTATGCTCCATGAGATTTGTCATCACAAGGCTCCATGGTATTCTCATCACAATGCTCCAAGACATTGTCATCACAGTGCTTCATGACTTGTCCTGAAAATTCTCAATGGCCCTTGTCATCATAATGTTCCAAGCCCCAGTCATCAAAATGCTCCATTTTATTTGTCATCACAATCCTCCATTACATTTGGCATCCAATGCTCCCTGCCATTGTCATCGTAATGGACCATGAAATATGTCATCACAATGCTCCGACACCTGTCATCACAATACTGCATGCCCTTTTCATCACAATGCTCCATGATCTTTGTCATCACAATTCTCAATACACTTGTCATCACAATGCTCCCTGACACTTGTCGTCAGAATGCTCCTTGAACCATGTCACGAAAAGGCTCCATGCCTTTTTCATCACAAAGCCACATGCCCTTTTCATCACAGTGCTCCATGACCCTTGTCATTACAATACTCCATGAATATTTTCAGCCCAAAGCTCTATGACCTTCTCATCACAATGCTCCCTGACCAATATCATCACAATGCTCCATGACCACTGTCATCACAACACACAATGACACCTGACAACACAATGAACCGGGACTCTTGTCATCACAATGCTCCATGTCCTTGTCATCACATTGCTTCATTCCAACTGTCATCGCAATAATCCATGAATCTTATTAGACCAATGCTCCATGCCCTTGTCATCACAATGATCTATGCCCTTGTCATCCCAATGCTCCATGACACCTGTCAACACAATGCTCCATGCCTTTGTCAGCAAAATGCTACATGACCTTGTCATTACAATGCTGTATGCACTTGTCATCACAATTCTCCATTACCATTGTCATCACAATCCTCCATGAACATTGGGATCACATTGCTTCATGCCCTTGTCATCACAATGCTCCATGCTCCTTGAAATCAAAATGATCCATGACCTCTGTCATCACAATGCTCCAAACTCTTGTGATCACAATGTTCCATAACACTTGTCATCACAACGTTCCATGAAGCCTGTCATCACAATACTCCATGCTCTTTTAATCACAATGCTCCATGACCTTTGTGATCACAATTCTCAATACACTTGTCATCACAATTCTCCCTGACACTTGTCATCAGAATGTTCCTTGAACCCTGTCACGAAAAGACTCCATGCCTTTTCAATCACAATTCTCCATGCCATTGTCATCAATATACTCCACAAGCTTGTCATCAGAATTCTCCATGACACTTGTCATCACAATTATCCATGAACTTGTCAGCACAATGCTCCCTGACCCTTGTCATCACAATGCTCCAAGCAATTGTCATCACAATGCTCCATTACCTTTGTCATCAGAATCCTCCATGACACTTGGCATCACAATGCTCCATGCCATTGTCATCACAATGGGCCATTACATATGTCATCACAATGTTCCCTGACACCTCTCTTCACAATACTGCATGACCTGGTCATCACAGTGCTCCATGCCCTTGTCATCACAATGCGCCATTCCAACTATCATCTCAAGAATCCATGAAACTTATTAGACTAATGCTCCAGGACCTTGTCATCACAATGCTCCATGCCCTTGTTATCACAATGCTCTTTGACTCCAGTCATCACAATGCTTCATGACGTTTGTCATCACAATGGTCCATGCCCTCATCATCAACAGACTCTGTGACCATTTTAACCGCAATGCTCCATTAACTTTTCATCTCAATGCTCTTTGACCCTTGTAATCACAATGCTGTATGCCTTTCTCAGCACAATGCTCCATGACACTTGTCTTCACAAAGCTCCATGCGCTTCTTAGCAAAATGCTCCATGACACATATCATCACAATGCACCATGCACTTGTCATCACAGTGCTCTACAATCTTGTCATCACAATGCTCCATAAACATTGTCATCATAATGCTCCATGCACTTCTCACCAAAATGCTCTCTCACCACTGATATCACAATGCTACATCACTGTTTGTCACAATACTCCCTCACCCCTGTCATCACAATGTTCCATGACTCCTGTCATCACAATGCTACATGCACTTATCATCACAATGTTTGATGACCCATGACATCACAGTGTTCCATAACACCTGTCATCAAAATGTTCCATGACAATTTTCATCTAATTGCTCCACGACCATGTCATCACAATTCTCCCTGCCCTTCTCATCACAATGCACAACGCCCTTGCCATCAAAATGCTCCTGGACCTTTGTCATCACAAAGATCCATGACACTTGACATCACAATGCTCCATGTCATTGTCATCACAATGCAACATGAACGCTCTCATCACATTGCTCAATGCCCTTGTCTTCACAAAGCTCCATGACACATGTCATCAGAATGCTGCATGGCCTTCTCATCACAATGCTCCATGCCCTTGCCATCAGAGTGCTCCATTTACCACTGTCATAACAATGCTCCATGACCCCTGCCATCACGATGTTCCATGTCCTTGTCATCACAAGGCTCCATCACCCTTCTCATCACAACACTCCATGAACCTTGTAATCACAATGCTCCATGCCCCTTTTCATCTCAATGCTCCATGAACCCTGTCATCACAATGCACCATGCCCATCATCATAATGCTTCATGCTATTGTCATCACAATGAAATCAAAATGCTCCATGACCTCTGTCATAACAATGCTCCAAACCCTTGTGATCACAATATTCCATAACACTTGTCATCACAATGCCCCATGACAGTCGTCATCACAATTATCCATGGTCTTCTCATGACAATGCTCCATGACCTTTGTCATCACAATGCTCAATACACTTGTCATCAAAATGCTCCTTGACACTTGTTTTCTGTATGCTCCTTGAACCCTGTCATGACAAGGCTCCATGCCTTTGTCAGAAAAATGCTCCATGACCCTTGTCATCACAATGTGCCACGTGCTTTTCATCACAACGGTACACAAATTTGTCATAGCAATGCTCCATAAACCTTGTAATCACAATGCTCCATGCACTTCCCATCAAAATGCTCCATTACCCCTGTCATAACTATGCTCCATGACCCCTGTCATCACGATGTTCCACGGCCTTGTCATCACAAGGTTCCATGACACTTGTCATCACAATACTCCAAGACACCTATAATCACAATGATCCATGCCCTTGTCATAAGAAAGCTCCATGACACATGTCATCAGAATGTTCGATGGCCTTCTCATCAAAATGCTCCATGCCCTTGTCATTACAGTGCTCCAAGGCCCCTGTAATCACAATGCTCCATGCCCCTTTTCATCTCAATGCTCCATGAAACCTGTCATCACAATGCATCATACCCATCATCATAATGCTTCCGGCTATTGTCAGCACAATGGAATCAAAATTCTCCGTGACCTCTGTCATCACAATGCTCCATGACCCCTGTCATCACAATACTCCATGAATATTTTCAGCCCAATGCTCCATGACCCTTGTCATCACAATGATCCAT
Organism: Mesoplodon mirus; assembly: GCF_964341445.2. Classification (NCBI taxonomy): domain Eukaryota; kingdom Metazoa; phylum Chordata; class Mammalia; order Artiodactyla; family Ziphiidae; genus Mesoplodon; species Mesoplodon mirus. The sequence continues at coordinate 3,615,844 of NW_028295819.1, read as the reverse complement.
GCCCTTGTCATCGCAATGCTCCATGACCCCTGTATTCACAATGCTCCATGACGCTTGTCATCACAGTGCTCCATGACAGCTGTCATCACAATGCTCCATGACTTTGTCAGCAAAATGCTACATGACCTTGTCATTACAATGGTCTATGCGCTTGTCATCACAATACTCCTTTTCCGATGTCATCACAATCCTCCATGAACGTTGGGATCACATTGCTTCATGCCCTTGTCATCAGAATGCTCCATGCTCCTTGAAATCAAAATGATCCATGTCCTCTGTCATCACAATGCTCCAAACACTTGTGAACCCAATGTTCCATAACACTTGTCATCACAATGCTCCATGATGCTTGTCATCACAAAATTCCATGCCCTTTTCATCACAATGCTCCATGACCTTTGTCATCACAATTCTCAGTACACTTGTCATCACAATGCTCCCTGACACTTGTCATCAGAATGCTCCTTGAACCCTGTCGCGAAAAGGCTCAATGCCTTTTTCATCACAATGCCCCATTCCATTTTCATCACAATGCTCCGTGACCATTGTCATCACAATGCTCCATGCCTCTGTCTGAAAAATATTCCATGGCCCTTGTCATCACAATGTGCCATTCACTTTTCATCAAAGCGGTCCAGAAACTTGTCATTGCAATGCTCCATAAACCTTGTAATCACAATGCTCCATACACTTCTCATCAAAATGCTCTCTCACCAGAGATATCACAGTGTTCCATCACTAGTCGTCACAATACTCCCTCACCCATGTAATCACAATGTCCCATGACCCCTGTCATCACAATGCTACATCCCTTTATCATCACAATGTTCCATGACCCCTGACATCACAATATTCTATAACCCCTGTAATCAAAATGTTCCAAAACACTTTTCATCTTATTGCAGCATGACCCTGTCATCAAAATACTCCCTTCCCTTCTCATCACAATGCACCATGCACTTATCATCAAAATGCTCCATGACCTTTGTCATCACAAAGCGCCATGACCCTTGGCATCACAATGCTCCATGTCACTGTCATAACAATGCTCCATGAACCCTCTCATCACATTGCTCCATGCCCTTGTCATCACAAAGCTCCATGACACTTGCCATCACAATGCTCGATGCCCTTCTCATCACAATGCCCCATTCCCTTGTCATTACAATCCTCCATGACCCATGTATCACAGTGTTCCATGCCCTTATCATCACAATGCTCTATGCCCACTCTCATCACAATCATCCATGAAACATTTCAGACCAATGCTCCATTCCCTTCTCATCACAATGCTCCATGACACCTGCCATCACAATGTTCCACGGCCTTGTCATCACAAGGCTCCATGACACTTGTCATCACAATGATCCACGACCCCTCTAATCAAAATGCTCCATGCCCTTTTCATCAAAAAGCTACATGACGCATGTCATCAGAATATTCCATGGCCCTGTCAACACAATGCTCATGCCCTTGTCATCACAAAGCTCCAAGACACTTGTAATCAAAATGCTCCATGCGTCTTTTCCTCTCAATGCTCCATGAAGCCTGTCATCACAATGGACCATGCACATCCTCATAATGCTTCAGGCTATTGTCATCACAATGAAATCAGTATGCTCCATGACCTCTGTTATCACAATGCTCCAATCCCTTGTGATCACCATGTTCCATAACACTTATCATCACAACACCCTATGACGCTCATCATCACAATTATCCATGGTCTTCTCATCACAATGCTCCATGACATTTGTAATCACAATGCTCAATACACTTGTCATCACAGTGCTCCCTGACACTTGTCATCAGTATGCTCCATTAACCCTGTCATGACACGTCTCCATGCCTTTTTCATCACAATGATCCATGCCATTTTAATCACAATGCTCCAAGACCCATGTAATCACAATGCTCCATGCACTTGTCGTCACAATATTCAATGACGCATGTTATCAGAATGCTCCATGGCGTTCTCCTCACAATGCTCCATGCCCTTGTCATCACAATGCTCCAAGACCCCTGTAATCACAATGCTCCATGTCCCTTTTCATCAGAATGCTCCATGAGACTTGTCATCACAAGTCTCCATTGTATTCTCATAAAAGTGCTCCAGGAACTTGTCATCAAAATGCTCCATGATCCCTGTCATCACAATACTCCATGAACATTTTCAGCCCATTGCTCTATGACCTACTCATCAAAATGCTCCATGACCCCTGTCATCACAATACTCCATGAACATTTTCAGCCCAATGCTCCATGACCCTTGTCATCACAATCATCCATGCCGTTGTCATCCCATTGCTTCATGACCCCTGTATTCACAATGCTCCATGACGCTTGTCATCACAGTGCTCCATGACACCTGTCATCACAATGCTCCATGCCTTTTTCAGCAAAATGCTACCTGACCTTGTCATTGCAATGCTCTATTCGCTTGTCATCACAATACTCCATTACCATTGTCATCACAATCCTGAATGAACCTTGGGATCATAATGCTTCATGCCCTTGTCATCACAATGCTCCATGCTTCTTGAAATCAAAATGATCCATGACCTCTGTCATCACAATGCTCCAAACCCTTGTGATCACAATGTTCCATAACACTTGTCATCACAACGCTCCATGATGCCTGTCATCACAATACTTCATGCACTTTTCATCACAAAGCTCCATGACATTTGTCATCACAATTCTCAATACACTTGCCATCACAATGCTCCCTGACACTTGTCGTCAGAATGCTCCTTGAACCCTGTCACGAAAAGGCTCCATGCCTTTTTCAACACAATACTCCATGCCCTTTTCATCACAATGCTCCATAACCTTTGTCATCACAATTCTCAATACACTTGTCATCACAATTCCCCATGCCTTTTTAATTACAATGCTCCATGCCATTGTCATCAAAATACTCCACAAGCTTGTCATCACAATACTCCATGACCCTTTTCATCACAATTCTCCATGCACCTGTCATCAAAATGCTCCCTGACGCTTGTCATCACAATGCTCCATTACCTTTGTCATCAGAATCCTCCATGACACTTGGCATCAAATTGCTCCATGCCATTGTCATCAATATGGGCCATTACATATGTCATCATAATGTTCCCTGACACCTGTCTTCAAAATACTGCATGACCTGGTCATCACAATGCTCCATGCCCTTGTCATCACAAAGCTCCATGATGCATGGCATCATAACGCTCCATGATAATCTCATCCCAATGTTCCATGCCCTTGTCATCACAATGCTCCAAGACCCCTGTAATCACAATGCTCCATGACCCATTTCATCAGAATGCTCCATGAGACATGTCATCAAATGGCTCCATGGTCTCCTCATCACAATGCTCCAGTACCTTGTCATCACAATGCTCCTTGACCGCTGTCATCACAATACTCCATGAACATTTTAAGCCCAATGCTCCATGACGTTCTCATCACAATGCTCCATGACCTCTGTCATCACAATGCGCCATGACCACTGTCATCACAACGCTCCTTGAACCCTGACAACACAATGATCCGGGAATCTTGTCATCAAAATGCTCCATGCCCTTGTCATCCCAATGCTCCATGAACCCTGTAATCACAATGCTCCATGACACTTGTCATCACAGTGCTCCATGAATCTTGTCATCACAATGCCTTTGACAGCAAAATGATACATAATCTTGTCATCACAATGCTCCATGCGCTTGTCATCACAATCCTCCATGACCCTTGGGATCATATTGCTTTATGCCCTTGTCATCTCTGTCTTGCCTTTCTGGTTTTTACAGATTTTCTGATGTCCTTTTGCACCAGTGGGAAGTGAAAATTCTTTGTAGTGTGGATTTGCATTGCACTCTTGCTTGATTGGCCAAAAAGAGCCTATGCCTTTTCTCTTTAATATATTCAGGAGAAAAGTCATACGCTGTTTTTGGCCAAGTGCATCATTTTCGAAGTTGTGATGCCTTTCCTGTGCTTTAAAGGCGATTCCAATTTACCTCTTGAAATATGTTTTGTGCAATTTTGCCTCATTTTCATGTCCGCTTTGTTGCCTTCCCTCAACAGATTTTTGGAAGAGAGTACTCCTTTATAACTCTGCAGGATTTTGATTTGCTTTGCCCCTGAGTTCCAATTTTCAAATCCCATTATTGGGAGCTGACCGCAAATCCACAATTTTGCTTGAGGACCTATACTGGTTCCAGGGGTGGCTATACTGGTTCCCTGTGGGTGGCTGAGGCTTTGGTTAATTCTTCTTCCTGACGGGAATTTAGAGTGACATGTGTCCATCCAAATGCCTACATCTACTCTCTGATTGGTTCTCCCTCTTCCCTTTCATCCTCTGCACAATTAGCAAACTGTGCGAACCAGGAGGTTATAGGGGATGACTCTCCTAAGTTGGGAGATTGATAGTAAAGTTGTTGGAATGCCAAACTGTAGCACAAGGAGAGGAAAAAGTAGGAGACTTTCAGAAACCTTACGCCATCACAGGGTGTCCATTCTCTAGGTTTCCCATACATGTTATAACTGTAGTGATATTCCCTTCTACCTGGAAATTTGGGACCCATGGAATGGTGGCATGCATTACTACTTAAAAGGGTCTGCATTTTCTCTCCCAATTCACCAGTCCTCTCAGTCCCAAGTGTCCAGCCTTATGTCTCATCCAGCTGTCTTTGCAGATAGTGTCATTCTAGGTTTCATCAGAACCCCTGAAGGAATTGTGTAAGAATTTCGCTGTATTTTTTTTTGTTTTTGAAATTCATTTTTATAATGGGGTTGAGCTGATTTTCACTGACGTGTTTATGCCGGTCTAGACACACTTGATTCCCTTACAGAGGCATATCAATACATAGGTTTTAAGATTCTTACTAATCAGATATATTCCTCTGTGGGGAATAGGGGTTTTGAGTCCCGTTCACTGAGGAAGGTGTAGGTCTTGTCTATTCTGTATTTGGTTTATGGAATGGTACCTGTGCTAATATCAAACTCTGGTTTTATGCATCACCCCACCTCTCCTTTCGCCTTAAGGAGGCAGAAGAGTGTTTTCTAAATGTGAGATGCTGCTCTCTTTCCTAATTCAGTTCATGTGTTGTGATGTTGACATTCCATCTGTAAGTGATATCTTATGATAAGATTCTTTTTCTGTGTGGCTAATTTCCCTTAGAATCATCATACCTAAATCCTCTCATTATGCTGCTACTGGCTTTGTATTTTAGATGTTTTAGGAAACAGCATACACTTCTTCAGAGTAGCTCTTGGATATTTTTTCCCCACCCATCAGAGTGACTAGTCTCCCTGTTTTCCATGGTCTCTCCTGCATTTTGGATTTGTACACATTTTTTGGATGGCCTTTCTGAGCAGTGGAAAGTGAGACTTCTTTATTGTGCGGATTTGCATTTCCCTCTTGCTTGGTTGGCCAAAAACTCTGTATGTGTTTTTTTTCCTGAAGATATTCACGAAAAAAACGCATACACCCTTTTGCCCAACTGCATCATTTTACAAATTCTGCTGCTTTTCATATGCTTTAAATGTGAGTACAATCTACCTTTTGAAAAATATTTCCTGGAATTCTGCCTCTCATTCAGAACCTCTTCGTTGCCTTACCTGAATATATTTCTGGACGTTGGTTATCATTTATATCTTTGCAGGTCTTTGAATTGTCTGCTCCTGAGCTCCATTTTGCAACTCGCTTTTTTTGTGAGCTGACCGCCAAACCATTGGATTGCTTCCAGCCCTATTCTTGTTCTGGGGAGGCAGGCTGAGCCTTTTGTTAATTCTTCTTCCTAATGGGAAATTTGAGTGACATGTGCCTGTCAAAACTCCTACAGCTAATCTCTCATTGGTTCCTCCTCTTCCCATTTATCCTCTGCAAAATTTGCAAACTGTGTGAAACAGGAGGTTAAATGTGCTGATTCTCCAAGTGGGGAGATTGTTAGTAATGTGGCTGGAATGGAGAACCCCAGCACCAGGAGATCAAAAATGAGGTGCATTTTGGACACCTCTCCTGAGCACCCGGTGTACATTCATCTCGGTTTTCCAGGCATGTTTTCCCTGTCAGAAGATTCCCTTGAAACTGCAGATTTGGGACCCATGGAATGGGTACCAGGCAGTATTACTTTAAAAGGTCTGCATTTCCTCACCCAGCCTCTCTAACATCTCTTAGCGTGCATAGCTTCCAGCCTTATATATCATCCTGCTGTGGGTCTACATGTGTTCAATCCATGTTACATCGTAGCCCTTCAACAAAAGTTGTAAGAATTTTTGTCTGTCTCACTGTTTTTATAAATATTTTTAAATTTATTTTTATACTGGTTACAGCTGATTTTCAAAGCTCTGTTTTTTGCTGCTGTACGTCCACTTGATTCATGTACTGTGAGACAACAATAAATTCTTTCTCAGATGCTTACGAGTCATATGTATTATTTTCCAGTGACTTGATTGGACTGAGTGCAGTTCTTTGAGGTACCGTGTAGGCCTTGCCAGTTATTCAATTCGGTACTTGGAATGGTATCTTTGCTAATTTCAACCTCCTGGATAATACCTCACCATTCCCCACCTTTCCCATTTAGCAGCCTTATGTCTATTTTCTACATATTTGACTATGTTTCTGTTTTGTAGTTTATTTCATGTGTAGCCATTTTTGATTCCACCTTTAAGTGACATCTTATGATATGTCTTTTTTCTTTCTGACATGTTTCACTTAGAATGATCGTATGTAACTCCTCCAGAGTTGTTCCAACTGGCCTTATTTCATTGATTTCTGGATGAGTAATATTCCACTCTACATAAGTACCCCATCTCTTTTATCCATTTTATCCTTCCAGGGACATTTAGGTTATATCCAAGTGGAGGCCCTTTTTAACAGAGAGGTGGTAAACGTTGGGGTGCCTGTTTTCTGTCATTTTTTTGTTTTTCCCAAGGTATACGCCCATGAGTGCAAGTGCCCTATGCTCTGTAGCTCAGTTTTCAGATGTTTTAGCAAACACAATACACTTCTCCAGAGTGGCCGTTGGCAAATTACATTTCCACTATCAGCCTCACAGGGCTCCCTTTTCTCCTCACCCTGTCCTGCATTTCTGGTGTTTACACTTTATGTGGATGGCCCTTCTGACTGATGTGAAGTGATACATTTTGTAGTATTGATTTCCAGTACCCACCTGTTTGGTTGGATAAAAAGTGTGTATGGCCTTTACTTGAATATATTCAGAAAAAATGTATACGCCCTTTTGGGCCAAGTGCATCATTGGCGATGTTCAGCCTCTTTTATTGTGCTTTAATGGGGAGTCCTTTCTACCTCTTCCAATCTGTTTCCTGCCACTCCCCCTTGCTTACAAGTCCTTTTATGTGACTTACCTCAAGACATTTTTCAACAATAGATATTTTCAACTCTGTAGTTTCATGAATTTTAGTGCCCCTGAGTTCCATTTTTCAACTTGTGTTTTTGGAAACTGGACACAAAGCAGCGGGATTTCCTCTAGCCCTATTCTCTTTCCGTGGGCAATTCTAGCCTTTGATGAATTTGTCTTCCGGATTGGAAATTAGAGTGGCATGTGCCTGTCCGAACACCTAAGACTTGTCTTTAAATTTTTCTCATTATTCCGCTTCATCGTCTGGACAAATTCCAAGCTGTGTGCAACAGGATGTTGACGGTGCTGATATCCCCAAGTGAGGAGATTGTTAGGAAAGATGCTGGAGGGGTGAACCCGAGCACCAGGCGATGAGGAGATGAGGTGCCTTTTCCAAAATCTTTCCGATCAAACGGTGTACCATCGTCTAGGTGTGACAGGCATGTTTTAGCTGTAGGAAGGGTCCCGTGCATGGAAGGAGAACACCAGGGATTTTTCCAAATCAGTGCCTCCCCGAACCCCAAACTGGGGAATTTTTAAGCTACGGCTACACGTATGTCCATTAAAGGCCTTGGGAAATAGGCAGAGCCCAAACTTTAGATGATTGAAATCTTCAGGTTCAGAAGCGCTCACCATCGGCCTTGCTTAGGTTACATTTTATCTGTCATTGATAGATGATGTCAATAAAAATATCGATTCTTTTTCAGATTATTTCCCCTTATAGGTTATTGCAAAATATTCAGTGTAGTTCCCTGTGCTATACAGTAATTCCTTGTTGATGATCTATTTTATACATAGCAGTGTGTATGTGTTAATCCCAAACTGTTAATTTATCCCTTTTCCTACCTTTCCCCTTTGGTAATAATAAATTATAAGATCTTATACTTCTCAGAAGTGGGGGAGCTGAAAGAGAGGTATCCTTTTCAATGGAAAAGCATTCAAAACAAGATTGAAGCTTCAGCCAAGAGTATTCGATGTACAACCATGGAAATAAATCACTTCATTTCTCTAATGTTGACCTGACAAATAAGACAGACGTCTTCACTGAACTTGCTTATAGTAAAGTGATGGAAATATCAAATATAAGTCTTAGAAAAATCTTATTTTACCGGAGCATTATACACTGCTCTATGTTAACTACAGTTTGGCTCACACATCTGTTCATTGAAGTTACAATGTTCTCAATTTCTGTTACTGATCCTCCAGAGTGGACCACAACAGGAGTCCCTGTGCCCAGTGTAATTGGAGCCAACAGATCAAGACTGAGTTTGCTTCAGAAGCAAAGGAAACATTATTTTGAAAACAGAATGGAGAGGTGAGAGCGTGCAGTCCCCCACGGGCTGTGGGCTGGGCTGCTGTGTAGGGATCCCGGCAGCGTCAGTGGGAGGGAGGGGATGGAGCTCTCGAGGGCTGGGTTGGCTGCAGCTCAGGCTCCATGCCGTGGAGTCTGCATGGGACTCCGCTAGCTGAGGTGTCGACGCAGCCATTCTGCACTAGGAAATCGGGTCTGAAGTGCCGGGTGTGTGACCTCTGCATGCGGAACCCTAGGAGCACGTGAAATTAGACAAAGCACAAAGGAAAAACAGCTTAGACTTTATTTTATTGCCCAGATTCTCTTTTTATCTCCCAGGAATTTTTAATGAACGTTGCCGGAGACGAACCCCTCCTCTGCTTTTTGTTCCGTTCCTCATTCTTGGGGTGTTGAGGGTGCAGACCCCTCTTTTGTAACTGCTTCATGCTTTGGTGGGAGCCCTGATACCTGAGGGGAGGGGCAAAACGTCTCCCCACCAGCCTCCAGGTGAGGTTGATTGTCCCAAGGCCTCCTGCCTCACTTCTCGTCCGCCTGAGCACCAGCATTGGAAGTGTTATAGATTCTAATGACCTTTAAGGGTCCAGGAAAGAGATGCACAGAGATGTTGTGGTGGCAGGTTACACCCCACCCCACATTTGTTCCGTGACCTTAGGCTGACGGTTTTTGCCAGACTAGATGCTCTGACCAGTAGTCTGTGCTTTCTTTAATTAGGTCCCTGAATTAATGTACAAACAGCACCATGTGTCAGAGCCTTGCCCGTGCAACTCCCAGACAGTCCAGGGTCAGTGGTGATCCAGGACCATGACGTCCACTGAGTCAACGGCCTTTAGAAGTAGCCAGCAGTCCAGGCGGTCATATTGGCCACCATCACCGCGGTGTCTGTAGGGATTTCTATGGTGAAAGCGTGATATACGTTTCCCCCGCCAAGCTTATTAGCTCCCCTCTGGGTGCAGTAAGTCCTGCAAGCAGTAGTCTGCTCTTTCGGGGCACAGTCTTCTTGTTTTCTGAGAGAAACTCCAGGTCAAGTGATGCTCACACGAGTCATCTTGGGGGCCCGTTGTCCCCATTTGTCTCTCTGGAGGTTGGAGTTGGAGGGCCTCCTAACTCGAGGTCAGTGTGTCCACAGAGCGACCCCTGCAACTTCAGGGCATGATGGGTTGTTAGGATCACCACGTGGGGTCCTTTTCCCTTAGGAGGTAGCTGGCCTTGTGGGCTGCTGATTTCTAGCTTTTTAGATACCCCAGTATCCTGGCCTGATGAGTCGGTGGGCGAAGCCATTGGGGACCAAAGTTTAACATACCTGAAGGGCATTCTTGTGTTGCTCCATTTCAAGTGGTCCCAGTTTTTGCACTAAGGCTCCAAGGGCGATTAACCTTTGACCGGGTATGTAAAGGTCAAAGGGTTTAGCTAAATTAGCGAGTTCCTGGGCAAGGATCTGAATTGACTGCTCTTTCCATTCTTGAAAGGCTGCTTCTGGATTCTATTCAAAAGGATCATCATCTTTTCGTGTCAGTGTTTCATGTAGAGGCCCAGCTATTAGACTGTAGTTAGGAATCCAGATGCAGAAAACCTTGGCCTCCCCAGGAACACCTAAGCTGTCTTCTAGTTTTAGAAGAGGTAAGGCTGCAAATGGCTTCTTCCCTATCCTGGGATGCGTTTCTCCGAATATCTGTGAGAATGAAGCCCAGGCAAGTCACCTGAGCCTGGGATATTTGAGCCATTTTCTTGGACACCTTCTATCCTTTCTTGGCTAGGTAGTTCCGAGGCATCTTTAGTAGGCCTGGCGATCAGAATGTCATCTGCATATTGAAGGAGGGTTCCCTTTTACAGAGGTAGAACGTTTAGGTCTTTAGAGGACATTTCCCCAATGATGGTGTGGGGATTTTTGAACCATTGGTGCAGGACGGCCCAGCATTATTGGTTTTGTTGCATGTTGTGTCCTGCCACTCACAAGCCAAAAATTCTTGTGACTCTGAGATGAATGGAATACAGAAGAAGGCATCATTGAAGTCTAATACAGAATGCCATGGCCTGGTGGATGGTAGAATGAGCAGCAGTGTGTAGGAAATAGGAGCTACTGGATGTATATCCTCGGTGGCTTCACTGACTGTCCTGATTTCCTTTACCAGGTCTCCAGCAGCCCATGGGGCTCTCGTGGTCAGGCCAATCCCAGGATATGGAGCTCACCTGGGCTGCATCCCGCACCCCACAGCCCACGGGGCTCTCGTGTTCAAGTCCCTCCCAGCGTATGGAGCTCACCTGTGCAGCTACCCAGCAGCCCATGGGGCTCTCATAGTCAGGCCCCTCCCAGGATATGGAACTCCCCTGGGCAGGTACCCCAGCAGGGCTGGACACACAGGAACTGTGCACATAGCCCACCTTGCAGAGAACCCCCAGCTCACCTGTCACTCACAGCTGACACAGAACACCTCAGAGCAGGACTTGAACTAACAAACAGCAGCTCTGACAGGTCTGTGACCCTGGCTATCACTCTGTGCAGCCTCTCTCTGCCTGGTCTTCCAGACACTTCCACTGCAGCCAGGGCACCAGGCCTCTGTCTCCACCCACCATCACTCCTCTCCCTGACTCCTGGGTTCCTCTCATTAGGATAGGGTCTTCTTGAAGTTGTTTTCCACTCATGGACCAGATAAAATGATAAGAAAACAAGCCGCAGCTGCAGCCCCTTGTCTAGCCTGACTCTCAAGAGCCCACACCTGTTCCTTGGGACTGACCCGTTTAGCAAGGTTCATTATCTGCAACTGTGAGCCCCTGAGGGGTGAGGATTGGCTGATTTGGGCAGCCTGACACTGCCTGCCAGCCCCCCCCACAGGTGTGCCTGTGTTGAAGTCAATATAAACACATCTCCAGTCAGCAAGAGCCCCTGTAGCTGTGCCTGACGCCATATTCTCTGCCCCGTCAGCAGTTTCGGGGCTGGGGTGGTGGGAGGGAGTGAGGGGCCGTGGCTTTGTGGGTGGCCCAGTGTGAGTGGGGCTCTGAGGACTTTCTGCAGGAGTTGCCAGGCTGCCACCTGCTAAAGAAGAGGATGTGTCACCCATACCTGCCACTGGAATTTCTCCCCAGGCAGAGGTGAGGAAGTAAAAAAGCAGTGGGGGCCGTGGCAGGAGGGGTATCTCAGGCAGGGAAATGGAAAGATTCCAGAAGAGCATCTGGGGCCAGGACCATCCTGGCTGGCCTGCAGGCACCAAGTCGGCCTGCGTGCTCTCACTAGTGTGGCTCCACAGCCCTTCCTCTAGGCTTGCAAGTGCTTGTACATATTCAGGTGTTTTACCTGGAAAGGGTGGGAAGAGTTCAGCTGCAGCAGGACTGGGGCACAGGTCACATTTACTCACAGACGCCTCGACACAGTCCCCCAGCTTTGCAATGAGGATGCTCCTTGTGGGAGGGAGCACTGCTGAGTGCATGGGAGACAATTTCCCACCTCTGACCAACTTAAGAATTTTTTACCACTGGAGCAAGTGCCCTGATACGATTTTCCTCTGTATAACTGGTGAGTTCTGTTTTTTTTTTCTTTTTTTCTTTTTGTTCAAGTTAGATTTTATTTATTCCTCTTTTTTTTTTAATTTGGAGATATAAACATGGAAATAATGCATTAATATAAAGACGTCTATGTGAAGGGAAAAAGTTTTTTTTCTGTTTTATTTTATTAAGTGTTATTTATTTATTTTTAATTTTTTTAAATTTATTTCTTTTATACAGCAGGTACTTATTGAATATCTATTTTATACATATAAGTGTGCACATGTGAATCCCAGTCTCCCAATTCATCCCACCACCACCCTCACATGGCTTTCCCTCCTTGGTGTCCATATGTTTGTTCTCTACATCTGTGTCTCTATCTCTGCCCTGCACACTGGTTCATCTGTACCATTTTTCTAGGTTCCACATATATGCATTAATACACAATATTTGTTTTTCTCTTTCTGACTTACTTCACTCTGTATGACAGTCTCTAGATCCATCAAGGTCTCTACAAATGACCCAATTTCATTCCTATGTATGGCTGAGTAATATTCCGTTGTATATATGTACCAGGTCTTTATCCATTCGTCTGTCTGTGGGCACTTAGGTTGCTTTCATTACCTGTCTATTGTAAATAGTGCTGCAGTGAACATTGTGGTGAATGTGTCTTTTTGATTTATGGTTTTCTCTGGGTATATGCCCAGTAGTGGGATTGCTGGATTATATGGTAATTCTAGGTTTAGTTTTTTAAGGAACCTCCATACTGTTCTCCATAGAGACTGTATCAATTTACATTCCCAACAATAGTGGAATAAGGTTCCTTTTCTCCACACCCTCTCCAGCATTTGTTGTTTGTAGATTTTCTGATGATGCCCATTCTAACAGGTGTGACGTGATACCTCATTGTAGTTTCGATTTCCATTTCTCTAATAATTAGTGATGTTCAACAGATTTTCATGTGCGTACTGGCCATCTCTATGTCTTCTTGGAAGAAATGTCTATTTAGATCTTCCATTTTTGTATTGGGTTGTTTGTTTTATTAATATTGAGCTGCATGAGCTATTTATATATATTGGAGATTAATCATTTGTCCATTGATTCGTTTTCAAATATTTTCTGCCATTCTGAGGGTTGTCTTTTCGTCTTGTTTGTAGTTTCCTTTGCTTTGCAAAAGCTTTTACGTTTCATTAGGTCCCATCTGTTTAGTTTTCTTTTTAATTTCATTACTATAGGAGGTGGATCAAAAAAGATCTTGCTGTGATTTACGTCAGAGTATCCTTCGTAAGTTTTCCTCTCAGAGTTTTATACTGTCCGGTCTTACATTAAGGTCTCTAATCCATTTTGAATATATTTTTATGTATGGTGTTGGGGAGTGTTCTAATTTCATTCTTTTACATGTAGCTGTCCATATTTCCCAGCACCAATGATTGAAGAGACTGTCTTACGTCCATTGTATAGTCTTGCCTCCTTTGTCATAGATTAGTTGACCATAGGTGTGTAGGTTTATCCTTGGGCTTTCTTTTTTTTTTTTTTTTCCTTTTACACGTTTATTGGAGTATAATTGCTTTACAGTGGAGTGTTCCTTTCTGCTGTATAACAAAGTGAATCAGCTATACATATACAAATATCACCAGATCCCCTCCCTCTTGCATCTCCCTCCCACACTCCATATCCCACCCCTTTATGTGGTCACAAAGCACCGAGCTGATCTCCCTGTTCTATGTGGCTGCTTCCCAGTAGCTATCGGTGTTACATTTGGTAATGTATTTATGTCCATGCCACTCTCTCACTTCGTCCCAGCTTACCCATCCCCCTTCCGGTGTCCTCAAGTCCTTTCTCTATGTCTGTGTCCTTAATCCTGTCCTGCCACTAGGTTCTTCAACACCTTTTTTTTTTCTTCATTAGATTCCGTATATCTCTGTTAACATACAGTATTTGTTTTTCCCTTTCTGACTTACTTCACTGTGTAGGACAGATTCAAAGTCCATCCACCTCAGTACAAATAACTCAGTTTTGCCTCTTTTATGGTTTAGTAATATTTGATTGCGTATATGTGCCAAATCTTCTTTATCCATTCATCTGTCGATGGACACTTAGGTTGCTTCCATGTCCTGGCTAATGCAAATAGAGCTGCAATGAACATTTTTGTACATAACTCTTTTTGAATTATGGTTTTCACAAGGAAAATGCCCAGTAGTTGGATTGTTGTGTCGTATGGTACTTGTATTGTTAGTTATTTAAAGGAACCTCCGTACTGTTCTCCTTAGTGCCCATATCAATTTATATTCTCACCCACAGTGCAAGTATGTTCCCTTTTCTCCAATAAAGGCCTCTCCAGCATTTATTGTTTTGTAGATTTTTTTGATGATTGCCACTCTGACTGCTGTGAAGTGATACCTCAGGGTAGTTTTGATTTGCATTTCTCTAATGATTAGTGATGTTCAGCATCCTTTCATGTGTTTCTTGGTAATCTGTATATCTTCTTTGGATAAATGTCTATTAGGTCTTCTGCCCGTTTTTGGATTGGGTTGTTTGTTTTTGTGATATTGAGCTACATGAGGTGCTTGTAAAGTTTGGAGATTAATCCTTTGTCAATTGCTTCATTTGAAAATATTTTCTCCCATTCTGAGGGTTGTTTTTGCATCTTGTTTATGTTTTCCTGTACTGTGTAAAAGCTTTTAAGTTTCATTAGGTCCCATTTGTTGATTTCTGTTTTTATTTCCATTTCTCTAGGAGGTGGGTCCAAAAGGATCTTGCTGTGATTTATGTCATAGAGTGTTCTGCCTATGGTTTCCTCTAAGTGTTTTATAGTGTCTGGTCTTATATTTAGATCTCTAATCAATTTAGAGTCTATTTTTGTGTATGGTGTTATGGAGTGTTCTAATTTCATTCTTTTATGTGTAGGGGTCCAGTTTTTCCAGCACCAATTACCGAAGAGACTGTCTTTTCTCCATTGTATATCCTTAGCTCCTTTGTCATAGATGAGATAGCCATAGGTATGTAGGTTTATCTCTGGGCTTTCTGTCCTGTTCCATTGATCTGTGTTTATGCCAATCTACATACACTTGATTCCATTATGGAGACATATAAATACATAGGTTTCAAGGTTATTACCATTCAGATATATTCCTCTTCAGTGAATAGGGTGTTTTGTGCCCAGTTCATTGAGAAAGGAGTAGGTCTTGTCTATTAACTATTTGGTATATGGAATAGGATCTGTGCTAATTTCAAACTCTGCTTTTACACATCACCCCACGTCACCTTTCCCCTTAAGGAGGCATAAGTGTGTTTTCTAAATGTGTAACTCTGTTCTCTTTTGAAATTCAGTTCATGTGTAGCCATGTTTATATTTCCTCTATAAGTGATATATTACAATAAGTTTCTTTTTCTTTGTGGCTCATTTCACTTAGCATCATCGTACCTAAAGCCACTCATTATGCTGCTATTGGCCTTATGACATTGATTTTATGTCTGAGTGACATTCCATTGTATATAAGTACCACAACATCTATATCCATTTTTTTTTTTCCTTTCCTGGGATATATAAAGTGTACCGAAGTCGAGGTTCTTGTAAACAGAGCAGCCCTAAAGTTTTGGCTGGCTGTGTGTTGTGGATTTTTAGTTTTCCCAAAATACACGCCCATGAGTGGAAGTGTGCTATGCTCTGTAGCTCTGTTTTAGAAAACAACATACAGTTCTCCAGAGAGGCTGTTGGCAATTTACATTCTGTCCATCGGCGTAACCTGGCTCCCTTTCCTCCATATCCTGTCCTGCATTTGTGGTTTTTACACTATTTGTGGATGGCCCTTTTGACTGGAGGTAAGGGACACTTCTATGTAGTGTGGATTTGCAATGCTTGATGGCTTGCTTGGCCAAAAAGGGCATATGCATTTTTTCCCGAATATATTCAAGAAAATACACATAGTCCCTTTTCAGCCAAGGGCAACATTGTCGAAATTCTGTCGCTTTTCATGTGCTTTAAAGACGACTCCAATCTACCTCTTGAAATATGTTTCCTTCAATTGTGCCTTGCATTCAAATCCTCTTCACTGCCATTCCTCAATATATTTCTGGATGATAGTTGTCCTTTATAATTCTGCAAGTTTGTGAATTGCTCTGCCCTATAGCTCCATTTTTAACTCGTTTTTTGTGAGCTGAATGCAAGTCCAATATTTTAGTTCAGGAAATATACTGCTTCCTGGTGGGTGGCTGAGACTTTGGTTAATTCTTCTTCCTCCCGGGAAATAAGAGTGACATGTGCCCGTCCAAATGCCTATCAGCTACTCTCTCATTGGTTCTCCCTCTTCCCTTTCATCGTCTGCCAAATTGGCAACTTGTGCGAACCAGGAGGTTAAAGGTGCTGTCTCTCGAAGTTGGGAGATTTATACTAAAGCAGTTGGAAAGTGAAACTGGAGCACCAGGAGAGGGGCTATTCGTTGAGATTTAGAAAAGTTTCGTATTCACAGTGTGTCCATTCTCTAGGTTTCCCATTCATGTTATAGCTGTAGTAATATTCCCTTCAACCCGGAGAGTTGGTAGCCATGGAATTGGTGCCATGCATTATTGCTTTAAATGGTCTGCATTTGTTCACCCAATCTCACCAATCCTCTCAGTCCCATGTGTCCATCCTTATGCCACCTGAGGCTGTCGTTGCAGATAGGGTCATTCTAAGTTTCATCAGAGACCCTGAAAGAATTGTAAAGAATTTAGCTGTTTTTTTGTTTTGTTTTTGAAATATCGTTTTATACTGGGTTTGAGCTGATTCTCGCTGCCATCTTTATGCCGGTCTAGACACACTTGATTCCCTTATGGAGACATATCAATACATAAGTTTAAAGATTATTACTAGTCAGATATATTCCTCTGCGGGAAATATGGGGTTTTGAGTCCCTTTCACTGAGGAAGGTGTAGGTCTTGTCTATTCCATAGTTGGTTTTTGGAACGGTACCTGTGCTTATATCAAACTCTGGTTTTATGCATCACCCCACCACACCTTCCCCCTTAAGCAGGCATAAGTGTGTTTTCTAAATGTGAGACTCTGTTCTCTTTCCTAACTCCGTTAATGTGTAGCCATGTTTACAGGATATTCATAAGTGCTATCTTATGATATGTTTCTTTTTCTGTGTGACTTATTTCACTTAGAATCATGGTACCTGAATCCACTCATTTTGCTGCTACTTGTCCTATGACATTGATTTCATGGCTGAGGGATATTCCATCGTACGTAAGTAGCACAATTTTTTGAAACAATTTTATCCTTCCTGGGATATTTAACGTGTACCCAAGTTGAGGTTCTTGTAAGCATTGCAACCCTAAATTTTGGGGTGGCTCTGTCTTATTGACTTTCAGTTTTCCCAAGGTATATTCCCTAGACTGGAAGTGTCCTTGGCTCTGTAGCTCTGTTGTTTACCTGTTTTAGGGTACACAATGCACTCCTCCTGAGAGGAAGTTGGCAGTTTACATCCCGCCCTTCAGCATAACAAGGCTCCCTGTTCTGCAGGGCCTGTCTTGAATTTCTGGTTTTTACCCTTCTTGCGAATGTCCATTTGGACAGGTGGGAAGTGCTACTTCTTTGTAGTGCAGATTTACATTTCCCGCTTGCTTGCTTGGCCAAAACGGGCGTATTAGTTTTCTCCTGAATATACACAAGAGAAAACGCATACGCCCTTTTTGGCCAACTGCATCATTGTCGAAGTTGTGCCCCTCTTCCTGTGCTTTAAAGGCGATTCCAACGTACCTCTTTAAATCTGTTTCCTTCTATTCTCCCTCACGTACAACTCCGCCTCGTTGCCTTCCCTCAACAGATTTTTGGATGATAGTTGGCCTTTATTATTCTGCCAGTTTGTGAAATGCTCTGCCCCGTAGCTCCATTATTTAACTCGTTTTTTGTGAGCTGAACGCAAGTCCAATATTTTGGTTCAGGACCTATACTGATTCCCGCTGCGTGGCTGAGACTTTGGTTAATTATTTTTCCTCCTGGGAAATAAGAGTGATATGTGCCCGTCCAAATGCTTAACAGCTACTCTCTCATTGGTTCTCCCTCTTCCCTTTCCTCCTTTGCCAAATTGGCATCCTGTGCGAACCAGAAGGTATAAGGTGCTGTGTCTCCAAGTTGGGAGATTGATAGTAAAGCAGTTGGAAAGTCAAACTGGAGCACCAGGAGAGGGACTATTCTTTGAGTTTTAGAAACCTTTCATATTAACAGTGTGTCCATTCTCTAGGTTTCCCATACATGTTATAGCTGTAGTAATATTCCCTTCAACCTGGAGAGTTGGGACCCATGGAACGGGTGCCATGCATTATTGCTTTAAAGTGTCTGCATTTGCTCACCCAATCTCACCAATCCTCTCAGTCCCATGTGTCCAGACATATGCCACATCCAGCTGTCATTGTAGATAGGGTCATTCCAGGTTTCATCAGAGACCCTGAAGGAATTGTAAAGAATTTCCCTGTTTTTTTTTGGTTTGTTTTTGAAATTCCTTTTTATAGTCGAATTGAGCTGATTCTCGCTGCCATGATTATGGCAGTCTAGACACACTTGATTGCCTTACGGAGACATATCTGTACATTGGTTTTAATTTCTTACTAGTCAGATACATTCCTCTGCGGGAAATATGGGATTTTGAGTCCCTTTCACTGAGGAAGGTGTAGGTCTTGTCTATTCCATATTTGGTTTTAGGAACGGTACCTGTGCTTATATCAAACTCTGGTTTTATGCATCACCCCACCTCTCCTTCCCCCTTAAGCAGGCATAAGAGTGTTTTCTAAATGTGAGACTCTGTTCTCTTTCCTAAATCCGTTCATGTGTAGCCATCTTTACAGGATCTTCATAAGTGATATCTTATGATACGTTTCTTTTTCTGTGTGACGTATTTCACTTAGAATCATGGTACCTGAATCCACTCATTTTGCTGCTACTTGTCCTATGACATTGATTTCATGGCTGAGGGATATTCCATCGTACGTAATTACCACAATTTTCTGAAACAATTTTATCCTTCCTGGGATATTTAAGGTGTCCCCAAGTTGAGGTTCTTGTAAGCAGTGCAGCCCTAAATTTTGGGGTGGCTGTGTCTTATTGATTTTCAGTTTTCCCAAGGTATATTCCCTAGACTGGAAATGCCCTTGGCTCTGTAGCTCTGTTGTTTACTTGTTAAGGGAACACAATGCACTCCTCCAGAGAGGCAGTTGGCAATTTACATCCCACCCATCAGCATAACAAGGCTCCCTTTTCTCCAGGGCCTCTCTTGCCTTTCTGAATTTTACCCATATTGTGGATGTCCATTTTGGTCAGTGGGAAGTGATACTTCTTTGTAGTGCAGACTTGCTATGCCCACTTGCTTGCTTGGCCAAAAAGAGCGTTTGCGTTTTCTGCTGAATATACTCAGGAGAAAACTCATACGCACTTTTTGTCCAAGTGCATCATTGTCGAAGTTGTGCCGCTCTTCCTGTGCTTTAAAGGTGATTCCAACGTACCTCTTGAAATCTGTTTCCTGCTATTCTGCCTCACTTTCAAGTCGGCCTCAGTGCCTTCCCTCATCAGATTTTTGGATGATAGTTGGCCTTCATTACTCTACCAGTTTGTGAATTGCTCTGCCCCATAGCTCCATTATTTAACTCGTTTTTTGTGAGCTGAATGCAAGTCCAGTATTTTGGTTCAGGACCTATACTGGTTTTTGGTGGGTGGCTGAGACTTTGGTTAATTCTTCTTCCTCCCAGGAAATAAGAGTGGCAGGTGCCCGTCCAAATGCCTAACAGCTACTCTCTCATTGGTTCTCCCTCTTCCCTTTCATGCTTTGCCAAATTGGCAACTGGTGCGAACCAGGAGGTTAAAGGTGCTGTCTCTCCAAGTTGGGAGATTGATAGTAAAGCAGTTAGAAAGAGAAACTGGAGCACCAGGAGAGGCACTATTCTTTGAGGTTTAGAGACTTTTCGTATTCACAGTGTGTCCATTCTCTAGGTTTCCCGTACATGTTATAGCTGTAGTAATATTCCCTTCATACTGGAGACAGGGGACCCATGGAATGTGTGCCATGCATTATTGTTTAAAGGGTCTGCATTTGCTCACCCAATCTCACCAATCCTCTCAGTCCCACTTGTCCAGCCTTATGTCACATCCAGCTGTCGTTGAAGATATGGTCATTCCAGGTTTCAACAGAGACCCTGAAGGAATTGTAAAGAATTTCCCTGTTTTTTTGTTTTGTTTTTGAAATTCCTTTTTATAGTGGGTTTGAGCTGATTCTCGCTGCCATACTTATGCCAGTCTAGACACACTTGATTCCCTTATGGAGACATATCAATACATAGGTTTTAAGATGCTTACTAGTCAGATATATTCCTCTGCGGGAAATATGGGGTTTTGAGTCCCTTTCACTGAGGAGGGTATAGGTAGGTCTTGTCTATTCCATAGTTGGGTTTGGGAAAGGTACCTGTGCTTATATCAAACTCTGGTTTTATGCATCACCCCACCTCTCCTTCCCCCTTAAGCAGGAATAAGAGTGTTTTCTAAATGTGAGACTCTGTTGTCTTTCCTAACTCAGTTCATGTGTAGCCATGTTTACAGGATCTTCATAACTGATATCTTATGATAAGCTTCATTTTCTGTGTGACTTTTTCCACTTAGAATCATCGTACCTGAATCCACTCATTTTGCATCTACTGGTCTTATGACATTGATTTCATGGGTGAGGGATATTCCATCGTACGTAAGTACCACAATTTTTTGAACCATTTTTATATTTCCTGGGATATTTGAGGTGTACCCAAGTTGAGGTTGTTGTAAGCAGTGCAGCCCTAAATTTGGGGTTGGCTCTGTCTTATTGATTTTCAGTTTTGCCAAGGTATATTCCCTAGACTGGAAGTGCCCTTGGCTCTGTAGCTCTGTTGTTTACTTGTTTTAGGGAACACAATGCACTCCTCCAGTGAGACAGTTGGCAATTTACATCCCACCCATCCGCATAACAAGGCTCCCTGTTCTTCACGGCCTGTCTTGCCTTTCTGGTTTTTACACATTTTGTGGATGTCCCTTTTGACCGGTGGGAAGTGATACTTCTTTTTAGTGCAGTTTTGCATTGCCCGCTTGCTTGCTTGGCCAAAATGGGCGTATGTGTTTTCCCCTGCATATAGTCAGGAGAAAATGCATATGCCATTTTTGTCCAAGTGCATCATTGTTGAAGTTGTGCCCCACTTCTTGTGCTTTACAGGTGATTCCAACGTACCTCTTGAAATCTGTTTCCTGCTATTCTGCCTCGCTTTCAAGTCCGCTTCGTTGCCTTCCCTCAACAGATTTCTGGACGATAGTTGGCCTTTATTACTCTGCAAGTTTGTGAATTGCAGTGCCCTTGAGCTCCATTTTTCAACTCGTTTTTTTGTGAGCTGAACGCATGTGCAAAATTTTGGTTCAGGACCTATACTCGTTCCCCGTGGTTGGTTGCAACTTTTGTTAATTCTTCTTCCTGCCGGGAAATTAGAGTGACACCTGTCCGTCCAAATGCCTAACAGCTACTCTCTCATTGGTTCTCCCTCTTCCCTTTCATCCTCTGCCAAATTGGCAACCTGTGAGAACCAGGAGGTTAAAGGGGCTGTCTCTCCAAGTTGGGAATATGATAGTAAAGCAGTTGGAAAGTCAAACTGGAGCACCAGGAGAGGGACTATTCACTGAGTTTTAGAAACCATTCGTATTCACAGTTTGTCCATTCTCTAGGTTTCCCGTACATGTTATAGCTGTAGTAATATTCCCTTCAACCTGGAGAGTTGGGACCCATGGAATGGGTGCCATGCATTGTTGCTTTAAAGCGTCTGCATTTGCTCACCCAATCTCACCAATCCTCTCAGACCCATGTGTCCAGGCTTATGCCATATCCAGCTGTCGTTGTAGATAGGGTCATTCTGAGTTTCATCAGAGACCCTGAAGGAATTGAAAAGACTTTCCCTGTTCTTTTGTTTTGTTTTTGAAATTCCATTTTATAGTGTGTTTGAGCTGATTCTCACTGCCATGTTTATGCCAGTCTAGACACACTTAATTCCATTACGGGGACATATCAATACATAGGTTTTAATATTCTTACTGGTAATATATATCCCTCTGCATGGAATATGGGGAGTTGAGTCCCTTTCACTGAGGAAGGTGTAGGTCTTGTCTATTCCGTATTTGGTTTTTGGAAAGGTACCTGTACTAATATCAAACTCTGGTTTTATGCATCACCCCACCTCTCCTTCCCCCTTAAGCAGGCATAAGCGTGTTTTTTAAATGTGAGTCTCTCTTCTCTTTCCTAACTCAGTTCATGTGTAGCCATGTTTACAGGATCTTCATAACTGATATCGTATGATAAGTTTCTTTTTCTGTGTGACTTTTTTCACTTAGAATTATCGTACCTGAATCCACTCATTTTGCTGCTACTGGCCTTATGACATTGATTTCATGGCTGAGGGATATTCCATCGTATGTAAATACCACAGTTTCTTGAACCATTTTTGTCTTTCCTGGGATATTTAAGGTGTACGCAAGTTGAGGTTTTTGTAAGCAGTGCAGCCCTGAATTTTGGTGTCGATCTGTCTTATTTATTTTCAGTTTTCCCAAGGTATATTCCCTAGACTGGAAGTGCCCTTGGCTCTGTAGCTCTGTTGTTTACTTGTTTTAGGGAACACAATGCACATCTCCAGAGAGGCAGTTGGCAATTTACATCCCGCCCATCAGCATAACAAGGCTCCCTGTTCTCCAGGGCCTGTCTTGCCTTTCTGGTTTTTACACTTTTTGCGGATGTCCCTTTTGACCGGTGGGAAGTGATACTTAGTTGTAGTGCTGATTTGCATTGCCCGCTTGCTTGCTTGTCCAAAAAGGGCATATGTGTTTTCTCCTGAATATATTCACGTGAAAACCCATATGCCCTTTATGGCCATTTCCATTATTTTCGAAGTTGTAATGCTTTTCCTGTGTTTAAAGGCGATTCCAATGTACCTCTTGAAATCTGCTTCATGCCATTCTTCCTCATTTTCTCTTCCGCCTCGTGGCTTTCCCTCAACAGATTTTTGGCAGCGAGTAGTCCTTTATAACTCTGCAGGTTAGTGAATTGCTGTGGCCCTGAGCTCCATTTTTCAACTCGCGTTTTTGTGAGCTGACCGCAAATCAAAAGTTTTGCTTCTGGACTTACACTGGTTCTGGGGGGCAGGCTGAGACTTTGGTTAATTCCTCTTTGTGACGGGAAATTAGAGAGACATGTGGCCGTCCAAATGCCTACAGCTACTCTCTCATTGGTTCTCTCTCTTCCCTTATATCCTGTGCACAATTTGCCAACTGTGCGAACCAGGAGGTTATAGGGGCTGACTTTGCAAGTTGGGAGATTGATAGTAAAGCAATTGGTATGTCAAACTGGAGTACAAGTAGAGTTTTAGAAACCTTTCACTA
Organism: Mesoplodon mirus; assembly: GCF_964341445.2. Classification (NCBI taxonomy): domain Eukaryota; kingdom Metazoa; phylum Chordata; class Mammalia; order Artiodactyla; family Ziphiidae; genus Mesoplodon; species Mesoplodon mirus. Next base: position 3,592,302 of record NW_028295819.1, on the reverse strand, counting down.
TCAGATGGTTTCCATTCTCTAGGTTCTCATACACGTTATAACTGTAGTGATATTCCCTTCTACCTGGAGAGTTGGGAACCATGGAATGGGTGGCAGGCATTATTGCTTTAAAGGGTCTGCATTTTTTCACCCAATCTCACCAATCCTCTCAGTCCCAAGTGACCAGCCTTATGCCACATCCAGCTGTCATTGTAGATAGGGTCATTCCAGGTTTCATCAGAACCCCTGAAGGTATTGTGTAAGAATTTTACTGTTTTTATGTTTTGTTTTGAAATTCATTTTTATAGTGTGTTTGAGCTGATTCTCACTGCCATGTTTATGTCATTCTAGACACACTTGGTTCCCTTATGGAGACATATCAATACATAGGTTTTAAAATTCTTACTAGTCAGATATATTTCTCTGCGGGGAATAGGGATGTTGAGTTCCGTTCACTGAGGAAGGAGTAGGGCTTGTCTCTTCTGTTTTTGGATTATGGAACGGTACCTGTGCTAATATCAATCTTATGTTTTGTGCATCTCCCCACCTCTCATTCCCCTTAAAGCAAGCATTAGATTGTTTTCTAAATCTGAGACTCTGTTCTCTTCCCTAAATCAGTTCATATGTAGCCATGTTTACATTCCCTTCATAAGTGATATCTTATGTCAGAATGCACCATTGCCGTTCTCATAATAATGCTCCATGTCCCCTGTCATCACAATGCACCATGCCCTGGTTATCACAATGCTCCATGTCCCTTGTCATCACAATTCTCCACGTCCTTGTCATCACAATGCTACATGACACTTCTCATCAAAATGTTACATGCTCTTGTCATCACAATTCTCCATCCACTTGTCATTGCAATGCTCCATGCACTTGTCATCACAATGCTCCATGCACATGTCATCACAAAGCTCCATGCCTTTGTCATTACAATGCTCCATGACCCCTGTCATCACAATGCTCCCTGACACCTGTCATCACAATGCTTCATGCCCCATGTCACTACAGTGCTCCATGATGTTCGACATCACAATTACCCAAGGTCATTTCATCACAATGCTCATTGGCCAATATCATCACAATGTTCCATGACCACTGTCATCACAACTCTCCATGACACCTGACAACACAATGATTTGCGACACTTGTCATCACAATATTCCATTCCCTAGTCATCACAATGCTCCATGACACCTGTCATCACAATACTCCATGGACATTTTCAGCCCAATGTTCCATGACCCTTGTCATTACAATACTCCAAGCCATTGTCATCACAATGCTCCATTACCTTTGTCATCAGAATCCTCCATGACACTTGGCATCACAATGCTCCATGCCATTGTCATCACAATGGGCCATTACATATGTCATCACAATTCTCCCTGACAACTGTCTTCACAATACTTCATGACCTGGTCATCACAATGCTCCATGCCCTTGTCATCACAATGCGCCATTCCAACTGTCATCGCATGAATCCTTGAAACTTATTAGAACAATGCTCCATGCCCTTGTCATCACAATGCTCCATGCCCTTGTTATCACAATGCTCCATGACCCCTGTCATCACAATGCTCCGTGACTCCAGTCATCAAAATGCTTCATGAAATTTGTCATCACAATTGTCCATGTCCTCGTCATCAACAGTCTCTGTGACCTTTTTAACGACAATGCTCCATGAAGTTTTCATCACAATGCTCTTTGACCCTTGACATCACAATGCTCTATGCCTTTCTCAGCACAATGCTCCATGACCTTTGTCATCACAATGCTCCATGCGCTTGTTAGCACAATGCTTCATGACACATGTCATCTCAATGCACCATGCACTTGTCATCACAGTGCTCCACAAACTTCTCATCACCATGCTGCATAAAATTTCTCATCACAATGCTCCATGCACTTCTCATCAAAATGCTCTCTCACCACTGATATCCCAATGCTACATAACTATTGGTCACAATACCCCATCACCCCTGTCATCACAATGTTCCATGACTCCTGTCATCACAATGATACATGCACTTATAATCACAATGTTCGATGACCCCTGCCATCACAATGTTCCATAACACCTGTCATCAAAATGTTCCATGACACTTTTCATTAAATTGCTCCATGACCCTGTCATCAGTATGCTCCTTGCCCTTCTCATCACAATGCACAAGGCCCTTGCCATCAAAATGCTCCATGACATTTGTCATCACAAATATCCATGACCTTTGGCATCACAATGCTCCATGTCATTGTTATCACAATGCTCCATGAACGCTCTCATCACATTGCTCCTTGCCCTTGTCTACACAAAGCTCCATGATACATATCTTCAGAATGCTCCATGGCCTTCTCATCACAATGCTCCATGCCCTTGCCATCACAGTGCTCCATTTCGCCTGTGAGAACAATGCTCCATGACCCCTGCCATAACAATGTTCCATGGCCTAGTCATCACAAGGTTCCATAACACATGTCATCACAATGATAAAGACCACTGTAATAACAATGCTCCATGCACTTGTCATCACAAAGCTCCATGACGCATGTCATCAGAATGTTCCATGGCCTTCTCCTCACAGTGCTCCATGGCCTTGTCATCAAAATGCTCCATGATTTGTCATCACAAAGCTCCATGACATTTGGCATCACATTGCTCCATGCACTTCTCATCAAAATGCTCTCTCACCACTGATATCACAATGCTACATCACTATTTGTCACAATACTCCCTCACCCCTGTCATCACAATGTTCCAAGACTCCTGTCATCACAATGCTACATGCACTTATCATCACAATGTTCGATGACCACTGACATCACAATGTTCCATAACACGTGTCATCAAAATATTCCAAGACACTTTTCATCAAATTGCTCCATGACCCTGTCATCCGAATGCTCCCTGCCTTTCTCATCACAATGCACAACGCCCTTGCCATCAAAATGCTCCATGTCCTTTGTCATCACAAAGATCCATGACCCTTGGCATCACAATGCTCAATGTCATTGTCATCACAATTCTCCATGAACAATCTCATCACATTGCTCCTTGCCCTTGTCTTCACAAAGCTCCATGACACATGTCATCAGAATGCTCCATGGCCTTCTCATCACAATGCTCCATGCCCTTGCCATCACAATGCTCCATTACCCCTGTCATAACAATGCTCCATGACCCCTGCTATCACGGTGTTCCATGGCCTTGTCATCACAAATCTCCATGACTCTTCTCATCACAATGCTCCAAGAACCCTGTAATCACAATGCTCTATGCCCCTTTTTCATCTCAATGGTCCATTAACACTGTCATCACAATGCACCATGCCCATCATCATAATGCTTCATGCTATTGTCATCACAATGAAAGCAAAATGCTCCATGACCTCTGTCATAACAATGCTCCAAACCCTTGTGATCACAATATTCCATATCACTTGTCATCAAAATGCCCAATGACGCTTGTCATCACAATTATCCATGGTCTTCTCATCACAATGCTCCATGACCTTTGTCATCACAATGCTCAATACACTTGTCATCAAAACGCTCCCTGACACTTTTTGTCTGTATGCTCCTTGAACGCTGTCATGACAAGGCTCCATGCCTTTTTCATCACAATGATCCATGTCCTTTTCATCACAATGCTCCAATACCCATGTAATCTCAATGCTCCATGCCCTTGTCATCACAAAGCTGAATGACGCATGCCATCAGAATTCTCCTTGGTCTGCTCCTCAGAATGCTCCATGCCCTTATCATCACAATGTTCCAAGACCACTGTAATCACAATGCTCCATGCCCGTGTCATCAAAACCTCCATGATGCATGTCATCAGAATGCTCCATGGCCTTCTCATCACAATGCTCCATTCCCTAGTGATCACAATGCTCCAAGACCCCTGTAATCACAATGCTCCATGCCACTTTTCATCAGAATGCTCCATGAGACTTATCATCACAAGTCTCCATGGTCTTCTCATCACCATGCTCCAGGATCTTGTCATCACCATGCTCCATTCCCTTGTCATCACAATGCTCCATGACACCTGTCATCACTATAATCCATGAACATTTTCAGCCCAATGCTCCACGAGCTACTCATCACAATGCTCCATGGCCAATATCATCACAATGCTCCATGACCACTGACATCACAACACTCCATGACTCCGGAGAACACAATGATCCGGGACTCTTGTCATCACAATGCTCCATTCCCTAGTCATCACAATGCTCCATGACCCCTTTCATCACAACACTCCATGAACTTTTTCAGCCCAGTGCTCCAGGACCCTTGTCATCACAATGATCCATACCATTGTCATCCCAATCCTCCATTACAACTGTATTCACAATGCTCCATGACGCTTGTCATCATAGTGCTCCATGACACATGTCATCACAATGCTCCATGCATTTGTCAGCAAAATGCTACATGAGATTGTCATTACAATATTCTATGCGCTTGTCCTCACAATACTCCATTTCCATTGTCATCACAATCCTCCATGAACCTTGGGATCACATTGTTTCTTGCCCTTGTCATCACAATTCTCCATGCTCCTTGAAATCAAAATGATCCATGACCTCTGTCATCACAATGCTCCAAACCCTTGTGATCACAGTGTTCCATAACACTTGCCATCACAATGCTCCATGATGCCTGTCATCACAATACTCCATGCCCTTTTAATGAAAATGATCCATGACCTTTGTCATCACAATTCTCAATACACTTGTCATCACAATGCTCCATGCGCTTGTCATCACAGTGCTCCTTAAAATATGTCATCACAATGCTCCATGCACTTCTCATCAAAATGCTCTCTCACCACTGATATCACAATGCTACATCACTATTTATCACAATACTCCATCACTCCTGTCATCACAGTGCTACATGCACTTATCCTCACAATATTCGATGACCCCTGACATCACAATGTTCCATAACAACTGTCATCAAAATGTTCCATGACACTTTTCATCAAATTGCTCCATGAACCGGTCATCAGAATGCTCCCTGCCTTTCTCATCACAATGCACAACGACCTTGCCATCAAAATGCTCCATGACCTTTGTCCTCACAAAGATCCATGACCCTTGGCATCACAATGCTCCATGCTCCTTGAAATCAAAATGATCCATGACCTTCGGCATAAAAATGCTCGAAACCCTTGTGATCACAGTATTCCATAACACTTGTCATCACTATGCCCCATGATGCTCGTCATCACAGTTATCCATGGTCTTCTCATCAAAATGCTCCATGACCTTCGTCATCACAATGCTCAATACACTTGTCATCAAAATGCTCCCTGACACTTGTTGTCTGTATGCTCCTTGAACCCTTTCATGACAAGTCTCCATGCTTTTTTCATCACAATGATCCATGCCATTTTCATCACAATGCTCCAAGTCCCATATAATAACAATGCTCCATGCCCTTGTCATCACAAAGCTCAATGACGCATGCCATCAGAATGCTCCTTGGTCTTCTCCTCACAATGCTCAATGCCCTTGTCATCACAATGTTCCAAGACCCCTGTAATCAAAATGTTCCATGCCCCTTTACATCAGTATGCTCCATGAGACTTGTCATCAAAAGGCTCCATGGTTTTGTCATCACAATGTTCCAGGACCTTCTCATCACAATGCTTCACGACCTTGTCATGAAAATTTTCAATGGCCCTTGTCATCATAATGCTCCAAGCCCTAACCATCACAATGCTCCATTATATTTGTCATCACAATCCTCCATTACGTTTGGCATCACAATGCTCCATGCCATTGTCATCGCAATGGACCATGACATATGTCATCACAATGCTCCCTGACACCTGTCTTCACAATACTCCATGACCTTCTCATCACAATGCTCCATTCCCTTGTCATCACAATGCACCATGCCCACTGACATCACAATAAACTATGAAACTTGTCAGACCAATGCTCCATGCAGCTGTCAACACAAGGCTCCATGCCCTTGTCATCACAATGTTCCATGACACCTGTCATCAAAATGCTCCGTGACGCCAGTCATCTCAGTGTTTCATAACGTTTGTCACCACAGTGGTCCATGCCCGCATCATCACAAGGCTCTGTGACGTTTGTAACCACAATGCTCCATGAACTTTTCATCACAATTATCTGTGACCCTTGTCATCACAGTGCTCCATGTCTTTGTCAAAACAATGCTGCATGAACACTGTCATCACAATGTGCCACAAGCATTTCATCACAACGGTCCACAACCTTGTCATTGCAATGGTCCATAAAATTTGTAATCACAATGCTCCAAGCACTTCTCATCAAAATGCTCTCTCACCAGAGATATCACAATGTTCCATCACTAGTCATCACAATACTCCCTCACCCCTGTAATCACAATGTTCCATGACCCTGTCATCACACTGGTACATCCCATTATCATCACAATGTTGCATGACCCCTGACATCACAATGTTCCATAACCCCTGTCATCACAATGCTCCATGAACCTTTTCATCCCAAAGCTCCATGACCCCTGGCATCACAATGTTCTATAACCCCTGCTATCAAAATGTTCCACCGCACTATTTTTCAAAATGCTGCAGGAACCGGTCATCAAAATGCTCCCTGCCTTTCTCATCACAATGCAGCACACCCTTATCATCAAAATGCTCCATGAGTTGTCATCACAAATCTCCATGACCCTTGGCATCCCAATGCTCCATGTCATTGTCATCACAATGCTCCATGAACCCTCTCATCATATTGCTCCATTCCCTTGTCATCACAAAGCTCCATGACACTTGTCATCACAATGCTCAATGCCCTTCTCATCACAATGCTCCAAGCCCCTGTCACTGCAATCCTGCATGACCCATATATCACAGTGTTCCGTGCCCTAATCATCACAATGCTCCATGCCCACTCTCATCACAATAATCCATGAAACATTTCAGACCAATGTTCCATGCCCTTCTCATCAAAATGCTCCATTACACCTGTGATAACAATGTTCCAACACCCCTGCCATCACAATTTTCCACGGCCTAGTCATCACAAGGTTCCATGACATTTGTCATCACAATGCTCAAGACCCCTGAAATCACCATGCTCCATGCCCTTGTCATCACAAAACTCCATGACGCATGTCATCAGAATGTTCCATGGCCTTCTCATCACAATGCTCCCTGCCCTTGTCATTACAATGCTCCAAGACCCTTGTAATCACAATGCTCCATGCCCCTTTTCATCTCAATGCTCCATGAACCCTGTCATCACAATGCACCATGCCCATCATCATAATGCTTCACACTATTGTCATCACAAAGAAATCAATATTCTCCATGACCTTTGTCATCATAATGCTCTAAACCCTTGTGATCACAATGTTCCATAAAACTTATCATCACAACACCCCATGACGCTCATCATCACAATTATCTATGGTCTTCTCATCACAATGCTCCATGACTTTTGTCATCACAATGCTCAATACAATTGTCACCACTATGCTCCCTGACACTTGACATCAGTATGCTCCTTGAACCCTGTCATGACGAGGCTCCATGCCATTTTCATCACAATAATCCATGCCCATTTCATCACAATGCTCAAAGATCCATGGAATCACAATGCTCCAAGCCCTTGTCATCAAAAATCTCCAAGATGCATGTCATCAGAATCCTCCATGGCCTTCTCATTACAATGCTCCATGCCCTATTCATCACAATGATCCATGACCCCTGTCATCACAACACTCCATGAACATTTTCAGCCCAGTGGTCCATGACCCTTGTCATCAAAATGATCCATGCCCTTGTCATCCCAATACTCCATGACCCCTGTATTCACAATGTTTCGTGACGCTTGTCATCACAGTGCTCCATGACACATGTCATCACAATGCTCCATGCCTTTTTCAGCAAAATGCTACATGACCTTGTCATTACAATGATCTGTGCGCTTGTCATCACAATACTCCATTTCCATTGTCATCACAATCCTCCATGAACCTTGGGATCACATTGCTTCATGCCCTTGTCATCACAATGCTCCATGCTCCTTGAAATCAAAATGATCCATGACCTCTGTCATCACAGTGCTCCAAACCCTTGTGATCACAATGTTCCATAAAACTTGTCATCACAATGCTCCATGATGCCTGTCATCACAATATTCCATGCCCTTTTCATCACAATGCTCCATGAGCTTTGTCATCACAATTCTAAATATACATGTCATCACAATGCTCCCTGACATTTGTCATCAGAATGCTCCTTGAAACCTGTCACGAAAAGGCTCCATGCCTTTTTCATCACAATGCCCCATGCCGTTTTCATCACAGTGCTCCATGCCATTGTCATCAAAATACTCCACAAGCTTGTCATCAGAATGCTCCATGACCCTTGTCATCAAAATTCTCCATGCACTTGTCAGCACAATGCTCCCTGACCCTTGTCATCACAATGCTCCAAGCCATTGTCATCACAATGCTCCATTACCTTTGTCATCACAATCCTCCATGACAATTGGCATCAAAATGCTCCATGCCATTGGAATCAAAATGGGCCATTACATATATCATAACAATGCTCCCTGACACCTGTCTTCACAATACTGCATGACCTGGTCCTCACAATGCTACATGCCCTTGTCATCACAATTTGCCATTCCAAATGACATCGCAATAATCCATGAAACTTATTAGACCAATGTTCCATGCCCTTCTCATCACAATGCTCCTTGCCATTGTCATCACAATGCTCCATGATCCCTGTCATCACAATGCTCCGTGACTCCAGTCATCACAATGCTTCATGACCTTTGTCCTCACAATGGTCCATGCCCTCGTCATCAACAGTCTCTGTGACCTTTTTAACCACAATGCTCCATGAAATTTTCATCACAATGCTCTTTGACCCTTGTCATCACAATGCTCTATGATTTCTCCGCACAATGCTCCATGACACATGTCATCACAATGCTCCATGACCCATGTCATCACAATGCTCCGTGACTCCAGTCATCACAATGCTTCATAACGTTTGTCATCAAAATGGTCCATGCCCGCGTCATCACAAGGCTCTTTGACCTTTGTAACCACAATGCTCCATGAAATTTTCATTACAATTCTCAGTGACTCTTGTCATCACAATGCTCCTTGTCTTTGTCAGAACAATGCTCCATGACCATTGTCATCACAATGTGCCACACGCATTTCATCACAACGGTCCACAACCTTGTCATTGCAATGATCCATAAACATTGTAATCACAACGCTCCATCCACTTCTCATCAAAATGCTCTCTTACCAGAGATATCACAGTGCTACATCACTAGTCATCACTATAATCCCTCACACATGTAATCAAAATGTTCCATGACACTGTCATCACACAGCTTCATCGCCTTATCATCACAATGTTCCTTGACCCCTGACATCACAATGTTCCATACACCTGTCATCAAAATGCTCCATGACCCATTTCATCCCAAAGCTCCAAGACCCCTGACATCACAATGTTCTATTACCCCTGCCATCAAAATGTTCCATTACACTTTTCATCAAATTGCTGCATGAACCTGTCATCTAAATGCTCCCTGCCCTTCTCATCACAATGCACCATGCCCTTGTCATCAAAATGCTCCATGACTTGTCATCACAAAGCTCCATGACCCTTGGCATCACAATGCTCCATGTCATTGTCATCACAATGCTACATGAACCCTCTCATCACATTGCTCCATGCCCTTGTCATCAGAATTCTCCATGACACTTGTCATCACAATGCTCAATGCCATTCCCATCACAATGCTCCATGCCATTTTCATTACAATCCTGCATGGCCCATGTATCATAGTGTTCCGTACCCTTGTCATCACAATGCTCCATGCCCACTCTTATCACAATAATCCATGAAACATTTCAGACCAAAGTTCCATGACCTTCTCATCACAATGCTCCATTACCTCTGTCATAACAATGCACCATGACCACTGCCATCATAATGTTCCACGGCCTAGTCATCACAAGGTTCCATGACACTTGTCAACACAATGCTGAAGGCCCCTGTAATCACAATGCTCCTTGCCCTTGTCATCACAAAGCTCCATGACGCATGTCATCAGATTGTTCCATGGACTTCTCATCACAATGCTCCATGCCCTTGTCATCACAATGCTCCAAGACCCTTGTAATCACAATGCTCCATGCCCCTTTTCATCTCAATGCTCCATGAACCCTGTCATCACAATGCACCATGCACATCATCATAATGCTTCAGGCTATTGTCATCACAATGAAATCAATATTCTCCATGATCTCTGTCATCATAATGCTCCAAACCCTTGTGATCACAATGATCCATAACACTTATCATCACAACACCCCATGACGCTCATCATCACAATTATCCATGGTCTTCTTATCAAAATGCTCCATGATCTTTGTCATCACAATGCTCAATACATTTGTCATCACAATGCTCCCTGACACTTGTCATCAGTATGCTCCTTGAACCCTGTCATGACAAGGCTCCATGCCTTTTTCATCACAATGATCCATGACTTTTCATCACAATGCTCCAAGATCCTTGTAATAACAATGCTCCATGCCCTTGTCATCACAAAACTCCATGACGCATGTCATCAGAATGTTCCATGGCCTTCTCATCACAATGCTCCATGCCCTAGTCATCACAATGCTCCAAGACCCCTGTAATCACAATGCTCCATGCCAGTTTTCATCAGAATGCTCCATGAGACTTGTCATCACAAGTCTCCATGGCCTTCTCCTCACAAAGTTCCAGGACCTTGTCGTCACCATGCTCTATTCCCTTGTCATCACAATGCTCCATGACCCCTGTCATCACAATAATCCATGAACATTTTCAGCCCAATGATCCACGACCTTCTCATCACAATGCTACATGACCAATATCATCACAATGCTCCATGAACACTGTCATCACAACACTACTTGACACCTGAAAACACAATGATCCGGGACTCTTGTCATAACAGTGCTCCATTCCCTAGTCATCACTATGCTCCATGACCCCTGTCATCACAACATTCCATGAAAATTTTCAGCCCAGTGCTCCATGACACTTGTCATCACAATGATCCATGCCATTCTCATCCCAATGCTCCATGACCCCTGTATTCACAATGCTCCGTGACGCTTGTCATCACAGTGCTCCATGACACATGTCATCACAATGCTCCATGCCTTTGTCAGCAAAATGCTACATGACCTTGTCATTACAATGCTCTATGCGCTTGTCACCACAATACTCCATTTCCATTGTCATCAGAATCCTCCATTAACCTTGGGATCACATTGCTTCATGCCCTTGTCATCACAATGCTCCATGCTCCTTGAAATCAAAATGATCCATGACCTCTGTCATCACAATGCTCCAAACCCTTGTGAACACTATGTTCCATAACACTTGTCATCACAACGCTCCATGATACCTTTCATCACAATATTCCATGCCCTTTTCATCACAATGCTCCATGACCTTTGTCATCACAATTCTCAATAAACTTGTCATCACAATGCTCCCTGACACTTGTCTTCAGAATGCTCCTTGAACACTCTCACGAAAAGGCTCCATGGCTTTTCCATGACAATGACCCATGCCGTTTTCATCACAATGCTCCATGCCATTGTCATCAAAATACTCCACAAGCTTGTCATCAGAATGCTCCATGACACTTGCCATCAAAATAATCCATGCACTTGGCATCGCAATGCTCCAAGCCTTTGTCATCACAATGCTCCATTACCTTTGTCATCAGAATCCTCCATGACACTTGACATCACAATGCTCCATGCCATCGTCATCACAATGGGCCATTACATATGTCATCACAATGCTCCCTGACACCTGTCTTCACAATACTGCATGACATGGTCATCACAATGCTCCATGCCCTTGTCATCACAATGTGCCATTCCAAATGTCATCGCAATAATCCATGAAACTTATTAGACAAATGTTCCATGCCCTTGTCATCACAATGTTCCATGCCCTTGTTATCACAATGCTCCATGACCCCTGTCATCACAATGCTCCGTGACCCCAGTCATCACAGTCCGTCATGACCTTTGTCATCACAATGGTCCATGCCCTCGTCATCAACACTCTCTGTGACCTTTTTAACCACAATGCTCCATGAACTTTTCATCACAATGCTCTTTGACCCTTGTCATCACAATGCTCTATGCCTTTCTCAGCACAATGCTCCATGAACCTTGTCATCAAAATGCTCCATGCGCTTCTCAGCACAATGCTCCATGACACATGTCATCACTATGCACCATGCGCTTGTCATCACAGTGCTCCACAATCTTGTCATCACAATGCTCCTTAAAATTTGTCATCACAATGCTCCATGCACTTCTCATCAAAATGCTCTCTCACCACTGATATCACAATGCTACATCACTATTTGTCACAATACTCCCTCACCCCTGTCATCACAATGTTCCATGACTCCTGTCATCACAATGCTACATGCACTTATCATCACAATGTTCGATGACCCATGACATCACAATGTTCTATAACACCTGTCATCAAAGTGTTCCATGACACTTTTCATCTAATTGCTCCATGACCCTGTCATCATAATGCTCCCTGTCCTTCGCATCACTATGCACAACGCCCTTGCCACCAAAATGTTCCATGACCTTTGTCATCACAAAGATCCATGACACTTGGCATCACAATGTTCCATGTCATTGTCATCACAATGCTCCATGAACGCTCTCATCACATTGCTCCATGACGTTGTCTTCACATAGCTCCATGACACATGTCATTAGAATGGTCCATGACCTTCTCATCACAATGTTCCATGCCCTTGATATCACAATGTTCTATTAACCCTGTCATAACAATGCTCCATGACCCCTGCTATCACGATGTTCCATGGACATGTCATCACATGGCTCCATGACCCTTCTCATCACAATGCTCCAAGAACACTGTAATCACAATGCTCTATGCCCCTTTTCATCTCAGTGATCCATGAACCCTGTCATCACAATGCACCATGCCCATCATCATAATGCTTCCTGCTATTGTCATAATAATGAAATCAAAATGCTCCATGACATCTGTCATAACAATGCTCCAAAACCATGTGATCACAATATTCCATAACACTTGTCATCACAATGCCCCATGACGCTCGTCATCACAATTATCCATGGTCTTCTCATCACAATGCTCCATGACCTTCGTCATCACAATGCTCAATACAGTTGTCATCAAAATGCTCCCTGACACTTGTTGTCTGTATGCTCATTTTACCCTGTCATGACAAGGCTCCATGCCATTTTCCTCACAATAATCCATGCCCTTTTCAACACAATGCTCCAAGACCCATGTAATCACGATGCTCCATGCCCTTGTCATCACAAAGCTCAATGACGAATGCCATAAGAATGCTCCTTGGTTTTCTCCTCACAATGCTCCATGCCCTTGTCATCACAAATTTCCAAGACCCCTGTAATCACAATGCTCCATGCCCTTTTTCATCAGTATGCTCCATGAGACTTGTCATCACATGGCTCCATGGTTTTGTCATCATAATGCTCCAAGCCCTAGTCATCACAATGCTCCATTATATTTGTCATCACAATCCTCCATTACATTTGGCATCACAATGCTCCCTGCCATTGTCATCGCAATGGACTATGACATATGTCATCACAATGCTCCCTGACACCTGTCTTCAAAATACTCCATGACCTTCTCATCACAATGCCCCATGCCCTAGTCATCACCATGCACCATGTCCACTGTCATCAAAATAATCTATGAAACTTGTCAGACCAATGCTCAATTCCCCTGTCATCACAATGCTCCATGCCCTTGTTATCACAATGCTCCATGACCCCTGTCATCACAATGTTCCGTGACGGCAGTCATCACAATGCTTCATAACGTTTGTCATCACAACAGTCCATGCCCACGTCATCACAAGGCTCTGTGTCCTTTGTACACACAATGCTCCATGAACTTTTCATCACAATGCTCTGTGACACTTATCATCCCAATGCTCCATGCCTTTGTCAGAACAATGCTCCATGACCCTTGTCATCACAATGTGCCATGCGCTTTTCATCACAATGATCCACAACCTTGTCATCGCTATGCTCCATAAACTTTGTAATCACAATGCTCCAGGCTCTTCTCATCCAAATGCTCTCTCAACTGAGATATCTCCATGTTCCATCACTAGTTATCACAATCCTCCCTCATCCCTGTAATCACAGTGTTCCATGACACCTGTCATCACAATGCTACATCCCCTTATCAACACAAAGTTCCATGACCCCTGACATCACAATGTTCCATAACCACTGTCATCAGAATTCTCCATGACACTTTTCATCCCAAAGCTCCATGACCCATGGCATCACAATGTTCTATAACCACTGTCATCAAAATATTCCATTACACTTTTTATCAAATTGCTCCATGACCCTGTCATCAAAATGCTCCCTGCCCTTCTCATCACAATGCACCACACACTTGTCATCAAAATGCTCCCTGACAATTGTCATCACAATGCTCCATGAGCCTTGGCATCACAATGCTCCATGTCATTGCCATCACAATGCTACATGAAACCTCTCATCACATTGCCCCATGCCCTTGTCATCACAAAGCTCCATGACACTTGTCATCACAGTGCTCGATGCCCTTCTCATCACAATGTCCATGCCCTTGTCATTACAATCATCCATGACCCAAGTATCACAGTGTACCGTGCCCTTGTCATCACAATGCTCCATGCCCACACTCATCACAATAATCCATGAAACATTTCAGACTAATGGTCAATGCCATTCTCTTCACAATGCTCCATTACCTCTGTCATAACAATGCTCCATGACCCCTGCCATCACAGTGTTCCACGGCCTTGTCATCAAAATGCTCCATGGCCTTGTCATCACAAAAATCCATGTCGCATGTCATCAGAATGTTCCATGGCTTTCTCCTCACAATGCTCCATGCCTTTGTCATCACAATGCTCCAAGACCCCTGTAATCACAATGCTCCATGCCCCTTTTCATCAGAATGCTCCATGAGACTTGTCATCACAAATCTCCACGGTCATCTCATCACAATGCTCCAGGACCTTGTCATCACCATGCTCCATTCCCTAGTCATCACAATGCTCCATGACCCATGTCATCACAATACTCCATGAACATTTTCAGCCCAATGATGCATGACCTTCTCATCACAATGCTCCATGACCAATATCATCACAATGCTCCATGACCCCTGTCATCACAATACTCCATTAACATTTTCAGCCCAATGCTCCATGACGCTTGTCATCACAATGATCCATGCCCTTGTCATCCCAATGCTCCATGACCCCTGTATTCACAATGCTCCGTGACGCTTGTCATCACTGTGCTCCATGACACATGTCATCACCATGCTCCATGCCTTTGTCAGCAAAATGCTACATGACATTGTCATTACAATTCTCTATGCGCTTGTCATCACAATACACATTTACCATAGTCATCAGAATCCTCCATGAAACTTGGGATCACATGGCTTCATGCCCTTGTCATCACAATGCTCCCTGCTCCTTGAATTCAAAATGATCCATGACCTCTGTCATCACGATGATCCAAACACTTGTGATCACAATGTTCTGTAACACTTGTCATCACAAAGCTCCATGATGCCTGTCATCACAATACTCCATGCCCTTTTCATCACAATGTTCCATGACCTTTGTCATCACAATTCTCAATACACTTGTCATCACAATGCTCCCTGACACCTCTCTTCACAATAATGCAGGCCCTTGTCATCACAATGCTCCATGCCCTTGTATCAAAAAGTTCCAAGTCCCCTGTAATCAGAATGCTCCAGGCCCCTTTTCATCAGTATGCTCCTTGAGACTTGTCATCACAAGCCTCCATGGTTTTCTCATCACAATGCTCCAGGACCTGTCATCACAATGCTTCACGACATTGTCATGAAAATTCTCAATGGCCCATGTCAACATAATGCTCCAAGCCCTAGTCATCAGAATACTCCATTATATTTGTCATCAAATCCTCCATTACATTTGGCATCACAATGCTCCATGCTATTGTCATCGCAATGGACCATGACATAGGTCATCACAATGCTCCCTGACACCTGTCTTCTCAATACTCCATGTCCATGTCTTCACACTGCTCTATGCCCTTGTCATCACAATGCACCATGTCAACTGTCATCACAATAATCTATGAAACTTGTCAGACCAATGCTCCATGCCCCTGTCATCACAATGCTCCATGCCCTTGTCATCACAATGCTCCATGACCCCTGTCATCACAATGCCCTGTGACTCCAGTCATCACTATACTTCATAACGTTTGTCATCACAACACTCCATGCCCGCGTCATCACAAGGCTCTGTGAACATTTTAACCAAAATGCTCCATGAACATTTCATCACAATGCTCCGTGACCCTTGTCATCACAATGCTCCATGCCTTTGTCAGAACAATGCTCCATGACCCTTTTCATCACAATGTTCCACGCGCTTTTCATCACAATGATCCACAACATTGTCATCGCTATCCTCCATAAACCATGTAATCACAATGCTCCATGCACTTCTCATCCAAATGCTCTCTCACATGTGATATCACAATGTTCCATCACTAGTCATCACAATCCTTGCTCAACCCTGTTATCACAATGTTCCATGACCCCTGTCATCACAATGCTGCATCCCCTTATCAGCACAATTTTCCTTGACCCCTGACATCACAATGTTCCATAACCGCTGTCATCAAAATGCTCCATGACCCTTTTCATCCCAAAGATCCATGATCCCTGGCAACACAATATTCTATAACACATGTCATCAAACTGTTCCATTACATTTTTCATCAAATTGCTGCATGACCCTGTCATCAAAATGCTCCCTGCCCTTCTCATCACAATGCACCACACACTTGTCATCAAAATGCTCCATGACATTTGTCTTCACAAAGCTCCATGACCCTTGGCATCACAATGCTCCATGTCATTGTCATCACAATGATCCATGAACCATCTCATCACATTGCTCCATGCCCTTGTCATCAAAAGCTCCATGACACTTGTCATCACAATGCTCGATGCCCTTCTTATCACAATGCTCCATGCCCTTGTCATTACAACCCTCCATGACTCATGTATCACAGTGTACCGTGCCCATGTCATCACAATGCTCCATGCCCACTCTCATCACAATAATCAATGAAATATTTCCGACCAATGCTCAATGCCCTTCTCATCACAATGCTCCATTACCACTGTCATAACAATGCTCCATGACCCCAGCCATCAAAATGTTCCACGGCCTTGTCATCACAAGGCTCCATGACCCTTGTCATCACAATGCTCCAAGACCCCTGTAATCACAATGCTCCATGCCCTTGTCATCACAAAGCTCCATGACGCATGCCATCAGAATGTTCCATGGCCTTCTCCTCACAGTTCTCCATGCCCTTGTCATCACAGTGCTCCAAGACCCCTGTAATCACAAGGCACCATGCCCCTATTCATCAGAATGCTCCATGAGACTTGTCATCAAAAGTCTCCATCGTCATCTCATCACAATTCTCCAGGACCTTGTCATCACCATGCTCCATTCCCTAGTCATCACAATGCTCCATGACCCCTGTCATCACAATATTCTATGAATATTTTCAACCCAATGCTCCATGACCTTCTCATCACAATGCTCCATGACCAGTATCATCACAATGCTCCATGACCACTGTCATCACAATGCGCCATTCCAACTGTCATCACAATAATCCATGAAACTTATTAGACCAATGTTCCATGCCATTGTCATCACAATGCTCCATGCCCTTGCTATCACAATGTTCCAAGACCCCTGTAATCAGAATGCTCCATGCCCCTTTTCATCAGTATGCTCCATGAGACCTGTCATCACAAGGCTCCATGGTTTTCTCATCACAGTGCTCCAGGACCTTGTCATCACAATGCTTCACGACATTGTCATCAAAATTCTCAATGGCCCTTGTCATCATAATGCTCCAAGCCCTAGTCATCACAATGCTCCATTATATTTGTCATCACAATCCTCCATTACATTTGGAATCACAATGCACCATGCAATTGTCATCGAAATGGACCATGACATATTTCATCAAAATGCTCCCTCACACCTGTCTTCACAATTCTCCATGACTTTGTCATCACAGTGCTCCATGACATTGTCATCACAATGCTCCATGACCCCTGTCAACACAATGCTCCGTGACTCCAGTCATCACAATGCTTCATAATATTTCTCATCACAACGGTCCATGCCCGCATCATAACAAGGCTCTGTGTCCTTTGTAACAACAATGCTCCATGAACTTTTCATCACAATGCTCCGTGACCCTTGTCATCACAATGCTCCATGCCTTTGTAAGAACAATGCTCCATGACCCTTGTCATGAAAATGTACCAAGGGCTTTCCATCACAATGATCCACCACCTTGTCATCGCTATGCTCCATAAATCTTGTAATCACAATGCTCCATGCTCTTCTCATCCAAATGCTCTCTCACCTGAGATATCACTATGATCTCTCACTAGTCATCACAATCCTCCCTCACCCCTGTAATCAAAATATTCCATGACCCCTGTCATCACCATGTTCCATTCCCTTGTCATCACAATGTTCCATGACCACTGTCATCACAATACTCCATGAACATTTTCAGCCAAATACTCCATGACCTTCTCATCACAATGCTCCATGACAAATATCATCACAATGCTCCATGACCACTGTCATCACAACACTCCATGACACCTGACAACAGAATGATCCGGGACTCTTGTCATTACAATGCTCCATTCCCCAGTCATCACAATGCTCCATGAACCCTGTCATCACAATACTCCATGAATATTTTCAGCCCAATGCTCCATGACACTTGTCATCACAATGATCCATGCCCTTGTCATCCCAATGCTCCATGACCCCTTTATTCACAATGCTCCATGACACCTGTCATCACAATGGTCCATGCCTTTGTCAGCAAAATGCTACATTACCTTGTCATTACAATGCTCTATGCGCTTGTCATCACAATACTCCATTTCCATTGTCATCACAATCCTCCATGAACCTTGGGATCACATTGTTTCATGCTCTTGTCATCACAATGCTCCATGTTCCTTGAAATCAAAATGATCCATGACTTCTGTCATCACAATGCTCCAAACACTTGTGATCACAGTGTCCCATAACACTTGTCATCACAATGCTCCATGATGCCTGTCATCACAATGCTCCATGCCCGCGTCATCACAAGGCTCTGTGTCCTTTGTAACCACAATGCTCCATGAACATTTCATCACAGTGCTCCGTGACACTTGTCATCACAATGCTCCATGCCGTTGTCAGAAAAATGCTCCATGACGCTTTTCATCACAATGTGCCACGCACTTTTCATCACAACGGTCCACAAGTTTCTCATTGCAGTGCTCCCTAAAACTTGTAATCACAATGCTCCATGCCCTTCTCATCACAATGCTCCATTACCCCTGTCATAACAGTGCTCCATGACCCCATCCATCACGATGTTCCATGGTCTTGTCATCACAAGGCTCCATGACACTTGTCATCACAATGCTCCAAGAACCCTGTAATCACAATGCTCCATGCCCTTGTCATCATAAAGCACTATGACCCATGTCATCATAATGTTCCATGGCCTTCTCATTAAATGCTCCATGCCCTTGTCATCAAAGTGCTCCAAGACCCCTGTAATCACAATGCTCCATGCCCCTTTTCATCTCCATGCGCCATGAACCCTGTCATCACAATGCATCATGCCCATCACCGTAATGCTTCCAGCTATTGTCAGCACAATGAATTCAAAATTCTCCTTGACCTCTGTCATCACAATGCTCCATGACCACTGTCATCACAATACTCCATGAACATTTTCAGCCCACTACTCCATGACCCTTGTCATCAAAATGATCCATGCACTTGTCATCCAGTGCTCCATGACACCTGTATTCACAATGCTCCATGACGCTTGTCATCACAGTGCTCCATGACACCTCTCATCACAATGCTCCATGCCTTTGTCAGCAAAATGCTACATGACCTTGTCATTACAATGCTCTATGTGCTTGTCATCAAAATACTCCATTTCCATTGTCATCACAATCCTCCATGATCCTTGGGATCACATTGCTTCATGCCCTTGTCATCACAATGCTCAATGCTCCTTGAAATCAAAATGATCCATGACCTCTGTCTTCACAATGCTCCAAACCCTTGTGATCCCAATGTTCCATAACACTTGTCATCACAATGCTCCATGATGACTGTCATCACAAAATTCCATGCCCTTTTCATCACAGTGCTCCATGACATTTGTCAACACAATGCTCAGTACACTTGTCATCACAATGCTCCCTGACACTTGTCATCAGAATGCTCCTTGAACCCTGTCACGAATAGGCTCCATGCCATTTTCATCACAGTGCCCCATGCCGTTTGCATCACAATGCTCCGTGACCATTGTCATCACAATGCTCCATGCCTTTGTCTGAAAAATGTTCCATGACCCTTGTCATCACAATGTGCCATTCACTTTTCATCACAACGGTCCAGAAACTTGTCATTGCAATGCTCCATAAACCATGTAATCACAATGCTCCATACACTTCTCATCAAAATGCTCTCTCACCAGAGATATCACAGTGTTTCATCACTAGTCGTCACAATACACCCTCACCCCTGTAATCACAATGTCCCATGACCCCTGTCATCAAAATTCTACATCCCCTTATCATCACACTGTTCCATGACCCCTGACATCACAATGTTCTATAACCCCTGTCATCAAAATATTCCAATACACTTTTCATCAAATTGCTGCATGACCCTGGCATCAAAATACTCCCTGCCCTTCTCATCACAATGCACCATGCACTTGTCATCAAATTGCTCCATGACCTTTGTCATCACAAAGCTCCATGACCCTTGGCATCACAATGCTCCATGTCATTGTCATCACAATTCTCCATGAACCCTCTCATCACATTGCTCCATGCCCTTGTCATCACAAAGCTCCATGACAATTGTAATCACAATGCTCGATGCCCTTCTCATCACAATGCCCCATGCCCTTGTCATTACAATCCTCCATGACCCATGTATCACAGTGTTCCATGCCCTTATCATCACAATGCTCTATGCCCACTCTCATCACAATAATCCATGAAACATTTCAGACCAATGCTCCATGCCCTTCTCATCTCAGTGCTCCTTTACCTATGTCATAACTATGCTCCATGACACCTGCCATCACAATGTTCCACAGCCTTGTCATCACAAGGCTCCATGACACTTGTCATCACAATGCTCCACGACCCATCTAATCAAAATGCTCCATGCCCTTGTCATCAAAAAGCTCATGACGCATGCCATCAGAATGTTCCATGGCCCTGTCATCAAAATGCTCCATGCCCTAGTCATCACAATGCTCCAAGGCCCTTGTAATCAAAATGCTCCATGCGTCTTTTCATCTCAATGCTCCATGAACACTGTCATCACAATAGACCATGCCCATCATCATAATGCTTCAGGCTATTGTCATCACAATGAAATCAAAATGCTCCATGACCTCTGTCATCACAATGCTCCAAACCCTGGTGATCACAATGTTCCATAACACTTATCATCACAACACACCTTGACGCTCATCATCACAATTATCCATGGTCTTCTCATCACAAAGCCCCATGCCATTATGATCACAATGCTCCATGCCATTGTCGTCACAATACTCCACAAGATTGTCATCAGAATGCTCCATGACACTTGTCATCACAATGCTCCATGGCCACTGTCATCACAGTGCTCCATACCCCTTGTCATTACTGTGCTCCATGACGCTCGCCATCACAATTATCCATGGTCTTCTCATCACAGTGCTCCACGCCCTTGTCATCAAAATGCTCCATGACCCTTGTCATCACAATGCTCCATGGCCACTCTCATCACAATGCTCCATTCCCCTTGTCTTTACAGTGCTCCATGACGCTCGTCATCACAATTATCCATGGTCTTCTCATCACAAAGCTCCACGGTCTTGCCATCACAATGCTCCATGCCCTGGTAATCACAATGCTCCATGTCCCCTGTCATCACAATTCTCCTCGTTCTTGGCATCACTATGCTCCATGACACTTCTCATCACCATGTTACATGATTTGTCATCACAATTCTCTATGCACTTGTCATCGCAATGCTCCATCACCCCTGTCATAGGAAGCTCCATGTGCTTGTCATCACAATGCTTCATGAACTTGTCATCAAAATTCTCAATGGCCCTTGTCATCACAATGATCCATGCCCTTGTCATCACAATGCTCCATGTCCATTGTCATCAATATGCTCCAAGCCCTTGTCATCAATATGCTCCATTTCATTTGTCATCACAATCCTCCATGACACTTGGCATCACAATGTTCCATTCCATTGTCATCGCAATGGACCATGACATATGTCATCACAATGCTCCCTGAGACCTGTCTTCAAAATAATCCATGAGCTTCTCATCACAATGCTCCATGCCTTTGTCATCACATTGCACCATGCCCACTGTCATCACAATAATCCCTGAAACATGTCAGGCCAATGCTCCATGCCCCTGTCATCACAATGCTCATTGCCTTTTCATCACAAAGCTCTATGACCCCTGTCATCACAATGCTCCGTGACTCCAGTCATCACAATGCTTCATGACCTTTGTCATCACAATGGTCCATGCCCTCGTCATCACAAGGCTCTGTGACCTTTGTCACGAAAATGCTCCATGAAATTTTCATCACAATGCTCGGTGACACTTGTCATCACATTGCTCCATGCCTTTGTCGGCACAGTGCTCCATGACCCATGTCATCACAATGCACCATGTGCTTGTCATCACAACGCTCCACAATCTTTTCATCACAATGCTCCATAAAACTTGTCATCACAATGCTCCATGCACTTCTTATCAAAATGCTCTCTCACGAATGATATCAAAATGTTCCCTCACTAGTCATCACAATACACCCACTCCCCTGTCATCACAATGGTCCACAACACCGTCATGAAAATGTTCCATGACTCCTGACATCACAATGTTCCATAACCCCTCTCATCAAAATGTTCCATGACACTTTTCATCAAATTGCTCCATGACCCTGTCTTCACAATGCTCCCTGTCCTTCACAAGAGAATTCACCACACACTTGTCATCAAAAGGCTCCATGACCTTTGTCATCACAAAACTCCATGACCCTTGGCATCACAATGCTCCATGCCATTGTCATCACAATGCTCCAAAAACCTCTCATCACATTGTTCCAAGCCCTTGTCATCACAGTATCCATGATGCTTTTCATCACAATGCTCGATGCCATTCTTCTCACAATGCTCCATGAGCTTCTCATTACAATCCTCCATGAACCATGTATCACAGTGTTCCGTGCCCTTGTTATCACAATGCTCCTTGCCCCCTCTCATCACAATAATCCATGAAACATTTCAGACCAATGTTCCATGCCCTTTTCATCACAATGATCCAAGACTCCTGTAATCATAATGCTCCATGCCCCTTTTCATCTCAATGCTCCATGAACGCTGTCATCACAATGCACCAAATGCGCATCATCAAAATGCTTCATGCTATTGTCATCACAATGAAATCAAAATGCTCTATGACCTCTGTCATCACAATGCTCCAAATCCTTGTGATCACAATATTCCATAACACTTATCATCACAGCTCCTCATAACGCAAGTCATCACAATTATCCATGGTCTTCTAACCACATTGCTCCATGACATTTTTCATCACAATGCTCAATACCCTTGTCATCACAATGGTCCCTGACACTGGTCATCAGTATGCTCCTTGAACCCTGTCATGACAAGGCTCCATGCCTTTTTCATCACAATGTTTCATGCCCTTTCCCTCACAGGGCTCCAAGAACCCTGTAATCACAATGCTCCATGCCCTTGTCATCACAAAGCTCCATGATGCATGTCATCAGAACGCTCCATGACATTCTCATCCCAATGTTCAATGCACTTGTCATCACAATGCTCCAAGACCCCTGTAATCACAATGGCCATGCCCTTGTCATCACAAAGCTCCATGATGCATGTCATCAGAACGCTCCATGACATTCTCATCCCAATGTTCCATGCCCTTGTCATCACAATGCTCCAAGACCCCTGTAATCACAATTCTCCAAGACCCTTTTCATCAGAATGCTCCATGAGACTTGTCACCACATGGCTCCATGGTCTTCTCATCACAATGCTCCAGTACCTTGTCATCACAATGCTCCTTGACCACTGTCATCACAATACTCCATGAACATTTTCAGCCCAATGCTCCATGACGGTCTCATTACAATGCTCCATGACCTCTGTCCTCACAATGCTCCATGACCACTGTCATCACAACGCTCCATGAACCCTGACAACACAATGATCCGGGAATCTTGTCATCAAAATGCTCCATGCCCTTGTCATCCCAATGCTCCATGAACCCTGTAATCACAATGCTCCATGACGCCTGTCATCACAGTGCTCCATGAACCTTGTCATTACAATGCCTTTGACAGCAAAATGATACATAATCTTGTGATCACAATGCTCCATGCGCTTTTCATCACAATCCTCCATGACCCTTGGGATCATATTGCTTTATGCCCTTGTCATCTCTATCTTGCCTTTCTGGTTTTTACAGATTTTCGGATGTCCTTTTGGACCAGTGGGAAGTGAAAATTCTTTGTAGTGTGGATTTGCATTGCACGCTTGCTTGATTGGCCAAATAGGGCCTATGCCTTTTCTCTTGAATATATTCAGGAGAAAAGTCATACGCTGTTTTTGGCCAAGTGCATCATTCTCGAAGTTGTGATGCCTTTCCTGTGCTTTAAAGGCAATTCCAATTTACCTCTTGAAATATGTTTTGTGCAATTCTGCCTCATTTTCAAGTCCACTTTGTTGCCTTTCCTCAACAGATTTTTGGAAGAGAATAGTCCTTTATAACTCTGCAGGTTTTTGATTTGCTTTGCCCCTGAGCTCCAATTTTCAAATCCCATTATTGTGAGCTGACCGCAAATCCACAGTTTTGCTTCAGGACCTATACTGGTTCCAGGGGTGGCTATACTGGTTCCCTGTGGGTGGCTGAGGCTTTGGTTAATTCTTCTTCCTGACGGGAATTTAGAATGACATGTGTCCGTCCAAATGCCTACATCTACTCTCTGATTGGTTCTCCCTCTTCCCTTTCATCCTCTGCACAATTAGCAAACTGTGCGAACCAGGAGGTTATAGGGGATGACTCTCCTAAGTTGGGAGATTGATAGAAAAGTTGTTGGAATGCCAAACTGTAGCACAAGGAGAGGAAAAAGTAGGGGACTTCAGAAACATTTCGCCATCACAGGGTGTCCATTCTCTAGGTTTCCCATACATGTTATAAATGTAGTGATATTCCCTTCTACCTGGAAATTTGGGACCCATGGAATGGTGGCATGCATTACTACTTTAAAGGGTCTGCATTTTCTCTCCCAATCTCACCAGTCCTCTCAGTCCCAAGTGTCCAGCCTTATGTCTCATCCAGCTGTCTTTGCAGATAGGGTCATTCTAGGTTTCATCAGAACCCCTGAAGGAATTGTGTAAGAATTTCGCTGTTTTTTTGTTTTGTTTTTGAAATTCATTTTTATAATGGGGTTGAGCTGATATTCACTGACGTGTTTATGCCGGTCTAGACACACTAGATTCCCTTACAGCGGCATATCAATACATAGGTTTTAAGATTCTTACTAATCAGATATATTCCTCTGTGGGGAATAGGGGTTTTGAGTCCCGTTCACTGAGGAAGGTGTAGGTCTTGTCTATTCTGTATTTGGTTTATGGAATGGTACCTGTGCTAATATCAAACTCTGGCTTTATGCATCACCCCACCTCTCCTTTCCCCTTAAGGAGGCATAAGAGTGTTTTCTAAATGTGAGACGCTGCTCTCTTTCCTAATTCAGTTCATGTGTTGTGATGTTGACATTCCCTCTCTAAGTGATATCTTATGATAAGATTCTTTTTCTGTGTGACTAATTTCCCTTAGAATCATCATACCTAAATCCTCTCATTATTCTGCTACTGGCCTTATGACACTGATTTCACGTCTGAGTGATATTCCGTTGTACAAAATTACCACAAGTTCTTTATGCATTTCTCTTTTTCCTGGGATACTTTAGGTGTACCGAAGTTGAGGTTCTTGTATGCAGAGCAGCCCTAAACTTTGGGGTGCCTGTGTCTTTTTGATATTTAGTCTTCCCAAGTTATATGTCCATGAGTTGAAGTCCCCTTTGCTCGGGGGCTTTGTATTTTAGATGTTTTAGGAAACAGCATACACTTCTTCAGGGTATCTCTTGGATATTTATACCCCACCCATCAGCGTGACTAGTCTCCCTGTTTTCCATGGCCTCTCCTGCATTTTTGATTTGTACACATTTTTTGGATGGCCTTTCTGAGCAGTGGAAATTGAGACTTCTTTATTGTGCGGATTTGCATTTCCCTCTTGCTTGGTTGGCCAAAAACTCTGTATGTGTTTTTTTCCTGAAGATATTCACGAAAAAAACGCATACACCCTTTTGCCCAACTGCATTATTTGAGAAATTCTGCTACTTTTCATATGCTTTAAATGTGAGTACAATCTACCTTTTGAAAAATGTTTCCTGCAATTCTGCCTCTCATTCAGAACCTCTTCGTTGCCTTACCTGAATATATTTTTGGACGTTGGTTATCATTTATATCTTTGCAGGTCTTTGAATTGTCTGCTCCTGAGCTCCATTTTGCACCTCGCATTTTGTGAGCTGGCCGCCAAACCATTGGATTGATTCCGGCCCTATTCTGGTTCTGGGGAGGCAGGCTGAGCCTTTGGTTAATTCTTCTTCCTAAAGGGATATTAGAGTGACATGTGCCTGTCAAAACTCCTACAGCTAATCTCTCACTGGTTCCTCCTCTTCCCATTTATCCTCTGCAAAAATTGCAAACTGTGTGAAACAGGAGGTTAAAGGTGCTGATTCTCCAAGTCGGGAGATTGTTAGTAATGTGGCTGGAATGGCGAACCCCAGCACCAGGAGATCAAAAATGAGGTGCATTTTGGACACCTCTCCTGAGCACCCGGTGTACATTCATCTCGGTTTTCCAGGCATGTTTTCCCTGTCAGAAGATTCCCTTGAAACTGCAGATTTGGGACCCATGGAATGGGTACCAGGCAGTATTACTTTAAAAGGTCTGCATTTCCTCACCCAGCCTCTCTAACATCTCTTAGCGTGCATAGCTTCCAGCCTTATATATCATCCTGCTGTGGGTCTACATGTGTTCAATCCATGTTACATCGTAGCCCTTCAACAAAAGTTGTAAGAATTTTTGTCTGTCTCACTGTTTTTATAAATATTTTTAAATTTATTTTTATATTGGTTACAGCTGATTTTCAAAGCTCTGTTTTTTGCTGCTGTACATCCACTTGAATCATGTACTGTGAGACAACAATAAATTCTTTCTCAGATGCTTACGAGTCATATGCATTATTTTCCATTGACTTTAGTGGACTGAGTGCAGTTCTTTGAGGTACCGTTTAGGCCTTGCCAGTTATTCAATTCGGTACTTGGAATGGTATCTTTGCTAATTTCAAACTCCTGGATAATACCTCACCATTCCCCATTTTCCCATTTAGCAGCCTTATGTCTATTTTCTACATATTTGACTATGTTTCTGTTTTGTAGTTTATTTCATGTGTAGCCATTTTTGATTCCACCTTTAAGTGGCATCTTATGATATGTGTCTTTTTCTTTCTGACATGTGTCACTTAGAATGATCGTATGTAACTCCTCCAGAGTTGTTCCAACTGGCCTTATTTCATTGATTTCTGGATGAGTAATATTCCACTCTACATAAGTACCCCATCTCTTTTATCCATTTTATCCTTCCAGGGACATTTAGGTTATATCCAAGTGGAGGCCCTTTTTAACAGAGAGGTGGTAAACGTTGGGGTGCCTGTTTTCTGTCATTTTTTGTTTTTCCCAAGGTATACGCCCATGAGTGCAAGTGCCCTATGCTCTGTAGCTCAGTTTTCAGATGTTTTAGCAACACAATACACTTCTCCAGAGTGGCCGTTGGCAAATTACATTTCCACTATCAGCCTCACAGGGCTCCCTTTTCTCCTCACACTGTCCTGCATTTCTGGTGTTTATACTTTATGTGGATGGCCCTTCTGACTGATGTGAAGTGATACATTTTGTAGTATTGATTTCCAGTGCCCACCTGTTTGGTTGGATAAAAAGTGTGTATGGCCTTTACTTGAATATATTCAGAAAAAAATGCATACGCCCTTTTGGGCCAAGTGCATCATTGGCGATGTTCAGCCCCTTTTCTTGTGCTTTAATGGGGAGACCTTTCTACCTCTTCAAATCTGCTTCCTGCCACTCCCCCTTGCTTACAAGTCCTTTTCTGTGACTTACCTCAAGACATTTTTCAACAATAGATATTTTCAACTCTGTAGTTTCATGAATTTTAGTGCCCCTGAGTTCCATTTTTCAACTTGTGTTTTTGGAAACTGGACACAAAACAGCGGGATTTCCTCTAGCCCTATTCTGTTTCCGTGGGCAATTCTAACCTTTGATGAATGTGTCTTCCAGATTGGAAATTAGAGTGGCATGTGCCTGTCCGAACACCTAAGACTTGTCTCTAAATTTTTCTCATCCTTCCGCTTCATCGTCTGGGCAAATTCCAAACTGTGTGCAACAGGATGTTGACGGTGCTGATATCCCCAAGGGAGGAGATTGTTAGGAAAGATGCTGGAGGGGTGAACCCGGGCACCAGGCGATGAGGAGATGAGGTGCCTTTTCCAAACTCTTTCCGATCAAACGGTGTACCATCCTCTAGTTGTGACAGGCATGTTTTAGCCATAGGAAGGGTCCCGTGCATGGAAGGAGAACACCAGGGATTTTTCTAAATCAGTGCCTCCCCGAACCCCAAACTGGGGAATTTTTAAGCTACGGCTACACGTGTGTCCATTAAGGGCCTTGGGAAATAGGCAGAGCCCAAACTTTAGATGATTGAAATCTTCAGGTTCAGAAGTGCTCACCATCGGCCTTGCTTAGGTTACATTTTATCTGTCATTGATAGATGATGTCAATAAAAAATATCGATTCTTTTTCAGATTATTTCCCCTTATAGGTTATTGCAAAATATTCAGTGTAGTTCCCTGTGCTATACAGTAATTCCTTGTTGATGATCTATTTTATACATAGCAGTGTGTATGTGTTAATCCCAAACTGTTAATTTATCCCTTTTCCTACCTTTCCCCTTTGGTAATAATAAATTATAAGATTTTATACTTCTCAGAAAAGGGGGAGCTGAAAGAGAGGTATCATTTTCAATGGAAAAGCATTCAAAACAAGATTGAAGTTTCAGCCAAGAGTATTCGATGTACAACCATGGAAATAAATCACTTCATTTCTCTAATGTTGACCTGACAAATAAGACAGACGTCTTCACTGAACTTGCTTATAGTAAAGTGATGGAAATATCAAATGTAAGTCTTAGAAAAATCTTATTTTACCCGAGCATTATACACTGCTCTATGTTAACTACAGTTTGTCTCACACATCTGTTCATTGAAGTTACAAGGTTCTCAATTTCTGTTACTGATCCTCCAGAGTGGACCCCAACAGGAGTCCCCGAGCCCAGTGTCATTGGAGCCAACAGATCAAGACTGAGTTTGGTTCAGAAGCAAAGGAAACATTATTTTGAAAACCGAATGGAGAGGTGAGAGCGTGCAGTCCCCCACAGGCTGTGGGCTGGGCTGCTGTGTAGGGATCCCGGCAGCGTCAGTGGGAGGGAGGGGATGGAGCTCTCGAGGGCTGAATTAGCTAAATTAGCGAGTTCCTGGGCAAGGATCTGAATTGACTGCTCTTTCCATTCTTGAAAGGCTGCTTCTGGTTTCTATTCAAAAGGATCATCATCTTTTCGTGTCAGTGTTTCATGTAGAGGCCCAGCTATTAGACTGTAGTTAGGAATCCAGATGCAGAAAACCTTGGCCTCCCCAGGAACCCCTAAGCTGTCTTCTAGTTTTAGAAGAGGTAAGGCTGCAAATGGCTTCTTCCCTATCCTGGGATGCGTTTCTCCGAATATCTGTGAGAATGAAGCCCAGGCATGTCACCTGAGCCTGGGATATTTAACCTTTTTCTTGGACACCTTCTATCCTTTCTTGGCTAGGTAGTTCAGAGGCGTCTTTAGTAGGCCTGGCGATCAGAATGTCATCTGCATATTGAAGGAGGGTTCCCCTTTACAGAGGTAGAACTTTTAGGTCTTTAGAGGACATTTCCCCAATGATGGTGTGGGGATTTTTGAACCATTGGGGCAGGACGGCCCAGCATTATTGCTTGTGTTGCATGTTGTGTCCTGCCACTCACAAGCCAAAAATTCTTGTGACTCTGAGATGAATGGAATACAGAAGAAGGCATCATTGAAGTGTAATACAGAATGCCATGGCCTGGTGGATGGTAGAATGAGCCAGCAGGGTGTAGGAAATAGGAGCTACTGGATGTATATCCTCGGTGGCTTCACTGACTGTCCTGATATCCTTTACCAGGTCTCCAGCAGCCCATGGGGCTCTCATAGTCAGGCCCTTCCCAGGATACGGAACTCCCCTGGGCAGGTACCCCAGCAGGGCTGGACACACAGGAACTGTGCACATAGCCCACCTTGCAGAGAACCCCCAGCTCACCTGTCACTCACAGCTGACACAGAACACCTCCGAGCAGGACTTGAACTAACAAACAGCAGCTCTGACAGGTCTGTGACCCTGGCTATCACTCTGTGCAGCCTCTCTCTGCCTGGTCTTCCAGACACTTCCACTGCAGCCAGGGCACCAGGCCTCTGTCTCCACCCACCATCACTCCTCTCCCTG
The DNA here is from genome assembly GCF_964341445.2 of Mesoplodon mirus. Taxonomy (NCBI): domain Eukaryota; kingdom Metazoa; phylum Chordata; class Mammalia; order Artiodactyla; family Ziphiidae; genus Mesoplodon; species Mesoplodon mirus. The sequence continues at coordinate 3,561,276 of NW_028295819.1, read as the reverse complement.
ACTCCTGGGTTCCTATCATTAGGATAGGGTCTTCTTGAAGTTGTTTTCCACTCATGGACCAGATAAAATGATAAGAAAACAAGCCGCAGCTGCAGCCCATTGTCTAGCCTGACTCTCAAGAGCCCACACCTGTTCCTTGGGACAGACCCGTATAGCAAGGTTCATTTTCTGCAACTGTGAGCCCCTGAGGGGTGAGGATTGGCTGATTTGGGCAGCCTGACACTGCCTGCCAGCCCCCCCCCACCGGTGTGCCTGGGTTGAGGTCAATATAAACACCTCTCCAGTCAGCAAGAGCCCCTGTAGTTGTGCCTGACGCCATATTCTCTGCCCCGTCAGCAGTGTCGGGGCTGGGGTGGTGGTAGGGAGTGAGGGGCCCTGGCTTTGTGAGTGGCCCAGTGTGAGTGGGGCTCTGCTGGACTTTCTGCAGGAGTTGCCAGGCTGCCACCTGCTAAAGAAGAGGATGTGTCACCCATACATGCCACTGGAATTTCTCCCCAGGCAGAGGTGAGGAAGTAAAAACGCAGTGGGGGCCGTGGAAGGAGGGGTATCTCAGGCAGGGAAATGGAAAGATTCCAGAAGAGCATCTGGGGCCAGGACCATCCTGGCTGGCCTGCAGGCACCAAGTCGGCCTGCGTGCTCTCGCTAGTGTGGCTCCACAGCCCTTCCTCTAGGCTTGCAAGTGCTTGTACATATTCAGGTGTTTTACCTGGAAAGGGTGGGAAGAGTTCAGCTGCAGCAGGACTGGGGCTCAGCTCACATTTACTCACAGACGCCTCGACACAGTCCCCCAGCTTTGCAATGAGGATGCTCCTTGTGGGGGGGAGTGCTGCTGAGTGCATGGGAGACAATTTCCCACCTCTGACCAACTTAAGAATTTTTTACCACTGGAGCAAGTGCCCTGATGCGATTTTCCTCTGTATAACTGGTGAGTTCTGTTTTTTTTTTCTTTTTTTATCTTTTTGGTTCAAGTTAGATTTTATTTATTCCTCTTTTTTTTTTAATTTGGAGATATAAACATGGAAATAATGCATTAATATAAAGACGTCTATGTGAAGGGAAAAGTTTTTTTCTGTTATATTTTATTAAATATTATTTATTTATTTTTAGTTTTTTTAAATTTATTTCTTTCATACAGCAGGTTCTTATTGGATATCTATTTTATAAATATAAGTGTGCACATGTGAATCCCAGTCTCCCAATTCATCCCACCACCACCCTCACATGGCGTTCCCTCCTTGGTGTCCATATGTTTGTTCTCTACATCTGTGACTCTATCTCTGCCCTGCAAACCGGTTCATCTGTACCATTTTTCTAGGTTCCACATATATGCATTAATATACAATATTTGTTTTTCTCTTTCTGACTTACTTCACTCTGTATGACAGTCTCTAGATCCATCAAGGTCTCTACAAATGACCCAATTTCATTCCTATGTATGGCTGAGTAATATTCCGTTGTATATATGTACCACGTCTTTATCCATTCGTCTGTCTGTGGGCACTTAGGTTGCTTTCATTACCTGTCTATTGTAAATAGTGCTGCAGTGAACATTGTGGTGAATGTGTCTTTTTGATTTATGGTTTTCTCTGGGTATATTCCCAGTAGTGGGATTGCTGGATTATATGGTAATTCTATTTTTAGTTTTTTAAGGAACCTCCATACTGTTCTCCATAGAGACTGTATCGATTTACATTCCCAACAATAGTGGAATAATGTTCCTTTACTCCACACCCTCTCCAGCATTTGTTGTTTGTAGATTTTCTGATGATGCCCATTCTAACAGGTGTGACGTGATATCTCATTGTAGTTTCGATTTCCATTTCTCTAATAATTAGTGATGTTGAGCAGATTTTCATGTGCGTACTGGCCATCTCTATGTCTTCTTGGAAGAAATGTCTATTTACATCTTCCATTTTTGTATTGGGTTGTTTGTTTTATTAATATTGAGCTACATGAGCTGTTTATATATATTGGAGATTAATCATTTGTCCATTGATTCGTTTGCAAATATTTTCTGCCATTCTGAGGGTTGTCTTTTCGTCTTGTTTGTAGTTCCCTTTGCTTTGCAAAAGCTTTTATGTTTCATTAGGTCCCATCTGTTTAGTTTTCTTTTCTATTTCATTACTATAGGAGGTGGATCAAAAAAGATCTTGCTGTGATTTACGTCAGAGTATCCTTCGTAAGTTTTCCTCTCAGAGTTTTATACTGTCCGGCCTTACATTAAGGTCTCTAATCCATTTTGAATATATTTTTATGTATGGTGTTGTTGAGTGTTCTGATTTCATTCTTTTACATGTAGCTCTCCATATTTCCCAGCACCAATGACTGAAGAGACTGTCTTATCTCCATTGTATAGTCTTGCCTCCTTTGTCATAGATTAGTTGACCATAGGTGTGTAGGTTTATCCTTGGGCTTTCTTTTTTTTTTTTCCTTTTACACGTTTATTGGAGTATAATTGCTTTACAATGGAGTGTTCGTTTTTGCTGTATAACAAAGTGTATCAGCTATACATGTACAAATATCACCAGATCCCCTCCCTCTTGCATCTCCCTCCCACACTCCATATCCCACGCCTTTATGTGGTCACAAAGCACGGAGCTGATCTCCCTGTTCTATGTGGCTGCTTCCCAGTAGCTATCGGTGTTACATTTGGTAATGTATTTATGTCCATGCCACTCTCTCTCTTCGCCCCAGCTTACCCATCCCCCTTCCAGTGTCCTCAAGTCCTTTCTCTATGTCGGTGTCCTTAATCCTGTCCTGCCACTAGGTTCTTCAAAATCTTTTTTTTTTCTTCATTAGATTCCATATATCTCTGTTAACATACAGTATTTGTTTTTCCCTTTCAGACTTACTTCACTGTGTAGGACAGATTCTAAGTCCATCCACCTCAGTACAAATAACTCAGTTTTGCTTCTTTTTATGGTTGAGTAATATTTGATTGTATATATGTGCCAGATCTTCTTTATCCATTCATCTGTCGATGGACACTTAGGTTGCTTCCATGTCCTGGCTAATGCAAGTAGCGCTGCAACGAACATTTTTGTACATAACTCTTTTTGAATTATGGTTTTTGCAAGGCAAATGCCCAGTAGTTGGATTGTTGTGTCCTATGGTACTTCTATTGTTAGTTATTTAAAGGAACCTCCGTACTGTTCTCCCTAGTGCCCATATCAATTTACATTCCCACCCACAGTGCAAGTGTGTTCCCTTTTCTCCAATAAAGGCCTCTCCAGCATTTATTGTTTTGTAGATTTTTTTGATGAGTGCCACTCTGATTGCTGTGAGGTGATACCTCACGGTAGTTTTGATTTGCATTTCTCTAATGATTAGTGATGTTCAGCATCCTTTCATGTGTTTCTTGGTAATCTGTATATCTTCTTTGGAGAAATGTCTATTAGGTCTTCTGCCCGTTTTTGGATTGGGTTGTTTGTTTTTGTGATATTGAGCTACATGCGGTGCTTGTAAAATTTGGAGATTAATCCTTTGTCAATTGCTTCATTTGAAAATATTTTCTCCCATTCTGAGGGTTGTTTTTGCATCTTGTTTATGTTTTCCTGTACTGTGTAAAAGCTTTTAAGTTTCATTAGGTCCCATTTGTTGATTTCTGTTTTTATTTCCATTTCTCTAGGAGGTGGGTCCAAAAGGATCTTGCTGTGATTTATGTCATAGAGTGTTCTGCCTATGGTTTCCTCTAAGTGTTTTATAGTGTCTGGTCTTATATTTAGATCTCTAATCAATTTAGAGTTTATTTTTGTGTATGGTGTTATGGAGTGTTCTAATTTCATTCCTTTATGTGTAGCGGTCCAGTTTTTCCAGCACCAATTACTGAAGAGACTGTCTTTTCTCCATTGTATATCCTTAGCTCCTTTGTCATAGATGAGATAGCCATAGGTATGTAGGTTTATCTCTGGGCTTTCTGTCCTGTTCCATTGATCTGTGTTTATGCCAATCTACATACACTTGATTCCATTATGGAGACATATAAATACATAGGTTTCAAGGTTATTACCAGTCAGATATATTCCTCTTCAGTGAATAGGGTGTTTTGTGTCCAGTTCATTGAGAAAGGAGTAGGTCTTGTCTATTAACTATTTGGTATATGGAATGGGATCTGTGCTAATTTCAAACTCTGCTTTTACACATCACCCCATGTCACCTTTCCCCTTAAGGAGGCATAAGTGTGTTTTCTAATTGTGTAACTCTGTTCTCTTTTGAAATTCAGTTCATGTGTAGCCATGTTTACATTTCCTCTATAAGTGATATATTACAATAAGTTTCTTTTTCTTTGTGGCTCATTTCACTTAGCATCATCGTACCTAAAGCCACACATTATGCTGCTATTGGCCTTATGACATTGATTTTATGTCTGAGTGACATTCCATTGTATATAAGTACCACAACATCTATATCCATTTTTTTTTCCTTTCCTGGGATATATAAAGTGTACCGAAGTCGAGGTTCTTGTAAACAGAGCAGACCTAAACTTTGGGCTGGCTGTGTGTTGTGGATTTTTAGTTTTCCCAAAATACACGCCCATGAGTGGAAGTGTGCTATGCTCTGTAGCTCTGTTTTCGAAAACAACATACAGTTCTCCAGATAGGCTGTTGGCAATTTACATCCTGTCCATCGGCATAACCAGGCTCCCTTTTCTCCATGGCTTCTCCTGCATTTGTGGTTTTTACACTATTTGTGGATGGCCCTTTTGACTGGAGGTAAGGGACACTTCTATGTAGTGTGGATTTGCAATGCCTGATGGCTTGCTTGGCCAAAAAGTGCATATGCATTTTTTCCTGAAGATATTCAAGAAAATACACATAATCCCTTTTCAGCCAAGGGCAACATTGTCGAAATTCTGTCGCTTTTCATGTACTTTAAAGACGACTCCAATCTACCTCTTGAAATCTGTTTCCTTCAATTCTGCCTTGCATTCAAATCCTCTTCACTGCCTTTCCTCAATATATTTCTGGATGATAGTTGTCCTTTATAACTCTGCAAGTTTGTGAATTGCTGTGCCCCTGATTTCCATTTTTCAAATCGCCTCTTTGTGAGCTGGCTGCAATACCGCAGGATGGCTTTAGGCCCTAGTCTGCTTCCAGGGCTTCAGGCTGAGCTTTTGGTTAATTATTCTTCCTGATGGGAAACTAGAGTGACATGTGCCCATCCAAACACCTACAGCTAATCTCTCATTTATTTCCCCTCTTCCTGTTCATCCTCTGCACAATGTGCAAACTGTGCATAACGGGAGGGTAAAGGCGCTGACACTCCAAGTGGGGAGATTTTGAGTAATGCAGATGGAATGGCGAAGCCGAGCATGACAAAAGGAAAAATGAGGTACCTTTTAGAAAACTTTCCCAATTACACAGTATACCATCCACTGGGTTTCCCATGCATGTTTTAACTGTAGGAAGATTCCGTTAAACCTGGAGAGTTGGGACCACTAGAATGGGTAGCACACAGTATTGCTCTAAGTGGTGTTATTTTGTTCACACAACCTCAGCAATCTTGTCAGCCCCAAGTGTCCAGTCTTATGTCTCATCCAGCTGTGGGTGTAAAGGTGGTCAATCTAGCTTGCATCACAGGCCCTGAATGTAGTTTTTAAGACTTTCTATCTGTTTTTGCATTTTGCTTTTGAAATTTATTTTTATAAGTGGGTTTAACTGAATTTCAGTGCTGTGTTCATGCCATTATACACACACATGATTCCTTTAGGGAGACATGAGAATACATATGATTTAAAATACTTAGTGTCAGGCATATTCCTCTGCAATGAATAGGGGGTGTTGAGTCCAGTTCATTGTGCCGGGAGTAGGTGTTGTCTATTATATACATGGTTTATATAACGGTATCTGTGCTAATTTAAAACTCTGGTTTTATGCATAGCCCCACCTCGGCTTTCCCATTAAGCAGGCAGAAGATGTTTCCTAAATGTGTGACTCTGTTGTGTTTGTCATTCAGTTCATGTGTAGTCATGTGTACACTCCCGCTATGAGTGATATCTTATGATAAGATTAGTTACTCTGTAATCTTTCCTAACTCAGTTCATGTGTAGCCAAGTTTACAGGAACTTCATAAGTGATATCTTATGATAAGTTTCTTTTTCTGTGTGACTTATTTCACTTAGAATCATCGTACCTGAATCCACTCTTTTTGCTGCTACTGGCCTTATGACATTGATTTCATGGCTGAGCGATATTCCATCGTACGTAAGTACCACAATATCTTGAACCATTTTTGTCTTTCCTGGGATACGTAAGGTGTACACAAGTTGAGGTTCTTGTAAGCAGTGCAGTGCTAAATTTTAGGGTGGCTCAGTCTTATTGATTTTCAGTTTTCCCAAGGTATATTCCCTAGAATGGAAGTGCCCTTGGCTGTGTAGCTCTGTTGTTTACTTGTTTTAGGGAACACAATGCATTCCTCCAGAGAGGCAGTTGGCAACTTACATCGCGCCCATCAGCATTGCAAGGCTGCCTGATCTCCAGGGCCTGTCTTGCCTTTCTGTTTTTTACACATTTTGCGGATATCCCTTTTGACCGGTGGGAAGGGATACTTCTTTGTAGTGAAGATTTGTATTGCTGCTTGCTTGCTTGGCCAAAAAGGGCGTATGCGTTTTCTCCTGAATATATTCAGGAGAAAATGCATACGCCCTTTTTGGCCCAGTGCATCATTGTCGAAGTTGTGCCCCTCTTCCTGTGCTTTACAGGTGATTCCAACGTACCTCTTGAAATCTGTTTCTTGCTATTCTGCCTCGCTTTGAAGGACGCCTCGTTGCCTTACCTTAACAGATTTTTTGGACGATAATTGTCCTTTATTTCTCTGCCAGTTTTTTGAATTTTTGTGCCCGTGAGCTCCATTTTTCAACTCGTTTTTGTGAGCTGACCGCAAATCCAAAATTATGGTTCAAAATCTATACTGGTTCCCGGTGGGTGGCTGAGACATTGGTTAATTCTATTTCCTGCCGGGCAATTAAAATGTCATGTACCCGTCCAAATGCCTAACAGCTACTCTCTCCTTGGTTCTCCCTCTTCCCTTTCATCCTCTGCCAAATTGGCAACCTGCGCGAACCAGGAGGTTTTATGGGCTATCGCTCCAAGATGGGAGATTGATAGTAAAGCAGTTGGAACGTCAAAATGGAGCACAAGGAGAGGGACTATAAGTGGAGTTTTAGAAACCTTTTTTATTCACAGTGTTTCCATTCTCTAGGTTTCCCGTAAATGTTATGGCTGTAGTAATATTCCCTTACACATGGAGAGTTGGGACCCATGGAATGGGTGCCACACATTATTGCTTTAAAGGGTCTGCATTTGCTCACCCAGTCTCACCAAAACTGTCAGTCTCATGTGTCCAGCTTTATGCCACATCCAGCTCTTGTTGCAGGTAGGGTCATTCCAGGTTTCATCATAGCCCCTGAAGGAATTGTCACGAATTTCCCTGTTTTTTTGTTTTGTAATTGAAATTCCTTTTTATACTCGGTTTGAGCTGATTCTCACTGCCATGTTTATGCCAGTCTAGACACACTTGATTCCCTTACAGTGACATATCAATACATAGGTTTTAAAATTCTTACTGGTCAGATATATTCCTCTGCGGAGAATATTGGGTTTTGAGTCCCTTTCACTGATGAAGGTGTAGGTCTTTTCTATACCGTATTTCGATTTTGGAATGGTACTTGTACTAATATCAAACTCCGGTTTTATGCATCACCCCACCTCTCCTTCCTCCTTAAGCAGGCATAAGTGTGTTTTCTAAATGTGAGACTCTGTTCCCTTTCCTAACTCAGTTCATGTGTAGCCATGTTACAGAAAATTCATAAGTGCTATCTTATGATAAGTTTCTTTTTCTTTGTGACTTATTTCACTTAGAATCATCGTACCTGAATCCACTCATTTTGCTACTACTGGTCTTATGACATTGATTTCATGGCTGAGGGATATTCCATCGTACATAAGTACCACAAATTTTTGAACCATATTTATCTTTCCTGGGATACTTAAGGTGTACCCAAGTTGAGGTTCTTGTAAGCAGTGCAGCCCTAAATTTGGGGTGGCTCTGTCTTATTGATTTTCAGTTTTCCATAGGTATATTCCCTAGACTGGAAGTGTTCTTGGCTCTGTAGCTCTGTTGTTTACTTGTTTTAGGGAACACAATGCACTCCTCCAGAGAGGCAGTTGGCAATTTACATCCCGCCCATCTGCATAACAAGGCTCCCTGTTCTCCGGGGCCTGTCTTGCCTTTCTGATTTTTCGATATTTTGGGGATGTCCCTTTTGTCCGGTGGGAAGTGAAACTTCTGTGTAGTGCAGATTTGCGTTGCTCACTTGCTTGCTTGGCCAAACAGGGCTTATGAGTTTTCTCCTGAATATATTCAGGTGAAAACGCCAACGCCCTTTTTGGCCAAGTTCATCATTGTCGAATTTCTGCCCCTCTTCCTGTGCTTTAAAGGTGATTCCAACGTACCTCTTGAAATCTGTTTCCTGCTCCTCTGCCTCACTTTCAAGTCCGCCTCGTTGCATTCCCTCAACAGATTTTTGAACGATAGTTGCCTTTTATTACTCTGCCAGTTTGTGAATTTCTGTGCCCTTGAGCTCCATTTTTTAACTTGTTTATTGTGAGCTGTACGCAAGTCTAATATATTGGTTCAGAACCTATACTGGTTTTCAGTGGGTGGCTGAGTCTTTGGTTAATTCTTCTTCCTCCCGGGAAATAAGAGTGACATATGCCCGTCCAAATTCCTAACAGCTACTATCTCATTGGTTCTCCCACTTCCATTTCATCCTCTGCCAAATTGGCAACCTGTGCGAACCAGGAGGTTAAAGGAGCTGTCTCTCCAAGTTGGGAGATTGATAGTAAAGCAGTTGGAAAGTCAAACTGGAGCACAAGGAGAGGGACTATTCGTTGAGTTTTAGAAACGTTTCGTATTCACAGTTTGTCCATTCTCTATGTTTCCCATACATGTTATAGCTATAGTAATATTCCCTTCAACCTGGAGAGTTGGGACCCATGGAATGGGTGCCATGCATTATTGCTTTAAAGGGTCTGCATTTGCTCACCCAATCTCACCAATCCGCTCAGTCCCATGTGTCCAGCCTTATGCCATATCCAGCTGTCATTGTAGATAGGGTCATTCCAGGTTTCATCAGAGACCCTGAAGGAATTGTAAAGAATTTCGCTGTTTTTTTGTTGTGTTTTTGAAATTCCTTTTTATAGTGTGTTTGAGCTGATTCTCGCTGCCATGTTTATGCCAGTCTAGAAACACTTGATTCCCTTAAGAAGACATATCAATACATAGATTTTAAGATTCTTACTAGTCAGATATATTCCTCTACGGGAAATATGGGGTTTTGAGTCCCTTTCACTGAGGAAGGTGTAGATCTTGTCTATTCCGTAGTTGGTTTTTGGAATGGTACCTGTGCTTATATCAAACTCTGGTTTTATGCATCACCCCACCTCTCCTTCCCCCTTCAGCAGGCATAAGAGTGTTTTCTAAATGTGAGACGCTGTTCTCTTTCCTAATTCAGTTCATGTGTAGCCATGTTTACAGGATCTTCATAAGTGATAGCTTATGATAAGTTTCTTTTTCTTTGTGACTTATTTCACTTAGAATCATCGTACCTGAATCCACTCATTTTGCTGCTACTGATCTTATGACATTGATTTCATGGCTGAGGGATATTCCATCGTACGTAAGTACCACAATTTTTTGAACCATTTTTATATTTCCTGGGATATTTAAGGTGGACCCAGGTTGAGGTTCTTGTAAGCAGTGCAGCCCTAAATTTTGGGGTGGCTCTGTCTTATTGATTTTCAGTTTTCCCAAGGTATATTCCTTCGACTGGAAGTGCCCTTGGCTCTGTAGCTCTGTTGTTTACTTGTTTTAGGGAACACAATGCACACCTGCAGAGAGGCAGTAGGCAATTTACATCCCGCCAATCATCATAAAAAGGCTCCCTGTTCTCCAGGCCCTGTCTTGCCTTTCTGGTATTTACCCATTTTGTGGATGTCCCTTTTGACCGGTCGGAATTGATACTACTTTGTAGTGCAGATTTGCATTGCCCGCTTGCTTGCTTGGCCAAAAACGGCGTATGCGTTTTCTCCTGAATATATTCAGGAGAAAATGCATACGCCCTTTTTGGCCAAGTGCATCTTTGTCGAATTTGTGCCCCTCTTCCTGTGCTTTTAAGGTGATTCAAACGTATCTGTTGAAATCTGTTTCCTTCTATTCTGCCTCGCTTTCAATTCCGCCTCGTTGCCTTCCCTTAACAGACTGTTGGACGATAGTTGTCCTTTATTACTCTGCCAGTTTTTGAATTGCTGTGCCCTTGAGCTCCATTTATCAAATCGTTTTTTGTGAGCTGACCGCTAGTCCAAAATTTCGGTTCAGGACCCATTCCGGTTTCCGGCAGGTGGATGAGTCTTTGGTTAATTCTTCTTCCTGCCAGGCAATTAGAGTCACATGTGCCCGTCCAAATGCCTAACAGCTACTCTCTCATTGGTTCTCCCTGTTCCCTTTCATCCTCTGCCAAATTGGCAACCTGTGTTATCCAGGAGGTTAAAGGGGCTGTCTCTCCAAGTTGGGAGACTGATAGTAAAGCAGTTGGAATGTCAAATTGGAGCACCAGGAGAGGGACTATTCGTTGAGTTTTAGAAACTATTCATATTCACAATGTGTCCATTCTCTAGGTTTCCCGTACATGTTATAGCTGTAGTAATATTCCCTTCAACCAGGAGAGTTTGGAACCATGTAATGGAGGACACACATTATTGCTTTAAACGGTCTGTGTTTGCTCACCAAGTCTCACCAATCCTCTCAGCACCAAGTGTCCAGCCTTATGCCACATCCAGCTGTAGTTGTAGATAGGTTCATTCCAAGTTTCATCAGAGACCCTGAAAGAATTGTAAAGAATTTACCTGTTTTTTGTTTTGTTTTTGAAATTCCTTTTTATAGTGAGTTTGAGCTGATCCTCACTGCCATGTTTATGCCAGTCTAGACACACTTGATTCCCTTATGGAGACATATCAATACATAGGTTTTACGATTATTACTAGTCAGATATATTCCTCTGAGGGAAGTAAGGGGTGTTGATTCCCTTTCACTGAGGAATGTGTAGATCTTTTCTATTCTGTATTTGTTTTCTGGAGTGGTGCCTATACTAATATCAAACTCTGGTTTTATGCAACACCCAAACTCTCCTTCCCCCTTAAGTAGGCATAAGAGTGTTTTCTAAATGTGAGACTCTATTCTCTTTCCTAAATCAGTTCATGTGTAGCCATGTTTACAGGACCTTCATAAGTGATATCTTATGATAAGTTTCTTTTGCTCTGAGACTAATTTCCCTTAGAATCATTGTAACTGAATCCACCAATTTTGCTGCTACTGGCCTGATGACATTGATTTCATGGCAGAGGGATATTCCATCGTATGTAATTACCACAATCTCTTGAACAATTTTTGTCTTTCCTTGGATATTTAAGGTGTAGCCTAGCTGAGGTTCTTGTAAGCAGTGAAGCCCTATATTTTGGGGTTTCTCTGTCATATTGATTTTCAATTTTCCCAATGTATATTCCCTAGAGTGGAAGTTCCCTTCGCTCTGTAGCTCTGTTTACTTGCTATAGGGAACAAAATGCACTCCTCCAGAGAGGCAGTGGGCAATTTATATCCCGCCCATCAGCATAACAGGGCTCCCTGTTCTCCAGGGCCTCTCTAGCCTTTCTGTTTTTACCCATTTTGTGGATGTCCCTTTTGGCCGGTGGGAAGTGATATTTCTTTGTAGTGCAGATTTGCATTCCACGCTTGCTTGCTTGGCCAAAAAGGGCGTATGCTTTTTCTCCTGAATATATTCAGGAGAAATCGCATATGCCCTTTTTGGCCAAGAGCATCATTGTCGAAGTTGGGCCCCTATTCCTGTGCTTTAAAGGCGATTCCAACGTAACTCTTGAAATCTGTTTCCTGCTCCTCTGCCTCACTTTCAAGTTCGCCTCGTTGCCTTCCCTCAACAGGTTTTTGGATGATAGTTGCCCTTTATTACTCTGCCAGTTTGTGAATTGCTGTGCCCCTGAGCTCCATTTTTTAACTCGTTTTTTGTGAGCTGAACGCAAGTCCAATATTTTTGTTAAGAAACGATACTGGTTTTGGTGGGTGGCTGAGACTTTGGTTAATTATTCTTCCTCCCGGGAAATAAGAGTGACATGTGCCCGTTCAAATGCCTAACAGCTTCTCTCTCATTGGTTCTCCCTCTTCCCTTTCATCCTTTGCCAATTTGGCAACCTGTGCGAACAAGGAGGTTAAAGGGGCTTTCTATCCAAGTTGGGAGATTGATAGTAAAGCAGTTGGAAGGTCAAACGGGCGCACAAGGAGAGTGACTATTCGTTGAGTTTTAGAAACCTTTCGTATTCACAGTGTGTCCATTCTCTATGTTTCCCGTACATGTTATAGCTCTAATAATATTCCCTTCAACATGGAGAGTTGGGACCCATGGAATGGGTGCCATGCATTATTGCTTAAAAGGGTCTGCATTTGCTCACCATATCTCAACAGTCCCATGTGTACAGCCTTATGCCATATAAAGCTGTCGTAGTTAGGGTCATTCCAGGTATCATCAGAGACCCTGAAGGATTTGTAAAGTATTTCCCTGTTTTTTTGTTTTGTTTTTGAAATTCCTTTTTATAGTGTGTTTGAGCTGATTCTCGCTGCCATGTTTATGCTAGTCTACACACACTTGATTCCCTTATGGAGACATATCAGTACATAGGTTTTAAGATTATTACTAGTCAGATATATTCCTCTACGGGAAATATGGGGTTTTGAGTCCCTTTCACTGAGGAAGGTGTAGGTCTTGTCTATTACATACTTGGTTTTTGGAACGGTACCTGTGCTTATATCAAACTCTAGTTTTATGCATCACCCCACCTCTCCTTCCCCCTTAAGCAGGCATAAGAGTGTTTTCTAAATGCGAGACTCTGTTCTCTTTCCTAACTCAGTTCGTGTGTAGCCATGTTTACAGGATCTTCATAAGTGATAGCTTATGATAAGTTTCTTTTTCTGTGTGACTTATTTCACTTAGAATCATCGTACTTGAATCCACTCATTTTGCTGCTACTGGTCTTATGACATTGATTTCATGGCTGAGGGATATTCGATCGTACGTAAGTACCACAATTTTTTGAATGATTTTTATCTTCCCTGGGATATTTAAGGTATACGCAAGTTGAGGTTCTTGTAAGCAGTGCAGCCCTAAATTTTGGAGTGGGTCTGTCTTATTGATTTTCAATTTTCCCAAGGTATATTCCCTAGACTGGAAGTGCCCGTGGCTCTGTAGCTCTGTTGTTTACATGTTTTAGGGAATACAATGCACTCCTCCAGAGAGGCAGTTGGCAATTTACATTCCGCCCATCAGCATAAAAAGGCTCCCTGTTCTCCAGGGCCTGTCTTGCCTTTCTGGTTTTTACCCATTTTGTGTAGGTCCCTTTTGACCAGTGGGAAGTGATACTTCTTTGTATTGCATATTTGCATTGCCTGCTTGCTTGCTTGGCCAAAATGGGCGTATGTGTTTTCTCCTGAAAATTTAGGGCTGCAATGCTTACAAGAACCTCAACTTGGGTACACCTTAAATATCCCAGGAAATATAAAATTGGTTCAAAAAATTGTGGTACTTACGTACGATGGAATACCCCTCAGCCATGAAATCAATATCATAAGACCAGTAGCAGCAAAATGAGTGGATTCAGGTACGATGATTTTCAGTGAAATAAGCCTCACAGAAAAAGAAACGTATCATAAGATATCACTTATGAAGATCCTGTAAACATGGCTACACATGAACTGAGTTATGAAAGAGAAGAGAGTCTCACATTTAGAAAACACTCTTATGCCTGCTTAAGGGGAAGGAGAGGTGGGGTGATGCATAAAACCAGTTTTTCATATAAGCACAGGTACCTTTCCAAAAACCAACTATGGAATAGACAAGTCCTACACCTTCCTCAGTGAAAGGGATTCAAAACCCATATTTCCCGCAGAGGAATATATCTGACTAGTAAGAATCTTAAAACCTATGTATTGATATGTCTGCGTAAGGGAATCAAGTTTGTCTAGACTGGCATAAACAAGGCAGCGAGAATCAGCTCAAACTCACTATAAAACGGAATTTCAGAAACAAAACAAAAAAACAGCGAAATTCTTTACAATTCCTTCAGGGTCTCTGATGAAACTTGGAATGACCCTGTGTACAACGACAGCTGGAGGTGGCATAAGGCTGGACACATGGGACTGAGAGGATTGGAGAGATTGGTTGAGCAAATGCAGACCCTTTAAAGCAATAATGCAAGGCACCCACTCCATGGGTCCCAACTCTCCAGGGTGAAAGGAATATTACTACAGCTATAACATGTACGGGAAACCTAGAGAATGGACACACTGTGAGTACGAAAGGTCTATAAAACTCAACGAATAGTCCCTCTCCTTGTGCTCCAGTTTGACTTTCCAACTGCTTTACTATCAATCTCCCAACCTGGAGAGACAGCACCTTTAACCTCCTGTTTCGCACAGGTTGCCAATTTCGCAGAGGATCAATGGGAAGAGGGAGAACCAATGAGAGAGTAGCTGTCAAGCATCTGGACGGGCACATGTCACTCTTATTTCCTGGGAAGAAGAAGAATTAACCAAATTCTCTGCCACTCACCGAAAACCAGTATAGGTGCTGAACCAAAATATTGGACTTGCATTCAGCTCACAAAAAACGAGTTAAAAAATGGAGTTCAGGGGCACAGCAATTCACAAACTGGCAGAGTAATAAAGGGCAACTATCGTCCAAAAATCAGTTGAGGGAAGTCTACGAGGTGGACTTGAAAGCGAGGAAGAATAGCAGGAAACAGATTTCAAGAGGTACATTGGAATCGCCTTTAAAGTATTGGAAGAGGGGCATGACTTCGAAAATGATGCACTTGGCCAAAATGGGCGAATGTGTTTTCTCCTGAATATACTCAGGTGAAGACGCATACGCCCTTTTTGGCCATGTGCATCATTGTCGAAGTTGTGCCCCTCATCCTGTGCTTTAAAGGCTATTCCAACGTACCTCTTGAAATCTGTTTCCTGCTATGCTGCCTCACTTTCAAGTCTGACTCGTTGCCTTCCCTCAACAGATTTTTGGATGATAGTTGTCCTTTATTTCTCTGCCAGTTTATGAATTGCTCTGCCATATAGCTCCATTTTTTAACTCGTTTTTTGTGAGCTGAACGCAAGTCCAATATTTTAGTTCAGGATATATACTGGTTCCCGGTGAGTGGCTGAGACTTTGGTTATTTCTTCTTCCTCCCGGGAAATAAGAGTGGCATTTGCCCGTCCAAATGCCTAACAGCTACTCTCTCATAGGTTCTCCCTCTTCCCTTTCATCCTTTGCCAAATTGGCAACCTGTGCGAACCAGGAGTTTAAAGGTGCTGTCCCTCCAATTAGGGAGATTGATAGTAAAGCAGTTGGAAAGTCAAAGGGGAGCACCAGGAGAGGGACTATTCGTTGAGATTTAGAAAACTTTCGTATTCACAGTGTGTCCATTCTCTAGGTTTCCCATACATGTTATAGCTGTAGTAATATTCCCTTCAACCTGGAGAGTTGGGACCCATGGAATGGGTGCCATGCATTATTGCTTTAAAGGGTCTGCATTTGCTCACCCAATCTCACCAATCCTCTCAGTCCCATGTGTCCAGCCTTATGGCACCTCCAGCTGTCGTTGTAGATAGGGTCATTCCACGTTTCATCAGAGACCCTGAAGGAATTGTAAAGAATTTCGATGTTTTTTTTGTTTTGTTTTTGAAATTCCGTTTTATAGTGGGTTTGAGCTGATTCTCGCTGCCATGTTTATGCCAGTCTAGACACACATGATTCCCTTATGGAGACATATCAATGCATAGGTTTTAAGATTCTTACTACTCAGATATATTCCTCTGTGGGAAATATGGGTTTTGAATCCCTTTCACTGAGGAAGGTGTAGGACTTGTCTATTGCATAGTTGGTTTTTGGAACGGTACCTGTGCTTATATGAAAAACTGGTTTTATGCATCACCCCACCTCTCCTTCCCCTTAAGCAGGCATAAGAGTGTTTTCTAAATGTGAGACTCTCTTCTCTTTCCTAACTCAGTTCATGTGTAGCCATGTTTACAGGATCTTCATACGTGATATCTTATGATACTTTTCTTCTTCTGTGTGGCTTATTTCACTTAGAATCATGGTACCTGAATCCACTCATTTTGCTGCTACTGGTCTTATGATATTGATTTCATGGCTGAGGGGTATACCATCGTACGTAAGTACCACAATTTTTTGAACCATTTTTATATTTCCTGAGATATTTATGGTGTACCCAAGTTGAGGTTCTTGTAAGCATTGCAGCCCTAAATTTTGGGGTGGCTCTGTCTTATTGATTTTCAGTTTTCCCAAGGTATATTCCCTAGACTGGAAGTGTCCTTGGCTCTGTAGCTCTGTTGTTTACTTTTTTGGGGAACACAATGCACTCCTCCAGAGAGGCAGTTGAAAATTTACATCCCACCCATCAGCATAACAAGGCTCCATGTTCTCCAGGGCCTGTCTTGAATTTCTGGTTTTTACCCTTTTGTGGATGTCCCTTTGGACCGGTGGGAAGTGATACTTCTTTGTAGTGCAGACTTGAATTGCCAGCTTGCTTGCTTGGCCAAAAAGGGCGTATGCGTTTTCTCCTGTATATACTCAGGAGAAAACGCATATGCCCTTTTGGCCAAGTGCATCATTGTCGAAGTTGTGCCCCTCTTCCTGTGCTTTAAAGGCGATTCCAACGTACCACTTCAAATCTGTTTCCTGCTATGCTGCCTCACTTTCAAGTCTGACTCGTTGCCTTCCCTCAACAGATTTTTCGATGATAGTTGTCCTTTATTACTCTGCCAGTTTGTGAATTGCTCTGCCATATAGCTCCATTTTTTAACTCGTTTTTTGTGAGCTGAACGCAAGTCCAATATTTTAGTTCAGGATATATACTGGTTCCCGGTGAGTGGCTGAGATTTTGGTTATTTCGTCTTCCTCCCGGGAAATAAGAGTGACATGTGCCCCTCCAAATGCCTAACAGGTACTCTCTCATAGGTTCTCCCTCTTCCCTTTCATCCTTTGCCAAATTGGCAACCTGTGCGAACCAGGAGTTTAAAGGTGCTGTCTCTCCAAGTTGGGAGATTGATAGTAAAGCAGTTGGAAAGTCAAACGGGAGCACCAGGTGAGGGACTATTCGTTGAGATTTAGAAAACTTTCGTATTCACAGTGTGTCCATTCTCTAGGTTTCCCGTACATGTTATACCTGTAGTAATATTCCCTTCAACCTGGAGAGTTGGGACCCATGGAATGGGTGCCATGCATTATTGCTTTAAAGGGTCTGCATTTGCTCACCGAATCACACCAATCCTCTCAGTCCCATGTGTCCAGCCTTATGGCAACTCAAGCTGTCATTGTAGATAGGGTCATTCCAAGTTTCATCAGAGACCCTGAAGGAATTGTAAAGAATTTTGCTGTTTTTTTGTTTTGTTTCTGAAATACCGTTTTATAGTGGGTTTGAGGTGATTCTCGCTGCCATGTTTATGCCAGTCTAGACTCACTTGATTCGCTTACAGAGACATATAAGTACATAAGTTTTAAGATTCTTATTAGTCACATATATTCCTCTGCGGGAAATATGGGGTTTTGAGTCCCTTTCACTGAGGAAGGTGTAGGACTTGTCTATTCCATAGTTGGTTTTTGGAACGGTACCTGTGCTTATATCAAACTCTGGTTTTATGCATCACCCCTCCTCTCCTTCCCCCTTAAGCAGGCATAAGAGTGTTTTCTAAATGTGAGACTCTGTTCTCTTTCCTAACTCAGTTCATGTGTAGCCGTGTTTACAGGATCTTCATAAGTGATATCTTATGATAAGCTTCTTTTTCTGTGTGACTTATTTCACTTAGAATCATCGTACCTGAATCCACTCATTTTGCTGCTACTGGTCTTATGACATTGATTTCATGGCTGAGGGATATTCCATCGTACGTAAGTACCACAATTTTTTGAACCATTTTTATATTTCCTGGGATATTTAAGGTGTACCCAAGTTGAAGTTGTTGTAAACAGTGCAGCCCTAAATTTTGGGGTGGCTCTGTCTTATTCATTTTCAGTTTTCCCAAGGTATATTTGCTAGACTGGAAGTGCACTTGGCTCTGTAGCTCTGTTGTTTACTTGTTTTAGGGAACACAGTGCACTCCTCCAGAGAGGCAGTTGGCAATTTACATCCCACCCATCAGCATAACAAGGCTCCCTGTTCTCCAGGGCCTGTCTTGCGTTTCTGGATTTTACCCATTTTGTGGATGTCCCTTTGGACCGGTGGGAAGTGATACTTCTTTGTAGTGCAGATTTGCATTTCCCACTTACTTGCTTGGCCAAAAAGGGCGTATGCGTTTTCTCCTGAATATATTCAGGAGAAAGCGCATACGCCCTTTTTGGCCAACTTCATCATTGTCGAAGTTGTGTCCCTTTCCTGTGCTTTAAAGGCGATTCCAACGTACCTCTTGAAATCTGTTTCCGGCTATTCTGCCTCGCTTTCAAGTCCGCCTCGTTGCCTTCCATTAAACAGATATTTGAACGATAGTTGTCCTGTGTTTCTCTGCCAGTTTGTGAATTGCTGTGCCCCTGAGCTCCATTTTTCAACTCATTTTTTGTGAGCTGACTGCAAGTCCAAAATATTGGTTCAAGACCTATACTGGTTCCCTGCGGATGGCTGAGACTTTGGTTAATTCTTCTTCTGCCGGGCAATTAGAGTGACATGTGACCATCCAAATACCTAACAACTACTCTCTCATTGGTTCTCCCTCTTCCCTTTCATGCTCTGCCAAATTGGCAACCTGTGCGAACCAGGAGGTTAAAGGGGCTGTCTCTCGAAGTTGGGAGATTGATAGTAAAGCAGTTGGAAATTGAAACCGGAGCACCAAGAGAGGGACTCTTAGTTGAGTTTTAGAAACCTTTCGTATTCACAGTGTGTCCATTCTCTAGGTTTCCCGTACATGTTATAGCTGTAGTAATATTCCCTTCAACCTGGAGAGTTGGGACCCGAGGAATGGGTGCCATTCATTATTGCTTTAAAGGGTCTGCATTTGCTGACCCAATCTCACCAATCCTCTCAGTCCAAGTGTCCAGCCTTATGCCACTTCCAGCTGTTGTTGTAGATAGGGTCATTCCAGGTTTCATCACATACCCTGAAGGAATTGTAAAGAATTTCCCTGTTATTTTTGTTTTGTTTTTGAAATTCCTTTTTATAGTGGGTTTCAGCTGATTCTCACAGCCATGTTTATGCCAATCTAGACACACTTGTTTCCCTTATGGAGACATATCAATACATAGGTTTTAAGATTCTTACTAGTAAGATATATTCCTCTGCATGAAATATGGGTTGTTGCGTCCCGTTCACTGAGGAAGTTGTAGGTCCTGCTATTCCGTATTAGGTTTTTGGAACGGTACTGGTACTAATATTAAACTCTGGTTTTATGCATCACCCCACCTCTCCTTCCCCCTTATGCAGGCATAAGAGTGTTTTCTAAATGTGAGACTCTCTTCTCTTTCCTAACTCAGTTCATGTGTAGCCATGTTTACAGGATATCTGTAAGTGATATCTTATGATAGGTTTCTTTTTCTGTGTGACTTATTTCACTTAGAATCATCGTACCTGAATCCACTCATTTTGCTGCTACTGGTCTTATGACATTGATTTCATGGCTGAGGGATATTTCATCAGACGTAAGTACCACAATTTTTTGAACCATTTTTATCTTTCAGGGATATTTAAGGTGCACCCAAATGAGCTTCTTGTAAGCAGTGCAGCCCTAAATTTTGGGGTGGCTCTGTCGTATTTATTTTCAGTTTTCCCAAGGTATATTCCCTAGACTGGAAGTGCCCTTGGCTCTGTACCTCTGTTGTTTACTTGTTTTAGGGAACACAATGCACTCCACAAGACAGGCAGTTGACAATTTACATACCACCCATCAGCATAACAAGGCTCCCTGTTCTCCAGGACCTGTCTTGCCTTTCTGGTAATTACCCATTTTGTGGATGTCCCTTTTGACCGATGGGACGTGATACTTCTTTGTAGTGCAGATTTGAATTGCCTGCTTGCTTGCCTGGCAGAAAAGCGTATATGTGTTTTCTCCTGAATATATTCAGGAGAAAACCCATACGCCCTTTTTGGCCTAGTGCATCATTGTCGAAATTGTGCCCCTTTTTCTGTGCTTTACAGGCGATTCCAACGTACCTCTTGAAATCTGTTTCCTGCTATTCTGCCTCGCGTTCAAGTCCGCCTCATTGCCTTACATTAAACAGATATTTGGACGATAGTTGTCCTGTATTTCTCTGCCAGTTTGTGAATTGCTGTGCCACTGAGCTCCATTTTTCAACTCGTTTTTTGTGAGATGAATGCAAGTGCAAATTTTGGTTGAGGACCTATACTGGTGTCTGGTGGGTGGCTGAGAATTTGGTTAATTTGTCTTCCTCCCGGGAAATAAGAGTGACATATGTCCGTCCAAATGCCTAACAGCTACTCTCTCATTGGTTCTCCCTCTTCCTTTTCATCCTCTGCCAAATTGGCAACCTGTGAGAACCAGGAGGTTAAAGGGGCAGTCTCTCCAAGTAGGGAGATTGATAGTAAAGCAGTTGGAAAGTCAAACCGGAGCACCAGGAGAGAGACTATTAGTTGAGATTTAGAGACCTTTCATGTTCACAGTGTGTCCATTCTCTAGGTTTCCCGTACATGTTATAGCTGTAGTAATATTCCCTTCAACCTGGAGAGTAGGGACACATGGAATGGGTGCCACTCATTATTGCTTTAAAGGGTCTGCATTAGCTGAGCCAATCTCACCAATCCTCTCAGTCCCAAGTGTCCAGCCTTATGCCATAGCCAGCTGTCATTGTAGATAGTGTCATTCCAGGTTTCATCAGAGACCCTGAAGGAATTGTAAAGAATTTCCCTGTTTTTTTGTTTTGTTTTTGAAATTCATTTTTATAGTGGGTTTGAGCTGATTCTTACTGTCAGGTTTATGCCAGTCTAGACACACTTGATTCCCTTACGGAGACATATCAATACATAGGTTTTAAGATTCATACTAGTAAGTTATATTACTCTGCGGTGAATATGGGGTGTTGAGTCCCTTTCACTGAGGAATGTGTAGGTCTTGTCTCTTCCGTATTTGGTTTTTGGAACGGTACCTGTACTAAAATCAAACTCTGGTTTTATGCATCACCCCAACTCTCCTTCCCCCTTAAGCAGGCATAAGGGTGTTTTTTAAATGTGAGTCTCTCTTCTCTTTCCTAACTCAGTTCATGTGTAGCCATGTTTACAGGATCTTCATAAGTGATATATTATGATAAGTTTCTTTTTCTGTGTGACTTATTTCACTTAGAATTATCGTACCTGAAACCCCTAATTTTGCTGCTACTGGCCTTATGACGTTGATTTCATGGCTGAGGGATATACCATCATACGTAAGTACCACAATTTCTTGAACCATTTTTGTCTTTCCTGGGATATTTAAGGTGTACCCAAGTTGAGGTTTTTGTAAGCAGTGCAGCCCTGAATTTTGGTGTGGATCTGTCTTATTTATTTTCAGTTTTCCCATGGTATATTCCCTAGTCTGGAAGTGCCCTTGGCTCTGTAGCTCTGTTGTTTACTTGTTTTAGGAAACACAATGCACTCCTCCAGAGAGGCAGTTGGCAGTTTACATGCCGCCCATCAGCATAACAAGGCTCCCTGTTCTCCAGGGCCTGTCTTGCCTTTCTGGTATTTACCCATTTTGTGGATGTCCCATTTGACCGGTGGGAAGTGATACTTCTTTGTAGTGCAGATTTGCATTGCCCACTTGCTTGCTTTTCCAAAAAGGGCATATGCGTTTTCTCCTGTATATATTCACGTGAAAAGCCATATGCCCTTTATGGCCATTTCCATAATTTTCGAAGTTGTAATGCTTTTCTTTTGTTTAAAGGCGATTCCAGGGTACTTCTTGAAATCTGTTTCATGCCATTCTGCCTCGTTTTCCCTTCCGCCTCATGGTTTTCCCTCAACAGATTTTTGGAAGAGCATAGTCCTTTATAACTCTTCAGGTTAGTGAATTGCTGTGGCCATGAGCTCCATTTTTCAACTCGCGTGTTTGTGAGCTGACAGCAAATCAACAATTTTGCTTCTGGACTTATACTGGTTCTGGGGGGGCAGGCTGAGACTTTGCTTAATTCCTCTTTGTGATGGGAAATTAGAGTGTCATGTGGCCGTCCAAATGCCTACAGCTACTCTCTCATTGGTTCTCTCTCTTCCCTTATATCCTCTGCACAATTTGCCAACTGTGCGAACCAGGAGGATATACGGGATGACTTTCCAAGTTGGTAGATTGATAGTAAATCAGTTGGAATGTCAAACTGGAGCACAAGGAGAGAAAAAAGTAGTAGAGTTTTAGAAACCTTTCACCATCAGATGGTTTCCATTCTCTAGGTTCCCATACACGTTATAACTGTAGTGATATTCCCTTCTACCTGGAGAGTTGGGAACCATGGAATGGGTGGCAGGCATTATTGCTTTAAAGGGTCTGCATTTTTTCACCCAATCTCACCAATGCTCTCAGTCCCAAGTGACCAGCCTTATGCCACATCCAGCTGTCATTGTAGATAGGGTCATTCCAAGTTTCATCAGAACCCATGAAGCTATTGTGTAAGAATATTACTGTTTTTATGTTTTGTTTTGAAATTCAGTTTTATATTGGGTTTGAGCTGATTCTCACTGTCATGTTTATGTCGTTCTAGACACACTTGTTTCCCTTACGGAGACATATCAATACATAGGTTTTTAAATTCTTACTAGTCAGATATGTTTCTCTGCGGGGAATAGGGATGTTGAGTTCCATTCACTGAGGAAGGAGTAGGGCTTATCTCTTCTGTTTTTGGACTATGGACCGGTACCTGTGCTAATATCAATCTTATGTTTTGTGCATCTCCCCACCTCTCTTTCCACTTATGCAAGCGTTAGAGTGCTTTCTAAATCTGAGACTCTGTTCTCTTCCCTAATTCAGTTCATATGTAGCCATGATTACATTCCATTCATAAGTGATATCTTATGTCAGAATGCACCATGGCCGTTCTTATAATAATGCTCCATGACCCCTGTCATCACAATGCACCATGCCCTGGTTATCACAATGCTCCATGTCCCTTGTCATCACAATTCTCCACGTCCATGTCATCACAGTGCTACATGACATTTCTCGTCAATATGTTACATGCTCTTGTCATCACAATTCTCCATCCACTTGACATTGCAATGCTCCATGGACTTGTCATCACAATGCTCCATGCACTTGTCATCACAATGCTCCATGCAATTTTCATCACAATGCTCCATGACCACTGTCATCACAATTCTCCCTGACACCTGTCATCACAATGCTTCATGCCCCTTATCATTACAGTGCTCCATGATGTTGGACATCAAAATTACCCAAGGTCTTCTCATTACAAAGCTCCATGTCCAGTATCATCACAATGCTCCATGACCACTGTCATCACAACACTCCATGACACCTGACAACACAATGATTTGGCACTCTTTTCATGACAATGTTCCATTCCCTCGTCATCACAATGCTCCATAGCCCCTGTCTTAACAATTCTCTATTAACATTTTCAGCCCAATGTTCCATGACCCTTGTCATCACAGTGATCTATGTCCTTGCCATCCCTATGCTCCATGACCCCTGTTTTCACAATGCTCCGTGACGCTTGTCATCACAGTGCTCCATGACACATGTCATCAAAATGCTCCAAGCCTTTGTCAGCAAAATGCTACATGAGCTTGTCATTACAATGCTCTATGCGCTTGTCATCAAAATACTCCATTTCCATTGTCATCACAATCTTCCATGAAACTTGGGATCACATTGCTCCATGCCCTTGTCATCACAATGCTCCATGCTCCTTGAAATCAAAATGATCCATGACCTCTGTCATCACAATGCTCCAAACACTTGTGATCACAGTGTTCCATAACAATTGTCATCACAACGCTCCATGATGCCTGTCATCACAATACTCCATGCCCTTTTCATCACAATGCTCCATGACCTTTGTCATCACAATTCTCAATACACTTGTCATCACAATGCTCCCAGACACTTGCCATAAGAATGCTCCTTGAAACCTGTCACGAAAAGGCTCCATGCCTTTTTCATCACAATGCTCCATGTCGTTTTCATCACAATGCTCCATGCCATTGTCATCAAAATTCTCCACAAGGTTGTCCTCAGAATGCTCCATGACCTTTGTCATCACAATGCTCCATGCACTTGTAAGCACAATACTCCCTGACCCTTGTCATCACAATGCTCCAAGCCATTGTCATCACAATGCTCCATTACCTTTGTCATCAGAATCCTCCATGACACTTGGCATCACAATGCTCCATGCCATTTTCATCACAATGGGCCATTACATATGTCATCACAATGCTCCTTGACACCTGTCTTCACAATACTGCATGACCTGGTCATCACAATGCTCCATGCCCTTGTCATCACAATGCGCCATTCCAACTGTCATTGCAATAATCCATGAAACTTATTAGACCAATGTTCCATGCCCTTGTCATCACAATACTCCATGCCCTTGTTATCACAATGCTCCATGACCCCTGTCATCACAATGCTCCGTGATTCCAGTCATCACAATGATTCATGACCTTTGTCATCACAATTGTCCATGCCCTCGTCATCAACAGTCTCTGTGACATTTTTAACCACAATGCTCCATGAACTTTTCATCACAATGCTCTTTGACCCTTGTCATCACAATGCTCTATACCTTTCTCAGCACAATGCTCCATGACCCTTTTCATCAAATTGCTCCATGAACCTCTCATCAGAATGCTCCCTGCCCTTCTCTTCACAGTGAACAAAGCCCTTGACATCAAAATTCTCCAAGACCTTAGTCATCACAAAGATCCATGACCGTTGGCATCACAGTGCTCCATGTCATTGACATCACAATGCTCGATGAATGCTCTCATCACATTTATCCATGCACTTGTCTTCACAAAGCTCCATGACACATGTCGTCAGAATTCTCCATGGCCTTCTCATCACAATGCTCCATGCCCTTGCCATCATAATGCTCCATTACCCCATTCATAACAATGTTCCATGTCCCCTGTCATCACGATGTTCCATGGCCTTGTCATCACAAGGTTCCATGACCCTTCTCATCACAATGCTCAAGATCCCTGTAATCACAGTGCTCCATGCATTTGTCATCACAAAGCTCCCTGGCGCATGTCATCAGAATGTTCCATGGACTTCACATCACAATGCTCCATGCCTTTTTCATCACAATGCTCCAATATCCCTGTAATAACAATACTCCATGCCCCTTTTCATGTCAACGCTCCATGAACCCGGTCATCACAATGCACCATGACCATCTTCATAATGCTTCAGGCTATTGTCATCACAATGAAATGAATATTCTCCATGACCTCTGTCATCACAATACTCCGAAACCTTGTGATCACAATGGTCCATAACATTTATCATCACAACACCCCATGACGTTCATTATCACAATTATCCATGGTCTTCTAATCACAATGCTCCATGATATTTGTCATCACAATGCTCAATACCCTTGTCATCACAATGCTCCCTGAGACTTGTCTTCAGTATGCTCCTTGAACCCTGTCATGACAGGACTCCATGCCATTTTCATCACAATGATCCATGCCCTTTTCATCACAATGCACCAAGACCCCTGTAATCACAATGCTCCATGCCCATGTCATCACAAAGCTCCGTGACGCATGTCATCAGAATGTTCCATGGCCTTCTCATCACCATGATCCATGCCCTTGTCATCACAATGCTCCAAGACCCCTGTAATTACAATGCTCCATTCCTCTTTTCAACAGAAAACTCCATGAGACTAATCATCAAAAGTCTCCATGGTCTTCTCATCACAATGCTCCAGGACTTTGTCATCACCAAGCTACATTCTCTTGTCATAAAGATACTCCATGAAAATTTTTAGCCAAATGCTCCATGACCTTATAATCACAATGCTCAATGTCCAATATCATCACAATTCTCCATGACCACTGTCATCACAATACTCCATGACACCTGACAATACAATGATCCAGGACTCTTGTCATCACAATGCTCCATTCCCTAGACATCACAATGCTCCATGACACCTGTCATCACAATACTCCATGAACATTTTCAGCCCAATGCTCCTTGAAACTTGCCATCACAATGATCCAAGCCCTTATCATCCCAATGCTCCATGACCCCTGTATTCACAATGCTCCATGACGCTAGTCATCACAGTGCTCCATGACCCCTCTCATCACAATGCTCCATGCCTTTGTCAGCAAAATGCTACATGACCTTGTCATTACAATGCTCTATGTGCTTGTCATCACAATACTCCATGATAATTGTCATCACAATCCTCCATGAATCTTGGGATCACATTGCTTCATGCCCTTGTCATCACAATGCTGCATGCTCTTTGAAATCAAAATGATCCATGACCTCTGTCATCAAAATGCTCAAATCCCTTGTCCTCACAATGTTCCAGAACACTTGTCATCACAGAGCTCCATGATGCCTGTCATCACAATACTCCATGCCCTTTTCATCACAATGCTCCATGAACTTTGTCATCACAATTCTCAATACACTTGTCATCACAATGCTCCCTGACACTTGTCGTCAGAATGCTCCTTGAACACTGTCACGAGAAGGATCCATGCATTTTTCATCACAAATCCCCATGCCGTTTTCATCACAATGCTCCATGCCATTGTTATCAAAATACTCCACAAGCTTGTCATCAGAATGCTCCATGACCCTTGTCATCACAATTATCCATGCACTTGTCAGCACAATGCTCCCTGAAACTTGTCATCACTATGCTCCAAGCTATTGTCATCACAATGCTCCATTACCTTTGTCAGCAGAATCCTACATGACACTTGGCATCACAATGCTCCATGCCATTGTGATCACAATGCCCCATTGCAACTGTCATCACAATAATCCATGAAACTAAATAGACAACTGTTCCATCCCCTTGTCCCCACAATGCTCCATGCCCTTGTTATCACAATGCTCCATGACCCCTGTCATCACAGTGCTCCTTGACTCCAGTCATCACAATGTTTCATGAACTTTGTCATCACAATTTTCCATGTCCTCGTCATCAACTGTCTCTGTGACCTTTTTAACCACAATGCTCCATGAAAATTTCATTACAATGCTCTTTGACCCTTGTCATCAAAATGCTGTATGCCTCTCTCAGCACAATACTCCATGACACATGTCATCACAATACACCATGCACTTGTCATCACAATGCTCCACAAACTTTTCATCACAGTGCTCCATAAAATTGTCATCACAATGCTCCATGCACTTCTCATCAAAATGGTCTCTCACCACTGATATCACAATGCTACATCACTATTTGTCACAATACTCACTCACCCCTGTCATCACAATGATTCATGGCGCCTGTCATCACAATGCTACATGCACTTATCATCACAATGTTCGATGACCCCTGACATCAAAATGTTCCATAACACCTGTCATCAAACTGCTCCATGATCCTTTTCATCAAAATGCTCCATGACCCCTGACATCACAATGTTCCATAACACCTGTCATCAAAATGTTCCATGACCCATTTCATCAAATTTTTCCATGACCCTGTCATCAAAATGCTCCCTGCCCTTCTCATCACAATGCACAATGCCCTTGCCATCAAAATGCTCCATAACCTTTGTCATCACACAGATCCAGGACTCTTGGCATCACAATGCTCCATGTCATTGTCATCACAATGCTCCATGAACGCTCTCATCACATTGCTCCATGCCCTTGTCATCACAAAGCAGCATGACACATGGCATCAGAATGTTCCATGGCCTTCTCATCACAAGGCTCCATGTCCCTTCACACCACAATGCTCCAAGAACCATGTTATTGCAATGTTCTATGCCCCTTTTTATCTCAAAGATCCATGAACCCTGTCATCACAATGCACCATGCCCATCATCATAATGCGTCATGCTATTGTCATCACAATGAAATCAGAATGCTCCATGACCTCTGTCATAACAATGCTCCAAACCCTTGTGATCACAATATTCCAAAACACCTGTCATCACAATGCCCCATGATGCTCGTCATTACAATTATCCATGATCTTCTCATCACAATGCTCCATGACCTTTGTCATCACAATGCTCAATACACTTGTCATCAAAATTCTCCCTGACACTTGTTGTCTGTATGCTCCTTGAACTCTGTCATGACAAGGCTCCATGCCTTTTTCATCACAATGATCCATGCCGTTTTCATCACAATGCTCCAAGAACCATGTAATCACAATGCTCCATTCCCTTGTCATCAGAAACCTCAATGACGCATGCCATCAGAATGCTCCTTGGTCTTCTCCTCACAATGCTCCATGCCCTTGTCATCACAATGTTCCAAGACCCCTGTAATCACAATGCCCCATGCCCCTTTTCATCAGTATGCTCCATGAGACTTGTCATCACAAGGCTCCATGGTTTTGTCATCACAATGCTCCAGGACCTTGTCATCACATTGCTTCACGACCTTGTCATAAAAATTTTCAATGGCCCTTGTCATCATAATGCTCCAAGCCCAAGTCATCACAGTGCTCCATTATATTTGTCATCATAATCCTCCATTACATTTGGCATCACAATTCTCCATGCCATTGTCATCACAATGGACCAAGACATATGTCATCACAATGCTCCCTGACACCTGTCTTCACAATACTCCATGCACTTGTAATCACAATGCTCCATGCCCTTGTCATCACAATGCAACATGTCCACTGTCATCACAAAAATCTGTGAAACTTGTCAGACCAATTATCGATGCCCCTGTCATCACAATGCTCCATGCCCTTGTCCTCACAATGCTCCATGTACCCTGTCATCACAATGCTTCGTGACTCCATTCATCACAATGCTTCATAACGTTTGGCAACACAATGGTCCATGCCCGCGTCATCACAAGGCTCTGTGACTTTTGTAACCACAATGCTCCATGAACATTTCATCACAATTCTCTGTGACCCTTGTCATCACAATGCTCCATGTATTTGTCAGAACAATGCTCCATGACCATTGTCATCACAATGTGCCACACGCATTTCATCACAATGGTCCACAAACTTGTCATTGTAATGCTCCATAAACCTTATAATCACAATGCTCCATGCACTTCTCATCAAAATGCTCTCTCACCAGAGATATCACAGTGTTCCATCACTAGTAACCACAATACTCCATCACCCCTGTAATCACAATGTTCCATGACCCTGTCATCACACTGCTACATCCCCTTATCATCACAATGTTCCATGATCCCTGACATCACAATGATCCATAACCACTGTCATCAAAATGCTCCATGACCCTTTTCATCCCAAAGCTCCAAGACCCTTGACATCACAATGTTCTATAACCCGTGCCATCAAAATATTCCATTACACTTTTCATCAAATTGCTGAATGACCCTTTCATCAAAATGCTCCCTGCCTTTCTCATCACAATGCACCATTCACTTGTCATCAAAATGCTCCATGACTTTTCATCACAAAGCTCCATGACCCTTGGCATCACAATGCTCCATATCATTGTCATCACAATGCTCCATGAATCCTCTCATCACATTGCTCAATGCCCTTGTCATCACAAAGCTCCATGACACTTGTCATCACATTGCTCGATGCACTTCTCAACACAATGCTCCATGCGCTTGTCATTACAATCCTGCATGACACATATATCATAGTGTTCCGTACCCTTGTCATCACAATGCTCCATGCCCACTCTCATCACAATAATCCATGAAATATTTCAGACCAGTGTTCCATGCCCTTCTCATCACAATGCTCCATTACCTCTGTCATAGCAATGCACCATGACCCCTTCCATCACAATGTTCCACAGCCTAGTCATCACAAGGTTCCATGACAATTGTCATCACAATGCTGAAGACCCCTGTAATCACAATGCTCCATGCACTTGTCATCACAAAGCTCCATGACGCATGTCATGAGAATGTTCCATGGCCTTCTCATCACAATGCTCCATGCCCTTGTCATCACAATGCTCCAAGAACCCTGTAAACAAAATGCTCCATGCCCCTTTTCATCTCAATGCTCCATGAACCCTGTCATCACAATGCAACATGCCCATCATCATAATGCTTCAGGTTATTGTCATCACAATGAAATCAATAATCTCCATGACCTCTGTCATCATAATGCTCCAAACCCTTGTGGTCACAAAGTTTTATAACACTTAGCATCACAACACCCCATGACGCTCATCATAACAATTAACTATGGTCTTCTTATCACAATGCTCCCTGAGCTTTGTCATCACAATGCTCAATACACTAGTCATCACAATGCTCCCTGACACTAGTCGTCAGTATGCTCCTTGAACCCTGTCATGACAAGGCTCAATGCCTTTTTCATAACAATGATCCATGCCGTTTTCATCACAATGCTCCAAGATCCCTGTAATCACAATGCTCTATGCCCTTGTCATCACAAAACTCCATGACACATGTCATCAGAATGCTCCATGGCCTTCTCATCACAAAGCTCCATGCCCTAGTCATCACAGTGCTCCATGACCCCTGTAGTCACAATGCTCCATGCCCCTTTTCATGAGAATGCTCGATGAGACTTGTCATCATAAGTCTCCATGGTCTTCTCATCGCAATGCTCCAGGACATTGTCATCACCATGCTCCATTCCCTTGTCATCACAATGCGCAATGACCCGTATCATCACAATAATCCATGAACATATTCAGCCCAATGCTCCACGACCTACACATCACAGTGCTCCATGGCCAATATCATCACAATGCTCCATGACCTCTGTCATCATAACAATCCATGACTCCAGACAACACAATGATCCGGGACTCTTGTCATCACAATGCTCCATTCACTAGTCATCACAATGCTCAATGACCCCTGTCATCACAACACTCCATGAACATTTCAGCCCAGTGCTCCATGAACCTTGTCATCACAATGATCCATGCACTTGTCATCCCAATGCTCCCTGACGCCTGTATTCAAAATGCTCAGTGACGCCTGTCATCACAGTTCTCCATGACACATGTCCTCACAATGCTCCATGCCTTTGTCACCAAAATGATACATGAAGTTGTCATTACAATGCTCTATGCACTTGTCATCACAATACTCCATTTCCATTGTCATCACCATCCTCCATGAACCTTGGGATCGCATTGCCTCATGCCCTTGTCATCACAATGCTCCATGTCCACTCTCATCACAATAATCCATGAAACATTTCAGACCAATGTTCCAAGCCCTTCTCATCACAATGCTGCATTACCTCTGTCATAACAATGCACCATGACCACTACCATCACAATGTTCCAAAGCCTAGTCATCACAAGGATCCATGACACTTGTCATCACAATGCTGAAGACCCCTGTAATCACAATGCTCCATGCCCTTGTCATCAAAAAGCTCCATGATGCATGTCATCAGAATGCACCATGGCCTTCTCCTCACAATGCTCCATGAACTTGTCATCACAATGCTCCAAGACAACTGTAAACACAATGCTCCATGCCAATTTTCATCTCAATGCTCCATGAATCCTGTCATCACAATGCACCATGCCCATCATCATAATGCTTCAGGCTATTGTCATCACAATGAAATCAATATTCTCCATGACCTCTGTCATCATAATGCTCCAAACCCTTGTGATCACAATGTTCCATAACACTTATCATCACAAAACTCCATGACGCTCATCATCACAATTAGCCATGGCATTCTCATCGCAATCCTTCAAGATCTTTATCATCACAATGCTCAATACACTTGTCATCACAATGCTCCCTTACACTTGTCGTCAGTATGCTCCTTGAGCCCTGTCATGACAAGGCTCCATGCCATTTTCATCTCAATGATCAGTGCCCTTTTCATCACAATGCTCCAAGATCCGTGTAATAACAATGCTCCATGCCCTTGTCATCAAAAAACTCCATGACACATGTCATCAGAAGGCGCCATGGACTTCTCATCACAATGCTCCATGCCCTAGTCATCACAATGCCCCAAGGCCCCAGTAATCACAATGCTCCATGCCTCTTTTAATCAGAATGCTCCATTAGACTTGTCATCACAAGTCTCCATGGTCTCCTCATCACAATGCTCCATGACCCCTGTCATCACAACACTCCATGAACATTTTCAGCCCAGTGCTCCATGACCATTGTCATCACAATGATCCATGCCCTTGTCATCCCAATGCTCCATGATCCCTGTATTCACAATGCTCCGTGACGTTTGTCATCATATTGCTCCATGACACATGTCATCACAATGCTCCATGCCTTTGTCAGCAAAATGCTACATGACCTTGTCATTACAATGCTCTATGCGCTTGTCATCACAATACTCAATGAACCTTGGGATCACATTGACTCATGCCCTTGTAATTACAATGCTCCATGCTCCTTGAAATCAAAATGATCCATGACCTCTGTCATCACAATGCTCCAAACCCCTGTGATCACAATGTTCCATAACACTTGTCATCACAATGCTCCATGATGCCTGTCATCACAATACTCTATGAACTTTTCATCACAATACTCCATGAACTTTGTCATCACAGTTCTCAATACACTTGTCATCACAATGCTCCCTGACACTTGTCATCAGAATGCTCCTTGAAACCTGTCACGAAAAGGCTCCAAGTCTTTTTCATCACAATACCCCATGCTGTTTTCATCACAAAGCTCCATGCCATTGTCATCAAAATACTCCACAAGCTTGTCATCAGAATTTTCCATAACGCTTGTCATCACAATTCTCCATGCACTTGTCAGCACAATGCTCCATGACCCTTGTCATCACAAGGTTCCAAGCCATTGTCATCACAATGCTCCATTACTTTTGTCATCAGAATCCTCCATGACACTTGGCATCACAATGCTCCATGCCATTGTCATCAAAATGGGCCATTACATATGTCATCACAATGCTCCCTGACATATGTCTTCACAATACTGAATGACATGGTCATCACAATGATTCATGCCCTTGTCATCACAATGCGCCATTCCAACTGTCATTGCAACAATCCATGAAATTTATTAGACCAATGTTCCATGCCCTTGTCATCACAATGCTCCATGCCCTTGTTATCACAATGCTCCATGACCCCTGTCATCAGTATGCTCCGGGACTCCAGTCATCACAATGCTTCATGTCCTTTGTCATCACAATGGTCCATGCCCTCTTCATCAACAGTCTCTTTGACCATTTTAACCACAATGCTCCGTGAACTTTTCATCACAATGCTCTTTGACCCTTGTCATCACAATGCTCTATGCCTTTCTCAGCACAATGCTCCATGACCCTTGGCATCACAATGCTCCATGCGCTTGTCAGCACAATGCTCCACGACACATGTCATCACAATGCACCATGTGCTTGTCATCACAGTGCTCCACAAACTTGTCATCACAGTGCTCCATAAACACTGTCATCATAATGCTCCATGCACTTCTCATCAAAATGCTCTCTCACCACTGATATCACAATGCTACTTCACTATTCGTCACAATACTCCCTCACCCCAGTCATCACAATGTTCCATGACTCCTGTCATCACAATGATACATGCACTTATCAGCACAATGTTCGATGACCCCTGACATCACAATGTTCCATAACACCTGTCATCAAAATGTTCCATGACACTTTTCATCCAATTGCTCCATGACCCTGTCATCACAATTCTCCCTGCCCTTTTCAACACAATGCACAACGCCGTTGCCATCAAAATGCTCCATAACCTTTGTCATCACAAAGATCCATGACCCTTGGCATCACAATGCTCCATGTCATTGTCATCACAATGCTCCATGAACGCTCTCATCACATTGCTCCATGCCCTTGTCTTCACAAAGCTCCATGACACATGTCATCAGAATGCTCCATGGCCTTCTCATCCCAATGCTCCATGCCCTTGCCATCACAAATGTCCATTACACCTGTCATAACAATGCTCCATGACCCTGCCATCACGATGTTCCTTGGCCTTGTCATCACAAGGCTCCATGACCCTTTTCATCACAACACTCCAAGAACCCTGTAATCACAATGCTCCATGCCCCTTTTCATCTCAATGATCCACGAACCCTGTCATCAAAATGCACCATGCCCATCACCATAATGCTTCATGCTATTTTCATCACAATGAAATCAAAATGCTCCATGACCTCTGTCATAACAATGCTCCAAACCCTTGTGATCACAATATTCCATAACACTTGTCATCACAATGCCCCATGAGGCTCGTCATCACAGTTATCTATGGTCTTCTCATCCCAGTGCTCCATGACCTTTGTCATCACAATGATCCATGCCCTTTTCATCACAATGCTCTAAGACCCATGTAATCACAATGCTCCATGCCCTTGTCATCACAAAGCTCAATGACACATGCCATCAGAATGCTCCTTGTTCTTCTCCTCACAATATTCCAAGACCCCTGTAATCACAATGCTCCATGCCCCTTTTCATCAGTATGCTCCATGAGACTTGTCATCACATGGCTCCATAGATCTGTTATCACAATGCTCCAGGACATTTTCATCACAATGCTTCACGACCTTGTCATGAATATTCTCAATGGCACCTGTCATCATAATGCTCCAAGACCTAGTCATCACAATGCTCCATTATATTTGTCATCACAATCCTCCATTACATTCGGCATCACAATGTTCCATGCCATTGTCATCACAATGGACCATGACATATATCATCACAATGCTCCCTGACAAATTTCTTCACAATACTCCATGACCTTCTCATCACAATGCTCCATGCCCTTGTCATCACAATGCACCATGTCCACTGTCATCACAATAATCTATGAAATTTGTTAGACGAATGCTCCATTCTCCTGTCATAACAATGTTCCATGCTCTTGTCATTACAATGCTCCATGACCCCTGTCATCACAATGATCCGTGACTCCAGTCATCACAATGCTTCATAACGTTTGTCATCACAGTGATCCATGCCAGCGTCATCACAAGGCTCTGTGACCTTTGTAACCACAATGCTCTGTGAACATTTCATCACAATTCTCTTTGACCCTTGTCATCACAATGCTCCATGTCTTTGTCAGAACTATGCTCCATGACCATTGTCATCACAATGTGCCACGCACATTTCATCACAACGGTCCACATACTTGTCATTGTAAGGCTCCATAAACGTTGTATGCACAATGGTCCATGCACTTCTCATCAAAATGCTCTCTCACCAGAGATATCACAATGTTCCATCACTAGTCATCACAATACTCCCTCACCCCTGTAATAACAAGGTTTCATGACCCTGTCATCACAAT
This sequence comes from Mesoplodon mirus, assembly GCF_964341445.2. Lineage (NCBI taxonomy): Eukaryota > Metazoa > Chordata > Mammalia > Artiodactyla > Ziphiidae > Mesoplodon > Mesoplodon mirus. The sequence goes on along the minus strand of NW_028295819.1, from coordinate 3,525,745 downwards.
GCTACATCCCCTTATCATCACAATGTTCCATGACCCCTGACATCACAATGTTCCATAACTCCAGTCATCAAAATGCTCCATGACGATTGTCAACACAATTCTCCATGCACTTGCCAGCACAATGCTCCCTGACCCTTGTAATCACAATGCTCCAAGCCATTGTCATCACAATGCTATATTACCTTTGTCATCAGAATCCTCCATGACGCTTGTCATCACAGTGCTCCATGACACCTGTCATCACAATGCTCCATGGCTTTGTCATCACAATGCTCAATACACTTGTCATCAAAATGCTCCCTGACACTTGTTGTCTGTATGCTCCTTGAACCCTGTCATGACAAGGCTCCATGCCTTTTTCATCACAATGATCCATGCTCTTTTCATCACAGTGCTCCAAGACCCATGTAATCACAATGCTCCATGCCCTTGTCATCACCAAGCTCAATGACGCATGCCATCAGAATTCTCCTTTGTCTTCTCCTCACTATGTTCCATGCCCTTGTCATCACAATGTTCCAGGACCCCTGTAATCACAATGCTCCATGCCCCTTTTCATCAGTATGCTCCATGAGAATTCTCATCACAAGGCTCCATGGTTTTGTCATCACAATGCTCCAGGACATTGTCATCACAATGCTTCAAGACCTTGTCATGAAAATTTTCAATGGCCTTTGTCGTCATAATGCTCCAAGCCCTAGTCATCACAATGCTCCATTATATTTGTCATCACCATCCTCCATTACATTTGGCATCACAATGTCCATGCCATTGTCATCACAATGGACCATGACATATGTCATCACAATGATCCCTGACAACTGTCTTCACAATACTCAATGACATTCTCATCACAATGCTCCATGCCCTTGTCATCACAATGCACCATGCCCACTCTCATCACAATAATCTATGAAACTTGTTAGACCAATGATCCATGCCCCTGTCATCACAATGCTCCATGCCCTTGTCCTCACAATGCTCCATGACCCCTGTCATCACAACGCTCTGTGACACCAGTCAACACAATTCTACATAACCTTTGTCATCACAAAGTTCCATGCCCGACTCGTCACAAGGCTCTGTGACCTTTGTAACCACAATGCTCCATGAACTTTTCATCACAATTCTCTGTGACCCTTGTCATCAAAATGCTCCATGTCTTTGTCAGAACAATGCTCCATTGCCATTGTCATCACAATGTGCCATGCACATTTCATCACAACGGTCCAAAATCTTTTCATTGCAATGCTCCATAAACATTGTAATCACAATGGTCAATGCACTTCTCATCAAGATGCTCTCTCACCAGAGATATCACAGTGTTCCATCACTAGTCATCACAATACTCCCTCACCCCTGTAATCACAATGTTCCATGACACTGTCATCACAATGCTACATCCGCTTACCATCACAATGTTCCATGACCCCTGACATCACAATGTTCCATAACCCCTGTCATCAAAAGGCTCCATGACCCACTTCATACCAAAGCTCCAAGACCCCTGACATCACAATGTTCTATAACCCGTGCCATCAAAATGTTCCATTACACTTTTCATCAAATTGCTGCATGACCCGGTCATCAAAATGCTCCCTGCCCTTCTCATCACAATGCACCATGCCCTTGTCATCAAAATGCTCCATGACTTGTCATCACAAAGCTCCATGACCCTTGGCATCACAATGCTCCATGTCATTGTCATCACAATGCTCCATGAACCCTCTCATAACATTGCTCCATGCCATTGTCATCACAAAGCTCCATGACACATGTCATCACAATGCTCGATGCACTTCTCATCACAATGCTCCATGCCCTGTCATTACATTCCTGCATGACCCATGTATTATAGTGTTCCGTACCCTTGTCATCACAATGCTCCATGCCCAATCTCATCACAATAATTCATGAAACATTTCAGACCAATATTCCATGTCCTTCTCACCACAATGCTCCATTACCCCTTTCATAACAATGCACCATGACCCCCGCCATCAAAATGTGCCACGGGCTAGTCATCACATGGTTCCATGACAATTGACATCACCATGCTCAAGATGCCTGAAATCACAATGCTCCATGCCCTTGTCATCACAAAGCTCCATGACGCATGTCATCAGAATGTTCCATGGTCTTCTCATCTCAATGCTCCATGCCCTTGCCATCACAAATGTCCATTACACCTGTCATAACAATGCTCCATGACCCTGCCATCACGATGTTCCTTGGCCTTGTCATCACAAGGCTCCATGACCCTTTTCATCACAACACTCCAAGAACCCTGTAATCACAATGCTCCATGCCCCTTTTCATCTCAATGATCCACGAACCCTGTCATCAAAATGCACCATGCCCATCACCATAATGCTTCATGCTATTTTCATCACAATGAAATCAAAATGCTCCATGACCTCTGTCATAACAATGCTCCAAACCCTTGTGATCACAATATTCCATAACACTTGTCATCACAATGCCCCATGAGGCTCGTCATCACAGTTATCTATGGTCTTCTCATCCCAGTGCTCCATGACCTTTGTCATCACAATGATCCATGCCCTTTTCATCACAATGCTCTAAGACCCATGTAATCACAATGCTCCATGCCCTTGTCATCACAAAGCTCAATGACACATGCCATCAGAATGCTCCTTGTTCTTCTCCTCACAATATTCCAAGACCCCTGTAATCACAATGCTCCATGCCCCTTTTCATCAGTATGCTCCATGAGACTTGTCATCACATGGCTCCATAGATCTGTTATCACAATGCTCCAGGACATTTTCATCACAATGCTTCACGACCTTGTCATGAATATTCTCAATGGCACCTGTCATCATAATGCTCCAAGACCTAGTCATCACAATGCTCCATTATATTTGTCATCACAATCCTCCATTACATTCGGCATCACAATGTTCCATGCCATTGTCATCACAATGGACCATGACATATATCATCACAATGCTCCCTGACAAATTTCTTCACAATACTCCATGACCTTCTCATCACAATGCTCCATGCCCTTGTCATCACAATGCACCATGTCCACTGTCATCACAATAATCTATGAAATTTGTTAGACGAATGCTCCATTCTCCTGTCATAACAATGTTCCATGCTCTTGTCATTACAATGCTCCATGACCCCTGTCATCACAATGATCCGTGACTCCAGTCATCACAATGCTTCATAACGTTTGTCATCACAGTGATCCATGCCAGCGTCATCACAAGGCTCTGTGACCTTTGTAACCACAATGCTCTGTGAACATTTCATCACAATTCTCTTTGACCCTTGTCATCACAATGCTCCATGTCTTTGTCAGAACTATGCTCCATGACCATTGTCATCACAATGTGCCACGCACATTTCATCACAACGGTCCACATACTTGTCATTGTAAGGCTCCATAAACGTTGTATGCACAATGGTCCATGCACTTCTCATCAAAATGCTCTCTCACCAGAGATATCACAATGTTCCATCACTAGTCATCACAATACTCCCTCACCCCTGTAATAACAAGGTTTCATGACCCTGTCATCACAATGCTACATCCCCTTATCATCACAATGTTCCATGACCCCTGACATCACAATGTTCCATAACTCCAGTCATCAAAATGCTCCATGACGATTGTCAACACAATTCTCCATGCACTTGCCAGCACAATGCTCCCTGACCCTTGTAATCACAATGCTCCAAGCCATTGTCATCACAATGCTATATTACCTTTGTCATCAGAATCCTCCATGACGCTTGTCATCACAGTGCTCCATGACACCTGTCATCACAATGCTCCATGGCTTTGTCATCACAATGCTCAATACACTTGTCATCAAAATGCTCCCTGACACTTGTTGTCTGTATGCTCCTTGAACCCTGTCATGACAAGGCTCCATGCCTTTTTCATCACAATGATCCATGCTCTTTTCATCACAGTGCTCCAAGACCCATGTAATCACAATGCTCCATGCCCTTGTCATCACCAAGCTCAATGACGCATGCCATCAGAATTCTCCTTTGTCTTCTCCTCACTATGTTCCATGCCCTTGTCATCACAATGTTCCAGGACCCCTGTAATCACAATGCTCCATGCCCCTTTTCATCAGTATGCTCCATGAGAATTCTCATCACAAGGCTCCATGGTTTTGTCATCACAATGCTCCAGGACATTGTCATCACAATGCTTCAAGACCTTGTCATGAAAATTTTCAATGGCCTTTGTCGTCATAATGCTCCAAGCCCTAGTCATCACAATGCTCCATTATATTTGTCATCACCATCCTCCATTACATTTGGCATCACAATGTCCATGCCATTGTCATCACAATGGACCATGACATATGTCATCACAATGATCCCTGACAACTGTCTTCACAATATTCAATGACATTCTCATCACAATGCTCCATGCCCTTGTCATCACAATGCACCATGCCCACTCTCATCACAATAATCTATGAAACTTGTTAGACCAATGATCCATGCCCCTGTCATCACAATGCTCCATGCCCTTGTCCTCACAATGCTCCATGACCCCTGTCATCACAACGCTCTGTGACACCAGTCAACACAATTCTACATAACCTTTGTCATCACAAAGTTCCATGCCCGACTCGTCACAAGGCTCTGTGACCTTTGTAACCACAATGCTCCATGAACTTTTCATCACAATTCTCTGTGACCCTTGTCATCAAAATGCTCCATGTCTTTGTCAGAACAATGCTCCATTGCCATTGTCATCACAATGTGCCATGCACATTTCATCACAACGGTCCAAAATCTTTTCATTGCAATGCTCCATAAACATTGTAATCACAATGGTCAATGCACTTCTCATCAAGATGCTCTCTCACCAGAGATATCACAGTGTTCCATCACTAGTCATCACAATACTCCCTCACCCCTGTAATCACAATGTTCCATGACACTGTCATCACAATGCTACATCCGCTTACCATCACAATGTTCCATGACCCCTGACATCACAATGTTCCATAACCCCTGTCATCAAAAGGCTCCATGACCCACTTCATACCAAAGCTCCAAGACCCCTGACATCACAATGTTCTATAACCCGTGCCATCAAAATGTTCCATTACACTTTTCATCAAATTGCTGCATGACCCGGTCATCAAAATGCTCCCTGCCCTTCTCATCACAATGCACCATGCCCTTGTCATCAAAATGCTCCATGACTTGTCATCACAAAGCTCCATGACCCTTGGCATCACAATGCTCCATGTCATTGTCATCACAATGCTCCATGAACCCTCTCATAACATTGCTCCATGCCATTGTCATCACAAAGCTCCATGACACATGTCATCACAATGCTCGATGCACTTCTCATCACAATGCTCCATGCCCTGTCATTACATTCCTGCATGACCCATGTATTATAGTGTTCCGTACCCTTGTCATCACAATGCTCCATGCCCAATCTCATCACAATAATTCATGAAACATTTCAGACCAATATTCCATGTCCTTCTCACCACAATGCTCCATTACCCCTTTCATAACAATGCACCATGACCCCCGCCATCAAAATGTGCCACGGGCTAGTCATCACATGGTTCCATGACAATTGACATCACCATGCTCAAGATGCCTGAAATCACAATGCTCCATGCCCTTGTCATCACAAAGCTCCATGACGCATGTCATCAGAATGTTCCATGGTCTTCTCATCTCAATGCTCCATGCCCTTGTCATCACAATGCTCCAAGACCATTGTAATCACAATGCTCCATGCCTCTTTTCATATCAATGCTCCATGAAACCTGTCATCACAATGCACCATGCCCATCATCATAATGCTTCAGGCTATTGTCATCACAATGAAATCAAAATCCTCCATGACCTCTGTCATCATAATACTCCGAACCCTTGTGATCACAATGTTCCATAACACTTAGCATCACAACACCCCATGACGCTCATCATCACAATTATCCATGTCCTTCTCATCACAGTGCTCTATGATTTTTGTCATCACAATGCTCAATACACTTGTCATCACAATGCTCCCTGACACTTGTCTTCAGTATGCTCCTTGAAACCTGTCATGACAAGGCTCCATGCCTTTTTCATCACAATGATCCATGCCCTTTTCATCACAATGCTCCAAGACCCCTATAATCACAATGCTCCATGCCCTTGTCATCACAAAGCTCCTGGACGCATGTCATCAGAATGCTCCATGGCCTTCTCATCACCATGATCCATGCCCTTGTCATCACAAAGCTCCTGGACGCATGTCATCAGAATGCTCCATGGCCTTCTCATCACCATGATCCATGCCCTTGTCATCACAATGCTCCAAGACCCCTGTAATCACAATGCTCCATGCCCCTTTTCAACAGAATGCTCCATGAGACTTCTCATCAAAAGTCTCCATGGTCTTCTCATCAAAATGTTCCAGGAGTTTGTCATCAACATGCTCCATTCGCTTGTCATCGCAATGCTCCATGACCAATATCATCACAATTCTCCATGACCACTGTCATCACAACACTCCATGACACTTGACAGCACAAGGATCCTGGACTCTTTTCATCACGATGTTCCATTCCCTAGTCATCACAATGCTCCAGGACACTTGTCATCACAATGATCCATGCCCTTGTCATCCCAATGCTCCATAACCCCTGTATTCACAATGCGCCATGACGCTTGTCATCACAGTGCTCCATGACACCTGTCATCACAATGCTCCATGCATTTGTCAGAAAAATGCTTCATGACCTTGTTATTACAATGCTCTATGTGCTTGTCATCCCAATACTCCATTACCATTGTCATCACAACCCTCCATGAACCTTGGGATCACATTGCTTCATGCCCTTGTCATCACAATGCCCCATGCTCCTTGAAATAAAAATGATCCATGACCTCTGTCATCACAATGCTCCAAGCCCTTGTGATCACAATGTTCCATAACACTTGCCATCACAACGCTCCATGAAGCCTGTCATCACAATACTCCATGCCCTTCTCATCAAAATGCTCCATGACCTTTGTCATCACAATTCTCAATACACTTGTCATCACAATGCTCCCTGACACTTGTCATCAGAATGCTCCTTGAACCCTGTCACGAAAAGGCTCCATGCCTTTTTCATCACAATGCCTCATGCAATTTACATCACAATGCTCCATGCCATTGTCATCAAAATACTCCACAAGCTTGTCATCAGAATGTTCCATGACCCGTGTCATCACAAATCTCCATGCACTTGTCAGCACAATGCTCCCTGACCCTTGTCATCACAATGCTCCAAGCCATTGTCATCACAAAGCTCCATTACCTTTGTCATCAGAATCCTCCATGACACTTGGCATCACAATGCTCCATGCCATTGTCATCACAATGGGCCAGGACATATGTCATCACAATGCTCCCTGACACCTGTCTTCACAATACTGCATGACCTGGTCATCACAATGATCCATGCCCTTGTCATCACAATGCGCCATTCCAACTCTCATCGCAATAATTCATGAAACTTATTAGACCAATGTTCCATGCGCTTGTCATCACCATGCTCCATGCCCTTGTTATCACAATGCTCCATGACCCCTGTCATCACAATGCTCCGTGACTCCTGTCATCACAATGCTTCATGAACTTTCTCATCACAGTGGTCCATGTCCTCGTCATCAACTGTCCTTGTGACCTTTTTAACAACAATGCTCCATGAATTTTCATCACAATGTTCTTTGACCCTTGTCATCAAAATGCTCTATGCCTTTCTCAGCACAATGCTGCATGACACTTGTCATCACAATGCTCCATGCGCTTGTCAGCACAATGCTCCATGACACATGTCATCACAATGAACCATGCGCTTGTCATCACAGTGCTCCACAATCTTGTCATCACAATGCTCCATGCACATCTCATCAAAATGCTCTCTCAACACTGATATCACAATGCTACATCACTATTTGTCACAGTACTCCCTCATCCCTATCATCACAATTTTCCATGACTCCTGTCATCACAATGCTACATGCACTTATCATCACAATGTTCGATGACCCCTGACATCACAATGTTCCATAACATCTGTCATCAAAATGCTCCATGACCATTTTCACCAAAATGCTCCATGACCCCTGACATCACAATGTTCCATAACACCTGTCATCAAAATGTTCCATGACACATTTCATCAAATTGCTCCATGACCCTGTCATCACAATGCTCCCTGCCCTTCTCATCACAATTCACAACGCACTTGCCATCAAAATGCTCCATGACCTTTGTCATCACAGTGATCCATGACCCTTGGCATCACAATGCTCCATGTCATTGTCATCACAATGCTCCATGAACACTCTCATCACATTTCTCCATGTCCTTGTCATCACAAAGCTCCATGACACATGTCATCAGAATGCTCCATGGCCTTCTCATCACAATGTTCCATGCTCTTGCCATCACAATGCTCCTTTACGCCTGTCATAACAATACTTCATGACCCCTGCCATCACGATGTTCCATGGCCTTGTCATCACAAGGCTCCATGACCCTTCTCATCACAATGCTCCAAGAACCCTGTAATCACAATGCTCTATGCCCCTTTTCATCTTAATGATCCATGAACCCTTTCATCACAATGCACCATGCCCATCATCATAATGCTTCATGCTATTGTCATCACAATGAAATCAAAATGCTCCATGACCTCTGTCATAACAATGCTCCAAACCCTTGTGATCACAATATTCCATAACACTTGTCATCACAATGCCCCATGACGCTCGTCATCACAATTATCCATGGTCTTCTCATCACAATGCTCCATGACTTTTGTCATCACTATGCTCAATACACTTGTCATCAAAATGCTCCCTGACACTTGTTGTCTGTATGCTCCTTGAACTCTGTCATGACAAGGTTCCATGCCATTTTCATCACAATGATCCATGCATTTTTCATCACAATGCTCCAAGACCCATGTAATCACAATGTTCCATGCCCTTGTCATCACAAAGCTCAATGACGCATGCCATCAGAATGCTCCTTGGACTTCTCCTCACAATGTTCCATGCCCTTTTCATCACAATGTTCCAAGACTCCTGTAATCACAATGCTCTATGCCCCTTTTCATCAGTATGCTCCATGAGAATTCTCATCACAAGGCTCCATGGATTTGTCATCACAATGCTCCAGGACTTAGTCATCACAATGCTTCACGACTTTGTCATGAAAATTTTCAATGGCCCTTGTCATCATAATGCTCCAAGCCCTAGTCATCACAATGCTCCATTATATTTTTCATCACAATCCTCCGTTACATTTGGCATCACAATGCTCCATGCCATTGTCATCGTAATGGACCATGACATATGTCATCACAATGCTCCTTGACACCTGTCTTCACAATACTCCATGACCTTCTCATCACAATGCTCCATGCCCTTGTCATCACAATGCACCATGCCCACTCTCATCACAATAATCTATGAAACTTCTCAGACCGATGCTCCATGCCCCTGTCATCACAATGCTCCATGCCCTTGTCCTCACAATGCTCCATGACCCCTGTCATCACAGCGCTCCGTGACTCCAGTCATCACAATGATTCAAAACGTTTGTCATCACAATGTTCTATGCCCGACTCATCACAAGGCTCTGTGACCTTTGTAACCACAATGCTCCATGAACTTTTCATCACAATTCTCTGTGACACTTGTCAACACAATGCTGCATGTCTTTGTCAGAACAATGCTCCATGACACATGTCATCACAATGCACCATGCACTTGTCATCACAGTGTTCCACAATCTTTTTATCACAATGCTCCATAAACTTTGTCATCACAATGCTCCATGCACTTTTCATCAAAATGCTCTCTCACCACAGATATCACAATGTTACACCACTATTCGTCACAATAATCCCTCAACCCTGTTATCACAATGTTCCATGACTCCTGTCATCACAATGCTACATGCACTTATCATCACATTGTTCGATGACCCCTGACATCACAATGTTCCATAACCGCTGTCATCAAAATGCTCCATGACACATTTCATTCCAAAGCTCCAAAACCACTGCATTCACATTGTTCTATAACCCCTGCCATCAAAATATTCCATTTCACATTTCATCAAATTGCTGCATGATCCGGTCATCAAAATGCTCCCTGCCCTTCTCATCACAATGCACCATGCCCTTGTCATCAAAATGCTCCATGACCGTTGTCATCACAAATCTCCATGAGCCTTGTCATCACAATGCTCCATGTCATCGTCATCACAATGCTCCATGAAACTTCTCATAATATTGCTCAATGCCCTTGTCATCACAAAGCTCTATGATACTTGTCATCACAATGCTCGATGCCCTTCTCATCACAATGCTCCATGCCCTTGTCATTACAATCCTGCATGAGCCATGTATCATAGTGTTCCGTACCCTTGTTATCACAGTGCTCCATGACCATTCACATAACAATAATCCATGAAACATTTCAGACCAATATTCCATGCCCTTCTCATCACAATGCTCCATTACCCCTTTCATAACAATGCACCATGACCCCCGCCTTCACAATGTTCCACGGCCTAGTCATCACATGGTTCCATGACAATTGTCATCACAATTCTCAAGAACCCTGAAATCACAATGCTCCATGCCCTTGTCATCACAAAGCTCCATGACGCATGTCATCAGAATGTTCCATGGCCTTCTCATCTCAATGCTCCATGCCCTTGTCATCACAATGCTCCAAGACCATTGTAATCACAATGCTCCATGCCCCTTTTCATATCAATGCTCCATGAACCCTGTCATCACAATGCACCATGCCCATCATCATAATGCTTCAGGCTATTGTCATCACAATGAAATCAAAATGCTCCATGACCTCTGTCATCATAATACTCCGAACCCTTGTGATCACAATGTTCCATAACACTTAGCATCACAACACCCCATGACGCTCATCATCACAATTATCTATGGCCTTCTCATCACAGTGCTCTATGACTTTTGTCATCACAATGCTCAATACACTTGTCATCACAATGCTCCCTGACACTTGTCTTCAGTATGCTCCTTGAAACCTGTCATGACAAGGCTCCATGCCTTTTTCATCACAATGATCCATGCCCTTTTCATCACAATGCTCCAAGACACCTTTAATCACAATGCTCCATGCCCTTGTCATCACAAAGCTCCTTGATGCATGTCATCAGAATGCTCCATGGCCTTCTCATCACCATGATCCATGCCCTTGTCATCACAATGCTCCAAGACCCCTGTAATCACAATGCTCCATGCCCCTTTTCAACAGAATGCTCCATGAGACTTCTCATCAAAAGTCTCCATGGTCTTCTCATCAAAATGTTCCAGGAGTTTGTCATCAACATGCTCCATTCGCTTGTCATCGCAATGCTCCATGACCAATATCATCACAATTCTCCATGACCACTGTCATCACAACACTCCATGACACTTGACAGCACAAAGATCCGGGACTCTTTTCATCACGATGTTCCATTGCCTAGTCATCACAATGCTCCAGGACACTTGTCATCACAATGATCCATGCCCTTGTCATCCCAATGCTCCATAACCCCTGTATTCACAATGCTCCATGACGCTTGTCATCACAGTGCTCCATGACACCTGTCATCACAATGCTCCATGCCTTTGTCAGAAAAATGCTTCATGACCTTGTCATTACAATGCTCTATGTGCTTGTCATCACAATACTCCATTACCATTGTCATCACAACCCTCCATGAACCTTGGGATCACATTGCTTCATGCCCTTGTCATCACAATGCCCCATGCTCCTTGAAATAAAAATGATCCATGACCTCTGTCATCACAATGCTCCAAGCCCTTGTGATCACAATGTTCCATAACACTTGTCATCACAACGCTGCATGATGCCTGTCATCACAATACTCCATGCCCTTTTCATCAAAATGCTCCATGACCTTTGTCATCACAATTCTCAATACACTTGTCATCACAATGCTCCCTGACACTTGTCATCAGAATGCTCCTTGAAACCTGTCACGAAAAGGCTCCATGCCTTTTTCATCACAATGCCTCATGCAATTTACATCACAATGCTCCATGCCATTGTCATCAAAATACTCCACAAGCTTGTCATCAGAATGTTCCATGACCCGTGTCATCACAAATCTCCATGCACTTGTCAGCACAATGCTCCCTGACCCTTGTCATCACAATGCTCCTAGCCATTGTCATCACAAAGCTCCATTACCTTTATCATCAGAATCCTCCATGACACTTAGCATCACAATGCTCCATGCCATTGTCATCACAATGGGCCATGACATATGTCATCACAATGCTCCTTGACACCTGGCTTCACAATACTGCATGAACTGGTCATCACAATGCGCCATTCCAACTCTCATCGCAATAATTCATTAAACTTATGAGACCAATGTTCCATGCCCTTGTCATCACCATGCTCCATGCCCTTGTTATCACAATGCTCCATGACCCCTGTCATCACAATGCTCCGTGACTCCAGTCATCACAATGCTTCATGAACTTTCTCATCACAATGGTCCATGTCCTCGTCATCAACTGTCTCTGTGACCTTTTTAACAACAATGCTCCATGAATTTTCATCACAATGCTCTTTGACCCTTGTCATCAAAATGTTCTATGCCTTTCTCAGCACAATGCTCCATGACCCTTGTCATCACAATGCTCCATGCGCTTGTCAGCACAATGCTCCATGACACATGTCATCACAATGAACCATGCGCTTGTCATCACAGTGCTCCACAATGTTGTCATCACAATGCTCCATGCACTTCTCATCAAAATGCTCTCTCACCACTGATATCACAATGCTACCTCAGTATTTGTCACAGTACTCCCTCATCACTCTCATCACAATATTCCATGACTCCTGTCATCACAATGCTACATGCACTTATCATCACAATGTTCGATGACTCCTGACATCACAATGTTCCGTAACATCTGTCATCAAAATGCTCCATGACCCTATTCATCAAAATGCTCCATGACCCCTGACATCACAATGTTCCATAACACCTGTCATCAAAATGTTCCATGACACATTTCATCAAATTGCTCCATGACCCTGTCATCACAATGCTCCCTGCCTTTCTCATCACAATGCACAATGCACTTGCCATCAAAATGCCCCATGACCTTTTTCATCACAAAGATCCTTGACCGTTGGAATCACAATGCTCCATGAACACTCTCATCACATTGCTCCATGACCTTGTCATCACAAAGCTCCATGACACATGTCATCAGAATGTTCCATGGCCTTCTCATCACAATGTTCCATGCCCTTGCCATCACAATGCTCCATTACCACTCTCATAACAATGCCCCATGACCCCTGCCATCACGATGTTCCATGGCCTTGTCATCACAAGGCTCCATGACCCTTCTCATCACAATACTCCAAGAACCCTGTAATCACAATGCTCTATGCCCCTTTTCATCTCAATGATCCATGAACCCTGTCATCACAATGCACCATGCCCATCATCATAATGCTTCATGCTATTGTCATCACAATGAAATCAAAATGCTCCATGACCTCTGTCATAACAATGTTCCAAACCCTTGTGATCACAATATTCCATAACACTTGTCATCACAATGCCCCATGACGCTCGTCATCACAATTTTCCATGGTCTTCTCATCAAAATGCTCCATGACTTTTGTCATCACAATGCTCAATACACTTGTCATCAAAATGCTCCCTGACACTTGTTGTCTGTATGCTCCTTAAACCCTGTAATGACAAGGCTCCATGCCTTTTTCATCACAATGATCCATGCCTTTTTCATCAAAATGCTCCATGCCATTGTCATCAAAATACTCCACAAGCTTGTCATCAGAATGTTCCATGACCCTTGTCATCACAAATCTCCATGCACTTGTCAGCAAAATGCTCCCTGACCCATGTCATCACAATGCTCCAAGCCATTTTCATCACAATGCTCAAATATCTTTGACAGCAGAATCCTCCATGACACTTGGCATCACAATTCTCCACGCCCTTGTCATCACAATGCCCCATTTCAAATGTCATCGCAATAATCCATGAAACATATTAGACCAATGTTCCATGCCCTTGTCATCACAATGCTCCATGCCCTTGTTATCACCATGCTCCTTTACCCCTGTCATCACAATGCTCCGTGACTCCAGTCATCACAATGCTTCATCGCATTTGTCATCACAATGGTCCATGCCCTCGACATCAACAGTCTCTGTGACCTTTTTAACCACAGTGCTCCATGAACTTTTCATCACAATGCTCTTTGATCCTTGTCATCACAATGCTCTATGCCTTTCTAAGCAAAATGCTCCATGACCCTTGTCATCACAATGCTCCATGAGCTTGTCAGCACAATGCTCCATGACACATGTCATCACAATGCTCCATGACTCTCGTCATCACAATGCTCCGTGACTCCAGTCATCTCAATGCTTCATAACGTTTGTCATCACAATGGTCCATGCCCGACTCATCACAAGGCTCTGTGACCTTTGTAACCACAATGCTCCATGAACTTTTCATCACAATTCTCTTTGACACTTCTCATCACAATGCTCCATGTCTTTGTCAGAACAATGCTCCATGACCATTGTCATCACAATGTGCCATGCGCATTTCATCACAAAGGTCCACAACATTTTCATTGCAATGCTCCATAAACATTGCAATCACAATGCTCCATGCACTTCTCATCAAAATGCTCTCTCACCAGAGATATCACAGTGTTCCATCGCTAGTCATCTCATTACTCCCTCACCCACGTAATCACAATGTTCCATGACCCTGTCATCACAATGCTACATCCTCTTACCATCAGAATGTTCCATGACCCCTGACATCACAATGTTCCATAACCCCTGTCATCAATACGCTCCATGACCCTTTTCATCCCAAATCTCCAAGACCCGTGACATCACAATGTTCTATAACCCATGTCATCAAAATGTTCCATTACAATTTCATCAAATTGCTGCATGACACAGTCATCAAAATGCTTCCTGCCCTTCTCATCACAATGCACCATGCCCTTGTCATGAAAATGCTTCATGACTTGTCATCACAAAGCTCCATGACCCTTGGCATCACAATGCTCCATGTCATTGTCATCACAATGCTCCATGAACACTCTCATAACATTGCTCGATGTCCCTGTCATCACAAAGCTCCATGACAATTGTCATCACAATTCCCGATGCCCTTCTCATCACAATGTTCCATGCCCTTGTCATTACAATCCTGCATGACCCATGTATCATAGTGTTCCGTACCCTTGTCATCACAATGCTCCATGCCCACTCTCATCACAATAATCCATGAAACATTTCAGACCTATATTCCATTCCCTTCTCATCACAATGCTCCATTACCCCTTTCATAACAATGCACCATGACCACCGCCATCACAATGATCCACGGCCTAGTCATCACATGGTTCCATGACAATTGTCATCACAATGCTCAAGACCCCTGAAATCACAATGCTCCATGCACTTGTCATCACAAAGCTCCATGACGCATGTTATCAGAATGTTCCATGGCCTTCTTATCACAATGCTCCATGCTCATGTCATCAAAATGCTCCAAGACCCTTGTAATCACAGTGTTCCATGCCACTTTTCATCTCAATGCTCCATGAACCCTGTCATCAGAGTACAGCATGCCCATCATCATTATGCTTCAGGCAATTGTCATCACAATGAAATCAAAATGCTCCATGACCTCTGTCATCATAATACACCGAACCCTTGTGGTCACAATGTTCCATAACACTTATCATCACAACAACCCATGACGCTCAATATCACAATTATCCATTGCCTTCTCATCACAATGCTCTATGAACTATGTCATCACAATTCTCAATACACTTCTCATCACAATGCTCCCTGACACTTGTCGTCAATATACTCCTTGAACCCTGTCATGACAAGGCTCCATGCCTTTTTCATCACAATGATCCATGCCCTTTTCATCACAATGCTCCAAGACCCATTTAATCACAATGCTCCATGCCCTTGTCATCACAAAGCTCCAGGACACATGTCATCAGAATGCTCCATGGCCTTCTCATCACCATGATCCATGCCCTTGTCATCACAATGCTCCAAGACCCCTGTAATCACAATGCTCCATGCCCCTTTTCAACAGAATGCTCCATGAGACTTCTCATCAAAAGTCTCCATGGTCTTCTCATCACAGTGCTTCAGGACTTTTTCATCACCATGCTCCATTCGCTTGTCATCGCAATGCTCCATGACCAATATAATCACAATGCTCCATGACCACTGTCATCACAACATTCTATGACACCTGACAACACAATGATCCGGGATTCTTGTCATCAAAAAGATCTATGCCCTTGTCATCCCAATGCTCCATAACCCCTGTATTTACAATGTTCCCTGACGCTTGTCATCACAGTGCTCGATGACACATGTCATCACAATGCTCCATGCCTTTGTCAGCAAAATGCTATATGACCTTGTCATTACAATGCTCTGTGCGCTTGTCATCACAATACTCCATTTCCATTGTCATCACAATCCTCCATGAACCTTGGGATCACATTGATTCATTCCTTTGTCATCACAATGCTCCATGCTCCTTGAAATCAAAATGATCCATGACCTCTGTCATCACAGTGCTCCAAAACCTTGTGATCACAGTGTTCTATTATAGTTGTCATCACAACGCTCCATGATGCCTGTCATCACAATACTCCATGCCCTTTACATCACAATGCTCCATGACAGTTGTCATCACAATTCTCAATATACATGTCATGACAATGCTCCCTGACACTTGTCATCAGAATGCTCCTTGAACCCTGTCACGTAAAGGCTCCATGCCTTTTTCCTCACACATCCCCATGCCTTTTTCATCAAAATGCTCCATGCCATTGTCATCAAAATACTCCACAAGCTTGTGATCAGAATGCTCCATGACCCTTGTCATCACAATTCTCCATGCACTTGTCAGCACAATGCTCCCTGAAACCTGTCATCACAATGCTCCAAGCCCTTGTCATCACAATGCTCCATTACCTTTGTCATCAGAATCCTCCATTACACTTGGCATCACAATGCTCCATGCCATTGTCATTACAATGGGCCATTACTTATGTCATCACAATGCTCCCTGACACCTCTCTTCAGAATACTGCATGACCAGGTCATCACAATGCTCCATGCCCTTGTTATCACAATGTTCGAAGTCCCCTGTTATCAGAATACTCCAGACCCCATTTCATCAGTATGCTCCTTGAGACTTGTCATCACAAGCGTCCATGGTTTTCTCATCACAATGCTCCAGGACTTGTCATCACAATCCTTCACGACATTGTCATGAAAATTCTCAAATGGCCCTTGTCAACATAATGCTCCATGCCCTAATCATCACAATGCTCCATTATATTTGTCATCACATCCTCCATTACAATTGGCATCACAATGCTCCATGCTATTGTCATCGCAATGGACCATGACATAGGTCATCACAATGCTCCCTGACACCTGTCTTCACAATACCCCATGCCCTTGTCTTCATAATGATCCATGCCCTTGTCATCACAATGCACCATGTCCACTGTCATGACAATAATCTATGAAACATGTCTGACCTATGCTCCATGCCCCTGTCATCACAGTGCTCCATGACCTTGTCATCACAATGCTCCATGATCCCTGTCATCACAATGCTCCGTGATTCCAGTCATCACTATGCTTCATAACGTTTGTCATCACAACGGTCCATGCCCGCATCATCACAAGGCTCTGTGACCTTTGTAACCACAATGCTCCATGAACATTTCATCACAATGCTCCGTGACCCTTGTCATCACAATACTCCATGCCTTTGTAAGAACAATGCTCCATGACCCTTGTCATCACAATGTGCCTTGCGCTTTTCATCACAATGATCCACAACATTGTCATCGCTATGCTCCATAAACCTTGTAATCACAATGCTCCATGAACATCTCATCCAAATGCTCTCTCACATGAGATATCACAATGTTCCATCACTAGTCATCACAATCCATCCTCACCCCTGTTATCACAATGTTCCATGACCCCTGTCATCACAATGCTACATCCCCTTATCAGCACAATGTTCCTTGACCCCTGACATCACAATGTTCCATAACACCTGTCATCAAAATGCTCCATGACCCTTTTCATCCCAAAGCTCCATGATCCCTGGCATCACAACGTTCTATAACCCCTGTCATTAAAATGTTCCATTACACTTTTCATCAAATTGCTGCATGACCCGGTCATCAAAATGCTCCCTGCCCTTCTCATCACAATGCACCACACACTTGTCAGCAAAATGCTCCATGACCTTTGTCATCACAAAGCTCCATGACCCTTGGCATCACAATGCTCCACGTCATTGTCATCACAATGCTCCATGAACCCTCTCATCACATTGCTCCATGCCTTTGCCATCACAAAGCTCTATGACACTTGTCATCACAGTGCTCGATGCCATTCTCATCACAATGCTCCATGCCCTTGTCATTACAATCCTCCATGACCCATGTATCACAGTGTACCGTGCCCTTGTGATCACAATGCTCCATGCCCACTCTCATCACAATAATCCATGAAACATTTCAGACCAATGCTCAATGCCCTTCTCATCACAATGCTCCATTACCTCTGTCATAACAATGCTCTATGACCCCTGCCATCACAATATTCCAGGGCCTTGTCATCAAAAGGCTCCATGACCCTTTTCATCACAATGCTCCAAGACCCCTGTAATCACAATGCTCCATGCCCTTTTAATCACAAATCTCCATGACGCATGCCATCAGAATGTTCTATGGCTTTCTCCTCACAATGCTCCATGCCCTTGTCATCACAATGCTCCAAGACCCTTGTAATCACAATACTCCATGCCCCTTTTCATCAGAATGCTCCATGAGACTTGTCATCACAAGTCTCCATCGTCATCTCATCACAATACTCCAGGACCTTGTCATCACAATGCTCCATGACATATGTCATCACAATACTCCATGAATATTTTCAACCCAATGCACCATTACCTTCTCATCACAATTTTCCATGACCAGTATCATCACAATGCTCCATGACCACTGTCATCACAATGCGCCATTCCAACTGTCATCACAATAATCCATGAAACTTATTATACCAATGCTCCATGCCCTTGTCATCACAATGCTCCATGCCCTTGCTATCACAATGTTCCAAGACCCCTGTAATCAGAATTCTCCAGGCCCCTTTTCATCAGCATGTTCCATGAGACCTGTCATCACAAGGCTCCATGGTTTTCTCATCACAATGCTCGAGGACCTTGTCATCACAATGCTTCACGACATTGTCATGAAAATTCTCAATGGCCCTTGTCATCATAATGCTCCAAGCCCTAGTCATCACAATGCTCCATCATATTTGTCATCACAATCCTCCATTACATTTGGCATCACAATGCACCATGCCATTGTCATTGAAATGAACCATGACATATGTCATCAAAATGCTCCCTGACACCTGTCTTCACAATACTCCATGACTTTGTCATCACAATGCTCCATGCCCTTGTCATCACTATGCTCCATGAACCCTGTCAACACAATGCTCCGTGACTCCAGTCATCACAATGCTTCATAACGTTTGTCATCACAACGGTCCATACCTGCGTCATCACAAGTCTCTGTGACCTTTGTAACCACAATGCTCCATGAACATTTCAAAACAGTGCTCCGTGACACTTGTCATCACAATTCTCCATGCCTTTGTCAGAAAAATGCTCCTTGACCCTTGTCATCAAAACGTGCCACGGGCTTTCCATCACAATGATCCACAACCTTGTAATCGCTATGCTCCATAAAACTTGTAATCACAATGCTCCATGCTCTTCTCATCCAAATGCTCTCTCACCTGAGATATAACCATGTTCCCTCACTAGTCATCACAATCCTCCCTCAACCCTCTAATCAAAATATTCCATGACCACTGTCATCACCATGTTCCATTCCCTTGTCATCACAATGTTCCATGACCACTGTCATCACAATACTCCATGAACATTTTCAGCCAAATACTCCACGACCTTCTCATCACAATGCTCCATGGCCAATATCATCACAATGCTCCATGACCACTGTCATCACAACACTCCATGACACCCGACAACACAATGATCCGGGACTCGTGTCATTACAATGCTCCATTCCCTAGTCATCACGATGCTCCATGACCCCTGTCATCACAATACTCCATGAACATTTTCAGGCCAATGCTCCATGACCCTTGTCATCACAATGATCCATGCCCTTGTCATCCCAATTCTCCATGACCCCTGTATTCACAATGCTCTGTTACGCTTGTCATCACAGTGCTCCATGACACCAGGCATCACAATGCTTCATGCCTTTGTCAGCAGTATGGTACATGACTTTGTCATTACAATGCACTATGCACTTGTCCTCACAATACTCCATTACCATTATCATCACAATCCTCCATGAAACTCGGGATCACATTGCTTCATGCCCTTGTCATCACAATGTTCCATGCTCCTTAAAATCAAAATGATCCATGACCTCTGTCATCACAATGCTTCAAACCCTTGTGATCACAATGTTCCATAGCACTTGTCATCACAACGCTCCATGATGCCTGTCATCACAATACTCCAAGCCCTTTTCATCACAATGCTCCATGCCCTTGTCATCACAATGCTCCAAGACCCCTGTAATCACAATGCTCCATGCCCCTTTTCATCAGAATGCTCCATGAGACTTGTCATCACAAGTCTCCATCGTCATCTCATCACAATACTCCAGGACCTTGTCATCACAATGCTCCATGACATATGTCATCACAATACTCCATGAATATTTTCAACCCAATGCACCATTACCTTCTCATCACAATTTTCCATGACCAGTATCATCACAATGCTCCATGACCACTGTCATCACAATGCGCCATTCCAACTGTCATCACAATAATCCATGAAACTTATTATACCAATGCTCCATGCCCTTGTCATCACAATGCTCCATGCCCTTGCTATCACAATGTTCCAAGACCCCTGTAATCAGAATTCTCCAGGCCCCTTTTCATCAGCATGTTCCATGAGACCTGTCATCACAAGGCTCCATGGTTTTCTCATCACAATGCTCGAGGACCTTGTCATCACAATGCTTCACGACATTGTCATGAAAATTCTCAATGGCCCTTGTCATCATAATGCTCCAAGCCCTAGTCATCACAATGCTCCATCATATTTGTCATCACAATCCTCCATTACATTTGGCATCACAATGCACCATGCCATTGTCATTGAAATGAACCATGACATATGTCATCAAAATGCTCCCTGACACCTGTCTTCACAATACTCCATGACTTTGTCATCACAATGCTCCATGCCCTTGTCATCACTATGCTCCATGAACCCTGTCAACACAATGCTCCGTGACTCCAGTCATCACAATGCTTCATAACGTTTGTCATCACAACGGTCCATACCTGCGTCATCACAAGTCTCTGTGACCTTTGTAACCACAATGCTCCATGAACATTTCAAAACAGTGCTCCGTGACACTTGTCATCACAATTCTCCATGCCTTTGTCAGAAAAATGCTCCTTGACCCTTGTCATCAAAACGTGCCACGGGCTTTCCATCACAATGATCCACAACCTTGTAATCGCTATGCTCCATAAAACTTGTAATCACAATGCTCCATGCTCTTCTCATCCAAATGCTCTCTCACCTGAGATATAACCATGTTCCCTCACTAGTCATCACAATCCTCCCTCAACCCTCTAATCAAAATATTCCATGACCACTGTCATCACCATGTTCCATTCCCTTGTCATCACAATGTTCCATGACCACTGTCATCACAATACTCCATGAACATTTTCAGCCAAATACTCCACGACCTTCTCATCACAATGCTCCATGGCCAATATCATCACAATGCTCCATGACCACTGTCATCACAACACTCCATGACACCCGACAACACAATGATCCGGGACTCGTGTCATTACAATGCTCCATTCCCTAGTCATCACGATGCTCCATGACCCCTGTCATCACAATACTCCATGAACATTTTCAGGCCAATGCTCCATGACCCTTGTCATCACAATGATCCATGCCCTTGTCATCCCAATTCTCCATGACCCCTGTATTCACAATGCTCTGTTACGCTTGTCATCACAGTGCTCCATGACACCTGGCATCACAATGCTTCATGCCTTTGTCAGCAGTATGGTACATGACTTTGTCATTAAAATGCTCTATGCACTTGTCCTCACAATACTCCATTACCATTATCATCACAATCCTCCATGAAACTCGGGATCACATTGCTTCATGCCCTTGTCATCACAATGTTCCATGCTCCTTGAAATCAAAATGATCCATGACTTCTGTCATCACAATGCTTCAAACCCTTGTGATCACAATGTTCCATAGCACTTGTCATCACAACGCTCCATGATGCCTGTCATCACAAAACTCCAAGCCCTTTTCATCACAATGCTCCATGACCTTTGTCATCACAATTCTCAATACATTGTCATCACAATGCTCCCTGACATTTGTCGTCAGAATGCTCCTTGAACCCTGTCACGAAAAGTCTCCATGCCATTTTCATCACAATGCCCCATGCCATTTTCATCACAATGCTCCATGCCATTGTCATCAAAATACTCCACAAGCTTGTCAGCAGAATGCTCCATGACCCTTGTCATCACAATTCTCCATGCACTTGTCAGCACAATGCTGCCTGACCCTTGTCATCACAATGCTCCAAGCCATTGTCATCACAATGCTCCATTACATTTGTCTTCTGAATCCTCCATGACACTTGGCATCACAATGCTCAATGCCATTGTCATCACAATGGGCCATTATATATGTCAGCACAATGCTCCCTGACAACTGTCTTCACAATACTGCATCACATGGTCATCACAATGTTCCATGCCCTTGTCATCACAATGCTCCATTCCCTTGTTATCACAATGCTCCATGACCCCTGTCATCACAATGCTCCGTGACTCCAGTCATCACAATGCTTCATGACCTTTGTCATCACAATGGTCCATGCCCTCATCATCAAGAGTCTCTGTGACCTTTTTAACCACAATGCTCCATGAAATTTTCTTCAGAATGCTCTTTATCCCCTGTCATCACAATGCTCTATGCCTTTCTCAGCACAATGCTCCATGACGTATGTCATCAGAATGCTCCATGGCCTTCTCCTCACAGTGCTCCATGCCCTTGTCATCACAATGCTCCAAGACCCCTGTAATCACAATGCTCCATGCCCCTTTTCATCAGAATGCTCCATGAGATTTCTCATCACAAGTCTCCATGGTCATCTCATCACAAAGCTCCAGGACCTTGTCATCACAATGCTCCATGACACCTGTCATCACAATGCTCTGTGACTCCAGTCATCACAGTGCTTCATAATATTTGTCATCACAATGGTCCATGCCCACGTCATCACAAGGCTCTGTTACCTTTGTATCCACAATGATCCATGAACATTTCATCACAATGTTCCGTGACACTTGTCATCACAATGCTCCATGCCTTTGTCATTAAAATGCTCCATGGCCATTGTCATCCCAATGTGCCACGCACTTTTCATCCCAGCGGTCCAAAAATTTGTCAACACAATGCTCCATAAAAATTGTAATCACAATGCTGCATGCCCTTCTCATCACAATGCTCCATTACACCTGTCATAATAATGCTCCATTACCCATACCATCACAGTGTTCCACGGCCTTGTCATCACAAGCCTCCATGACACTTGTCATCACAATGCTCCAAGACCCCTTTAATCACAATGCTCCATGCCGTTGTCATCACAAAGCTCCATGACACATGTCATCAGAATATTCCATGGCCGTCTCATCAAAATGCTCCTTGCCCTTGTCATCACATTGCTCCAAAACCCCTGTAAACACAGTGCTCCATGCCCCTATTCATCTCAATGCTCCATGAACCCTGTCATCACAACACTCCATGACACGGGACAACACAATGATCCGGGACACTTGTCATCACAGTGCTCCAAGACCCCTGTAATCAAAATGCTCCATGACCCCTGTCATCACAATACTCCATGAATATTTCCAGCCCAATGCTCCATGACCCTTGTCATCACAATGATCCATGCACTTGTCATCCCAATGATCCATGACCCCTGTATTCAAAATGCTCCGTGACAATTGTGTCACAGTTCTCCATGACACCTGTCATCACAATGCTCCATGCCTTTGTCAGGAAAATTCTACATGACCTTGTCATTACAGTGCTCTATGCGCTTGTCATCACAATGCTCCGAGACCCCTGTAATCACAGTGCTCCATGCCACTTTTTATCTCAATGCTCCATGAACTCTGTCATCACAATGCACCATGCCCATCATCATAATGCTTCAGGCTATTGTCATCACCATGAAATCAAAATTCTCCATGACCTCTGTCATCATAATGCTCCAAAACCTTGTGATCACAATGTTCCATAACACTTATAATCACAACACCCCATGACGATCATCATCACTATTATCCATGGCCTTCTCATCACAATGCTCCATGACCTTCGTCATCACAATGCTCAATACACTTGTCATCAAACTGCTTCCTGACACTTGTTTTCTGTATGATCCTTTTACCCTGTCATGACAAGGCTCCATGCAATTTTCATCACAATGATCCATGCCCTTTTCATCACAATGCTCCAAGACCCATGTAATCACGATGCTCCATGACCTTGTCATCACAAAGCTCAATGATGCATGCCATCAGAATGCTCCTTGGACTTCTCCGCACAATGCTCCATGCCCTTGTCATCACAAAGTTCCAAGACCCCTGTAATCACAATGCTGAATGCCCTTTTTCATCAGTATGCTCCATGAGACTTGTCATCACATGGCTCCATGGTTTTGTCATCATAATGCTCCAAGCCCTAGTCATCACAATGCTCCATTATATTTGTCATCACAATCCTCCATTGCATTTGGCATCACAATGCTCCCTGCCATTGTCATCTCAATGGACCATGCCATATGTCATCCCAATGCTCCATGACCCCTGTATACACAATGCTCCGTGACGCTTGTCATCACAGTGCTCCATGACACCTGTCATCACAATTATCCATGCCCTTGTCATCCCAATGCTCCATGACTACTGTATTCACAATGATCCGTGATGCTTGTCATCCCAGTGCTCCATGACACCAATCATCACAATCCTCTATGCCTTTTTTAGCAAAATGCTACATGACCTTGTCATTACAATGCTCTATGCGCTTGTCATCACAATACTCCATTACCATTGTCATCACTTTCCTCCATGAACCTTGGGATCACATTGCTTCATGCCCTTGTCATCACAATGCTCCATGCTCCTTGAAATCAAAATGATCCATGACCTCTGTCATCGCAATGCTCCAAACCCTTGTGATCACAATGTTCCGTAACACTTGTCATCACAAAGCTCCATGATGCCTGTCATCACAATAATCCATGCCCTTTTCATCACAATGCTCCATGACCTTTGTCATCACAGTGCTCAATACACTTGTCATTACAATGCTTCCTGACACTTGTCATCAGAATGCTCCTTGAACCATGTCACATAAAGGCTCCATGCCTTTTTCATCACAATGCCCCATGCCGTTTTCATCACAATGCTGCATGCCATTGTCATCAAAATACTCCACAAGCTTGTCATCAGAATGCTCCATGACGCTTGTCAACACAATTCTCCATGCACTTGTCAGCAAAATGCTCCCTGACCCTTGTCATCACAATGCTCCAAGCCATTGTCATCACAATGCTCCATTACCTTTGTCATCAGAATCCTCCATGACACTTGGCATCACAATGCTCCATGCCATTGTCATCACAATGGGCCATGACATATGTCATCACAATGCTCCCTGACACCACTTTTCACAATACTGCATGACCTGGTCATCACAATGCTCCTTGCCCTTATCATCACAATGCTCCATTACCTCTGTCATAACAATGCTCCATGACACCTGCCATCACAATGTTCCACGGGCTTGTCATGACAAGGCTCCATGACCCTTGTCATCACAATGGTCCAAAACCACTGTAATCACAATGCTCCATGCCCTTTTTCACCAGAATGCTCCATGAGACTTGTCACCAAAAGTCTCCATGGTCATCTCATCACAATGCTCCAGGAATTTGTCATCACCATGCTTCAATCCCTTGTCATCACAATGCTCCATGACCACTGTTATCAGAATATTCCATGAACATTTTCATCCCAATGCTCCATAACTTTCTTATCACAATTCTCCATGACCAATATCATCACAATGCTCCATGACCACTGTCATCACAACACTCCATGACACCTGACAAGACAATGATCCGGGACTCTTGTCATCACAATGCTCCATTCCCTAGTCATCACAATGCACCATGACCCCTGTCATCACAATAGTCCATGAACATTTTCAGCCCAATGCTCCATGACCCTTGTCATCACAATGATCCAAGCCCTTGCCATCCCAATGCTCCATGACCCCTGTATTCACAATGCTCCGTGACACTTGTCATCACACTGCTCCATGACACCTGTCATCACAATGCTCCATGCCTTTGTCAGCAAAATGATACATGACCTTTTCATTACAATGCTCTATGCGCTTGTCATCACAATACACCATTACCATTTTCATCACAATCCTCCATGAAACTTGGGATCACATTGCTTCATGCCCTTGTCATCACAATGCACCATGCTCCTTGAAATAAAAATGATCCATGACATCTGTCATCGCAATGCGCCAAACACTTGTGATCCCAGTGTTCCATAACACTTGTCATCACAACGCTCCATGATGCCTGTCATCACAATACTCCATGCCATTTTCATCACAATGCTCCATGACCTTTGTCATCACAATTCTCAATACACTTGTCATCACAATGCCCCCTGACACTTGTCATCAGAATGCTCCTTGAACCCTGTCACGAAAAGGTTCCATGCTTTTTTCATCACAAAGCCCCATGCCATTTTCATCACAATGCTCCATGACATTTTCATCAAAATACTCCACCAGCTTGTCATCAGAATGCTCCATGACCCTTGTCATCACAATTCTCCATGCACTTGTCAGCACAATGCTCCCTGCCTTTTGTCATCACAATGCTCCAAGCCATTGTCATCACAATGCTCCATTACCTTTGTCCTCAGAATCCTCCATGACACTTGGCATCACAATGCTCCATGCCATTGTCATCACAATGGGCCATTACATATGTCATCACAATGCTGCCTGACACTTCTCTTCACAATACTGCATGACCTGGTCATCAAAATGCTCCATGCCCTTGTCATCACAATGTGCCATTTCAACTGTCATCACAATAATCCATGAAATTCATTAGACCAATGCTCCATGCCATTGTCATCACAACGGACCATGACATATGTCATCACAATACTCCCTGACACGTCTTCACAATACTCCATGCCCTTGTCATCACAATGCTCCATGTCCTTGTCATCACAATGCTACATTCCCACTGTCATCACAATAATCTATGAAACTTGTCAGACCAATTCTCCATGCCCCTTTCATCACAATGCTCCATGCCCTTTTCATCACAATGCTCCATGACCCCTGTCATCACAATGCTCCGTGACTCCAGTCATCACAGTGCTTCATAATGTTTGTCATCACAACGGTCTATGCCCGCATCATCACAAGGCTCTGTGACATTTGTAACCACAATGTTCCATGAACATTTCATCACAATGCTCCATGACACTTGTCATCACAATGCTCCATGCCTTTGTCAGAACAATGCTCCATGACCCTTGTCATCACATTGTGCCATGCGCATTTCATCACAATGATACACAACCTTGTCATTGCTATGCTCCATAAACCTTGTAATCACAATTCTCCATGCACTTCTCATCCAAATGCTCTCTCACATGGGATATCACAATGTTCCATCACTAGTCATCACAATCCTCCCTTAACCCTGTTATCACAATGTTCCATGACCCCTGTCATAACAATGCTACATCCCCTTATCAGCACAATGCTCCATGACCCCTGTCATCAAAATACTCCATGAACATTTTCAGCCCAATCCTCCATGACCCTTGTCATCACAATCATGCATGCCCTTGTCATCCCAAAGCTCCATGACCCCTGTATTCACAATATTCTGTGACGCTTGTCATCACAATGCTCCATTACATCTGTCATAACAATGCTCCTTGACCCCTGCCATCACAGTGTTCCACGGCCTTGTCATCACAAGGCTCCATGACCCCTGTCATCACAATACTTCATGCCCTTTTCATCACAATGCTCCATGACACATGTCATCAGAATGCTCCATTGCCTTCTCCTCACAATGCTCCATGCCCTTGTCATCACAATGCTCCAAGACCCATGTAATCACAATGCTCCATGCCTCTTTTCATCAGACTGCTCCCTGAGACTTGTCATCGCAAGTCTCCATGGTCTTATCATCACAATGCTCCATGACCTTGTCATCACCATGCTCCATTCCCTTGTCATCACAATGCTCCATGACCCCTTTCATCACAATACTCCATGAACATTTTCAGCCCAATGCTCCATGAAATTCTCATCACAGTGCTCCATGACCTCTGTCATCACAACACTCCATGACACCTGACAACACAATCATCCGGGACTCTTGTCATCACAATGCTCCATTCCCTATTCATCACAATGCTCCATGACCCCAGTCATCACAATACTCCATGAACATTTTCAGCCCAATGCTCCATGACTCTTATCATCACAATGATCCATGTCCTTGTCATTCCAATGCTCCATGAACCCTGTATTCAAAGTGCTCCATGACACCTGTCATCACAATGCTCCATGCCTTTTTCAGCAAAATGCTACATGACCTTGTCATTACAATGCTCTATGCGCTTGTCATCACAGTACTCTATTTCCATTGTCATCACAATCCTCCATGAACCTAGGATCACATTGCTTCATGCCCTTGTCATCACGAAGCTCCATGCTCCTTGAAATCAAAATGATCAATGACCTCTGTCATCACAATGCTACAAACACTTGTGATCACAATGTTCCATAACAGTTGTCATCACAACGCTCCATGATGCCTGTCATCACAATAATCCATGCCCTTTTCATCACAGTGCTTCATGGCCTTTGTCATCACAATTCTCAATACACTTGTCATCACAATGCTCCCTGACACTTGTCGTCATAATGCTCCTTGAAACCTGTCACAAAAAGGCTCCATGCATTTTTCATCACAAAACCCCATGCCATTTTCATCACAATGCTCCATGCAATTGTCATCAAAATACTCCACAAGCTTGTCATCAGAATGCTCCATGACCATTGTCATTATAATTCTCCATGCACTTGTCAGAACAATGCTTCCAGACCCTTGTCATCACAATGCTTCAAGCCATTTTCATCACAAAGCTCCATTACCTTTGTCATCAGTATCCTCCATGACACTTGGCATCACAATGCTCCATGACATTGTCATCACAATGAGCCATTACATATATCATCACAATGCTCCATGACACCTCTCTTCACAATAATGCATAACCTGGTCATCACAATGCTCCATGCCCTTGTCATCACAATGCACCATTCCAACTGTCATCACAATAATCCATGAAAATTATTAGACCAATGGTCCATGCCCTTGTCATCACAATGCTCCATTCCATAGTTATCATAATGTTCCAAATCACCTGTAATCAGAATGCTCCATGCCCCCTTTCATCAGTATGCTCCATGAGATTTGTCATCACAAGGCTCCATGATTTTCTAATCACAGTGATCCAGGACCTTATCATCACAATGCTTCACGACATTGTCATGAAAATTCTCAATGGCCCTTGTCAACATAATGCTCCAAGCCCTAGTCATCACAATCCTCCATTACATTTGGCATCACAATGCTCCATGCCATTGTCATTGCAATGGACCATGACATATGTCATCACTATGCTCCCTGACACCTGTCTTCACAATATTCCATGCCCTTGTCATCACAATGCTCCATGCCCTTGTCATCACAATGAACCATGTCCACTGTCATCACAATAATCTAGGAAACTTGTCAGACCAATGTTCAATGACCCTGTCATCACAATGCTCCATGCCCTTGTCATCACAATGCTCCATGACCACTGTCATAACAATGCTCCATGACCACTGCCATCACAATGTTCCACGGCCTTGTCATCACAAGGCTCCATGACGCTTGTCATCACAATGCTCCAAGACCCCTGTAATCACAATGCTCCATGCCCTTGTCATCACAAAGCTCCATGACACATGTCATCAAAATGTGTCATGACCTTCTCTTCAAAATGCTCCATGCCCTTGTCATCACAATGCACCATGTCCAATGTCATCACAATAATCTATGAAACTTGTCAGACCAATGCTCCATGCCCCTGTCATCACAATGCACCATACCCTTGTTATCACAATGCTCCATGACCCCTGTCATCACAATGCTCCGTGACTCCAGTCATCACAGTGCTTCATAACGATTGTCATCACAACAGTCCATGCGTGCGTCATCACAATGCTCTGTGACCTTTGTAAACACAATGCTCCATGAACCTTTCATCACAATTCTCCGTGACCCTTGTCATCACAATGCTCCATGACTTTGTCAGGACAATGCTCCATGAACGTTGTCATCACAAAGTGCCATGCACTTTTCATCACAATGATCCACAACCTTGTCATTGCTATGCTCCATAAAACTTGTACTCACAATGCTCCATGCACTTCTCATCCAAATGCTCTCTCACATGAGATATCACAATGTTCCATCACTAGTCATCACAATCCTCACTCACCCCTGTTATCACCATGTTCCATGACGCCTGTCATCACAATGCTCCGTGACTCCAGTCATCACAATGTTCCATGAATTTTGTCATCACTGTGGTCTATGCCCTCATCATCAGCAGTCTGTGACTATTTTAAGCACAATGCTCCATGAACATTTCATCACAATGCTCTTTGACACTTGTCATCACAATGCACTATGCCTTTCTTAGCACAATGCTCCATGCCCTTGTCATCACAGTGCTCCATGACCCCTGTCATCACAATGCTCGGTGACTCCTATCATCACAATTCTTCATAACATTTGTCATCACAATGGTCAATTCTCGCGTCATCAAAAGGCTCTGTTACCTTTGTAACCACAATGTTCCATGAACTTTTCATCACGATGCTCAGAGACCTTTGTCATCACAATGCTCCATGCCTTTGTCCGAAAAATGCTCCATAACCCTTGTCATCACAATGGGCGACGCGATTTTCATCGCAACGGTCCACAAATTTGTCATCAAAATGCTCCATAAATCTTGTAATCACAATGCTCCATGCACTTCTCATCCAAATGCTCTCTCACATGAGATATCACAATGTTCCATCACTAGTCATCACAATCCTCACTCACCCCTGTTATCACCATGTTCCATGACGCCTGTCATCACAATGCTCCGTGACTCCAGTCATCAAAATGCTCCATGACTTTTGTCATCACAGTGGTCTATGCCCTCATCATCAGCAGTCTGTGACTTTTTTAAGCACAATGCTCCATGAACATTTCATCACAATGCTCTTTGACACTTGTCATCACAATGCACTATGCCTTTCTTAGCACAATGCTCCATGCCCTTGTCATCACAGTGCTCCATGACCCCTGTCATCACAATGCTCGGTGACTCCTGTCATCACAATTTTTCATAACATTTGTCATCACAATGGTCAATTCTCGCGTCATCAAAAGGCTCTGTTACCTTTGTAACCACAATGTTCCATGAACTTTTCATCACAATGCTCGGAGACCTTTGTCATCACAATGCTCCATGCCTTTGTCCGAAAAATGCTCCATAACCCTTGTCATCACAATGGGCGACGCGATTTTCATCGCAACGGTCCACAAATTTGTCATCAAAATGCTCCATAAATCTTGTAATCACAATGCTCCATGCCCTTCTCATCAAAATGCTCCATTACCACTGTCATAGCAATGTTCCATGACCCCTGCCATCACAATGTTCCATGGCCTTGCCATCACAAGGCACCATGACCCTTGTCATCACAATGCTCCAAAACACCTGTAATCACAATGTTCCATGCCCTTGTCATCACAAAGCTCCATGACACATGTCATCAGAATGTTCCATGGCCTTCTCATCAAAATGTTCCATTCCCTTGTCATCACAATGCTCCCAGACCCCTGTCATCACAATGCTCCATACCCCTTTTCATCTCAATGCTCCATGAACCCTGTCATCACAATGCATCATGCCCATCATCATAATGCTTCCGGCTATTGTCAGCACAGTGAAATCAAAATTCTCCATGACCTCTGTCATCACAATGCTCCATGATCCCTGTCATCACAATAATCCATGCTCTTGTCATCCCAATGCTCCATGAACCCTGTATTCACAATGCTCCGTGACGCTTGTAATCACAGTGCTCCATGACACCTGTCATTATGATGCTCCATGCCTTTGTCAGCAAAATGCTACATGACCTTGTCATTACAATGCTCTATGTGCTAGTCCACATAATACTCCATTACCATTGTCATCAAAGTCCTCCATGAACCTTGGGATCACATTGCTTCATGACGTTGTCATCACAATGCTCCATGCTCCTTGAAATTAAAATGACCCATGACCTCTGTCATCGCAATGATCCAAACCATTGTGATCACAATGTTCCATAACACTTGTCATCACAACACTCGATGATGCCTGTCATCACAATACTGCATGCCCTTTTCATCACAATGCTCCATGACCTTTGTCATCACAATTCTCAATACAATTGTCATCACATTGCTCCCTGACACTTGTCGTCAGAATGCTCCTTGAACCCTGTCATGAAAGGCTCCATGACTTTTTCATCACAATGCCCCATGCCGTTTTCATCACAATGCTCCATGTCATTGTCATCAAAATACTCCACAAGCTTATCATCAGAATCCAACATGACCCTTGTCATCATAATTCTCCATGCAATTTTCAGCACAAAGCTACCTGACCCTTGTCATCACAATGCTCCAAGCCATTGTCATCACAATGCTCCATTACCTTTGTCATCAGAATCCTCCATGACACTTGGCATCACAATGTTTCATGCCATTGTCATCACAATGGGCCATTATATATGTCATCACAATGCTCCCTGACAACTGTCTTCACAATACTGCATGACCTGGTCATCACAATGCTCCATGCCCTTGTCATCACAATGCGCCATTCCAACTCTCATCGCAATAATCCAAGAAACTTATTAGACCAATGCTCCATGTCCTTGTCATCACAATGCTCCATTCCCTTGTTATTACAATGCTCCATGTCCCAAGCCAACACGATGATCCATGGCCTTTTCATCACAAGGCTCCATGACCCTTCTCATCACTATGCCAAAAGAACACTGTAATCACAATGCTCTATGACCTTGTCATCACAAAGCTCCATGATACATGTCATCAGAATGTTCCATGGCCTTCTCATCAAAATGTTCCATTCCCTTTTCATCACAATGCTCCCAGACCCCTATAATCACAGTGCTCCATGCCCCTATTCATATCAATGTTCCATGAACCCTGTCATCTCAGTGCATCATGCCCATCATCATAATGCTTCTGGCTATTTTCAGCACAATAAAATCAAAATTCTCTATGACCTCTGTCATCACAATGCTCCATGACGCCTGTCATCACAATACTACATGAACATTTTCAGCCCAATGCTCCATGACACTTGTCATCACAATGATCCATGCCCTTGTCATCCCAATGCTCCGTGACCCCTGTATTCACAATGATCCGTGACGGTTGTCATCACAGTGCTCCATGACACCTGTCATCACAATGCTCCATGCCTTTGTCAGCAAAATGCTACATGACCTTGTCATTACAATGCTCTATGCGCTTGTCATCACAATACTCCATTACCATTGTCATCACAATCCTCCATGAACCTTGGGATCACATTGCTTCATGTTCTTGTCATCACAATGCTCCATGCTCCTTGAAATCAAAATGATCCATGACCTCTGTCATCACAATGCTCCAAACCCTTGTGATCACAGTGTTCCATAACACTTGTCATCACAACGCTCCATGATGCCTGTCATCACAATACTCCATGTACTTTTCCTCACAATGCTCCATGACCTTTTTCATCACAATTCTAAATACACTTGTCATTACAGTGCTTCCTGAAACTTGTTGTCAGAATGCTCCTTGAAACCTGTCACGAAAAGGCTCCATGCCATTTTCATCACAATGCCCAATGCTGTTTTCATCACAAAGCTCCATGCCATTGTCATCAAAATACTCCACAAGCTTGTCATCAGAATGCTCCATGACCCTTGTCATCACAATTCTCCATGCACTTGTCAGCACAATGCTCCCTGACCCTTGTCATCACAATGCTCCAAGCCATTGTCATCACAATGCTCCATTACCTTTGTCATCAGAATCCTCCATGACACTTGGCATTACAATGCTCCATGCCATTGTCATCACAATGGGCCATTACATATCTCATCACAATGCTCCCTGACACCTGTCTTCACAATACTGCATGACCTGGTCATCACAATGCTCCATGCCCTTCTCATCGCAATGCGCCATTCGAAATGTCATCGCAATAATCCATGAAACTTATTAGACCAATGCTGCATGCCCTTTTCATAACAATTCTCCATGCCCTTTTTATCACAATGCTCCATGACTCCAGTCATCACAATGCTTCATGAACTTTGTCATCACAATGGTCCATGCCCTCATCATCAACAGTCTCTGTGACCTTTTTAACCACAATGTTCCATTAACTTTTTATCACAATGCTCTTTGACCCTTGTCATCACAATGCTCTATGCCTTTCTAAGCACAATGCTCCTTGCCCTTGTCATCACAGACCTTCATGACCCCTGTCATCACAATGCTCTGTGACTCCCGTCATCACTATGCTTCATAACATTTGTCATCACAATGGTCCATGCCCGCATCATCACAAGGCTCTGTTACCTTTGTTACCACAATGCTCCATGAACTTTTCATCACAATGCTCCGTGACACTTGTCATCACAATGTTCAATGCCTTTGTCAGAAAAATACTCCATGACCCTTGTCATCAAAATGTGCCACACACTTTTCATCACAACGGTCCACAAATTTTTCATCACAATGCTCCATAAACATTGTAATCTCAATGCTCCATGCCCTTCTCATCACAGTGCTCCATTTCCCCGGTCATAACAATGATCCATGACCCCTGCCATCACAATGTTCCACGGCCTTGTCATCACAAGGCTCAATGACAATTGTCTACACAATGCTCCAAGACCCCTGTAATCACAATTCTCCATGCCCTTGTCATCACAAAGCTCCATGACACATGTCATCAGAATATTCCATGGCCCGCTCATAAAAATGAGGCATGCCCTTGTCATCACAGTGATCCAAGACCGCTGTAATCACAATGCTCCATGCCCCTTTTCATCTCAATGCTCCATGAACCCTGTCATCACAATGCATCATGCCCATCACCATAATGCTTCCGGCTATTTTCTGTGCAATGAAATCAAAACTCTCCATGACCTTTGTCATCACAATGCTCCATGACTCCTCTCATCACAATACTCCATGAACATTTTCAGGGCAGTGCTCCATGACCCTTTTCATCACTATGATCCATGCCCTTGTCATCCCAATGCTCCATGAGCCCTGTATTCACAATGATCCGTGACACCTGTCATCACAATGCTCCATGCCTTCGTCAGCAAAATACTACATGACCTTGTCATTACAATGCTCTATGCGCTTGTCATCAGAATGCTCCAAGACCCCTTAAATCACAATGCTCCATGCCCTTTTTCATCTCAATTTTCCATGAATCCTGTCATAACAATGCACCATGCCCATCATCATAATGCTTCAGGCTATTATCATTACAATGAAATCAAAATTCTCCATGACCTCTGTCATCAAAATGCTCCCAACCGTTGTGATCATAATGTTCCATAACACTTATCATCACAACACCCCATGACGATCATCATCACAATTATCCATGGTCTTGTCATCACAATGCTCCATGATCTTTGTCATCACAATGCTCAATACACTTGTCATCACAATGCTCCCTGACACTTCTCAGTATGCTCCTTTAACCCTGTCATGACAAGGCTCCATGCCTTTTTCATCACAATGATCCATGCCCTTTTCATCACAATGTTTCAAGACCCCTGTAATCACAATGCTCCTAGCCCTTGTCATCACAAAGCTACCTGATGCATGTAATCGGAATGCTCCATGGCCTTCTCCTCACAATGCTCCATGTCATTGTCATCACAGTGCTCCATGAACTCTCTCATCACATTGCTCCATGCCCTTGTCCTTACAATCCTCCATGTCCCATGTATCACAGTGTTCCGTGCCCTTGTCATCACAATGCTTCATGCCCACTCTCATCACAATAATCCATGAAATATTTCAGACCAATGCTCAATGCCCTTCTCATCACAATGCTCCATTAACTCTGTCATAACAATGCTCCATGACCCCTGCCATCACAATGTTCCACGGCCTTGTCATCACAAGGCTCCATGACCCTAGTCATCACAATGCTCCAAGACACCTGTAATCAAAATGCTCCATGCCCTTGTCATCACAAACCTCCATGACGCATATCATCAGAAGGTTCCATGGCCTTCTCCTCACAATGCTCCATGCCCTTCTCATCACAATGCTCCAAGAACCCTGTAATCACAATGCTCCATGCCCTTTTTCATCTCCATGCTCCATTAACACTGCCATCACAATGCACCATGCCCATCATCATAATTCTTCAGGCTATTGGCATTACAATGAAATCAAAATTCTCCATGACCTCTGTCATCATAATGCTCCAAACCCTTGTGATCACAATGTTCCATAACACTTATAATCACAACACTCCATGACGCTCATCATCACATTTATCCATGGTGTTGTCATCACAATGTGCCATGATCTTTGTCATCACAATGCTCAATACACTTGTCATAAAAATTCTCCTTGACACTTGTCGTCAGTATGCTCCTTGAACCTTGTCATGACAAGGATCCATGCCTTTTTCATCACAATGATCCATGCCCTTTTCATCACAATGCTCCATGACCCCTTTCATCACAATACTCCATGAACATTTTCAGCCCAATGCTCCATGACATTCTCATCACAATGCTCCCTGACCAATATCATCACGATGCTCCATGACCACTGTCATCACAACACTCCATGACACCTGACAACACAATGATCCGGGACTCTTGTCATCACAATGCTCCATGCCCTTGTCATCACAGTGCTTCATTCCAACTGTCATCGCAATAAACCATGAATCTTATTAGACCAATGTTCCATGCCCTTGTCATCACAATGCTCCATGCCCTTGTTATCCCAATGCTCCATGACCCCTGTCATCACAATACTCCATGAACTTTTTCAGCCCAATGCTCCATGACCCTTGTCATCACAATGATCTATGCCCTTGTCATCCCAATGCTCCATGACACCTGTCAACACAATGCTCCATGCCTTTCTCAGCAAAATGCTACATGACCTTCTCATTACAATGCTCTATGCGCTTGTCATCACAATACTCCATTACAACTGTCATCACAATCCTCCATGAACCTTGGGATCACATTGCTTCATGCCCTTGTCATCACAACGCTCCATGATGCCTGTCATCACAATACTCCATGGCCTTTTCATCACAATGCTCCATGACCTTTCTCATCACAATTCTCAATACAATTGTCATCACAATGCTTCCTGACACTTGTCGTCAGAATGCTCATTGAACCCTGTCAGAAAAGCGCTCCATGCATTTTTCATCACAAAGCCCCATGCCGTTTTCATCACAATGCTCCATGCCATTGTCATCAAAATACTCCACAAGCTTGTCATCAGAATGCTCCATGACACTTGTCATCACAATTCTACATGCTCTTTTCAGCACAATGCTCCCTGAACCTTGTCATCACAATGCGCCAAGCCATTGTCATCACAATGCTCCATTACATTTGTCATCAGAATCCTCCATGACACTTGGCATCACAATGCTCCATGCCATTGTCTTCACAATGGGCCATTACATATATCATCACAATGCTCCCTGACACCTCTCTTCACAATAATGCATGACCTGGTCATCACAATGCTCCATGCCCTTGTCATCACAATGCGCCATTCCAACTGTCATCGCAATAATCAATGAAACTAATTAGACCAATGTTCCATGCACTTGTCATCACAATGCTCCATGCCCTTGTTATCACAATTTTCCAAGAACCCTGTAATCAGAATGCTCCTTGCCCCTTTTCATCAGTATGCTCCATGAGACTATTCATCAAAATGCTCCATGGTTTTCTCATCACAGTGCTCCAGGAGCTTGTCATCACAATGCTTCACGACATTGTCTTGAAAATTCTCAATGACCCTTGTCATCATAATGCTCCAAGCCCTAGTCATCACAATGCTCCATTATATTTGTCATCACAATCCTCCATTACATTTGGCATCACAATGCTCCCTGCCATTGTCATCGCAATGGACCATGACATATGTCATCACAATGCTCTGTGACAGCTCTCTTCACAATACTCCATGACCTTCTCATCACAATGCTCCATGCCCTTGTCATCACAATGCACCATGTCTACTGTCATCACAATAATCTATGAAACTTGTCTCCACAACTCTCCATGTCCCTGTCATCACAATGTTCCATGCACTTTTCATCACAATGCTCCATGACCCCTGTCATCACAATGCTCCGTGAATCCAGTCATCACATTGCTTCATAACGTTTGTCATCACAATGGTCCATGCCCGCATCATCACAAGGCTCTGTGACCTTTGTAGCCACAATGCTCCATGAACTTTTCATCACAATGCTCCGTGACCTTTGTCATCACAATGCTCCATGCCTTTGTCAGAACAATGTTCCATGACCCTTGTCATCACAATGTGCCACACGCTTTTCATCACAATGATCCACAAACTTGTCATCGCTGTGCTCCATAAAACTTGTAATCACAATGCTCCATGCACTTCTCATCCAAATGCTCTCTCACCTGAGATATCACAATGTTCCTTCACTAGTCATCACAATCCTCCCTCAACCCTGTAATCACAATGTTCCAGGACCCCTCTGACATCACAATTTTCCATAACCACTCTCATCAAAATGCTCCATGACACTTTTCATCCCAACGCTCCATGACCCATGGCATCACAATGTTCTGTAACCCCTGTCAACAAAATGTTCCATTACACTTTTCAACAAATTGCTGCATGACCCTATCATCAAAATGATCCCTGACCTTATGGGGGCTTCCCTGGTGGTGCAGTGGTTGAGAGTCTGCCTGCCAATGCAGGGTACATGGGTTCGAGCCCTGGTCTGGGAAGATCCCACATGCCACGGAGCAGCTAGCCCCGTGAGCCACAATTACTGATCCTGCGCGTCTGGAGCCTGTGCTCCGCAACAAGAGAGGCCACGATAATGAAAGGCCCATGCACCGTGATGAGGAGTGGCCCCCACTTGCCACAACTAGGGAAGGCCCTCGCAGAGAAACGAAGACCCAACACAGCCATAAATAAATAAATAAATAAATAAATAAATAAATAAATAAATAGAAAGTGGGTTAAAAAAATCTATAATAAAAACATTTCTCAAAATGGCCCTAACAAATTTTATTAAATCATTAAAAAAAAATGATCCCTCACCTTCTCATCACAATGCACCACACGCTTGTCATCAAAATGCTCCATGACATTTGTCATCACAAAGCTCCAGGACCCTTGGCATCACAATGCTCCATGTCATTGTCATCACAATGCTCCAAGAACCCTCTCATCTCATTGCTCCATGCACTTGTCATCACAAAGCTCCATGACACTTGTCATCACAATGCTCGATGCACTTCTCATCAAAATGCTCCATGCCATTTTCATCACAATCCTCCATGACTCATGTATCACAGTGTTCCGTGCGTTGTCATCACAATGCTCCATGCCCACTCTCATCACAATAATCCATGAAAGCTTTCAGGCCAATGCTCAATGCCCTTCTCATCACAATGCTCCATTACATCGGTCATAACAATGCTCCATGACCCCTGCCATCACAATGTTCCAAGGCCTTGTCATAACAAGGCTCCATGACCCTTGTCATCACAATGCTCCAAGACTCCTGTAATCACAATGCTCCATGCCCTTTTCATCACAAAGCTCAATTACACATGTCATCAGAATGTTCCATGGCCTTCTCATCACAATGCTCCATGTCCTTGTCATCACAATGCTCCAAGACCGCTGTAATCACAATGTTCCATACACATTTTCATCTCAATGCTCCATGAACCCTGTCATCACAATGCACCATGCCCATAATCATAATGCTTCAGACTATTGTCATCACAATGAAATCAAAATGCTCCATTACCTCTGTCATCATAATGCTCCAAACACTTGTGATCACAATGTTCCATAACACTTATCATCACAACACCCTATGACGCTCATCATCACAATTCTCCCTGCTCTTCTCATCACAATGCACAGCGCCCTTGCCATCAAAATGCTCCATGACCTTTGTCATCACAAATATCCATGACCCTTGGCATAACAATGCTCCATGTCATTGTCATCACAATGCTCCATGAACGCTCTCATCACATTGCTCCATGCCCTTGTCTTCACAAAGCTCCATGACACATGTCATCAGAATGCTCCATGGCCTTCTCATCACAATGCTCCATGCCCTTGCCATCACAGTGCTCCATTACCCCTGTCATAACAATGTTCCATGACCCCTGCCATTACGATGTTCCATGGACTTGTCATCACAAGGCTCCATGACCTATCTCATCACAATGCTCAATACACTTGTCATCAAAATGCTCCCTGACACTTGTCGTCAGTATGCTCCTTGTACCCTGTCATGACAAGGCTCCATGCCTTTTCCATCACAATGATCCATGCCCTTTCCATCACAATGCTCCTAGACCCCTGCAATCACAGTGTTACATGCCCTTGTCATCACAAAGCTCAATGACGCATGTCTTCAGAATGCTCCTTCGCCTTCTCCTCACAATGCTCCATACCCATGTCATCACAATGTTCCAAGACCCCTGTAATCACAATGGTCCATGCCCCTTTTCATCAGTATGCTCCAAGAGAGTTGTCATCACATTGCTCCATGTTTTTCTCATCACAATGTTCCAGGACCTTATCATCACAATGCTTCACGACATTGTCCTGAAAATTCTCAATGGCCCTTGTCATCATAATGATCCAAGCCCTAGTCCTCACAATGCTCCATTATATTTGTCATCAAAATCCTCCATTACATTTGGCATCACAATGCTCCCTGCCATTGTCACAGCAATGGACCATGACATGTCATCACAATGCTCCCTGACAACTGTCTTCACAATACTCCATGACCTTCTCATCACAATGATCCATGCTCTTGTCATCACAATGCACCATGTCCCCTGTCATCACAATAATCTATGAAACATGTCAGACCAATGATCCATGCACCTGTCATCACAATGCTCCGTGCCCTTGTCATCACAATGCTCCATGCCCTTGTCATCACAGTACTCCTTGACCCCTGTCATCACAATGCTCCGTGACTCCAGTCATCACAATGCTTCATAACATTTGTCATCACAGTTGTCCATGCCGGCGTCATCACAAGGCTCTGTGACCATTGTAACCACAATTCTCCATGAAATTTTCATCACAATGCTCTGTGATCCTTTTCATCACAATGCTCCATGGCTTAGTCAGAAAAATGCTCCATGACACTAGTCATCACAATGTGCCATGCGCTTTTCATCACAACGGTCCACATATTTGTCATAGCAATGCTCCATAAACCCTGTAATCACAATGCTCTATGCCCCTTTTCATAAAAATGATCCATGATCCCTGTCATCACAATGCACCATGCCCATCATCATAATGCTTCATGCTATTGCCATCACAATGAATTGAAAATGCTCCATGACCTCTGTCATAACAATGCTCCAAACCCTTGTGATCACTATATTCCATAACACTTGTCATCACAGTGCCCTATGACACTCGTCATCACAATTATCCATGGTCTTCTCATTACAATGCTCCAAGACCTTTGTCATCACAATGCTCAATACACTTGTCATCAAAATGCTCCCTGACACTTGTTGTCTGTATGCTCCTTGAACCCTGTCATGACAAGGCTCCATGCCTTTTTCATCACAATGATCCATGCCCTTTCCATCACAATGCTCCAAGACACCTTTAAACCCAATGCTCCGTGCTCTTGTCATCACAAATCTCACTGAAACATGTCTTCAGAATGCTCCTTGGCCTTCTGATCACAATGCTCCATGCCATTGTCATCACAATGTGCCAAGACCCCTGAATCACAATGGTCCATGCCCCTTTTCATCAGTATGCTCCATGAGATTTGTCATCACACGTCTCTATGGATTTCACATCACAATGCTCCAGGACCTTGTCGTCACACTGCTTCACGACCTTTTCATGAAAATTCTCAATGCCCCTTGTCATCATAATGCTCCAAGCCCTAGTCATCACAATGCTCCATTATATTTGTCATCAAAATCCTCCATTACATTTGGCATCACAATGCTCCCTTCCATTGTCATTGCAATGGACCATGACATATGTCATCACAATGCTCCCTGACACCTGTCTTCACAATACTCCATGACCTTCTCTTCACAATGATCCATGCCCTTGTCATCGCAAAGCACCATGTCCACTGTCATCACTATAATCTATGAAACTGGTCAGAACAATGCTCCATGCCCCTGTCACCACAATGCTCCATGCCCTTGTCATCACAATGCTCCATGACCACTGGCATCACAATGCTCCGTGACTCAAGTCATCACAGTGCTTCATAATATTTATCATCACAATGGTCCATGCCCGCGTCATCACAAGGCTCTGTGACCTTTATAACCACAGTGCTCCATGAACTTTTCATCACAATGCTCCGTGACCCTTGTCATCAAAATGCTCCATGCCTTTGTGAGAACAATGCTCCATGAACCTTGTCATCAAAATGTGCTACGCGCTTTTCATCACAACGGTCCACAAATTTGTCATGGTAATGCTCCATAAAACTTGTAATCACAATGCTCCATGCCCTTCTGATAAGAGTGCTCCTTTACCTCTGTCATAACAATGCTCCATGACACCTGCCATCACAATGTTCCACGGCCTTGTCATCACAAGGCTCCATGACACTTGTCATCACAATGCTCCAAGACCCCTGTAATCAAAAAGCTCCATGCCCTTGTCATCACAAAGCTCCATGATACATGACATCAGAATGTTCCATGTCCTTCTCATCAAAATGCTCCATGCCCTTGTCATCACAGTGCTCCAAGAC
Source organism: Mesoplodon mirus (assembly GCF_964341445.2). Classification (NCBI taxonomy): domain Eukaryota; kingdom Metazoa; phylum Chordata; class Mammalia; order Artiodactyla; family Ziphiidae; genus Mesoplodon; species Mesoplodon mirus. The sequence goes on along the minus strand of NW_028295819.1, from coordinate 3,482,092 downwards.
CCCTGTAATCACAATGCTCCATGCCCCATTTCATCTCAATGATCCATGAACCCTGTCATCACAATGCACCATGCCCATCATCATAATGCTTCATGCTATTGTCATCACAATGAAATCACAATGCTCCATGACCTCTGTCATCACAATGCTCCATGACCCCTGTCATCACAATACTCCATGAACATTTTCAGCCCAATGCTCCATGAACCTTGTCATCACAATGATCCATGCCCTTGTCATCCCAATGCTCCATGACCCCTGTATTCACAATGCTCCGTGACGCTTGTCATCAAAGTGCTCCATGACACCTGTCATCACAATGCTCCATGACTTTGTCTGCAAAATGCTACATGACCTTTTCATTACAATGCTCTATGCGCTTGTCATCACAGTACTACATTACCATTGTCATCACAATCCTCCATGAACCTTGGGATCACATTGCTTCATGCCCTTGTTATCACAATGCTCCCTGCTCCTTGAAATCAAAATGATCCATGACCTCTGTCATCACAATGCTCCAAACCCTTGTGATCAAAATGTTCCATAACACTTGTCATCACAACGCTCCATGATGCCTGTCATCACAATACCCCATGCACTTTTCATCACAATGCTCCATGACTTTTGTCATCACAATTCTCAATACACTTGTCATCACAATGCTCCCTGACACTTGTCAGAATGCTCCTTGAACCCTGTCACGAAAAGCCTCCATGCCTTTTTCAACACAATGCCCCATGCCGTTTTCATCACAGTGCTCCAAGCCACTGTCATCAAAATCCTCCACAAGCTTGTCATGAGAATGCTCCATGACCCTTGTCATCACAATTCTCCATGCACTTGTCAGAACAATGCTCCCTGACTCTTGTCATCTCAATGCTCCAAGCCATTGTGATCACAATGCTCCATTACCTTTGTCATCAGAATCCTCCATGACAATTGGCATGACAATGCTCCAGGCCATTGTCATCACAATGGGCCACTACATATGTCTACACAATGCTCCCTGACACCAGTCTTCACAATAATGCATGACATGGCTATCACAATGCTCCATGCCCTTGTCACCACAATGCACCATTCCAACAGTCATCGCAATAAACCTTGAAACTTAGTAGACAAATTTTCCATGTCCTTGTCATCACAATGCTCCTTGACCATTGTCATCACAATGCTCCATGAAGTTTTCATCACAATGCTCTTTGAATCTGGTCATCACAATTCTCTATGCCTTTCTCAGCACAATGCTCCTTGACCCTTGTCATCACAATGCTCCATGCGCTTGTCAGCAAGATGCTCCATGACACATGTCATCACAATTCACCATGTGCTTGTCATCACAGTGCTCCACAATCTTGTCATCACAATGCTCCATAAACCTTGTCATCATAATGCTCCATGCACTTCTCATCAAAATGCTCTCTCACCACAGATATCAAAGTGTTACATCACTATTCGTCACAATATTCCCTCACCCCTCTCATCACAATGTTACATGACCCCTGTCATCACAATGCTACATGCACTTATCATCACAATGTTCGATGACACCTGTCATCACAATGCTCCATAACCACTGTCATCAAAATGCTCCATGACCCTTTTCATCAAAATACTCCATGACCCCTGACATCACAATGTTCCATAACCCCTGTCATAAAAATGTTCCATGAAAATTTTCATCAAATTGCTCCATGACCCTGTCATTACAATGCTCCCTGCCCTTCTCATCACATTGCACCACCACTTGTAATCAAATTGCTCCATGACCTTTGTCATCACAAAGCTCCATGACCCTTGGCATCTCAATCCTCCATGCCATTGTCATCAGAATGCTCCATGAACCCTCTAATCACAATGCTCCATGCCCCTTTGCATCTCAATGTTCCATGAACCCTGTCATCAATATGCACCATGCCCATCATCATAATGCTTCAGGCTGTTGTCATCACAATGAAATAAAAATATTTGATGATCTGTCTCATCTCAATGTTCCAAATCCTTGTGATCACAATGTTCTATAACACTTATCACCACAAAGCCACATGACGCTCATCATTACAATTATCCATGCTCTTCTCATCACAGTGCTCCATGACCTTTGTCATCACAATGCTCTATAAACTTGTCATCACAATGTTCCCTGACACTTGTCATCAGTATGCTCCTGGAACCCTGTCATGAAAAGGCTCCATACAATTTTCATAACAATGATCCATGCCAATTTCATCACAATGCTCCAAGACACCAGTAATCACAGTGCTCCATGCCCTTGTCATCACAATGCTCCAAGACCCCTGTAATCACAATAATCCATGCCCCTTTTCATCAGAATGCTCCATGAGACTTGTTATTACAAGGCTCCATGGTCTTCTCATCACAATTCTCCAGGAACTTTTCATCACAGTGCTCCATTCCCTTGTCATCACAATGCTCCATGACCCCTGTCCTCACAATACTTCCTGAACATTTTCAGTCCAATTATCCAGGAACTTCTCATCACAATTCTTCATGATCCCTATCATCACAATGCTCCATGACCACTGTCATCACAACGCTCCATGACCCCCGAAAACACAGTGATCCGGGACTCTTGTCATCACAATGCTCCATTCCCTAGTCATCACAATGCTCCATGAACATTTTCAGCCCAATGCTCCATGACACTTGTCATCACAATGATCCATGGCCTTGCCATCCCTATGCTCCATGACCCCTGTAATCACAATGATCCGTGATGCTTCTCATCACAGTGCTCCATGATCCTTATCATCACAATGCTCCATGCCTGTGTCTGCAAAATGCTACATGACCTTGTCATCACAATGCTCCATTTGCTTGTCATCACAATACTCCCTTAGCATTGTCATCACAATCATCCATGAACCTTGGGATCACATTGCTTCATGCCCTTGTCATCCCAATGCTCCATGCTCCTTGAAAACAAAATTAGCCATGACTTCTATCATCACAATGCTCCAAACCCTTGTGATCACAATGTTCCATAACACTTGTCCTCACAACGCTCCATGATGCCTGTCATCATAATACTCCATGCCCTTTTCGTCAAAATGCTCCATGATCTTTTTCATCACCATTCTCAATACACTTGTCATCACAATGTTCCCTGACACTTGTCGTCAGAATGCTCCTTGAAACCTGTCATGAAATGGCTTCATTCCTTTTTTATCACAATGCTCCATGCATCATCATAATGCTTCATGCTATTGTCATCACAATGAAATCAAAATGCTCTATGACCTCTGTCATCACAATGCTCCAAATCCATGTGATCACAATATTCCATAACACCTATCATCACAGCTCCACATAACGCTCGTCATCACAAGTATCCATGGTCTTCTAATCACAATGCTCCATGACATTTGTCATCACAGTGCTCAATACCCTTGTCATCACAATGGTCCCTGACACTTGTCATCAGTATGCTCCTTGAACCCTGTCATGACAAGGCTCCATGCCTTTTTCATCACAATGTTACATGCCCATTCCCTCACAGTGCTCCAAGGGCCCTGTAATCACAATGCTCCATGCCCTTGTCATCACAAAGCTCCATGATGCATGTCATCAGAACACTCCATGACATTCTCATCCCATTGTTCACTGCCCTTGTCATCACAATGCTCCAAGAGCCCTGTAATCACAATGTTCCATGTCCTTGTCATCACAAAGCTCCATGATGCATGTCATCAGAACGCTCCATGACATTCTCATACCAATGTTCCATGCCCTTGTCATCACAATGCTCCAAGACCCCTGTAATCACAATGCTCCATGACCCTTTTCATCAGAATGCTCCATGAGACTTGTCATCACATGGCTCCATGGTCTTCTCATCACAATGCTCCAGTACCTTGTCATCACAATGCTCCTTGACCCCTGTCATCACAATACTCCATGAACAATTTCAGCCCAATGCTCCATGACGTTCTCATCACAATGCTCCATGACCTCTGTCATCACAATGCTCCATGACCACTGTCATGACAATGCTGCATGAACCCTGACAACACAATGATCCGGGAATCTTGTCATCAAAATGCTCCATGCCCTTGTCATCCCAATGCTCCATGAAACCTGTAATCACAATGTTCCATGATGCTTGTCATCACAGTGCTCCATGAACCTTGTCATCACAATGCCTTTGACAGCAAAATGATACATAATCTTGTCATCACAATGCTCCATGAGCTTGTCATCACAATCCTCCATGACCCTTGGGATCATATTGCTTTATGCCCTTGTCACCTCTATCTTGCCTTTCTGGTTTTTACAGATTTTCAGATGTCCTTTTTGAACGGTGGGAAGTGACAATTCTTTGTAGTGTGAATTTGCATTGTGCGCTTGCTTGATTGGCCAAAAAGGGCCTATGCATTTTCTCCTGAATATATTCAGGAGAAAATTCATATGCTGTTTTTGGCCAAGTGCATCATTCTCGAAGTTGTGATGTCTTTCCTGTGCTTTAAAGGCGATTCCAATTTACCTCTTGAAATATGTTTTATGCAATTTTGCCTCATTTTCAAGTCCGCTTTGTTGCCTTCCCTCAACAGATTTTTGGAAGAGAGTAGTCCTTTATAACTCTGCAGGTTTTTGATTTGCTTTGCCCCTGAGCTCCAATTTTCAAATCCCATTTTTGGGAGCTGACCACAAATCCACAATTTTGCTTCAGGAACTACACTGGTTCCAGGGGTGGCTATACTGGTTCCCTGTGGGTGGCTGAGGCTTTGGTTAATTCTTCTTCCTGATGGGAATTTAGAGTGACATGTGTACGTCCAAAGGCCTACATCTACTTTCTGATTTGTTCTCCCTCTTCCCTTTCATCCTCTGCACAATTAGCAAACTGTGCGAACCAGGAGGTTATAGGGGATGACTCTCCTAAGTTGGGAGATTGATAGTAAAGTTGTTGGAATGCCAAACTGTAGCACAAGGAGAGGAAAAAGTAGGAGACTTTCAGAAACCTTTCGCCATCACAGGGTGTCCATTCTCTAGGTTTCCCATACATGTTATAACTGTAGTGATATTCCCTTCTACCTGGAAATTTGGGACGCATGGAATGGTGGCATGCATTACTACTTTAAAGGGTCTGCATTTTCTCTCCCAATCTCACCAGTCCTCTCAGTCCCAAGTGTCCAGCCTTATGTCTCATCCAGCTGTCTTTGCAGATAGGGTCATTCTAGGTTTCATCAGAACCCCTGAAGGAATTGTGTAAGAATTTCGCTGTTTTTTGTTTTGTTTTTGAAATTCATTTTTATAATGGGGTTGAGCTGATTTTCCCTGACGTGTTTATGCCGGTCTAGACACACTTGAATCCCTTACAGAGGCATATCAGTACATAGGTTTTAAGATTCTTACTAATCAGATTTATTCCTCTGTGGGGAATAGGGGTTTTGAGTCCCGTTCACTGAGGAAGGTGTAGGTCTTGTCTATTCTGTATTTGGTTTATGGAATGGTACCTGTGCTAATATCAAACTCTGGTTTTATGCATCACCCCACCTCTCCTTTCCCCTTAAGGAGGCATAAGAGTGTTTTCTAAATGTGAGACGCTGCTCTCTTTCCTAATTCAGTTCATGTGTGGTGATGTTGACATTCCCTCTGTAAGTGATATCTTATGATAAGATTCTTTTTCTGTGTGACTAATTTCCCTTAGAATCATCATACCTAAATCCTCTCATTATGCTGCTACTGGCCTTATGACATTGATTTCACGTCTGAGTGATATTCCGTTGTACAAAATTACCACAAGTTCTTTATGCATTTCTCTTTTTCCTGGGATACTTTAGGTGTACCGAAGTTGAGGTTCTTGTATGCAGAGCAGCCCTAAACTTTGTGGTGCCTGTGTCTTGTAGATATTTAGTCTTCCCAAGTTATATGTCCATGAGTTGAAGTCCCCTTTGCTCGCGGGCTTTGTATTTTAGATGTTTTAGGAAACAGCATACACTTCTTCAGAGTAGCTCTTGGATATTTATACCCCACCCATCAGCGTGACTAGTCTCCCTGTTTTCCATGGCCTCTCCTGCATTTTTGATTTGTACACATTTTTTGGATGGACTTTCTGAGCAGTGGAAGTTGAGACTTCTTTATTGTGCGGATTTGCATTTCCCTCTTGCTTGGTTGGCCAAAAACTCTGTATGTGTTTTTTTCCTGAAGATATTCACGCAACAAACGCATACACCCTTTTGCCCAACTGCATCATTTGAGAAATTCTGCTGCTTTTCATATGCTTTAAATGTGAGTACAATCTACATTTTGAAAAATGTTTCCTGCAGTTCTGCCTCTCATTCAGAACCTCTTCGTTGCCTTACCTGAATATATTTTTGGACGTTGGTTATCATTTATATCTTTGCAGGTCTTTGAATTGTCTGCTCCAGAGCTCCATTTTGCAACTCGCATTTTTTGTGAGCTGGCCGCCAAACCATTGGATTGATTCCGGCCCTATTATGGTTCTGGGGAGGCAGGCTGAGCCTTTGGTTAATTCTTCTTCCTAAAGGGATATTAGAGTGACATGTGCCTGTCAAAACTCCTACAGCTTATCTCTCACTGGTTCCTCCTCTTCCCATTTATCCTCTTCAAAAATTGCAAACTGTGTGAAACAGGAGGTTAAAGGTGCTGATTCTCCAAGTTGGGAGATTGTTAGTAATGGGGCTGGAATGGCGAACCCCAGCACCAGGAGATCAAAAATGAGGTGCATTTTAGACACCTTTCCTGAGCACACGGTGTACATTCATCTCGGTTTCCCAGGCATGTTTTCCCTGTCAGAAGATTCCCTTGAAACTTCAGATTTGGGACCCATGGAATGGGTACCAGGCAGTATTACTTTAAAAGGTCTGCATTTCCTCACCCAGCCTCTCTAACATCTCTCAGCGTGCATAGATTCCAGCCTTATATATCATCCTGCTGTGGGTCTACATGTGTTCAATCCATGTTACATCGTAGCCCTTCAACAAAAGTTGTAAGAATTTTTGTCTGTCTCACTGTTTTTATAAATATATTTAAATTTATTTTTATATTGGTTACAGCTGATTTTCAAAGCTCTGTTTTTTGCTGCTGTACATCCACTTGATTCATGTACTGTGTGACAACAATAAATTCTTTCTCAGATGCCTACGAGTCATATATATTATTTTCCAGTGACTTGAGTGGACTGAGTGCAGTTCTTTGAGATACCATGTAGGCCTTGCCAGTTATTCAATTCGGTACTTGGAATGGTATCTTTGCTAATTTCAACCTCCTGGATAATACCTCACCATTCCCCACCTTTCCCATTTAGCAGCCTTATGTCTATTTTCTACATATTTGACTATGTTTCTGTTTTGTAGTTTATTTCATGTGTAGCCATTTTTGATTCCACCTTTAAGTGGCATCTTATGATATGTGTCTTTTTCTTTCTGACATGTGTCACTTAGAATGATCGTATGTAACTCCTCCAGAGTTGTTCCAACTGGCCTTATTTCATTGATTTCTGGATGAGTAATATTCCACTCTACATAAGTACCCCATCTCTTTTATCCATTTTATCCTTCCAGGGACATTTAGTTTATATCCAAGTGGAGGCCCTTTTTAACAGAGAGGTGGTAAACGTTGGAGTGACTGTTTTCTGTCATTTTTTTTTCCCAAGGTATACGCCCATGAGTGCAAGTGCCCTATGCTCTGTAGCTCAGTTTTCAGATGTTTTAGCAAACACAATACACTTCTCCAGAGTGGCCGTTGGCACATTACATTTCCACTATCAGCCTCACAGGGCTCCCTTTTCTCCTCACCCTGTCCTGCATTTCTGGTGTTTACACTTTATGTGGATGGCCCTTCTGACTGATGTGAAGTGATACATTTTGTAGTATTGATTTCCAGTGCCCACCTGTTTGGTTGGATAAAAAGTGTGTATGGCCTTTACTTGAATATATTCAGAAAAAAATGCATACGCCCTTTTGGGCCAACTGCATCATTGGCGATGTTCAGCCCCTTTTCTTGTGCTTTAATGGGGAGTCCTTTCTACCTCTTCAAATCTGTTTCCTGCCACTCCCCCTTGCTTACAAGTCCTTTTCTGTGACTTACCTCAAGACATTTTTCGACAATAGATATTTTCAACTCTGCAGTTTCATGAATTTTATTGCCCCCGAGTTCCATTTTTCAACTTGTGTTTTTGGAAACTGGACACAAAACAGCGGGATTTCCTCTAGCCCTATTCTGTTTCCATGGGCAATTATAGCCTTTGATGAATTTGTCTTCCAGATAGGAAATTAGAGTGGCATTTGCCTGTCTGAACAACTAAGACTTGTCTCTAAATTTTTCTCATCCTTCCGCTTCATCCTCTGGATAAATTCCAAACTGTGTGCAACAGGATGTTGACGGTGCTGATATCCCCAAGTAAGGAGATTGTCAGGAAATATGCTGGAGGGGTGAACCCGTGCACCAGGCGATGAGGAAATGAGGTGCCTTTTCCAAACTCTTTCCGATCAAATGGTGTACCATCATCTAGGTGTGACAGGCATGTTTTAGCTGTAGGAAGGGTCCCGTGCATGGAAGGAGAACACCAGGGATTTTTCCAAATCAGTGCCTCCCCGAACCCCAAAGTTGGGAATTTTTAAGCTACGGCTACACGTTTGTCCATTAAGGGCCTTGGGAAATAGGTAGAGCCCAAATTTTAGATGATTGAAATTTTCAGGTTCAGAAGCGCTCACCATCGGCCTTGCTTAGGTTACATTTTATCTGTCATTGATAGATGATGTCAATAAAAATATCGATTCTTTTTCAGATTATTTCCCCTTATAGGTTATTGCAAAATATTCAGTGTAGTTCCCTGTGCTATACAGTAGTTCCCTGTTGATGATCTATTTTATACATAGCAGTGTGTATGTGTTAATCCCAAACTGTTAATTTATCCCTTTTCCTACCTTTCCCCTTTGGTAATAATAAATTATAAGATTTTATACTTCTCAGGCATGGGGGAGCTGAAAGAGAGGTATCCTTTTCAATGGAAAAGCATTCAAAACAAGATTGAAGCTTCAGCCAAGAGTATTCAATGTACAACCGTGGAAATAAATCACTTCATTTCTCTAATGTTGACCTGACAAATAAGACAGACGTCTTCACTGAACTTGCTTATAGTAAAGTGATGGAATTATCACATGTAAGTCTTAGAAAAATCTTATTTTGCCCGAGCATTATACACTGCTCTATGTTAACTACAGTTTGGCTCAGACATCTGTTCATTGAAGTTACAATGTTCTCAATTTCTGTTACTGATCATCCAGAGTGTACCCCAACAGGAGTCCCCGAGCCCAGTGTCATTGGAGCCAACAGATCAAGACTGAGTTTGGTTCAGAAGCAAAGGAAACATTATTTTGAAAACCGAATGGAGAGGTGAGAGCGTGCACTCCCCCATGGGCTGTGGGCTGGGCTACTGTGTAGGGATCCCGGCAGCATCAGTGGGAGTTAGGGGATGGAGCTCTCGAGGGCTGGGTTGGCTGCAGCTCAGGCTCTATGCTGTGGAGTCTGCATGGGACTCCGCTAGCTGAGGTGTCGACCCAGCCATTCTGCACTAGGAAATTGGGTCTGAAGTGCTGGGTGTGGGACCTCTGCATGCGGAACCCTAGGAGCATGTGAAATTAGACAAAGCACAAAGTTAAAACAGGTTAGACTTATTTTATTGCCCAGATTCTCTTTTTATCTCCCAGGAATTTTTAATGAACGTTGCCAGAGACGAACCCCTCCTCTGCTTTTTGTTCTGTTCCTCATTCTTGGGGTGTTGAGGGTGCAGACCCCTCTTTTGTAACTGCTTCATGCTGTGGTGGCAGCCCTGATACCTGGGGGGAGGGGCAAAACGTCTCCCCACAAGCCTCCAGGTGAGGTTGATTGTTCCAAAGCCTCCTGCCTCACTTCTCCTCCGCCTGAGCACCAGTATTGGAAGTGTTATAGATTCTAATGACCTTTAAGGGTCCAGGAAAGAGATGCACAAAGATGCTGTGGTGGCAGGTTTCACCCCACACCACATTTGTTCGGTGACCTTAGGCTGACGGTTTTTGCCAGTCTAGATGCTCTGACCATTAGTCTGTGCTTTCTTTAATTAGGTCCCTGAATTAATGTACAAACAGCACCATGTGTCAGAGCCCTGCCCGCGCAACTCCCAGACAGTCCAGGGTCAGTGGTGATCCAGGACCATGATGTCCACTGAGTCAACGGCCTTTAGAAGTAGCCAGCAGTCCAGCCGGTCATATTGGCCACCATCACCATGGTGTCTGTAGGGTTTTCTATGGTGAAAGCGTGATATACTTTTCCACCGCCAAGCTTATTAGCTCCCCTCTGGGTGCAGTAAGTCCTGCAAGCAGTAGTCTGCTCTTTCGGGGCACAGTCTTGTTGTTTTCTGAGAGAAACTCCAGGTCAAGTGATGGTCACACAAGTCATCTTGGGGGCCCTATGCCCCCATTTGTCTCTCTGGAGGTTGGAGTTGGAAGGCCTCCTCACTCGAGGTCAGTGTGTCCACAGAGCGACCCCTGCAACTTCAGGGCATGATGGGTGGTTAGCATCACGACGTGGGGTCCTTTTCCCTTAGGAGGGAGCTGGCCTTGCGGGCTGCTGATTTCTATCATTTTAGATACCCCAGTATCCTGGCCTGATGAGTCGGTGGGCAAAGCCCTTGTTGACCATAGTTTATCATACCTGAAGGGCATTCTTGTGTTGCTCCATTTCAAGTGGTCCAAGTTTTTGCACTAATTCTCCAAGGGTGATTAACCTTTGACTGGGTATGTAAAGGTCAAAGGGTTTAGCTAAATTAGTGAGTTCCTGGGCAAGGATCTGAATTGACTGCTCTTTCCATTCTTGAAAGGCTACTTCTGGATTCTATTCAAAAGGATCATCATCTTTTCGTGTCAGTGTTTCATGGAGAGGCCCAGCTATTAGACTGTAGTTAGGAATCCAGATTCAGAAAACCTTGGCCTCCCCAGGAACCCCTAAGCTGTCTTCTAGTTTTAGAAGAGGTAAGGCTGCAAATGGCTTCTTCCCTATCCTGGGATGCGTTTCTCCGAATATCTGTGAGAATGAAGCCCAGGCATGTCACCTGAGCCTGTGATATTTGAGCCTTTTTCTTGGACACCTTCTATCCTTTCTTGGCTAGGTAGTTCAGAGGCGTCTTTAGTAGGCCTGGCGATCAGAATGTCATCTGCATATTGAAGGAGGGTTCCCTTTTACAGAGGTAGAACTTTTAGGTCTTTAGAGGACATTTCCCCAATGATGGTGAGGGGATTTTTGAAACATTGGTGCAGGACGGCCCAGCATTATTGCTTGTTTTGCATGTTGTGTCCTGCCACTCACAAGCCAAAAATTCTTGTGACTCTGAGATGAATGGAATACAGAAGAAGGCATCATTGAAGTGTAATACAGAATGCCATGGCCTGGTGGATGGTAGAATGAGCAGCAGGGTGTAGGAAATAGGAGCTACTGGATGTATATCCTCGGTGGCTTCACTGACTGTCCTGATATCCTTTACCAGGTCTCCAGCAGCCCATGGGGCTCTCGTGGTCAGGCCAATCCCAGTATATGGAGCTCACCTGGGCTGCATCCCGCACCCCACAGCCCACTGGGCTCTCGTGTTCAAGTCCCTCCCAGGATACGGATCTCACCTGTGCAGCTACCCAGCAGCCCATGGGGCTCTCATAGTCAGGCCCTTCCCAGGATACGAAACTCCCCTGGGCAGGTACCCCAGCAGGTCTGGACACACAGGAACTGTGCACATAGCCCACCTTGCAGAGAACCCCCAGCTCACCTGTCACTCACAGCTGACACAGAACACCTCAGAGCAGTACTTGAACTTACAAACAGCAGCTCTGACAGGTCTGTGACCCTGGCTATCACTCTGTGCAGCCTCTCTCTGCCTGGTCTTCCAGACACTTCCACTGCAGCCAGGGCACCAGGCCTCTGTCTCCACCCACCATCACTCCTCTCCCTGACTCCTGGGTTCCTCTCATTAGGATAGGGTCTTCTTGAAGTTGTTTTCCACTCATGGACCAGATAAAATGATAAGAAAACAAGCCACAGCTGCAGCCCCTTGTCTAGCCTGACTCTCAAGAGCCCACACCTGTTCCTTGGGACTGACCCGTTTAGCAAGGTTCATTTTCTGCAACTGTGAGCCCCTGAGGGGTGAGGATTGGCTGATTTTGGCAGCCTGACACTGCCTGCCAGCCCCCCCCACAGGTGTGCCTGGGTTGAGGTCAATATAAACACCTCTCCAGTCAGCAAGAGCCCCTGTAGCTGTGCCTGATGCCTTATTCTCTGCCCCGTCAGCAGTTTCGGGGCTGGGGTGGTGGGAGGGTGTGAGTGGCCGTGGTTTTGTGGGTGGCCCAGTGTGATTTGGGCTCTGCTGGACTTTCTGCACGAGTTGCCAGGCTGCCACCTGCTAAAGAAGAGGATGTGTCACCCATACCTGCCACTGGAATTTCTCCCCAGTCAGAGGTGAGGAAGTAAAAACGCAGTGGGGGCCGTGGCAGGAGGGGTATCTCAGGCAGGGAAATGGAAAGATTCCAGAAGGGCATCTGGGGCCAGGACCATCCTGGCTGGCCTGCAGGCACCAAGTCGGCCTGCGTTCTCTCCCTAGTGTGGCTCTACAGCCCTTCCTCTATGCTTGCAAGTGCTTGTACATATTCAGGTGTTTTACGTGGAAAGAGTGGGAAGAGTTCAGCTGCAGCAGGACTGGGGCACAGCTCACATTTACTCACAGACGCCTCGACACATTCCCCCAGCTTTGCAATGAGGATGCTCCTTGTGGGGGGGAGCACTGCTGACTGCATGGGAGACGATTTCCCACCTCTGACCAACTTAAGAATTTTTTACCACTGGAGCAAGTGCCCTGATACGATTATCCTCTCTATAACTGGTGAGTTCAGTTTGTTTGTTTTTTTTTTTCTTTTTTTCTTTTTGGTTCAAGTTAGATTTTATTTATTCCTCTTTTTTTTAATTTGGAGATATATACATGGAAATAATGCATTAATATAAAGACGTCTATGTGAAGGGAAAATCTTTTTTTCTGTTTTATTTTATTAAATGTTATTTATTTAGTTTTTTTAAAATTTATTTCTTTTATACAGCAAGTTCTTTTTAGATATCTATTTCATACATATAATTGTGCACATGTGAATCCCAGTCTCCCAATTCATCCCACCACCACCCTCACATGGCGTTCCCTCCTTGGTGTCCATATGTTTGTTCTTTACATCTGTGTCTCTATCTCTGCCCTGCACACTGGTTCAGCTGTACCATTTTTCTAGGTTCCACATATATGCATTAATATACAATATTTGTTTTTCTCTTTCTGACTTACTTCACTCTGTATGACAGTCTCTAGATCCATCAAGGTCTCTACAAATGACCCAATTTCATTCCTATGTATGGCTGAGTAATATTCCGTTGTATATATGTACCACGTCTTTATCCATTCATCTGTCTGTGGGCACTTAGGTTGCTTTCATTACCTGTCTATTGTAAATAGTGCTGCAGTGAACATTGTGGTGAATGTGTCTTTTTGATTTATGGTTTTCTCTGGGTATATGCCCAGTAGTGGGATTGCTGGATTATATGGTAATTCTATTTTTAGTTGTTTAAGGAACCTCCATACTGTTCTCCATAGAGACTGTATCGATTTACATTCCCAACAATAGTGGAAGAAGGTTCCTTTTCTCCACACCCTCTCCAGCATTTGTTGTTTGTAGATTTCCTGATGATGCCCATTCTAACAGGTGTGACGTGATACCTCATTGTAGTTTCGATTTCCATTTCTCTAATAATTAGTGAAGTTCAGCAGATTTTCATGTGTGTACTGGCCATCTCTATGTCTTCTTGGAAGAAATGTCTATTTAGATCTTCCATTTTTGTATTGGGTTGTTTCTTTTATTAATATTGAGCTACATGAGCTGTTTATATATATTGGAGATTAATCATTTGTCCATTGATTCGTTTGCAAATATTTTCTGCCATTCTGAGGGTTGTCTTTTCGTCTTGTTTGTAGTTTCCTTTGCTTTGCAAAAGCTTTTACGTTTCATTAGGTCCCATCTGTTTAGTTTTCTTTTCTATTTCATTACTATAGGAGGTGGATCAAAAAAGATCTTGCTGTGATTTACGTCAGAGTATCCTTCGTAAGTTTTCCTCTCAGAGTTTTATACTGCCTGGTCTTACATTAAGGTCTCTAATCCATTTTGAGTATATTTTTATGTATGGTGTTGGGGAGTGTTGTAATTTCATTCTTTTACATGTAGCTCTCCATATTTACCAGCACCAATGATTGAAGAGACTGTCTTATCTCCATTGTATAGTCTTGCCTCCTTTGTCATAGGTTAGTTGACCATAGGTGTGTAGGTTTATCCTTGGGCTTTCTTTCTTTTTTTTTTTTCCTTTTACACGTTTATTGGAGTATAATTGCTTTACAGTGGAGTGTTCGTTTCTGCTGTATAACAAAGTGAATCAGCTATACATATACAAATATCACCAGATCCCCTCCCTCTTGCATCTCCCTCCCACACTCCATATCCCACCCCTTTAAGTGGTCACAAAGCACCGAGCTGATCTCCCTGTTCTATGTGGCTGCTTCCCAGTAACTATCGGTGTTACATTTCGTAATGTATTTATGTCCATGCCACTCTCTCACTTCGTCCCAGCTTACTCATCCCCCTTCCGGTGTCCTCAAGTCCTTTCTCTATGTCTGTGTCCTTAATACTGTCCTGCCACTAGTTTCTTCAAAATCTTTTTTTTTCTTCATTAGATTCCGTATATCTCTGTTAACATACAGTATTTGTTTTTCCCTTTCAGACTTACTTCACTGTGTAGGACAGATTCTATCTCCATCCACCTCAGTACAAATAACTCAGTTTTGCTTCTTTTTATGGTTGAGTAATATTTGATTGTATATATGTGCCAGATCTTCTTTATCCATTCATCTGTCGATGGACACTTAGGTTGCTTCCATGTCCTGGCTAATGCAAATAGAGCTGCAATGAACATTTTTGTACATAAATCTTTGTGAATTATGGTTTTCGCAAGGCAAATGCCCAGTACTTGGATTGTTGTGCCGTATGGTACATCTATTGTTAGTTATTTAAAGAAACTTCTGTACTGTTCTCCCTAGTGCCCATATCAATTTACATTCCCACCCACAGTGCAAGTGTGTTCCATTTTCTCCAATAAAGGCCTCTCCAGCATTTATTGTTTTGTAGATTTTTTTGATGATTGCCACTTTGACTGCTTTGAGGTGATACCTCAGGGTAGTTTTGATTTGCATTTCTCTAATGATTAGTGATGTTCAGCATCCTTTCATGTGTTTCTTGGTAATCTGTATATCTTCTTTGGAGAAATGTCTATTTAGGTCTTCTGCCCGTTTTTGGATTGGGTTGTTTGTTTTTGTGATATTGAGCTACATGTGTTGCTTGTAAAGTTTGGAGATTAATCCTTTTTCAATTGCTTCATTTGAAAATATTTTCTCCCATTCTGAGGGTTGTTTTTGCATCTTGTTTATGTTTTCCTGTACTGCGTAAAAGCTTTTAAGTTTCATTAGGTCCCATTTGTTGATTTCTGTTTTTATTTCCATTTCTCTAGGAGGTGGGTCAAAAAGGACCTTGCTGTGATTTATGTCATAGAGTGTTCTGCCTATGGTTTCCTCTAAGTGTTTTATAGTGTCTGGTCTTATATTTAGATCTCTAATCAATTTAGAGTTTATTTTTGTGTATGGTGTTATGGAGTGTTCTAATTTCATTCCTTTATGTGTAGCGGTCCAGTTTTTCCAGCACCAATTACTGAAGAGACTGTCTTTTCTCCATTGTATATCCTTAGCTCCTTTGTCATAGATGAGATAGCCATAGGTATGTAGGTTTATCTCTGGGCTTTCTGTCCTGTTCCATTGATCTGTGTTTATGCCAATCTACATACACTTGATTCCATTATGGAGACATATAAATACATAGGTTTCAAGGTTATTACCAGTCAGATATATTCCTCTTCAGTGAATAGGGTGTTTTGTGTCCAGTTCATTGAGAAAGGAGTAGGTCTTGTCTATTACATATTTGGTATATGGAATGGGATCTGTGCTAATTTCAAACTCTGCTTTTACACATCACCCCACGTCACCTTTCCCCTTAAGGAGGCATAAGTGTGTTCTAAATGTGTAACTCTGTTCTCTTTTGAAATTCAGTTCATGTGTAGCCATGTTTACATTTCCTCTATAAGGGATATATTACAATAAATTTCTTTTTCTTTGTGGCTCATTTCACTTAGCATCATCGTACCTAAAGCCACTCATTATGCTGCTATTGGCCTTATAACATTGATTTTATGTCTGAGTGACATTCCATTGTATATAAGTACCACAACATCTATATCCATTTTTTTTTCCTTTCCTGGGATATATAAAGTGTACCGAAGTCGAGGTTCTTGTAAACAGAGCAGCCCTAAAGTTTGGGCTGGCTGTGTGTTGTGGATTTTTAGTTTTCCCAAAATACACGCCCATGAGTGGAAGTGTGCTATGCTCTGTAGCTCTGTTTTAGAAAACAACATACAGTTCTCCAGAGAGGCTGTTGGCAATTTACATCCTGTCCATCGGCATAACCAGGCTCCCTTTTCTCCATGGCCTGTCCTGCATTTGTGGCTTTTACACTATTTGTGGATGGCCCTTTTCACTGGAGGTAAGGGACACTTCTATGTAGTGTGGATTTGCAATGCCTGATGGCTTGCTTGGCCAAAAAGGGCATATGCATTTTTTCCCGAATATATTCAGGAAAATACACATAGTCCCTTTTCAGCCAAGGGCAACATTGTCGAAATTCTGTCCCTTTTCATGTGCTTTAACGACGACTCCAATCTACCTCTTGAAATCTGTTTCCTTCAATTCTGCCTTGCATTCAAATCCTCTTCACTGCCTTTCCTCAATATATTTCTGGATGATAGTTGTCCTTTATAACTCTGCAAGTTTGTGAATTGCTGTGCCCCTGATTTCCATTTTTCAACTCGCCTCTTTGTGAGCTGGCTGCAATACCACAGGATGGCTTTAGGCCCTACTCTGGTTCCAGGGCTTCAGGCTGAGCCTTTGGTTAATTCTTCTTCCTGATGGGAAACTAGAGTGACATGTGCCCATCCAAGCACCTACAGCTAATCTCTCATTTATTTCCCCTCTTCCTGTTCATCCTCTGCACAATTTGCAAGCTGTGCATAACGGGAGGGTAAAGGCACTGACACTCCAATTGGGGAGATTTTTAGTAATGCAGATGGAATGGCGAAGCCGAGCATGACAAAAGGAAAAATGAGGTACCTTTTAGAAAACTTTCCCAATTACACAGTGTACCATCCACTGGGTTTCCCATGCATGTTTTAACTGTAGGAAGATTCCCTTATACCTGGAGAGTTGGGACCACTAGAATGGGTAGCACACAGTATTGCTCTAAGTGGTGTTTTTTTTTTTTTTTTTTTTTTTTTTTTTTGCTGTACGCGGACCTCTCACTGCTGTGGCCTCTCCCGTTGCGGATCACAGGCTCCAGACGCGCAGGCTCAGGCTCAGCGGCCATGGCTCAAGGGCCCAGCCACTCCGCGGCATGTGGGATCTTCCCGGACCTGGGCACGAACCCTTGTCCCCTGCATCGGCAGGGGGACACACAACCACTGTGCCACAAGGGAAGCCCTAAGTGGTGTTCTTTTGTTCACACAACCTCAGAAATCTTGTCATCACCAAGTGTCCAGTCTTATGTCTCATCTAGCTGTGGGTGTAAAGTTGGTCAATCTAGCTTGCATCACAGCCCCTGAACGTAATTTTTAAGACTTTCTCTCTGTTTTTGCATTTTGATTTTGAAATTTATTTTTATAAGTGTGTTTAACTGAACTTCAGTGCTGTGTTCATGCCGTTATACACACACATGATTCCATTATGGAGACATGAGAATACATATGTTTTAAAATACATAGAGTCAGACATTTTCCTCTGCAATGAATAGGGGGTGTTGAGTCCAGTTCATTGTGCCGGGAGTAGGTGTTGTCTATTATATACATGGTTTATATAACGGTATCTGTGCTAATTTAAAACTCTGGTTTTATGCATAGCCCCACCTCGGCTTTCCCATTAAGCAGGCAGAAGATGTTTCCTAAATGTGTGACTCTGTTGTGTTTGTCATTCAGTTCATGTGTAGTCATGTGTACACTCCCGCTATGAGTGATATCTTATGATAAGATTAGTTACTCTGTAATCTTTCCTAACTCAGTTCATGTGTAGCCATGTTTACAGGACCATCATAAGTGATATCTTATGATAAGTTTCTTTTTCTGTGTGACTTATTTCACTTAGAATCATCGTACCTGAATCCACTCATTTTGTTGCTACTGGTCTTATGACATAGATTTCATGGCTGAGGGATATTCCATCGTACGTAAGTACCACAATTTTTTGAACAATTTTTAACTTTCCTGGGATATTTAAGGTGTACCCAAGTTGAGGTTCTTGTAAGCAGTGCATCCCTAAATTTTGGGGTGGTTCTGTCTTATTGATTTTCAGTTTTCCCAAGGTATATTCCCTAGACTGGAAGTGCCCTTGGCTATGTAGCTCTGTTGTTTACATGTTTTAGGGAACACAATGCACTCCTACAGAGAGGCAGTTGCCAACTTACATCCCGCCCAACAGCATAACAAGCCTCCCTGTTCTCCAGGTCCTCTCTTGCCTTTCTGGTTTTTACACATTTTGCCGATGTCCCTTTTGACCGGTGGGAAGGGATATTTCCTTGTACTGCAGATTTGCCTTGCCCACTTGCTTGCTTGGCCAAAAAGGGCGTATGCATTTTCTCCTGAATATATTCAGGAGAAAACGAATACACCATTTTTGGACAAGTGCATCATTGTCGAAGTTGTGCCCCTCTTCCTGTGCTTTACAGGTGATTCCAACGTACCTCTTGAAATCTGTTTACTGCGATTCTGCCTCGCTTTCAAGTCCACCTCGTTGCCTTGCTTCAAACAATTTTTGGCCGATAGCTGTCCTTTATTACTCTGCCAGTTTGTGAACTGCTGTGCCCCTGAGCTCCATTTATCAAATCGTTTTTTGTGAGCTGACCGCAAGTCCAAAATTTCGGTTCAGGACCTATACTGGTTTCCGGCAGCGGGATGAGTCTGTGGTTAATTCTTCTTCCTGCCGGGCAATTAGAGTCACATGTGCCCGTCCAAATGCCTAACAGCTACTCTCTCATTGGTTCTCCCTGGTCCCTTTCATCCTCTGCCAAATTGGCAACCTGTGTTATCCAGGAGGTTAAAGGGGCTGTCTCTCCATGTTGGGAGATTGATAGTCAAGAAGTTGGAAAGTCAAATTGGAGCACCAGTAGAGCGACTATTTCTTGAGATTTAGAAACTTTTTGTATTCACATTGTGTCCATTCTCTAGGTTTCCCATACATGTTATAGCTGTAGTAATATTCCCTTCAACCTGGAGAGTTTGGAACCATGGAATCGAGGCCACGCATTATTGCTTTAAATGGTCTGTGTTTGCTCACGCAGTCTCACCAAGCCTCTCAGTCCCAAGTGTCCAGCCTTATGCCACATCAAGCTGTAGTTGCAGATATATTCATTCCAGGTATCATCAGAGACCCTGAAGGAATTGTAAAGAATTTCCCTGTTTTTTTTGTTTTTTGTTGAAATTCATTTTCATAGTGGGTTTGAGCTGATTCTCACTGCCATGTTTATGCCAGTCTAGACATACTTGATTCCCTTATGGAGACATATCAATACATAGGTTTTAAGATTCTTACTAGTCAGATATATTCCTCTGCGGAAAATATGGTGTTTTGAGTCCCTTTCCCCGAGGAAGTTGTAGGTTTTTTTATTCCTTAGTTGGTTTTTAGAACAGTACCTGTGCTTATATCAAACTCTGGTTTTATGCATCACCCACCTCTCCTTCCCCCTTAAGCAGGCATAAGAGTGTTTTCTAAATGTGAGACTCTGTTCTCTTTCCTAACTCAGTTCATGTGTAGCCATGTTTACAGGATCTTCATAAGTCATATCCTAAGATAAGCTTCTTTTTCTGTGTGACTTATTTCACGTAGAATCATCGTACCTGAACCCACTCATTTTGCTGCTACTGGTCTTATGACATTGATTTCATGGCTGAGGGATATTCCATCGTACGTAAGTACCACAATTTTTTGAACCATTTTTAACTTTCTTGTGATAATTAATATGTACCCAAGTTGAGGTTCTTGTAAGCAGTGCAGCCGTAAATTTTGGGGTGGCTCTGTCTTATTGATTTTCAGTTTTCCCATGGTATATTCCCTAGACTGGAAGTGCCCTTGGCTATGTAGCTCTGTTGTTTACTTCTTTTAGGTTACACAGTGCACTCCTCCAGAGAGGAAGTTTCCAACTTACATCCCGCCCATCAGCATAACAAGGCTCCCTGTTCTCCAGGTCCTCTCTTGCCTTTCTGGTTTTTACACATTTTGCCGATATCCCTTTTGACAGGTGGGAAGGGATAATTCTTTGTACTGCAGTTTTGCATATCCCGCTTCCTTGCTTGGCCAAAAATGGCGTATGTATTTTCTCCTGAATATATTCAGGAGAAAACGAATACACCATTTTTGGCCAAGTGCATCATTGTCGAAGTTGTGCCCCTCTTCCTGTGCTTTACAGGTGATTCCAACGTACCTCTTGAAATCTGTTTCCTGCTATTCTGCCTCGCTTTCAAGTACGCCTCGTTGCCTTCCTTCAAAATATTTTTGGACGATAGTTGTCCTTTATTACTCTGCCATTTTGTGAATTGCTGTGCCCCTCAGCTCCATTTATCAAATCGTTTTTTGTGAGCTGACCGCAAGTCCAAAATTTCGGTTCAGGACCTATACTGGTTCCCGGCAGGGGGATGAGTCTTTGGTTAATTCTTCTTCCTGCCGGGCAGTTAGAGTCACATATGCCCGTCCAAATGCCTAACAGCTACTCTCTCATTTGTTCTCCCTGTTCCCTTTCATCCTCTGCCAAATTGGCAACCTCTGTTATCCAGGAGGTTAAAGGTGCTGTCTCTCCAAGTTGGGAGATTGATAGTAAAGCAGTTGGAAAGTCAAACTGGAGCACCAGGAGAGGGACAATTAGTTGAATTTTAGAAACCTTTCGTATACACAGTGTGTCCATTCTCTAGGTTTCCCGTACATGTTATAGCTGTAGTAATATTCCTTTCAATCTTGAGAGTTTGGAACCATGGAATGGAGGCCACGCATTATTGCTTTAAAAGGTCTGTGTTTGCTCACCCAGTCTCACCAATCCTCCCATTCCCAAGTGTCCAGCCTTATACCACATCAAGCTGTAGTTGTAAATAGGTTCAATCCAGGTTTCATCAGAGACCCTGAAGGAATTGTAAAGAATTTCCCTGTTTTGTTGTTCTGTTTTTGAAATTCCTTTTTATAGTGGGTTTGAGCTGATTCTCACTGCCATGTTTATGCCAGTCTAGACACACTTGATTCTCTTACGGGGACATATCAATACATAGGTTTTAAGATTCTTACTAGTCAGATATATTCCTCTGTGGAAAATATGCGGTTTTGAGTCCCTTTCCCCGAGGAAGTTGTAGGTCTTGTCTATTCCATAGTTGGTTTTAGGAACGGTACGTGTGCTTATATCAAACTCTGGTTTTATGCATCACCCCACCTCTCCTACCCCCTTAAGCAGGCATAAGAGTGTTTTCTAAATGTGAGACTCTCTTCTCTTTCCTCACTCAGTTCATGTGTAGACATGTTTACAGGATCTTCATAAGTGATATCTCATGATAAGTTTCTTTTTCTGTGTGACTTATTTCACTTAGAATCATCGTACCTGAATCCACTCATTTTGCTGCTACTGGTCTTATGACATTGATTTCATGGCTGACGGATATTCCATCGTACGTAAGTACCACAATTTTTTGAACAATTTTTAACTTTCCTGGGATATTTAATGTGTACCCAAGTTGAGGTTCTTGTAAGCAGTGCAGCCCTAAATTTTGGGGTGGCTCTGTCTTATTGATTTTCAGTTTTCCCAAGGTATATTCCCTAGACTGGAAGTGCCCTTGGCTATGTAGCTCTGTTGTTTACTTGTTTTAGGGAACACAGTGCACTCCTCCAGAGAGGCAGTGGGCAACTTACATCCCGCCCATCAGCATAACAAGGCTCCCTGTTCTCCAGGTCCTCTCTTGCCTTTCTTGTTTTTACACATTTTGCCAATGTCCCTTTTGACCGGAGGGAAGGGATACTTCTTTGTACTGCTGATTTGCATTGCCCGCTAGCTGGCTTGGCCAAAAAGGGCATATGCGTTTTCTCCTGAATATATTCAGGAGAAAACGGATACACCATTTTTGGCCAAGTGCATCATTGTCGAAGTTGTGCCCCTCTTCCTGTGCTTTACAGGTGATTCCAACGTACCTCTTGAAATCTGTTTCCTGCTATTCTGCCTCGCTTTCAAGTCCGCCTCGCTGCCTTCCTACAAACTATTTTTGGATGATAGTTGTCATTTATTACTCTGGCCGTTTGTGAATTGCTGTGCCCTTGAGCTCCATTTATCAAATCGTTTTTTGTGAGCTGACCGCAAGTCCTAAATTTCGGTTCAGGACCTATACTGGTTTCCGGCAGTGGGATGAGTCTTTGGTTAATTCTTCTTCCTGCCGGGCAAGTAGAGTCACATGTGCCCGTCCAAATGCCTAACAGCTACTCTCTCATTGGTTCTCCCTGGTCCCTTTCATCCTCTGCCAAATTGGCAACCTGTGTTATCCAGGAGGTTAAAAGGGCTGTCTCTCCAATTTGGGAGACTGATAGTAAAGCAGTTGGAAAGTCAAATTGGAGCACCAGGAGAGGGACTATTCGTTGAGTTTTAGAAACTATTCGTATTCACAGTGTGTCCATTCTCTAGGTTTCCCGTACATGTTATAGCTGTAGTAATATTCCCTTTAACCTGGAGAGTTTGGAACCATGAAATGGAGGACACACATTATTGCTTTAAAAGTTCTGTGTTTGCTCACCCAGTCTCACCAATCCTATCAGCACCAAGTGTCCAGCCTTATGCCACATCCAGCTGTAGTTGTAGATAAGTTCATTCCAAGTTTCTTCAGAGACCGTGAAAGAATTGTAAAGAATTTACCTGTTTTTTTGTTTTGTTTTTGAAATTCCTTTTTATAGTGAGTTTGAGCTGATTCTCACTTCCATGTTTATGCCAGTCTAGACACACTTGATTCCCTTATGGAGACATATCAATACATAGGTTTGAAGATTCTTACTAGTCAGATATATTCCTCTGAGGGAAGTATGGTGTGTTGATTCCCTTTCAGTGAGGAAGGTGTAGATGTTTTCTATTCTGTATTTGGTTTCTGGAATGGTGCTTGTACTAATATCAAACTCTCGTTTTATGCAACACCCCAACTCTCCTTCCCCCTTAAGCAGGCATAAGAGTGTTTTCTAAATGTGAGACTCTATTCTCTTTCCTAACTCAGTTCATGTGTAGCCATGTTTACAAGACCTTCATAAGTGATATCTTATGATAAGTTTCTTTTGCTCTGTGACTAATTTAACTTAGAATCATCGTACATGAATCCACTCATTTTGCTGCTACTGGCCTGATGACATTGATTTCATGGCAGAGGGATATTCCATCGTATGGAATTACCACAATTTCTTGAACAATTTTTGTCTTTCCTGGGATATTTAAGGTGTAGCCTAGTTGAGGTTCTTGTAAGCAGTGAAGACCTATATTTTGGGGTGGCTCTGTCTTATTGATTTTCAATTTTCCCAATGTATATTCCCTAGAGTGGAAGTGCCCTTCGCTCTGTAGCTCTGTTGTTTACTAGCTTTAGGGAACAAAATGCACTCCTCCAGAGAGGCAGTGGGCAATTAATATCCCGCCCATCAGCATAACAGTGCTCCCTGTTCTCCAGGGCCTCTCTAGCCTTTCTGGTTTTTACCCATTTTGTGGATGTCCCTTTTGACCGGTGGGAAGTGATACTTCTTTGTAGTGAAGATTTGCATTGCCCGCTTGCTTGCTTGGCCAAAAAGGGCGTATGTGTTTTCTCCTGAATATATTCAGGAGAAATCACATACGCCCTTTTTGGCCAAGTGCATCATTGTCGATGTTGTGCCCCTATTCCTGTGCTTTAAAGGCCATTCCAATGTAACTCTTGAAATCTGTTTCCTGCTATTCTGCCTCGCTTTCAAGTTCGCCTGGTTGCCTTCCCTCAACAGATTTTTGGACGATAGTTGCCCTTTATTACTCTGCCAATTTGTGAATTGCTGTGCCTCTGAGCTCCATTTTTTAACTCGTTTTTTGTGAGCTGAATGCAAGTCCAATATTTTGGTTCAGAAACGATACTGGTTTTGGTAGGTGGCTGAGAGTTTGGTTAATTCTTCTTCCTCCCGGGAAATAAGAGTGACATGTGCCCGTCCAAATGCCTAACAGCTACTCTCTCATTGGTTCTCCCTCTTCCCTATCATCCTTTGCCAAATTGGCAAGCTGTGCGAACCAGGAGGTTAAAGGTGCTGTCTCTCCAAGTTGGGAGATTGATAGTAAAGGAGTTGGAAGGTCAAACTGGCGCACAAGGAGAGGGACTATTCGTTGAGTTTTAGAAACCTTTCGTATTCACAGTGTGTCCATTCTCTAGGTTTGCCATACATGTTATAACTCTAGTAATATTCCCTTCAACCTGGAGAGTTGGGACCCATGGAATGGGTGCCATACATTATTGCTTTAAACAGTCTTCATTTGCTCACCCAATCTCACCAGTCCTGTCAGTCCCATGTGTCCAGCCTTATGCCACATCCAGCTGTCGTTGTAGTTAGGGTCATTCCAGGTATCATCAGAGACCCTGAAGGATTTGTAAAGAATTTCCCTGTTTTTTTGTTTTGTTTTTGAAATTCCTTTTTATAGTGGGTTTGAGCTGATTCTCCCTGCCATGTTTATGCCAGTCTAGACTCACTTGATTCGCTTACAGAGACATATAAGTACATAAGTTTTAAGATTCTTATTAGTCACATATATTCCTCTGCGGGAAATATGGGGTTTTGAGTCCCTTTCACTGAGGAAGGTGTAGGACTTGTCTATTCCATAGTTGGTTTTTGGAACGGTACCTGTGCTTATATCAAACTCTGGTTTTATGCATCACCCCTCCTCTCCTTCCCCCTTAAGCAGGCATAAGAGTGTTTTCTAAATGTGAGACTCTGTTCTCTTTCCTAACTCAGTTCATGTGTAGCCATGTTTACAGGATCTTCATAAGTGATATCTTATGATAAGTTTCTTTTTCTGTGTGACTTATTTCACTTAGAATCATTGTACCTGAATCCACTCATTTTGCTGCTACTGGTCTCATGACATTGATTTCATGGCTGAGGGATATTCCATCGTACGTAAGTACCACAATTTTTGAACAATTTTTAACTTTCCTGGGATATTTAAGGTTTACCCAAGTTGAGGTTCTTGTAAGCAGTGCAGCCCTAAATTTTGGGGAGGCTCTGTCTTATTGATTTTCAGTTTTCCCATGGTATATTCCCTAGACTGGAAGTGCCCTTGGCTATGTAGCTCTGTTGTTTACTTCTTTTAGGTTACACAGTGCACTCCTCCAGAGAGGAAGTTTCCAACTTACATCCCGCCCATCAGCATAACAAGGCTCCCTGTTCTCCAGGTCCTCTCTTGCCTTTCTGGTTTTTACACATTTTGCCGATATCCCTTTTGACCGGTGGGAAGGGATAATTCTTTGTACTGCAGTTTTGCATATCCCGCTTCCTTGCTTGGCCAAAAATGGCATATGTATTTTCTCCTGAATATATTCAGGAGAAAACGAATACACCATTTTTGGCCAAGTGCATCATTGTCGAAGTTGTGCCCCTCTTCCTGTGCTTTACAGGTGATTCCAACGTACCTCTTGAAATCTGTTTCCTGCTATTCTGCCTCGCTTTCAAGTACGCCTCGTTGCCTTCCTTCAAAATATTTTTGGACGATAGTTGTCCTTTATTACTCTGCCATTTTGTGAATTGCTGTGCCCCTCAGCTCCATTTATCAAATCGTTTTTTGTGAGCTGACCGCAAGTCCAAAATTTCGGTTCAGGACCTATACTGGTTCCCGGCAGGGGGATGAGTCTTTGGTTAATTCTTCTTCCTGCCGGGCAGTTAGAGTCACATATGCCCGTCCAAATGCCTAACAGCTACTCTCTCATTTGTTCTCCCTGTTCCCTTTCATCCTCTGCCAAATTGGCAACCTCTGTTATCCAGGAGGTTAAAGGTGCTGTCTCTCCAAGTTGGGAGATTGATAGTAAAGCAGTTGGAAAGTCAAACTGGAGCACCAGGAGAGGGACAATTAGTTGAATTTTAGAAACCTTTCGTATACACAGTGTGTCCATTCTCTAGGTTTCCCGTACATGTTATAGCTGTAGTAATATTCCTTTCAATCTTGAGAGTTTGGAACCATGGAATGGAGGCCACGCATTATTGCTTTAAAAGGTCTGTGTTTGCTCACCCAGTCTCACCAATCCTCCCATTCCCAAGTGTCCAGCCTTATACCACATCAAGCTGTAGTTGTAAATAGGTTCAATCCAGGTTTCATCAGAGACCCTGAAGGAATTGTAAAGAATTTCCCTGTTTTGTTGTTCTGTTTTTGAAATTCCTTTTTATAGTGGGTTTGAGCTGATTCTCACTGCCATGTTTATGCCAGTCTAGACACACTTGATTCTCTTACGGGGACATATCAATACATAGGTTTTAAGATTCTTACTAGTCAGATATATTCCTCTGTGGAAAATATGCGGTTTTGAGTCCCTTTCCCCGAGGAAGTTGTAGGTCTTGTCTATTCCATAGTTGGTTTTAGGAACGGTACGTGTGCTTATATCAAACTCTGGTTTTATGCATCACCCCA
Source organism: Mesoplodon mirus (assembly GCF_964341445.2). Taxonomy (NCBI): domain Eukaryota; kingdom Metazoa; phylum Chordata; class Mammalia; order Artiodactyla; family Ziphiidae; genus Mesoplodon; species Mesoplodon mirus. Next base: position 3,455,234 of record NW_028295819.1, on the reverse strand, counting down.
CCTCTCCTACCCCCTTAAGCAGGCATAAGAGTGTTTTCTAAATGTGAGACTCTCTTCTCTTTCCTCACTCAGTTCATGTGTAGACATGTTTACAGGATCTTCATAAGTGATATCTCATGATAAGTTTCTTTTTCTGTGTGACTTATTTCACTTAGAATCATCGTACCTGAATCCACTCATTTTGCTGCTACTGGTCTTATGACATTGATTTCATGGCTGACGGATATTCCATCGTACGTAAGTACCACAATTTTTTGAACAATTTTTAACTTTCCTGGGATATTTAATGTGTACCCAAGTTGAGGTTCTTGTAAGCAGTGCAGCCCTAAATTTTGGGGTGGCTCTGTCTTATTGATTTTCAGTTTTCCCAAGGTATATTCCCTAGACTGGAAGTGCCCTTGGCTATGTAGCTCTGTTGTTTACTTGTTTTAGGGAACACAGTGCACTCCTCCAGAGAGGCAGTGGGCAACTTACATCCAGCCCATCAGCATAACAAGGCTCCCTGTTCTCCAGGTCCTCTCTTGCCTTTCTTGTTTTTACACATTTTGCCAATGTCCCTTTTGACCAGAGGGAAGGGATACTTCTTTGTACTGCTGATTTGCATTGCCCGCTAGCTGGCTTGGCCAAAAAGGGCATATGCGTTTTCTCCTGAATATATTCAGGAGAAAACGGATACACCATTTTTGGCCAAGTGCATCATTGTCGAAGTTGTGCCCCTCTTCCTGTGCTTTACAGGTGATTCCAACGTACCTCTTGAAATCTGTTTCCTGCTATTCTGCCTCGCTTTCAAGTCCGCCTCGCTGCCTTCCTACAAACTATTTTTGGATGATAGTTGTCGTTTATTACTCTGGCCGTTTGTGAATTGCTGTGCCCTTGAGCTCCATTTATCAAATCGTTTTTTGTGAGCTGACCGCAAGTCCTAAATTTCGGTTCAGGACCTATACTGGTTTCCGGCAGTGGGATGAGTCTTTGGTTAATTCTTCTTCCTGCCGGGCAAGTAGAGTCACATGTGCCCGTCCAAATGCCTAACAGCTACTCTCTCATTGGTTCTCCCTGGTCCCTTTCATCCTCTGCCAAATTGGCAACCTGTGTTATCCAGGAGGTTAAAAGGGCTGTCTCTCCAATTTGGGAGACTGATAGTAAAGCAGTTGGAAAGTCAAATTGGAGCACCAGGAGAGGGACTATTCGTTGAGTTTTAGAAACTATTCGTATTCACAGTGTGTCCATTCTCTAGGTTTCCCGTACATGTTATAGCTGTAGTAATATTCCCTTTAACCTGGAGAGTTTGGAACCATGAAATGGAGGACACACATTATTGCTTTAAAAGTTCTGTGTTTGCTCACCCAGTCTCACCAATCCTATCAGCACCAAGTGTCCAGCCTTATGCCACATCCAGCTGTAGTTGTAGATAAGTTCATTCCAAGTTTCTTCAGAGACCGTGAAAGAATTGTAAAGAATTTACCTGTTTTTTTGTTTTGTTTTTGAAATTCCTTTTTATAGTGAGTTTGAGCTGATTCTCACTTCCATGTTTATGCCAGTCTAGACACACTTGATTCCCTTATGGAGACATATCAATACATAGGTTTGAAGATTCTTACTAGTCAGATATATTCCTCTGAGGGAAGTATGGTGTGTTGATTCCCTTTCAGTGAGGAAGGTGTAGATGTTTTCTATTCTGTATTTGGTTTCTGGAATGGTGCTTGTACTAATATCAAACTCTCGTTTTATGCAACACCCCAACTCTCCTTCCCCCTTAAGCAGGCATAAGAGTGTTTTCTAAATGTGAGACTCTATTCTCTTTCCTAACTCAGTTCATGTGTAGCCATGTTTACAAGACCTTCATAAGTGATATCTTATGATAAGTTTCTTTTGCTCTGTGACTAATTTAACTTAGAATCATCGTACATGAATCCACTCATTTTGCTGCTACTGGCCTGATGACATTGATTTCATGGCAGAGGGATATTCCATCGTATGGAATTACCACAATTTCTTGAACAATTTTTGTCTTTCCTGGGATATTTAAGGTGTAGCCTAGTTGAGGTTCTTGTAAGCAGTGAAGACCTATATTTTTGGGTGGCTCTGTCTTATTGATTTTCAATTTTCCCAATGTATATTCCCTAGAGTGGAAGTGCCCTTCGCTCTGTAGCTCTGTTGTTTACTAGCTTTAGGGAACAAAATGCACTCCTCCAGAGAGGCAGTGGGCAATTAATATCCCGCCCATCAGCATAACAGTGCTCCCTGTTCTCCAGGGCCTCTCTAGCCTTTCTGGTTTTTACCCATTTTGTGGATGTCCCTTTTGACCGGTGGGAAGTGATACTTCTTTGTAGTGAAGATTTGCATTGCCCGCTTGCTTGCTTGGCCAAAAAGGGCGTATGTGTTTTCTCCTGAATATATTCAGGAGAAATCACATACGCCCTTTTTGGCCAAGTGCATCATTGTCGATGTTGTGCCCCTATTCCTGTGCTTTAAAGGCCATTCCAATGTAACTCTTGAAATCTGTTTCCTGCTATTCTGCCTCGCTTTCAAGTTCGCCTGGTTGCCTTCCCTCAACAGATTTTTGGACGATAGTTGCCCTTTATTACTCTGCCAATTTGTGAATTGCTGTGCCTCTGAGCTCCATTTTTTAACTCGTTTTTTGTGAGCTGAATGCAAGTCCAATATTTTGGTTCAGAAACGATACTGGTTTTGGTAGGTGGCTGAGAGTTTGGTTAATTCTTCTTCCTCCCGGGAAATAAGAGTGACATGTGCCCGTCCAAATGCCTAACAGCTACTCTCTCATTGGTTCTCCCTCTTCCCTATCATCCTTTGCCAAATTGGCAAGCTGTGCGAACCAGGAGGTTAAAGGTGCTGTCTCTCCAAGTTGGGAGATTGATAGTAAAGGAGTTGGAAGGTCAAACTGGCGCACAAGGAGAGGGACTATTCGTTGAGTTTTAGAAACCTTTCGTATTCACAGTGTGTCCATTCTCTAGGTTTGCCATACATGTTATAACTCTAGTAATATTCCCTTCAACCTGGAGAGTTGGGACCCATGGAATGGGTGCCATACATTATTGCTTTAAACAGTCTTCATTTGCTCACCCAATCTCACCAGTCCTGTCAGTCCCATGTGTCCAGCCTTATGCCACATCCAGCTGTCGTTGTAGTTAGGGTCATTCCAGGTATCATCAGAGACCCTGAAGGATTTGTAAAGAATTTCCCTGTTTTTTTGTTTTGTTTTTGAAATTCCTTTTTATAGTGGGTTTGAGCTGATTCTCCCTGCCATGTTTATGCCAGTCTAGACTCACTTGATTCGCTTACAGAGACATATAAGTACATAAGTTTTAAGATTCTTATTAGTCACATATATTCCTCTGCGGGAAATATGGGGTTTTGAGTCCCTTTCACTGAGGAAGGTGTAGGACTTGTCTATTCCATAGTTGGTTTTTGGAACGGTACCTGTGCTTATATCAAACTCTGGTTTTATGCATCACCCCTCCTCTCCTTCCCCCTTAAGCAGGCATAAGAGTGTTTTCTAAATGTGAGACTCTGTTCTCTTTCCTAACTCAGTTCATGTGTAGCCATGTTTACAGGATCTTCATAAGTGATATCTTATGATAAGTTTCTTTTTCTGTGTGACTTATTTCACTTAGAATCATTGTACCTGAATCCACTCATTTTGCTGCTACTGGTCTCATGACATTGATTTCATGGCTGAGGGATATTCCATCGTACGTAAGTACCACAATTTTTGAACAATTTTTAACTTTCCTGGGATATTTAAGGTTTACCCAAGTTGAGGTTCTTGTAAGCAGTGCAGCCCTAAATTTTGGGGAGGCTCTGTCTTATTGATTTTCAGTTTTCCCATGGTATATTCCCTAGACTGGAAGTGCCCTTGGCTATGTAGCTCTGTTGTTTACTTCTTTTAGGTTACACAGTGCACTCCTCCAGAGAGGAAGTTTCCAACTTACATCCCGCCCATCAGCATAACAAGGCTCCCTGTTCTCCAGGTCCTCTCTTGCCTTTCTGGTTTTTACACATTTTGCCGATATCCCTTTTGACCGGTGGGAAGGGATAATTCTTTGTACTGCAGTTTTGCATATCCCGCTTCCTTGCTTGGCCAAAAATGGCGTATGTATTTTCTCCTGAATATATTCAGGAGAAAACGAATACACCATTTTTGGCCAAGTGCATCATTGTCGAAGTTGTGCCCCTCTTCCTGTGCTTTACAGGTGATTCCAACGTACCTCTTGAAATCTGTTTCCTGCTATTCTGCCTCGCTTTCAAGTACGCCTCGTTGCCTTCCTTCAAAATATTTTTGGACGATAGTTGTCCTTTATTACTCTGCCATTTTGTGAATTGCTGTGCCCCTCAGCTCCATTTATCAAATCGTTTTTTGTGAGCTGACCGCAAGTCCAAAATTTCGGTTCAGGACCTATACTGGTTCCCGGCAGGGGGATGAGTCTTTGGTTAATTCTTCTTCCTGCCGGGCAGTTAGAGTCACATATGCCCGTCCAAATGCCTAACAGCTACTCTCTCATTTGTTCTCCCTGTTCCCTTTCATCCTCTGCCAAATTGGCAACCTCTGTTATCCAGGAGGTTAAAGGTGCTGTCTCTCCAAGTTGGGAGATTGATAGTAAAGCAGTTGGAAAGTCAAACTGGAGCACCAGGAGAGGGACAATTAGTTGAATTTTAGAAACCTTTCGTATACACAGTGTGTCCATTCTCTAGGTTTCCCGTACATGTTATAGCTGTAGTAATATTCCTTTCAATCTTGAGAGTTTGGAACCATGGAATGGAGGCCACGCATTATTGCTTTAAAAGGTCTGTGTTTGCTCACCCAGTCTCACCAATCCTCCCATTCCCAAGTGTCCAGCCTTATACCACATCAAGCTGTAGTTGTAAATAGGTTCAATCCAGGTTTCATCAGAGACCCTGAAGGAATTGTAAAGAATTTCCCTGTTTTGTTGTTCTGTTTTTGAAATTCCTTTTTATAGTGGGTTTGAGCTGATTCTCACTGCCATGTTTATGCCAGTCTAGACACACTTGATTCTCTTATGGGGACATATCAATACATAGGTTTTAAGATTTTTACTAGTCAGATATATTCCTCTGTGGAAAATATGCGGTTTTGAGTCCCTTTCCCCGAGGAAGTTGTAGGTCTTGTCTATTCCATAGTTGGTTTTAGGAACGGTACGTGTGCTTGTATCAAACTCTGGTTTTATGCATCACCCCACCTCTCCTACCCCCTTAAGCAGGCATAAGAGTGTTTTCTAAATGTGAGACTCTCTTCTCTTTCCTCACTCAGTTCATGTGTAGACATATTTACAGGATCTTCATAAGTGATATCTCATGATAAGTTTCTTTTTCTGTGTGACTTATTTCACTTAGAATCATCGTACCTGAATCCACTCATTTTGCTGCTACTGGTCTTATGACATTGATTTCATGGCTGACGGATATTCCATCGTACGTAAGTACCACAATTTTTTGAACAATTTTTAACTTTCCTGGGATATTTAATGTGTACCCAAGTTGAGGTTCTTGTAAGCAGTGCAGCCCTAAATTTTGGGGTGGCTCTGTCTTATTGATTTTCAGTTTTCCCAAGGTATATTCCCTAGACTGGAAGTGCCCTTGGCTATGTAGCTCTGTTGTTTACTTGTTTTAGGGAACACAGTGCACTCCTCCAGAGAGGCAGTGGGCAACTTACATCCAGCCCATCAGCATAACAAGGCTCCCTGTTCTCCAGGTCCTCTCTTGCCTTTCTTGTTTTTACACATTTTGCCAATGTCCCTTTTGACCGGAGGGAAGGGATACTTCTTTGTACTGCTGATTTGCATTGCCCGCTAGCTGGCTTGGCCAAAAAGGGCATATGCGTTTTCTCCTGAATATATTCAGGAGAAAACGGATACACCATTTTTGGCCAAGTGCATCATTGTCGAAGTTGTGCCCCTCTTCCTGTGCTTTACAGGTGATTCCAACGTACCTCTTGAAATCTGTTTCCTGCTATTCTGCCTCGCTTTCAAGTCCGCCTCGCTGCCTTCCTACAAACTATTTTTGGATGATAGTTGTCGTTTATTACTCTGGCCGTTTGTGAATTGCTGTGCCCTTGAGCTCCATTTATCAAATCGTTTTTTGTGAGCTGACCGCAAGTCCTAAATTTCGGTTCAGGACCTATACTGGTTTCCGGCAGTGGGATGAGTCTTTGGTTAATTCTTCTTCCTGCCGGGCAAGTAGAGTCACATGTGCCCGTCCAAATGCCTAACAGCTACTCTCTCATTGGTTCTCCCTGGTCCCTTTCATCCTCTGCCAAATTGGCAACCTGTGTTATCCAGGAGGTTAAAAGGGCTGTCTCTCCAATTTGGGAGACTGATAGTAAAGCAGTTGGAAAGTCAAATTGGAGCACCAGGAGAGGGACTATTCGTTGAGTTTTAGAAACTATTCGTATTCACAGTGTGTCCATTCTCTAGGTTTCCCGTACATGTTATAGCTGTAGTAATATTCCCTTTAACCTGGAGAGTTTGGAACCATGAAATGGAGGACACACATTATTGCTTTAAAAGTTCTGTGTTTGCTCACCCAGTCTCACCAATCCTATCAGCACCAAGTGTCCAGCCTTATGCCACATCCAGCTGTAGTTGTAGATAAGTTCATTCCAAGTTTCTTCAGAGACCGTGAAAGAATTGTAAAGAATTTACCTGTTTTTTTGTTTTGTTTTTGAAATTCCTTTTTATAGTGAGTTTGAGCTGATTCTCACTTCCATGTTTATGCCAGTCTAGACACACTTGATTCCCTTATGGAGACATATCAATACATAGGTTTGAAGATTCTTACTAGTCAGATATATTCCTCTGAGGGAAGTATGGTGTGTTGATTCCCTTTCAGTGAGGAAGGTGTAGATGTTTTCTATTCTGTATTTGGTTTCTGGAATGGTGCTTGTACTAATATCAAACTCTCGTTTTATGCAACACCCCAACTCTCCTTCCCCCTTAAGCAGGCATAAGAGTGTTTTCTAAATGTGAGACTCTATTCTCTTTCCTAACTCAGTTCATGTGTAGCCATGTTTACAAGACCTTCATAAGTGATATCTTATGATAAGTTTCTTTTGCTCTGTGACTAATTTAACTTAGAATCATCGTACATGAATCCACTCATTTTGCTGCTACTGGCCTGATGACATTGATTTCATGGCAGAGGGATATTCCATCGTATGGAATTACCACAAATTCTTGAACAATTTTTGTCTTTCCTGGGATATTTAAGGTGTAGCCTAGTTGAGGTTCTTGTAAGCAGTGAAGACCTATATTTTTGGGTGGCTCTGTCTTATTGATTTTCAATTTTCCCAATGTATATTCCCTAGAGTGGAAGTGCCCTTCGCTCTGTAGCTCTGTTGTTTACTAGCTTTAGGGAACAAAATGCACTCCTCCAGAGAGGCAGTGGGCAATTAATATCCCGCCCATCAGCATAACAGTGCTCCCTGTTCTCCAGGGCCTCTCTAGCCTTTCTGGTTTTTACCCATTTGGTGGATGTCCCTTTTGACCGGTGGGAAGTGATACTTCTTTGTAGTGAAGATTTGCATTGCCCGCTTGCTTGCTTGGCCAAAAAGGGCGTATGTGTTTTCTCCTGAATATATTCAGGAGAAATCACATACGCCCTTTTTGGCCAAGTGCATCATTGTCGATGTTGTGCCCCTATTCCTGTGCTTTAAAGGCCATTCCAATGTAACTCTTGAAATCTGTTTCCTGCTATTCTGCCTCGCTTTCAAGTTCGCCTGGTTGCCTTCCCTCAACAGATTTTTGGACGATAGTTGCCCTTTATTACTCTGCCAATTTGTGAATTGCTGTGCCTCTGAGCTCCATTTTTTAACTCGTTTTTTGTGAGCTGAATGCAAGTCCAATATTTTGGTTCAGAAACGATACTGGTTTTGGTAGGTGGCTGAGAGTTTGGTTAATTCTTCTTCCTCCCGGGAAATAAGAGTGACATGTGCCCGTCCAAATGCCTAACAGCTACTCTCTCATTGGTTCTCCCTCTTCCCTATCATCCTTTGCCAAATTGGCAAGCTGTGCGAACCAGGAGGTTAAAGGTGCTGTCTCTCCAAGTTGGGAGATTGATAGTAAAGGAGTTGGAAGGTCAAACTGGCGCACAAGGAGAGGGACTATTCGTTGAGTTTTAGAAACCTTTCGTATTCACAGTGTGTCCATTCTCTAGGTTTGCCATACATGTTATAACTCTAGTAATATTCCCTTCAACCTGGAGAGTTGGGACCCATGGAATGGGTGCCATACATTATTGCTTTAAACAGTCTTCATTTGCTCACCCAATCTCACCAGTCCTGTCAGTCCCATGTGTCCAGCCTTATGCCACATCCAGCTGTCATTGTAGTTAGGGTCATTCCAGGTATCATCAGAGACCCTGAAGGATTTGTAAAGAATTTCCCTGTTTTTTTGTTTTGTTTTTGAAATTCCTTTTTATAGTGGGTTTGAGCTGATTCTCCCTGCCATGTTTATGCCAGTCTAGACTCACTTGATTCGCTTACAGAGACATATAAGTACATAAGTTTTAAGATTCTTATTAGTCACATATATTCCTCTGCGGGAAATATGGGGTTTTGAGTCCCTTTCACTGAGGAAGGTGTAGGACTTGTCTATTCCATAGTTGGTTTTTGGAACGGTACCTGTGCTTATATCAAACTCTGGTTTTATGCATCACCCCTCCTCTCCTTCCCCCTTAAGCAGGCATAAGAGTGTTTTCTAAATGTGAGACTCTGTTCTCTTTCCTAACTCAGTTCATGTGTAGCCATGTTTACAGGATCTTCATAAGTGATATCTTATGATAAGTTTCTTTTTCTGTGTGACTTATTTCACTTAGAATCATTGTACCTGAATCCACTCATTTTGCTGCTACTGGTCTCATGACATTGATTTCATGGCTGAGGGATATTCCATCGTACGTAAGTACCACAATTTTTGAACAATTTTTAACTTTCCTGGGATATTTAAGGTTTACCCAAGTTGAGGTTCTTGTAAGCAGTGCAGCCCTAAATTTTGGGGAGGCTCTGTCTTATTGATTTTCAGTTTTCCCATGGTATATTCCCTAGACTGGAAGTGCCCTTGGCTATGTAGCTCTGTTGTTTACTTCTTTTAGGTTACACAGTGCACTCCTCCAGAGAGGAAGTTTCCAACTTACATCCCGCCCATCAGCATAACAAGGCTCCCTGTTCTCCAGGTCCTCTCTTGCCTTTCTGGTTTTTACACATTTTGCCGATATCCCTTTTGACCGGTGGGAAGGGATAATTCTTTGTACTGCAGTTTTGCATATCCCGCTTCCTTGCTTGGCCAAAAATGGCGTATGTATTTTCTCCTGAATATATTCAGGAGAAAACGAATACACCATTTTTGGCCAAGTGCATCATTGTCGAAGTTGTGCCCCTCTTCCTGTGCTTTACAGGTGATTCCAACGTACCTCTTGAAATCTGTTTCCTGCTATTCTGCCTCGCTTTCAAGTACGCCTCGTTGCCTTCCTTCAAAATATTTTTGGACGATAGTTGTCCTTTATTACTCTGCCATTTTGTGAATTGCTGTGCCCCTCAGCTCCATTTATCAAATCGTTTTTTGTGAGCTGACCGCAAGTCCAAAATTTCGGTTCAGGACCTATACTGGTTCCCGGCAGGGGGATGAGTCTTTGGTTAATTCTTCTTCCTGCCGGGCAGTTAGAGTCACATATGCCCGTCCAAATGCCTAACAGCTACTCTCTCATTTGTTCTCCCTGTTCCCTTTCATCCTCTGCCAAATTGGCAACCTCTGTTATCCAGGAGGTTAAAGGTGCTGTCTCTCCAAGTTGGGAGATTGATAGTAAAGCAGTTGGAAAGTCAAACTGGAGCACCAGGAGAGGGACAATTAGTTGAATTTTAGAAACCTTTCGTATACACAGTGTGTCCATTCTCTAGGTTTCCCGTACATGTTATAGCTGTAGTAATATTCCTTTCAATCTTGAGAGTTTGGAACCATGGAATGGAGGCCACGCATTATTGCTTTAAAAGGTCTGTGTTTGCTCACCCAGTCTCACCAATCCTCCCATTCCCAAGTGTCCAGCCTTATACCACATCAAGCTGTAGTTGTAAATAGGTTCAATCCAGGTTTCATCAGAGACCCTGAAGGAATTGTAAAGAATTTCCCTGTTTTGTTGTTCTGTTTTTGAAATTCCTTTTTATAGTGGGTTTGAGCTGATTCTCACTGCCATGTTTATGCCAGTCTAGACACACTTGATTCTCTTATGGGGACATATCAATACATAGGTTTTAAGATTTTTACTAGTCAGATATATTCCTCTGTGGAAAATATGCGGTTTTGAGTCCCTTTCCCCGAGGAAGTTGTAGGTCTTGTCTATTCCATAGTTGGTTTTAGGAACGGTACGTGTGCTTGTATCAAACTCTGGTTTTATGCATCACCCCACCTCTCCTACCCCCTTAAGCAGGCATAAGAGTGTTTTCTAAATGTGAGACTCTCTTCTCTTTCCTCACTCAGTTCATGTGTAGACATATTTACAGGATCTTCATAAGTGATATCTCATGATAAGTTTCTTTTTCTGTGTGACTTATTTCACTTAGAATCATCGTACCTGAATCCACTCATTTTGCTGCTACTGGTCTTATGACATTGATTTCATGGCTGACGGATATTCCATCGTACGTAAGTACCACAATTTTTTGAACAATTTTTAACTTTCCTGGGATATTTAATGTGTACCCAAGTTGAGGTTCTTGTAAGCAGTGCAGCCCTAAATTTTGGGGTGGCTCTGTCTTATTGATTTTCAGTTTTCCCAAGGTATATTCCCTAGACTGGAAGTGCCCTTGGCTATGTAGCTCTGTTGTTTACTTGTTTTAGGGAACACAGTGCACTCCTCCAGAGAGGCAGTGGGCAACTTACATCCCGCCCATCAGCATAACAAGGCTCCCTGTTCTCCAGGTCCTCTCTTGCCTTTCTTGTTTTTACACATTTTGCCAATGTCCCTTTTGACCGGAGGGAAGGGATACTTCTTTGTACTGCTGATTTGCATTGCCCGCTAGCTGGCTTGGCCAAAAAGGGCATATGCGTTTTCTCCTGAATATATTCAGGAGAAAACGGATACACCATTTTTGGCCAAGTGCATCATTGTCGAAGTTGTGCCCCTCTTCCTGTGCTTTACAGGTGATTCCAACGTACCTCTTGAAATCTGTTTCCTGCTATTCTGCCTCGCTTTCAAGTCCGCCTCGCTGCCTTCCTACAAACTATTTTTGGATGATAGTTGTCGTTTATTACTCTGGCCGTTTGTGAATTGCTGTGCCCTTGAGCTCCATTTATCAAATCGTTTTTTGTGAGCTGACCGCAAGTCCTAAATTTCGGTTCAGGACCTATACTGGTTTCCGGCAGTGGGATGAGTCTTTGGTTAATTCTTCTTCCTGCCGGGCAAGTAGAGTCACATGTGCCCGTCCAAATGCCTAACAGCTACTCTCTCATTGGTTCTCCCTGGTCCCTTTCATCCTCTGCCAAATTGGCAACCTGTGTTATCCAGGAGGTTAAAAGGGCTGTCTCTCCAATTTGGGAGACTGATAGTAAAGCAGTTGGAAAGTCAAATTGGAGCACCAGGAGAGGGACTATTCGTTGAGTTTTAGAAACTATTCGTATTCACAGTGTGTCCATTCTCTAGGTTTCCCGTACATGTTATAGCTGTAGTAATATTCCCTTTAACCTGGAGAGTTTGGAACCATGAAATGGAGGACACACATTATTGCTTTAAAAGTTCTGTGTTTGCTCACCCAGTCTCACCAATCCTATCAGCACCAAGTGTCCAGCCTTATGCCACATCCAGCTGTAGTTGTAGATAAGTTCATTCCAAGTTTCTTCAGAGACCGTGAAAGAATTGTAAAGAATTTACCTGTTTTTTTGTTTTGTTTTTGAAATTCCTTTTTATAGTGAGTTTGAGCTGATTCTCACTTCCATGTTTATGCCAGTCTAGACACACTTGATTCCCTTATGGAGACATATCAATACATAGGTTTGAAGATTCTTACTAGTCAGATATATTCCTCTGAGGGAAGTATGGTGTGTTGATTCCCTTTCAGTGAGGAAGGTGTAGATGTTTTCTATTCTGTATTTGGTTTCTGGAATGGTGCTTGTACTAATATCAAACTCTCGTTTTATGCAACACCCCAACTCTCCTTCCCCCTTAAGCAGGCATAAGAGTGTTTTCTAAATGTGAGACTCTATTCTCTTTCCTAACTCAGTTCATGTGTAGCCATGTTTACAAGACCTTCATAAGTGATATCTTATGATAAGTTTCTTTTGCTCTGTGACTAATTTAACTTAGAATCATCGTACATGAATCCACTCATTTTGCTGCTACTGGCCTGATGACATTGATTTCATGGCAGAGGGATATTCCATCGTATGGAATTACCACAAATTCTTGAACAATTTTTGTCTTTCCTGGGATATTTAAGGTGTAGCCTAGTTGAGGTTCTTGTAAGCAGTGAAGACCTATATTTTTGGGTGGCTCTGTCTTATTGATTTTCAATTTTCCCAATGTATATTCCCTAGAGTGGAAGTGCCCTTCGCTCTGTAGCTCTGTTGTTTACTAGCTTTAGGGAACAAAATGCACTCCTCCAGAGAGGCAGTGGGCAATTAATATCCCGCCCATCAGCATAACAGTGCTCCCTGTTCTCCAGGGCCTCTCTAGCCTTTCTGGTTTTTACCCATTTTGTGGATGTCCCTTTTGACCGGTGGGAAGTGATACTTCTTTGTAGTGAAGATTTGCATTGCCCGCTTGCTTGCTTGGCCAAAAAGGGCGTATGTGTTTTCTCCTGAATATATTCAGGAGAAATCACATACGCCCTTTTTGGCCAAGTGCATCATTGTCGATGTTGTGCCCCTATTCCTGTGCTTTAAAGGCCATTCCAATGTAACTCTTGAAATCTGTTTCCTGCTATTCTGCCTCGCTTTCAAGTTCGCCTGGTTGCCTTCCCTCAACAGATTTTTGGACGATAGTTGCCCTTTATTACTCTGCCAATTTGTGAATTGCTGTGCCTCTGAGCTCCATTTTTTAACTCGTTTTTTGTGAGCTGAATGCAAGTCCAATATTTTGGTTCAGAAACGATACTGGTTTTGGTAGGTGGCTGAGAGTTTGGTTAATTCTTCTTCCTCCTGGGAAATAAGAGTGACATGTGCCCGTCCAAATGCCTAACAGCTACTCTCTCATTGGTTCTCCCTCTTCCCTATCATCCTTTGCCAAATTGGCAAGCTGTGCGAACCAGGAGGTTAAAGGTGCTGTCTCTCCAAGTCGGGAGATTGATAGTAAAGGAGTTGGAAGGTCAAACTGGCGCACAAGGAGAGGGACTATTCGTTGAGTTTTAGAAACCTTTCGTATTCACAGTGTGTCCATTCTCTAGGTTTGCCATACATGTTATAACTCTAGTAATATTCCCTTCAACCTGGAGAGTTGGGACCCATGGAATGGGTGCCATACATTATTGCTTTAAACAGTCTTCATTTGCTCACCCAATCTCACCAGTCCTGTCAGTCCCATGTGTCCAGCCTTATGCCACATCCAGCTGTCGTTGTAGTTAGGGTCATTCCAGGTATCATCAGAGACCCTGAAGGATTTGTAAAGAATTTCCCTGTTTTTTTGTTTTGTTTTTGAAATTCCTTTTTATAGTGGGTTTGAGCTGATTCTCCCTGCCATGTTTATGCCAGTCTAGACTCACTTGATTCACTTACAGAGACATATCAGTACATAAGTTTTAAGATTCTTATTAGTCACATATATTCCTCTGCGGGAAATATGGGGTTTTGAGTCCCTTTCACTGAGGAAGGTGTAGGACTTGTCTATTCCATAGTTGGTTTTTGGAACGGTACCTGTGCTTATATCAAACTCTGGTTTAACGCATCACCCCACCTCTCCTTCCCCCTTAAGCAGGCATAAGAGTGTTTTCTAAATGTGAGACTCTGTTCTCTTTCCTAACTCAGTTCATGTGTAGCCATGTTTACAGGATCTTCATAAGTGATATCTTATGATAAGTTTCTTTTTCTGTGTGACTTATTTCACTTAGAATCATTGTACCTGAATCCACTCATTTTTCTGCTACTGGTCTTATGACATTGATTTCATGGCTGAGGGATATTCCATCGTACGTAAGTACCACAATTTTTTGAACCATTTTTAACTTTCTTGTGATAATTAATATGTACCCAAGTTGAGGTTCTTGTAAGCAGTGCAGCCTTAAATATTGGGGTGGCTGTGTCTTATTGATTTTCAGTTTTCCCATGGTATATTCCCTAGACTGGAAGTGCCCTTGGCTATGTAGCTCTGTTGTTTACTTCTTTTAGGTTACACAGTGCACTCCTCCAGAGAGGAAGTTTCCAACTTACATCCCGCCCATCAGCATAACAAGGCTCCCTGTTCTCCAGGTCCTCTCTTGCCTTTCTGGTTTTTACACATTTTGCCGATATCCCTTTTGACCGGTGGGAAGGGATAATTCTTTGTACTGCAGTTTTGCATATCCCGCTTCCTTGCTTGGCCAAAAATGGCGTATGTATTTTCTCCTGAATATATTCAGGAGAAAACGAATACACCATTTTTGGCCAAGTGCATCATTGTCGAAGTTGTGCCCCTCTTCCTGTGCTTTACAGGTGATTCCAACGTACCTCTTGAAATCTGTTTCCTGCTATTCTGCCTCGCTTTCAAGTACGCCTCGTTGCCTTCCTTCAAAATATTTTTGGACGATAGTTGTCCTTTATTACTCTGCCATTTTGTGAATTGCTGTGCCCCTCAGCTCCATTTATCAAATCGTTTTTTGTGAGCTGACCGCAAGTCCAAAATTTCGGTTCAGGACCTATACTGGTTCCCGGCAGGGGGATGAGTCTTTGGTTAATTCTTCTTCCTGCCGGGCAGTTAGAGTCACATATGCCCGTCCAAATGCCTAACAGCTACTCTCTCATTTGTTCTCCCTGTTCCCTTTCATCCTCTGCCAAATTGGCAACCTCTGTTATCCAGGAGGTTAAAGGTGCTGTCTCTCCAAGTTGGGAGATTGATAGTAAAGCAGTTGGAAAGTCAAACTGGAGCACCAGGAGAGGGACAATTAGTTGAATTTTAGAAACCTTTCGTATACACAGTGTGTCCATTCTCTAGGTTTCCCGTACATGTTATAGCTGTAGTAATATTCCTTTCAATCTTGAGAGTTTGGAACCATGGAATGGAGGCCACGCATTATTGCTTTAAAAGGTCTGTGTTTGCTCACCCAGTCTCACCAATCCTCCCATTCCCAAGTGTCCAGCCTTATACCACATCAAGCTGTAGTTGTAAATAGGTTCAATCCAGGTTTCATCAGAGACCCTGAAGGAATTGTAAAGAATTTCCCTGTTTTGTTGTTCTGTTTTTGAAATTCCTTTTTATAGTGGGTTTGAGCTGATTCTCACTGCCATGTTTATGCCAGTCTAGACACACTTGATTCTCTTATGGGGACATATCAATACATAGGTTTTAAGATTTTTACTAGTCAGATATATTCCTCTGTGGAAAATATGCGGTTTTGAGTCCCTTTCCCCGAGGAAGTTGTAGGTCTTGTCTATTCCATAGTTGGTTTTAGGAACGGTACGTGTGCTTGTATCAAACTCTGGTTTTATGCATCACCCCACCTCTCCTACCCCCTTAAGCAGGCATAAGAGTGTTTTCTAAATGTGAGACTCTCTTCTCTTTCCTCACTCAGTTCATGTGTAGACATGTTTACAGGATCTTCATAAGTGATATCTCATGATAAGTTTCTTTTTCTGTGTGACTTATTTCACTTAGAATCATCGTACCTGAATCCACTCATTTTGCTGCTACTGGTCTTATGACATTGATTTCATGGCTGACGGATATTCCATCGTACGTAAGTACCACAATTTTTTGAACAATTTTTAACTTTCCTGGGATATTTAATGTGTACCCAAGTTGAGGTTCTTGTAAGCAGTGCAGCCCTAAATTTTGGGGTGGCTCTGTCTTATTGATTTTCAGTTTTCCCAAGGTATATTCCCTAGACTGGAAGTGCCCTTGGCTATGTAGCTCTGTTGTTTACTTGTTTTAGGGAACACAGTGCACTCCTCCAGAGAGGCAGTGGGCAACTTACATCCAGCCCATCAGCATAACAAGGCTCCCTGTTCTCCAGGTCCTCTCTTGCCTTTCTTGTTTTTACACATTTTGCCAATGTCCCTTTTGACCGGAGGGAAGGGATACTTCTTTGTACTGCTGATTTGCATTGCCCGCTAGCTGGCTTGGCCAAAAAGGGCATATGCGTTTTCTCCTGAATATATTCAGGAGAAAACGGATACACCATTTTTGGCCAAGTGCATCATTGTCGAAGTTGTGCCCCTCTTCCTGTGCTTTACAGGTGATTCCAACGTACCTCTTGAAATCTGTTTCCTGCTATTCTGCCTCGCTTTCAAGTCCGCCTCGCTGCCTTCCTACAAACTATTTTTGGATGATAGTTGTCGTTTATTACTCTGGCCGTTTGTGAATTGCTGTGCCCTTGAGCTCCATTTATCAAATCGTTTTTTGTGAGCTGACCGCAAGTCCTAAATTTCGGTTCAGGACCTATACTGGTTTCCGGCAGTGGGATGAGTCTTTGGTTAATTCTTCTTCCTGCCGGGCAAGTAGAGTCACATGTGCCCGTCCAAATGCCTAACAGCTACTCTCTCATTGGTTCTCCCTGGTCCCTTTCATCCTCTGCCAAATTGGCAACCTGTGTTATCCAGGAGGTTAAAAGGGCTGTCTCTCCAATTTGGGAGACTGATAGTAAAGCAGTTGGAAAGTCAAATTGGAGCACCAGGAGAGGGACTATTCGTTGAGTTTTAGAAACTATTCGTATTCACAGTGTGTCCATTCTCTAGGTTTCCCGTACATGTTATAGCTGTAGTAATATTCCCTTTAACCTGGAGAGTTTGGAACCATGAAATGGAGGACACACATTATTGCTTTAAAAGTTCTGTGTTTGCTCACCCAGTCTCACCAATCCTATCAGCACCAAGTGTCCAGCCTTATGCCACATCCAGCTGTAGTTGTAGATAAGTTCATTCCAAGTTTCTTCAGAGACCGTGAAAGAATTGTAAAGAATTTACCTGTTTTTTTGTTTTGTTTTTGAAATTCCTTTTTATAGTGAGTTTGAGCTGATTCTCACTTCCATGTTTATGCCAGTCTAGACACACTTGATTCCCTTATGGAGACATATCAATACATAGGTTTGAAGATTCTTACTAGTCAGATATATTCCTCTGAGGGAAGTATGGTGTGTTGATTCCCTTTCAGTGAGGAAGGTGTAGATGTTTTCTATTCTGTATTTGGTTTCTGGAATGGTGCTTGTACTAATATCAAACTCTCGTTTTATGCAACACCCCAACTCTCCTTCCCCCTTAAGCAGGCATAAGAGTGTTTTCTAAATGTGAGACTCTATTCTCTTTCCTAACTCAGTTCATGTGTAGCCATGTTTACAAGACCTTCATAAGTGATATCTTATGATAAGTTTCTTTTGCTCTGTGACTAATTTAACTTAGAATCATCGTACATGAATCCACTCATTTTGCTGCTACTGGCCTGATGACATTGATTTCATGGCAGAGGGATATTCCATCGTATGGAATTACCACAAATTCTTGAACAATTTTTGTCTTTCCTGGGATATTTAAGGTGTAGCCTAGTTGAGGTTCTTGTAAGCAGTGAAGACCTATATTTTTGGGTGGCTCTGTCTTATTGATTTTCAATTTTCCCAATGTATATTCCCTAGAGTGGAAGTGCCCTTCGCTCTGTAGCTCTGTTGTTTACTAGCTTTAGGGAACAAAATGCACTCCTCCAGAGAGGCAGTGGGCAATTAATATCCCGCCCATCAGCATAACAGTGCTCCCTGTTCTCCAGGGCCTCTCTAGCCTTTCTGGTTTTTACCCATTTTGTGGATGTCCCTTTTGACCGGTGGGAAGTGATACTTCTTTGTAGTGAAGATTTGCATTGCCCGCTTGCTTGCTTGGCCAAAAAGGGCGTATGTGTTTTCTCCTGAATATATTCAGGAGAAATCACATACGCCCTTTTTGGCCAAGTGCATCATTGTCGATGTTGTGCCCCTATTCCTGTGCTTTAAAGGCCATTCCAATGTAACTCTTGAAATCTGTTTCCTGCTATTCTGCCTCGCTTTCAAGTTCGCCTGGTTGCCTTCCCTCAACAGATTTTTGGACGATAGTTGCCCTTTATTACTCTGCCAATTTGTGAATTGCTGTGCCTCTGAGCTCCATTTTTTAACTCGTTTTTTGTGAGCTGAATGCAAGTCCAATATTTTGGTTCAGAAACGATACTGGTTTTGGTAGGTGGCTGAGAGTTTGGTTAATTCTTCTTCCTCCCGGGAAATAAGAGTGACATGTGCCCGTCCAAATGCCTAACAGCTACTCTCTCATTGGTTCTCCCTCTTCCCTATCATCCTTTGCCAAATTGGCAAGCTGTGCGAACCAGGAGGTTAAAGGTGCTGTCTCTCCAAGTTGGGAGATTGATAGTAAAGGAGTTGGAAGGTCAAACTGGCGCACAAGGAGAGGGACTATTCGTTGAGTTTTAGAAACCTTTCGTATTCACAGTGTGTCCATTCTCTAGGTTTGCCATACATGTTATAACTCTAGTAATATTCCCTTCAACCTGGAGAGTTGGGACCCATGGAATGGGTGCCATACATTATTGCTTTAAACAGTCTTCATTTGCTCACCCAATCTCACCAGTCCTGTCAGTCCCATGTGTCCAGCCTTATGCCACATCCAGCTGTCGTTGTAGTTAGGGTCATTCCAGGTATCATCAGAGACCCTGAAGGATTTGTAAAGAATTTCCCTGTTTTTTTGTTTTGTTTTTGAAATTCCTTTTTATAGTGGGTTTGAGCTGATTCTCCCTGCCATGTTTATGCCAGTCTAGACTCACTTGATTCGCTTACAGAGACATATAAGTACATAAGTTTTAAGATTCTTATTAGTCACATATATTCCTCTGCGGGAAATATGGGGTTTTG
This sequence comes from Mesoplodon mirus, assembly GCF_964341445.2. Taxonomy (NCBI): domain Eukaryota; kingdom Metazoa; phylum Chordata; class Mammalia; order Artiodactyla; family Ziphiidae; genus Mesoplodon; species Mesoplodon mirus. Next base: position 3,436,213 of record NW_028295819.1, on the reverse strand, counting down.
AGTCCCTTTCACTGAGGAAGGTGTAGGACTTGTCTATTCCATAGTTGGTTTTTGGAACGGTACCTGTGCTTATATCAAACTCTGGTTTTATGCATCACCCCTCCTCTCCTTCCCCCTTAAGCAGGCATAAGAGTGTTTTCTAAATGTGAGACTCTGTTCTCTTTCCTAACTCAGTTCATGTGTAGCCATGTTTACAGGATCTTCATAAGTGATATCTTATGATAAGTTTCTTTTTCTGTGTGACTTATTTCACTTAGAATCATTGTACCTGAATCCACTCATTTTGCTGCTACTGGTCTCATGACATTGATTTCATGGCTGAGGGATATTCCATCGTACGTAAGTACCACAATTTTTGAACAATTTTTAACTTTCCTGGGATATTTAAGGTTTACCCAAGTTGAGGTTCTTGTAAGCAGTGCAGCCCTAAATTTTGGGGAGGCTCTGTCTTATTGATTTTCAGTTTTCCCATGGTATATTCCCTAGACTGGAAGTGCCCTTGGCTATGTAGCTCTGTTGTTTACTTCTTTTAGGTTACACAGTGCACTCCTCCAGAGAGGAAGTTTCCAACTTACATCCCGCCCATCAGCATAACAAGGCTCCCTGTTCTCCAGGTCCTCTCTTGCCTTTCTGGTTTTTACACATTTTGCCGATATCCCTTTTGACCGGTGGGAAGGGATAATTCTTTGTACTGCAGTTTTGCATATCCCGCTTCCTTGCTTGGCCAAAAATGGCGTATGTATTTTCTCCTGAATATATTCAGGAGAAAACGAATACACCATTTTTGGCCAAGTGCATCATTGTCGAAGTTGTGCCCCTCTTCCTGTGCTTTACAGGTGATTCCAACGTACCTCTTGAAATCTGTTTCCTGCTATTCTGCCTCGCTTTCAAGTACGCCTCGTTGCCTTCCTTCAAAATATTTTTGGACGATAGTTGTCCTTTATTACTCTGCCATTTTGTGAATTGCTGTGCCCCTCAGCTCCATTTATCAAATCGTTTTTTGTGAGCTGACCGCAAGTCCAAAATTTCGGTTCAGGACCTATACTGGTTCCCGGCAGGGGGATGAGTCTTTGGTTAATTCTTCTTCCTGCCGGGCAGTTAGAGTCACATATGCCCGTCCAAATGCCTAACAGCTACTCTCTCATTTGTTCTCCCTGTTCCCTTTCATCCTCTGCCAAATTGGCAACCTCTGTTATCCAGGAGGTTAAAGGTGCTGTCTCTCCAAGTTGGGAGATTGATAGTAAAGCAGTTGGAAAGTCAAACTGGAGCACCAGGAGAGGGACAATTAGTTGAATTTTAGAAACCTTTCGTATACACAGTGTGTCCATTCTCTAGGTTTCCCGTACATGTTATAGCTGTAGTAATATTCCTTTCAATCTTGAGAGTTTGGAACCATGGAATGGAGGCCACGCATTATTGCTTTAAAAGGTCTGTGTTTGCTCACCCAGTCTCACCAATCCTCCCATTCCCAAGTGTCCAGCCTTATACCACATCAAGCTGTAGTTGTAAATAGGTTCAATCCAGGTTTCATCAGAGACCCTGAAGGAATTGTAAAGAATTTCCCTGTTTTGTTGTTCTGTTTTTGAAATTCCTTTTTATAGTGGGTTTGAGCTGATTCTCACTGCCATGTTTATGCCAGTCTAGACACACTTGATTCTCTTATGGGGACATATCAATACATAGGTTTTAAGATTTTTACTAGTCAGATATATTCCTCTGTGGAAAATATGCGGTTTTGAGTCCCTTTCCCCGAGGAAGTTGTAGGTCTTGTCTATTCCATAGTTGGTTTTAGGAACGGTACGTGTGCTTGTATCAAACTCTGGTTTTATGCATCACCCCACCTCTCCTACCCCCTTAAGCAGGCATAAGAGTGTTTTCTAAATGTGAGACTCTCTTCTCTTTCCTCACTCAGTTCATGTGTAGACATATTTACAGGATCTTCATAAGTGATATCTCATGATAAGTTTCTTTTTCTGTGTGACTTATTTCACTTAGAATCATCGTACCTGAATCCACTCATTTTGCTGCTACTGGTCTTATGACATTGATTTCATGGCTGACGGATATTCCATCGTACGTAAGTACCACAATTTTTTGAACAATTTTTAACTTTCCTGGGATATTTAATGTGTACCCAAGTTGAGGTTCTTGTAAGCAGTGCAGCCCTAAATTTTGGGGTGGCTCTGTCTTATTGATTTTCAGTTTTCCCAAGGTATATTCCCTAGACTGGAAGTGCCCTTGGCTATGTAGCTCTGTTGTTTACTTGTTTTAGGGAACACAGTGCACTCCTCCAGAGAGGCAGTGGGCAACTTACATCCAGCCCATCAGCATAACAAGGCTCCCTGTTCTCCAGGTCCTCTCTTGCCTTTCTTGTTTTTACACATTTTGCCAATGTCCCTTTTGACCGGAGGGAAGGGATACTTCTTTGTACTGCTGATTTGCATTGCCCGCTAGCTGGCTTGGCCAAAAAGGGCATATGCGTTTTCTCCTGAATATATTCAGGAGAAAACGGATACACCATTTTTGGCCAAGTGCATCATTGTCGAAGTTGTGCCCCTCTTCCTGTGCTTTACAGGTGATTCCAACGTACCTCTTGAAATCTGTTTCCTGCTATTCTGCCTCGCTTTCAAGTCCGCCTCGCTGCCTTCCTACAAACTATTTTTGGATGATAGTTGTCGTTTATTACTCTGGCCGTTTGTGAATTGCTGTGCCCTTGAGCTCCATTTATCAAATCGTTTTTTGTGAGCTGACCGCAAGTCCTAAATTTCGGTTCAGGACCTATACTGGTTTCCGGCAGTGGGATGAGTCTTTGGTTAATTATTCTTCCTGCCGGGCAAGTAGAGTCACATGTGCCCGTCCAAATGCCTAACAGCTACTCTCTCATTGGTTCTCCCTGGTCCCTTTCATCCTCTGCCAAATTGGCAACCTGTGTTATCCAGGAGGTTAAAAGGGCTGTCTCTCCAATTTGGGAGACTGATAGTAAAGCAGTTGGAAAGTCAAATTGGAGCACCAGGAGAGGGACTATTCGTTGAGTTTTAGAAACTATTCGTATTCACAGTGTGTCCATTCTCTAGGTTTCCCGTACATGTTATAGCTGTAGTAATATTCCCTTTAACCTGGAGAGTTTGGAACCATGAAATGGAGGACACACATTATTGCTTTAAAAGTTCTGTGTTTGCTCACCCAGTCTCACCAATCCTATCAGCACCAAGTGTCCAGCCTTATGCCACATCCAGCTGTAGTTGTAGATAAGTTCATTCCAAGTTTCTTCAGAGACCGTGAAAGAATTGTAAAGAATTTACCTGTTTTTTTGTTTTGTTTTTGAAATTCCTTTTTATAGTGAGTTTGAGCTGATTCTCACTTCCATGTTTATGCCAGTCTAGACACACTTGATTCCCTTATGGAGACATATCAATACATAGGTTTGAAGATTCTTACTAGTCAGATATATTCCTCTGAGGGAAGTATGGTGTGTTGATTCCCTTTCAGTGAGGAAGGTGTAGATGTTTTCTATTCTGTATTTGGTTTCTGGAATGGTGCTTGTACTAATATCAAACTCTCGTTTTATGCAACACCCCAACTCTCCTTCCCCCTTAAGCAGGCATAAGAGTGTTTTCTAAATGTGAGACTCTATTCTCTTTCCTAACTCAGTTCATGTGTAGCCATGTTTACAAGACCTTCATAAGTGATATCTTATGATAAGTTTCTTTTGCTCTGTGACTAATTTAACTTAGAATCATCGTACATGAATCCACTCATTTTGCTGCTACTGGCCTGATGACATTGATTTCATGGCAGAGGGATATACCATCGTATGGAATTACCACAAATTCTTGAACAATTTTTGTCTTTCCTGGGATATTTAAGGTGTAGCCTAGTTGAGGTTCTTGTAAGCAGTGAAGACCTATATTTTTGGGTGGCTCTGTCTTATTGATTTTCAATTTTCCCAATGTATATTCCCTAGAGTGGAAGTGCCCTTCGCTCTGTAGCTCTGTTGTTTACTAGCTTTAGGGAACAAAATGCACTCCTCCAGAGAGGCAGTGGGCAATTAATATCCCGCCCATCAGCATAACAGTGCTCCCTGTTCTCCAGGGCCTCTCTAGCCTTTCTGGTTTTTACCCATTTGGTGGATGTCCCTTTTGACCGGTGGGAAGTGATACTTCTTTGTAGTGAAGATTTGCATTGCCCGCTTGCTTGCTTGGCCAAAAAGGGCGTATGTGTTTTCTCCTGAATATATTCAGGAGAAATCATATACGCCCTTTTTGGCCAAGTGCATCATTGTCGATGTTGTGCCCCTATTCCTGTGCTTTAAAGGCCATTCCAATGTAACTCTTGAAATCTGTTTCCTGCTATTCTGCCTCGCTTTCAAGTTCGCCTGGTTGCCTTCCCTCAACAGATTTTTGGACGATAGTTGCCCTTTATTACTCTGCCAATTTGTGAATTGCTGTGCCTCTGAGCTCCATTTTTTAACTCGTTTTTTGTGAGCTGAATGCAAGTGCAATATTTTGGTTCAGAAACGATACTGGTTTTGGTAGGTGGCTGAGAGTTTGGTTAATTCTTCTTCCTCCTGGGAAATAAGAGTGACATGTGCCCGTCCAAATGCCTAACAGCTACTCTCTCATTGGTTCTCCCTCTTCCCTATCATCCTTTGCCAAATTGGCAAGCTGTGTGAACCAGGAGGTTAAAGGTGCTGTCTCTCCAAGTTGGGAGATTGATAGTAAAGGAGTTGGAAGGTCAAACTGGCGCACAAGGAGAGGGACTATTCGTTGAGTTTTAGAAACCTTTCGTATTCACAGTGTGTCCATTCTCTAGGTTTGCCATACATGTTATAACTCTAGTAATATTCCCTTCAACCTGGAGAGTTGGGACCCATGGAATGGGTGCCATACATTATTGCTTTAAACAGTCTTCATTTGCTCACCCAATCTCACCAGTCCTGTCAGTCCCATGTGTCCAGCCTTATGCCACATCCAGCTGTCGTTGTAGTTAGGGTCATTCCAGGTATCATCAGAGACCCTGAAGGATTTGTAAAGAATTTCCCTGTTTTTTTGTTTTGTTTTTGAAATTCCTTTTTATAGTGGGTTTGAGCTGATTCTCCCTGCCATGTTTATGCCAGTCTAGACTCACTTGATTCGCTTACAGAGACATATAAGTACATAAGTTTTAAGATTCTTATTAGTCACATATATTCCTCTGCGGGAAATATGGGGTTTTGAGTCCCTTTCACTGAGGAAGGTGTAGGACTTGTCTATTCCATAGTTGGTTTTTGGAACGGTACCTGTGCTTATATCAAACTCTGGTTTTATGCATCACCCCTCCTCTCCTTCCCCCTTAAGCAGGCATAAGAGTGTTTTCTAAATGTGAGACTCTGTTCTCTTTCCTAACTCAGTTCATGTGTAGCCATGTTTACAGGATCTTCATAAGTGATATCTTATGATAAGTTTCTTTTTCTGTGTGACTTATTTCACTTAGAATCATTGTACCTGAATCCACTCATTTTGCTGCTACTGGTCTCATGACATTGATTTCATGGCTGAGGGATATTCCATCGTACGTAAGTACCACAATTTTTGAACAATTTTTAACTTTCCTGGGATATTTAAGGTTTACCCAAGTTGAGGTTCTTGTAAGCAGTGCAGCCCTAAATTTTGGGGAGGCTCTGTCTTATTGATTTTCAGTTTTCCCATGGTATATTCCCTAGACTGGAAGTGCCCTTGGCTATGTAGCTCTGTTGTTTACTTCTTTTAGGTTACACAGTGCACTCCTCCAGAGAGGAAGTTTCCAACTTACATCCTGCCCATCAGCATAACAAGGCTCCCTGTTCTCCAGGTCCTCTCTTGCCTTTCTGGTTTTTACACATTTTGCCGATATCCCTTTTGACCGGTGGGAAGGGATAATTCTTTGTACTGCAGTTTTGCATATCCCGCTTCCTTGCTTGGCCAAAAATGGCGTATGTATTTTCTCCTGAATATATTCAGGAGAAAACGAATACACCATTTTTGGCCAAGTGCATCATTGTCGAAGTTGTGCCCCTCTTCCTGTGCTTTACAGGTGATTCCAACGTACCTCTTGAAATCTGTTTCCTGCTATTCTGCCTCGCTTTCAAGTACGCCTCGTTGCCTTCCTTCAAAATATTTTTGGACGATAGTTGTCCTTTATTACTCTGCCATTTTGTGAATTGCTGTGCCCCTCAGCTCCATTTATCAAATCGTTTTTTGTGAGCTGACCGCAAGTCCAAAATTTCGGTTCAGGACCTATACTGGTTCCCGGCAGGGGGATGAGTCTTTGGTTAATTCTTCTTCCTGCCGGGCAGTTAGAGTCACATATGCCCGTCCAAATGCCTAACAGCTACTCTCTCATTTGTTCTCCCTGTTCCCTTTCATCCTCTGCCAAATTGGCAACCTCTGTTATCCAGGAGGTTAAAGGTGCTGTCTCTCCAAGTTGGGAGATTGATAGTAAAGCAGTTGGAAAGTCAAACTGGAGCACCAGGAGAGGGACAATTAGTTGAATTTTAGAAACCTTTCGTATACACAGTGTGTCCATTCTCTAGGTTTCCCGTACATGTTATAGCTGTAGTAATATTCCTTTCAATCTTGAGAGTTTGGAACCATGGAATGGAGGCCACGCATTATTGCTTTAAAAGGTCTGTGTTTGCTCACCCAGTCTCACCAATCCTCCCATTCCCAAGTGTCCAGCCTTATACCACATCAAGCTGTAGTTGTAAATAGGTTCAATCCAGGTTTCATCAGAGACCCTGAAGGAATTGTAAAGAATTTCCCTGTTTTGTTGTTCTGTTTTTGAAATTCCTTTTTATAGTGGGTTTGAGCTGATTCTCACTGCCATGTTTATGCCAGTCTAGACACACTTGATTCTCTTATGGGGACATATCAATACATAGGTTTTAAGATTTTTACTAGTCAGATATATTCCTCTGTGGAAAATATGCGGTTTTGAGTCCCTTTCCCCGAGGAAGTTGTAGGTCTTGTCTATTCCATAGTTGGTTTTAGGAACGGTACGTGTGCTTGTATCAAACTCTGGTTTTATGCATCACCCCACCTCTCCTACCCCCTTAAGCAGGCATAAGAGTGTTTTCTAAATGTGAGACTCTCTTCTCTTTCCTCACTCAGTTCATGTGTAGACATGTTTACAGGATCTTCATAAGTGATATCTCATGATAAGTTTCTTTTTCTGTGTGACTTATTTCACTTAGAATCATCGTACCTGAATCCACTCATTTTGCTGCTACTGGTCTTATGACATTGATTTCATGGCTGACGGATATTCCATCGTACGTAAGTACCACAATTTTTTGAACAATTTTTAACTTTCCTGGGATATTTAATGTGTACCCAAGTTGAGGTTCTTGTAAGCAGTGCAGCCCTAAATTTTGGGGTGGCTCTGTCTTATTGATTTTCAGTTTTCCCAAGGTATATTCCCTAGACTGGAAGTGCCCTTGGCTATGTAGCTCTGTTGTTTACTTGTTTTAGGGAACACAGTGCACTCCTCCAGAGAGGCAGTGGGCAACTTACATCCAGCCCATCAGCATAACAAGGCTCCCTGTTCTCCAGGTCCTCTCTTGCCTTTCTTGTTTTTACACATTTTGCCAATGTCCCTTTTGACCGGAGGGAAGGGATACTTCTTTGTACTGCTGATTTGCATTGCCCGCTAGCTGGCTTGGCCAAAAAGGGCATATGCGTTTTCTCCTGAATATATTCAGGAGAAAACGGATACACCATTTTTGGCCAAGTGCATCATTGTCGAAGTTGTGCCCCTCTTCCTGTGCTTTACAGGTGATTCCAACATACCTCTTGAAATCTGTTTCCTGCTATTCTGCCTCGCTTTCAAGTCCGCCTCGCTGCCTTCCTACAAACTATTTTTGGATGATAGTTGTCGTTTATTACTCTGGCCGTTTGTGAATTGCTGTGCCCTTGAGCTCCATTTATCAAATCGTTTTTTGTGAGCTGACCGCAAGTCCTAAATTTCGGTTCAGGACCTATACTGGTTTCCGGCAGTGGGATGAGTCTTTGGTTAATTCTTCTTCCTGCCGGGCAAGTAGAGTCACATGTGCCCGTCCAAATGCCTAACAGCTACTCTCTCATTGGTTCTCCCTGGTCCCTTTCATCCTCTGCCAAATTGGCAACCTGTGTTATCCAGGAGGTTAAAAGGGCTGTCTCTCCAATTTGGGAGACTGATAGTAAAGCAGTTGGAAAGTCAAATTGGAGCACCAGGAGAGGGACTATTCGTTGAGTTTTAGAAACTATTCGTATTCACAGTGTGTCCATTCTCTAGGTTTCCCGTACATGTTATAGCTGTAGTAATATTCCCTTTAACCTGGAGAGTTTGGAACCATGAAATGGAGGACACACATTATTGCTTTAAAAGTTCTGTGTTTGCTCACCCAGTCTCACCAATCCTATCAGCACCAAGTGTCCAGCCTTATGCCACATCCAGCTGTAGTTGTAGATAAGTTCATTCCAAGTTTCTTCAGAGACCGTGAAAGAATTGTAAAGAATTTACCTGTTTTTTTGTTTTGTTTTTGAAATTCCTTTTTATAGTGAGTTTGAGCTGATTCTCACTTCCATGTTTATGCCAGTCTAGACACACTTGATTCCCTTATGGAGACATATCAATACATAGGTTTGAAGATTCTTACTAGTCAGATATATTCCTCTGAGGGAAGTATGGTGTGTTGATTCCCTTTCAGTGAGGAAGGTGTAGATGTTTTCTATTCTGTATTTGGTTTCTGGAATGGTGCTTGTACTAATATCAAACTCTCGTTTTATGCAACACCCCAACTCTCCTTCCCCCTTAAGCAGGCATAAGAGTGTTTTCTAAATGTGAGACTCTATTCTCTTTCCTAACTCAGTTCATGTGTAGCCATGTTTACAAGACCTTCATAAGTGATATCTTATGATAAGTTTCTTTTGCTCTGTGACTAATTTAACTTAGAATCATCGTACATGAATCCACTCATTTTGCTGCTACTGGCCTGATGACATTGATTTCATGGCAGAGGGATATTCCATCGTATGGAATTACCACAATTTCTTGAACAATTTTTGTCTTTCCTGGGATATTTAAGGTGTAGCCTAGTTGAGGTTCTTGTAAGCAGTGAAGACCTATATTTTTGGGTGGCTCTGTCTTATTGATTTTCAATTTTCCCAATGTATATTCCCTAGAGTGGAAGTGCCCTTCGCTCTGTAGCTCTGTTGTTTACTAGCTTTAGGGAACAAAATGCACTCCTCCAGAGAGGCAGTGGGCAATTAATATCCCGCCCATCAGCATAACAGTGCTCCCTGTTCTCCAGGGCCTCTCTAGGCTTTCTGGTTTTTACCCATTTTGTGGATGTCCCTTTTGACCGGTGGGAAGTGATACTTCTTTGTAGTGAAGATTTGCATTGCCCGCTTGCTTGCTTGGCCAAAAAGGGCGTATGTGTTTTCTCCTGAATATATTCAGGAGAAATCACATACGCCCTTTTTGGCCAAGTGCATCATTGTCGATGTTGTGCCCCTATTCCTGTGCTTTAAAGGCCATTCCAATGTAACTCTTGAAATCTGTTTCCTGCTATTCTGCCTCGCTTTCAAGTTCGCCTGGTTGCCTTCCCTCAACAGATTTTTGGACGATAGTTGCCCTTTATTACTCTGCCAATTTGTGAATTGCTGTGCCTCTGAGCTCCATTTTTTAACTCGTTTTTTGTGAGCTGAATGCAAGTCCAATATTTTGGTTCAGAAACGATACTGGTTTTGGTAGGTGGCTGAGAGTTTGGTTAATTCTTCTTCCTCCCGGGAAATAAGAGTGACATGTGCCCGTCCAAATGCCTAACAGCTACTCTCTCATTGGTTCTCCCTCTTCCCTATCATCCTTTGCCAAATTGGCAAGCTGTGCGAACCAGGAGGTTAAAGGTGCTGTCTCTCCAAGTTGGGAGATTGATAGTAAAGGAGTTGGAAGGTCAAACTGGCGCACAAGGAGAGGGACTATTCGTTGAGTTTTAGAAACCTTTCGTATTCACAGTGTGTCCATTCTCTAGGTTTGCCATACATGTTATAACTCTAGTAATATTCCCTTCAACCTGGAGAGTTGGGACCCATGGAATGGGTGCCATACATTATTGCTTTAAACAGTCTTCATTTGCTCACCCAATCTCACCAGTCCTGTCAGTCCCATGTGTCCAGCCTTATGCCACATCCAGCTGTCGTTGTAGTTAGGGTCATTCCAGGTATCATCAGAGACCCTGAAGGATTTGTAAAGAATTTCCCTGTTTTTTTGTTTTGTTTTTGAAATTCCTTTTTATAGTGGGTTTGAGCTGATTCTCCCTGCCATGTTTATGCCAGTCTAGACTCACTTGATTCGCTTACAGAGACATATAAGTACATAAGTTTTAAGATTCTTATTAGTCACATATATTCCTCTGCGGGAAATATGGGGTTTTGAGTCCCTTTCACTGAGGAAGGTGTAGGACTTGTCTATTCCATAGTTGGTTTTTGGAACGGTACCTGTGCTTATATCAAACTCTGGTTTTATGCATCACCCCTCCTCTCCTTCCCCCTTAAGCAGGCATAAGAGTGTTTTCTAAATGTGAGACTCTGTTCTCTTTCCTAACTCAGTTCATGTGTAGCCATGTTTACAGGATCTTCATAAGTGATATCTTATGATAAGTTTCTTTTTCTGTGTGACTTATTTCACTTAGAATCATTGTACCTGAATCCACTCATTTTGCTGCTACTGGTCTCATGACATTGATTTCATGGCTGAGGGATATTCCATCGTACGTAAGTACCACAATTTTTGAACAATTTTTAACTTTCCTGGGATATTTAAGGTTTACCCAAGTTGAGGTTCTTGTAAGCAGTGCAGCCCTAAATTTTGGGGAGGCTCTGTCTTATTGATTTTCAGTTTTCCCATGGTATATTCCCTAGACTGGAAGTGCCCTTGGCTATGTAGCTCTGTTGTTTACTTCTTTTAGGTTACACAGTGCACTCCTCCAGAGAGGAAGTTTCCAACTTACATCCCGCCCATCAGCATAACAAGGCTCCCTGTTCTCCAGGTCCTCTCTTGCCTTTCTGGTTTTTACACATTTTGCCGATATCCCTTTTGACCGGTGGGAAGGGATAATTCTTTGTACTGCAGTTTTGCATATCCCGCTTCCTTGCTTGGCCAAAAATGGCATATGTATTTTCTCCTGAATATATTCAGGAGAAAACGAATACACCATTTTTGGCCAAGTGCATCATTGTCGAAGTTGTGCCCCTCTTCCTGTGCTTTACAGGTGATTCCAACGTACCTCTTGAAATCTGTTTCCTGCTATTCTGCCTCGCTTTCAAGTACGCCTCGTTGCCTTCCTTCAAAATATTTTTGGACGATAGTTGTCCTTTATTACTCTGCCATTTTGTGAATTGCTGTGCCCCTCAGCTCCATTTATCAAATCGTTTTTTGTGAGCTGACCGCAAGTCCAAAATTTCGGTTCAGGACCTATACTGGTTCCCGGCAGGGGGATGAGTCTTTGGTTAATTCTTCTTCCTGCCGGGCAGTTAGAGTCACATATGCCCGTCCAAATGCCTAACAGCTACTCTCTCATTTGTTCTCCCTGTTCCCTTTCATCCTCTGCCAAATTGGCAACCTCTGTTATCCAGGAGGTTAAAGGTGCTGTCTCTCCAAGTTGGGAGATTGATAGTAAAGCAGTTGGAAAGTCAAACTGGAGCACCAGGAGAGGGACAATTAGTTGAATTTTAGAAACCTTTCGTATACACAGTGTGTCCATTCTCTAGGTTTCCCGTACATGTTATAGCTGTAGTAATATTCCTTTCAATCTTGAGAGTTTGGAACCATGGAATGGAGGCCACGCATTATTGCTTTAAAAGGTCTGTGTTTGCTCACCCAGTCTCACCAATCCTCCCATTCCCAAGTGTCCAGCCTTATACCACATCAAGCTGTAGTTGTAAATAGGTTCAATCCAGGTTTCATCAGAGACCCTGAAGGAATTGTAAAGAATTTCCCTGTTTTGTTGTTCTGTTTTTGAAATTCCTTTTTATAGTGGGTTTGAGCTGATTCTCACTGCCATGTTTATGCCAGTCTAGACACACTTGATTCTCTTATGGGGACATATCAATACATAGGTTTTAAGATTTTTACTAGTCAGATATATTCCTCTGTGGAAAATATGCGGTTTTGAGTCCCTTTCCCCGAGGAAGTTGTAGGTCTTGTCTATTCCATAGTTGGTTTTAGGAACGGTACGTGTGCTTGTATCAAACTCTGGTTTTATGCATCACCCCACCTCTCCTACCCCCTTAAGCAGGCATAAGAGTGTTTTCTAAATGTGAGACTCTCTTCTCTTTCCTAACTCAGTTCATGTGTAGACATATTTACAGGATCTTCATAAGTGATATCTCATGATAAGTTTCTTTTTCTGTGTGACTTATTTCACTTAGAATCATCGTACCTGAATCCACTCATTTTGCTGCTACTGGTCTTATGACATTGATTTCATGGCTGACGGATATTCCATCGTACGTAAGTACCACAATTTTTTGAACAATTTTTAACTTTCCTGGGATATTTAATGTGTACCCAAGTTGAGGTTCTTGTAAGCAGTGCAGCCCTAAATTTTGGGGTGGCTCTGTCTTATTGATTTTCAGTTTTCCCAAGGTATATTCCCTAGACTGGAAGTGCCCTTGGCTATGTAGCTCTGTTGTTTACTTGTTTTAGGGAACACAGTGCACTCCTCCAGAGAGGCAGTGGGCAACTTACATCCAGCCCATCAGCATAACAAGGCTCCCTGTTCTCCAGGTCCTCTCTTGCCTTTCTTGTTTTTACACATTTTGCCAATGTCCCTTTTGACCGGAGGGAAGGGATACTTCTTTGTACTGCTGATTTGCATTGCCCGCTAGCTGGCTTGGCCAAAAAGGGCATATGCGTTTTCTCCTGAATATATTCAGGAGAAAACGGATACACCATTTTTGGCCAAGTGCATCATTGTCGAAGTTGTGCCCCTCTTCCTGTGCTTTACAGGTGATTCCAACGTACCTCTTGAAATCTGTTTCCTGCTATTCTGCCTCGCTTTCAAGTCCACCTCGCTGCCTTCCTACAAACTATTTTTGGATGATAGTTGTCGTTTATTACTCTGGCCGTTTGTGAATTGCTGTGCCCTTGAGCTCCATTTATCAAATCGTTTTTTGTGAGCTGACCGCAAGTCCTAAATTTCGGTTCAGGACCTATACTGGTTTCCGGCAGTGGGATGAGTCTTTGGTTAATTCTTCTTCCTGCCGGGCAAGTAGAGTCACATGTGCCCGTCCAAATGCCTAACAGCTACTCTCTCATTGGTTCTCCCTGGTCCCTTTCATCCTCTGCCAAATTGGCAACCTGTGTTATCCAGGAGGTTAAAAGGGCTGTCTCTCCAATTTGGGAGACTGATAGTAAAGCAGTTGGAAAGTCAAATTGGAGCACCAGGAGAGGGACTATTCGTTGAGTTTTAGAAACTATTCGTATTCACAGTGTGTCCATTCTCTAGGTTTCCCGTACATGTTATAGCTGTAGTAATATTCCCTTTAACCTGGAGAGTTTGGAACCATGAAATGGAGGACACACATTATTGCTTTAAAAGTTCTGTGTTTGCTCACCCAGTCTCACCAATCCTATCAGCACCAAGTGTCCAGCCTTATGCCACATCCAGCTGTAGTTGTAGATAAGTTCATTCCAAGTTTCTTCAGAGACCGTGAAAGAATTGTAAAGAATTTACCTGTTTTTTTGTTTTGTTTTTGAAATTCCTTTTTATAGTGAGTTTGAGCTGATTCTCACTTCCATGTTTATGCCAGTCTAGACACACTTGATTCCCTTATGGAGACATATCAATACATAGGTTTGAAGATTCTTACTAGTCAGATATATTCCTCTGAGGGAAGTATGGTGTGTTGATTCCCTTTCAGTGAGGAAGGTGTAGATGTTTTCTATTCTGTATTTGGTTTCTGGAATGGTGCTTGTACTAATATCAAACTCTCGTTTTATGCAACACCCCAACTCTCCTTCCCCCTTAAGCAGGCATAAGAGTGTTTTCTAAATGTGAGACTCTATTCTCTTTCCTAACTCAGTTCATGTGTAGCCATGTTTACAAGACCTTCATAAGTGATATCTTATGATAAGTTTCTTTTGCTCTGTGACTAATTTAACTTAGAATCATCGTACATGAATCCACTCATTTTGCTGCTACTGGCCTGATGACATTGATTTCATGGCAGAGGGATATTCCATCGTATGGAATTACCACAAATTCTTGAACAATTTTTGTCTTTCCTGGGATATTTAAGGTGTAGCCTAGTTGAGGTTCTTGTAAGCAGTGAAGACCTATATTTTTGGGTGGCTCTGTCTTATTGATTTTCAATTTTCCCAATGTATATTCCCTAGAGTGGAAGTGCCCTTCGCTCTGTAGCTCTGTTGTTTACTAGCTTTAGGGAACAAAATGCACTCCTCCAGAGAGGCAGTGGGCAATTAATATCCCGCCCATCAGCATAACAGTGCTCCCTGTTCTCCAGGGCCTCTCTAGCCTTTCTGGTTTTTACCCATTTGGTGGATGTCCCTTTTGACCGGTGGGAAGTGATACTTCTTTGTAGTGAAGATTTGCATTGCCCGCTTGCTTGCTTGGCCAAAAAGGGCGTATGTGTTTTCTCCTGAATATATTCAGGAGAAATCATATACGCCCTTTTTGGCCAAGTGCATCATTGTCGATGTTGTGCCCCTATTCCTGTGCTTTAAAGGCCATTCCAATGTAACTCTTGAAATCTGTTTCCTGCTATTCTGCCTCGCTTTCAAGTTCGCCTGGTTGCCTTCCCTCAACAGATTTTTGGACGATAGTTGCCCTTTATTACTCTGCCAATTTGTGAATTGCTGTGCCTCTGAGCTCCATTTTTTAACTCGTTTTTTGTGAGCTGAATGCAAGTCCAATATTTTGGTTCAGAAACGATACTGGTTTTGGTAGGTGGCTGAGAGTTTGGTTAATTCTTCTTCCTCCTGGGAAATAAGAGTGACATGTGCCCGTCCAAATGCCTAACAGCTACTCTCTCATTGGTTCTCCCTCTTCCCTATCATCCTTTGCCAAATTGGCAAGCTGTGTGAACCAGGAGGTTAAAGGTGCTGTCTCTCCAAGTTGGGAGATTGATAGTAAAGGAGTTGGAAGGTCAAACTGGCGCACAAGGAGAGGGACTATTCGTTGAGTTTTAGAAACCTTTCGTATTCACAGTGTGTCCATTCTCTAGGTTTGCCATACATGTTATAACTCTAGTAATATTCCCTTCAACCTGGAGAGTTGGGACCCATGGAATGGGTGCCATACATTATTGCTTTAAACAGTCTTCATTTGCTCACCCAATCTCACCAGTCCTGTCAGTCCCATGTGTCCAGCCTTATGCCACATCCAGCTGTCGTTGTAGTTAGGGTCATTCCAGGTATCATCAGAGACCCTGAAGGATTTGTAAAGAATTTCCCTGTTTTTTTGTTTTGTTTTTGAAATTCCTTTTTATAGTGGGTTTGAGCTGATTCTCCCTGCCATGTTTATGCCAGTCTAGACTCACTTGATTCGCTTACAGAGACATATAAGTACATAAGTTTTAAGATTCTTATTAGTCACATATATTCCTCTGCGGGAAATATGGGGTTTTGAGTCCCTTTCACTGAGGAAGGTGTAGGACTTGTCTATTCCATAGTTGGTTTTTGGAACGGTACCTGTGCTTATATCAAACTCTGGTTTTATGCATCACCCCTCCTCTCCTTCCCCCTTAAGCAGGCATAAGAGTGTTTTCTAAATGTGAGACTCTGTTCTCTTTCCTAACTCAGTTCATGTGTAGCCATGTTTACAGGATCTTCATAAGTGATATCTTATGATAAGTTTCTTTTTCTGTGTGACTTATTTCACTTAGAATCATTGTACCTGAATCCACTCATTTTGCTGCTACTGGTCTCATGACATTGATTTCATGGCTGAGGGATATTCCATCGTACGTAAGTACCACAATTTTTGAACAATTTTTAACTTTCCTGGGATATTTAAGGTTTACCCAAGTTGAGGTTCTTGTAAGCAGTGCAGCCCTAAATTTTGGGGAGGCTCTGTCTTATTGATTTTCAGTTTTCCCATGGTATATTCCCTAGACTGGAAGTGCCCTTGGCTATGTAGCTCTGTTGTTTACTTCTTTTAGGTTACACAGTGCACTCCTCCAGAGAGGAAGTTTCCAACTTACATCCCGCCCATCAGCATAACAAGGCTCCCTGTTCTCCAGGTCCTCTCTTGCCTTTCTGGTTTTTACACATTTTGCCGATATCCCTTTTGACCGGTGGGAAGGGATAATTCTTTGTACTGCAGTTTTGCATATCCCGCTTCCTTGCTTGGCCAAAAATGGCATATGTATTTTCTCCTGAATATATTCAGGAGAAAACGAATACACCATTTTTGGCCAAGTGCATCATTGTCGAAGTTGTGCCCCTCTTCCTGTGCTTTACAGGTGATTCCAACGTACCTCTTGAAATCTGTTTCCTGCTATTCTGCCTCGCTTTCAAGTACGCCTCGTTGCCTTCCTTCAAAATATTTTTGGACGATAGTTGTCCTTTATTACTCTGCCATTTTGTGAATTGCTGTGCCCCTCAGCTCCATTTATCAAATCGTTTTTTGTGAGCTGACCGCAAGTCCAAAATTTCGGTTCAGGACCTATACTGGTTCCCGGCAGGGGGATGAGTCTTTGGTTAATTCTTCTTCCTGCCGGGCAGTTAGAGTCACATATGCCCGTCCAAATGCCTAACAGCTACTCTCTCATTTGTTCTCCCTGTTCCCTTTCATCCTCTGCCAAATTGGCAACCTGTGTTATCCAGGAGGTTAAAAGGGCTGTCTCTCCAAATTGGGAGACTGATAGTAAAGCAGTTGGAAAGTCAAATTGGAGCACCAGGAGAGGGACTATTCGTTGAGTTTTAGAAACTATTCGTATTCACAGTGTGTCCATTCTCTAGGTTTCCCGTACATGTTATAGCTGTAGTAATATTCCCTTTAACCTGGAGAGTTTGGAACCATGGAATGGAGGACACACATTATTGCTTTAAAAGTTCTGTGTTTGCTCACCCAGTCTCACCAATCCTATCAGCACCAAGTGTCCAGCCTTATGCCACATCCAGCTGTAGTTGTAGATAAGTTCATTCCAAGTTTCTTCAGAGACCGTGAAAGAATTGTAAAGAATTTACCTGTTTTTTTGTTTTGTTTTTGAAATTCCTTTTTATAGTGAGTTTGAGCTGATTCTCACTTCCATGTTTATGCCAGTCTAGACACACTTGATTCCCTTATGGAGACATATCAATACATAGGTTTGAAGATTCTTACTAGTCAGATATATTCCTCTGAGGGAAGTATGGTGTGTTGATTCCCTTTCAGTGAGGAAGGTGTAGATGTTTTCTATTCTGTATTTGGTTTCTGGAATGGTGCTTGTACTAATATCAAACTCTCGTTTTATGCAACACCCCAACTCTCCTTCCCCCTTAAGCAGGCATAAGAGTGTTTTCTAAATGTGAGACTCGGGCCTCCCTGGTGGCGCAGTGGTTGAGAGTCCGCCTGCCGATGCAGGGGATACGGGTTCGTGCCCCGGTCCGGGAGGATCCCATATGCCGCGGAGCGGCTGGGCCCGTGAGCCATGGCCGCTGAGCCTGCGCGTCCGGAGCCTGTGCTCCGCAACGGGAGAGGCCACAACAGTGAGAGGCCCGCATACCGCAAAAAAAAAAAAAATAATAAAAAAAAATAAATGTGAGACTCTATTCTCTTTCCTAACTCAGTTCATGTGTAGCCATGTTTACAAGACCTTCATAAGTGATATCTTATGATAAGTTTCTTTTGCTCTGTGACTAATTTAACTTAGAATCATCGTACATGAATCCACTCATTTTGCTGCTACTGGCCTGATGACATTGATTTCATGGCAGAGGGATATTCCATCGTATGGAATTACCACAATTTCTTGAACAATTTTTGTCTTTCCTGGGATATTTAAGGTGTAGCCTAGTTGAGGTTCTTGTAAGCAGTGAAGACCTATATTTTTGGGTGGCTCTGTCTTATTGATTTTCAATTTTCCCAATGTATATTCCCTAGAGTGGAAGTGCCCTTCGCTCTGTAGCTCTGTTGTTTACTAGCTTTAGGGAACAAAATGCACTCCTCCAGAGAGGCAGTGGGCAATTAATATCCCGCCCATCAGCATAACAGTGCTCCCTGTTCTCCAGGGCCTCTCTAGCCTTTCTGGTTTTTACCCATTTTGTGGATGTCCCTTTTGACCGGTGGGAAGTGATACTTCTTTGTAGTGAAGATTTGCATTGCCCGCTTGCTTGCTTGGCCAAAAAGGGCGTATGTGTTTTCTCCTGAATATATTCAGGAGAAATCACATACGCCCTTTTTGGCCAAGTGCATCATTGTCGATGTTGTGCCCCTATTCCTGTGCTTTAAAGGCCATTCCAATGTAACTCTTGAAATCTGTTTCCTGCTATTCTGCCTCGCTTTCAAGTTCGCCTGGTTGCCTTCCCTCAACAGATTTTTGGACGATAGTTGCCCTTTATTACTCTGCCAATTTGTGAATTGCTGTGCCTCTGAGCTCCATTTTTTAACTCGTTTTTTGTGAGCTGAATGCAAGTCCAATATTTTGGTTCAGAAACGATACTGGTTTTGGTAGGTGGCTGAGAGTTTGGTTAATTCTTCTTCCTCCCGGGAAATAAGAGTGACATGTGCCCGTCCAAATGCCTAACAGCTACTCTCTCATTGGTTCTCCCTCTTCCCTATCATCCTTTGCCAAATTGGCAAGCTGTGCGAACCAGGAGGTTAAAGGTGCTGTCTCTCCAAGTTGGGAGATTGATAGTAAAGGAGTTGGAAGGTCAAACTGGCGCACAAGGAGAGGGACTATTCGTTGAGTTTTAGAAACCTTTCGTATTCACAGTGTGTCCATTCTCTAGGTTTGCCATACATGTTATAACTCTAGTAATATTCCCTTCAACCTGGAGAGTTGGGACCCATGGAATGGGTGCCATACATTATTGCTTTAAACAGTCTTCATTTGCTCACCCAATCTCACCAGTCCTGTCAGTCCCATGTGTCCAGCCTTATGCCACATCCAGCTGTCGTTGTAGTTAGGGTCATTCCAGGTATCATCAGAGACCCTGAAGGATTTGTAAAGAATTTCCCTGTTTTTTTGTTTTGTTTTTGAAATTCCTTTTTATAGTGGGTTTGAGCTGATTCTCCCTGCCATGTTTATGCCAGTCTAGACTCACTTGATTCATTTACAGAGACATATAAGTACATAAGTTTTAAGATTCTTATTAGTCACATATATTCCTCTGCGGGAAATATGGGGTTTTGAGTCCCTTTCACTGAGGAAGGTGTAGGACTTGTCTATTCCATAGTTGGTTTTTGGAACGGTACCTGTGCTTATAACAAACTCTGGTTTTATGCATCACCCCTCCTCTCCTTCCCCCTTAAGCAGGCATAAGAGTGTTTTCTAAATGTGAGACTCTGTTCTCTTTCCTAACTCAGTTCATGTGTAGCCATGTTTACAGGATCTTCATAAGTGATATCTTATGATAAGTTTCTTTTTCTGTGTGACTTATTTCACTTAGAATCATTGTACCTGAATCCACTCATTTTGCTGCTACTGGTCTCATGACATTGATTTCATGGCTGAGGGATATTCCATCGTACGTAAGTACCACAATTTTTGAACAATTTTTAACTTTCCTGGGATATTTAAGGTTTACCCAAGTTGAGGTTCTTGTAAGCAGTGCAGCCCTAAATTTTGGGGAGGCTCTGTCTTATTGATTTTCAGTTTTCCCATGGTATATTCCCTAGACTGGAAGTGCCCTTGGCTATGTAGCTCTGTTGTTTACTTCTTTTAGGTTACACAGTGCACTCCTCCAGAGAGGAAGTTTCCAACTTACATCCCGCCCATCAGCATAACAAGGCTCCCTGTTCTCCAGGTCCTCTCTTGCCTTTCTGGTTTTTACACATTTTGCCGATATCCCTTTTGACCGGTGGGAAGGGATAATTCTTTGTACTGCAGTTTTGCATATCCCGCTTCCTTGCTTGGCCAAAAATGGCGTATGTATTTTCTCCTGAATATATTCAGGAGAAAACGAATACACCATTTTTGGCCAAGTGCATCATTGTCGAAGTTGTGCCCCTCTTCCTGTGCTTTACAAGTGATTCCAACGTACCTCTTGAAATCTGTTTCCTGCTATTCTGCCTCGCTTTCAAGTACGCCTCGTTGCCTTCCTTCAAAATATTTTTGGACGATAGTTGTCCTTTATTACTCTGCCATTTTGTGAATTGCTGTGCCCCTCAGCTCCATTTATCAAATCGTTTTTTGTGAGCTGACCGCAAGTCCAAAATTTCGGTTCAGGACCTATACTGGTTCCCGGCAGGGGGATGAGTCTTTGGTTAATTCTTCTTCCTGCCGGGCAGTTAGAGTCACATATGCCCGTCCAAATGCCTAACAGCTACTCTCTCATTTGTTCTCCCTGTTCCCTTTCATCCTCTGCCAAATTGGCAACCTCTGTTATCCAGGAGGTTAAAGGTGCTGTCTCTCCAAGTTGGGAGATTGATAGTAAAGCAGTTGGAAAGTCAAACTGGAGCACCAGGAGAGGGACAATTAGTTGAATTTTAGAAACCTTTCGTATACACAGTGTGTCCATTCTCTAGGTTTCCCGTACATGTTATAGCTGTAGTAATATTCCTTTCAATCTTGAGAGTTTGGAACCATGGAATGGAGGCCACGCATTATTGCTTTAAAAGGTCTGTGTTTGCTCACCCAGTCTCACCAATCCTCCCATTCCCAAGTGTCCAGCCTTATACCACATCAAGCTGTAGTTGTAAATAGGTTCAATCCAGGTTTCATCAGAGACCCTGAAGGAATTGTAAAGAATTTCCCTGTTTTGTTGTTCTGTTTTTGAAATTCCTTTTTATAGTGGGTTTGAGCTGATTCTCACTGCCATGTTTATGCCAGTCTAGACACACTTGATTCTCTTACGGGGACATATCAATACATAGGTTTTAAGATTCTTACTAGTCAGATATATTCCTCTGTGGAAAATATGCGGTTTTGAGTCCCTTTCCCCGAGGAAGTTGTAGGTCTTGTCTATTCCATAGTTGGTTTTAGGAACGGTACGTGTGCTTATATCAAACTCTGGTTTTATGCATCACCCCACCTCTCCTACCCCCTTAAGCAGGCATAAGAGTGTTTTCTAAATGTGAGACTCTCTTCTCTTTCCTCACTCAGTTCATGTGTAGACATGTTTACAGGATCTTCATAAGTGATATCTTATGATAAGTTTCTTTTTCTGTGTGACTTATTTCACTTAGAATCATCGTACCTGAATCCACTCATTTTGCTGCTACTGGTCTCATGACATTGATTTCATGGCTGACGGATATTCCATCGTACGTAAGTACCACAATTTTTTGAACAATTTTTAACTTTCCTGGGATATTTAATGTGTACCCAAGTTGAGGTTCTTGTAAGCAGTGCAGCCCTAAATTTTGGGGTGGCTCTGTCTTATTGATTTTCAGTTTTCCCAAGGTATATTCCCTAGACTGGAAGTGCCCTTGGCTATGTAGCTCTGTTGTTTACTTGTATTAGGGAACACAGTGCACTCCTCCAGAGAGGCAGTGGGCAACTTACATCCAGCCCATCAGCATAACAAGGCTCCCTGTTCTCCAGGTGCTCTCTTGCCTTTCTGGTTTTTACACATTTTGCCAATGTCCCTTTTGACCAAGGGAAGGGATACTTCTTTGTACTGCTGATTTGCATTGCCCGCTAGCTGGCTTGGCCAAAAAGGGCATATGCGTTTTCTCCTGAATATATTCAGGAGAAAACGGATACACCATTTTTGGCCAAGTGCATCATTGTCGAAGTTGTGCCCCTCTTCCTGTGCTTTACAGGTGATTCCAACGTACCTCTTGAAATCTGTTTCCTGCTATTCTGCCTCGCTTTCAAGTCCGCCTCGCTGCCTTCCTACAAACTATTTTTGGATGATAGTTGTCGTTTATTACTCTGGCCGTTTGTGAATTGCTGTGCCCTTGAGCTCCATTTATCAAATCGTTTTTTGTGAGCTGACCACAAGTCCTAAATTTCGGTTCAGGACCTATACTGGTTTCCGGCAGTGGGATGAGTCTTTGGTTAATTCTTCTTCCTGCCGGGCAAGTAGAGTCACATGTGCCCGTCCAAATGCCTAACAGCTACTCTCTCATTGGTTCTCCCTGGTCCCTTTCATCCTCTGCCAAATTGGCAACCTGTGTTATCCAGGAGGTTAAAAGGGCTGTCTCTCCAATTTGGGAGACTGATAGTAAAGCAGTTGGAAAGTCAAATTGGAGCACCAGGAGAGGGACTATTCGTTGAGTTTTAGAAACTATTCGTATTCACAGTGTGTCCATTCTCTAGGTTTCCCGTACATGTTATAGCTGTAGTAATATTCCCTTTAACCTGGAGAGTTTGGAACCATGGAATGGAGGACACACATTATTGCTTTAAAAGTTCTGTGTTTGCTCACCCAGTCTCACCAATCCTATCAGCACCAAGTGTCCAGCCTTATGCCACATCCAGCTGTCGTTGTAGATAGGTTCATTCCAAGTTTCTTCAGAGACCGTGAAAGAATTGTAAATTCTTTACCTGTTTTTTTGTTTTGTTTTTGAAATTCCTTTTTATAGTGAGTTTGAGCTGATTCTCACTTCCATGTTTATGCCAGTCTAGACACACTTGATTCCCTTATGGAGACATATCAATACATAGGTTTGAAGATTCTTACTAGTCAAATATATTCCTCTTAGGGAAGTATGGTGTGTTGATTCCCTTTCAGTGAGGAAGGTGTAGATGTTTTCTATTCTGTATTTGGTTTCTGGAATGGTGCTTGTACTAATATCAAACTCTCGTTTTATGCAACACCCCAACTCTCCTTCCCCCTTAAGCAGGCATAAGAGTGTTTTCTAAATGTGAGACTCTATTCTCTTTCCTAACTCAGTTCATGTGTAGCCATGTTTACAAGACCTTCATAAGTGATATCTTATGATAAGTTTCTTTTGCTCTGTGACTAATTTAACTTAGAATCATCGTACATGAATCCACTCATTTTGCTGCTACTGGCCTGATGACATTGATTTCATGGCAGAGGGATATTCCATCGTATGGAATTACCACAATTTCTTGAACAATTTTTGTCTTTCCTGGGATATTTAAGGTGTAGCCTAGTTGAGGTTCTTGTAAGCAGTGAAGACCTATATTTTTGGGTGGCTCTGTCTTATTGATTTTCAATTTTCCCAATGTATATTCCCTAGAGTGGAAGTGCCCTTCGCTCTGTAGCTCTGTTGTTTACTAGCTTTAGGGAACAAAATGCACTCCTCCAGAGAGGCAATGGGCAATTAATATCCCGCCCATCAGCATAACAGTGCTCCCTGTTCTCCAGGGCCTCTCTAGCCTTTCTGGTTTTTACCCATTTTGTGGATGTCCCTTTTGACCGGTGGGAAGTGATACTTCTTTGTAGTGAAGATTTGCATTGCCCGCTTGCTTGCTTGGCCAAAAAGGGTGTATGTGTTTTCTCCTGAATATATTCAGGAGAAATCACATACGCCCTTTTTGGCCAAGTGCATCATTGTCGATGTTGTGCCCCTATTCCTGTGCTTTAAAGGCCATTCCAATGTAACTCTTGAAATCTGTTTCCTGCTATTCTGCCTCGCTTTCAAGTTCGCCTGGTTGCCTTCCCTCAACAGATTTTTGGACGATAGTTGCCCTTTATTACTCTGCCAATTTTTGAATTGCTGTGCCTCTGAGCTCCATTTTTTAACTCGTTTTTTGTGAGCTGAATGCAAGTCCAATATTTTGGTTCAGAAACGATACTGGTTTTGGTAGGTGGCTGAGAGTTTGGTTAATTCTTCTTCCTCCCGGGAAATAAGAGTGACATGTGCCCGTCCAAATGCCTAACAGCTACTCTCTCATTGGTTCTCCCTCTTCCCTATCATCCTTTGCCAAATTGGCAAGCTGTGCGAACCAGGAGGTTAAAGGTGCTGTCTCTCCAAGTTGGGAGATTGATAGTAAAGGAGTTGGAAGGTCAAACTGGCGCACAAGGAGAGGGACTATTCGTTGAGTTTTAGAAACCTTTCGTATTCACAGTGTGTCCATTCTCTAGGTTTGCCATACATGTTATAACTCTAGTAATATTCCCTTCAACCTGGAGAGTTGGGACCCATGGAATGGGTGCCATACATTATTGCTTTAAACAGTCTTCATTTGCTCACCCAATCTCACCAGTCCTGTCAGTCCCATGTGTCCAGCCTTATGCCACATCCAGCTGTCGTTGTAGTTAGGGTCATTCCAGGTATCATCAGAGACCCTGAAGGATTTGTAAAGAATTTCCCTGTTTTTTTGTTTTGTTTTTGAAATTCCTTTTTATAGTGGGTTTGAGCTGATTCTCCCTGCCATGTTTATGCCAGTCTAGACTCACTTGATTCGCTTACAGAGACATATCAGTACATAAGTTTTAAGATTCTTATTAGTCACATATATTCCTCTGCGGGAAATATGGGGTTTTGAGTCCCTTTCACTGAGGAAGGTGTAGGACTTGTCTATTCCATAGTTGGTTTTTGGAACGGTACCTGTGCTTATATCAAACTCTGGTTTTATGCATCACCCCACCTCTCCTTCCCCCTTAAGCAGGCATAAGAGTGTTTTCTAAATGTGAGACTCTGTTCTCTTTCCTAACTCAGTTCATGTGTAGCCATGTTTACAGGATCTTCATAAGTGATATCTTATGATAAGTTTCTTTTTCTGTGTGACTTATTTCACTTAGAATCATTGTACCTGAATCCACTCATTTTGCTGCTACTGGTTTCATGACATTGATTTCATGGCTGAGGGATATTCCATCGTACGTAAGTACCATAATTTTTGAACAATTTTTAACTTTCCTGGGATATTTAAGGTGTACCAAAGTTAAGGTTCTTGTAAGCAGTGCAGCCCTTAATTCTGGGGTGGCTCTGTCTTATTGATTTTCAGTTTTCCCAAGGTATATTCCCTAGACTGGAAGTGCCCTTGGCTATGTAGCTCTGTTGTTTACTTCTTTTAGGGTACACAGTGCACTCCTCCAGAGAGGAAGTTGCCAACTTACATCCCGCCCATCAGCATAACAAAGCTCCCTGTTCTCCAGGTCCTCTCTTGCCTTTCTGGTTTTTACACATTTTGCCGATGTGCCTTTTGACCGGTGGGAAGGGATAATACTTTGTACTGCAGTTTTGCATATCCCGCTTCCTTGCTTGGCCGAAAATGGCGTATGTATTTTCTCCTGAATATATTCAGGAGAAAACGAATAAACCCTTTTTGGCCAAGTGCATCATTGTCGAAGATGTGCCCCTCTTCCTGTGCTTTACAGGTGATTCCAACGTACCTCTTGAAATCTGTTTCCTGCTATACTGCCTCGCTTTCAAGTACGCCTCGTTGCCTTCCTTCAAAATATTTTTGGACGATAATTGTCCTTTATTAATCTGCCAGTTTGTGAATTGCTGTGCCCCTGAGCTCCATTTATCAAATCGTTTTTTGTGAGCTGACCGCTTGTCCAAAATTTCGGTTCAGGACCTATACTGGTTCCCGGCAGGGGAATGAGTCTTTGGTTAATTCTTCTTCCTGCCGGGCAGTTAGAGTCACATATGCCCGTCCAAATGCCTAACAGCTACTCTCTCATTTGTTCTCCCTGTTCCCTTTCATCCTCTGCCAAATTGGCAACCTCTGTTATCCAGGAGGTTAAAGGGGCTCTCTCTCCAAGTTGGGAGATTGATAGTAAAGCAGTTGGAAAGTCAAATTGGAGCACCAGTAGAGGGACAATTAGTTGAGTTTTAGAAACCTTTCGTATACACAGTGTGTCCATTCTCTAGGTTTCCCGTACATGTTATAGCTGTAGTAATATTCCCTTCAACCTTGAGAGTTTGGAACCATGGAATGGAGGCCACACATTATTGCTTTAAAAGGTCTGTGTTTGCTCACCCAGTCTCACCAATCCTCCCATTCCCATGTGTCCAGCCTTATACCACATAAAGCTGTAGTTGTAGATAGGTTCATTCCAGGTTTCATCAGAGACCCTGAAGGAATTGTAAAGAATTTCCCTGTTTTGTTGTTTTGTTTTTGAAATTCCTTTTTATAGTGGGTTTGAGCTGATTCTCACTGCCATGTTTATGCCAGTCTAGATACACTTGATTCTCTTACGGGGACATATCAATACATAGGTTTTAAGATTCTTACTAGTCAGATATATTCCTCTGTGGAAAATATGCGGTTTTGAGTCCCTTTCCCCGAGGAAGTTGTAGGTCTTGTCTATTCTATAGTTGGTTTTAGGAACGGTACGTGTGCTTATATCAAACTCTGGTTTTATGCATCACCCCACCTCTCCTACCCCCTTAAGCAGGCATAAGAGTGTTTTCTAAATGTGAGACTCTCTTCTCTTTCCTCACTCAGTTCATGTGTAGCCATGTTTACAGGATGTTCATAAGTGATATCTCATGATAAGTTTCTTTTTCTGTGTGACTTATTTCACTTAGAATCATCGTACCTGAATCCACTCATTTTGCTGCTACTGGTCTTATGACATTGATTTCATGGCTGAGGGATATTCCATCGTACGTATGTACCACAAATTTTTGAACAATTTTTAACTTTCCTGGGATATTTAATGTGTACCCAAGTTGAGGTTCTTGTAAGCAGTGCAGCCCTAAATTTTGGGGTGGCTGTGTCTTACTGATTTTCAGTTTTCCCAAGCTATATTCCCTAGACTGGAAGTGCCCTTGGCTATGTAGCTCTGTTGTTTACTTGTTTTAGGGAAAACAATGCACTCCTCCAGAGAGGCAGTGGGCAACTTACATCCAGCCCATCAGCATAAAAAGGCTCCCTGTTCTCTAGGTCCTCTCTTGCCTTTCTTGTTTTTACACATTTTGCCGATGTCCCTTTTGACCGGTGGGAAGGGATACTTCATTGTACTGCTGATTTGCATTGCCCGCTAGCTGGCTTGGCCAAAAAGGGCATATGCGTTTTCTCCTGAATATATTCAGGAGAAAACGAATACACCATTTTTGGCCAAGTGCATCATTGTCGAAGTTGTGCCCCTCTTCCTGTGCTTTACAGGTGATTCCAACGTACCTCTTGAAATCTGTTTCCTGCTATTCTGCCTCGCTTTCAAGTCCACCTCGCTGCCTTACTTCAAAATATTTTTGGATGATAGTTGTCGTTTATTACTCTGGCACTTTGTGTATTGCTGTGCCCTTGAGCTCCATGTATCAAATCGTTTTTTGTGAGCTGACCGCAAGTCCTAATTTTCGGTTCAGAACCTATACTGTTTTCCTGCAGGGGGATGAGTCTTTGGTTAATTCTTCTTCCTGCCGGGCAAGTAGAGTCACATGTGCCCGTCCAAATGCCTAACAGCTACTCTCTCATTGGTTCTCCCTGGTCCCTTTCATCCCCTGCCAAATTGGCAACCTGTGTTATCCAGTGGGTTAAAAGGGCTGTCTCTCCAAGTTGGGAGTCTGATAGTAATGCAGTTGGAAAGTCAAATTGGGGCACCAGGAGAGGGACTATTCGTTGAGTTTTAGAAACTATTCGTATTCACAGTGTGTCCATTCTCTAGGTTTCCCGTACATGTTATAGTTGTAGTAATATTCCCTTTAACCTGGAGAGTATGGAACCATGGAATGGAGGCCACGCATTATTGCTTTAAAAGGTCTGTGTTTGCTCACCTAGTCTCACCAATCCTATCAGCACCAAGTGTCCAGCCTTATGCCACATCCAGCTGTCGTTGTAGATAGGTTCATTCCAAGTTTCATCAGAGACCCTGAAAGAATTGTAAAGAATTTACCTGTTTTTTTGTTTTGTTTTTGAAATTCCTTTTTATAGTGAGTTTGAGCTGATTCTCACGGCCATGTTTATGCCAGTCTAGACACACTTGATTCCCTTATGGAGACATATCAATACATAGGTTTGAAGATTCTTACTACTCAGATATATTCCTCTGAGGGAAGTATGGTGTTTTGATTCCCTTTCAGTGAGGAAGGTGTAGATGTTTTCTATTCTCTATTTGGTTTCTGGAATGGTGCCTGTACTAATATCAAACTCTCGTTTTATGCAACACCCCAACTCTCCTTCCCCCTTAAGCAGGCGTAAGAGTGTTTTGTAAATGTGAGACTCTATTCTCTTTCCTAACTCAGTTCATGTGTAGCCATGTTTACAAGACCTTCATAAGTGATATCTTATGATAAGTTTCTTTTGCTCTGTGACTAATTTAACTTAGAATCATTGTAACTGAATCCACTAATTTTGGTGCTACTGGCTTGATGACATTGATTTCATGGCAGAGGGATATTCCATCGTATGTAATTACCACAATTTCTTGAACAATTTTTGTCTTTCCTGGGATATTTAAGGTGTAGCGTAGTTGAGGTTCTTGTAAGCAGTGAAGACCTATATTTTGGGGTGGCTCTGTCTAATTGATTTTCAATTTTCCCAATGTATATTCCCTAGAGTGGAAGAGCCCTTCGCTCTGTAGCTCTGTTGTTTACTTGCTTTAGGGAACAAAATGCACTCCTCCAGAGAGGCAGTGGGCAATTAATATCCCGCCCATCAGCATAACAGTGCTCCCTGTTCTCCAGGGCCTCTCTAGCCTTTCTGGTTTTTACCCATTTTGTGGATGTCCCTTTTGACCGGTGGGAAGTGATACTTCTTTGTAGTGCAGATTTGCATTGCCCGCTTGCTTGCTTGGCCAAAAAGGGCGTATGTGTTTTCTCCTGAATATATTCAGGAGAAATCGCATACGCCCGTTTTGGCCAAGTGCATCATTGTCGATGTCGTGCCCCTATTCCTGTGCTTTAAAGGCGATTCCAATGTAACTCTTGAAATCTGTTTCCTGCTATTCTGCCTCGCTTTCAAGTTCGCCTGGTTGCCTTCCCTCAACAGATTTTTGGACGATAGTTGCCCTTTATTACTCTGCCAGTTTGTGAATTGCTGTGCCTCTGAGCTCCATTTTTTAACTCGTTTTTTGTGAGCTGAACGCAAGTCCAATATTTTTGTTCAGAAACGATACTGGTTTTGGTAGGTGGCTGAGAGTTTGGTTAATTCTTCTTCCTCCCGGGAAATAAGAGTGACATGTGCCCGTCCAAATGCCTAACAGCTACTCTCTCATTGGTTCTCCGTCTTCCATTTCATCCTTTGCCAAATTGGCAAGCTGTGCGTACCAGGAGGTTAAAGGTGCTGTCTCTCCAAGTTGGGGGATTTATAGTAAAGGAGTTGGAAGTTCAAACTGGCGCACAAGGAGAGGGACTATTCGTTGAGTTTTAGAAACCTTTCGTATTCACAGTGTGTCCATTCTCTAGGTTTCCCATACATGTTATAACTCTAGTAATATTCCCTTCAACCTGGAGAGTTGGGACCAATGGAATGGGTGCCATGCATTATTGCTTTACATGGTCTGCATTTGCTCACCCAATCTCACCAGTCCTGTCAGTCCCATGTGTCCAGCCTTATGCCACATCCAGCTGTCATTGTAGTTAGGGTCATTCCAGGTATCATCAGAGACCCTGAAGGATTTGTAAAGAATTTCCCTGTGTTTTTGTTTTGTTTTTGAAATTCCTTTTTATAGTGGGTTTGAGCTGATTCTCGCTGCCATGTTTATGCTACTCTAGACTCACTTGATTTGCTTACGGAGACATATCAATACATAGGTTTTAAGATTCTTACTAGTCAGATATATTCCTCTGCGGGAAATATGGGGTTTTGAGTCCCTTTCAGTGAGGAAGGTGTAGGTCTTGTCTATTCCATAGTTGGTTTTTGGAACGGTACCTGTGCTTATATCAAACTCTGGTTTTATGCATCACCCCACCTCTCCTTCCCCCTTAAGCAGGCATAAGAGTGTTTTCTAAATGTGAGACTCTGTTCTCTTTCCTAACTCAGTTCATGTGTAGCCATGTTTACAGGACCTTCATAAGTGATATCTTATGATAAGTTTCTTTTTCTGTGTGACTTATTTCACTTAGAATCATCGTACATGAATCCACTCATTTTGTTGCTACTGGTCTTATGACATTGATTTCATGGCTGAGGGATATTCCATCGTACGTAAGTACCACAATTTTTGAACAATTTTTAACTTTCCTGGGATATTTAAGGTGTACCCAAGATGAGGTTCTTGTAAGCAGTGCATCCCTAAATTTTGGGGTGGCTGTGTCTTACTGATTTTCCGTTTTCCCAAGGTATATTCCCTAGACTTTAAGTGCCCTTGGCTCTGTAGCTCTGTTGTTTACTTGTTTTATTGAACACAATGCACTCCTCCAGAGAGGCAGTTGGCAA
Source organism: Mesoplodon mirus (assembly GCF_964341445.2). NCBI lineage: Eukaryota > Metazoa > Chordata > Mammalia > Artiodactyla > Ziphiidae > Mesoplodon > Mesoplodon mirus. The sequence goes on along the minus strand of NW_028295819.1, from coordinate 3,405,860 downwards.
TTTATGTCCCACCCATCAGCATAACAACGCTCCCTGTTCTCCAGGGCCTGTCTTGCCTTTCTGGGTTTTACCCATTTTGTGGATGTCCCTTTTGACCGGTGTGAAGTGATACTTCTTTGTAGTGCAGATTTGCATTGCCTGCTTGCTTGCTTGACCATAATGGGCGTATGTGTTTTCTCCTGAATATATTTAGGAGAAAACGCATTAGCCCTTCTTGGCCAAGTGCATCACTATCGAAGTCATGCCCCTCTTCCTATGCTTTAAAGGCAATTCCAACGTACCTCTTGAAATCTGTTTCCTGCTATTCTTCCTCGCTTTCAAGTCCGCCTCGTTGACTTCCCTAAACAGATTTTTGGACGATAGTTGCCCTTTATTACTCTGCATGTTTGTGAATTGCTGTGCCCCTGAAGTCCATTTTTTAACTCGTTTTTTGTGAGCTGAACGGAAGTCCAATATTTTGGTTCAGGAACTATACTGGTTTTCGGTGGGTGGCAGAGACTTTGGTTAATTCTTCTTCCTCCCGGGAAATAAGAGTGACATGTGCCCGTCCAAATGCCTAACAGCTACTCTCTCATTGGTTCTCCCTCTTCACTTTCATCCTCTGCCAAATTGGCAACCTGTGAGAACCAGGAGGTTAAAGGGGCTGTCTCTCCAAGTTGGGAGATTGTTAGTAAAGCAGTTGGAAAGTCAAACTGGAGCACCAGCAGAGGGACTATTCTTTGAGTTTTAGAGACCTTTCCTATTCACAGTGTGCCCATTCTCTAGGTTTCCCGTACATGTTATAGCTATAGTAATATTCCCTTCAACCTGGAGAGTTGGGACACATGGAATGGGTGCCACTCATTATTGCTTTAAAGGGTCTGCATTTGCTCACCCAATCTCACCAATCCTCTCAGTCCCAAGTGTCCCGCCTTATGCCACATCCAGCTGTCATTGTAGTTAGGGTCATTCCAGGTTTCATCAGAGACCCTGAAGGAATTGTAAAGAATTTCCCTGTTTTTTTGTTTTGTTTTTGAAATTCCTTTTTATAGTGGGTTTGAGCTGATTCTCACTGTCATGTTTATGCCAGTCTAGACACACTTGATTACCTTATGGAGACATATCAATACATAGTTTTTATTATTCATACTAGTAAGATATATTACTCTGCGGTGAATATGGGGTGTTGAGTCCCTTTCACTGAGGAAGGTGTAGGTCTTGTCTCTTCCGTATTTGGTGTTTGGAACGGTACCTGTACTAATATCAAACTCTGGTTTTATGCATCCCCCCACCTCTCCTTCCCCCTTAAGCAGGCATAAGGGTGTTTTTTAAATGTGAGTCTCTCTTCTCTTTCCTAACTCAGTTCATGTGTAGCCGTGTTTACAGGATCTTCATAAGTGATATCTTATGATAAGCTTCTTTTTCTGTGTGACTTATTTCACTTAGAATCATCGTACCTGAATCCACTCATTTTGCTGCTACTGGCCTTATGACATTGATTTCATGGCTGAGGGATATTCCATCATACGTAAGTACCACAATTTCTTGAACCATTTTTGTCTTTCCTGGGATATTTCAGGTGTACCCATGTTTAGGTTTTTGTCAGCAGTGCATCCCTGAATTTTGGTGTGGATCTGTCTTATTTATTTTCAGTTTTCCCAAGGTATATTCCCTAGACTGGAAGTGGCCTTGGCTCTGTAGCTCTGTTGTTTACTTATTTTAGGAAACACAATGCACCCCTCCAGAGAGGCAGTTGGCAGTTTACTTGCCGCCCATCACCATAACAACGCTCCCTGTTCTCCAGGGCCTGTCTTGCCTTTCTGTTTTTTACACATTTTGCGGATGCACCTTTTGACCAGTAGGAAGTGATACTTCTTTGTAGTGCTGATTTGCATTGCCCACTTGCTTGCTTTTCCAAAAAGGGCATATGCGTTTTCTCCTGTATATATTCACGTGAAAACCCATATGCCCTTTATGGCCATTTCCATAATTTTCGAAGTTGTAATGCTTTTCCAGTGTTTAAAGGCGATTCCATTGTACCTCTTGAAATCTGTTTCATGCCATTCTGCCTCATTTTCCCTTCCGCCTCGTGGCTTTCTCTCAACAGATTTTTGGAAGAGAGTAGTCCATTATAACTCTGCAGGTTAGTGAATTGCTGTGGCCCTGAGCTCCATTTTTCAATTCGCTTTTATGTGAGCTGACCGCAAATCAACAGTTTTGCTTCTGGATTTATAATTATTCTGGGGGGGCAGGCTGAGACGTTGGTTAATTCCTCTTTGTGACGGGAAATTATAGTGACATGTGGCTGTCCAAATGCCTACAGCTACTCTCTCATTGGTTCTCCCTGTTCCCTTATATCCTCTGCACAATTTGCCAACTGTGCGAACCAGGAGGTTATATGGGCTGACTTTCAAATTTGGGAGATTGATAGTAAAGCAGTTGGAATGTCACACTGGACCACAAGGAGAGAAAAAAGTAGTAGAGTTTTAGAAACCTTTCACCATCAGATGGTTTCCATTCTCTAGGTTCCCATACACGTTATAACTGTAGTGATATTCCCTTCTACCTGGAGAGTTGGGAACCATGGAATGGGTGGCAGGCATTATTGCTTTAAAGGGTCTGCAATTTTTCACCCAATCTCACCAATGCTCTCAGTCCCAAGTGACCAGCCTTATGCCACATCCAGCTGTCATTTTAGATAGGGTCATTCCAAATTTCATCAGAACCCCTGAAGGTATTGTGTAAGAATTTTACTGTTTTTATGTTTCGTTTTGAAATTCAGTTTTATAGTGGGTTTGAGCTGATTCTCACTGCCATGTTTATGTCGTTCTAGACACACTTGTTTCCCTTACGGAGACATATCAATACATAGGTTTTAAAATTCTTACTAGTCAGATATGTTTCTCTGCGGGGAATAGGGATGTTGGGTTCCATTAACTGAGGAAGGAGTAGGGCTAGTCTCTTCTGTTTTTGGACTATGGAACGGTACCTGTGCTAATATCAATCTTATGTTTTGTGCATCTCCCCACCCCTCTTTCCCCTTAAGCAAGCGTTAGAGTGTTTTCTAAATCTGAGACTCTGTTCTCTTCCCTAATTCAGTTCATATGTAGCCATGTTTACATTCCCTTCATAAGTGATATCTTATGTCAGAATGCACCATGGCAGTTCTCATATTAATGCTCCATGACCCCTGTCATCACAATGCACCATGCCCTGGTTATCACAATACTCCATTCCCTTGTCATCACAATTCTCCACGTCCATGTCATCACAATGCTATATGACATTTCTCAGCAATATGTTACATGCTCTTGTCATCACAATTCTCCATCCACTTGACATTGCAATGCTCCATGCACTTGTCATCACAATGCTCCATGCACTTCTCATCACAATGCTCTATGCACTTGTCATCACAATGCTCAATGACCACTGACATCACAATGCTCCCTGACACCTGTCATCACAATGCTTCATGCCCCTTGTCATTACAGTGCTCCATGATGCTCGACCTCACAATTACCCAAGGTCTTCTCGTCACAAAGCTCCATGGCCAATATCATCACAATGCTCCATGACCACTGTCATCACAACACTCCATGACACCTGACAACACAATGATTCGGCACTCTTGTCATCACAATGTTCCATTCCCTAGTCATCACAATGCTCCATAGCCCCTGTCTTCAAAATACTCCATGAACACTTTCAGCCCAATATTCCGTGACCCTTGTCATCACAATGATCCATGTCCTTGTCATCCCTATGCTCCATGACCCCTGCATTCACAGTGCTCCGTGACGCTTGTCATCACAGTGCTCCACGACACATGTCATCACAATGCTCCATGCCTTTGTCAGCAAAATGCTACATGACCTTGTCATTACAATGCTCTATGCGCTTGTCATCACAATACTCCAATTCCATTGTCATCACAATCCTCAATGAACCTTGGGATCACATTGCTTCATGCCCTTGTCATCACAATGCTCCATGTCCCATGAAATCAAAATGATCCATGACCTCTGTCATCACAATGCTCCAAACCCTTGTAATCACAGTGTTCCATAACACTTGTCATCACATTGCTCCATATTGCCTGTCATCACAATACTCCATGCCCTTTTCATCACAATGTTCCATGACCTTTTTCATCACAATTCTCAATATAATTGTCATCACAATGCTCCATTTCCATTGTCATCACAATGCTCCATGTCATTGTCATCACAATGCTCCATGAACCCTCTCATCACATGGCTCCAAGCACTTGTCATCACAAAGCTCCATGACACTTGTCATCACAATGCTTGATGCCCTCCTCATCACAGTGCTCGATGCCCTTGTCATTACAATCCTGCATGACCCATGTATCACAGGGTTCCGTGCTGTTGTCATCACAATGATCCATGCCCTCTTCATCACAATGCTCCAAAATCCCTGTAATCACAATGCTCCATGTCCTTGTCATCACAAAACTCCATGACGCATGTCATCAGAATGCTCCATGGCCTTCTCATCACAATGTTCCATGTCCTCGTCATCACAATGCACCAAGAACCCTGTAATCACGATGCTCCATGCCCCTTTTCATCAGAATGCTCCATGAGACTTGTCATCACATGTCTCCATGGTCTTCTCATCACAGTGCTCCAGGACCTTGTCATCACCATGCTCCATTCCCTTGTCATAACAATGCTCCTTGACACCTGTCATCACAATAAATCATGAAATTTTTCATCCCATGGCTCCACGACCTACTCATCACAATGCTCCATGGCCAATATCATCACAATGCTCCATGACCACTGTCATCACAACACTCCATGACACCTGACAGCACAATGATCCGGGACTCTTGTCATCACAATGCTCCATTCCCTAGTCATCACAATGCTCCATGAGCGCTGTCATCACAACACTCCATGAACAATTTCAGCCCAGTGCTCCATGACCCTTGTCATCACAATGATCCATGACCTTGTCATCCCAATGCTCCATGACCCCTGAATTCACAGAGATCCGTGACGATTTTCATCACAGTGTTCCATGACACATGTCATCACAATGCTCCATGCCTTTGTCAGCAAAATGCTACATGACCTTGTCATTACAATGCTCTATGTGGATGTCATAACAATACTCCATTTCCATTGTCATCACAATCCTCCATGAAAATTGGGATCACATTGCTTCATGCCCTTGTCATCACAATGCTCCATGCTCCTTGAAATCAAAATGATCCATGACGTCTGTCTTCACAATGCTCCAAACCCTTGTGATCACAGTGTTCCATAACACTTGTCATCACAACGCTCCATGATGACTGTCATCACAGTACTCCATGTCCTTTTCATCACAATGCTCCATGACCTTTGTCATCACAATTCTCAATACACTTGTCATCACAATGCTCCCTTACACTTGTCATCAGAATGCTCCTTAAACCCTGTCACGAAAAGGCTACATGCCTTTTTCATCACAATGTCCCATGCCGTTTTCATCACAATGCTCCGTGCCATTGTCATCAAAATACTCCACAAGCTTGTCATCAGAATGCTCCATGAAACTTGTCACCACAATTATCCATGCACTTGTCAGCACAATGCTCCCTGACCCTAGCCATCACAATGCTCTAAGCCATTGTGATCACAATGATCCATAACACTTATCATCACAACACCCCATGACGCTCATCATCACAATTATCCATGGTATTCTCATCACAGTGCTCCGTGATCTTTGTCATCACAGTGCTCAATACACCTGTCATCACAATGCTCCCTGACACTTGTCGTCAGTATGCTCCTTGAACCCTGTCATGACAAGGCTCCATGCCTTTTTCATCACAATGATCCATGCCATCTTCATCACAATGTTCCAAGATCCCTGTAATCACAATGCTCCTTGCCCTTGTCATCACAAAACTCCATGACGCATGTCATCAGAATGATCCTTGGCTTTCTCATCAACATGCTCCATGCCCTCGTCATCACAATGCACCAAGACACCTGTAATCACAATGCTCCATGCCCCTTTTCATCAGAATGCTCCATGAGACTTGTCATCACAAGTCTCCATGGTCTTCTGATCTCACTGCTCCAGGACATTGTCCTCACCATGCTCCAATCCCTTGTCATCACAATGCTCCATGACACCTGTCATCACAATAATCCATGAATATTTTCAGCCCAGTGCTCCACGACCTAATCATCACAATGCTCCATGGCCAATATCATCACAATGCTCCATGACCACTGTCATCACAACACTCCATGACACCTGACAACACAATGATCCGGGACATTTGTCATCACAATGCTCCATTCCCTAGTCATCACAATGCTCCATGACCCCTGTCATCACAACACTCCATGAACATTTTCAGCCCAGTGCTCCATGACCCTTGTCATCATAATGATCCATGCCCTTGTCATCCCAGTGCTCCATGACCCATGTATTCACAATTATCCGTGACGCTTGTCATCAGAGTGAGCCATGACACATGTCATCACAAAGCTCCATGCCTTTGTCAGCAAAATGCTACATGACCTTGTCATTACAATGCTCTATGCGCTTGTCATCACAATACTCCATTTCCATTGTCATCACAATCCTCCATGAACCTTGGGATCACATTGCTTCATGCCCTTGTCATCACAATGCTCCATGCTCCTTGAAATCAAAATGATCCATGACCTCTGTCATCACAACGCTCCAAAGCCTTGTGATCACAATGTTCCATAACACTTGTCATCACAACGCTCCATGATGCCTGTCATGACAATACTCCATGCCCTTTTCATCACAATGCTCCATGACCTTTGTCATCACAATTCTCAATACACTTGTCATCACAATGCTCCCTGACATTTGTCATCAGAATGCTCCTTGAACCCTGTCAGGAAAAGGCTCCATGCCTTTTTCATCACAATGCCTCATGCCGTTTTCATCACAATGCTCCATGCAATTGTCATCAAAATACTCCACAAGCTTGTCATCAGAATGCTCCTTGACCCTTGTCATCACAATTCTCCATGCACTTGTCAGCACAATGCTCCCTGACCATTGTCATCACAATGCTCCAAGCCATTGTCATCAAAACACTCCATTATCTTTGTCATCAGAATCCTCCATGACACTTGGCATCACAATGCTCCATGCCATTGTCATCCCAATGGGCCATTACATATGTCATCACAATGCTCCCTGACACCTTTCTTCACAATATTGCATGACCAGGTCATCACAATGCTCCATGCCCTTGTCATCACAATGCACCATTCCAACTCTCATCACAATAATCCATGAAATTTATTAGAACAATGCTCCAGGCGCTTGTCATCACAATGCTCCATGCCCTTGTTATCACAAAGGTCCATGACCCTTGTCATCACACTGCTCCATAACTCCAGTCATCCCAATGCTTCATGACCTTTGTCATCACAGTTTTCCACGCCCTCGTCATCAACAGTCTCTGTGACCTTTTTAGCGACAATGCTCCATGAACTTTTCATCACAATGCTCTTTGACCCTTGTCATCACAATGCTCTATGCCTTTCTCTGCACAATGCTCCATGACACATGTCATTCACAATGCTCCATGACCCCTGTCATCACAATGCTCCGTGACTCCAGGCATCTCAATGCTTCATAACATTTGTCATTACAATGTTCCATGCCCGCGTAATTACAAGGCTCTGTGACCTTTGTAACCACAAAGCTCCTTGAACTTTTCATCACAATTCTCTGTGACCTTTGTCTTCACAATGCTCCATATCTTTGTCTGAGCAATGCTCCATGACCATTGTCTTCACAATGTGCCACACACATTTCATCACAACGGTCCACAACCTTGTCATTGCAATGCTCCATAAATCTTGTAATCACAATGCTCCATGCACTTCTCATCAAAATGCTCTCTCACGAGAGATATCACAGTGTTCCATCACTAGTCATCACAATACTCCCTCACCCCTGTAATCACAATGTTCCATGACACTGTCATCACACTGCTACATCCCCTTATCATCACAATGTTCCATGACCCCTGTCATCAAATTGCTCCATGACCCTTTTCATCCCAACGCTCCAAATCCCCTGACATCACAATGTACTATATCCCCTGCCATCAAAATATTCCATTACACTTATCATCAAATTGCTGCATGACCCGGTCATCAAAATGCTCCCTGCCTTTCTCATCACAATGCAACATGCCCTTGTCATCAAAATGCTCCATTACTTGTCATGAGAAAGCTCCATGACCCTTGGCATCACAATGCTCCATGTCATTGTCATCACAATGCTCCATGAACACTCTCATAATATTGCTCAATGCCCTTGTCATCACAAAGCTCCATGACACTTGTCATCACAATGCTCTATGCCCTTCTCATCAAAATGCTCCATGCCCTTGTCATTACAATCCTGCATGACCCATGTATCATAGTGTTCCATACCCTTGTCATCAGAAGCCTCCATGCCCACTCTCATCACAATCATCCACGAAATATTTCAGACCAGTGTTCCATGCCCTTCTCATCACAATGCTCCATTACCCCTGTCATAACAATCCACCATGACCCCTGCCATCACAATGTTCCACGGCCTAGTCATGACAAGGTTCCATGACACTTGTCATCACAATGCTGAAGACCCCTGTAATCACAATGCTCCATGCCCTTGTCATCACAAAGCTCCATGACGCATGTCCTCAGAATGTTCCATGGCCTTCTCATCACAACGCTCCAAGCCCTTGTCCTCACAATGCTCCAAAACCCCTGTAAACACAATGCTCCATGCCCCTTTTCATCTCAATGCTCCATGAACCCTGTCATCACAGTGCACCATGCCCATCATCACAATGCTTCAGGCTATTGTCATCAAAATGAAATCAATATTCTCCATGACCTCTGTCATCATAATGCTCCAAACCCTTGTGATCACAATGGTCCATAACACTTATCATCACAACACAACATGACGCTCATCATCACAATTATCCATGGTCTTCTCATCACAATGCTCCATGATCTTCGTCATCACAATGCTCAATACAATTGTCATCACAATGCTAACTGACCCTTGTCGTCAGTATGCTCCTTGAACCCTGTCATGATAAGGCTCCATGCCTTTTTCATCACAATAATCCGTGCCCTTTTCATCACAATGCTCCAAGATCCCTGTAATCACAATGCTCCATGCCCTTCTCATCAAAAAGCTCCATGACGAATGTCATCAGAATGCTTCATGGCCTTCTCATCACAATGCTCCATGCCCTTGTCATCACAATGCCCCAAGACCCCTGTAATCACAATACTCCATGCCCATTTTCATCAGAATGCTCCATGTGAGTTGTCGTCACAAGTCTCCATGGTCTTCTCATCACAATGCTCCAAGACCGTGTCATCAGCATGCTCCATTCCCTTGTCATCACAATGCTCCATGACCCCTGTCGTCACAATAATCCATGAGCATTTTCAGCCCAATGCTCCACGACCTACTCAACACAATGCTCCATGGCCAATATCATCACAATGCTCCATGACCACTGTCATCACAACACTCCATGACACCTGACAACACAATGATCCGGCACTCTTGTCATCACATTGCTCCATTCCATGGTCATGACAATGCTCCATGACCCCTGTATTGACAACACTCCATGAACATTTTCAGCTCAGTGCTCCATGACCCTTGTCATCACAATCATCCATGCCCTTGTCATCCCAGTGCTCCATGACCCCTGTATTCACAATTATCCGTGACGCTTGTCATCACAGTGCTCCATGACACATATCATCACAATGCTCCATGCCTTAGTCAGCAAAATGCTACATGACCTTGTCATTACAATGCTCTAGGCGCTTGTCATCACAATACTCCATTTTCATTGTCATCACAATCCTCCATGAACCTTGGGATCACATTGCTTCATGCCTTTGTCATCAAAATGCTCCCTGCTCCTTGAAATCAAAATGATCCATGACCTCTGTCATCACAATTATCCAAATACTTGTGATCACAATGTTCCATAACACTTGTCATTCACAACGCTCCATGATGCCTGTCATCACAATACTCCATGCCCTTTTCATCACAATGCTCCATGAACTTTGTCATCACAATTCTCAATACACTTGTCATCACAGTGCTCTCTGACAGTTGTCATCAGAATGCTCCATGAAACCTGTCACGAAAAGGCTCCATGCCTTTTTCATCACAATGCCCCATGCCGTTTTCATGACAATGCTCCATGCCATTGTCATCAAAATACTCCACAAGCTTGTCATCAGAATGCTCCATGACACTTGTCATCACAATTTTCCATGCACTTATCAGCACAATGCTCCCTGACACTTGTCATCACAATGCTCCAAGCCATTGTCATCAGAATGCTCCATTACCTTTGTCATCAGAATCCTCCATGACACTTGGCATCACAATGCTCCATGCCATTGTCATCACAATGGGCAAATACATATGTCATCACAATGCTCCCTGACACCTGTCTTCAAAATACTGCATGACCTGGACATCACAATGCTCCATGCCCTTGTCATCACAATGCGCCATTCCAAATGTCATCCCAATAATCCATGAAACATATTAGACGAATGTTCCATGCCTTTGTCATCACAATGCTCCATGCCCTTGTTATCACAGTGTTCCATGACCCCTGTCATCACAATGCTCCGTGACTCCAGTCATCACAATGCTTCATGACCTTTGTCATCACAATGGCCCATGCCCTCGTCATCAACAGTCTCTGAGACCTTTTTAACCACAATGCTCAATGAAATTTTCATCACAGTGCTCTTAGACCCTTGTCATCACAATGTTCTATGCCTTTCTCAGCACAGTGCTCCATGACCCTTGTCATTACTATGCTACATGTGCTTGTCAGCACAATTCTCCATGACACATGTCATCACAATGCACCATGAGCCTGTCATCACAGTGCTCCACAATCTTGTCATCACAATGCTCCAAATATTTGTCATCACAATGCTCCATGCACTTCTCATCAAAATGCTCTCTCACCATGATATCACAATGCTACATCAGTATTTGTCACAATACTCCCTCACCCCTGTCATCACAATGTTCCATGACTCCTGTCATCAAAATGTTCCATGACAATTTTCATCCAATTGCTCCATGACCGTGTCATCACAATGCTCCCTGCCCTTCTCATCACAATGCACAACGCCCTTGCCATCAAAATGCTCCATGACCTTTGTCATCATAAAGTTCCATGACCCTTGGCATCACAGTGCTCCATGTCCTTGTCATCACATTGCTCCATGCCCTGTCTTCACATAGCTCCTTGACACAAGTCATCAGAATGCTCCATGGCCTTCTCATCAAAATGATCCATGCCCTTGCCATCACAGTGCTCCATTACCCCTGTCATAATAACGCTGCATGACCCCTGCCACCACGATGTTCCATGGCCTTGTCATCAAACTGTTCCATGACCCTTCTCATCACAATGCTCCATGAACACTCTAATCACAATGCTCTATGACCCTTTTCATCTCAATGATCCATGAACCCTGTTATCAAAATGCACCATGCCCATCATCATAATGCTTCATGCTATTGTCATCACAATGAAATCAAAATGCTCCATGAGCTCTGTCATAGCAATGCTCCAAACCCTTGTGATCACAATATTCCGTAACACTTGTCATCACAATGCCCCATGACGCTCGTCATCACAATTATCCATGGTCTTCTCATCACAATGCTCCATGCCCTTGTCATCACAAAGCTCCATGACACATGCCATCAGAATGTTCCATGTCCTTCTCATCAAAATGCTCCATGTCCTTGTCATCACAGTGCTCCAAGAACCCTGTAATCACAATGCTCAATGCCCCTTTTCTTCTCAATGCTCCATGAACCCTGTCATCACAATGCACCATGCCCATCATCATAAAGCTTCCGGCTATTGTCAGCACAATGAAATCAAAATTATCCATGAACTCTGTCATCACAATGCTCCATGACCCCTGTCATCACAATATTCCATGAACATTTTCAGCACAATGCTCCATGACCCTTGTCATCACAGTGCTCCATGACACCTGTCATCACAATGCTCCATGCCTTTGTCAGCAATATGCTACATGAACTTGCCATTACAATGCTCTATGTGCTTGTCATCACAATACTCCATTACCATTGTCATCACAATCCTCCCTGAACCTTGGGATCACATTGCTTCATGCCCTTGTAATCACAATGCTCCATGCTCCTTGAAATCAAAATGATCCATGACCTCTGTCCTCACAATGCTCCAAACCCTTGTGATCAAAATGTTCCATAACACTTGTCATCACAACGCTCCATGATGCCTGTCATCACAATACACCATGCAGTTTATCACAATGCTCCATGACCTTTGTCATCACAATTCTCAATACACTTGTCATCACAATGCTCCCTGACACTTGTCATCTAAATGCTCCTTGAACCCTGTCACGAAAATGCTCCATGCCTTTTTCATCACAATGCCCCATGCCGTTTTCATCACAATGCTCCACGCAAGTGTAATCAAAATACTCCACAAGCTTGTCATGAGAATGCTCCATGACCCTTGTCATCACAATTCTCCATGCACTTGTCAGCACAATGCTCCCTGACCCTTGTCATCTCAATGTTCCAAGCCATTGTCATTACAATGCACCATTACCTTTGTCATCAGAATCCTAAATGACACTTGGCATCACAATGCTCCATGCCATTGTCATCACAATGTGTCATTACATATGTCAACACAGTGCTCCCTGACACCAGTCTTCACAATACTGCATGACCTGGTGATCACAATGCTCCATGCCCTTGTCACCACAGTGCACCATTCCAACAGTCATCGCAATAATCCCTGAAACTTATTAGACCAATGCTCCATGCCCTTGTTCTCACAATGCTCCATGACCCTTGTCATCACAATGCTCCATGAACTTTTCATCACAATGCTCTTTGATCCTTGTCATCACAATTCCCTATGCCTTTCTCAGCAGAATGCTACATGACCCTTGTCATCACAATGCTCCATGTGCTTGTCAGCACGATGCTCCATGACACATGTCATCACAATGAACCATGCGCTTGTCTTCACAGTGCTCCACAAACTTGTCATCACAATGCTCCATGTACTTCTCATCAAAATGCTCTCTCACCATAGATATCACAATGTTACATCCCTATTCGTCACAATACTCCCTCACCCCTGTTATCAAAGTTTTCCATGACTCCTGTCATCACAATGCTACATGCACTTATCATCACAATGTTCGATGACCCCTGACATCACAATGCTCCATTACCTTTTTCATCAGAATGCTCCATGACCCCTGACATCACAATGTTCCATAACCCCTGTCATCAAAATATTCCATAACACTTTTCATCAACTTGCTCCATGACCCTGTCATCACAATGCTCCCTGCCCTTCTCATCACATTGCACAACGCACTTGTCATCAAAATGCTCCATGACCTTTGTCATCACAAAGATCCATGACCCTTGGCATCACAATGCTCCATGTCATTGTCATCACAATGCTCCATGAACGCTCTCATCACATTGCTCCATGCCCTTGTCATCACAAAGCTCCACGACACATGTCATCAGAATGCTCCATGGCCTTCTCATCACAATGCTCCATGTGCTTGCCATCACAATGCTCCATTACACCTGTCATAAAAATGCTCCATGACCCCTGCCATCACGATGTTCCGTGGACTTGTCATCACAAGGCTCCATGACCCTTCTCATCACAATTCTCCAAGACCCCTGTAATCACAATGCTCCATCCCACTTTTCATCTCAATGATCCATGAACCCTGTCATCACAATGCACCATGCCCATCATCATAATGCTTCATGCTATTGTCATCACAGTGAAATCAAAATGCTCCATGACCTCTGTCATAACAATGCTCCAAACCCTTGTGATCACAATATTCCATAACACTTGTCATCACAGTGCCCCATGACACTCGTCATCACAATTATCCATGGTCTTCTCATCACAATGCTGCATGACCTTTGTCATCACAATGCTCAATACACTTGTCATCAAAATGCTCCCTGACACTTGTTGTCTGTATGCTCCTTGAACCCTGTAATGACAAGGCTCCATGCCTTTTTCATCACAATGATCCATGCACTTTTCCTCACAATGCTCCAAGAAACCTTTAAACACAATGCTCCATGCCCTTGTCATCACAAAGCTCAATGAAACAAGCCTTCAGAATGCTCCTTGGCCTTCTCCTCACAATGCTCAATGCCCATGTCATCACAATGTTCCAAGACCCCTGTAATCACAATGGTCCATGCCCATTTTCATGAGTATGCTCCATGAGATTTATCATCACAAGTCTCTATGGATTTCTCATCACAATCCTCGAGGACTTTGTCATCACAATTCTTCACGACCTTGTTCTGAAAATTCTCGATGGCCCTTGTCATCATAATGCTCCAAGCCCTAGTCATCACAATGCTCCATTATATTTGTCATCAAAATCCTCCATTACATTTGGCATCACAATGCTCCCTGCCATTGTCATTGAAATGGACCATGACATATGTCATCACAATGCTCCCTGACACCTGTCTTCACAATACTCCATGACCTTCTCATCACAATGATCCATGCCCTTGTCATCACAATGCACCATGTCCAATGTCATCACAATACTCTATGAAACTTGTCAGACCAATGCTCCATGCCCCTGTCACCAAAATGCTCCATGCCCTTGTCATCACAATGCTCCATGACCACTGTCATCACAACGCTCCCTGACTCCAGTCATCACAATGCTTCATAACATTTGTCATCACAATGGTCCATGCCCGCATCATTACAAGGCTCTGTGACCTTTATAACCACAATGCTCCATGAACTTTTCATCACAATGCTCCGTGACCCTTGTCATCAAAATGCTCCATGTGTTTGTCAGAAAAATGCTCCATGACCCTTATCATCACAATGTGCTACGTGATTTTCATCAGAACGATCCAAAAATTTGTCATTGTAATGCTCTTAAACCTTGTAATCACAATGCTCCATGGCCTTCTCATCTCAATGCTCCATGCCATTGCCGGCACAATGCTCCATTACCCCTGTCATAACAATGCTCCATGACCCCTGCCATCATGATGTTCCGTGGCCTTGTCATCACAGTGCTCCATAACCCCTGTCATCACAATGCTCCATGAGTTTGTCAGCAAAATGCTACATGACCTTGTCATTACAAAGCTCTTTGCGCTTGTCCTCACAATACTCCATTTCCATTGTCATCACAATCCTCCATGAACCTTGAGAGCACATTGCTTCATGCCCTTGTCATCAAAATGCTCCATGCTCCTTGAAATCAAAATGATCCATGTCCTCTGTCATCACAATGCTCCAAAAACTTGTGAGCCCAATGTTCCATAACACTTGTCATCACAATGCTCCATGATGCCTGTCATCACAAAATTCCATGCCCTTTTCATCACAGTGCTCCATGACATTTGTCATCACAATGCTCAGTACACTTGTCATCACAATGCTCCCTGACATTTGTCATCAGAATGCTCTTTGAACCCTGTCACGAAAAGGCTCCATGCCTTTTTCATCACAATGCCCCATTCCGTTTTCATCACAATGCTCCGTGACCATTGTCATCAAAATGCTCCATGACTTTGTCTGAAAATTGTTCCATGACCCTTGTCATCACAATGTGCCATTTGCTTTTCATCACAACGGTCCAGAAAATTATCATTGCAATGCTCCATAAACCTTGTAATCACAATGCTCAATACACTTCTCATCAAAATGCTCTCTCACCAGAGATATCACAGTGTTACATCACAAGTTGTCACAATACTCCCTCACTACAGTAATCACAATGTCCCATGACCCCTGTCATCACAATGCTACATCCCTTTATCATCACAATGTTCCATGACCCCTGACATCACAATATTCTATAACCCCTGTCATCAAAATATTCCAATACACATTCCATCATATTGCTGCATGACCCTTTCATCAAAATACTCCCTGCCCTTATCATCACAATGCACCATGCACTTGTCATCAAAATGCTCCATGACATTTGTCATCACAAAGCACCTAGACCCTTGGCATCACAATGCTCCATGTCATTGTCATCACAGTGCTCCTTGAACCCTCTCATCACATTGCTCCATGCCCTTGTCATCACAAAGCTCCATGACATTTGTCATCAAAATGCTCGATGCCCTTCTCATCACAATGCCACATGACCTTGTCATTACAATCCTTCATGACCCATGTATCACAGTGTTCCATGCCCTTATCATCACAATGCTCTATGCCCACTCTCATCACAATAATCCATGAAACTTATTAGACCAATGCTCCATTCCCTTGTCATCACAATGCTCCATGCCCTTGTTATCACAATGGTCCATGACCCCTGTCATCACAATGCTCCATGCCTCCATTCATCACAATGCTTCATGACCTTTGTCATCACAATGGTCCATGCCCTCGTCATCAGCAGTCTCTCTGACATATTTAACCACAATGCTCCATGAAATTTTCATCACAATGCTCTTTGACCCTTGCAATCACAATGCTCTATGCCTTTCTCAGCATAATGCTCCATGACCCTTGTCATCACAATGCTCCATGCGCTTGTCAGCACAATGCTCCATGACCCATGTCATCACAATGCACCCTGCACTTTTCATCACAGTGCTCCACAATCTTGTCACCACAATGCTCCATAAAACTTGTCATCACAATTCTCCATGCACTTCTCATCAAAATGCTCTCTCAACACTGATATCACAATGTTACATCACTATTCATCACAATACTTCCTCACCCCTGTCATCACAATATTCCATGACTTCTGTCTTTGCAATGCTACATGCACATATCATCACAAAGTTCGATGAACCCTGACATCACAATGTTCCATAACCCCTGTCATCAAAATGCTCCATAACAATTTTCCTCAAAATGCTCAATGACCCCTGACATCACAATGTTCCATAACACCTGTCATCAAAATATTCCATGACATAGGGGTAAGACAGGAATAAAGACACAGACCTACTAGAGAATGGAGTTGAGGATATGTGGAGGGGGAAGGGTAAGCTGTGACAAAGTGAAAGAGCGGCATGGACATATATACACTACCAAAAGTAAGGTAGATAGCTAGTGGGAAGCAGCCGCATAGCACAGGGAGATCAGCTTGGTGCTTTGTGACCGCCTGGAGGGGTGGGATAGGGAGGGTGGGAAGGAGACGCAAAAGGGAGGGGATATGGGAACATATGTATATGTATAACTGATTTAATTTGTTATAAAGCAAAAAAAAAAATATTCCATGACACTTTTCATCAAATTGCTCTATAACCCTGTCATCACAATACTCCCTGCCCTTCTCATCACAATGTACCACGCCCTTGTCATCAAAATGCTCCATGACCTTTGTCATCACAAGGATCCATGACCCTTGGCATCTCAATGCTCCATGCCATTGTCATCACAATGCTCCATGAACCCTCTAATCACAATGCTCCATGTACATTTGCATCTCAATGCTCCATGAACCCTGTCATAAAAACGCACCATGCCCATCATCATAATGCTTCAGGCTATTGTCATCACAATGAAATCAAAATATTTGATGATCTATCTCATCACAATGCTCCAAATCCTTGTGATCACAATGTTCCATAACACTTATCATCACACTGTCCCATGACGCTCATCATCACAATTATCCATGGTCTTCTCATCACAGTGCTCCATGACCTTTGTCATCACAGTGCTCTATACACTTGTCATCACAATGCTCCCTGACCCTTGTCATCAGTATGCTCCTGGAACCCTGTCATGACAAGGCTCCATACCATTTTCATAACAATGATCCATGCCAATTTCATCACAATGCTCCAAGACACCAGTAATCACAATGCTCCATGCCCTTGTCATCACAATGCCCCAAGACCCCTGTAATCAAAATACTCCATGCCCCTTTTCATCAGAATGCTCCATGAAACATGTTATTACAAGGCTCCATGGTCTTCTCATCACAATTCTCCAGGAACTTTTCATCACAGTGCTGCATTCCCTTGTCATCACAATGCTCCATGACGCCTGTCCTCACAATACTTCCTGAATATTTTCAGTCCAATTATCCAGGAACTTCTCATCACAATGCTTCATGATCCCCAACATCACAATGCTCCATGACCACTGTCATCACAACGCTCCATGACCCCAGACAACACAGTAATCCGGGACTCTTGTCATCACAGTGCTCCATTCCCTAGTCATCACAATGCTCCATGAACATTTTCAGCCCAATGCTCCATGACACTTGTCATCACAATGATGCATGCCCTTGACATCCCAATGCTCCATGACCCCTCTAATCACAATGATCCGTGATGCTTCTCATCACACTGCTCTATGACCCTTATCATCACAAAGCTCCATGCCTGTGTCAGCAATATGCTACATGACCTTGTCATCAAAGTGCTCCATTTGCTTGCCATCACAATACTCCCTTACCATTGTCATCACAATCCTCCATGAACCTTGGGATCACATTGCTTCATGCCCTTGTCATCCCAATGCTCCATGCTCCTTGAATACAAAATGATCCATGACTTCTATCATCACAATGCTCCAAACCCTTGTGATCACAATGTTCCATAACACTTGTCATCACAACGCTCCATGATGCCTGTCATCACAATACTCCATGTCCTTTTCGTCAAAATGCTCCATGATCTTTTTCATCACAATTCTCAAAACACTTGTCATCACATTGTTCCCTGACACTTGTCGTCAGAATGCTCCTTGAAACCTGTCATGAAATGGCTTCATGCATTTTCATCACAATGCTCCCTGCCCTTTTCATCACAATGCTCCATGCCATTGTCGTCACAGTACTCCACAAGCTTGTCATCAGAATGCTCCATGACACTTGTCATCACAATGCTCCATGGCCACTGTCATCACAATGATCCATACCCTTGTCATTACTGTGCTCCATGACGCTCGTCATCGCAATTATCCATGGTCTTCTCATCACAATGCTCTACGCCCTTGTCATCAAAATGCTCCATGACCCTTGTCATCACAATTATCCATGGCCACTGTCATCACAATGCTCCATTCCCCTTGTCATTACACTGCTCCATGACACTCGTCATCACAATGATCCACGGTCTTGCCATCACAATGCTCCATTCCCTTGTCATCATAATGCTCCAAGCCCTGGTCATCACAATGCTCCATGTCCCTGTCATCACAATTCTCTTCGTTCTTGGCATCACTATGCTCCATGACAGTTCTCATCACCGTGTTACAAGATTTGTAATCACAATTCTCTATGCACTTGTCATCACAATGCTCCATGACCCCTGTCATAGGAAGCTCCATGTGCTTCTCATCACAATGCATTATGAACTTGTCATCAAAATTCTCAATGGCCCTTGTCATCACAATGCTCCATGCCCTTGTCATCACAATGCTCCATGACCCTTGTCATCACAATGCTCCAAGCCCTTGTCATCAAAATTCTCCATTACATTTGTCATCACAATCCTCCATGACACTTGGCATCACAATGTTCCATTCCATTGTCATCGCAATGGACCATGACATATGTCATCACAATGCTCCCTGAGACCTGTCTTCAAAATACTCCATGAACTTCTCATCACAATGCTGCATGCCTTGTCATCACATTGCACCATGCCCACTGTCATCAAAATAATCCATGAAACATGTCAGGCCAATGCTCCATGCCCCTGTCATCACAATGATCATTGCCTTTTCATCACAATGCTCTATGAACACTGTCATCACAATGCTCCGTGACTCCAGTCATCACAATGCTTCATGACCTTTGTCATCACAATGGTCCATGCCCTCGTCATCACAAGGCTCTGTGACCTTTGTCACCAAAATGCTCCATGAAATTTTCATCACAATGCTCGTTGACCTTTCTCATCACAATGCTCCATGCCTTTGTCAGCACAGGGCTCCATGACCCATGTCATCACAATGCGCCATGTGCTTGTCATAACAATGCTCCACAATCTTGTCATCACAATGCTCCATAAAACTTGTCATCACAATGCTCCATGCACTTCTTATCAAAATGCTCTCTCACGAATGATATCAAAATGTTCCCTCACTAGTCATCACAATACACCCACTCCCCTGTCATCACAATGGTCCACAACACCGTCATGAAAATGTTCCATGACTCCTGACATCACAATGTTCCATAACCCCTGTCATCAAAATGTTCCATGACACTTTTCATCAAATTGCTCCATGACCCTGTCATCACAATGCTCCCTGCCCTTCACAAGAGAATTCACCACACCCTTGTCATCAAAATGCTCCATGACCTTTGTCATCACAAAACTCCATGACCCTTGGCATCACAATGCTCCATGCCATTGTCATCACAATGCTCCAAAAACCTCTCATCACATCGTTCCAAGCCCTTGTCATCACAGTATCCATGATGCTTTTCATCCCAATGCTCGATGCCATTCTTCTCACAATGCTCCATGCGCTTGTCATTACAATCCTCCATGAACTATGTATCACAGTGTTCTGTGCCCTTGTTATCACAATGCTCCTTGCCCCCTCTCATCATAATAATCCATGAAACATCTCAGACCAATGTTCCATGCCCTTTTCATCACAATGATCCAAGACTCCTCTAATCATAATGCTCCATGTCCCTTTTCATCTCAATGCTCCATGAACGCTGTCATCACAGTGCACCAATGCACATCATCAAAATGCTTCATGCTATTGTCATCACAATGAAATCAAAATGCTCTATGACCTCTGTCATCACAATGCTCCAAATCCTTGTGATCACAATATTCCATAACACTTATCATCACAGCTCCCCATAACGCAAGTCATCACAATTATCCATGGTCTTCTAATAACAATGCTCCATGACATTTGTCATCACAATGCTCAATACCCTTGTCATCACAATGGTCCCTGACACTTGTCATCAGTATGCTCCTTGAACCCTGTCATGACAAGGCTCCATGCCTTTTTCATCACAATGTCACATGCCCTTTTCCTCACAGTGCTCCAAGACCACTGTAATCACAATGCTCCATGCCCTTGTCATCACAAAGCTCCATGATGCATGTCATCAGAACGCTCCATGACATTCTCATCCCAATGTTCAATGCCCTTGTCATCACAATGCTCCAAGACCCCTGTAATCACAATGCTCCATGACCCTTTTCATCAGAATGGTCCATGAGACTTGTCATCACATGGCTCCATTGTCTTCTCATCACAGTGCTCCAGTACCTTGTCATCACAATGCTCCTTGACCCCTGTCATCACAATACTCCATGAACATTTTCAGCCCAATGCTCCATGACGTTCTCATCACAATGCTCCATGACCTCTGTCATAACAATGCTCCATGACCACTGTCATGACAATGCTCCATGAACCCTGACAACACAATGATCCGGGACGCTTGTCATCAAAATGCTCCATGCCCTTGTCATCCCAATGCTCCATGAACCCTTTAATCACAATGCTCCATGACGCTTGTCATCACAGTGCTCCATGAGCCTTGTCATCACCATGCCTTTGTCAGCAAAATGATACATAATCTTGTCATCACAATGCTCCATGTGGTTGTCATCACAGTCCTCCATGACCCTTGGGATCATATTGCTTTATGCCCTTGTCATCTCTATTTTGCCTTTCTGGTTTTTACAGATTTTCGGATGTCCTTTTTGACCGGTGGGAAGCGACAATTCTTTGTAGTGTGGATTTGCATTGTGTGCTTGCTTGATTGGCCAAAAAGGGCCTATGACTTTTCTCCTGAATATATTCAGGAGAAAAGTCATACGCTGTTTTTGGCCAAGTGCATCATTCTCGAAGTTGTGTTGCCTTTCCGTGCTTTAAAGGCGATTCCAATTTACCTCTTGAAATATGTTTTGTGCAATTCTGCCTCATTTTCAAGTCCGCTTTGTTGCCTTCCCTCAACAGATTTTTGGAAGAGAGTAGTCCTTTATAACTCTGCAGGTTTTTGATTTGCTTTGCCCCTGAGCTCCAATTTTCAAATCCCATTATTGGGAGCTGACCACAAATCCACAATTTTGCTTCAGGAACTTTACTGGTTCCTGGGGTGGCTATACTGGTTCCCTGTGGGTGGCTGAGGCTTTGGTTTATTCTTCTTCCTAATGGGAATTTAGAGTGACATGTGTCCGTCCAAAGGCCTACATCTACTCTCTGATTGGTTCTCCCTCTTCCCTTTCATCCTCTGCACAATTAGCAAACTGTGCGAACCAGGAGGTTATAGGGGATGACTCTCCTATGTTGGGAGATTGATAGTAAAGTAGTTGGAATGGCAAACTGTAGCACAAGGAGAGGAAAAAGTAGGAGACTTTCAGAAACCTTTCACCATCACAGGGTGTCCATTCTCTAGGTTTCCCATATATGTTATAACTGTAGTGATATTCCCTTCTACCTGGAAATTTGGGACCCATGGAATGGTGGCATGCATTACTACTTTAAAGGGTCTGCATTTTCTCTCCCAATCTCACCAGTCCTCTCAGTCCCAAGTGTCCAGCCTTATGTCTCATCCAGCTGTCTTTGCTGATAGGGTCATTCTAGGTTTCATCAGAACCCCTGAAGGAATTGTGTAAGAATTTCGCTGTTTTTTGTTTTGTTTTTGAAATTCATTTTTATAATGGGGTTGAGCTGATTTTCCCTGACGTGTTTATGCCGGTCTAGACACACTTGATTCCCTTACAGAGGCATATCAGTACATAGGTTTTAAGATTCTTACTAATCAGATATATTCCTCTGTGGGGAATAGGGGTTTTGAGTCCCGTTCACTGAGGAAGGTGTAGGTCTTGTCTATTCTGTATTTGGTTTATGGAATGGTACCTGTGCTAATATCAAACTCTGGTTTTATGCATCACCCCACCTCTCCTTTCCCCTTAAGGAGGCATAAGAGTGTTTTCTAAATGTGAGACGCTGCTCTCTTTCCTAATTCAGTTCATGTGTTGTGATGTTGACATTCCCTCTGTAAGTGATAACTTATGATAAGATTCTTTTTCTGTGTGACTAATTTCCCTTAGAATCATCATACCTAAATCCTCTCATTATGCTGCTACTGGCCTTATGACATTGATTTCACGTCTGAGTGATATTCCGTTGTACAAAATTACCACAAATTCTTTATGCATTTCTCTTTTTCCTGGGATACTTTAGGTGTACCGAAGTTGAGGTTCTTGTATACAGAGCAGCCCTAAACTTTGTGGTGCCTGTGTCTTGTTGATATTTACTCTTCCCAAGTTATATGTCCGTGAGTTGAAGTCCCCTTTGCTCGGGGGCTTTGTATTTTAGATGTTTTAGGAAACAGCATACACTTCTTCAGAGTAGCTCTTGGATATTTATACCCCACCCATCAGCGTGACTAGTCTCCCTGTTTTCCATAGCCTCTCCTGCATTTTTGATTTGTACACATTTTTTGGATGGACTTTCTGAGCAGTGGAAATTGAGACTTCTTTATTGTGCAGATTTGCATTTCCCTCTTGCTTGGTTGGCCAAAAACTCTGTATGTGTTTTTTTCCTGAAGATATTCATGAAAAAAACGCATACACCCTTTTGCCCAACTGCATCATTTGAGAAATTCTGCTGCTTTTCATATGCTTTAAATGTGAGTACAATCTACATTTTGAAAAATGTTTCCTGCAGTTCTGCCTCTCATTCAGAACCTCTTCGTTGCCTTACCTGAATATATTTTTGGACGTTGGTTATCATTTATATCTTTGCAGGTCTTTGAATTGTCTGCTCCTGAGCTCCATTTTGCAACTCGCTTTTTTTGTGAGCTGACCGCCAAACCATTGGATTGATTCCGGCCCTATTCTGGTTCTGGGGAGGCAGGCTGAGCCTTTGGTTAATTCTTCTTCCTAAAGGGATATTAGAGTGACATGTGCCTGTCAAAACTCCTACAGCTAATCTCTCATTGGTTCCTCCTCTTCCCATTTATCCTCTGCAAAAATTGCAAACAGTGTGAAACAGGAGGTTAAAGGTGCTGATTCTCCAAGTGGGGAGATTGTTAGTAATGTGGCTGGAATGGCGAACCCCAGCACCAGGAGATCAAAAATGAGGTGCATTTTAGACACCTCTCCTGAGCACACGGTGTACATTCATCGCGGTTTCCCAGGCATGTTTTCACTGTCAGAAGATTCCCTTGAAAGTGCAGATTTGGGACCCGTGGAATGGGTACCAGGCAGTATTACTTTAAAAGGTCTGCATTTCCTCACCCAGCCTCTCTAACATCTCTTAGCGTGCATAGCTTCCAGCCTTATATATCATCCTGCTGTGGGTCTACATGTGTTCAATCCATGTTACATCGTAACCCTTCAACAAAAGTTGTAAGAATTTTTGTCTGTCTCACTATTTTTATAAATATATTTAAATTTATTTTTATATTGGTTACAGCTGATTTTCAAAGCTCTGTTTTTTGCTGCTGTACATCCACTTGATTCATGTACTGTGAGACAACAATATATTCTTTCTCAGATGCTTACGAGTCATATGTATTATTTTCCAGTGACTTGAGTGGACTGAGTGCAGTTTTTTGAGGTACCGTGTAGGCCTTGCCAGTTATTCAATTCGGTACTTGGAATGGTATCTTTGCTAATTTCAACCTCCTGGATAATACCTCACCATTCCCCACCTTTCCCATTTAGCAGCCTTATGTCTATTTTCTACATATTTGACTATGTTTCTGTTTTGTAGTTTATTTCATGTGTAGCCATTTTTGATTCCACCTTTAAGTGACATCTTATGATATGTGTTTTTTTTCTTTCTCACATGTGTCACTTAGAATGATCGTATGTAACTCCTCCAGAGTTGTTCCAACTGGCCTTATTTCATTGATTTCTGGATGAGTTATATTCCACTCTACATAAGTACCCCATCTCTTTTATCCATTTTATCCTTCCAGGGACATTTAGGTTATATCCAAGTGGAGGCCCTTTTTAACAGAGAGGTGGTAAACGTTGGGGTGCCTGTTTTCTGTCATTTTTTTTTCCCAAGGTATACGCCCATGAGTGCAAGTGCCCTATGCTCTGTAGCTCAGTTTTCAGATGTTTTAGCAAACACAATACACTTCTCCAGAGTGGCCGTTGGCAAATTACATTTCCACTATCAGCCTCACAGGGCTCCCTTTTCTCCTCACCCTGTCCTGCATTTCTGGTGTTTACACTTTATGTGGATGGCCCTTCTGACTGATGTGAAGTGATACATTTTGTAGTATTGATTTCCAGTGCCCACCTGTTTGGTTGGATAAAAAGTGTGAATGGCCTTTACTTGAATATATTCAGAAAAAAATGCATACGCCCTTTTGGGTCAACTGCATCATTGGCGATGTTCAGCCCCTTTTCTTGTGCTTTAATGGGGAGACCTTTCTACCTCTTCAAATCTGTTTCCTGCCACTCTCCCTTGCTTACAAGTCCTTTTCTGTGACTTACCACAAGACATTTTTCAACAATAGATATTTTCAACTCTGCAGTTTCATGAATTTTAGTGCCCCTGAGTTCCATTTTTCAACTTGTGTTTTTGGAAACTTGACACAAAACAGCAGGATTTCCTCTAGCCCTATTCTATTTCCGTGGGCAATTCTAGCCTTTGATGAATTTGTCTTCCGGATTGGAAATTAGAGTGGCATGTGCCTGTCCGAACACCTAAGACTTGTCTCTAAATTTTTCTCATCCTTCCGCTTCATCCTCTGGACAAATTCCAAACTGTGTGCAACAGGATGTTGACGGTGCTGATATCCCCAAGTGAGGAGATTGTTAGGAAAGATGCTGGAGGGGTGAACCCGAGCACCAGGCGATGAGGAGATGAGGTGCCTTTTCCAAACTCTTTCCGATCAAACGTTGTACCATCCTCTAGGTGTGACAGGCATGTTTTAGCTGTAGGAAGGGTCCCGTGCATGGAAGGAGAACACCAGGGATTTTTCCAAATCAGTGCCTCCCCGAACCCCAAACTGGGGAATTTTTAAACTACGGCTACACGTATGTCCATTAAGGGCCTTGGGAAATAGGCAGAGCCCAAACTTTAGATGATTGAAATCTTCAGGTTCAGAAGCGCTCACCATCGGCCTTGCTTAGGTTACATTTTATCTGTCAATGATAGATGATGTCAATAAAAATATCGATTCTTTTTCAGATTATTTCCCCTTATAGGTTATTGCAAAATATTCAGTGTAGTTCCCTGTGCTATACAGTAGTTCCTTGTTGATGATCTATTTTATACATAGCAGTGTGTATGTGTTAATCCCAAACTGTTAATTTATCCCTTCTCCTACCTTTCCCCTTTGGTAATAATAAATTATAAGATTTTATACTTCTCAGAAATGGGGGAGCTGAAAGAGAGGTATCCTTTTCAATGGAAAAGCATTCAAAACAAGATTGAAGCTTCAGCCAAGAGTATTCGATGTACATCCATGGAAATAAATCACTTCATTTCTCTAATGTTGACCTGACAAATAAGACAGACGTCTTCACTGAACTTGCTTATAGTAAAGTGATGGAAATATCAAAGGTAAGTCTTAGAAAAATCTTATTTTACACGAGCATTATACACTGCTCTATGTTAACTACAGTTTGGCTCACACATCTGTTCAATGAAGTTACAAAGTTCTCAGTTTCTGTTACTAATTATCCAGAGGGGACCCCAACAGGAGTCCCCGTGCCCAGTGTCATTGGAGCCAACAGATCAAGACTGAGTTTGGTTCAGAAGCAAAGGAAACATTATTTTGAAAACCGAATGGAGAGGTGAGAGTGTGCACTCCCCCATGGGCTGTGGGCTGGGATGCTGAGTAGGGATCCCGGGAGCGTCAGTGGGATTTATGGGATGGAGATATCGAGGGCTGGGTTGGCTGCAGCTCAGGCTCTATGCTGTGCAGTCTGCATGGGACTCCGCTAGCTGAGGTGTCGACACAGCCATTCTGCACTAGGAAGTCGGGTCTGAAGTGCCGGGTGTGGGACCTCTGCATGCGGAACCCTAGGAGCACGTGAAATTAGACAAAGCACAAAGGAAAAACAGGTTAGACTTT
Source organism: Mesoplodon mirus (assembly GCF_964341445.2). Lineage (NCBI taxonomy): Eukaryota > Metazoa > Chordata > Mammalia > Artiodactyla > Ziphiidae > Mesoplodon > Mesoplodon mirus. Next base: position 3,378,723 of record NW_028295819.1, on the reverse strand, counting down.
ATTTTATTGCCCAGATTCTCTTTTTATCTCCCAGGAATTTTTAATGAACGTTGCCAGAGACGAACCCCTCCTCTGCTTTTTGTTCCGTTCCTCATTCTTGGGGTGTTGAGGGTGCAGACCCCTCTTTTGTAACTGCTTCATGCTGTGGTGGCAGACCTGATACCTGGGGGGAGGGACAAAAGTCTCCCCACCAGCCTCCAGGTGAGGTTGATTTTCCCAAAGCCTCCTGCCTCACTTCTTGTCCGCCTGAGCACCAGCATTGGAAGTGTTATAGATTCTAATGACCTTTAAGGGTCCAGGAAAGAGATGTGCAGAGATGCTGTGGTGGCAGGTTTCACCCCACCCCACATTTGTTCGGTGACATTAGGCTGACGTTTTTTGCCAGCCTAGATGCTCTGACCAGTAGTCTGTGCTTTCTTTAATCAGGTCCCTGAATTAATGTACAAACAGCACCATGTGTCAGAGCCCTGCCCGTGCAACTCCCAGACAGTCCAGGGTCAGTGGTGATCCAGGACCATGACGTCCACTGAGTCAACGGCCTTTAGAAGTAGCCAGCAGTCCAGCCGGTCATATTGGCCACCATCACCGCGGTGTCTGTAGGGTTTTCTATGGTGAAAGCGTGATATACGTTTCCCCCGCCAAGCTTATTAGCTCCCCTCTGGGTGCAGTTAGTCCTGCAAGCAGTAGTCTGCTCTTTCGGGGCACAGTCTTGTTATTTTCTGAGAGAAACTGCAGGTCAAGTGATGGTCACATGAGTCATCTTGGGGGCCTGTTGCCCCCATTTGTCTCTCTGGAGGTTGGAGTTGGAGGGCCTCCTCACTCGAGGTCAGTGTGTCCACAGAGCGACCCCTGGAACTTCAGGACATGATGGGTGCTTAGGATCACCATGTGGGTTCCTATTCCCTTAGGAGGGAGCTGGCCTTGTGTGCTGCTGATTTCCAGCTTTTTAGATACCCCAGTATCCTGGCCTGATGAGTCGGTGGGCAAAGCCCTTGGTGACCATAGTTTATCATACCTGAAGGGCATTCTTGTGTTGCTCCATTTCAAGTGGTCCCAGTTTTTGCACTAAGGCTCCAAGGGCGATTAACCTTTGACCGGGTATGTAAAGGTCAAAGGGTTTAGCTAAATTAGCGAGTTCCTGGGCAAGGATCTGAATTGACTGCTCTTTCCATTTTTGAAAGGCTGCTTCTGGATTCTATTCAAAAGGATCATCATCTTTTCGTGTCAGTGTTTCATGTAGAGGCCCATCTATTAGACTGTAGTTAGGGATCCAGATGCAGAAAACCTTGGCCTCCCCAGGAACCCTTAAGCTGTCTTCTAGTTTTAGAAAATGTAAGGCTGCAAATGGCTTCTTCCCTATCCTGGGATGCGTTTCTCCAAATATCTGTGAGAATGAAGCCCAGGCAAGTCACCTGAGCCTGGGATATTTGAGCCTTTTTCTTGGACACCTTCTATCCTTTCTTGGCTAGGTAGTTCCGAGGCATCTTTAGTAGGCCTGGCAATCAGAATGTCATCTGCATATTGAAGGAGGGTTCCCTTTTACAGAGGTAGAACGTTTAGATATTTAGAGGACATTTCCCCAATGATGGTGTGGGGATTTTTGAACCATTGGGGCAGGACGGCCCAGCATTATTGGTTTTGTTGCATGTTGTGTCCTGCCACTCACAAGCCAAAAATTCTTGTGACTCTGAGATGAATGGAATACAGAAGAAGGCATCATTGAAGTCTAATACAGAATGCCATGGCCTGGTGGATGGTAGAATGAGCAGCAGGGTGTAGGAAATAGGATCTACTGAATGTAGATCCTCGGTGGCTTCACTGACTGTCCTGATATCCTTTACCAGGTCTCCAGCAGCACATGGGGCTCTCGTGGTCAGGCCAATCCCAGGATATGGAGCTCACCTGGGCTGCATCCCGCACCCCACAGCCCACGGGGCTCTCGTGTTCAAGTCCCTCCCAGGGTATGGAGCTCACCTGTGCAGCTACCCAGCAGCCCATGGGGCTCTCATAGTCAGGCCCCTACCAGGATACGGAGCTCCCCTGGGCAGGTACCCCAGCAGGGCTGGACACCCAGGAACAGTGCACATAGCCCACCTTGCAGAGAACCCCCAGCTCACCTGTCGCTCACAGCTGACACAGAACACCTCAGAGCAGGACTTGAACTAACAAACAGCAGCTCTGACAGGTCTGTGACCCTGGCTATCACTCTGTGCAGCCTCTCTCTGCCTGGTCTTCCAGACACTTCCACTGCAGCCAGGGCACCAGGCCTCTGTCTCCACCCACCATCACTCCTCTCCCTGACTCCTGGGTTCCTCTCATTAGGATAGGGTCTTCTTGAAGTTGTTTTCCACTCATGGACCAGATAAAATGATAAGAAAACAAGCCGCAGCTGCAGCCCCTTGTCTAGCCTGACTCTCAAGGCCCACACCTGTTCCTTGGGACTGACCCGTTTAGCAAGGTTCATTTTCTGCAACTGTGAGCCCCTGAGGGGTGAGGATTGGCTGATTTGGGCAGCCTGACACTGCCTGCCAGCCCCCCCCACAGGTGTGCCTGGGTTGAGGTCAATATAAACACCTCTCCAGTCAGCAAGAGCCCCTGTAGCTGTGCCTGACGCCATATTCTCTGCCCCGTCAGCAGTTTCGGGGCTGGGGTGGTGGAAGGGAGTGACGGGCTGTGGCTTTGTGGGTGGCCCAGTGTGAGTGGGGCTCTGCTGGACTTTCTGCAGGAGTTGCCAGGCTGCCACATGCTAAAGAAGAGGATGTGTCACACATACCTGCCACTGGAATTTCTCCCCAGGCAGAGGTGAGGAAGTAAAAAAGCAGGGGGGCTGTGGCAGGAGGGTTATCTCAGGCAGGGAAATGAAAAGCTTCCAGAAGAGCATCTGGGGCCAGGACCATCCTGGCTGACCTGCAGGCACCAAGTCGGCCTGCGTGCTCTCGCTAGTGTGGCTCCACAGCCCTTCCTCTAGGCTTGCAAGTGCTTGTACATATTCAGGGGTTTTACCTGGAAAGGGTGGGAAGAGTTCAGCTGCAGCAGGACTGGGGCTCAGCTCACATTTACTCACAGACGCCTCGACACAGTCCCCCAGCTTTGCAATGAGGATGCTCCTTGTGGGGGAGAGCGCTGCTGATGGCATGGGAGACGATTTCCCACCTCTGACCAACTTAAGAAATTTTTACCACTGGAGCAAGTGCCCTGATACGATTTTCCTCTGTATAACTGGTGAGTTCTGTTTTTTTTCTTTCTTTTTTTCTTTTTGGTTCAAGTTAGATTTTATTTATTCCTCTTTTTTTTTAATTTGGAGATATAAACATGGAAATAATGCATTAATATAAAGACGTCTATGTGAAGGGAAAAACTTTTTTTCTGTTTTATTTTATTAAATGTTATTTATTTATTTTTAATTTTTTTAAATTTATTTCTTTTATACAGCAGGTTCTTATTGGATATGTATTTTATACATATAAGTGTGCACATGTGAATCCCAGTCTCCCAATTCATCCCACCACCACCCTCACATGGTGTTCCCTCCTTGGTGTCCATATGTTTGTTCTCTACATCTGTCTCTATCTCTGCCCTGCAAACTGGTTCATCTGTACAATTTTTCTAGGTTCCACATATATGCATTAATATACAATATTTGTTTTTCTCTTTCTGACTTACTTCACTCTGTATGACACTCTCTAGATCCATCGAGGTCTCTACAAATGACCCAATTTCATTCCTATGTATAGCTGAGTAATATTCCGTTGTATATATGTACCACGTCTTTATCCATTCGTCTGTCTGTGGGCACTTAGGTTGCTTTCATTACCTGTCTATTGTAAATAGTGCTGCAGTGAACATTGTGGTGAATGTGTCTTTTTGATTTATGGTTTTCTCTGGGTATATGCCCAGAAGTGGGATTGCTGGATTATATGGTAATTCTATTTTTGTTTTTTAAGGAACCTCCATACTGTTCTCCATAGAGACTGTATCAATTTACATTCCCAACAATAGTGGAAGAAGATTCCTTTTCTCCACACCCTCTCCAGCATTTGTTGTTTGTAGATTTTCTGATGATGCCCATTCTAACAGGTGTGACGTGATACCTCATTGTAGTTTCGATTTCCATTTCTCTAATAATTAGTGATGTTCAACAGATTTTCATGTGCGTACTGGCCATCTCTATGTCTTCTTGGAAGAAATGTCTATTTAGATCTTCCATTTTTGTATTGGGTTGTTTGTTTTATTAATATTGAGCTGCATGAGCTGTTTATATATATTGGAGATTAATCATTTGTCCATTGATTCGTTTGCAAATATTTTCTGCCATTCTGAGGGTTCTCTTTTCGTCTTGTTTGTAGTTTCCTTTGCTTTGCAAAAGCTTTTACGTTTCATTAGTCCCATCTGTTTAGTTTTCTTTTTTATTTCATTACTATAGGAGGTGGATCAACAAAGATCTTGCTGTGATTTACGTCAGAGTATCCTTCATAAGTTTTCCTCTCAGAGTTTTATACTGTCTGGTCTTACATTAAGGTCTCTAATTCATTTTGAATATATTTTTATGTATGGTGTTGGGGAGTGTTCTAATTTCATTCTTTTATACGTAGCTCTCCATATTTCCCAGCACCAATGATTGAAGAGACTGTCTTATCTCCATTGTATAGTCTTGCCTCCTTTGTCATAGATTAGTTGACCATAAGTGTGTAGATTTATCCTTGGGCTTTTTTTTGTTTGTTTTTTTTCCATTTACACGTTTATTGAAGTATAATTGCTTTACAATGGAGTGTTCGTTTCTGCTGTATAACAAAGTGAATCAGCTATACATATACAAATATCACCAGATCCCCTCCCTCTTGCATCTCCCTCCCACACTCCATATCCCACCCCTTTATGTGGTCACAAAGCACCGAGCTGATCTCCCTGTTCTATGTGGCTGCTTCCCAGTAGCTATCGGTGTTACATTTGGTAATATATTTATGTCCATGCCACTCTCTCACTTCGTCCCAGCTTACCCATCCCCCTTCTGGTGTCCTCAAGTCCTTTCTCTATGTCTGTGTCCTTAATCCTGTCCTGCCACTAGGTTCTTCAAAATCATTTTTTTTTCTTCATTAGATTCCATATATCTCTGTTAACATACAGTATTTGTTTTTCACTTTCAGACTTACTTCACTGTGTAGGACAGATTCTAAGTCCATCCACCTCAGTACAAATAACTCAGTTTTGCTTCTTTTTATGGTTGAGTAATATTTGATTGTATATATGTGCCAGATCTTCTTTATCCATTCATCTGTCGATGGACACTTAGGTTGCTTCCATGTCCTGGCTAATGCAAATAGAGCTGCAATGAACATTTTTGTACATAACTCTTTTTGAATTATGGTTTTCGCAAGGCAAATGCCCAGTAGTTGGATTGTTGTGTCGTATGGTACTTCTATTGTTAGTTATTTAAAGGAACCTCCGTACTGTTCTCCCTAGTGCCCATATCAATTTACATTCCCACCCACAGTGCAAGTGTGTTCCCTTTGCTGCAATACAGGCCTCTCCAGCATTTATTGTTTTGTAGATTTTTTTTGATGATTGCCACTCTGACTGCTGTGAGTTGATACCTCAAGGTAGTTTTGATTTGCATTTCTCTAATGATTAGTGATGTTCAGCATCCTTTCATGTGTTTCTTGGTAATCTGTATATCTTCTTTGGAGAAATGTCTATTTAGGTCTTCTGCCCGTTTTTGGATTGGGTTGTTTGTTTTTGTGATATTGAGCTACATGAGGTGCTTGTAAAGTTTGGAGATTAATCCTTTGTCAATTGCTTCATTTGAAAATATTTTCTCCCCTTCTGAGGGTTGTTTTTTGCATCTTGTTTATGTTTTCCTGTACTGTGTAAAAGCTTTTAAGTTTCATTAGGTCCCATTTGTTGATTTCTGTTTTTATTTCCATTTCTCTAGGAGGTGGGTCCAAAAGGATCTTGCTGTGATTTATGTCATAGAGTGTTCTGCCTATGGTTTCCTCTAAGTGTTTTATAGTGTCTGGTCTTATATTTAGATCTCTAATCAATTTAGAGTCTATTTTTGTGTATGGTGTTATGGAGTGTTCTAATTTCATTCTTTTTTGTGTAGGGGTCCAGTTTTTCCAGCACCAATTACTGAAGAGACTGTCTTTTCTCCATTGTATATCCTTAGCTCCTTTGTCATAGATGAGATAGCCATATGTATGTAGGTTTATCTCTGGGCTTTTTGTCCTGTTCCATTGATCTGTGTTTATGCCAATCTACATACACTTGATTCCATTATGGAGACATATAAATACATAGGTTTCAAGGTTATTACCAGTCAGATATATTCCTCTTCAGTGAATAGGGTGTTTTGTGTCCAGTTAATTGAGAAAGGAGTAGGTCTTGTCTGTTAACTATTTGGTATATGGAATAGGATCTGTGCTAATTTCAAACTCTGCTTTTACACATCACCCCACGTCACCTTTCCCCTTAAGGAGGCATAAGTGTGTTTTCTAAATGTGTAACTCTGTTCTCTTTTGAAATTCAGTTCATGTGTAGCCATGTTTACATTTCCTCTATATGTGATATAATACAATAAGTTTCTTTTTCTTTGTGGCTCATTTCACTTAGCATCATCGTACCTAAAGCCACTCATTATGCTGCTATTGGCTTTATGACATTGATTTTATGTCTGAGTGACATTCCATTTTATATAAGTACCACAACATCTATATCAATTTTTTTTTTTCCTTTCCTGGGATATTTAAAGTGTACTGAAGTCGAGGTTCTTGTAAACAGAGCAGCCCTAAATTTTGGGCTGGCTGTGTGTTTTGGATTTTTAGTTTTCCCAATATACACGCCCATGAGTGGAAGTGTGCTATACTCTGTAGCTCTGTCTTAGAAAACAACATACAGTTGTCCAGAGAGGCTGTTGGCAATTTACATCCTGTCCATCGGCGTAACCAGGCTCCCTTTTCTCCATGGCCTGTCCTGCATTTGTGGCTTTTACACTATTTGTGGATGGCCCTTTTGACTGGAGGTAAGGGACACTTCTCTGTAGTGTGGATTTGCATTGCCTGATGGCTTGCTTAGCCAAAAAGGGCATATGCATTTTTTCCCCAATATATTCAAGAAAATACACAAAATCCCTTTTCAGCCAAGGGCAACATTGTCGAAATTCTGTCGCATTTCATGTGCTTTAAAGATGACTCCAATCTACCTCTTGAAATCTGTTTCCTTCAATTCTGCCTTGCATTCAAATCCTCTTCACTGCCTTTCCTCAATATATTTCTGGATGATAGTTGTCCTTTATAATTCTGCAAGTTTGTGAATTGCTGTGCCCCTGATTTCCATTTTTCAACTCGCCTCTTTGTGAGCTGGCTGCAATACCACAGGATGGCTTTAGGCCCTAGTCCTGTTCCGGGGCTTCAGGCTGAGCCTTTGGTTAATTCTTCTTCCTGATGGGAAACTAGAGTGACATGTGCCCATCCAAACACCTACAGCTAATCTCTCATTTATTTCCCCTCTTCCTGTTCATCCTCTGCACAGTTTGCAAACTGTGCAAAACGGGAGGGTAAATGCACTGACACTCCAAGTGTGGAGATTTTGAGTAATGCAGATGGAATGGCAAAGCCGAGCACGACAAAAGGAAAAATGAGGTACCTTTTAGAAAACTTTCCCAATTACACAGTGTACAATCCAGTGGGTTTCCCATGCATGTTTTAACAGTAGGAAGATTCCCTTAAACCTGGAGAGTTGGGACCACTAGAATGGGTAGCACACAGTATTGCTCTAAGTGGTGTTCTTTTGTTCACACAACCTCAGTAATCTTGTCAGCCCCAAGAGTCCAGTCTTATGTCTCATCCAGCTGTGGGTGTAAAGGTGGTCAATCTAGCTTGCATCACAGGCCCTGAACGTAGTTTTTAAGACTTTCTATCTGCTTTTGCATTTTGCTTTTGAAATTTATTTTTATAAGTGGGTTTAACTGAATTTCAGTGCTGTGTTCATGCCGTTATACACACACATGATTCCTTTATGGAGACATGAGAATACATATGTTTTAAAATACTTGGAGTCAGACATATTCCTCTGCAATGAATAGGGGGTGTTGATTCCAGTTCATTGTGCCGGGAGTAGGTGTTGTCTATTACATACATGGTTTATATAACGGTATCTGTGCTAATTTAAAACTGTGGTTTTATGAATCACCCCACCTCGGCTTTCCCATTAAGCAGGCAGAAGATGTTTTCTAAATGTGTGACTCTGTTGTGTTTGTCATTCAGTTCATGTGTAGTCATGTATACATTCCCGCTATGAGTGATATCTTATGATAAGATTAGTTACTCTGTAATCTTTCCTAACTCAGTTCATGTGTAGCCATGTTTACAGGACGTTCATAAGTGATATCTTATGATAAGTTTCTTTTTCTGTGTGACTTATTTCACTTAGAATCATCGTACCTGAATCCACTCTTTTTGCTGCTACTGGCCTTATGACATTGATGTCATGGCTGAGCGATATTCCATCGTACGTAAGTACCACAATATCTTGAACCATTTTTGTCTTTCCTGGGATACTTAAGGTGTACCCAAGTTGAGGTTCTTGTAAGCAGTGCAGCGCTAAATATTAGGGTGGCTCTGTCTTATTGATTTTCAGTTTTCCCAAGGTATATTCCCTAGACTGGAACTGCCCTTGGCTGTGTAGCTCTGTTGTTTACTTGTTTTAGGGAACACAATGCACTCCTCCAGAGAGGCATTTGGCAACTTACATCCCGCCCATCAGCATAACAAGGCTCCCTGATCTCCACGGCCTGTCTTGCCTTTCTGGTTTTTACACATTTTGTGGATGTCCCTTTTGACCGGTGGGAAGGGATACTTCTTTTTAGTGCAGATTTGCATTGCTGCTTGCTTGCTTGCCCAAAACTGGCGTATGCATTTTCTCCTGAATATACTCAGGAGAAAACGCATACGCCCTTTTTTGCTAAGTGCATCATTGTCGAAGTTGTGCCACTCTTCCTGTGCTTGAAAGTTGATTCCAACGTACCACTTGAAATCTGTTTCCTGCTATTCTGCCTCGTTTTAAAGTCCGCCTCTCTGCCTTCCCTCAAAAGATTTTTGGACGATAGTTGTCCTCTATTACTCTGCCAGTTTGTAAATTGCTGTGTCCCTGAGCTCCATTTTACAACTCGTTTTTGTGAGCTGACAGCAAATACAAAATTATGGTTCAAAACCTATACTGGTTCCCGGCGGGTGGCTGAGACATTGGTTAATTCTACTTACTGCCGGGCAATTAAAGTGACATGTACCCGTCCAAATGCCTAACAGCTACTCGCTCATTGGTTCTCCTACTTCCCTTTCATCCTCTGCCAAATTGGCAACCTGTGCGAACCAGGAGTTGTTACGGGCTATCACTCCAAGTTGGGAGATTGATAGTAAAGCCGTTGGAAGGTCAAACTGGAGCACAAGGAGAGGGACTATAAGTTGAGTTTTAGAAACTTTTCGTATTCACAGTGTGTCCATTCTCTAGGTTTCCCGTAAATGTTATGGCTGTAGTAATATTCCCTTACACATGGAGAGTTGGGACACATGGAATGTGTGCCACATATTATTGCTTTAAAGGGTGTGCATTTGCTCACCCAGTTTCACCAAACCTCTCAGTCTCAAGTGTCCAGCTTTATGCCACATCCAGCTCTTGTTGTAGGTAGGGTCATTCCAGGTTTCATCAGAGCCCCTGAAGGAATTGTAAAGATTTTCCCTGTTTTTTTTTTGTTTTGTATTTGAAATTTCTTTTTTTACTGGGTTTGAGCTGATCCTCACTGCCATGTTTATGCCAGTTTAGACACACTTGATTCCCTTACGGTGACATATCAATACATAGTTTTTTTTTTTTTTTTTAAATTTTATTTTATTTTATTTTTATGCTTTATAACAAATTTAATCAGTTATACATATACATATGTTTCCATATCCACTCCCTTTTTCGTCTCCCTCCCACCCTCCCTATCCCACCCCTCCAGGCGGTCACAAAGTACCGAGCTGATCTCCCTGTGCTTTTTGTACTGGGTTTCAGCTGATTCGCACTGCCATGTTTATGCCAGTCTAGACACACATGATTCCCTTATGGAGACATATCAATACATAGGTTTTAAGATTCTTACTAGTCAGATATATTCCTCTGTGTGAAGTATGGGGTCTTGATAACCTTTCAGTGAGGAAGGTGTAGATCTTGTCTATTCTGTATTTGGTTTCTGGAATGGTGCCTCTACTTATATCAAACTCTGGTTTTATGCAACACCCCACCTCTCCTTCCCCCTTAAGCAGGCGTAAGAGTGTTTTCTAAATGTGAGACTCTGTTCTCTTTCCTAACTCAGTTCATGTGTAGCCATGTTTACAGGATTTTCATAAGTGATATCTTATGATAAGATTCTTTTTCTGTGTGACTTATTTAACTTAGAATCATCATACCTGAATCCATTCATTTTGCTGCTACTGGTCTTATGACATTGATTTCATGGCTGAGGGATATTCCATCATAACGAAAGTACCACAATTTTTTGAACCATTTTTATCTTTCACGGAATATATAAGGTGTACCCAAGTTGAGGTTCTTGTAAGCAGTGCAGCCCTAAATATTGGGGTGGCTCTGTCTTATTGATTTTCAGTTTTCCCAAGGTATATTCCCTAGACTGGAAGTGCCCTTGGCTCTGTAGCTCTGTTGTTTACTTGTTTTAGGGAACACAATGCACTCCTCCAGAGAGGCAGTTGGCAATTTACATCCCGCCCATCAGCATAACAAGGCTCCCTGTTCTCCAGGGCCTGTCTTGACTTTCTGGTTTTTACACATTTTTCCGATGTCCCTTTTGACCCGTGGGAAGTGACACTACTTTGTAGTGCAGATTTGCATTGCCCGCTTGCTTGCTTGGCCAAAAAGGGCGTATACCTTTTCTCCTGAATATATTCAGGAGAAACCACATACGCCCTTTTTGGCCAAGTGCATCATTTTCGAAGTTGTGTCACTCTTCCTGTGCTTTAAAGGCGATTCGAACGTACCTCTTGAAATCTGTTTCCTGCTATTCTACCTCGCTTTCAAGTCCACCTCGTTGCCTTCCCTCAACAGATTTTTAGATGATAGTTGCCCTTTATTACTCTGCCAGTTTGTGAATTGCTGTGCCCCTGAGCTCCATTTTTTAACTCGTTTTTTCTGAGCTGAACGCAAGTCCAATATTTTTGTTCAGGACCTGGTATCCGGTGGGTGGCTGAGACTTTGTTCAATTCTTCTTCCTCCCGGGAAATAAGAGTGACATATGCCCGTCCAAATACCTAACAGCTAATCTCTCATTGGTTCTCCCTATTCCCATTCATCCTCTGTGAAATTGGCAACCTGTGTGAAACAGGAGGTTAAAGGTGCTGTCTCTCCAGGTTGAGAGATTGATAGTAAAGCAGTTGGAATTTCAAACCGGAGCGCCAGGACAGGGACTATTCGTTGAGTTTTAGAGACCTTTCGTATTCACAGTGTGTCCATTCTTAGGTTTCCCGTACATGTTATAGCTGTAGTAATATTCCCTTCAACCTGGAGAGTTGGGACCCATGGAATGGGTGCCATGAATTATTGCTTTAAAGGTTCTGCATTTGCTCACCCAATCTCAACAATCCTCTCAGTCCCATGTGTCCAGGCTTATGCCACCTCCAGCTGTCGTTGTAGATAGGGTCATTCCAGGTTTCATCAGAGACCCTGAAGAAATTGTAAAGAATTTCGCTGTTTTTTTGTTTTGTTTTTGAAATTCCTTTTTATAGTGGGTTTGACCTGATTCTCACTGCCATGTTTATGCCAGTCTAGAAACACTGGTTTCCCTTACGGAGACATATCATACATAGGTTTTATGATTCTTACTAGTCAGATATATTTCTCTGCGGGAAATATGGGGTTTTGAGTCCCTTGCACTGAGGAAGGTGTAGGTCTTGTCTATTCCATAGTTGGTTTATGGAACGGTACCTGTGCTTATATCAAACTCTGGTTTTATGCATCACCCCACCTCTCATTCCCCCTTAAGCAGGCATAAGAGTGTTTTCTAAATGTGAGACTCTGTTCTCTTTCCTAACTCAGTTCATGTGTAGCCATGTTTACAGGATCTTCATAAGTGATATCTTATGATAAGCTTCTTTTTCTGTGTGACTTATTTCACTTAGAATCATCGTACCTGAATCCACTCATTTTGCTGCTTCTGGTCCTATGACATTGACTTCAAGGCTGAGGGATATACCATCGTATGTAAGTACCACAATTTTTTAACCATTTTTATCTTTCCTTGGATATTTAAGGTGTAGCCAAGTTGAGGTTCTTGTAAGCAGTGCAGCCCTAAATTTGGGGGTGGCTCTGTCTTATTGATTTTCAATTTTGCCAAGGTATATTCCCTAGACTGGAAGTGTCCTTGGCTCTGTATGTCTGTTGTTTACTTCTTTTAGGGAACACAATGCACTCCTCCAGAGAAGCAGTTGGCAATTTACATGCCGCCCATCAGCATAACGAGGCTCCCTGTTCTCCAGGGCCTGTCTTGAATTTATGGTTTTTACCCTTTATGTGGATGTCCCTTGTGACATGTGGGAAGTGATACTTCTTTGTAGTGCAGACGTGCATTGCCCGCTTGCTTGCTTGGCCAAAATGGGCGTATGCGTTTTCTCCTGAATATACTCAGGAGAAAACGCATAAGCCCTTTTTGGCCAAGTGCATCATTGTCGAAGTTGTGCCCCTCTTCCTGTGCTTTAAAAGTGATTCCAAAGTACCTCTTAAATCTGTTTCCTGCTATTCTGCCTCGCTTTCAATCCGCCTCGCTGCCTTCCCTCAACAGATTTTGGACGATAGTTGCCCTTTATTACTCTGCCAGGTTGTGAATTGATGTGCCCCATAGCTCCATTTTTTAACTCGTTTTTTTCTGAGCTGAACGCAAGTCCAATATATTGGTTCAGGACCTCTACTGGTTCCTGGTGGGTGGCTGAGACTTCGGTCAATTCTTATTCCTCCTGGGAAATAAGAGTGACATATGCCCTTCCAAATACCTAACAGCTACTCTCTCATTGTTTCTCTTTCTTCCCATTCATCCTCTGCGAAATTGGCGACTTGTGCGAAACAGGAGGTTAAAGTGCTGTCTCTCCAGGTTGAGAGATTGATAGTAAAGCAGTTGGAAAGTCAAACCGGAGTGCCAGGAGAGGGAATATTCGTTGAATTTTAGAGATCTTTCATATTCACAGTGTGTCCATTCTCTAGGTTTCCCATATATATTATAGCTGATGTAATATTCCCTTCAACCTGGAGAGTTGGGACCCATGGATTGGTTGCCATGCATTATTGCTTTAAAGGGTCTGCCTTTGCTCACCCAATCTCACCAATCCTCTCAGTTCCATGTGTCCAGCCCTATGCCACATCAAGCTGTCATTGTGCATAGGGTCATTCGAGGTTTCATCAGAGACCCTGAAGGAATTGGAAAGAATTTCCTGTCTTTTTGGTTTGTTTTTGAAATTCCTTTTTATAGTGGGTTTGGGTTGATTCTCTCTGCCATGTTTATGCCAGTCTAGAAACACTTGTTTCCCTTATGGAGACATATCAATACATAGGTATTAAGATTCTTACTAGTGAGATATATTCCTCTGCCGTAAATATGGGGTTTTGAGTCCCTTTCACTGAGGAAGGTGTAGGTCTTTTCTATTCCATAGTTGGTTTTTGGAACGGTACCTGTGCTTATATCAAACTCTGGTTTTATGCATCACCCCACCTCTCCTTCCCCCTTAAGGAGGCATAAAAATGTTTTCTAAATGTGAGACTCTGTTCTCTTTCCTAACTCAGTTTATGTGTAGCCATGTTTACAGGATCTTCATAAGTGATATATTATGATAAGTTTCTTTTTCTGTGTGACTTATTTCACTTGGAATTATCGTACCTGAATCCACTCATTTTGCTGCTACTGGTCTTATGACATTGACTTCAAGGCTGAGGGATATTCCATCGTACGTAAGTACCACAATTTTTTGAACCATTTTTATATTTCCTGGGATATTTAGGGTGTAGACAAGTTGAGGTTCTTGTAAGCAGTGCAGCCCTAAATTTGGGGGTGGCTCTGTCTTATTGATTTTCAGTTTTGCCAAGGTATATTCCCTAGACTGGAAGTGTCCTTGGCTCTGTAGGTCTGTTGTTTACTTGTTTTAGGGAACACAATGCACTCCTCCAGAGAGGCAGTTGGCAATTTACATCCCGCCCATCCGCATAGCAAGGCTCCCAGTTCTCCAGGGCCTGTCTTGCCTTTCTGTTTTTTAAACATTTTTCATATGTCCCTTTTGACTTGTGGGAAGTGATACTTCTTTGTAGACCAGATTTGCATTGCACGCTTGCTTGCTTGGCCAAAAAGGGCGTATGCGTTTTCTCTTGAATATATTTAGGACAAAACACATACGCCCTTTTTGGCCAAGTGCATCATTGTCGAAGTTGTGCCCCTCTTCCTGTGCTTTAAAGGTGATTCCAACGTACCTCTTGAAATGATTTTCCTGCTATTCTGCCTCCTTTTCAAGTTCGCCTCACTGCCTTCCCTCAACCGATTTTTGGATGATAGTTGCCCTTTATTACTCTGCCTGTTTGTGAATTGCTGTGCCCCTGAGCTCCATTTTGTAACTCGTTTTTTGTGAGCTGAACGCAAGTCCAATATTTTGGTTCAGGACCTATACTGGTTCCCGGTGGTTGGCTGAGACTTTGGTTAATTCTTCTTCTTCCGGGGAAATAAGAATGATATGTGCCCATCCAAATGCCAACAGCTACTGTCTCATTGGTTCTCCCTCTTCCCTTTCATCCTATGCCAAATTTGCAACCTGTGCGAACCATGAGGTTAAAGGTGCTGTCTCTCCAAGTTGGGAGTTTGATAGTAAAGCAGTTGGGAAGTCAAATTGGAGCACCAGGAGAGGGACTATTCATTGAGTTTTAGAAACCTTTTGTATTCACAGTGTGTCCATTCTCTAGGTTTCCCATACATGTTATAGCTGTAGTAATATTCCCTTCAACCTGGAGAGTTGGGACCCATGGAATGGGTGCCATGCATTATTGCTTTAAAGTGTCTGCTTTTGCTCACTCAATCTCACCAATCCTCTCATTCCCAAGTGTCCAGCCTTTTGCCATATCCAGCTGTCGTTGTAGATAGGGTCATTCCAGGTTTCAACAGAGACCCTGAAGGAATTGTAAAGAATTTCCCTGTTTTTTTGTTTTGTTTTTGAAATTCCTTTTTAGGTTTCGTTTGAGCTGATTCTCACTGCCATGTTTATGCCAGTCTAGACACACTTGATTCCCTTATGGAGACATATCAGTACATAGATTTTAAGTTTCTTACTAGTCGGATATATTCCTCTGTGGGAAATATGGGATTTTGAGTCCCTTTCACTGAGGAAGGTGTAGGTCTTGTCTATTCCATAGTTGGTTTTTGGAACGGTACCTGTGCTTATATCAAACTCTGGTTTTATGCATCACCCCTCCTCTCCTTCCCCCTTAAGCAGGCATAAGTGTGTTTTCTAAATGTGAGACTCTGTTCTCTTTCCTAACTCAGTTCATGTGTATCCATGTTTACAGGATCTTCATAAATGATATCTTATGATAAGTTTCTTTTTCTGTGTGACTTATTTCACTTAGAATCATCGTACCTGAATCCTCTCATTTTGTTGCTACTGGTCTTATGACATTGATTTCATGGCTGAGGGATATTTCATCGTATGTAAGTACCACAATTTTTGAACCATTTTTATATTTCCTGGGATATTTAAGGTGTACCGAAGTTGAGGTTCTTGTAAGCAGTGCAGGCCTAAATTTTGGGGTGGCTCTGTCTTATTGATTTTCAGTTTTCCCAAGGTATATTCCCTAGACTCGAAGTGTCCTTGGCTCTGTAGCTCTGTTGTTTACTTGTTTTAGGGAACACAATGCACTCCTCCAGAGAGGCAGTTGGAAATTTACATCCCACCCATCAGCATAACGAGGCTCCATGTTCTCCAGGGCCTGCCTTGAATTTCTGGTTTTTACCAGTTTTGTGGATATCCCTTTGGACCGGTGGGAAGTGATACTTCTTTGTAGTGCAGATTTGCATTGTCCGCCTGCTTGCTTGGCCAAAAAGAGTTTATGCGTTTTCTCCTGAATATACTCAGGAGAAAATGCATACTCCCTTTTTGGCCAATTGCATCATTGTCGAAGTGGTGCCTCACTTCCTGTGCTTTAAAGGCGATTCCAACGTACCTCTTGAAATCCTTTTCCAGCTATTCTGCCTGGCTTTCAAGTCCGCCTCGTGGCCTTCCCTCAACAGATTTTTGGACGATAGTTGTCCTTTATTACTCTGCCAGTTTGTGAATTGCTGTGCCCCTGAGCTCCGTTTTTTAACTGTTTTTTTCTGAGCTGTACGCAAGTCCAATATTTTGGTTCAGGACATATACTGGTTCCCAGTGGGTGGCTGAGACTTTGGTCAATTCTTCTTCCTCCCGGGAAATAAGAGTGACATATGCCCGTCCAAATGCCTAACAGCTACTCTCTCATTGGTTCTCCCTCTTCCCATTCATCCTCTGCGAAATTGGCAACCTCTGAGAACCAGGAAGTTAAAGGGGCTGTCTCTCCAAGTTGGGAGATTGATAGTAAAGCAGTTGGAAAGTCAAACCGGAGCACCAGGAGAGGGACTATTAGTTGAGTTTTAGAGACCTTTCATATTCACAGTGTGTCCATTCTCTAGGTTTCCCGTACCTGTAATAGCTGTAGTAATATTCCCTTCCACCTGGAGAGTTGGGACCCATGGAATGGGTGCCTCTCATTATTGCTTTAAGGGTCTGCATTTGCTCATCCAATCTCACCAATCCTCTCAGTCCCAAGTGTCCAGCCTTATGCCACATCCAGCTGTCATTGTAGATAGGGTCATTCCAGGTTTCATCAGAGACCCTGAAGGAATTGAAATAAATTTCCCTGTTTTTTTTGTTTTGTTTTTGAAATTAATTTTTATAGTGGGTTTGAGCTGATTCTCACTGTTATGTTTATGCCAGTCTAGACCTACTTGATTCCCTTACGGAGACATATCAATACATAGGTTTTTAGATTCATACTTTTAAGATATATTACTCTGTGGTGAATATGGGTTGTTGAGTCCCTTTCACTGAGGAAGGGGTAGCTTTTGTCTATTTCATATTTGGTTTTTGGAACGGTACCTGTACTAATATCAAACACTGATTTTATGCATCACCCCACCTCTCCTTCCCCCTTAAGCAAGCATAAGCGTTTGTTTTTTTTAATGTGAGTCTCTCTTTTCTTTCCTAACTCAGTTCATGTGTAGCCATGTTTACAGGATCTTCATAAGTGATATCTTATGATAAGTTTCTTTTTCTGTGTGACTTATTTCACTTAGAATTATCGTACCTGAATCCACTCATTTTGCTGCTACTGGCCTTATGACATTTATTTCATGGCTGAGGGATATTCCATCATACGTAAGTTCCACAATTTCTTGAACCATTTTTGTCTTTCTGGGATATTTAAGGTGTACCCAAGTTTAGGTTTTTGTAAGCAGTGCAGCCCTGAATTTTGGTGTGGATCTGTCTTATTTATTTTCAGTTTTCCCAAGGTATATTCCCTAGACTGGAAGTGCCCTTGGCTCTGTACCTCTGTTGTTTACTTGTTTTAGGGAACACAATGCACTCCTCCAGCGAAGCAGTTGGCAATTTACAGCCCGCCCATCAGCATAACACGGCTCCCTGTTCTCCAGGGCCTGTCTTAACTTTCTGGTTTTTACCCATTTTGTGGATATCCCTTTTGACCGGTGGGAAGTGATACTTCTTTGTAGTGCAGATTTGCATTGCCCGCTTGCTTGCTTGTCCAAAAAGTGCATATGCATTTTCTCCTGCATATATTCACGTGAAAACCCATATGCCCTTTATGGCCATTTCCATAATTTTCGAAGTTGTAATGCTTTTCCTGTGTTTAAAGGCGATTCCAATGTACCTCTTGAAATCTGTTTCATGCCATTCTGCCTCATTTTCCCTTCTGCCTCATGGCTTTCCCTCAACAGATTTTTCGAAGATAGTAGTCCTTTATAACTCTGCAGGTTAGTGAATTGCTGTGGCCCTGAGCTCCATTTTTCAACTCACGTTTTTGTGATCTGACCGCAAATCAACTGTTTTGCTTCTGGACTTATACTGGTTCTGGGGGGCAGGCTGAGACTTTGGTTAATTCCTCTTTGTGATGGAAAATTAGAGAGACATGTGGCCGTCCAAATGCCTACAGCTACTCTCTCATTGGTTCTCTCTCTTCCCTTATATCCTCTGCACAATTTGCCAACTGTGCGTACCAGGAGGTTATAGGGCCTGACATTCCAAGTTGGGAGATTGATAGTAAAGCAGTTGGAATGTCAAACTGGAGCACAAGGAGAGAAAAAAGTAGTAGAGTTTTAGAAACCTTTCACCATCAGATGGTTTCCATTCTCTAGGTTCCCATACACATTATAACTGTAGTGATATTCACTTCTACCTGGAGAGATGGGAACCATGGAATGGGTGGCAGGCATTATTGCTTTAAAGGGTCTGCATTTTTTCACCCAATCTCACCAATCCTCTCAGTCCCAAGTGACCAGCCTTATGCCACATCCAGCTGTCATTGTAGATACGATCATTCCAGGTTTCATCAGAACCCCTGAAGGTATTGTGTAAGAATTTTACTGTTTTTATGTTTTGTTTTGAAATTCATTTTTATAGTGGGTTTGAGCTGATTCTCACTGCCATGTTTATGTCGTTCTAGACACACTTGTTTCCCTTACAGAGACATATCAATACATAGGTTTTAAAATTCTTACTAGTCAGATATATTTCTCTGAGGGGAATAGGGATGTTGAGTTCCGTTCACTGAGGAAGGAGTAGGGCTTGTCTCTTCTGTTTTTGGATTATGGAACGGTACCTGTGCTAATATCAATCTTATGTTTTGTGCATCTCCCCACCTCTCTTTCCCCTTAAGCAAGCGTTAGAGTGTTTTCTAAATCTGAGACTCTGTTCTCTTCCCTAAATCAGTTCATATGTAGCCATGTTTACATTCCCTTCATAAGTGATATCTTATGTCAGAATGCACCATGGCCGTTCTCATAATAATGCTCAATGACCCCTGTCATCACAATGCACCATGCCCTGGTTATCACAATGCTCCATGTCCCTTGTCATCACAATTCTCAATGTCCTTGTCATCACAATGCTACATGACACTTCTCATCAAAATGTTACATGCTCTTGTCATCACAATTCTCCATCCACTTGACATTGCAATGCTCCATGCACTTGTCATCACAATGCTCCATGAACATGTCATCACAAAGCTCCATGCACTTGTCATCACAATGCTCCATGACCCCTCTCATCACAATGCTCCCTGACACCTCTCATCACAACGCTTCATGCCCCTTGTCATTACAGTGCTCCATGATGTTCGATATCAAAATTACCCAAGGTCTTCTCATCACAATGCTCCATGGCCAATATCATCACAATGCTCCATGACCACTGTCATCACATCACTCCATGACACCTGACAACACAATGATTCAGGACTCTTGTCATCACAATGTTCCATTCCCTAGTCATCACACTGCCCCATGACACCTGTCATCACAATACTCCATGAACATTTTCAGCCCAATGTTCCATGACCCTTGTCATCAAAATGATCCATGTCCTTGTCATCCATATGCTCCATGACCACTGTTTTCACAATGCTCTGTGACGCTTCTCATCACAGTGCTCCATGACACCTGTCATCACAATGCTCCATGCCTTTGTCAGCAAAATGCTACAAGACCTTGTCATTACAATGCTCTATTTGATTCTCATCACAATCCTCCATGAAACTTGGGATCACATTGCTTCATGCCCATGTCATCACAATGCTCCATGCTCCTTGAAGTCAAAATGATCCATGACCTCTGTCATCACAATGCTCCAAACCCTTGTGATCACTATGTTCCATAACACTTGTCATCACAACGCTCCATGATGCCTGTCATCACAATACTCCATGCCCTTTTCATCGCAATGCTCCATGACCTTTGTCATCACAATTCTCAATGCACTTGTCATCACAATGCTCCCTGACACTTGTCATCAGAATGTTCCTTGAACCATGTCATGAAAAGGCTCCTTGCCTCTTTCATAACAATGCCGCATGCCGTTTTCATCACAGTGCTCCATGCCATTGTCATCAAAATACTCCACAAGTTTGTCATCAGAATGCTCCATGACCCTTGTCATCACAATTCTCCATGCGATTGTCAGCACAATGCTCCTTGACCCTTGTCATCACAATGCTCCAAGCCATTGTCATGACAATGCTCCATTACCTTTGTCATCAGAATCCTCCATGACACTTTGCATCACAATGCTCCATGCCATTGTCATCAGAGCGGTCCACTACATATGTCATCAGAATGCTCCCTGACAACTCTCTTCACAATACTGCATGACCTGGTCATCACAATGCTCCATGCCCTTGTCATCACAATGTGCCATTCCAACGGTCATCGCAATAATCCATGAAACATATTAGACCAATGTTCCATGCTCTTGTCATCACAATGCTCCATGCTCTTGTTATCACAATTCGTCATGACCCCTGTCATCACAATGCTCCATGACACTTGTCAGTATGTTCCTTGAACCCTGTCATGAAAAGTCTCCATGCCTTTTTCATCACAATGTTCCATGCCCTTTCCATCACAGTGCTCCAAGACACAAGTAATCACAATGCTCCATGTCCTTGTCATCACAAAACTCAAGGACGCATGCCATCAGAATGCTCCTTGGCCTTCTCCTCAAAATGCGCCATGCCCTTGTCATCACAATGTTCCAAGACACCTGTAATCACAGTGCTCCATGCCCCTTTTCATCAGTATGCTCCATGAGACTTGTCATCACGAGGCTCCATGGTTTCGTCATCACAATGCTCCAGGACGTTGTCATCACAATGCTTCTCAAACTTGTCATGAAAATTTTCAATGGCCCTTGTCATCATAATGCTCCAAGCCCTAATCATCAAAATGCTCCATTATATTTGTCCTCACATTTCTCCATTACATTTGGCTTCACAATGCTCCATGCCATTGTCATCACAATGGACCATGACATATGTCATCACAGTGCTCCCTGACACCTGTCTTCACAATACTCCTTGACCTTCTCATCACAATGCTCCATGCCCTTGTCATCACAATGCACAATGCCCAGTGTCATCACAATAATCCATGAAACATGTCAGACCAAAGCTCCATGCCCCTGTCAACACAATGCTCCATGCCCTTGTCATCACAATGCTCCATGACCCCTGTCATCACAATGCTCAGTGACTCCAGTCATCACAGTGATTCATAACGTTTGTCATCACAATTGTCCATGCCGGCGTCATCACAAGGCTCTGTGACTTTTGTAACCACAATGCTCCATGAACTTTTCATCACAATTCTCTCTGACAATTGTCATCACAATGCTCCATGTCTTTGTCAGAACAATGGTCTATGACCATTGTCATCACAATGTGCCACGCGCATTTCATCACAGCCGACCACAAAATTTTCATTGCAATGCTCCATAAACCTTGTAATCACAATGGTCCATGGACTTCTCATCTAAATGCTCTCTCACCAGAGATATCACAATGTTCCATCACTAGTCATCACAATACTCCCTCACACCTGGAATCACAATGTTCCATGACCCTGTCATCACAGTGCTACATCCACTAATCTGCACAATGTTCAATGACCACTGACATCACAATGTTCCATAACCCCTGTCAGCAAAATGCTCCATGACCCTTTTCATCCCAAAGATCCAACACCCCTGACATCACAATGTTCTATAAACACTGCTATCAAAATATTCCATTACAATTCTTATCAAATTGCTGCAAGAACCGTTCATCAAAATGGTCCCTGCCCTTCTCATCACAATGCACCATTCCCTTGTCATCAAAATGCTCCATGACTTGTCATCACAAAGCTCCATGTCCCATGGCATCACAATGCTCCATGTCACTGTCATCACAATGCTCCCTGAACCCTCTCATCACATTGCTCCATGTCTTGTCATCACAAAAATCCATGACACTTGTCATCACAATGCTCGATGCCCTTCTCATCACAATGCTCCATGCCCTTTTCATTACAATCCTGCAAGACCCATGTATCACAGTGTTCCGTGCCCTTGTCATCACAATGCTCCATGCCCACTCTCATCACAATAATCCATGAAACATTTCAGACCAATGTTCCATACCCTTCTCATCAAAATGCTCCATTACCCCTGTCATAACAATGCACCATGACTCTTGGCATCACAATCTTACACGGCATAGTCATCACAAGGTTCCATGACACTTGTCATCACAATGCTCAAGACCCCTGAAATCAAAATGCTGCATGCCCTTGTCATCACAAAGCTCCATGACGCATGTCATCAGAAAATTCCATGGCCTTCTCATCACAATGCTCCATTCCCATGTCATCACAATGCTCCATTCCCATGTCATCACAATAATCCAAGACCCTTGTAATCACAGTGCTCCATGACCCTTTTCATCTCAATGCTCTATGAACCCTGTCATCACAATACACCATGCCCATCATCATAATGCTTCAGGCTATTGTCATCACAATGAAATCAGTATTCTCCATGACCTCTCTCATCATAATGCTCCAAACCCTTGTGATCACAATGTTCAATAACACTTATCATCTCAATACCCCATGACACTCATCATCACAATTATCCATGGTCTTCTCATCACAATGCTCCATGATCGTTGTCATTACAATGCTCAATACACTTGTCATCACAATGCTCCCTGACACTTGTCGTCAGTATGCTCCTTGAACCCTGTCATGACAAGGTTCCATGCCTTTTTCATCACAGTGATCCATGCCCTATTCATCACAATGCTCCAAGAGCCCTGTAATCACAATGCTCCATGCCCTTGTCATTAAAAAGCTCCATGACGCATATCATCATCATGCTTCATGGCATTCTCATCACAATGCTCCATGCCCTTCTCATCACAATGCTCCAAGATCCCTGTAATCACAATGCTCCATGCCCATTTTCATCAGAATGTTCCATGAGACTTGTCATCACAATGCTTAATGAGCTTGTCAGCACAATGTTCAATGACACATGTCATCACAATGCACCATGTGCTTGTCATCACAGTGCTCCACAATCTTGTCATCACAATGCTCCTTAAAATTTGTCATCACAATGCTCCCTGCCCTTCTCATCACATTGCACAACGCCCTTGCCATCAAAATGCTCCATGACCATTGTCATCACAAAGATCCATGACCCTTAGCATCACAATGCTCCATTTCATTGTCATCACAATGCTCCATGAACGCTCTCATCACATTGCTCCATGCCCTTGTCTTCACAAAGCTCCATGACACATGTCATCAGAATGCTCCATGGCCTTCTCATCACAATGCTGCATTCCCTTGCCATCACAAGGCTCAATTACCCCTGTGATAACAATGCTCCATGACCCCTGCCATCACGATGTTCCACGGTCCTGTCATTACAAAGCTCCATGACCCTTCTTATCACAATGATCCAATAACCCTGTAATCACAATCCTCTATGCCTCTTTTCATCTCAATGATCCATGAACCCTGTCATCACAATGCACCATGCCCATCATCATAATGTTTCATGCTATTGTCATCACAATGAAATCAAAATGCTCCATGACCTCTGTCATAACAATGCTCCAAACACTTGTGATCACAATATACCATATCACTTTTCATCACAATGTCCCATGACTCTCGTCATCACAATTATCCATGGTCTTCTCATCACAGTGCTCCATGACCTTTTTTTTTTTTTAATTTAATTTAATTTTATTTTTTTGCTTTATAACAAATTTAATCAGTTATACATATACATATGTTTCCATATTCCCTCCCTTTTGCGTCTCCCTCCCACCCTCCCTATCCCACCCCTCCAGGCGGTCACAAAGTACCGAGCTGATCTCCCTGTGCTATGCGGCTGCTTCCCACTAGCTATCTACCTCACGTTTGGTAGTGTATATATGTCCATGCCGCTCTTTCACTTTGTCACAGCTTACCCTTCCCCCTCCCCATATCCTCAAGTCCATTCTCTAGTAGGTCTGTGTCTTTATTCCTGTCTTACCCCTATGTTCTTCATGACATTTTTTTTTCTTAAATTCCATATATATGTGTTAGCATACAGTATTTGTCTTTCTCTTTCTGACTTACTTCACTCTGTATGACAGACTCTAGGTCTATCCACCTCATTACAAATAGCTCAATTTCATTTCTTTTTATGGCTGAGTAATATTCCATTGTATATATGTGCCACATCTTCTTTATCCATTCATCCGATGATGGACACTTAGGTTGTTTCCATCTCTGGGCTATTGTAAATAGGGCTGCTATGAACATTTTGGTACATGTCTCTTTTTGAATTATGGTTTTCTCAGGGTATATGCCCAGTAGTGGGATTGCTGGGTCATATGGTAGTTCTATTTGTAGTTTTTTAAGGAACCTCCATACCGTTCTCCATAGCGGCTGTACCAATTCACATTCCCACCAGCAGTGCAAGAGTGTTCCCTTTTTTCCACACCCTCTCCAGCATTTATTGTTTCTAGAGTTTTTGATGATGGCCATTCTGACTGGTGTGAGATGATATCTCATTGTAGTTTTGATTTGCATTTCTCTAATGAGTAAAGATGTTGAGCATCCTTTCATGTGTTTGTTGGCAGTCTGTATATCTTCTGTGGAGAAATGTCTATTTAGGTCTTCTGCCCATTTTTAGATTGGGTTGTTTGTTTTTTTGTTATTGAGCTGCATGAGCTGCTTATAAATTTTGGAGATTAATCCTTTGTCAGTTGCTTCATTTGCAAATATTTTCTCCCATTCTGAGGGTTGTCTTTTGGTCTTGTTTATGGTTTCCTTTGCTGTGCAAAAGCTTTTAAGTTTCATTAGGTCCCATGTGTTTATTTTTGTCTTTATTTCCATTTCTCTAGGAGGTGGGTCAAAAAGGATCTTGCTGTGATTTATGTCATAGAGTGTTCTGCCTATGTTTTCCTCTAAGAGTTTGATAGTGTCTGGCCTTACATTTAGGTCTTTAATCCATTTTGAGCTTATTTTTGTGTATGGTGTTAGGGAATGATCTAATCTCATACTTTTACATGTCCCTATCCAGTTTTCCCAGCACCACTTATTGAAGAGACTGTCCTTTCTCCACTGTACATTCCTGCCTCCTTTATCAAAGATAAGGTGACCATATGTCCGTGGGTTTAACTCTGGGCTTTCTATCCTGTTCCATTGATCTATCTTTCTGTTTTTGTGCCAGTACCATACTGTCTTGATTACTGTAGCTTTGTAGTATAGTCTGAAGTCAGGGAGCCTGATTCCTCCCGCTCCATTTTTCGTTCTCAAGATTGTTTTGGCTATTCGGGGTCTTTTGTGTTTCCATACAAATTGTGAAATTTTTTGTTCTAGTTCTGTGAAAAATGCCAGTGGTAGTTTGATAGGGATTGCATTGAATCTGTAGATTGCTTTGGGTAGTAGAGTCATTTTCACAATGTTGATTCTTCCAATCCAAGAACATGGTACATCTCTCCATCTATTTGTATCATCTTTAATTTCTTTCATCAGTGTCTTATAATTTTCTGCATACAGGTCTTTTGTCTCCTTAGGTAGGTTTATTCCTAGATATTTTATTCTTTTTGTTGCAATGGTAAATGGGAGTGTTTCCTTGATTTCACTTTCAGATTTTTCATCATCAGTATATAGGAATGCCAGAGATTTCTGTGCATTAATTTTGTATCCTGCAACTTTACCAAAGTCATTGATTAACTCTAGTAGTTTTCTGGTAGCATCTTTAGGATTCTCTATGTATAGTATCATGTCATCTGCAAACAGTGACAGCTTTACTTCTTCTTTTCCAATTTGGATTCCTTTTATTTCCTTTTCTTCTCTGATTGCTGTGGCTAACACTTCCAAAACTAGGTTGAATAAGAGTGGTGAGAGTGGGCAACCTTGTCTTGTTCCTGATCTTAGTGGAAATGGTTTCAGTTTTTCACCATTGAGGACGATGCTGGCTGTGGGTTTGTCATATATGGCCTTTATTATGTTGAGGAAAGTTCCCTCTATGCCTACTTTCTGCAGGGTTTTTATCATAAATGGGTGTTGAATTTTGTCGAAAGCTTTCTCTGCATCTATTGAGATGATCATATGGTTTTTCTCCTTCAGTTTGTTAATATGGTGTATCACGTTGATTGATTTGCGTATATTGAAGAATCCTTGCATTCCTGGAATAAACCCCACTTGATCATGGTGTATGATCCTTTTAATGTGCTGTTGGATTCTGTTTGCTAGTATTTTGTTGAGGATTTTTGCATCTATGTTCATCAGTGATATTGGCCTGTAGTTTTCTTTCTTTGTGACATCCTTGCCTGGTTTTGGTATCAAGGTGATGGTGGCCTCGTAGAATGAGTTTGGGAGTGTTCCTCCCTCTGCTATATTTTGGAAGAGTTTCAGAAGGATAGGTGTTAGCTCTTCTCTAAATGCTTGATAGAATTCGCCTGTGAAGCCATCTGGTCCTGGGCTTTTGTTTGTTGGAAGATTTTTTATCACAGTTTCAATTTCAGTGCTTGTGATTGGTCTGTTCATATTTTCTATTTCTTCCTGATTCAGTCTTGGCAGGTTGTGCATTTCTAAGAATTTGTCCATTTCTTCCAGGTTGTCCATTTTATTGACATAGAGTTGCTTATAGTAATCTCTCATGATCTTTTGTATTTCTGCAGTGTCAGTTGTTACTTCTCCTTTTTCATTTCTAATTCTATTGATTTGAGTCTTCTCCCTTTTTCTCTTGATGAGTCTGGCTAATGGTTTATCAATTTTGTTTATCTTCTCAAAGAACCAGCTTTTAGTTTTATTGATCTTTGCTATCGTTTCCTTCATTTCTTTTTCATTTATTTCTGATCTGATTTTTATGATTTCTTTCCTTCTGCTAACTTTGGGATGTTTTTGTTCTTCTTTCTCTAATTGCTTTAGGTGCAAGGTTAGGTTGTTTATTCGAGATGTTTCCTGTTTCTTAAGGCGGGATTGTATTGCTTTAAACTTCCCTCTTAGAACTGCTTTTGCTGCATCCCATAGGTTTTGGGTCGTCGTGTCTCCATTGTCATTTGTTTCTAGGTATTTTTTTAATTTCCTCTTTGATTTCTTCAGTGATCACTTCGTTATTAAGTAGTGTATTGTTTAGCCTCCATGTGTTTGTATTTTTTACAGATCTTTTCCTGTAATTGATGTCTAGTCTCATAGCATTGTGGTCGGAAAAGATACTTGATACAATTTCAATTTTCTTAAATTTACCAAGGCTTGATTTGTGACCCAAGATATGATCTATCCTGGAGAATGTTCCATGAGCACTTGAGAAAAATGTGTATTCTGTTGTTTTTGGATGGAATGTCCTACAAATATCAATTAAGTCCATCTTGTTTAATGTATCATTTAAAGCTTGTGTTTCCTTATTTATTTTCATTTTGGATGATCTGTCCATTGGTGAAAGTGGGGTGTTAAAGTCCCCTACTATGAGTGTGTTACTGTCGATTTCTCCTTTTATGGCTGTTAGTATTTGCCTTATGTATTGAGGTGCTCCTATGTTGGGTGCATAAATATTTACAATTGTTATATCTTCTTCTTGGATCGATCCCTTGATCATTATGTAGTGTCCTTCTTTGTCTCTTCTAGTAGTCTTTATTTTAAAGTCTATTTTGTCTGATATGAGAATTGCTACTCCAGCTTTCTTTTGGTTTCCATTTGCATGGGATATCTTTTTCCATCCCCTTACTTTCAGTCTGTATGTGTCTCTAGGTCTGAAGTGGGTCTCTTGTAGACAGCATATAGATGGGTCTTGTTTTTGTATCCATTCAGCCACTCTGTGTCTTTTGGCGGGAGCATTTAGTCCATTTACGTTTAAGGTAATTATCGATATGTATGTTCCTATTCCCATTTTCTTAATTGTTTTGGGTTCATTATTGTAGGTCTTTTACTTCTGTTGTGTTTCTTGCCTAGAGAAGTTCCTTTAGCATTTGTTGTAAAGCTGGTTTGGTGGTGCTGAACTCTCTCAGCTTTTGCTTGTCTGTAAACGTTTTAATTTCTCCATCAAATCTGAATGAGATCCTTGCTGGGTAGAGTAATCTTGGTTGCAGGTTTTTCTCCTTCATCACTTTAAGTATGTCCTGCCACTCCCTTCTGGCTTGTAGAGTTTCTGCTGAGAGATCAGCTGTTATCCTGATGGGGATTCCCTTGTGTGTTATTTGTTGTTTTTGCCTTGCTGCTTTTAATATGATTTCTTTGTGTTTAATTTTTGACAGTTTGATTAATATGTGTCTTGGCGTATTTCTCCTTGGATTTATTCTGTATGGGACTCTCTGTGCCTCCTGGACTTGATTAACTATTTCCTTTCCCATATTAGGGAAGTTTTCAACTATAATCTCTTCAAATATTTTCTCAGTCCCTTTCTTTTTCTCTTCTTCTTCTGGAACACCTATAATTCGAATGTTGGTGCGTTTAATGTTGTCCCAGAGGTCTCTGAGACTGTCCTCTGTTCTTTTCATTCTTTTTTCTTTATTTTGCTCTGCAGCAGTTATTTCCACTATTTTATCTTCCACCTCACTTATCCGTTCTTCTGCCTCAGTTATTCTGCTATTGATCCCATCTAGAGTATTTTTTATTTCATGTATTGTGTTTTTAATCGATGCTTGATTCATCTTTAGTTCTTCTAGGTCCTTGTTAACTGTTTCTTGCATTTTGTCTATTCTATTTCCAAGATTTTGTATCTGGGAAATAGAATCTTGGATCATCTTTACCATCATTATTCTGAATTCTTTTTCAGGTAGAGTGCCTATTACCTATTACCTTTTCATCACAATTCTCCATGACCTTTTTTATCACAATGCTCTATACACTTGTCATCAAAATGCTCCCTGACACTTGTTGTCTGTATCCTCCTTGAATCCTCTCATGACAAGGCTCCATGCCTTTTTCATCACAAAGATCCATGTCCTTTTCATCACAATGCTCCAAGACCCATGTAATCTCAATGCTCCATGCCCATGTCATCACAAAGCTCAATGACGCATGCCATCAGAATGCTCCTTGGTCTTCTCCTCACAATGCTCCATGCCCTTGTCCTCACAATGTTCGAAGACCGCTGTAATCACAATGATCCATGCCTTGTCCTCAAAAAACTCCATAACGCATGTCATCAGAATGCTCCATGGACTTCTCATCACAATGCTCCATGCCGTAGTCATCACAGTGCTCCAAGACCCCAGTAATCACAATGCACCATGCCCCTTTTCATCAGAATGCTCTATGAGACTTGTCATCACAAGTCTCCATGGTCTTCTCATCACAATGCTCCAGGAGATTGTCATCACCATGCTCCATTCCCTTGTTATCACAATGCTCCATGACCCCTGTCATCACAATAATCCATGAACATTTTCAGCCCAATGCACCACGATCTACTCATCACAATGCTCCATGGCCAATATCATCACAATGCTCCATGACCCCTGTCACCAAAACACTCCATGAACATTTTCAGCCCAGTGCTCCAAGACCCTTGTCATCACAATGATCCATGCCCTTGTCATCCCAATGCTCCATGACCCCTGTATTCACAATGCTCCGTGACGCTTGTTATCACAGTGTTCCATGACACATGTCATCACAATGCTCCATGTCTTGTCAGCAAAATGCTACATGACCTTGTCATTACAATGCTCTATGCGCTTGTCATCACAATACTCCATTACTATTGTCATCACAATCTTCCATGAACCTTGGGATCACTTTTCTTCATGCACTTGTCATCACAATGCTCCATGCTCCTTGAAATCAAAATGATCCATGACCGCTGTCATCACAATACTTCAAACCCTTGTGATCACAATGTTCCATAACACTTGTCATCACAATGCTCCATGATGCCTGTCATCACAATACTCCATGCCCTTTTCATCACAATGATCCATGACCTTTGTCATCACAATTCTCAATACACTTGTCATCACAATTCTCCCTGACACTTGTCATCACAATGCTCGATGCCCTTCTCATCAAAAAGCTCCATGCCCTTTTCATCACAATCCTCCATGACCCATGTCTCACAGTGTTCCGTGCACTTGTCATCACAATGCTCCATGCCCTCTCTCATCACAATAATCCATGAAATATTTCAGGCCAATGCTCAATGTCCTTCTCATCAGAATGCCCCATTACCTCTGTCATAACAATGCTGATTACCCCTGCCAACACAATGTTCCACGGCCTTGTGATCAAAAGGCTCCATGACCCTTGCCATCACAATGCTCCAAGACCCCTGTAATCACAATGCTCCATGCCCTTTTCGTCACAAAGCTCCATGACACATGTCATCAGAATGTTCCATGGCCTTTTCATCACAATGCTCCATGCCCTTGTCATCACAATGCTCCAAGACCCCTGTAATCAAAATGCTCCATGCCCCTTTGCATCTCAATGCTCCATGAACCCTGTCATCACAATGCATCATGCCCATCATCATAATGCTTCAGGCTATTGTCATCACAATGAAATCAAAATTATCCATGACCTCTGTCATCATAATGCTCCAAAACATTGTGATCACAATGTTCCATAACACTTATCATCACAAATCCCCATTACGCTCATCATCACAATTATCCATTGTATTCTCATCACAATGCTCCATGACCTTTGTCATCACAAGGCTCAATACACTTGTCATCACAATGCTCCCTGACACTTGTCGTCAGTATGCTCCTTGAACCCTGCCATGACAAGGCTTCATGCCTTTTCATCACAATGATCCGTGCCCTTTTCATCAGAGTGTTCCAAGATCACTGTAATCACAATGCTCCATGTCCTTGTCATCACAAAACTCCATGAAGCATGTCATCAGAATGCTCCATGGCTTTCTCATCACAATGCTCCATACCCTAGTCATCACAATGCTCCAAGACCCCTGTAATCACAATGCTCCATGCCCCTTTTCATCAGAATGCTCCGTGAGACTTGTCATTACAAGTCTCCATGGTCATCTCATCACAATGCTCCAGGACCTTGTCATCACTATACTCCATTCCCTTGTCATCACAATGCTCCATGAGCCCTGTCATCACAATAATCCATTAATATATTCAGCCCAATGATCCACGACCTACACATCACAATGCACCATGGCCAATATCATCACAATGCTCCATGACCACTGTCATCACAACACTCCATGAAGCCTGACAACACAATGATCTGGGACTCTTGTCATCACAATGCTCCATTCCCTACACATCACTATGCTCCATGACCCATGTCATCACAACACTCCATGAACATTTTCAGCCCAGTGCTCCATGACACTTGTCATCACAATGATCCATGCCCTTGTCATCCCAATGCTCCATGACCCCTGTATTCACAATGATCCATGACGCTTGTCATCACAATGATCCATGACACATGTCATCACAATGATCCATGCCTTTGTCAGCAAAATGATACATGACATTGTCATTACAATGCTCTATGCGCTTGTCATCACAAAACTCCATTTCCATTGTCATCACAATCCTCCATGAACCTAGGGATCACATTGATTCATGCCCTTGTCATCACAATGCTCTATGCTCCTTGAAATCAAAATGATCCATGACCTCTGTCATCACAATGCTCCAAACCCTTGTGATCACAATGTTCCATAACACTTGTCATCACAACGCTCCATGATGCCTGTCATCACAATACTCCATGCCCTTTTTATCACAATGCTCCATGACCTTTGTCATAACAATGCTCAATACACTTTTCATCAAAATTCTCTCTGACACTTGTTGTCTGTATGCTCCTTGAATCCTGTCATGAAAAGGCTCCATGCGTTTTTCATCACAATGATACATGTCCTTTTCATCAAAATGCTCCAAGACACATGTAATCTCAATGCTCCATGCCCTTGTCATCACAATGTTCCAAGACCCCTGTAATCACAATGCTCCTTGCCCTTGTCATCAAAAAACTCCATGAGGTATGTCATAAGAATGCTCCATGGCCTTCTCATCACAATGCTCCATGCCCTTGTCATCACAATGCTCAATACACATGTCATCAACATGCTCCCTGACACTTGTTGTCTGTATGCTCCTTGAACACTGTCATGACAAGGCTCCATGCATTTTTCATCACAATGATCCATGTCCTTTTCATCACAATGCTCCAAGACCCATGTAATCTCAATCTCCATGCCATTGTCATCACAAAGCTCAATGACACATGCCATCAGAATGCTCCGTGGTTTCTCCTCACAATGCTCCATGCTCTTGTCATCACAATGTACCAAGACCCCTGTAATCACAATACTCCATGGCCTTGTCATCAAATAACTCCATTACGCATGTCATCAGAATGCTCCATGGCCTTCTAATCACAAATCTCCATGCCGTAGTCATCACAATGGTCCAAGACCCCTGTAATCCCAATGCTTCATGCCCCTTTTCATCAGAATGTTCCATGAGACTTGTCATCACAAGTCCTCATGGCCTTCTCATCACAATGCTCCAGGACCTTGGCATCCCCATGCTCCATTTCCTGGTCATCACAATGCTCCATGACCACTGTCATCACAGCACTCCATGACACCTGACAACACAATGATCCGGGACTCTTGTCATCACAATGCTCCATGCCCTAGTCATCACAATGCTCCATGACCCGTGTCATCACAATAATCCATGAATATTTTCAGCCAAGTGCTCCATGACCGTTGTCATCCCAATGATCCATGCCCTTGTCATCCCAATGCTCCATGACCCGTTTATTCACAATGCTCCGTGACGCGTGTCATCACAGTGCTCCATGACACATGTCATCACAATGCTCC
This sequence comes from Mesoplodon mirus, assembly GCF_964341445.2. Classification (NCBI taxonomy): domain Eukaryota; kingdom Metazoa; phylum Chordata; class Mammalia; order Artiodactyla; family Ziphiidae; genus Mesoplodon; species Mesoplodon mirus. Next base: position 3,345,763 of record NW_028295819.1, on the reverse strand, counting down.
ATGCCTTTGTCAGCAAAATGCTACATGACCTTGTCATTATAATGCTCTATGCACTTGTCATCCCAATACTCCATTTCCATTGTCATCACAATCCTCCATGAACCTTGAGATCACATTGCTCCATGCCCTTGTCATCACAATGCTCCACGACCCTTGTAATCACAATGCTCCATGCCCCTTTTCATCTCAATGCTCCATGAACTCTGTCATCACAATGCACCGTGCCCATCATCATAATGCTCCAGGCTATTGTCATCACAATGAAATCAATATTCTCCATGACCTCTGTCATCATAATGCTCCAAACCCTTGTGATCACAATGTTCCATAACTCTTATCATCACAACACCCCATGACGCTCATCATCACAATTATCCATGGTCTTCTATTAACTATGATCCATGATCTTTGTCATCACAATGCTGAATACACTTTTCATCACAATGCTCCCAGACACTTGTCGTCAGTATGCTCCTTGAACCCTGTCTTGACAAGGTTCTATGCAATTTTCATAACAGTGACCCAGCCATTTTCATCACAATGCTCCAAGATCCCTATAATCACAACGCTCCATGCCCTTGTCATCACAAAACTCCATGATGCATGTCATCAGAATGCTTCATGGCCTTCTCATCACAATGTTCCATGCCCTAGTCATCACAATGCTCCAAGACCCCTGTAATCACAATGCTCCATGCCCCTTTTCATCAGAATGTTCCATGAGAATTGTCATAACAAGTCTTCATTGCCTTCTCATCAAAATGCTTCAAGACCTTGTCATCCCCATGCTCCATTCCCTGGTAATCACAATGCTCCATGACCACTGTCATCACAACACTCCATGACACCTGACAACACAATGATCCGGGACTCTTGTCATCACAATGCTCCATTCCCTCGTCATCACAATGCTCCATGACCCGTGTCATCACAATAATCCATGAACATTTTCAGCCAAGTGATCCATGACCCTTGTCATCCCAATGATCCATGCCCTTGTCACCCCAAAGCTCCATGACCCGTGTATTCACAATGCTCCGTGACGCTTGTCATCACAGTGCTCAATGACACATGTCATCACAGTGCTCCATGCCTTTGTCAGCAAAATGCTACATGACCTTGTCATTATAATGCTCTATGCGCTTGTCATTTCAATACTCCATTTCCATTGTCATCACAATCCTCCATGATCCTTGTGATCACATTGCTTCATGCCCTTGTCATCACAATGCTCCATGTTCCTTGAAATCAAAATGATCCATGACCTCTGTCTTCACAATGCTCCAAACACTTGTGATCACATTGTTCCAAAACACTTGTCATCACAACGCTCCATGATGCCTGTCATCACAATACTCCATGCCCTTTTCATCACAATGCTCCATGACCTTTGTCATCACAATTCTCAATACACTTGTCATCACAAGTCTCCCTGAGACTTGTCATCAGATGCTCCTTGAACCCTGTCAGGAAAAGGCTCCATGCCTTTTTCATCACAATGCCCCATGCCGTTTTCATCACAATGCTCCATGTCATTGTCATCAAAATTCTCCACAAGCTTGTCATCAGAATGCTTCATGACACTTGTCATCAAAATTTTCCATGCACTTCTCAGCACAATGCTCCATGACCCTTGTCATCACAATGCTCCATGCCATTGTCATCACAATGGGCCATTACATATGTCATCACAATGCTCCTTGACACTTGTTTTCACAATACTGCATGACATGGTCATCACAATGCTCCATGCCATTCTCATCACAATGTGCCATTCCAACTATCATCGCAATAATCCATGCAAATTTTTGACCAATGTTCCATGCCCTTGTCATCACAATGCTCCATGCCCTTGTTATCACAATGCTCCATGACCCCTGTCATCACAATGCTCCGTGACTCCAGTCATCACAATGCTTCATGACCTTGGTCATCACAATGGTCCATGCCCTCGTCATCAACAGTCTCTGTGACCTTTTTAATCACAATGCTCCATGAAATTTTCTTCACAGTGCTCTTTGACACTTGTCATCAAAATGCTCCATGGGCTTGTCAGCACAATGCTCCATGACACATGTCATCACATTGCACCATACGCTTGTCATCATAGTGCTCCACAATCTTGTCATCACAATGCCCCTTAAAATTTGTCATCACAATGCTCCACGCACTTCTCATCAAAATGCTCTCTCACCACTGATATCACAATACTACATCACTATTTGTCACAATACTCCCTCACCCCTGTCATCACAATGTTCCATGACTCCTGTCATCACAATGCTACATGCACTTATCATCACAATGTTCGATGACCCCTGACATCACAATGTTCCATAACACCTGTCATCAAAATATTCCATGACACTTTTCATCAAATTGCTCCATGACCCTGTCATCAGAATGCTCCCTGCCCTTCTCATCACAATGCACAATGCCCTTGCCATCAAAATGCTCCATGACCTTTGTAATCACAAGATCCATGACCCTTGGCATCACAATGCTCCATGTCATTGTCATCACAATGCTCCATGAACGCTCTCATCACATTGCTCCAAGCCCATTTCTTCACAAAGCTCAATGACACATGTCATCAGAATGCTCCATGGCCTTCTCATCACAATTCTCCATGCGCTTGCCATCACAATGCTCCATTACCCAAGACATAACAATGCTCCATGACCACTGACATCACGATGTTCCATGGCCTTGTCATCACAAAGCTCCATGACCCTTCTCATCACAATGCTCCAGGAACCATGTAATCACAATGCTCTATGCCGTTTTTCATCTCAGTGATCCATGAACCCTGTCATCACAATGCACCATGCCCATCATCATAATGCTTCATGCTATTGTCATCAAAATGAAATGAAAATGCTCCATGACCTCTGTCATAACAATGCTCCAAACCCTTGTGATCACAATGTTCCGTAACACTTGTCATCACAAAACTCAATGACGCATGCCATCAGAATGCTCCTTGTTCTTCGCCTCACAATGCTCCATGCCCTTGTCATCACAATGTTCCAAGACCCCTGTAATCACAATGCCCCTTTCCCTTGTCATCAAAAAACTCCATGACGCATGTCATCAGAATGCTCCATGGCCTTCTCATCACAATGCTCCATGCCCTTGTCATCACAATGCTCCAAGACCTCTGTAATCACAATGTTCCATTACCCTTTTCATCAGAATGCTCCCTGAGACTTGTCATCACAAGTCTCCATGGTCTTCTCACCACTATGCTCCAGGACCTTGTCATTACCATGCTCCATTCCCTTGTCATCACAATGCTCCATGACACCTGTCATCACAATAATCCATGATTATTTTCATCCCAATGCTCCACGGACTACTCATCACAATGCTCCATGGCCAGTATCTTCAGAGTGCTCCATGACCACTGTCATCACAACACTCCATGACACCTGACAACACAATGATCCGGGACACTTGTCATCACAATGCTCCAATCCCTAGTCATCAAAATGCTCCATGACCCCTGTCATCACAACACTCCATGAACATTTTCAGCCCATTGCTCCATGACCCTTGTCTTCAAAATGATCCATGCCCTTGCCATCCCAATGCTCCATGACCCCTGTATTCACAATGTTCTGTGATGGTTGTAATCACAGTGCTCCATGACACCTGTCATCAAAATGCTCCATGCCTTTGTCATCAAAATGCTACATGACTTTGTCATTACAATGCTCTATGCGCTTGTCATCACACTACTCCATTTCCATTGTCATCACAATCCTCCATGAAACTTGGGATCACATTGTTTCATGCCCTTGTCATCAAAATGCTCCATGCTCCTTGAAATCACAATGATCCATGACCTCTCTCATCACAATGCTCCAAACCCTTGTCATCACAGTGTTCCTTAACACTTGTCATCACAACGCTCCATGATGCCTGTCATCACAGTACTCCATGCATTTTTCATCATAATGCTCCATGACATTTGTCATCACAATGCTCAATACACTTGTCATCAAAATGCTCCCTGACACTTGTTGTCTGTATGCTCCTTGAACCCTGTCATGACAAGGCTCCATGCCTTTTTCTTCAAAATGATCCATGCCCTTTTCATCACAATGCTCCAAACCCATGAAATCACATTGCTCGATATCCTTGTCATCACAAATCTCATTGACGCATGCCATCAGAATGCTCCTTGGTCTTCTCCTCACAAGGCTCCATGCCCTTGTCATCACCGTGTTCCAAGACCCCTGTAATCACAATGCTCCATGCCCCTTTTCATCAGTATGCTCCATGAGACTTGTCATCACAAGGCTCCATGGATTTGTCATCACAATGCTCCAGGACCTTATCATCACAATGCTTCCCGACCTTGTCATCAAAATTTTTAATGGCCCTTGTCATCATAATGCTCCAAGCCCTAATCATCATAATGGTCCATTTTATTTGTCATTACAATTCCCCATTATATTTTGCATCACATTGCTCGATGCCATTGTCATCGCAATGGACCATGACATATGTCATCACAATAATCTATGAAACATGTCAGACCAATGCTCCATGCCCCTGTCATCACAATGCTCCATGCCCTTGTCATCACAATGCTCCATGACCCCTGTCATCAAAATGCACCGTGACTCCAGTCATCACAATGTTTCATAACGTTTGTCATCACAATGGTCCATGCCCGTGTCATCAAAAGGCCCTTTGACATTTGTAACCACAATGCTCCATGAACATTTCATCACAATTCTCTGTGACCCCTGTCATCACAATGCTCCATGTGTTTGTCAGAACAATGCTCCATGACCATTGTCATCACAATGTGCCACGTGCATTTCATTACAACTGTCCACAACCTTGTCATTGCAATGCTCCATAAACCTTGTAATCACAATGCTCCATGCACTTCTCATCAAAATGCTCTCTCACCAGAGATATCACAATGTTCCATCACTAGCCATCACAATACTCCCTCACCCCTGTAATCACAACGTTCCATGACCCTGTCAACACAATGCTACATCCCCTTATCATCACAATGTTCCATGACCCCTGCCATCACAAAGTTCCATAACACCTGTCATCAAAATGCTCCATGACACTTTTCATCCCAAAGCTCAAAGACCCCTGACATCACAATATTCTATAACTCTTGCCATCAAAATGTTCCATTACAATTTTTATCAAATTGCTGCATGACCCGGTAATCAAATTCCTCCCTGCCCTTCTCATCACAGTGCACCATGCGCTTGTCATCAAAATGCTCCATGACTTGTCATTACAAAGCTCCATGAGCTTTGGAATCACAATGCTCCATGTCATTGTCATCACAATGCTCCATGAACCCTCTCATCACATTGGTCCATGTCCTTGTCATCACAAAGCTCCATGACACTTGTCATCACAATGCTCGATGCCCTTCTCATCACAGTGCTCCATGCCCTTGTCATGACAATCCTGCATGACCCATGTATCACAGTGTTCTGTGCCCTTGTCATCACAATGCTCCATGCCCACTCTCATCACAATAATCCATGAAATATTTCAGACCAATGTTCCATGCCCACTCTCATCAAAATGCTCCATTACCCCTGTCATAACAATGAACCATGACCCTAGCCATCACGATGTTCCACGGCCTAGTCATCACAAGGTTCCATGACACTTGTCATCACAATGCTCAAGACACCCGAAATCACAATGCTCCATGACCATGTCATCACAAAGCTCCATGATGCATGTCATCAGAATGTTCCATGGACTTCTCATCAAAATGCCCCATGCCCTTGTCATCACAACGCTCCAAGACCCTTGTAATCACAATGCTCCATGCCCCTTTTCATCTCAATGCTCCATGAACCCTGTCATCACAATGCACCATGCCCATCATCATAATGCTTAAGGCTATTGTCATCACAATGAAATCAATATTCTCCATGACCTCTGTCATCATAATCCTCCAAACCATTGTAATCACAATGTTCCATAACACTTATCATCACAACACCCCATTACGATCATCATCACATTTAACCATGGCCTTCTCATAACAGTTCTCCATGATCTTTGTCATCAAAATGCTCAATACACTTCTCATCACAATGCTCCCTGACACTTGTTGTCTGTATTCTCCTTGAACCCTGTCAAGACAAGGCTCGATGCCTTTTTCCTCACAATGATCCATGCCCTTTTCATCACAATGCTCCAAGATCCATGTAATCACAATGCTCCATGCCCTTGTCATCACAAATCTCAATGATGCATGCCCTCTGAATGATCCTTGGACTTCTCCTCACAATGCTCCATGCCCTTGTCATCACAATGTTCCAAAATCCCTGTAATCACAATGCCCCATGCCCCTTTTCATCAGTATGCTCCATGAGACTTGTCATCACAAGGCTCCATGGTTTTGTCATCACAATGCTCCAGGACCTTGTCATCCCAATGCTTCACGACCTTGTCATGAAAATATTCAATGGCCCTTGTCATCATAATGCTCCAAGCCCTATCCATCACAATGCTCCATTATATTTGTCATCACAATGCTCCATTACATTTGGCATCACAATGCTCCCTGCCGTTGTCATCGCAATGGACCACGACATATTTCATCACAATGCTCCCTGACACCTGTCTTCACAATACTTCATGACCTTCTCATCACAATGCTCCATGCCCTTGTCATCCCAATGCACCATGCACACTCTCATCACAATAATTTATGAAACTTGTCAGACCAATGATCCATGCCCCTTCCATCACAGTGTTCCATGCCCTTGTCATTACAATGCTACATGACCCCTGTCATCGCAAAGCTCCGTGACTCCAGTCATCACAATGCTTCAAAACGTTTGTCATCACAATGCTCCATGCCCTTGTCATCACAAAGTTCCAAGACCACTGTAATCACAATGCTCCATGCCCTTTTTCATCAGTATGCTCCATGAGACTTGTCATCACATGGCTCCATGGTTTTGTCATCATAATGCTGCAAGCCCTAGTCATCACAATGCTCCATTATATTTGTCATCATACTCCTCCATTACATTTGGCATCACAATGTTCCCTGCCATTGTCATCGCAATGGACCATGACATATTTCATCACAATGCTCCGTGACACCTGTCTTCAAAATACTCCATGACCTTCTCATCTCAATGCCCCATGCCCTTGTCATCACAATGCACCATGTCCACTGTCATCACAATAATCTATGAAACTTGTCAGACCAATGCTCCATTCCCCTGTCATCACAATGATCCATGACCTTGTTATCACAGTGCTCCATTACCCCTGTCATCACAATGCTCCGTGACTCCAGTCATCACAATGCTTCATAACGTTTGTCATCACAACGGTCCATGCCCGCATCATCACAAGGCTCTGTGTCCTTTGTAACCACAATGCTCCAAGAACTTTTCATCACAATGCTCCGTGACCCTTGTCATCACAATGTTCCATGCCTTTGTCAGAACAATGCTCCATGACCCTTGTCATCACAATGTGCCACGCGGTTTTCATCACAATGATCCACAACCTTGTCATCGCTATGCTCCATTAACCTTGCAATCACAATGCTCCATGCACTTCTCATCCAAATGCTCTCGCACCTGGGATATCACAATGATCTATCACTAGATATCACAATCCTCCCTCACCCCTGTAATCACAGTGTTCCATGACCACTGTCATCACAATGCTACATCCCCTTATCAACACAATGTTCCATGACTCCTGACATCACAATGTTCCATAACCACTGTCATCAAACTGCTCCATGACACTTTTCATCCCAAAGCTCCATGACCCATGGCATCACAATGTTCTATAACCCGTCATCAAAATGTTCCATTACACTTTTCATTAAATTGCTCCATGACCCTGTCATCAAAATGCTCCCTGCCCTTCTCATCACAATGCACCACACCCTTGACATCGAAATGCTCCATGACCTTTGTCATCACAAAGCTCCATGACACTTGGCATCACAATGCTCCATGAATCCTCTCATCACAGTGCCCCATGCCCTTGTCATCACAAGCTCCATCACACTTGTCATCACAATGCTCCATGCCCTTGTCATTACATTCCTCCATGACCCAAGTATCACAGTGTACCGTGCCCTTGTAATCACAATGCTCCATGCCCAGTCTCATCACAATAATCCATGAAATATTTCAGACTAATGGTCAATGCCATTCTCATCACAATGGTCCATTACTCTGTCATAACAATGCTCCATGACCCCTGCCATCAAAATGTTCCACGGCCTTGTCATCACAAGGCTCCATGACCCTTGTCATCACAATGCTCCAAGACCCCTGTAATCACAATGCTCCATTCCCCCTTTTCATCAGAATGCTCCATGAAATTTCTCATCACAAGTCTCCATGGTCATGTCATCACAATGCTCCAGGATATTGTCATCACCATGCTCCATTCCCTAGTCATCACAATGCTCCATGACCCATGTCATACCAATACTCCATGAACATTTTCAGCCCAATGCTCCATGACCTTCTCATCACAATGCTCCATGACCAATATCATCACAATGCTCCATGACCACTGTCATCACAACACTCCATGACACGTGACAACACAATGATCCGGAACTCTTGTCATCACAATGCTCCAAGACCCCTGTCATCACAATACTCCATGAAATTTTTCAACCCAATGCTCCATGACCCTTGTCATCACAATGATACATGCCCTTGCCATCCCAATGCTCCATGATCCCTCTATTCACAATGCTACGTGACGCTTGTCATCACTGTGCTCCATGACACATGTTATCACAATGCTCCATGCCTTTGTCAGCAAAATGCTACATGACCTTGTCATTACAATGCTCTATGCGCTTGTCATCAAAATACTCCATTACCATTGTCATCACAATCCTCCATGAACATTGGGATCACATTGCTTCATGCCCTTTTCATCACAATGCTCCATGATCCTTGAAATCAAAATGATCCATGACCTCTCTCATCACAATTCTCCAAACTCTTGTGATCACTATGTTCTATAACACTTGTCATCACAATCTCCATGATGCCTGTCATCACACATACTCCATGCCCTTTTTATAACAATTCTCCATGAATTTGTCATCACAATTCTCAGTACACTTGTCATCACAATGCTCCGTGACATTGTCGTCAGATTGCTCCTTGAACCCTGTCACAAAAAGGCTCCATGCATTTTTCATCAAAATTCTCCATGCAATTGTCATCGAAATACTCCACAAGCTTGTGATCAGAATGCTCCATGACCCTTGTCATCACAATTCTCCATGCACTTGTCAGCACAATGCTCCCTGAAACCTGTCATCACAATGCTCCAAGCCCTTGTCATCACAATGCTCCATTACCTTTGTCATCAGAATCCTCCATGACACTTGGCATCACAGTTCTCCATGCCATTGTCATTACAATGGGCCATTACTTATGTCATCACAATGCTCACTGACACCTCTCTTCACAATACTGCATGACCCGGTCATCACAATGCTCCATGCCCATGTTATCACAATGTTCCAAGTCCCCTGTAATCAGAATGCTCCAGACCCCTTTTCATCAGTATGCTCCTTGAGACTTGTCATCACAAGCCTCCATGGTTTTCTCATCATAATGCTCCAGGATTTGTCATCACAATGCTTCACGACATTGTCATGAAAATTCTCAATGGCCCTTGTCAACATAATGCTCCATGCCCTTGTCTTCACAATGCTCCATGCCCTTGTCAACACAATGCACCATGTCCACTGTCATCACAATAATCTATGAAACATGTCAGACCTATGCTCCATGCCCCTGTCATCACAATGCTCCATGCCCTTGTCATCACAATGCTCCATGACACCTGTCATCACAATGCTCTGTGGCCCCAGTCATCACTATGCTTCATAACGTTTGTCATCACAACGGTCCATGCCCGCATCATCACAAGGCTCTGTGACCTTTGTAACCACAATGCTCCATGAACATTTCATCACAATGCCCCGTGACCCTTGTCATCACAATACTCCATGCCTTTGTAAGAACAGTGCTCCATGACCCTTGTCATCACAATGTGCCATGCGCTTTTCATCACAATGATCCACAACCTTGTCATCGCTATGCTCCATAAACCTTGTAATCACAATGCTCCATGCACTTCTCATCCAAATGCTCTCTCACATGAGATATCACAATGTTCCATCACTAGTCATCACAATCCTCCCTCACCCCTGTTATCACAATGTTCCATGACCCCTGTCATCACAATGCTACATCCCCTTATCAGCACAATGTTCCTTGACCCCTGACATCACAATGTTCCATAACCCCTGTCATCAAAATGCTCCATGACCCATTTCTTCCCAAAGCTCCATGATCCCTGGCATCACAATGTTCTATAACCCCTGTCATCAAAATGTTCCATTACACTTTTCATCAAATTGCTGCATGACCCTGTCATCAAAATGCTCCCTGCCCTTCTCATCACAATGCACCACACCCTTGTCATCAAAATGCTCCATGACATTTGACATCACAAAGCTCCATGACCATTGGCATCACAATGCTCCATGTCATTGTCATCACAATGCTCCATGAACCCTCTCATCACATTGCTCCATGCCCTTGTCATCACAAAGCTCCATGACACTTGTCATCACAATGCTCGATGCCATTCTCATCACAATGCTCCACGCCCTGATCATTACAATCCACCATGACCCATGTATCACAGTGTACCGTGCCCTTGTCATCACAATGCTCCATGCCCACTCTGATCACAATGATCCATGAAACATTTCAGACCAATGCTCAATGCCATTCTGATTACAATGCTCCATTACTTCTGTCATAACTATGCTCCATGACCGCTGCCATTCACAATGTTCCACGGCCTTGTCATCAAAAGGCTACATGACCCTTGTCATCACAATGCTCCAAGACCCCTGTAATCACAATGCTCCATGCCCTTGTCATCACAAAGCTCCATGACGCATGCCATCAGAATGTTCCATGACCTTCTCCTCACAGTGCTCCATGCCCTTGTCATCACAGTGCTCCAAGACCCATGTAATCACAAAGCTCCTTGCCCCTTTTCGTCAGAATGCTCCATGAGACTTGTCATCACAAGTCTCCATCGTCATCTCATCACAATGCTCCAGGACCTTGTCATCACCATGCTCCATTCCCTTGTCATCACAATGCTCCTTGACACCTGTCATCACAATACTCTATGAACATTTTCAACCCAATGCTCCATGACGGTCTTATCACAATGCTCCACGAGCAGTATCATCACAATGCTCCATGACCACTGTCATCACAATGCGCCATTCCAACTGTCATCACAATAATCCATGAAACTTATTAGACCAATGCTCCATGTCCTTGTCATCACAGTGCTCCATGCCCTTGCTACCACAATGTTCCAAGACCCCTGTAATCAGAATGCTCCATGCCCATTTTCATCAGTATGCTCCATGAGACCTGTCATCACAAGGCTCCATGCCTTTTTCATCACAATGCCCCATGCCGTATTCATCACAATGCTCCATGCCATTGTCATCAAAATACTCCACAAGCTTGTCACCAGAATGCTCCATGACCCTTGTCATCACAATTCTCCATGCACTTGTCAACAAAATGCTCCTTGACCCTTGTCATCACAATGCTCCAAGCCATTGTCATCACAATGCTCTATTAACTTTGTCATCAGAAACCTCCATGACACTTGGCATCACAATGCTCCATGCCATCGTCATCACAAAGGGACATTACATATGTCATCACAATGCTCCCTGACACCTGTCTTCACAATACTGCATGACCTGGTCATCACAATGCTCCATGCCCTTGTCATCACAATGCGCCATTCCAACGGTCATCGCAATAATCCATGAAATTATTAGACCAATGCTCCATGCCCTTGTCATCACAATGCTCCACGACCACTGTAAACACAATGCTCCATGCCCCTTTTCATCTCAATGCTCCATGATCCCTGTCATCACAATGCACCATGCCCATCATCACAATGCTTCAGGCTATTGTCATCACAATGAAATCAATATTCTCCATGACCTCTGTCATCATAATGCTCCAAACCCTTGTGATCACAATGTTCCATAACACTTATCATCACAACACACCATGACGCTCATCATGACAATTATCCAAGGTCTTCTCATCACAATGCTCCATGACCATTGTCATCACTATGCTCAATACACTTGTCATCACAATGCTCCCTGACCCTTGTCTTCAGTATGCTCCATTAACCCTGTCATGACAAGTCTCCATAACTTTTTCATCACAATATTCCGTGCCTTTTTCATCACAATGTTCCAAGACACCTGTAATCACTATGCTCCAAGCCCTTGTCATCACAAAGCTCCATGACCCATGTCATCAGAATGCTGCATGGCCGTCTCTGACAATGCTCCATGCCCTTGTCATCACAATGCTCCAAGACAACTGTAATCACAATGATCCATGCAACTTTTCATCAGAATGCTCCATGAAACTTGTCATCACAAGCCTCCAAGGACTTCTCATCACAATGCTACATGACCTTGTCATCACCATGCTCCATTCCCTTGTCATCACAATGCTCCATGACCATTGTCATCACAATACTCCATGAATATTATCAGCACAATGCTCCATAACCTTCTCATCACAATGCTCCATGACCAATATCATCACAATGCACCATGACAACTGTCATCACAACACTCCATGACACCTGACAACACAATGATCTAGGACTCATGTCATCACTATGCTCCATTCCCTAGTCATCACAATGCTGCATGAACCCTGTCATCACAATGCTCCATGACACCCGTCTTCACAATACAGCATGACCTCTTTATCACAATGCTCCATGCCCTTGTCACCACAATGCACCATTCCAACAGTCATCGCAATAATCCATGAAAATTATGAGACCAATGATACATGCCCTTGTCATCACAATGTTCCATGCCCCTTTTCATCACAATGCTCCATGAACCCTGTCATCACAGTGCTCCGTGACTCCAGTCATCACAATGCTTCATGACCTTTGTCATCACAATGGTCCATGCCCTCGTAATCAACAGTCTCTGTGACATTTTTAACCACAATGCTCCATGAACTTGTCATCACAATTCTCTTTGACCCTTGTCATCACAATGCTCTATGCCTTTCTCAGCACAATGCTCCATGACCCTTGTCCTCACAATGCTCCATGCGCTTGTCAGCACAATGCTCCATGACACATGTCATCACAATGCACCATGCGCTTGTCATCACAGTGCTCCACAATCTTGTCATCACAATGCTCCATGCCTTTGTCAGAACAATGCTCCATGACCCTTGTCATCACAATGTGCCACGTGCTTTTCATCACATCGGTCCACAACCTTGTCATCGCTATGCTCCATAAACCTTGTAATCCCAATGCTCCATGCACTTCTCATCCAAATGCTCTCTCACCAGAGATATCACAATGTTCCATCACTAGTCATCACAATACTCCCTCACCCCTGTAATCATACTGTTCCATGACCCCTGTCATCACAGTGCTACATACCCTTATCATCACAATGTTCCATGATCCCTGACATCACAATGTTCCATAACCCCTGTCATCAAAATGCTCCATGACCCTTTTCATCCCAAAGCTCCATGACCCCTGACATCACAATGTTCAATAACCCCTGCCCTCAAAATATTCCATTATATTTTAATCGAATTGCTTCATGAACCTGTAATCAAAATGCTCCCTGCCCTTCTCATCATAATGCACCACACCATTGTCATCGAAATGCTCCCTGTTATTTGTCATCACAAATCTCCATGACCCTTGGCATCACAATGCTCCATGTCATTGCCATCACAATGCTCCATGAACACTCTCATCACATTGCTCCATGCTCTTGTCATCACAAAGCTCCATGACACTTGTCATCACAATGCTCGATGCCCTTCTCATCGCAATGCTCCATGTCCTGGTCATTACAATCCTCCATGAACCATGTATCACAGTGTTCCGTGCCCTTGTCATCCCAATGCTCCATGCCCACTCTCATTACAATAATCCATGAAATATTTTAGACCAAAGCTCAATACCCTTCTCATCACAATGCTCCATTACCTCTGTCATAACAATGCTCCATGACACCTGCCATCACATTGTTCAACGGCATGTCATCACAAGGCTCCATGACCCTTGTCATCACAATTCCCCAAGACCCCAGTAATCACAATGCTCCATGCCCTTGTCATCACAGTGCTCCATGATGCATGTCATCAGAAATTTCCATGGCCTTCTCATCACCATGCTCCATGCCCTAGTCATCACAATGCTCCAAGACCCCGGTAATCACAATGCTCCATTCCACTTTTCATCTCAATGCTCCATGAACCCAGTCATCACAATGCACCATGCCCATCATCATAATGTTTCATGCTATTGTCATCACAATGCAATCTAAATTCTCCATGACATGTGTCATCATAATGCTCCAAACCCTTGTGATCACAATGTTCCATAAGACTTATCATCACAACACCCCATGACGCTCATCATCAAAATTATCCATGGTTTGCTCATCACAATGCTCTATGACCTTTGTCATCAAATGCTCAATACACTTGTCATCACAATGCTACCTGACACTTGTCGTAAGTATGCTTCTTGAACACTGTCATGACAAGTCTCAATGCCTTTTTCTTCACAATGATACATGCCCTTTTCATCACAATGCATCAGGACACCTGTAATCACAATGCTCCACGACCTACACATCACAATTCTCCATGGCCAATATCATCACAATGCACTATGACCACTGTCATCTCAACACTCCATGACACCTGACAACACAATGATCCGGAATTCTTGTCATCAAAATGCTCCATTCCCAAGTCATCACAATGCTCCATGACCCCTGTCATCACAATAATCCATGAACATTTTCAGCCCAATGCTCCATGACCCTTGTCATCACATTGAACCATGCCCTTGTCATCCAAATGCTCCATGACCACTGTATTCACAATGCTCCGTGACACTTGTCATCACAGTGCTCCATGACACCTGTCATCACAATGCTCCATGCCTTTGTCAGCAAATGCTACATGACCTTGTCATTACAATGCTCTATGCGCTTGTCATCACAATACTCCTTTACCATTGTCATCACAATCCTCCCTGAACCTTGGGATCACATTGCTTCATACCCTTGTCATCACAATGCTCCATGCTCCTTGAAATCAAAATGATCCATGACCTCTCTCATCACAATGCTCCAAACACTTGTCATCACAATGTTCCATAACACTTGTCATCACAACACTCCATGATGCCTGTCATCACAATACTCCACGGCCTTTTCATCACAATGCTCCATAATCTTTGTCATCACAATTCTAATACACTTGTCATTACAATGCTTCCTGAAACTTGCCGTCAGAATGCTCTTTGAATCCTGTCACGAAAAGGCTCCATGCTTTTCTCATCACAATGCCCCATGCCGTTTTCATCACAATGCTCCATGCCATTGTCATCAAAATACTCCACAAGATTGTCATCAGAATGTTCCATGACCTTTTTCATCACAATTATCCATGCACTTGTCAGCTCAATGCTCCCTGAACCTTGTCATCACAATGCTCCAAGCCATTGTCATCACAATGCTAAATTACTTTTGACATCACAATGCTCCGTGACTCCAGTCATCACAATGCTTCATAACGTTTGTCATCACAACGGTCCATGCCCGCGTCATCACAAGGCTCTGTGACTTTTGTAACCACAATGCTCCATGAACTTTTCATCACAATGCTCCGTGACACTTGTCATCACAATGCTCCATGCCTTTGTCAGAACAATGTTCCATGACCCTTGTCATCACAATGTGCCATGCGCTTTTCATCACAATGATCCACAACCTTGTCTTCGATATGCTCCAAAAATCTTGTAATCACAATGGTCCATGCACTTCTCATCCAAATGCTCTCTCACCTGAGATATCACAATGTTCCATCACTAGTCATCACAATCCTCCCTCAACCCTGTAATCACAATGTTCCATGACCCGTGACATCACAATATTCCATAACCACTGTCATCACAATACTCCATGACACATTTCATCCCAAAGTTCCATGACCCATGGCATCACAATGTTCTGTAACCCCTGTCGTCAAAATGTTACATGACACTTTTCATCAAATTGCAGCATGAACCTGTCATCAAAATGCTCCCTTTCCTTCTCATCACAATGCACCACACGCTTGTCATCAAAATGCTCCATGACCGTTGTCATCACAAAGCTCCATGACCCTTGGCATCACAATGCTCCATGTCATTGTCATCACAATGCTCCCTGAACGCTCTCATCCCATTGCTCCATGCCCTAGTCATCACAATGCTCCATGACACTTGTCATCACAATGCTCGATGCCCTTCTCAACAAAATGCTCCATGCCCTTTTCATCACAATCCTCCATGACCCATGTATCACAGTGTTCCGTGCCCTTGTCATCACAGTGCTCCATGCCCACTCTCATCACAATAATCCATGAAAACTTTCGGGCCAATGCTCAATGCACTTCTCATCACAATGCTCCATTACCTCTGTCATAAAAATGCTCCATGACCCCTGCCATCACAATGTTCCATGGCCTTGTCATCAGAAGGTTCCCTGACCCTTGACATCACAATGCTCCAAGACCTCTGTAATCACAATGCTCCATGCCACTTTGCATCTCAATGCTCCATGAACCCTGTCATCACAATGCACCATGCCCATCATCATAATGCTTCAGGCTATTGTCATCACCTTGAAATCAAAATTCTCCATGACCTCTGTCATCATAATGCTCCAAACCCTTGTGATCACAATGTTCCATAACACTTATCATCACAAATCCCCATGACGCTCATCATCACAATTATCCATGGTATTCTCATCACAATGCTCCATGACGTTTTTCATCACAATGCTCAATACACTTGTCATCACAATGCTCCCTGACACTTGTCGTCAGTATTCTCCTTGAACCCTGTCATGACAAGGCTCCATGACTTTTTCATCACAATGATCCGTGCCCTTTTCATCACAATGCTCCAAGATCACTGTCATCACAATGCTCCATGTGCTTGTCATCACAAAACTCCATGAAGCATGTCATCAGAATGCCCCATGGCCTTCTCATCACAATGCTGCATGCCCTAGTCATCAAAATGCTCCAAGACCCCTGTAATCACACTGCTCCATGCCCCTTTTCATCAGAATGCTCCGTGAGACTTCTCATCACAAGTCTCCATGGTCATCTCATCAAAAAGATCCAGGATATTGTCATCACCATTCTCCATTCCCTTGTCACCACAATGCTCCATGAACCCTGTCATCACAATAATCCATTAACATATTCAGCCCAATGCTCCACGACTTACACATGACAATACTCCATGGCCAATATCTTCACAATGCTCCATGACCACTGTCATCACAACACTCCATGACTCCTGACAACACAATGATCCGGGACTCTTGTCATCACAATGCTCCATTCCCTACTCATCACTATGCTCCATGACCCATGTCATCACAACACTCCATGAACATTTTCAGCCCAGTGCTCCATGACACTTGTCATCACAATGATCCATGCCCTTGTCATCCCAATGCTCCATGACCCCTGTATTCACAATGGTCCATGACGCTTGTCATCACAGTGCTCCATGACACATGTCATCACAGTACTCCATGCCTTTGTCAGCAAAATGCTACATGACCTTGTCATTACAATGCTCTATGCGCTTGTCATCACAATACTCCTTTTCCATTGTCATCACAATCATCCATGAACCTTGGGATCACATTGCTTCATGCCCTTGTCATCACAATGCTCCATGCTCCTTTAAATCAATATGATCCATGACCTCTGTCATCACAATGCTCCAAACCCTTGTGATCACAGTGTTCCATAACACTTGTCATCACAACGCTCCATGATTCCTGTCATCACAATACTCCATGCCCTTTTCATCACAATGCTCCATAACCTTTGTCATCACAATTCTCAATATACATGTCATCACAATGCTTCCTGACATTGTCATCAAAATGCTCCTTGAAACCTGCCACGAAAAGTCTCCATGCCTTTTTATTCACAATGCCCCATGCCATTTTCATCACAATGCTCCATGTCATTGTCATCAAAATACTCCACAAGCTTGTCATCAGAATGCTTCATGACCCTTGTCAACACAATTCTCCATGAAATTGTCAGCACAATGCTCCCTGTCCCATGTCATCACAATGCTCCAAGCCATTGTCATCACAATGTTCCATAACCTTTGTCATCAGAATCCTCCATGACACTTGGCATCACAATGCTCCATGCCATTGTCATCACAAAGGGCCATTACATATGTCATCACAATGCTCCCTGACACCTCTCTTCACAATACTGCATGACCTGGTCATCACAATTCTCCATGCCATTGTCATCACAATGGGCCATTACATATGTCATCACAATGCTCCCTGACACCTCTCTTCACAATACTGCATGACCTGGTCATCACAATGCTCCATGCACTTGTCATCACAATGCGCCATTCGAACTGTCATCGCAACAATCCATGGAACTTATTAGACTAATGTTCCATGCCCTTGTCATCACAGTGCTCCATGCCCTTGTTATCACAATGCTCCCTGACCCCTGTCATCACAATCCTGCGTGACTCCAGTCATCACAATGCTTCATGACCTTTGTCATCACAATGGTCCATGCCCTCGTCATCAACAGTCTCTGTGACCATTTTAACCACAATGTCCCATGAACTTTTCATACAATGCTCTTTGACCCTTGTCATCACAATGCTCTATGCCTTTCTCAGCACAATGCTCCATGACCCTTGTCATCACAATGATCCTTGCGCTTGTCAGCACAATGCTCCATGACACATGTCATCACAATGCACCATGCGCTTGTCATCACAGTGCTCTACAATCTTGTCATCACAATGCTCCATAAACATTGTCATCATAATCCTCCAGGCACTTCTAATCAAAATGCTCTCTCACCACTGATATCACAATGCTACATCACTATTTGTCACAGTACTCCTTCCCACCTGTCATCACAATGTTCCATGACTCCTGTCATCACAGTGCTACATGCACTTATCATCAAAATGTTCGATGACCCCTGACATCACAATGTTCCATAACACCTGTCATCAAAATGTTCCATGAAAATTTTCAACAAATTGCTCCATGAACCTGTCATCACAATTCTCCATGCCCTTCTCATCACAATGCACAACGCCCTTGCCATCCAAATGCTCCATGACCTTTGTCATCTCAAAGATCCCTGACCCATGGCATCACAATGCTCCATGTCATTGTCATCACAATTCTCCATGACACATGTCATCAGAATGCTACATGGCCTTCTCTTCACAATGATCCATGCCCTTGCCATCAAAATGCTCCATTACCCCTCTCATAACCATGCTCCATGCCCCTGCCATCACAATATTCCATGGCCTTGTCATCACAAGGCTCCATGACCCTTCTCATCACAACACTCCAAGAACCCTGTAATCACAATGCTCCATGCCCTTTTTCATCTCAATGATCCATTAACCCTGTCATCACAATGCACCATGCCTATCATCATAATGCTTCATGATATTGTCATCACAATGAAATCAAAATGCACCATGACCTCTGTCATAACAATGCTCCAATCCCTTGTGATCACAATATTCCATAACACTTGTCATCACAATGCCCCTTGATGCTCGTCATCACAATTATCCTTGGTCTTCTAATCACAATGCTCCATAACCTTTGTCATCACAATGCTCAATACACTTGTCATCAAAATGCTCCCTGACACTTGTTGTCTGTATGCTCCTTGAACTCTGTCATGACAAGGCTCCATGCCTTTTTCATCACAATGATCCATGCCCTTTTCATCACAATGCTCCAAGAACCATGTAATCAAAATGCTCCTTGCCCTTGTCATCACAAATCTCATTGATGCATGCCATCAGAATGCTCCTTGGTCTTCTCCTCACAATGTTCCATGCCCTTGTCATCACAATGTTCCATGACCCCTGTAATCACAATGCTCCATGCCCCTTTTCATCAGTATGCTCCATGAGACTTGTCATCACAAGGCTCCATAGCTTTGTCATCACAATGCTCCAGGATCTTGTCATCACAATGCTTCACGACCTTGTCATGAAAATTCTCAATGGCCCTTGTCATCATAATGCTGCAAGCCCTAATCATCACAATGCTCCATTATATTTGTCATCACAATCCTCCATTACAATTGGCATCACAATGCTCCATGCCATTGTCATCGCAATGGACCATGACATATGTCATCACAATGCTCCCTGACATCTCTCTTCACAATATTCCATGACCTTCTCATCACAATGCTCCATGCCGTTGTCATCACAATGCACCATGCCCATGGTCATCACAATAATCTATGAAATTTTTCAGACCAATGCTCCATTCCCCTGTCATCACAATGCTCCATGCACTTGTCATAACAATGCTCCATGACCCCTGTCATCCCAATGCTCCGTGACTCCAGTCATCACAATGCTTCATAACGTTTGTCATCACAATGGTCCATGTCCGCGTCATCACAAGGCTCTGTGACATTTGTAACCACAATGCTCCATGAACATTTCCTCACCATTCTCTGGGACCCTTGTCATCACAATGCTCCAATTCTTTGTCAGAACAATGCTCCATGTCCATTGTCATCACAATATGCCACGCACATTTCATCACAACTGTCCACAACCTTATGATTGCAATGCTCCATAAATTTTGTTATCACAATGGTCCATGAAATTCTCATCAAAATGCTCTCTCACCATAGATATCACAATGTTCCATCACTAGTCATCACAACACACCCTCACACCTGGAATCACAATGTTCCATGACCCTGTCATCACAATGCTACATCCCTTTATCATCACAATATTGCATGACCCCTGACATAACAATGTTCCATAACACCTGTCATCAAAATGCTCCATGACCCTTTTCATCCCAAAGCTCCAAGAACCCTGACATCACAATGTTCTATAACCCATGCCATCAAAATATTCCATTACACTTTTTATCAAATTGCTGCATGACCCGGTCATCAAAATGCTCCCTGCACTTCTCATCACAATGCACCTTTCCCTTGTCATCAAAATGCTCCATGACTTGTCATCACAAAGCTCCATGACACATGGCATCACAATGCTCCATGTCATTGTCATCACAATGCTCCATGAACCCTCTCATCCTATTGCTCCATGACCTTGTCATCAGAAAGCTCCATGACACTTGTCATCACAATGCTCTATGCATTTCTCATCACAATGCTCCATGCGCTAGTCATTAAAATTCTGCATGACCCATGTATCACAGTGTTCCGTGCCCATGTAATCACAATACTCCCTGCCCTTCTCATCACAATGCTCCATGACCCCTGCCATCACAATGTTCCACGGACTTGTAATCACAAGGCTCCATGACACTTGTCATCACAATGAATCAAGACCCCTGTAATCACAATGCTCCATGCCCTTGTCATCACAAAGCTCGATGACACATGTCATCAGAATGTTCCATGGATTTCTCATCACAGTGCTCCATGCCCTTGTCATCACAATGCTCAAGACGCCTGTAATCACAATGCTCCATGCCCCTTTTCATCTCAATGCTCCATGAACCCTGTCATCACAATGCATCATGCCCATCATTATAATGCTTCCGGCTATTGTCAGCACAATGAAATCAAAATTCTCCATGACCTATGTCATCACAATTCTCCATGTCCCCTGTCATCACAATACTTCATGAATATTTCCAGCCCAATGCTCCATGATACTTGTCATCACAATGATGCATGCCCTTTTCAACCCAATGCTCCATGACCCCTGTGTTCACAATCCTCCATGATGCTTGTCATCACAGTGCTCCATGACACCTGTCATCACAATGCTAGATGACTTTGTCAGCAAAAGGCTAAATGACCTTGTAATTACAAACTCTATGCGCTTGTCATCACAATACTCCATTACCATTGTCATCACAATCCTCCATGAACCTTGGGATCACATTGCTTTATGCCCTTGTCATCACAATGCTCCATGCTCCTTGATATCAAAAAGATCCATGAAATCTGTCATCAAAATGCTCCAAAGCCTTGTGATCACAATGCTCCATATCACTTGTCATCACAACGCTCCATGATGCCTGTCATCACAATACTCCATGCCCTTTTCATCACAATGCTCCATGACCTTGGTCATCACAATTCTCAATACACTTGTCATCACAATGCTCCCTGACACTTGTCGTCAGAATGCTCCTTGAAATCTGTCATGAAAAGGCTCCTTGCCTTTTTCATCACAATGCCCCATGCCGTTTTCCTCACAATGCTCCATGCCATTGTCATCATAATACTCCTCAAGTTTGTCATCAGATTGCTCCATGACCCTTGTCATCACAATTCTCCATGCACTGGTCAGCACAATGCTCCTTAACCCTTGCCATCACAATGCTCCAAGCCATTGTCATCACAATGCTTCATTACATTTGTCATCAGAATCATCCATGACACTTGGCATCACAATGCTCCATGCCATTGTCACCACAATAGGCCATTACATATGTCATCACAATGCTCCCTGACAGCTGTCTTCACAATACTGCATGACCTTCTCATCACAATGCTCCATGCCCTTGTCATCACAATGCCCCAAGACCCCAGTAATCACAAAACTCCATGCCCCTTTTCATCAGAATGCTCCATGAAACATGTCATTACAAGGCTCCATGGTCTTCTCATCACAATTCTCCAGGAACTTTTCATCACAGTGCTCCATTCCCTTGTCATCACAATGCTCCATGACGCATGTCCTCACAATAGTTCCTGAATATTTTCAGTCCAATTCTCCAGGAACTTCTCATCACAATGCTTCATGATCCCTATCATCACAATGCTCCATGACCACTCTCATCACAACGCTCCATGACCCCTGACAACACAGTGATCCGGGACTCTAGTCATCACAATGCTCCATTCCCTAGTCATCACAATGCTCCATTAATAATTTCAGCCCAATTCTCCATGACACTTGTCATCACAATGATCCATGACCTTGCCATCCCAATGCTCCATGACACCTGTAATCACAATGATCCGTGATGCTTCTCATCAAAGTGCTCTATGACACTTATCATCACAATGCTACATGCCTGTGTCAGCAAAATGCTACATGACGTTGCCATCAAAATGCTCCATTTGCTTGTCATCACAATACTCCCTTACCATTGTCATAACAATCATCCATGAACCTTGGGATCACATTGCTTCATGCCCTTGACATCACAATGCTGCATGCTCCTTGAAAACAAAATGATCCATGACTTCTATCATCACAATGCTCCAAACCCTTGTGATCACAATGTTCCATAACAGTTGTCATCACAACGCCCCATGATGCCTGTCATCACAATACTCTATGCCCTTTTCGTCAAAATGCTCCATGATCTTTTTCATCACAATTTTCAATACACATGTCATCACAATGTTCCCTGACACTTGTCATCAGAATGCTCCTTGAAACCTGTCATGAAATGGCTTCATGCCTTTTTCATCACAATGCTCCATGCCCTTTTCATCACAATGCTCTAAGCCATTGTCGTCACAATACTCCACAAGCTTGTCATCAGAATGCTCCATGACACTTGTCATCACATTTCTCCATGGCCACTGTCATCACAATGCTCCATACCCCTTGTCATTACTGTGCTTCCATGACGCGCGTCATCACAATTATCCATGGCCTTGTCATCACAATGCTCGACGCTATTGTCATCAAAATGCTCCATGACCCATGTAATCACAATGCTCCATGCCCTTGTCATCACAAAGCTCCATTTCTTTGTCAGAACAATGCTCAATGAACATAGTCATCACAATGTGCCACGCGCATTTCATCACAACGGTCCACAACCTTGTCATTGCTATGCTTCATAAACCTTGTAATCACAATCGTCCAGGCACTTCTCATCAAAATGCTCTCTCACCAGAGATATCACAATGTTCCATCTCTAGTCATCACAATACTCCCTCATCCCTGTAATCACAATGTTCCAGGACCCTGTCATCACAATGCTACATCCCCTTATCATCACAATGTTCCATGACCCCTGACATCACAATGTTCCATAACCCCTGTCATCAAAATGCTCCATGACCCTTTTCATCCCAAAGCTCCAAGACCCCTGGCAACACAATGTTCTATAACCCCTGCCATCAAAATGTTCCTTTACAATTTTTATCAAATTGCTGCATGACCTGGCCATCAAAATGCTCCCTGCATTTCTCAGCAAAATGCACCATGCCCTTGTCATCAAAATGCTCCATGACTTGTCATCACAATGCTCCATGCCCTTGTCATCACAATGCGCCATTCTAACTCTCATCGCAATAATCCATGAAACTTATTAGACCAATGCTCCATGTCCTTGTCATAACAATGCTCCATTCCCTTGTTATTACAATGCTCCATGACACCTGTCATCACAATGCTCTGTGACTCCCGTCATCACAATGCTTCTTGACCTTTGTCATCACAATGGTCCATGCCCTCATCATCAACAGTCTCTGTGACGTTTTTAACCACAATGCTCCATGAACTTTTCATCACAATGCTATTTGACCCTTGTCATCACAATGCTCTATGCCTTTCTCAGCACAATGCTCCATGTTACTTGTCATCACAATGCTCCATGCGCTTGTCAGCACGATGCTGCACGACACATGTCATCACAATGCACCATGCGCTTGTCATCACAGTGCTCCACAATCTTGTCATCGCAATGCTCCATAAACCTTGTCATCACAATGCTCCATGCACTTCTCATCAAAATGCTCTCTCACCACTGATATCACAATGTTACATCACTATTCGTCACAATACTCCCTCACCCCTGTCATCACAATGTTCAATTATTCCTGTCATCACAATGCTACATGCATTATCATCACAATGTTTGATGACCACTGACATCACAATGTTACATAACCCCTGTCATCAAAATGCTCTATGACCCTTTTCATCAAAATGCTCCATGACCCCTGACATCTCAATGTTCCATAACCCCTGTCATCAAAATGTTCCATGACACTTTTCATCAAATTGCTCCATGACCCTTTCATCACAAGGCTCCTGCCCTTCTCATCACAATGCACAACGCCCTTGTCATCAAAATGCTCCAAGACATTTGTCATCACAAAGATCCATGACGCTTGGCATCACAACGCTCCACGTCTTTGTCATCACGGTGCTCCATGAACGCTCTCATCACATTGCTCCATGCCCTTGTCATCACAAAGCTCCATGACACATGTCATCAGAATGTTCCATGGCCTTCTCATCGCAATGCTCCATGCCCTTGCCATCACAATGCTCCATTACCACTGTCATAACAATGCTCCATGTCCCAAGCCAACACGATGATCCATGGCCTTTTCATCACAAGGCTCCATGACCCTTCTCATCACTATGCCCCAAGAACACTGTAATCACAATGCTCTATGAACTTGTCATCACAAAGCTCCATGACACATGTCATCAGAATGCTCCATGGCCTTCTCATCACAATGCTCCATCTGCTTGCCATCACAATGCTCCATTACCCAGGTCATAACAATGCTCCATGACAACTGCCATCACGATGTTCCGTGGCCTTGTCATCACAAGGCTCCATGACCCTTCTCATCACAATTCTCCAAGACCCCTGTAATCACAAAGCTCCATGCCCATTTTCTTCTCAATGATCCATGAACCCTGTCATCACAATGCACCATGCCCATCATCATAATGCTTCAGGCTATTGTCATCACAATGAAATCAATATGCTCCATGACCTCTGTCATAACAATGCTCCAAACCCTTGTGATCACAATATTCCATAACTCTTTTCATCACAGTGCCCCATGACACTCGTCATCAAAATTATCCATGGTCTTCTCATCAAAATGCTCCATGACCTTTGTCATCACAATGCTCATTACACTTGTCATCAAAATGCTCCCTGACACATGTTGTCTGTATGCTCCTTGAACCCTGTCATGACAAGGTTCAATGCCTTTTTCATCACAATGATCCATGTCCTTCTCATCACAGTGCTCCATGAAACTTGTCATCACAATTCTCCATGCACTTGTCAGCACAATGCTCCCTGACCCTTGTCATATCAATACTCCAAGCTATTATCATCACAATGCACCATTACCTTTGTCATGAGAATCCTCCATGACACTTGGCATCACAATGCTCCATGCCATTGTCATCACAATGGGCGATTACATATATCAACACAATGCTACCTGACACCAGTCTTCACAATACTGCATGACCTGGTCATCACAATGCTCCATGCCCTTGTCACCACAATGCACCATTCCAACAGGCATCGCAATAATCCATGAAACTTATTAGACCAATGCTCGATGCCCTTGTCATCACAATGCTCCATGACCCTTGTCATCACAATGCTCCATGAACATTTCATCACAATGCTCTTTGATCCTTGTCATCACAATTCTCTATGCCTTTCTCAACACAATGCTCCATGACCCTTGTCATCACAATGCTCCATGTGCTTGTCAGCACGATGCTCCATGACACATGTCATCACAATGCACCATGCACTTGTCATCACAGTGCTCCACAATCTTGTCATCACAATGATCCATAAACTTTGTCATAACAATGCTCCATGCACTTCTCATCAAAATGTTCTCTCACCACAGATATCACAATGTGGCATCACTATTCGTCACAATACTCCCTCACCCCTGTCATCACAATGATCCATGACTCCTGTCATCACAATTGTACATGCACATATCATCACAATGTTCGATGACCCCTGACATCACAATGTTCCATAACCCCTGTCATCAAAATGCTCCCAAAACCATTTCATCCCAAAGCTCCATGACCCCTGGCATCACAATGTTCAATAACCCCTGTCATCAAAATGTTCCATGACACATTTCATCCAATTGCTCCATGACCCTGTCATCACAATGCTCCCTGCCATTCTCATCACAATGCACAATGCCCTTGTCATCAAAATCCTCCATGACCTTTGTCATCACAAAGATCCATGACCCTTGGCATCACAATGCTCCATGTCATTTTCATCACAATGCTCCATGATCGCATTCATCACATTGCTCCATGCCGTTTTCATCACAAAGCTCCATGACACATGTCATCAGAATGCTCCATGGCCTTCTCATCACAATCCTCCATGCCATTGCCATCACAATGTTCCATTACCCCTGTCATAACTATGCTCCATGACCCCTGCCATCACGGTGTTCCATGGCCTTGTCATCACAAGGCTCCATGACCCTTCTCATCACAATGCTCCAAGACCCCTGTAATCACAATGTTTCATGACCCCTGTCATCACAGTGCTACATCCCCTTATCATCACAATGTTCCATGACACCTGACATCACAATGTTCCACAACCCCTGTCATCAAAATGCTCCATGACACTTTTTATCCCAAAGCTCCATGACCCCAGACATCCCAATATTCTATAACCCCTGTCATCAAAATATTCCATTACAATTTTCATCAAATTGCTGCATGACCCTGTCATCAAAATGCTCCCTGGCCTTCTCATCACAATGCACCACGCCCTTGTCATCAAAATGCTCCGTGACTTTTGTCATCACAAATCTCCTTGACCCTTGACATCACAATGCTCCATGTCATTGTCATCACAATGCTCCATGAACCTTCTCATCACATTTCTCCATGCCCTTGTCATCACAAAGCTCCATGACACATGTCATCACAATGCTCGATGCCCTTCTCATCACTATGCTCCATGCCCTTGTCATTACATTCCTCTATGACCATTGTATCACAGTGTTCCATGCTCTTGTCATCACAATGCTCCATGTCCACTCTCATCACAATAATCCATGAAACATTTCACACCAATGCTTCCTGTCCTTCTCATCACAATGCTCCATTACACGTGTCATAACAATGTTCCATGACCCCTGCCATCACAAAGTTACACGGCCTTGTCATTCACAAGGCTCCATGACACTTGTCATCACAATGTTCCAAGACCCCTGTAATCACAATGCTCCATGCCCTTGTCATCACAAAGCTCCATGACGCATGTCATTAGAATGTTCCATGGACTTCTCATCAGAATGCTCCAAGACACTTTTTATCACAATGCTCCATGCCCCTTTTCATCTCAAAGCTCCATGAAACCTATCATCACAATGCACCATGCCCATTATCATAATGCTTCACGCTATTTTCCTCACAATGAAATCAAAATGCTCCATGACCTCTGTCATCACAATGCTCCAAACCGTTGGGATCACAATGTTCCATAACACTTCTCATCACAACACCCCATGATGCTCATAATCACAATTATCCATGGTCTTCTCATCACTATGTTCCATAACCTTTGTCATCACAGTGCTCCCTGACACTTGTCGTCAGTATGCTCCTTGAACCCTGTCATGACAAGGCTCCATGCCTTTTTCATCACAATGATCTATGCCCTTTTCATCACAATGCTCAAAGACACCTGTAATCACAATGCTCCATGCACTTGTCATCACAGTGCTCCATGACACATTCATCAGAATGCTCCATGGCCTTCTCTTCACAATGCTCCATGCCCTTGTAATCACAATGCTCTAAGACCCCTGTAAACACAATGCTCCATGCCGCTTGTCATTATAGCGCTCCATGACGCTCGTCATCACAATTATCCATGGTCTTCTCATCACAGTGCTCCACGGTCTTGCCATCACAATGCTCCATGCCCTGGTCATCACAATGCTCTATGTTCCCTTTCATCACAATTCTCCACGTTCTTGGCATCACTATGTTCCATGACACTTCCCATCACAGTGTTAAATGCTTTGTCATCACAATACTGCACAAGCTTGTCATTACAATACTCCATGACCCTTGTCATCACAATGATCCATGACCCCTGTCATCACAATGCTCCATGAGACCTATCATCACAATGCTCCATGCCCCTTGTCATTACAGTGCTCCATGATGCTCGTCACCAGAATTATCCATGGTCTTCTCATCACAGTGCTCCACGGTCTTGCCATAACAATGCTCCATGCCCTGGTCATCACAATGCTCCATGTCCCTTGTCATCACAATTCTCCAGGTCCTTGTTATCACAATGCTCCATGACAGTTCTCATCCCCATGTTACATGCTCTTGTCATCACAATTCTCCATGCACTTGTCATCGAAATGTCCCATGACACCTGTCATAGCAAGCTCCATGCCTTTTTCATCACAATGCTTCACGACATTTTCATCAAATTTCTCAAAGGCCGTTGTCATCAAAATGCTCCATGCCCTTGTCATCACAATGCTCCATGGCCCTTGTCATCACAATGCTCCAAGCCCTTGTCATCACAATGCTCCATTACCTTTGTCATCACAATCCTCCATAACACTCGGCATCACAATGCTCCATGCCATTCTCATCACAATGGAACATGAAATATGCCATCACAATGCTCCCTGACACCTGTCTTCACAATAATCCATGACCTTGTCATCACAATGCTCCATGCCCTTGTCATCACAATGTGCCATGCCCACTGTCAACACAATTATCCATGAAACTTGTCAGACCAATGCTCCATGCTCCTGTCATCACAATGCTACATGACCCCAGTCATCACAATGCTCCGTGTGTCCCGTCATCACAAGACTCCATGACCTGTGTCACCACAAAAGTCAATGCCCTCATCATCACAAGGCTCTGTGAAATTTGTCACCACAATGCTCCATGAACTTTTCATCAAAATGCTCAATGTCATTGTCATCACAATGCTCCATGAACAATCCCATCACATTGCTCCAAGCCCTTGTCATCACAATGCTCCATTACCTTTGTCATCACAATCCTCCATAACACTCGGCGTCACAATGCTCCATGCCATTGTCATCACAATGGAACATGAAATATGCCATCACAATGCTCCCTGACACCTGTCTTCACAATAATCCATGACCTTGTAATCACAATGTTCCATGCCCTTGCCATCACAATTCTCCATTAACCCTGTCATAAAAATGCTCCATGACCCCTGCCATCACGATGTTCCATGGCCTTGTCATCACAAGGCTCCATGACCCTTCTAATCACAATGTTCCAAGACCCCTGTAATCACAATGCTCCATGCCCCTTTTCATCTCAATGATCCATGAACCCGGTCATCACAATGAACCATGCCCATCATCAAAATGCTTCATGCTATTGTCATCACAATGAAATAAAAATTCTCCATGATCTCTGTCATCACATTGCTCCAAATCCGTGAGATCAAAATGTTCCATAACACTTATCATCACAACGTCCCATGACGCTCGTCATCACAATTATACATGGTCTTCTCATCACAATGCTCCATGACCTTTTTCATCACAATGCTAAATACACTTGTAATCACAATGCTCCCTGACACTTGTCCTCAGTATGCTCCTTGAACCATGTCATGACAAGGCTCCATGCCTTTTTCATCACAATGCTCCATGCCCTTGTCATCACAAAGCTCCATGATGCATGTCATCAGAACTTTCCATGGCCATCTCATCCCAATGCTCCAAGCCCATGTCATCACAATGCCGCAAGACTCCTGTAATCACAATGCACCATGCCCCATTTCATCAGAATATTCCATGAGACTTGTCATCACAAGTCTCCATGGTCTTCTCATCACAATGCTCCAATACCTTGTCATCACAAGCCTCCATGGCCCCTGTCATCACAATACTCGATGAAAGTTTTCAGCCCAATGTTCCTTGACCTTCTCATCACAATGCTCCATGACCAATATCATCACAATGCTCCATGAACACTGTCATCACAACACTCCATGACACCTGACAACACAATGATCCGGGACTCCTGTCATCACAATGCTCCAAGACCCCTGTAATCACAATACTCCATGAATATTTTCAGCCCAATACTCGATGAAAATTGTCATCAAAATCATCCATGCCCTTGTCATCACAATGTTCCATGACCCCTGTATTCACAATGCTCCGTGACGCTTGTCATCACAGTGCTCCATGACACCTGTCATCACAATGCTCCATGACTTTGTCAGCAAAATGCTTCATGACCTTGTCATTACAATGCTCTATGCGCTTGTCATCACAATACTCCACTACCATTGTCATCACAATCCTCCATGAACCTTGGGATCACATTGCTTCATGCCTTTGGCATCACAATGCTCCATGCTCCTTGAAATAAAAATGATCCATGACCTATTTCATCACAATGCTCCACTCCCTTGTGATCACAATGTTCCATAACATTTGTCATCACAACGCTCCATGATGCCAGTAATCACAATACTCCATGCACTTTTCATCACAATGCTCCATGACCTTTGTCATCACAATTCTCAATACACTTGTCATCACAATGCTCCCTGACACTTCTCGTCAGAATGCTCCTTGAACCCTGTCACGAAAAGGCTCCATGCCGTTTTCATCACAATGTTCCACGCCACTGTCATCAAAATACTCCACAAGCTTGTCATCACAATGCTCCATGACACTTGTCATCACAATTCTCCATGCACTTGTCAGCACAATGCTCCCTGACCCTTGTCATCTCAATGCTCCTAGCCATGGTCATCACAATGCACCATTACATTTGTCATCAGAATCCTCCATGACACTTGACATCGCAATGCTCCATGCCCTTGTCACCACAATGCACCATTCCAACAGTCATCACAATAATATATTAAATTTATGAGACCAATGATCCATGCCCTTGTCATCACAATGCTCCATGCCCCTTGTTGTCACAATGCTCCATGACCCTTGTCATCACAGAGCTCTGTGACTCCAGTCATCACAGTGCTTCATGACCTTTGTCATCACAATGCTCCATGACCCCTGCCATCACAATGTTCCACGGCCTTGTCATCACAAGGCTCCATGACACTTGTCTTCACAATGCTCCAAATCCCCTGTAATCACAATGCTCCATGCCCTTGATATCACAAAGCTCCATGACGCATGTCATCAGTATGTTCCATGCCCTTCTCCTCACAATGCTACATTCCCTTGTCATCACAATGCACAATTCCAACTGTCATCACAATAATCCATGAAATTTTTAGACCAATGTTCCATGCCCTTGTCATCACAATGCTCCATGCCCTTCAAATCACAATGTTCCAAGACCCCTGTAATCAGAATGCTCCATGCCCCTTTTCATCAGAATGCTCCATGAGACTTGTCACCACAAGTCTCCATGGTCATCTCATCACAATGCTACAGGACCTTGTCAAGACCATGCTTCATTCCCTTGTCATCACAATGCTCCATGACCACTCTCATCACAGTACTCCATGAATATTTTCAGCCCAATGCTCCATGACCTTCTCATCACAATGCTCCATGACCAACATCATCACAGTGCTCCATGACCACTGTCATCACAACACTCCATGACACCTGACAACACAATGATCCGGGACTCTTGTCATCACAATGCTCCATTCCCTAGTCATCACAATGCTCCATGACCACTGTCATCACAATACTCCATGAATATTTTCAGCCCAATACTCCATGACGCTTGTCATCACAATGATCCATGCCCTTGTCATCCCAATGCTCCATGACCCCTGTATTCACAATGGTCTGTGACGCTTGTCATCACAGTGCTCCATGACTCCTGTCATCACAATGCTCCATGCCTTTGTCATCAAAATGCTACATGACCTTCTCATTACAATACTCTATGTACTTGTCATCACAATACTCCATTACCATTGTCATCACTATCCTCCATGAACATTGGGATCACATTGCTTCATGCCCTTGTCATCACAATGCTACATGCTCCTTGAAATCAAAATGATCCATGACCTCTGTCATCGCAATGCTCCAAATACTTGTGATCACAATGTTCCATAACACTTGTCATCACAACGCTCCATGATGCCTGTCATCACAATAATCCATGCCCTTTTCATCACAATGCTCCATGACCTTTGTCATCACAATTCTCAATACACTTGTCATCACAATGTTCCATGACACTTGTCGTCAGAATGCTCCTTGAATCCTGTCACGAAAAGGCTGCATGCATTTTTCATCACAAAGCCCCATGCCGTTTTCATCACAATGCTCCATGCTGTTGTCATCAAAATACTCCACAAGCTTTTCATCAGAATGCTCCATGACCCTTGTCATCACAATTCTCCAAGCACTTGTCAGCACAATGCTCCCTGAACATTGTCATCACTATGCTCCAAGCCATTGTCATCACAATGCTCCTTTACCTTTGTCATCAGAATCCTCCATGACACTTGTCATCCCAATGCTCCATGCCATTGCCATCACAATGGGCCAATACATATGTCATCACAATGCTCCGTGACACCACTTTTCACAATACTGCATGACCTGGTCATCACAATGCTCCATGCCCTTGTCATCACAATGCGCAATTCCAACAGTCATCACAATAATCCATGAAACTTTTTAGACCAATGTTCCATGCTCTTGTCATCACAATGCTCCATGCCCTTGTTATCACAATGTTCCAAGACCCCTGTAATCAGAATGCTCCATGCCCCTTTTCATCAGTAAGCTCCATGAGACTTGTCATCCCAAGGCTCCATGGTTTTCTCATCACAATGCTCCAGGACCTTGTCATCACAATGCTTCACGACATTCTCATGAAAATTCTCATTGGCCCTTGTCATCACAATGCTCCATGCCCTTGTCATCACAATGCACCATGTCCACTGTCATCACAATCATCTAAGAAACTTGTCAGACCAATGCTCCATGACCCTGTCATCACAGTGCTCCATGCCCTTGTCATCACAATGCTCCATGACCCCTGTCATCACAATGCCCCGTGACTCCAGTCATCACAATGCTTCATAACGTTTGTCATCACAACGGTCCTTTCCCGCATCATCAAAAGGCTCTGTGACCTTTGTAACCACAATGCTCCATGAACTTTTCATCACAATGCTCCGTGACCTTTGCCATCACAATGCTCCATGCCTTTGTCAGAAGAATGCTCCATGACCATTGTCATCACAATGTGCCATGCAATTTTCATCACAATGATCCACAACATTGTCATCGCTATGCTCCATAAACCTTGTAATCACAATGCTCCATGAACTTCTCATCCAAATGCTCTCTCACATGAGATATCACAATGTTCCACCACTAGTCATCACAATCCTCCCTCACCCCTGTTATCACAATGTTCCATGACCCCTGTCATCACAATGCTACATACCCTTATCTGCACAATGTTCCATGACCCATGACATCACAATGTTCCATAACCACTGTCATCAAAATGCTACATGACCCTTTTCATCCCAAAGATCCATGACCCCTGGCATCACAATGTTCTATAACCCCACTCATCAAAATGTTCCATTACACTTTTCATTAAATTGCTGCATGACCCTGTCATCAAGATGCTCCCTGCCCTTCTCATCACAATGCACCACACACTTGTCATCAAAATGCTCCATGACCATTGTCATCACAAAGCTCCATGGCCCTTGGCATCACAATGCTCCATGTCATTGTCATCATAATGCTCCATGAACCCTCCCATCACATGGCTCCATGCCCTTGTCATCACAAAGCACCATGACACTTGTCATCACAATGCTCGATGCCCTTCCCATCACAATGCTCCATGCATTTGTCATTACAATCCTCCATGACCCATGTATCACAGTGTTCCGGGCCATTGTCATCACAATGCTCCATGCCCACTCTCATCACAATAATACATGAAACATTTCAGACCAATGCTCAATGCCCTTCTCATCACAATGCTCCATTATCTCTGTCATAACAATGCTCCATGACCCCTGCCATCACAATGTTCCACGGCCTTGTCATCACAAGGCTCCATGACACTTGTCTTCACAATGCTCCAAAACCCCTGTAATCACAATGCTCCATGCCCTTGATATCACAAAGCTCCATGACGCATGTCATCAGAATGTTCCATGGTCTTCTCCTCACAATGCTACATGCCCTTTTCATCACAATGCTCCAAGACCCCTGTAATCACAATGCTCCATGCCCCTCTTCATCAGAATGCTCCATGAGACTTGTCATCACAAGTCTCCATGGTCTTCTCATCACAATGCTCCAGGACCTTGTCATCACCATGCTCCATTCCCTTGTCATCACAATGCTCCATGACCCCTGTCATCACAATACTCCATGAATATTTTCAGCCCAATGCTCCGTGACCTTCTCATCACAATGCTCCAAGACCAATATCATCACAATGCTCCATGACCACTGTCATCACAGCACTCCATGACACCTGACAACACAATGATCCGGGACTCTTGTCATCACAATGCTCCATTCCCTAGTCATCACAATGCTCCATGACCACTGTCATCACATTACTCCATGAATATTTTCAGCCCAATACTCCATGACGCTTGTCATCACAATGATCCATGCCCTTGTCATCCCAATGCTCCATGACCCCTGTATTCACAATGCTCCGTGACGCTTGTCATCACAGTGCTCCATGACTCCTGTCATCACAATGCTCCATGCCTTTGTCATCAAAATGCTACATGACCTTCTCATTACAATACTCTATGCACTTGTCATCACAATACTCCATTACCATTGTCATCACTATCCTCCATGAACCTTGGGATCACATTGTTTCATGCCCTTGTCATCACAATGCTACATGCTCCTTGAAATCAAAATGATCCATGACCTCTGTCATCACAATGCTCCAAATACTTGTGATCACAATGTTCCATAACACTTGTCATCACAACGCTCCATGATGCCTGTCATCACAATACTCCATGCCCTTTTCATCACAATGCTCCATGACCTTTGTCATCACAATTTTAAATAAACTTGTCATCACAATGCTCCATGACACTTGTCGTCAGAATGCTCCTTGAACCCTGTCACGAAAAGGCTGCATGCATTTTTCATCACAAAGCCCCATGCCGTTTTCATCACAATGCTCCATGCCATTGTCATCAAAATACTCCACAAGCTTTTCATCAGAATGCTCCATGACCCTTGTCATCAATATTCTCCATGCACTTGTCAGCACAATGCTCCCTGAACCTTGTCATCACTATGCTCCAAGCCATTGTCATCACAATGTTCCATTACCTTTGTCATCAGAATCCTCCATGACACTTGTCATCACAATGCTCCATGCCATTGTCATCACAATGGGCCAATACATATGTCATCACAGTGCTCCGTGACACCTCTTTTCACAATACTGCATGACCTGGTCATCACAATGCTCCATGCCCTTGTCATCACAATGCGCCATTCCGACTGTCATCACAATAATCCATGAAACTTATTAGACCAATACTCCATGCCCTTTTCATCACAATGCTCCATTCCCTTGTTATCACAATGTTCCAAGACCCCTGTAATCAGAATGCTCCATGCCCCTTTTCATCAGTATGCTCCATGAGACTTGTCATCACAAGGCTCCATGGTTTTCTCATCACAATGCTCCATGCCCTTGTCATCACAATGCACCATGTCCACTGTCATCACAATCATCTATGAAACTTGTCAGACCAATGCTCCATGCCCCTGTTATCACAGTGCTCCATGCCCTTGTCATCACAATGCTCCATGACCCCTGTCATCACAATGCCCCGTGACTCCAGTCATCACAATGATTCATAACGTTTGTCATCACAACGGTCCATGCCCACGTCATCACAAGGCTCTGTGACCATTTTAACCACAATGCTCCATGAACTTTTCATCACAATGCTCCGTGACCCTTGTCATCACAATGCTCCATGCCTTTGTCAGAAAAATGCTCCATGACCTTTGTCATCACAATGTGCCATGCACTTTTCATCACAATGATCCACAACCTTGTCATCGCTATGCTCCATAAACCTTGTAATCACAATGCTCCATGAACTTCTCATCCAAATGCTCTCTCACATGAGATACCACAATGTTCCACCACTAGTCATCACAATCCTCGCTCAACCCTGTTATCACAATGTTCCATGACCCCTGTCATCACAATGCTACATCCCCTTATCAGCACAATATTCCATGACCCCTGACATCACAATGTTCCATAACCCCTGTCATCAAAATGCTCCATGACCCTTTTCATCCCGAAGATCCATGACCCCTGGCATCACAATGTTCTATAACCCCTCTCATCAAAATGTTCCATTACACTTTTCATCAAATTGCTGCATGAACTTGTCACCAAAATGCTCCCTGCCCTTCTCATCACAATGCACCACACCCTTGTCATCAAAATGCTCCATGACAATTGTCATCACAAAGCTCCATGGCCCTTGGCATCACAATGCTCCATGTCATTGTCATCACAATGCTCCATGAATCCTCTCATCACATGGCTCCATGACCTTGTCATCACAAAGCACCATGACACTTGTCATCACAATGCTCGATGCCCTTCTCATCACAATGCTCCTTGCCCTTGTCATTACAATCCTCCATGACCGATATATCACAGTGTTCCGTGCCCTTGTCATCACAATGCTCCATGCCCACTCTCATCACAACAATCCATGAAATATTTCAGACCAATGCTCAATGCTCTTCTCATCACAATGCTCCATTACCTCTGTCATAACAATGCTCCATGACACCTGCCATCACAATGTTCCACGGCCTTGTCATCACAAGGCTCCATGACCCTTGTCATCACAATGCTCCAAGACCCCTGTAATCACAATGCTCCATGCCCTTTTCATCACAATGCTCCATGACGCATGTAATCAGAAAGTTCCATGGCCTTCTCCTCACAATGCTCCATGCCCTTGTCATCACAATGCTCCAAGTCCCCTGTAATCACAATGCTCCATGCCCCTTTTCATCAGGATGCTCCATGAAACTTGTCATCACAAGTCTCCCTGCTCATCTCATCACAATGCTCCAGGACATTGTCATCACCATGATCCATTCCATTGTCATCACAATCCTCCATGTCCCCCGTCATCACAATACTCCAGGAACATTTTCAGCCCAATTCTCCATGACCCTTGTCATCACAATGATCCATGCCTTTGTCATCCTAATGCTCCATGACACCTGTATTCACAATGCTCCGTGATGCTTGTCATTACAATGCTCCATGACACATGTTCATCACAATGCTCTATGCCATTCTCAGCACAATGCTCCATGCCCTTTTCATCACAATGCTCCATGACCCCTGTCATCACAATGCTCCGTTACACCAGTCATCACAATTCTTCATAACATTTGTCATCACAGTGGTCGATACCCGTGTCATCACAAGGCTCTGTTACCTTTGTAACCACAATGCTCCATGAACTTTTCATCACAATGCTCCGTGACACTTGCCATCACAATGCTCCATACCTTTGTCAGAAAAATGCTCCATGGCACTTGTCATCACAATGTGCCACACGCTTTTCATCCCAACGGTTCAGAAATTTGTCATCGCAATGCTCCATAAACCTTTTAATCACAATGCTCCATTCCCTTCTCATCACAATTCTCCATTACCTCTGTCATCACAATGCACCAAGACCCCTGTAATCACAAAGCTCCATGCCCTTGTCATCACAAAGCTCCATGACGCATGTCATCAGAATGTTCCATGGCCTTCTCCACACAATGCTCCATGCCATTATCATCCCAATGCTCCATGACCCCTGTATTCACAATGCTCTGTGACGCTTGTCATCACAGTGCTCCATGACACCTGTCATCACAATGCTCCATGCCTTTGTCAGCAAAATGCTGCATGACCTTGTCATTACAATGCTCTATGTGCTTGTCATCACAATACTGCATTACCATTGTCATCACTATCCTCCATGTACTTTGGGATCCCATTGCTTCATGCCCTAATCATCACAATGCTCCATGTTCCTTGTAATCAAAATGATCCATGACCACTGTCATCGCAATGCTCCAAACCCTTGTGATCACAATGTTCCATAACACTTTTCATCACAGTGCTCCATGATGCCTGTCATCACAATACTCCATGCCCTTTTCATCACAATGCTCCATGACCTTTTTCATCACAATTCTCAATACACTTGTCATCACAATGCTCCCTGACACTTGTCGTCAGAATGCACCTTGAACCCTGTCACGAAATGGCTCCTTGCCTTTTTCATCACAAAGCCCCATGCCGTTTTCATCACAATGCTCCATGCCATTGTCATCAAAATACTCCACAAGCTTGTCATCAGAATGCTCCATGACCCTTGTCATCACAATTCTCCATGCACTTGTCAGCACAATGCTCCCTGAACCTTGTCATCACTATGCTCCAAACCATTGTCATCACAATGCTCCTTTACCTTTGTCATCAGAATCCTCCATGAAACTTGGCATCACAATGCTCCATGCCATTGTCATCACAATGGGCTAATACATATGTCATCACAATGCTCCGTGACACCTCTACTCACAATACTGCATGAACTGGTCATCACAATGCTTCATGCCCTTGTCATCACAATGCGCCATTCCAACTCTCATCACAATAATCCATGAAACATATTAGACCAATGTTCCATGCCCTTGTCATCACAATGCTCCATGCCCTTGTTATCACAATGTTCCAAGACCCCTGTAATCAGTATGCTCCATGCCCCTTTTCATCAGTATGCTCCATGAGACTTGTCATCACAAGGCTCCATGGTTTTCTCTTCACAGTGCTCCAGGAACTTGTCATCACAATGCTTCACGACATTGTCATGAAAATTCTCAATGGCCCTTGTCATCATAATGCTCCAAGCCGTAGTCATAAAAATGCTCCTTTATATTTGTCATTACAAACATCCTTTACATTTGGCATCACAATGCTCCATGCCATTGTCATCGCAATGGACCATGACATATGTCATCACAATGCTCCCTGACACTTGTCTTCACAATAATCCATGCCCTTGTCATCACAATGCTCCATGCCCTTGTCATCACAATGCACCATGTCCACTGTCATCACAGTCATCTATGAAACTTGTCAGACCAATGCTCCATGACCCTGTCATCACAGTGCTCCATGCCCTTGTCATCACAATGCTCCATGACCCCTGTCATCACAATGCCCCGTGACTCCAGTCATCACAATGCTTCATAACGTTTGTCATCACAACGGTCCTTTCCCGCATCATCAAAAGGCTCTGTGACCTTTGTAACCACAATGCTCCATGAACTTTTCATCACAATGCTCCGTGACCCTTGTCATCACAATGCTCCATGCCTTTGTCAGAACAATGCTTCATGACTTTTGTCATCACAATGTGCCATGCAATTTTCATCACAATGATCCACAACATTGTCATCGCTATGCTCCATAAACCTTGTAATCACAATGCTCCATGAACTTCTCATCCAAATGTTCTCTCACATGAGATATCACAATGTTCCACCACTAGTCATCACTATCCTCCCTCACCCCTGTTATCACAATGTTCCATGACCCATGTCATCACAATGCTACATCCACTTATCTGCACAATGTTCCATGACCCCTGACATCACAATGTTCCATAACCCCTGTCATCAAAATGCTCCATGACCCTTTTCATCCCAAAGATCCATGACCCCTGGCATCACAATGTTCTATAACCCCTGTCATCAAAATGTTCCATTACACTTTTCATCAAAATGCTGCATGACCCTGTCATCAAAATGCTCCCTGCCCTTCTCATCACAATGCACCACACCCTTGTCATCAAAATGCTCCATGACCATTGTCATCAAAAAGCTCCATTGCCCTTGGCATCACAATGCTCCATAAACCCTCTCATCACATGGCTCCATGCCCTTGTCATCACAAAGCACCATGACACTTGTCATCACAATGCTCGATGCCCTTCCCATCACAATGCTCCATGCCTTTGTCATTACAATCCTCCATGACCCGTGTATCACAGTGTTCCGGGCCCTTGTCATCACAATGCTCCATGCCCACTCTCATCACAATAATCCATGAAACATTTCAGACCAATGCTCAATGCCCTTCTCATCACAATGCTCCATTATCTCTGTCATAACAATGCTCCATGACCCCTGCCATCACAATGTTCCATGGCCTTGTCATCACAAGGCTCCATGACCCTTGTCTTCACAATGCTCCAAAACCCCTGTAATCACAAAGCTCCATGCCCTTGATATCACAAAGCTCCATGACGCATGTCATCAGAATGTTCCATGGCCTTCTCCTCACAATGCTACATGCCCTTGTCATCACAATGCTCCAAGACCCCTGTAATCACAATGCTCCATGCCCCTTATCATCAGAATGCTCCATGAGACTTGTCATCACAAGTCTCCATGGTCTTCTCATCAAAATGCTCCAGGACCTTGTCATCACCATGCTCCATTCCCTTGTCATCACAATGCTCCATGACACCTGTCATCACAATACTCCATGAATATTTTCAGCCCAAAGCTCCGTGACCTTCTCATCACAATGCTCCAAGACCAATATCATCACAATGCTCCATGACCACTGTCATCACAGCACTCCATGACACCTGACAACACAATGATCCGGGACTCTTGTCATCACAATGCTCCATTCCCTAGTCATCACAATGCTCCATGACCACTGTCATCACAATACTCCATGAATATTTTCAGCCCAATACTCCATGACGCTTGTCATCACAATGATCCATGCCCTTGTCATCCCAATGCTCCATGACCCCTGTATTCACAATGCTCCGTGACGCTTGTCATCACACTGCTCCATGACTTCTGTCATCACAATGCTCCATGCCTTTGTCATCAAAATGCTACATGACCTTCTCATTACAATACTCTATGCACTTGTCATCACAATACTCCATTACCATTGTCATCACTATCCTCCCTGAACCTTGGGATCACATTGCTTCATGCCCTTGTCATCACAATGCTACATGCTCCTTGAAATCAAAATGATCCATGACCTCTGTCATCGCAATGCTCCAAATACTTGTGATCACAATGTTCCATAACACTTGTCATCACAACGCTCCATGATGCCTGTCATCACAATACTCCATGCCCTTTTCATCACAATGCTCCATGACCTTTGTCATCACAATTCTCAATACACTTGTCATCACAATGCTCCATGACACTTGTCGTCAGAATGCTCCTTGAACCCTGTCACGAAAAGGCTGCATGCATTTTTCATCACAAAGCCCCATGCCGTTTTCATCACAATGCTCCATGCCATTGTCATCAAAATACTCCACAAGCTTTTCATCAGAATGCTCCATGACCCTTGTCATCAATATTCTCCATGCACTTGTCAGCACAATGCTCCCTGAACATTGTCATCACTATGCTCCAAGCCATTGTCATCACAATGCTCCATTACCTTTGTCAACAGAATCCTCCATGACACCTGTCATCACAATGCTCCATGCCATTGTCATCACAATGGGCCAATACATATGTCATCACAGTGCTCCGTGACACCTCTTTTCACAATACTGCATGACCTGGTCATCACAATGCTCCATGCCCTTGTCATCACAATGCGCCATTCCGACTGTCATCACAATAATCCATGAAACTTATTAGACCAATACTCCATGCCCTTGTCATCACAATGCTCCATGCCCTTGTTATCACAATGTTCCAAGACCCCTGTAATCAGAATGCTCCATGCCCCTTTTCATCAGTATGCTCCATGAGACTTGTCATCACAAGGCTCCATGGTTTTCTCATCACAATGCTCCATGCCCTTTTCATCACAATGCACCATGTCCAATGTCATCACAATCATCTATGAAACTTGTCAGACCAATGCTCTATGCCCCTGTTATCACAGTGCTCCATGCCCTTGTCATCACAATGCTCCATGACCCCTGTCATCACAATGCCCCGTGACTCCAGTCATCACAATGATTCATAAAGTTTGTCATCACAACGGTCCATGCCCGCGTCATCACAAGGCTCTGTGACCATTTTAACCATAATGCTCCATGAACTTTTCATCACAATGCTCCGTGACCCTTGTCATCATAATGCTCCATGCCTTTGTCAGAACAATGCTCCATGACCTTTGTCATCACAATGTGCCATGCACTTTTCATCACAATGATCCACAACCTTGTCATCGCTATGCTCCATAAACCTTGTAATCACAATGCTCCATGAACTTCTCATCCAAATGCTCTCTCACATGAGATATCACAATGTTCCACCACTAGTCATCACAATCCTCGCTCAACCCTGTTATCACAATGTTCCATGACCCCTGTCATCACAATGCTACATCCCCTTAACAGCACAATGTTCCATGACCCCTGACATCACAATGTTCCATAACCCCTGTCATCAAAATGCTCCATGACCCTTTTCATCCCGAAGATCCATGACCCCTGGCATCACAATGTTCTATAGCCCCTCTCATCAAAATGTTCCATTACACTTTTCATCAAATTGCTGCATGAACTTGTCACCAAAATGCTCCCTGCCCTTCTCATCACAATGCACCACACCCTTGTCATCAAAATGCTCCATGACAATTGTCATCACAAAGCTCCATGGCCCTTGGCATCACAATGCTCCATGTCATTGTCATCACAATGCTCCATGAACCCTCTCATCACATGGCTCCATGCCCTTGTCATCACAAAGCACCATGACACTTGTCATCACAATGCTCGATGCCCTTCTCATCACAATGCTCCTTGCCCTTGTCATTACAATCCTCCATGACCGATATATCACAGTGTTCCGTGCCCTTGTCATCACAATGCTCCATGCCCACTCTCATCACAACAATCCATGAAATATTTCAGACCAATGCTCAATGCTCTTCTCATCACAATGCTCCATTACCTCTGTCATAACAATGCTCCATGACACCTGCCATCACAATGTTCCACGGCCTTGTCATCACAAGGCTCCATGACCCTTGTCATCACAATGCTCCAAGACCCCTGTAATCACAATGCTC
Organism: Mesoplodon mirus; assembly: GCF_964341445.2. NCBI lineage: Eukaryota > Metazoa > Chordata > Mammalia > Artiodactyla > Ziphiidae > Mesoplodon > Mesoplodon mirus. The sequence goes on along the minus strand of NW_028295819.1, from coordinate 3,301,630 downwards.
CATGCCCTTTTCATCACAATGCTCCATGACGCATGTAATCAGAATGTTCCATGGCCTTCTCCTCACAATGCTCCATGCCCTTGTCATCACAATGCTCCAATTCCCCTGTAATCACAATGCTCCATGCCCCTTTTCATCAGGATGCTCCATGAAACTTGTCATCACAAGTCTCCCTGCTCATCTCATCACAATGCTCCAGGACATTGTCATCACCATGATCCATTCCATTGTCATCACAATCCTCCATGTCCCCCGTCATCACAATACTCCAGGAACATTTTCAGCCCAATTCTCCATGACCCTTGTCATCACAATGCTCCATGCCCTTGTCATCCTAATGCTCCATGACCCCTGTCATCACAATGCTCCGTTACACCAGTCATCACAATTCTTCATAACATTTGTCATCACAGTGGTCGATACCCGTGTCATCACAAGGCTCTGTTACCTTTGTAACCACAATGCTCCATGAACTTTTCATCACAATGCTCTGTGACACTTGCCATCACAATGCTCCATACCTTTGTCAGAAAAATGCTCCATGGCACTTGTCATCACAATGTGCCACACGCTTTTCATCCCAACGGTTCAGAAATTTGTCATCGCAATGCTCCATAAACCTTGTAATCACAATGCTCCATTCCCTTCTCATCACAATTCTCCATTACCTCTGTCATCACAATGCACCAAGACCCCTGTAATCACAAAGCTCCATGCCCTTGTCATCACAAAGCTCCATGACGCATGTCATCAGAATGTTCCATGGCCTTCTCCACACAATGCTCCATGCCATTATCATCCCAATGCTCCATGACCCCTGTATTCACAATGCTCTGTGACGCTTGTCATCACAGTGCTCCATGACACCTGTCATCACAATGCTCCATGCCTTTGTCAGCAAAATGCTGCATGACCTTGTCATTACAATGCTCTATGTGCTTGTCATCACAATACTGCATTACCATTGTCATCACTATCCTCCATGTACTTTGGGATCCCATTGCTTCATGCCCTAATCATCACAATGCTCCATGTTCCTTGTAATCAAAATGATCCATGACCACTGTCATCGCAATGCTCCAAACCCTTGTGATCACAATGTTCCATAACACTTTTCATCACAGTGCTCCATGATGCCTGTCATCACAATACTCCATGCCCTTTTCATCACAATGCTCCATGACCTTTTTCATCACAATTCTCAATACACTTGTCATCACAATGCTCCCTGACACTTGTCGTCAGAATGCACCTTGAACCCTGTCACGAAATGGCTCCTTGCCTTTTTCATCACAAAGCCCCATGCCGTTTTCATCACAATGCTCCATGCCATTGTCATCAAAATACTCCACAAGCTTGTCATCAGAATGCTCCATGACCCTTGTCATCACAATTCTCCATGCACTTGTCAGCACAATGCTCCCTGAACCTTGTCATCACTATGCTCCAAGCCATTGTCATCACAATGCTCCTTTACCTTTGTCATCAGAATCCTCCATGAAACTTGGCATCACAATGCTCCATGCCATTGTCATCACAATGGGCTAATACATATGTCATCACAATGCTCCGTGACACCTCTACTCACAATACTGCATGAACTGGTCATCACAATGCTTCATGCCCTTGTCATCACAATGCGCCATTCCAACTCTCATCACAATAATCCATGAAACATATTAGACCAATGTTCCATGCCCTTGTCATCACAATGCTCCATGCCCTTGTTATCACAATGTTCCAAGACCCCTGTAATCAGTATGCTCCATGCCCCTTTTCATCAGTATGCTCCATGAGACTTGTCATCACAAGGCTCCATGGTTTTCTCTTCACAGTGCTCCAGGAACTTGTCATCACAATGCTTCACGACATTGTCATGAAAATTCTCAATGGCCCTTGTCATCATAATGCTCCAAGCCGTAGTCATAAAAATGCTCCTTTATATTTGTCATTACAAACATCCTTTACATTTGGCATCACAATGCTCCATGCCATTGTCATCGCAATGGACCATGACATATGTCATCACAATGCTCCCTGACACTTGTCTTCACAATAATCCATGCCCTTGTCATCACAATGCTCCATGCCCTTGTCATCACAATGCACCATGTCCACTGTCATCACAATCATCTATGAAACTTGTCAGACCAATGCTCCATGACCCTGTCATCACAGTGCTCCATGCCCTTGTCATCACAATGCTCCATGACCCCTGTCATCACAATGCCCCGTGACTCCAGTCATCACAATGCTTCATAACGTTTGTCATCACAACGGTCCTTTCCCGCATCATCAAAAGGCTCTGTGACCTTTGTAACCACAATGCTCCATGAACTTTTCATCACAATGCTCCGTGACCCTTGTCATCACAATGCTCCATGCCTTTGTCAGAACAATGCTTCATGACTTTTGTCATCACAATGTGCCATGCAATTTTCATCACAATGATCCACAACATTGTCATTGCTATGCTCCATAAACCTTGTAATCACAATGCTCCATGAACTTCTCATCCAAATGTTCACTCACATGAGATATCACAATGTTCCACCACTAGTCATCACTATCCTCCCTCACCCCTGTTATCACAATGTTCCATGACCCATGTCATCACAATGCTACATCCACTTATCTGCACAATGTTCCATGACCCCTGACATCACAATGTTCCATAACCCCTGTCATCAAAATGCTCCATGACCCTTTTCATCCCAAAGATCCATGACCCCTGGCATCACAATGTTCTATAACCCCTGTCATCAAAATGTTCCATTACACTTTTCATCAAAATGCTGCATGACCCTGTCATCAAAATGCTCCCTGCCCTTCTCATCACAATGCACCACACCCTTGTCATCAAAATGCTCCATGACCATTGTCATCAAAAAGCTCCATTGCCCTTGGCATCACAATGCTCCATAAACCCTCTCATCACATGGCTCCATGCCCTTGTCATCACAAAGCACCATGACACTTGTCATCACAATGATCGATGCCCTTCCCATCACAATGCTCCATGCCTTTGTCATTACAATCCTCCATGACCCGTGTATCACAGTGTTCCGGGCCCTTGTCATCACAATGCTCCATGCCCACTCTCATCACAATAATCCATGAAACATTTCAGACCAATGCTCAATGCCCTTCTCATCACAATGCTCCATTATCTCTGTCATAACAATGCTCCATGACCCCTGCCATCACAATGTTCCACGGCCTTGTCATCACAAGGCTCCATGACCCTTGTCTTCACAATGCTCCAAAACCCCTGTAATCACAAAGCTCCATGCCCTTGATATCACAAAGCTCCATGACGCATGTCATCAGAATGTTCCATGGCCTTCTCCTCACAATGCTACATGCCCTTGTCATCACAATGCTCCAAGACCCCAGTAATCACAATGCTCCATGCCCCTTATCATCAGAATGCTCCATGAGACTTGTCATCACAAGTCTCCATGGTCTTCTCATCAAAATGCTCCAGGACCTTGTCATCACCATGCTCCATTCCCTTGTCATCACAATGCTCCATGACACCTGTCATCACAATACTCCATGAATATTTTCAGCCCAAAGCTCCGTGACTTTCTCATCACAATGCTCCAAGACCAATATCATCACAATGCTCCATGACCACTGTCATCACAGCACTCCATGACACCTGACAACACAATGATCCGGGACTCTTGTCATCACAATGCTCCATTCCCTAGTCATCACAATGCTCCATGACCACTGTCATCACAATACTCCATGAATATTTTCAGCCCAATACTCCATGACGCTTGTCATCACAATGATCCATGCCCTTGTCATCCCAAAGCTCCATGACCCCTGTATTCACAATGCTCTGTGACGCTTGTCATCACACTGCTCCATGACTCCTGTCATCACAATGCTCCATGCCTTTGTCATCAAAATGCTACATGACCTTCTCATTACAATACTCTATGCACTTGTCATCACAATACTCCATTACCATTGTCATCACTATCCTCCATGAACCTTGGGATCACATTGCTTCATGCCCTTGTCATCACAATGCTACATGCTCCTTGAAATCAAAATGATCCATGACCTCTGTCATCGCAATGCTCCAAATACTTGTGATCACAATGTTCCATAACACTTGTCATCACAACGCTCCATGATGCCTGTCATCACAATACTCCATGCCCTTTTCATCACAATGCTCCATGACCTTTGTCATCACAATTCTCAATACACTTGTCATCACAATACTCCATGACACTTGTCGTCAGAATGCTCCTTGAACCCTGTCACGAAAAGGCTGCATGCATTTTTCATCACAAAGCCCCATGCCGTTTTCATCACAATGCTCCATGCCATTGTCATCAAAATACTCCACAAGCTTTTCATCAGAATGCTCCATGACCCTTGTCATCAATATTCTCCATGCACTTGTCAGCACAATGCTCCCTGAACATTGTCATCACTATGCTCCAAGCCATTGTCATCACAATGCTCCATTACCTTTGTCATCAGAATCCTCCATGACACTTGTCATCACAATGCTCCATGCCATTGTCATCACAATGGGCCAATACATATGTCATCACAGTGCTCCGTGACACCTCTTTTCACAATACTGCATGACCTGGTCATCACAATGCTCCATGCCCTTGTCATCACAATGCGCCATTCCGACTGTCATCACAATAATCCATGAAACTTATTAGACCAATACTCCATGCCCTTGTCATCACAATGCTCCATGCCCTTGTTATCACAATGTTCCAAGACCCCTGTAATCAGAATGCTCCATGCCCCTTTTCATCAGTATGCTCCATGAGACTTGTCATCACAAGGCTCCATGGTTTTCTCATCACAATGCTCCATGCCCTTTTCATCACAATGCACCATGTCCAATGTCATCACAATCATGTATGAAACTTGTCAGACCAATGCTCTATGCCCCTGTTATCACAGTGCTCCATGCCCTTGTCATCACAATGCTCCATGACCCCTGTCATCACAATGCCCCGTGACTCCAGTCATCACAATGATTCATAACGTTTGTCATCACAACGGTCCATGCCCGCGTCATCACAAGGCTCTGTGACCATTTTAACCACAATGCTCCATGAACTTTTCATCACAATGCTCCGTGACCCTTGTCATCACAATGCTCCATGCCTTTGTCAGAAAAATGCTCCATGACCTTTGTCATCACAATGTGCCATGCACTTTTCATCACAATGATCCACAACCTTGTCATCGCTATGCTCCATAAACCTTGTAATCACAATGCTCCATGAACTTCTCATCCAAATGCTCTCTCACATGAGATATCACAATGTTCCACCACTAGTCATCACAATCCTCGCTCAACCCTGTTATCACAATGTTCCATGACCCCTGTCATCACAATGCTACATCCCCTTAACAGCACAATGTTCCATGACCCCTGACATCACAATGTTCCATAACCCCTGTCATCAAAATGCTCCATGACCCTTTTCATCCCGAAGATCCATGACCCCTGGCATCACAATGTTCTATAGCCCCTCTCATCAAAATGTTCCATTACACTTTTCATCAAATTGCTGCATGAACTTGTCACCAAAATGCTCCCTGCCCTTCTCATCACAATGCACCACACCCTTGTCATCAAAATGCTCCATGACAATTGTCATCACAAAGCTCCATGGCCCTTGGCATCACAATGCTCCATGTCATTGTCATCACAATGCTCCATGAACCCTCTCATCACATGGCTCCATGCCCTTGTCATCACAAAGCACCATGACACTTGTCATCACAATGCTCGATGCCCTTCTCATCACAATGCTCCTTGCCCTTGTCATTACAATCCTCCATGACCGATATATCACAGTGTTCCGTGCCCTTGTCATCACAATGCTCCATGCCCACTCTCATCACAACAATCCATGAAATATTTCAGACCAATGCTCAATGCTCTTCTCATCACAATGCTCCATTACCTCTGTCATAACAATGCTCCATGACACCTGCCATCACAATGTTCCACGGCCTTGTCATCACAAGGCTCCATGACCCTTGTCATCACAATGCTCCAAGACCCCTGTAATCACAATGCTCCATGCCCTTTTCATCACAATGCTCCATGACGCATGTAATCAGAATGTTCCATGGCCTTCTCCTCACAATGCTCCATGCCCTTGTCATCACAATGCTCCAAGTCCCCTCTAATCACAATGTTCCATGCCCCTTTTCATCAGGATGCTCCATGAAACTTGTCATCACAAGTCTCCCTGCTCATCTCATCACAATGCTCCAGGACATTGTCATCACCATGATCCATTCCATTGTCATCACAATCCTCCATGTCCCCCGTCATCACAATACTCCAGGAACATTTTCAGCCCAATTCTCCATGACCCTTGTCATCACAATGATCCATGCCCTTGTCATCCTAATGCTCCATGACACCTGTATTCACAATGCTCCGTGATGCTTGTCATTACAATGCTCCATGACACATGTTCATCACAATGCTCTATGCCATTCTCAGCACAATGCTCCATGCCCTTTTCATCACAATGCTCCATGACCCCTGTCATCACAATGCTCCGTTACACCAGTCATCACAATTCTTCATAACATTTGTCATCACAGTGGTCGATACCCGTGTCATCACAAGGCTCTGTTACCTTTGTAACCACAATGCTCCATGAACTTTTCATCACAATGATCCGTGACACTTGCCATCACAATGCTCCATACCTTTGTCAGAAAAATGCTCCATGGCACTTGTCATCACAATGTGCCACACGCTTTTCATCCCAACGGTTCAGAAATTTGTCATCGCAATGCTCCATAAACCTTGTAATCACAATGCTCCATTCCCTTCTCATCACAATTCTCCATTACCTCTGTCATCACAATGCACCAAGACCCCTGTAATCACAAAGCTCCATGCCCTTGTCATCACAAAGCTCCATGACGCATGTCATCAGAATGTTCCATGGCCTTCTCCACACAATGCTCCATGCCATTATCATCCCAATGCTCCATGACCCCTGTATTCACAATGCTCTGTGACGCTTGTCATCACAGTGCTCCATGACACCTGTCATCACAATGCTCCATGCCTTTGTCAGCAAAATGCTGCATGACCTTGTCATTACAATGCTCTATGTGCTTGTCATCACAATACTGCATTACCATTGTCATCACTATCCTCCATGTACTTTGGGATCCCATTGCTTCATGCCCTAATCATCACAATGCTCCATGTTCCTTGTAATCAAAATGATCCATGACCACTGTCATCGCAATGCTCCAAACCCTTGTGATCACAATGTTCCATAACACTTTTCATCACAGTGCTCCATGATGCCTGTCATCACAATACTCCATGCCCTTTTCATCACAATGCTCCATGACCTTTTTCATCACAATTCTCAATACACTTGTCATCACAATGCTCCCTGACACTTGTCGTCAGAATGCACCTTGAACCCTGTCACGAAATGGCTCCTTGCCTTTTTCATCACAAAGCCCCATGCCGTTTTCATCACAATGCTCCATGCCATTGTCATCAAAATACTCCACAAGCTTGTCATCAGAATGCTCCATGACCCTTGTCATCACAATTCTCCATGCACTTGTCAGCACAATGCTCCCTGAACCTTGTCATCACTATGCTCCAAGCCATTGTCATCACAATGCTCCTTTACCTTTGTCATCAGAATCCTCCATGAAACTTGGCATCACAATGCTCCATGCCATTGTCATCACAATGGGCTAATACATATGTCATCACAATGCTCCGTGACACCTCTACTCACAATACTGCATGAACTGGTCATCACAATGCTTCATGCCCTTGTCATCACAATGCGCCATTCCAACTCTCATCACAATAATCCATGAAACATATTAGACCAATGTTCCATGCCCTTGTCATCACAATGCTCCATGCCCTTGTTATCACAATGTTCCAAGACCCCTGTAATCAGTATGCTCCATGCCCCTTTTAATCAGTATGCTCCATGAGACTTGTCATCACAAGGCTCCATGGTTTTCTCTTCACAGTGCTCCAGGAACTTGTCATCACAATGCTTCACGACATTGTCATGAAAATTCTCAATGGCCCTTGTCATCATAATGCTCCAAGCCGTAGTCATAAAAATGCTCCTTTATATTTGTCATTACAAACATCCTTTACATTTGGCATCACAATGCTCCATGCCATTGTCATCGCAATGGACCATGACATATGTCATCACAATGCTCCCTGACACTTGTCTTCACAATAATCCATGCCCTTGTCATCACAATGCTCCATGCCCTTGTCATCACAATGCACCATGTCCACTGTCATCACAGTCATCTCTGAAACTTGTCAGACCAATGCTCCATGACCCTGTCATCACAGTGCTCCATGCCCTTGCCATCACAATGCTCCATGACCCCTGTCATCACAATGCCCCGTGACTCCAGTCATCACAATGCTTCATAACGTTTGTCATCACAACGGTCCTTTCCCGCATCATCAAAAGGCTCTGTGACCTTTGTAACCACAATGCTCCATGAACTTTTCATCACAATGCTCCGTGACCCTTGTCATCACAATGCTCCATGCCTTTGTCAGAACAATGCTTCATGACTTTTGTCATCACAATGTGCCATGCAATTTTCATCACAATGATCCACAACATTGTCATCGCTATGCTCCATAAACCTTGTAATCACAATGCTCCATGAACTTCTCATCCAAATGTTCTCTCACATGAGATATCACAATGTTCCACCACTAGTCATCACTATCCTCCCTCACCCCTGTTATCACAATGTTCCATGACCCATGTCATCACAATGCTACATCCACTTATCTGCACAATGTTCCATGACCCCTGACATCACAATGTTCCATAACCCCTGTCATCAAAATGCTCCATGACCCTTTTCATCCCAAAGATCCATGACCCCTGGCATCACAATGTTCTATAACCCCTGTCATCAAAATGTTCCATTACACTTTTCATCAAAATGCTGCATGACCCTGTCATCAAAATGCTCCCTGCCCTTCTCATCACAATGCACCACACCCTTGTCATCAAAATGCTCCATGACCATTGTCATCAAAAAGCTCCATTGCCCTTGGCATCACAATGCTCCATAAACCCTCTCATCACATGGCTCCATGCCCTTGTCATCACAAAGCACCATGACACTTGTCATCACAATGCTCGATGCCCTTCCCATCACAATGCTCCATGCCTTTGTCATTACAATCCTCCATGACCCGTGTATCACAGTGTTCCGGGCCCTTGTCATCACAATGCTCCATGCCCACTCTCATCACAATAATCCATGAAACATTTCAGACCAATGCTCAATGCCCTTCTCATCACAATGCTCCATTATCTCTGTCATAACAATGCTCCATGACCCCTGCCATCACAATGTTCCATGGCCTTGTCATCACAAGGCTCCATGACCCTTGTCTTCACAATGCTCCAAAACCCCTGTAATCACAAAGCTCCATGCCCTTGATATCACAAAGCTCCATGACGCATGTCATCAGAATGTTCCATGGCCTTCTCCTCACAATGCTACATGCCCTTGTCATCACAATGCTCCAAGACCCCTGTAATCACAATGCTCCATGCCCCTTATCATCAGAATGCTCCATGAGACTTGTCATCACAAGTGTCCATGGTCTTCTCATCAAAATGCTCCAGGACCTTGTCATCACCATGCTCCATTCCCTTGTCATCACAATGCTCCATGACACCTGTCATCACAATACTCCATGAATATTTTCAGCCCAAAGCTCCGTGACCTTCTCATCACAATGCTCCAAGACCAATATCATCACAATGCTCCATGACCACTGTCATCACAGCACTCCATGACACCTGACAACACAATGATCCGGGACTCTTGTCATCACAATGCTCCATTCCCTAGTCATCACAATGCTCCATGACCACTGTCATCACAATACTCCATGAATATTTTCAGCCCAATACTCCATGACGCTTGTCATCACAATGATCCATGCCCTTGTCATCCCAATGCTCCATGACCCCTGTATTCACAATGCTCCGTGACGCTTGTCATCACACTGCTCCATGACTCCTGTCATCACAATGCTCCATGCCTTTGTCATCAAAATGCTACATGACCTTCTCATTACAATACTCTATGCACTTGTCATCACAATACTCCATTACCATTGTCATCACTATCCTCCATGAACCTTGGGATCACATTGCTTCATGCCCTTGTCATCACAATGCTACATGCTCCTTGAAATCAAAATGATCCATGACCTCTGTCATCGCAATGCTCCAAATACTTGTGATCACAATGTTCCATAACACTTGTCATCACAACGCTCCATGATGCCTGTCATCACAATACTCCATGCCCTTTTCATCACAATGCTCCATGACCTTTGTCATCACAATTCTCAATACACTTGTCATCACAATACTCCATGACACTTGTCGTCAGAATGCTCCTTGAACCCTGTCACGAAAAGGCTGCATGCATTTTTCATCACAAAGCCCCATGCCGTTTTCATCACAATGCTCCATGCCATTGTCATCAAAATACTCCACAAGCTTTTCATCAGAATGCTCCATGACCCTTGTCATCAATATTCTCCATGCACTTGTCAGCACAATGCTCCCTGAACATTGTCATCACTATGCTCCAAGCCATTGTCATCACAATGCTCCATTACCTTTGTCATCAGAATCCTCCATGACACTTGTCATCACAATGCTCCATGCCATTGTCATCACAATGGGCCAATACATATGTCATCACAGTGCTCCGTGACACCTCTTTTCACAATACTGCATGACCTGGTCATCACAATGCTCCATGCCCTTGTCATCACAATGCGCCATTCCGACTGTCATCACAATAATCCATGAAACTTATTAGACCAATACTCCATGCCCTTGTCATCACAATGCTCCATGCCCTTGTTATCACAATGTTCCAAGACCCCTGTAATCAGAATGCTCCATGCCCCTTTTCATCAGTATGCTCCATGAGACTTGTCATCACAAGGCTCCATGGTTTTCTCATCACAATGCTCCATGCCCTTTTCATCACAATGCACCATGTCCAATGTCATCACAATCATGTATGAAACTTGTCAGACCAATGCTCTATGCCCCTGTTATCACAGTGCTCCATGCCCTTGTCATCACAATGCTCCATGACCCCTGTCATCACAATGCCCCGTGACTCCAGTCATCACAATGATTCATAACGTTTGTCATCACAACGGTCCATGCCCGCGTCATCACAAGGCTCTGTGACCATTTTAACCACAATGCTCCATGAACTTTTCATCACAATGCTCCGTGACCCTTGTCATCACAATGCTCCATGCCTTTGTCAGAAAAATGCTCCATGACCTTTGTCATCACAATGTGCCATGCACTTTTCATCACAATGATCCACAACCTTGTCATCGCTATGCTCCATAAACCTTGTAATCACAATGCTCCATGAACTTCTCATCCAAATGCTCTCTCACATGAGATATCACAATGTTCCACCACTAGTCATCACAATCCTCACTCAACCCTGTTATCACAATGTTCCATGACCCCTGTCATCACAATGCTACATCCCCTTAACAGCACAATGTTCCATGACCCCTGACATCACAATGTTCCATAACCCCTGTCATCAAAATGCTCCATGACCCTTTTCATCCCGAAGATCCATGACCCCTGGCATCACAATGTTCTATAGCCCCTCTCATCAAAATGTTCCATTACACTTTTCATCAAATTGCTGCATGAACTTGTCACCAAAATGCTCCCTGCCCTTCTCATCACAATGCACCACACCCTTGTCATCAAAATGCTCCATGACAATTGTCATCACAAAGCTCCATGGCCCTTGGCATCACAATGCTCCATGTCATTGTCATCACAATGCTCCATGAACCCTCTCATCACATGGCTCCATGCCCTTGTCATCACAAAGCACCATGACACTTGTCATCACAATGCTCGATGCCCTTCTCATCACAATGCTCCTTGCCCTTGTCATTACAATCCTCCATGACCGATATATCACAGTGTTCCGTGCCCTTGTCATCACAATGCTCCATGCCCACTCTCATCACAACAATCCATGAAATATTTCAGACCAATGCTCAATGCTCTTCTCATCACAATGCTCCATTACCTCTGTCATAACAATGCTCCATGACACCTGCCATCACAATGTTCCACGGCCTTGTCATCACAAGGCTCCATGACCCTTGTCATCACAATGCTCCAAGACCCCTGTAATCACAATGCTCCATGCCCTTTTCATCACAATGCTCCATGACGCATGTAATCAGAATGTTCCATGGCCTTCTCCTCACAATGCTCCATGCCCTTGTCATCACAATGCTCCAAGTCCCCTCTAATCACAATGTTCCATGCCCCTTTTCATCAGGATGCTCCATGAAACTTGTCATCACAAGTCTCCCTGCTCATCTCATCACAATGCTCCAGGACATTGTCATCACCATGATCCATTCCATTGTCATCACAATCCTCCATGTCCCCCGTCATCACAATACTCCAGGAACATTTTCAGCCCAATTCTCCATGACCCTTGTCATCACAATGATCCATGCCCTTGTCATCCTAATGCTCCATGACACCTGTATTCACAATGCTCCGTGATGCTTGTCATTACAATGCTCCATGACACATGTTCATCACAATGCTCTATGCCATTCTCAGCACAATGCTCCATGCCCTTTTCATCACAATGCTCCATGACCCCTGTCATCACAATGCTCCGTTACACCAGTCATCACAATTCTTCATAACATTTGTCATCACAGTGGTCGATACCCGTGTCATCACAAGGCTCTGTTACCTTTGTAACCACAATGCTCCATGAACTTTTCATCACAATGATCCGTGACACTTGCCATCACAATGCTCCATACCTTTGTCAGAAAAATGCTCCATGGCACTTGTCATCACAATGTGCCACACGCTTTTCATCCCAACGGTTCAGAAATTTGTCATCGCAATGCTCCATAAACCTTGTAATCACAATGCTCCATTCCCTTCTCATCACAATTCTCCATTACCTCTGTCATCACAATGCACCAAGACCCCTGTAATCACAAAGCTCCATGCCCTTGTCATCACAAAGCTCCATGACGCATGTCATCAGAATGTTCCATGGCCTTCTCCACACAATGCTCCATGCCATTATCATCCCAATGCTCCATGACCCCTGTATTCACAATGCTCTGTGACGCTTGTCATCACAGTGCTCCATGACACCTGTCATCACAATGCTCCATGCCTTTGTCAGCAAAATGCTGCATGACCTTGTCATTACAATGCTCTATGTGCTTGTCATCACAATACTGCATTACCATTGTCATCACTATCCTCCATGTACTTTGGGATCCCATTGCTTCATGCCCTAATCATCACAATGCTCCATGTTCCTTGTAATCAAAATGATCCATGACCACTGTCATCGCAATGCTCCAAACCCTTGTGATCACAATGTTCCATAACACTTTTCATCACAGTGCTCCATGATGCCTGTCATCACAATACTCCATGCCCTTTTCATCACAATGCTCCATGACCTTTTTCATCACAATTCTCAATACACTTGTCATCACAATGCTCCCTGACACTTGTCGTCAGAATGCACCTTGAACCCTGTCACGAAATGGCTCCTTGCCTTTTTCATCACAAAGCCCCATGCCGTTTTCATCACAATGCTCCATGCCATTGTCATCAAAATACTCCACAAGCTTGTCATCAGAATGCTCCATGACCCTTGTCATCACAATTCTCCATGCACTTGTCAGCACAATGCTCCCTGAACCTTGTCATCACTATGCTCCAAGCCATTGTCATCACAATGCTCCTTTACCTTTGTCATCAGAATCCTCCATGAAACTTGGCATCACAATGCTCCATGCCATTGTCATCACAATGGGCTAATACATATGTCATCACAATGCTCCGTGACACCTCTACTCACAATACTGCATGAACTGGTCATCACAATGCTTCATGCCCTTGTCATCACAATGCGCCATTCCAACTCTCATCACAATAATCCATGAAACATATTAGACCAATGTTCCATGCCCTTGTCATCACAATGCTCCATGCCCTTGTTATCACAATGTTCCAAGACCCCTGTAATCAGTATGCTCCATGCCCCTTTTAATCAGTATGCTCCATGAGACTTGTCATCACAAGGCTCCATGGTTTTCTCTTCACAGTGCTCCAGGAACTTGTCATCACAATGCTTCACGACATTGTCATGAAAATTCTCAATGGCCCTTGTCATCATAATGCTCCAAGCCGTAGTCATAAAAATGCTCCTTTATATTTGTCATTACAAACATCCTTTACATTTGGCATCACAATGCTCCATGCCATTGTCATCGCAATGGACCATGACATATGTCATCACAATGCTCCCTGACACTTGTCTTCACAATAATCCATGCCCTTGTCATCACAATGCTCCATGCCCTTGTCATCACAATGCACCATGTCCACTGTCATCACAGTCATCTCTGAAACTTGTCAGACCAATGCTCCATGACCCTGTCATCACAGTGCTCCATGCCCTTGCCATCACAATGCTCCATGACCCCTGTCATCACAATGCCCCGTGACTCCAGTCATCACAATGCTTCATAACGTTTGTCATCACAACGGTCCTTTCCCGCATCATCAAAAGGCTCTGTGACCTTTGTAACCACAATGCTCCATGAACTTTTCATCACAATGCTCCGTGACCCTTGTCATCACAATGCTCCATGCCTTTGTCAGAACAATGCTTCATGACTTTTGTCATCACAATGTGCCATGCAATTTTCATCACAATGATCCACAACATTGTCATCGCTATGCTCCATAAACCTTGTAATCACAATGCTCCATGAACTTCTCATCCAAATGTTCTCTCACATGAGATATCACAATGTTCCACCACTAGTCATCACTATCCTCCCTCACCCCTGTTATCACAATGTTCCATGACCCATGTCATCACAATGCTACATCCACTTATCTGCACAATGTTCCATGACCCCTGACATCACAATGTTCCATAACCCCTGTCATCAAAATGCTCCATGACCCTTTTCATCCCAAAGATCCATGACCCCTGGCATCACAATGTTCTATAACCCCTGTCATCAAAATGTTCCATTACACTTTTCATCAAAATGCTGCATGACCCTGTCATCAAAATGCTCCCTGCCCTTCTCATCACAATGCACCACACCCTTGTCATCAAAATGCTCCATGACCATTGTCATCAAAAAGCTCCATTGCCCTTGGCATCACAATGCTCCATAAACCCTCTCATCACATGGCTCCATGCCCTTGTCATCACAAAGCACCATGACACTTGTCATCACAATGCTCGATGCCCTTCCCATCACAATGCTCCATGCCTTTGTCATTACAATCCTCCATGACCCGTGTATCACAGTGTTCCGGGCCCTTGTCATCACAATGCTCCATGCCCACTCTCATCACAATAATCCATGAAACATTTCAGACCAATGCTCAATGCCCTTCTCATCACAATGCTCCATTATCTCTGTCATAACAATGCTCCATGACCCCTGCCATCACAATGTTCCATGGCCTTGTCATCACAAGGCTCCATGACCCTTGTCTTCACAATGCTCCAAAACCCCTGTAATCACAAAGCTCCATGCCCTTGATATCACAAAGCTCCATGACGCATGTCATCAGAATGTTCCATGGCCTTCTCCTCACAATGCTACATGCCCTTGTCATCACAATGCTCCAAGACCCCTGTAATCACAATGCTCCATGCCCCTTATCATCAGAATGCTCCATGAGACTTGTCATCACAAGTGTCCATGGTCTTCTCATCAAAATGCTCCAGGACCTTGTCATCACCATGCTCCATTCCCTTGTCATCACAATGCTCCATGACACCTGTCATCACAATACTCCATGAATATTTTCAGCCCAAAGCTCCGTGACCTTCTCATCACAATGCTCCAAGACCAATATCATCACAATGCTCCATGACCACTGTCATCACAGCACTCCATGACACCTGACAACACAATGATCCGGGACTCTTGTCATCACAATGCTCCATTCCCTAGTCATCACAATGCTCCATGACCACTGTCATCACAATACTCCATGAATATTTTCAGCCCAATACTCCATGACGCTTGTCATCACAATGATCCATGCCCTTGTCATCCCAATGCTCCATGACCCCTGTATTCACAATGCTCCGTGACGCTTGTCATCACACTGCTCCATGACTCC
This sequence comes from Mesoplodon mirus, assembly GCF_964341445.2. Classification (NCBI taxonomy): domain Eukaryota; kingdom Metazoa; phylum Chordata; class Mammalia; order Artiodactyla; family Ziphiidae; genus Mesoplodon; species Mesoplodon mirus. Next base: position 3,285,320 of record NW_028295819.1, on the reverse strand, counting down.
TGTCATCACAATGCTCCATGCCTTTGTCATCAAAATGCTACATGACCTTCTCATTACAATACTCTATGCACTTGTCATCACAATACTCCATTACCATTGTCATCACTATCCTCCCTGAACCTTGGGATCACATTGCTTCATGCCCTTGTCATCACAATGCTACATGCTCCTTGAAATCAAAATGATCCATGACCTCTGTCATCGCAATGCTCCAAATACTTGTGATCACAATGTTCCATAACACTTGTCATCACAACGCTCCATGATGCCTGTCATCACAATACTCCATGCCCTTTTCATCACAATGCTCCATGACCTTTGTCATCACAATTCTCAATACACTTGTCATCACAATGCTCCATGACACTTGTCGTCAGAATGCTCCTTGAACCCTGTCACGAAAAGGCTGCATGCATTTTTCATCACAAAGCCCCATGCCGTTTTCATCACAATGCTCCATGCCATTGTCATCAAAATACTCCACAAGCTTTTCATCAGAATGCTCCATGACCCTTGTCATCAATATTCTCCATGCACTTGTCAGCACAATGCTCCCTGAACATTGTCATCACTATGCTCCAAGCCATTGTCATCACAATGCTCCATTACCTTTGTCAACAGAATCCTCCATGACACCTGTCATCACAATGCTCCATGCCATTGTCATCACAATGGGCCAATACATATGTCATCACAGTGCTCCGTGACACCTCTTTTCACAATACTGCATGACCTGGTCATCACAATGCTCCATGCCCTTGTCATCACAATGCGCCATTCCGACTGTCATCACAATAATCCATGAAACTTATTAGACCAATACTCCATGCCCTTGTCATCACAATGCTCCATGCCCTTGTTATCACAATGTTCCAAGACCCCTGTAATCAGAATGCTCCATGCCCCTTTTCATCAGTATGCTCCATGAGACTTGTCATCACAAGGCTCCATGGTTTTCTCATCACAATGCTCCATGCCCTTTTCATCACAATGCACCATGTCCAATGTCATCACAATCATGTATGAAACTTGTCAGACCAATGCTCTATGCCCCTGTTATCACAGTGCTCCATGCCCTTGTCATCACAATGCTCCATGACCCCTGTCATCACAATGCCCCGTGACTCCAGTCATCACAATGATTCATAAAGTTTGTCATCACAACGGTCCATGCCCGCGTCATCACAAGGCTCTGTGACCATTTTAACCACAATGCTCCATGAACTTTTCATCACAATGCTCCGTGACCCTTGTCATCACAATGCTCCATGCCTTTGTCAGAACAATGCTCCATGACCTTTGTCATCACAATGTGCCATGCACTTTTCATCACAATGATCCACAACCTTGTCATCGCTATGCTCCATAAACCTTGTAATCACAATGCTCCATGAACTTCTCATCCAAATGCTCTCTCACATGAGATATCACAATGTTCCACCACTAGTCATCACAATCCTCGCTCAACCCTGTTATCACAATGTTCCATGACCCCTGTCATCACAATGCTACATCCCCTTAACAGCACAATGTTCCATGACCCCTGACATCACAATGTTCCATAACCCCTGTCATCAAAATGCTCCATGACCCTTTTCATCCCGAAGATCCATGACCCCTGGCATCACAATGTTCTATAGCCCCTCTCATCAAAATGTTCCATTACACTTTTCATCAAATTGCTGCATGAACTTGTCACCAAAATGCTCCCTGCCCTTCTCATCACAATGCACCACACCCTTGTCATCAAAATGCTCCATGACAATTGTCATCACAAAGCTCCATGGCCCTTGGCATCACAATGCTCCATGTCATTGTCATCACAATGCTCCATGAACCCTCTCATCACATGGCTCCATGCCCTTGTCATCACAAAGCACCATGACACTTGTCATCACAATGCTCGATGCCCTTCTCATCACAATGCTCCTTGCCCTTGTCATTACAATCCCCCATGACCGATATATCACAGTGTTCCGTGCCCTTGTCATCACAATGCTCCATGCCCACTCTCATCACAACAATCCATGAAATATTTCAGACCAATGCTCAATGCTCTTCTCATCACAATGCTCCATTACCTCTGTCATAACAATGCTCCATGACACCTGCCATCACAATGTTCCACGGCCTTGTCATCACAAGGCTCCATGACCCTTGTCATCACAATGCTCCAAGACCCCTGTAATCACAATGCTCCATGCCCTTTTCATCACAATGCTCCATGACGCATGTAATCAGAATGTTCCATGGCCTTCTCCTCACAATGCTCCATGCCCTTGTCATCACAATGCTCCAAGTCCCCTCTAATCACAATGTTCCATGCCCCTTTTCATCAGGATGCTCCATGAAACTTGTCATCACAAGTCTCCCTGCTCATCTCATCACAATGCTCCAGGACATTGTCATCACCATGATCCATTCCATTGTCATCACAATCCTCCATGTCCCCCGTCATCACAATACTCCAGGAACATTTTCAGCCCAATTCTCCATGACCCTTGTCATCACAATGATCCATGCCCTTGTCATCCTAATGCTCCATGACACCTGTATTCACAATGCTCCGTGATGCTTGTCATTACAATGCTCCATGACACATGTTCATCACAATGCTCTATGCCATTCTCAGCACAATGCTCCATGCCCTTTTCATCACAATGCTCCATGACCCCTGTCATCACAATGCTCCGTTACACCAGTCATCACAATTCTTCATAACATTTGTCATCACAGTGGTCGATACCCGTGTCATCACAAGGCTCTGTTACCTTTGTAACCACAATGCTCCATGAACTTTTCATCACAATGCTCTGTGACACTTGCCATCACAATGCTCCATACCTTTGTCAGAAAAATGCTCCATGACACTTGTCATCACAATGTGCCACACGCTTTTCATCCCAACGGTTCAGAAATTTGTCATCGCAATGCTCCATAAACCTTGTAATCACAATGCTCCATTCCCTTCTCATCACAATTCTCCATTACCTCTGTCATCACAATGCACCAAGACCCCTGTAATCACAAAGCTCCATGCCCTTGTCATCACAAAGCTCCATGACGCATGTCATCAGAATGTTCCATGGCCTTCTCCACACAATGCTCCATGCCATTATCATCCCAATGCTCCATGACCCCTGTATTCACAATGCTCTGTGACGCTTGTCATCACAGTGCTCCATGACACCTGTCATCACAATGCTCCATGCCTTTGTCAGCAAAATGCTGCATGACCTTGTCATTACAATGCTCTATGTGCTTGTCATCACAATACTGCATTACCATTGTCATCACTATCCTCCATGTACTTTGGGATCCCATTGCTTCATGCCCTAATCATCACAATGCTCCATGTTCCTTGTAATCAAAATGATCCATGACCACTGTCATCGCAATGCTCCAAACCCTTGTGATCACAATGTTCCATAACACTTTTCATCACAGTGCTCCATGATGCCTGTCATCACAATACTCCATGCCCTTTTCATCACAATGCTCCATGACCTTTTTCATCACAATTCTCAATACACTTGTCATCACAATGCTCCCTGACACTTGTCGTCAGAATGCACCTTGAACCCTGTCACGAAATGGCTCCTTGCCTTTTTCATCACAAAGCCCCATGCCGTTTTCATCACAATGCTCCATGCCATTGTCATCAAAATACTCCACAAGCTTGTCATCAGAATGCTCCATGACCCTTGTCATCACAATTCTCCATGCACTTGTCAGCACAATGCTCCCTGAACCTTGTCATCACTATGCTCCAAGCCATTGTCATCACAATGCTCCTTTACCTTTGTCATCAGAATCCTCCATGAAACTTGGCATCACAATGATCCATGCCATTGTCATCACAATGGGCTAATACATATGTCATCACAATGCTCCGTGACACCTCTACTCACAATACTGCATGAACTGGTCATCACAATGCTTCATGCCCTTGTCATCACAATGCGCCATTCCAACTCTCATCACAATAATCCATGAAACATATTAGACCAATGTTCCATGCCCTTGTCATCACAATGCTCCATGCCCTTGTTATCACAATGTTCCAAGACCCCTGTAATCAGTATGCTCCATGCCCCTTTTCATCAGTATGCTCCATGAGACTTGTCATCACAAGGCTCCATGGTTTTCTCTTCACAGTGCTCCAGGAACTTGTCATCACAATGCTTCACGACATTGTCATGAAAATTCTCAATGGCCCTTGTCATCATAATGCTCCAAGCCGTAGTCATAAAAATGCTCCTTTATATTTGTCATTACAAACATCCTTTACATTTGGCATCACAATGCTCCATGCCATTGTCATCGCAATGGACCATGACATATGTCACCACAATGCTCCCTGACACCTGTCTTCACAATAATCCATGCCCTTGTCATCACAATGCTCCATGCCCTTGTCATCACAATGCACCATGTCCACTGTCATCACAATCATCTATGAAACTTGTCAGACCAATGCTCCATGACCCTGTCATCACAGTGCTCCATGCCCTTCCCATCACAATGCTCCATGCCTTTGTCATTACAATCCTCCATGACCCGTGTATCACAGTGTTCCGGGCCCTTGTCATCACAATGCTCCATGCCCACTCTCATCACAATAATCCATGAAACATTTCAGACCAATGCTCAATGCCCTTCTCATCACAATGCTCCATTATCTCTGTCATAACAATGCTCCATGACCCCTGCCATCACAATGTTCCACGGCCTTGTCATCACAAGGCTCCATGACCCTTGTCTTCACAATGCTCCAAAACCCCTGTAATCACAAAGCTCCATGCCCTTGATATCACAAAGCTCCATGACGCATGTCATCAGAATGTACCATGGCCTTCTCCTCACAATGCTACATGCCCTTGTCATCACAATGCTCCAAGACCCCTGTAATCACAATGCTCCATGCCCCTTATCATCAGAATGCTCCATGAGACTTGTCATCACAAGTCTCCATGGTCTTCTCATCAAAATGCTCCAGGACCTTGTCATCACCATGCTCCATTCCCTTGTCATCACAATGCTCCATGACACCTGTCATCACAATACTCCATGAATATTTTCAGCCCAAAGCTCCGTGACCTTCTCATCACAATGCTCCAAGACCAATATCATCACAATGCTCCATGACCACTGTCATCACAGCACTCCATGACACCTGACAACACAATGATCCGGGACTCTTGTCATCACAATGCTCCATTCCCTAGTCATCACAATGCTCCATGACCACTGTCATCACAATACTCCATGAATATTTTCAGCCCAATACTCCATGACGCTTGTCATCACAATGATCCATGCCCTTGTCATCCCAATGCTCCATGACCCCTGTATTCACAATGCTCCGTGACGCTTGTCATCACAGTGCTCCATGACTCCTGTCATCACAATGCTCCATGCCTTTGTCATCAAAATGCTACATGACATTCTCATTACAATACTCTATGCACTTGTCATCACAATACTCCATTACCATTGTCATCACTATCCTCCCTGAACCTTGGGATCACATTGCTTCATGCCCTTGTCATCACAATGCTACATGCTCCTTGAAATCAAAATGATCCATGACCTCTGTCATCGCAATGCTCCAAATACTTGTGATCACAATGTTCCATAACACTTGTCATCACAACGCTCCATGATGCCTGTCATCACAATACTCCATGCCCTTTTCATCACAATGCTCCATGACCTTTGTCATCACAATTCTCAATACACTTGTCATCACAATGCTCCATGACACTTGTCGTCAGAATGCTCCTTGAACCCTGTCACGAAAAGGCTGCATGCATTTTTCATCACAAAGCCCCATGCCGTTTTCATCACAATGCTCCATGCCATTGTCATCAAAATACTCCACAAGCTTTTCATCAGAATGCTCCATGACCCTTGTCATCAATATTCTCCATGCACTTGTCAGCACAATGCTCCCTGAACATTGTCATCACTATGCTCCAAGCCATTGTCATCACAATGCTCCATTACCTTTGTCATCAGAATCCTCCATGACACTTGTCATCACAATGCTCCATGCCATTGTCATCACAATGGGCCAATACATATGTCATCACAGTGCTCCGTGACACCTCTTTACACAATACTGCATGACCTGGTCATCACAATGCTCCATGCCCTTGTCATCACAATGCGCCATTCCGACTGTCATCACAATAATCCATGAAACTTATTAGACCAATACTCCATGCCCTTGTCATCACAATGCTCCATGCCCTTGTTATCACAATGTTCCAAGACCCCTGTAATCAGAATGCTCCATGCCCCTTTTCATCAGTATGCTCCATGAGACTTGTCATCACAAGGCTCCATGGTTTTCTCATCACAGTGCTCCATGCCCTTTTCATCACAATGCACCATGTCCAATGTCATCACAATCATCTATGAAACTTGTCAGACCAATGCTCTATGCCCCTGTTATCACAGTGCTCCATGCCCTTGTCATCACAATGCTCCATGACCCCTGTCATCACAATGCCCCGTGACTCCAGTCATCACAATGATTCATAACGTTTGTCATCACAACGGTCCATGCCCGCGTCATCACAAGGCTCTGTGACCATTTTAACCATAATGCTCCATGAACTTTTCATCACAATGCTCCGTGACCCTTGTCATCACAATGCTCCATGCCTTTGTCAGAAAAATGCTCCATGACCTTTGTCATCACAATGTGCCATGCACTTTTCATCACAATGATCCACAACCTTGTCATCGCTATGCTCCATAAAACTTGTAATCACAATGCTCCATGAACTTCTCATCCAAATGCTCTCTCACATGAGATATCACAATGTTCCACCACTAGTCATCACAATCCTCGCTCAACCCTGTTATCACAATGTTCCATGACCCCTGTCATCACAATGCTACATCCCCTTAACAGCACAATGTTCCATGACCCCTGATATCACAATGTTCCATAACCCCTGTCATCAAAATGCTCCATGACCCTTTTCATCCCGAAGATCCATGACCCCTGGCATCACAATGTTCTATAACCCCTGTCATCAAAATGTTCCATTACACTTTTCATCAAATTGCTGCATGAACTTGTCACCAAAATGCTCCCTGCCCTTCTCATCACAATGCACCACACCCTTGTCATCAAAATGCTCCATGACAATTGTCATCACAAAGCTCCATGGCCCTTGGCATCACAATGCTCCATGTCATTGTCATCACAATGCTCCATGAACCCTCTCATCACATGGCTCCATGCCCTTGTCATCACAAAGCACCATGACACTTGTCATCACAATGCTCGATGCCCTTCTCATCACAATGCTCCTTGCCCTTGTCATTACAATCCTCCATGACCGATATATCACAGTGTTCCGTGCCCTTGTCATCACAATGCTCCATGCCCACTCTCATCACAACAATCCATGAAATATTTCAGACCAATGCTCAATGCTCTTCTCATCACAATGCTCCATTACCTCTGTCATAACAATGCTCCATGACACCTGCCATCACAATGTTCCACGGCCTTGTCATCACAAGGCTCCATGACCCTTGTCATCACAATGCTCCAAGACCCCTGTAATCACAATGCTCCATGCCCTTTTCATCACAATGCTCCATGACGCATGTAATCAGAATGTTCCATGGCCTTCTCCTCACAATGCTCCATGCCCTTGTCATCACAATGCTCCAAGTCCCCTGTAATCACAATGCTCCATGCCCCTTTTCATCAGGATGCTCCATGAAACTTGTCATCACAAGTCTCCCTGCTCATCTCATCACAATGCTCCAGGACATTGTCATCACCATGATCCATTCCATTGTCATCACAATCCTCCATGTCCCCCGTCATCACAATACTCCAGGAACATTTTCAGCCCAATTCTCCATGACCCTTGTCATCACAATGCTCCATGCCCTTGTCATCCTAATGCTCCATGACCCCTGTCATCACAATGCTCCGTTACACCAGTCATCACAATTCTTCATAACATTTGTCATCACAGTGGTCGATACCCGTGTCATCACAAGGCTCTGTTACCTTTGTAACCACAATGCTCCATGAACTTTTCATCACAATGCTCTGTGACACTTGCCATCACAATGCTCCATACCTTTGTCAGAAAAATGCTCCATGGCACTTGTCATCACAATGTGCCACACGCTTTTCATCCCAACGTTTCAGAAATTTGTCATCGCAATGCTCCATAAACCTTGTAATCACATTGGTCTGACATGTTGCTTAGATTATTGTGATGACTGTGGACATGGTGCATTGTGATGACAAGGGCATGGAGCATTGTGATGAGAATGTCATGGAATATGGTGAAGACAGATGTTAGGGAGCATTGTGATGACATATGTTATGGTCCATTGCGATGACACTGTAATGGAGCATTGTGATGCGAAATGTAATGGAGGATTGTGATGGAAAATATAATGGAGCATTGTGATGACTAGGGCTTGGAGCATTATGATGACAAGGGCCATTGAGAATTTTCATAACAAGGTCATGAAGCATTGTGATAAAAAGTCCTGGAGCATTTTGATGAGAAAACCATGGAGCCTTGTGATGACAAATCTCACGGAGCATACTGATGAAAAGGGGCATGGACCATAGTGATTACATGGGTCTCGGAACATTGTGATGACAAGGGCATGGAACATTGTGATGAGAAGGTCATGGAATATGGTGAAGACAGATGTCAGGGAGCATTGTGATGACATATGTAATGGCCCATTGTGATGACAATGGCATGGAGCATTGTGATGCCATGTGTCCTGGAGGATTCTGATTACAAAGGTAATGGAGTTTTGTGATGACAATGGCTTGGAGCATTGTGATGACAAGGGCATGGAGTATTGTGAGTAGAAGGCCATGGAACTTTCTGATGGCATGCGTCATGGAGATTTGTGATGACAAGGGCATGGAGCATTGTGATTACAGGGGTCTTGGAGCATTGTGATGACAAGGGTCATGGAGCCTTTTGATGGCAAGGCCGTGGAACATTGTGATGACAGGGGTCATAGAGCATTGTTATGACAGTGGTAATGGAGCATTGTGATGAGAAGGGCATTGAGCATTGGTCTGAAATGTTTCATGGATTATTGTGATGAGAGTGGGCATGGAGCATTGTGATGAAAAGGGCACGGTACACTGTGATACATGGGTCATGGAGGATTGTAATGACAACGGCATGGAGCATTGTGATGAGAATGGCATCGAGCATTGTGATGACAAGTGTCATGGAGCTTTGTGATGACAAAGGCATGGAGCCATGTGATGAGAGGGTTCATGGAGCATTGTGATGACAATGACATGGAGCATTGTGATGCCAAGTGTCATGGAGCTTTGTGATGACAAAGGTCATGGAGCATTTTGATGACAAGTGTGTGGTGCATTGTGATGAGAAGGGCAGGGAGCATTTTGATGACAGGGTCATGCAGCAATTTGATGAAAAGTGTAATGGAATATTTTGATGACAGGGGTTATAGAACATTGTGATGCCAGGGGTCATGGAGCTTTGGGATGAAAAGGGTCATGGAGCATTTTGCTGACAGGGGTTATGGAACATTGTGATGTCAGGGGTCAAGGAACATTGTGCTGATATGGGGATGTAGCATTGTGATGACAGGGGTCATGGAACATTGTGATAACAGGGGTGAGGGAGGATTGTGATGACTAGTGATGGAACATTGTGATATCTCATGTGAGAGAGCATTTGGATGAGAAGTGCATGGAGCATTCTGATTACAAGGTTTATGGAGCATAGCGATGACAATGTTGTGGATCATTGTGATGAAAAGCGCACGGCACATTGTGATGACAAGGGTCATGGAGCATTGTTCTGACAAAGGCATGGAGCATTGTGATGACAAGGGTCACGGAGCATTGTTATGAAAAGGGCATGGGATATTGTGATGACATGCATCATGGAGCGTTGTGATGACAAGTGTTATGGAACATTGTGATCACAAGGGTTTGAAGAATTGTGATGCCAGAGGTCACGGATCATTTTGATTTCAAGGATCATGGAGCATTGTGATGACAAGGGCATGAAGCAATGTGATTCCAAGGTTCATGGAGGATTGTGATGAAAATGTTAATGGAGTACTGTGATGACAAGCACATAGAGCATTGTAATGAAAAGGTCATGTAGCATTTTGCTGACAAAGGCATGGAGCATTGTGATGACCGGTGTGATGGAGCACTGGGATGACAAGCGTCACGGAGCATTGTGAATACAGGGGTCATGGAGCATTGTGATGACAAGGGCATGGAGCATTGTGATGACACGGGCATGAAACATTGGTCTGATATGTTGCTTTGATTATTGTGATGACTGTGGACATGGTGCATTGTGATGACAAGGGCATGGAGCATTGTGATGAGAATGTCATGGAATATGTTGAAGACAGATGTTAGGGAGCATTGTGATGATATATGTCATGCAGCATTGTGATGAGAATGTCATGGAATATGTTGAAGACAGATGTTAGGGAGCATTGTGATGACATATGTCATGGTCCATTGCGATGACACTGTAATGGAGCATTGTGATGCGAAATGTAATGGAGGATTGTGATAGAAAATATAATGGAGCATTGTGATGACTAGGGCTTGGAGCATTATGATGACAAGGGCCATTGAGAATTTTCATAACAAGGTCATGAAGCATTGTGATAAAAAAAAGTCCTGGAGCATTTTGATGAGAAAACCATGGAGCCTTGTGATGACAAATCTCACGGAGCATACTGATGAAAAGGGGCATGGACCATAGTGATTACATGGGTCTAGGAACATTGTGATGACAAGGGCATGGAGCATTGTGATGAGAAGGTCATGGAATATGGTGAAGACAGATGTCAGGGAGCATTGTGATGACATATGTAATGGCCCATTGTGATGACAATGGCATGGAACATTGTGATGCAAAGTGTCCTGGAGGATTCTGATGACAAAGGCAATGGAGTTTTGTGATGACAATGGCTTGGAGCATTGTGATGACAAGGGTCAGGGAGCATCGTGCTGACAAGTGCATGGAGAATTGTGATGACAACTGTCATGGAGCATTCTGATGACAAACTTGTGGAGTATTTTGATGACAATGGCATGGAGCATTGTGATGAAAATGGCATGGGGCCTTGTGATGAAAAAGGCATGGAGACGTTTCGTGACAGGGTTCAAGGAGCATTCTAATGACAAGTGTCAGGGAGCATTGTGATGACAAGTGTATTGACAATTGTGATGACAAAGTCATGGAGCATTGTGATGAAAAGGGCATGGAGTATTGTGATGAGAGGCATCATGGAGCATTGTGATGACAAGTGTTATGGAACATTGTGATCACAAGGGTTTGGAGCATTGTGATGACAGAGGTCATGGATCATTTTGATTTCAAGTAGCATGGAGCATTGTGATGACAAGGGCATGAAGCAATGTGATCCCAAATTTCATGGATCATTGTGATGACAAGGGTCATGGAGCATTGGGCTGAAAATATTCATGGAGTATGTTGATGACAGGGGTCATGGAGCATTGTGATGGCTAGGGAATGGAGCATTGTGATGACAAAAGTCCCAGATCATTGTGATGTCAGGTGTCATGGAGTTTTGTGACGACAGTGGTCATGGACCATTGTGATGATATTGGTCATGGAGCATGGTGATGAGAAGGTCATGGAGCATTGGTGTGAAAACGTTCATGGAGTATTGCGATGTAAAGGGTCAAAGAACATTGTGATGAAACGTTCATGGAGCATTGTGCTTATGAAGGTCACAGATACGGTTGATGATGAGGGCATGGACCATTTTGATGACAAAGGTCATGATGCATTGTGATGACTGGAATCACGGAACATTGTGATGACACGGGTCATGGATCACTGTGATAACAAGGGCATGGAGCATTGTGATGACAAGGCCATGGAGCATTGGTCTAATAAGTTTCATGAATTATTGCGATGAGAGTTGGAATGGCGATTTGTGATGAAAAGGGCATAGAGCATTGTGATGACCAGGTCATGCAGTATTGTAAAGAGAGGTGTCAGGGCACATTGTGATGACATATGTAATGGCCCATTGTGATGACAATGGCATGGAGCATTGTGATGCCAAGTGTCATGGAGGATTCTGATGACAAATGTAATGGAGCATTGTGATGACAATGGCTTGGAACATTGTGATGACAAGTGTCAGGGAGCATTTTGCTGACAAGTGCATAGAGAATTATGATGACAAGAGTTATGTAGCATTCTGATGACAAGCTTTGGAGTATTTTGATGACAATGACTTGGAACATTGTGATGAAAACGGCATGGGATATTGTGATGAAAATTCATGGAACCTTTCGTGACATGGTTCAAGGAGCATTCTGACGACAAGTGTCATGGAGCATTGTGATGACAAGTGTATTGCGAATTGTGATGACAAAGGTCATGGTGCATTGTGATGAAAAGGGCATGGAGTATTGTGATGACAGGCATTATGGAGTGTTGTGATGACAAGTGTTATGGAACATTGTTATCACAATGGTTTGGTGTATTGTGATCACAGAGGTCATGGATCATTTTGATTTCAAGGAGCATGGAGCACTGTGATGACAAGGGCATGAAGCAATGTGATGAGAGGGTTCATGGAGCATTGTGATGACAATGACATGGAGCATTGTGATGCCAAGGGTCATGGAGCTTTGTGATGACAAAGGTCATGGAGCATTTTGATGACAAGTGTGTGGTGCATTGTGATGAGAAGGGCAGGGAGCATTTTGATGACAGGGTCATGCTGCAATTTGATGAAAAGTGTAATGGAATATTTTCATGACAGGGGTTATAGAACATTGTGATGCCAGGGGTCATGGAGCTTTGGGATGAAAAGTGTCATGGAGCATTTTGCTGACAGGGGTTATGGAACATTGTGATGTCAGGGGTCAAGGAACATTGTGCTGATAAGGGGATGTAGCATTGTGATGACAGGGGTCATGGAACATTGTGATAACAGGGGTGAGGGAGGATTGTGATGACTAGTGATGGAACATTGTGATATCTCATGTGAGAGAGCATTTGGATGAGAAGTGCATGGAGCATTCTGATTACAAGGTTTATGGAGCATAGCGATGACAAGGTTGTGGATCATTGTGATGAAAAGCGCACGGCACATTGTGATGACAAGGGTCATGGAGCATTGTACTGACAAAGGCATGGAGCATTGTGATGACAAGGGTCACGGAGCATTGTTATGAAAAGGGCATGGAATATTGTGATGACATGCATCATGGAGCGTTGTGATGACAAGTGTTATGGAACATTGTGATCACAAGGGTTTGAAGAATTGTGATGCCAGAGGTCACGGATCATTTTGAGTTCAAGGATCATGGAGCATTGTGATGACAAGGGCATGAAGCAATGTGATTCCAAGGTTCATGGAGGATTGTGATGAAAATGTTAATGGAGTACTGTGATGACAAGCACATAGAGCATTGTAATGAAAAAGGTCATGTAGCATTTTGCTGACAAAGGCATGGAGCATTGTGATGACCAGTGTGATGGAGCACTGGGATGACAAGCGTCACGGAGCATTGTGAATACAGGGGTCATGGAGCATTGTGATGACAAGGGCATGGAGCATTGTGATGACACGGGCATGAAACATTGGTCTGATATGTTGCTTTGATTATTGTGATGACTGTGGACATGGTGCATTGTGATGACAAGGGCATGGAGCATTGTGATGAGAATGTCATGGAATATGTTGAAGACAGATGTTAGGGAGCATTGTGATGACATATGTCTTGGTCCATTGCGATGACACTGTAATGGAGCATTGTGATGCGAAATGTAATGGAGGATTGTAATAGAAAATATAATGGAGCATTGTGATGACTAGGGCATGGAGCATGGGTCTGACAAGTTTCATAGATGATTGTGATGACAGTGGACATGGTGCATTGTGATGAAAAGGGCATGGAGCATTATGATGACAAGGTCATGGATTATTGTGAAGACAGTTGTCAAGGAGCATTGTGATGACATATCTCATTGTCTATTGTGATGACAATGGCATGGAGCATTGTGATGCGAAATGTAATGGAGGATTGTAATGACAAATATAATGGAGCACTGTGATGACTACGGCTTGGAGCATTATGATGACAAGGGCCAATGAGAATTTTCATGACAATGTCGTGAAGCATTGTGATGACAAGGTCCTGGAGCATTGTGATGAGAAATCTTTGGAGCCTTGAGATGACAAGTCTCATGGAGCATACTGATGAAAAGGGGCATGGAGCATTCTGATTACAGGGGTCTTGGAACATTGTGATAACAAGGGCATGGAGCATTGTGATGACAAGGGCATGGAGCATTGGTCTAATAAGTTTCATGGATTATTGTGATGACAGTTGGAATGGCGCATTGTGATGACAAGGGCATGGAGCATTGTGATGACCAGGTCATGCAGTATTGTGAAAAGAGGTGTCACGGAGCATTGTGATGACATATGTATTAGCCCATTGTGATGACAATGGCATGGAGCATTTTGATACCAAGTGTCATGGAGGATTCTGATGACAAAGGTAAAGGAGCATTGTGATGACAATGGCTTGGCGCATACTGATGAGAAGGTTCAGGGAGCATTGTGCTGACAAGTGCATGCATAATTGTGATGACAAGGGTCATGGAGCATTCTGATGACAAGCTTGTGGAGTATTTTGATGACAATGGCATGGAGCATTGTGATGAAAACGGCATGGGGCTTTGTGAAGAAAAAGGCAAGGAGCCTTTTCGTGACAGGTTTCAAGGAGCATTCTGAAGACAAGTGTCATGGAGCATTGTGATGAAAAGGGCATGGAGTATTGTGATGACAGGCATCATGGAGCATTGTGATGAAAAGTGTTATGGAACATTGTGATCACAAGGGTTTGGAGCATTGTGATGACAGAGGTCATCGATCATTTTGACTTTTTTTTTTTTTTTTTGCGGTACGCGGGCCTCTCACTGTTGTGGCCTCTCCCGTTGTGGAGCACAGGCTCCGGACGCGCAGACTCAGTGGCCATGGCTCACGGGCCCAGCCGCTCCGCGGCATGTGAGATCTTCCCGGACCGGGGCACGAACCCGTGTCCCCTGCATTGGCAGGCGGACTCTCAACCACTGCGCCACAAGGGAGGCCCATGGATCATTTTGATTTCAAGGAGCATGGAGCATTGTGATGACAAGGGCATGAAGCAATGGGATCCCAAGTTTCATGGAGGATAGTGATGACAATGGTAATGCAGTATTGTGATGACAAGCACATAGAGCATTGTAATGAAAAGGTCATGTAGCATTTTGCTGACAGAGGCATGGAGCATTGTGATGACAGGTGTCATGGAGCACTGTGATGACAAGCGTCACAGAGCATTGTGAATACAGGGGTCATGGAGCATTGGGATGACAAGGGCATGGATCATTTTGATGACAAGGGTCTTGGAGCATTGTGCTGAAAATGTTCATGGAGTAATGTGATGAAAGGGGTCATGGAGAATTGTGATGACTTGGGAAAGGAGCATTGTGATGACAAGAGTCCCGGATCATTGTGTTTTCAGGTGTCATTGAGTGTTGTGATGACAGTGATCATGGAGCATTGTGATGATATTTGTCTTGGAGCATTGTGATGAGAAGGTCATAGGGCATTGGGCTGAAAATGTTCATGGAGTATTGTGATGACAGGCTTCATGGAGCATTGTGATGTCAAGGGAATGGAGCATCTTGATGACAAGGTCCTGGAGCATTGTGATGAGATGACCATGGAGACTTGTGATGACAAGTCTCAAGGAGCATTCTGATGAAAAGGGGCATGGAGCATTGTGATTACAGGGGTCTTGGAGCATTGTGATGACAAGGGCATTGATCATTGTGTGGAGAAGGCCATGGAACATTCTGATGACATGCGTCATGGAGCTTTGTGATGAGAAGGGCATGGAGCTTTGTGATTACAGGGGTCTTGGTGCATTGTGATGACAGAGGTAATGGAGAATTGTGATGAGAAGGGAATGGAGCATTGTGATTACAAGTTTTATGGAGCATTGTGATGACAAATTTCTGGACCGTTGGGATGAAAAGCGTGTCGCACATTGTGATGACAAGTGTCATGGAACATTTTTCTAACAAAGGCATGGAGCATTGTGATGACAAGTGTCACGGAGCATTGTGATGAAAATTTCATGGAGCATTGTCGTTACAAAGGTAACAGTGCCTTGTGATGACACGGGTATCGACCATTGTGATGACAAATGTTATGAAGAATTGTGATGACTGGAGTCACGGAGCATTGTGATGACAGGGGTCATGGAGCATTGTGATGCAAAGGGCATGGAGCATTGTGCTGAGAATGGCATAGAGCATTGTGATGACATGTGTCATGGAGCATTGTGATGACAAGCGTCACGGAGCATTGTGAATACAGGGGTCATGGAGCATTAGGATGACAAGGGCATGGATCATTGTGATGACAAGTGTCATGGAGAATTGGGCTGAAAATATTCCTGGATTATTGTGATGACGGGGTTCATGGAGCATTGTGATGACAATGGAATGGAGCATGGTGATGACAAGGTCCTGGAGCATTGTGATGAGATGATCAGGGAGACTTGTGATGACAAGTTTCATGGAGCATCCTGATGAAAAGGGGCATGGAGCATTGTGATTACAGGGGTCTTGGAGCATTGTGATGACAAGGGCATGGAGCATTGTGAGGAGAAGGCTATGGAACATTCTGATTACATGCGTCATGGAGCTTTGTGATGAAAAGGGCATGGAGCATTGTGATTACAGGGGTCTTGGAGCATTGTGATGACAAGGGTCATGGAGCCTTGTGATGACAAGGCCGTGGAACATTGTGATCGCAGGTGTCATAGAGCATTGTTATGACAGAGGTAATGGAGCATTATGATGAGAAGAGCATTGAGCATTGGTCTGAAATATTTCATGGATTGTTGTGATGAGAGTGTGCATGGAGCATTGTGATGACAAGGGCACGGAGCACTGTGATGCATGGGTCATGGAGGATTGTAATGACAATGCATGGAGCATTGTGATGAGAAGGACATCGAGCATTGTGATGACAAGTGTCATGGTGCTTTGTGATGACAAGGGCATGGAGCCATATGATGAGAGGGTTCATGGAGCATTGTGATGACAATGACATGGAGCATTGTGATGTCAAGTTTCATGGAGCTTTGTGATGAGAAAGGTCATGGAGCATTTTGATGACAAGGGTGTGGTGCATTGGGATGAGAAGTGCAGGGAGCATTTTGATGACAGGGTCATGCAGCAATTTGATGAAAAGTGTAATGGAACATTTTAATAACAGGGGTTATAGAACACTGTGATGCCAGGGGTCATGGAGCTTTGGGATGAAAAGTGTCATGGAGCATTTTGATGACAGTGGTTATGGAACATTGTGATAACAGGGGTGAGGGAGGATTGTGATGACTAGTGATGGAACATTGTGATATCTCTGGTGAGAGAGCATTTGGATGAGAAGTTCATGGCGCATTGTGATTACAAGGTTTATGGAGTATAACGATGACAAGGTTGTGGATCATTGTGATGAAAAGCGCATGGCACATTGTGATGACAAGGGTCATGGAGCATTGTTCTGACAAAGGCATGGAGCATTTGATGACAAGGGTCATGGAGCATGGTGATGTAAAGTTCATGGAGCATTGTGGTTAAAATGGTAACAGAGCCTTGTGATGACGCGGGCATGGACCGTTGTGATGACAAACGTTATGAAGCATTGTGATGACTGGAGTCACGGGGCATTGTGATGACAGGGGTCATGGAGCATTGTGACGACAGGGGCATGGAGCATTGGTCTGACAAATTTCATAGTTGATTGTGATGACAGTGGACATGGTGCATTGTGATGACAAGGGCATGGAGCATTATGATGACAAGGTCATTGAGTATTGTGAAGACAGGTGTCAGGGAGCATTGTGATGACATATGTCATGGTCCATTGCGATGACAATGGCATGGAGCATTGTGATGCCAAATGTAATGGAGGATTGTAATGACAAATATAATGGAGCATTGTTATGACTACGGCTTGTAGCATTATGATGACAAGGGCCATTGAGAATTTTCATGACAATGTCATGAAGCATTGTGATGACAAGGTCCTGGAACACTGTGATGAGAAAACCATGGAGCCTCGTGATGACAATTCTCATGGATCATACTGATGAAAAGGGGCATGGAGCATTCTGATTACAGGTGTCTTGGAACATTGTGATAACAAGGGCATGGAGCATTGTGATGACAAGCGCATGGGGCATTGGTCTAATAAGTTTCATGGATTATTGTGGTGACAGTTGGAATGGTGCATTGTGATGACAAGGGCATGGAGCATTGGGCTGAAAATGTTCATGGAGTATTGTGATGACAGGTGTCATGGAGCATTGTGATGACAGAGGTCATGGTGAATTTTGATTTCATGGTGCTGACAATAGCCGGAAGCATTATGATGATGGGCATGATGCATTGTGATGACAGGTTTCATGGAGCATTGAGATGAAAAGGGGCATGGAGCATTTTGATTACAGGGGTCTTCGAGCATTTTGATGACAAGGGCATGGAGCATTTTGATGAGAAGTCCATGGAACATTCTGATGAGATGTGTCATGGAGCTTTGTGATGACAACAGCATGGAGCATTGTGATTACAGGTGTCTTGGAGCATTGTGATGACAAGTGTCATTGAGCCTTGTGATGACAAGGCCGTGGAACATTGTGATGGCAGGGGTCAAGGAGAATTGTTATGACAGGTGTAATGGAGCATTGTGATGAGAAGGGCATGGAGCATTGGGATTACATGTTTTATGGAGCATTGCGATGACAAATTAGTTGACCGTTGTGATAAAAAGCGCGTGAAACATTGTGATGACAAGGGTCATGGAGCATTTTTCTGACAAAGGCATGGAGCACTGTGATGACAAGTGTCAAGGAGCATTGTGATGAAAAGTTCATGAATCATTGTGGTTAAAAAGGTCACAAAGCCTTGTGATGATGCGGCAATGGACCATTGTTATGACAAATGTTATGAAGCATTGTGATGACTGGAGTCACGGAGCATGGTGATGACAGGGGTCATGGAGCATTGTGATAACAAGGGCATGGTGCATTGTGATGACAAGGGCACGGAGCATTTGTCTAATATGTTTCATGGATTATTGCGATGACATTTGGTATGGCACATTGTGATGACAAGGGCATGGAGCATTGTGATGACCAGGTCATGCATTATTGTGAAGAGAAGTGTCAGGGAGCATTGTGATGACATATGTAATGGCCCATTGTGATGAAAATGGCATGGAGCATTGTGATGCCAAGTGTCATGGAAGATTCTGATGACAAAGGTAATGGAGCCTTGTGATGACAATGGCTTGGAGCATTGTGATGACAAGGGTCAGGGAGCATTTTGCTGACAAGTACATTGAGAATTGTGATGACAAGGGTCATGGAGCATTCTGATGACAAGCTTGTGGAGTATTTTGATGACAATGGCATGGAGCATTGTGATGAAAACTGCATGGGACAATGTGATGAAAAAGGCATGTAGTCTTTTCGTGGCAGGGTTCAAGGAGCATTCTGACGACAAGTGTCAGGGAGCATTGTGATGACAAGTGTATTGAGAATTGTGATGACAAAGTTCATGGAGCATGGTGATGAGAAGGCCATGGATAATAGTGATGATGATCGTCATGGGGTGTTGTGATGATAAGTGTTATGGAACATTGTGATCACAAGGATTTGGAGCATTATGATGACAGAGGTCATGGAGAATTTTGATTTCATTGTGATGACAATAGCCTGAAGCATTATGATGATGGGCATGGTGCATTGTGATGACAGAGTTCATGGAGCATTGAGATGAAAAGGGGCATGGAGCACTATGATTACAGGGGTCTTTTAGCATTGTGATGACAAGCGCATAGAGCATTGTAATGACAAGATCATGTAGAATTTTCCTGACAAAGGCATGGAGCATAGCGATGACAGGTGTCATGGAGAACTGTGATGACAAGTGTCACGGAGCATTGTGAATACAGGGGTCATGAAGCATTGGGATGACAAGTGCATGGATCATTTTGATGACAAGTGTCATGGAGCAATGGTCTGAAAATGTTCATGGATTGTTGTGATGACAGGGGTCATGGAGCATTGTGATGACAGAGGTCATGGATAATTTTTATTTCATTGTGATGACAATAGCCTGAATCATTATGATGATCGGCATGATGCATTGTGATGACAGGGTTCATGGAGCACTGACATGAAAAGGGGCATGGAGCACTGTGTTTACAGGGGTTTTGGAGCATTGTGATGACAAGGGCATGGAGCATTTTGATGAGAAGGACATCGAACATTCTGATGACATGTGTCATGGAGCTTTGTGATGACAAGGGCATGGAGCATTGTGATAACAGGGGTCTTGGAGCATTGTGATGACAAGTGTCATGGAGCCTTGTGATGACAAGGCCGTGGAACATTGAGATGACAGGGGTCATGGAGCATTGTTATGACAGGGGTAATGGAGCATTGTGATGAGAAGGGCATGCAGCATTGTGATTACAATTTTTATGGAGCATTGTGATGACAAATTTTTGGACCGTTGGGATGAAAAGCCCGTGGCATATTGTGATGACAATGGTCATGGAGCATTTTACTGACAAAGGCATGCAGCAATGTGATGACAAGGGTCACGGAGCATTGTGATGAAATGTTCATGGAGCATTGTGGATACAAAGGTAACAGAACCTTGAGATGACGCGGGCATGGACCATTGTGATGACAAATATTATGAAGCATTTTGATGACTGGAGTCACAGAGCATCGTGATGACAGGTGTCATGGAGCATTTTGATGACACGGTCCTGGAGCATTGTGATGAGATGACCATGGAGACTTGTGATGACAAGTCTCATGGAGCATTCTGATGAAAAGGGGCATGGAACATTGTGATTACAGGGGTCTTGGAGCATTGTGATGACAAGGGCATGGAGCATTTTGATGACAAGTGTGTGGTGCATTGTGATGACAAGGGTCATGGAGCCTTGTGATGACAAGGCCGTGGAACATTGTGATGGCAGGTGTCATGGAGCATTGTTATGACAGAGGTAATGGAGCATTGTGATGAGAAGAGCATTGAGCATTGGTCTGAAATATTTCATGGATTGTTGTGATGAGAGTGGGCATGGAGCATTGTGATGACAAGGGCACGGAACACTGTGATATATCGGTCATGGAGGATTGTAATGACAAGGGCAAGGAGCATTGTGATGAGAAGGGCATCGAGCATTGTGATGACAAGTGTCATGGTGCTTTGTGATGACAAGGGCATGGAGCCATGTGATGAGAGGGTTCATGGAGCATTGTGATGACAATGACATGGAGCATTGTGATGCCAAGGGCCATGGAGCTTTGTGATGACAATTGTCATGGAGCATTTTGATGACAAGGGTGTGGTGCATTGTGATGAGAAGGGCAGGGAGCATTTTGGTGACAAGTTCATGCAGCAATTTGATGAAAAGTGTAATGGAACATTTTGATGAGAGGGGCTATAGAACATTGTGATGCCAGGGGTCATGGATCTTCGGGATGAAAAGGGTCATGGAGCATTTTGATGACAGGGGTTATGGAACATTGTGATGTCAGGGGTCAAGGAACATTGTGCTGATAAGGGGATGTAGCATTGTGATGACAGGGGTCATGGAACATTGTGATAACAGGGGTGAGGGAGGATTGTGATGACTAGTGATGGAACATTGTGATATCTCATGTGAGAGAGCATTTGGATGAGAAGTGCATGGAGCATTCTGATTACAAGGTTTATGGAGCATAGCGATGACAATGTTGTGGATCATTGTGATGAAAAGCGCACGGCACATTGTGATGACAAGGGTCATGGAGCATTGTTCTGACAAAGGCATGGAGCATTGTGATGACAAGGGTCACGGAGCATTGTTATGAAAAGGGCATGGGATATTGTGATGACATGCATCATGGAGCGTTGTGATGACAAGTGTTATGGAACATTGTGATCACAAGGGTTTGAAGAATTGTGATGCCAGAGGTCACGGATCATTTTGATTTCAAGGATCATGGAGCATTGTGATGACAAGGGCATGAAGCAATGTGATTCCAAGGTTCATGGAGGATTGTGATGAAAATGTTAATGGAGTACTGTGATGACAAGCACATAGAGCATTGTAATGAAAAGGTCATGTAGCATTTTGCTGACAAAGGCATGGAGCATTGTGATGACCGGTGTGATGGAGCACTGGGATGACAAGCGTCACGGAGCATTGTGAATACAGGGGTCATGGAGCATTGTGATGACAAGGGCATGGAGCATTGTGATGACACGGGCATGAAACATTGGTCTGATATGTTGCTTTGATTATTGTGATGACTGTGGACATGGTGCATTGTGATGACAAGGGCATGGAGCATTGTGATGAGAATGTCATGGAATATGTTGAAGACAGATGTTAGGGAGCATTGTGATGATATATGTCATGCAGCATTGTGATGAGAATGTCATGGAATATGTTGAAGACAGATGTTAGGGAGCATTGTGATGACATATGTCATGGTCCATTGCGATGACACTGTAATGGAGCATTGTGATGCGAAATGTAATGGAGGATTGTGATAGAAAATATAATGGAGCATTGTGATGACTAGGGCTTGGAGCATTATGATGACAAGGGCCATTGAGAATTTTCATAACAAGGTCATGAAGCATTGTGATAAAAAAAAGTCCTGGAGCATTTTGATGAGAAAACCATGGAGCCTTGTGATGACAAATCTCACGGAGCATACTGATGAAAAGGGGCATGGACCATAGTGATTACATGGGTCTAGGAACATTGTGATGACAAGGGCATGGAGCATTGTGATGAGAAGGTCATGGAATATGGTGAAGACAGATGTCAGGGAGCATTGTGATGACATATGTAATGGCCCATTGTGATGACAATGGCATGGAACATTGTGATGCAAAGTGTCCTGGAGGATTCTGATGACAAAGGCAATGGAGTTTTGTGATGACAATGGCTTGGAGCATTGTGATGACAAGGGTCAGGGAGCATCGTGCTGACAAGTGCATGGAGAATTGTGATGACAACTGTCATGGAGCATTCTGATGACAAACTTGTGGAGTATTTTGATGACAATGGCATGGAGCATTGTGATGAAAATGGCATGGGGCCTTGTGATGAAAAAGGCATGGAGACGTTTCGTGACAGGGTTCAAGGAGCATTCTAATGACAAGTGTCAGGGAGCATTGTGATGACAAGTGTATTGACAATTGTGATGACAAAGTCATGGAGCATTGTGATGAAAAGGGCATGGAGTATTGTGATGAGAGGCATCATGGAGCATTGTGATGACAAGTGTTATGGAACATTGTGATCACAAGGGTTTGGAGCATTGTGATGACAGAGGTCATGGATCATTTTGATTTCAAGTAGCATGGAGCATTGTGATGACAAGGGCATGAAGCAATGTGATCCCAAATTTCATGGATCATTGTGATGACAAGGGTCATGGAGCATTGGGCTGAAAATATTCATGGAGTATGTTGATGACAGGGGTCATGGAGCATTGTGATGGCTAGGGAATGGAGCATTGTGATGACAAAAGTCCCAGATCATTGTGATGTCAGGTGTCATGGAGTTTTGTGACGACAGTGGTCATGGACCATTGTGATGATATTGGTCATGGAGCATGGTGATGAGAAGGTCATGGAGCATTGGTGTGAAAACGTTCATGGAGTATTGCGATGTAAAGGGTCAAAGAACATTGTGATGAAACGTTCATGGAGCATTGTGCTTATGAAGGTCACAGATACGGTTGATGATGAGGGCATGGACCATTTTGATGACAAAGGTCATGATGCATTGTGATGACTGGAATCACGGAACATTGTGATGACACGGGTCATGGATCACTGTGATAACAAGGGCATGGAGCATTGTGATGACAAGGCCATGGAGCATTGGTCTAATAAGTTTCATGAATTATTGCGATGAGAGTTGGAATGGCGATTTGTGATGAAAAGGGCATAGAGCATTGTGATGACCAGGTCATGCAGTATTGTAAAGAGAGGTGTCAGGGCACTTTGTGATGACATATGTAATGGCCCATTGTGATGACAATGGCATGGAGCATTGTGATGCCAAGTGTCATGGAGGATTCTGATGACAAATGTAATGGAGCATTGTGATGACAATGGCTTGGAACATTGTGATGACAAGTGTCAGGGAGCATTTTGCTGACAAGTGCATAGAGAATTATGATGACAAGAGTTATGTAGCATTCTGATGACAAGCTTTGGAGTATTTTGATGACAATGACTTGGAACATTGTGATGAAAACGGCATGGGATATTGTGATGAAAATTCATGGAACCTTTCGTGACATGGTTCAAGGAGCATTCTGACGACAAGTGTCATGGAGCATTGTGATGACAAGTGTATTGCGAATTGTGATGACAAAGGTCATGGTGCATTGTGATGAAAAGGGCATGGAGTATTGTGATGACAGGCATTATGGAGTGTTGTGATGACAAGTGTTATGGAACATTGTTATCACAATGGTTTGGTGTATTGTGATCACAGAGGTCATGGATCATTTTGATTTCAAGGAGCATGGAGCACTGTGATGACAAGGGCATGAAGCAATGTGATGAGAGGGTTCATGGAGCATTGTGATGACAATGACATGGAGCATTGTGATGCCAAGGGTCATGGAGCTTTGTGATGACAAAGGTCATGGAGCATTTTGATGACAAGTGTGTGGTGCATTGTGATGAGAAGGGCAGGGAGCATTTTGATGACAGGGTCATGCTGCAATTTGATGAAAAGTGTAATGGAATATTTTCATGACAGGGGTTATAGAACATTGTGATGCCAGGGGTCATGGAGCTTTGGGATGAAAAGTGTCATGGAGCATTTTGCTGACAGGGGTTATGGAACATTGTGATGTCAGGGGTCAAGGAACATTGTGCTGATAAGGGGATGTAGCATTGTGATGACAGGGGTCATGGAACATTGTGATAACAGGGGTGAGGGAGGATTGTGATGACTAGTGATGGAACATTGTGATATCTCATGTGAGAGAGCATTTGGATGAGAAGTGCATGGAGCATTCTGATTACAAGGTTTATGGAGCATAGCGATGACAAGGTTGTGGATCATTGTGATGAAAAGCGCACGGCACATTGTGATGACAAGGGTCATGGAGCATTGTACTGACAAAGGCATGGAGCATTGTGATGACAAGGGTCACGGAGCATTGTTATGAAAAGGGCATGGAATATTGTGATGACATGCATCATGGAGCGTTGTGATGACAAGTGTTATGGAACATTGTGATCACAAGGGTTTGAAGAATTGTGATGCCAGAGGTCACGGATCATTTTGAATTCAAGGATCATGGAGCATTGTGATGACAAGGGCATGAAGCAATGTGATTCCAAGGTTCATGGAGGATTGTGATGAAAATGTTAATGGAGTACTGTGATGACAAGCACATAGAGCATTGTAATGAAAAGGTCATGTAGCATTTTGCTGACAAAGGCATGGAGCATTGTGATGACCAGTGTGATGGAGCACTGGGATGACAAGCGTCACGGAGCATTGTGAATACAGGGGTCATGGAGCATTGTGATGACAAGGGCATGGAGCATTGTGATGACACGGGCATGAAACATTGGTCTGATATGTTGCTTTGATTATTGTGATGACTGTGGACATGGTGCATTGTGATGACAAGGGCATGGAGCATTGTGATGAGAATGTCATGGAATATGTTGAAGACAGATGTTAGGGAGCATTGTGATGACATATGTCTTGGTCCATTGCGATGACACTGTAATGGAGCATTGTGATGCGAAATGTAATGGAGGATTGTGATAGAAAATATAATGGAGCATTGTGATGACTAGGGCATGGAGCATGGGTCTGACAAGTTTCATAGATGATTGTGATGGCAGTGGACATGGTGCATTGTGATGAAAAGGGCATGGAGCATTATGATGACAAGGTCATGGATTATTGTGAAGACAGTTGTCAAGGAGCATTGTGATGACATATCTCATTGTCTATTGTGATGACAATGGCATGGAGCATTGTGATGCGAAATGTAATGGAGGATTGTAATGACAAATATAATGGAGCACTGTGATGACTACGGCTTGGAGCATTATGATGACAAGGGCCAATGAGAATTTTCATGACAATGTCGTGAAGCATTGTGATGACAAGGTCCTGGAGCATTGTGATGAGAAATCTTTGGAGCCTTGAGATGACAAGTCTCATGGAGCATACTGATGAAAAGGGGCATGGAGCATTCTGATTACAGGGGTCTTGGAACATTGTGATAACAAGGGCATGGAGCATTGTGATGACAAGGGCATGGAGCATTGGTCTAATAAGTTTCATGGATTATTGTGATGACAGTTGGAATGGCGCATTGTGATGACAAGGGCATGGAGCATTGTGATTACCAGGTCAGGCAGTATTGTGAAAAGAGGTGTCACGGAGCATTGTGATGACATATGTATTAGCCCATTGTGATGACAATGGCATGGAGCATTTTGATACCAAGTGTCATGGAGGATTCTGATGACAAAGGTAAAGGAGCATTGTGATGACAATGGCTTGGCGCATACTGATGAGAAGGTTCAGGGAGCATTGTGCTGACAAGTGCATGCATAATTGTGATGACAAGGGTCATGGAGCATTCTGATCACAAGCTTGTGGAGTATTTTGATGACAATGGCATGGAGCATTGTGATGAAAACGGCATGGGGCTTTGTGAAGAAAAAGGCAAGGAGCCTTTTCGTGACAGGTTTCAAGGAGCATTCTGAAGACAAGTGTCATGGAGCATTGTGATGAAAAGGGCATGGAGTATTGTGATGACAGGCATCATGGAGCATTGTGATGAAAAGTGTTATGGAACATTGTGATCACAAGGGTTTGGAGCATTGTGATGACAGAGGTCATGGATCATTTTGACTTTTTTTTTTTTTTTTTTGCGGTACGCGGGCCTCTCACTGTTGTGGCCTCTCCCGTTGTGGAGCACAGGCTCCGGACGCGCAGACTCAGTGGCCATGGCTCACGGGCCCAGCCGCTCCGCGGCATGTGAGATCTTCCCGGACCGGGGCACGAACCCGTGTCCCCTGCATTGGCAGGCGGACTCTCAACCACTGCGCCACAAGGGAGGCCCATGGATCATTTTGATTTCAAGGAGCATGGAGCATTGTGATGACAAGGGCATGAAGCAATGGGATCCCAAGTTTCATGGAGGATAGTGATGACAATGGTAATGCAGTATTGTGATGACAAGCACATAGAGCATTGTAATGAAAAGGTCATGTAGCATTTTGCTGACAGAGGCATGGAGCATTGTGATGACAGGTGTCATGGAGCACTGTGATGACAAGCGTCACAGAGCATTGTGAATACAGGGGTCATGGAGCATTGGGATGACAAGGGCATGGATCATTTTGATGACAAGGGTCTTGGAGCATTGTGCTGAAAATGTTCATGGAGTAATGTGATGAAAGGGGTCATGGAGAATTGTGATGACTTGGGAAAGGAGCATTGTGATGACAAGAGTCCCGGATCATTGTGTTTTCAGGTGTCATTGAGTGTTGTGATGACAGTGATCATGGAGCATTGTGATGATATTTGTCTTGGAGCATTGTGATGAGAAGGTCATAGGGCATTGGGCTGAAAATGTTCATGGAGTATTGTGATGACAGGCTTCATGGAGCATTGTGATGACAAGGGAATGGAGCATCTTGATGACAAGGTCCTGGAGCATTGTGATGAGATGACCATGGAGACTTGTGATGACAAGTCTCAAGGAGCATTCTGATGAAAAGGGGCATGGAGCATTGTGATTACAGGGGTCTTGGAGCATTGTGATGACAAGGGCATTGATCATTGTGTGGAGAAGGCCATGGAACATTCTGATGACATGCGTCATGGAGCTTTGTGATGAGAAGGGCATGGAGCTTTGTGATTACAGGGGTCTTGGTGCATTGTGATGACAGAGGTAATGGAGAATTGTGATGAGAAGGGAATGGAGCATTGTGATTACAAGTTTTATGGAGCATTGTGATGACAAATTTCTGGACCGTTGGGATGAAAAGCGTGTCGCACATTGTGATGACAAGTGTCATGGAACATTTTTCTAACAAAGGCATGGAGCATTGTGATGACAAGTGTCACGGAGCATTGTGATGAAAATTTCATGGAGCATTGTCGTTACAAAGGTAACAGTGCCTTGTGATGACACGGGTATCGACCATTGTGATGACAAATGTTATGAAGAATTGTGATGACTGGAGTCACGGAGCATTGTGATGACAGGGGTCATGGAGCATTGTGATGCAAAGGGCATGGAGCATTGTGCTGAGAATGGCATAGAGCATTGTGATGACATGTGTCATGGAGCATTGTGATGACAAGCGTCACGGAGCATTGTGAATACAGGGGTCATGGAGCATTAGGATGACAAGGGCATGGATCATTGTGATGACAAGTGTCATGGAGAATTGGGCTGAAAATATTCCTGGATTATTGTGATGACGGGGTTCATGGAGCATTGTGATGACAATGGAATGGAGCATGGTGATGACAAGGTCCTGGAGCATTGTGATGAGATGATCAGGGAGACTTGTGATGACAAGTTTCATGGAGCATCCTGATGAAAAGGGGCATGGAGCATTGTGATTACAGGGGTCTTGGAGCATTGTGATGACAAGGGCATGGAGCATTGTGAGGAGAAGGCTATGGAACATTCTGATTACATGCGTCATGGAGCTTTGTGATGAAAAGGGCATGGAGCATTGTGATTACAGGGGTCTTGGAGCATTGTGATGACAAGGGTCATGGAGCCTTGTGATGACAAGGCCGTGGAACATTGTGATCGCAGGTGTCATAGAGCATTGTTATGACAGAGGTAATGGAGCATTATGATGAGAAGAGCATTGAGCATTGGTCTGAAATATTTCATGGATTGTTGTGATGAGAGTGTGCATGGAGCATTGTGATGACAAGGGCACGGAGCACTGTGATGCATGGGTCATGGAGGATTGTAATGACAATGCATGAAGCATTGTGATGAGAAGGACATCGAGCATTGTGATGACAAGTGTCATGGTGCTTTGTGATGACAAGGGCATGGAGCCATATGATGAGAGGGTTCATGGAGCATTGTGATGACAATGACATGGAGCATTGTGATGTCAAGTTTCATGGAGCTTTGTGATGAGAAAGGTCATGGAGCATTTTGATGACAAGGGTGTGGTGCATTGGGATGAGAAGTGCAGGGAGCATTTTGATGACAGGGTCATGCAGCAATTTGATGAAAAGTGTAATGGAACATTTTAATAACAGGGGTTATAGAACACTGTGATGCCAGGGGTCATGGAGCTTTGGGATGAAAAGTGTCATGGAGCATTTTGATGACAGTGGTTATGGAACATTGTGATAACAGGGGTGAGGGAGGATTGTGATGACTAGTGATGGAACATTGTGATATCTCTGGTGAGAGAGCATTTGGATGAGAAGTTCATGGCGCATTGTGATTACAAGGTTTATGGAGTATAACGATGACAAGGTTGTGGATCATTGTGATGAAAAGCGCATGGCACATTGTGATGACAAGGGTCATGGAGCATTGTTCTGACAAAGGCATGGAGCATTTGATGACAAGGGTCATGGAGCATGGTGATGTAAAGTTCATGGAGCATTGTGGTTAAAATGGTAACAGAGCCTTGTGATGACGCGGGCATGGACCGTTGTGATGACAAACGTTATGAAGCATTGTGATGACTGGAGTCACGGGGCATTGTGATGACAGGGGTCATGGAGCATTGTGACGACAGGGGCATGGAGCATTGGTCTGACAAATTTCATAGATGATTGTGATGACAGTGGACATGGTGCATTGTGATGACAAGGGCATGGAGCATTATGATGACAAGGTCATTGAGTATTGTGAAGACAGGTGTCAGGGAGCATTGTGATGACATATGTCATGGTCCATTGCGATGACAATGGCATGGAGCATTGTGATGCCAAATGTAATGGAGGATTGTAATGACAAATAAAATGGAGCATTGTTATGACTACGGCTTGTAGCATTATGATGACAAGGGCCATTGAGAATTTTCATGACAATGTCATGAAGCATTGTGATGACAAGGTCCTGGAACACTGTGATGAGAAAACCATGGAGCCTCGTGATGACAATTCTCATGGATCATACTGATGAAAAGGGGCATGGAGCATTCTGATTACAGGTGTCTTGGAACATTGTGATAACAAGGGCATGGAGCATTGTGATGACAAGCGCATGGGGCATTGGTCTAATAAGTTTCATGGATTATTGTGGTGACAGTTGGAATGGTGCATTGTGATGACAAGGGCATGGAGCATTGGGCTGAAAATGTTCATGGAGTATTGTGATGACAGGTGTCATGGAGCATTGTGATGACAGAGGTCATGGTGAATTTTGATTTCATGGTGCTGACAATAGCCGGAAGCATTATGATGATGGGCATGATGCATTGTGATGACAGGTTTCATGGAGCATTGAGATGAAAAGGGGCATGGAGCATTTTGATTACAGGGGTCTTCGAGCATTTTGATGACAAGGGCATGGAGCATTTTGATGAGAAGTCCATGGAACATTCTGATGAGATGTGTCATGGAGCTTTGTGATGACAACAGCATGGAGCATTGTGATTACAGGTGTCTTGGAGCATTGTGATGACAAGTGTCATTGAGCCTTGTGATGACAAGGCCGTGGAACATTGTGATGGCAGGGGTCAAGGAGAATTGTTATGACAGGTGTAATGGAGCATTGTGATGAGAAGGGCATGGAGCATTGGGATTACATGTTTTATGGAGCATTGCGATGACAAATTAGTTGACCGTTGTGATAAAAAGCGCGTGAAACATTGTGATGACAAGGGTCATGGAGCATTTTTCTGACAAAGGCATGGAGCACTGTGATGACAAGTGTCAAGGAGCATTGTGATGAAAAGTTCATGAATCATTGTGGTTAAAAAGGTCACAAAGCCTTGTGATGATGCGGCAATGGACCATTGTTATGACAAATGTTATGAAGCATTGTGATGACTGGAGTCACGGAGCATGGTGATGACAGGGGTCATGGAGCATTGTGATAACAAGGGCATGGTGCATTGTGATGACAGGGGCACGGAGCATTGGTCTAATATGTTTCATGGATTATTGCGATGACATTTGGTATGGCACATTGTGATGACAAGGGCATGGAGCATTGTGATGACCAGGTCATGCATTATTGTGAAGAGAAGTGTCAGGGAGCATTGTGATGACATATGTAATGGCCCATTGTGATGAAAATGGCATGGAGCATTGTGATGCCAAGTGTCATGGAAGATTCTGATGACAAAGGTAATGGAGCCTTGTGATGACAATGGCTTGGAGCATTGTGATGACAAGGGTCAGGGAGCATTTTGCTGACAAGTACATTGAGAATTGTGATGACAAGGGTCATGGAGCATTCTGATGACAAGCTTGTGGAGTATTTTGATGACAATGGCATGGAGCATTGTGATGAAAACTGCATGGGACAATGTGATGAAAAAGGCATGTAGTCTTTTCGTGGCAGGGTTCAAGGAGCATTCTGACGACAAGTGTCAGGGAGCATTGTGATGACAAGTGTATTGAGAATTGTGATGACAAAGTTCATGGAGCATGGTGATGAGAAGGCCATGGATAATAGTGATGATGATCGTCATGGGGTGTTGTGATGATAAGTGTTATGGAACATTGTGATCACAAGGATTTGGAGCATTATGATGACAGAGGTCATGGAGAATTTTGATTTCATTGTGATGACAATAGCCTGAAGCATTATGATGATGGGCATGGTGCATTGTGATGACAGAGTTCATGGAGCATTGAGATGAAAAGGGGCATGGAGCACTATGATTACAGGGGTCTTTTAGCATTGTGATGACAAGCGCATAGAGCATTGTAATGACAAGATCATGTAGAATTTTCCTGACAAAGGCATGGAGCATAGCGATGACAGGTGTCATGGAGAACTGTGATGACAAGTGTCACGGAGCATTGTGAATACAGGGGTCATGAAGCATTGGGATGACAAGTGCATGGATCATTTTGATGACAAGTGTCATGGAGCAATGGTCTGAAAATGTTCATGGATTGTTGTGATGACAGGGGTCATGGAGCATTGTGATGACAGAGGTCATGGATAATTTTTATTTCATTGTGATGACAATAGCCTGAATCATTATGATGATCGGCATGATGCATTGTGATGACAGGGTTCATGGAGCACTGACATGAAAAGGGGCATGGAGCACTGTGTTTACAGGGGTTTTGGAGCATTGTGATGACAAGGGCATGGAGCATTTTGATGAGAAGGACATCGAACATTCTGATGACATGTGTCATGGAGCTTTGTGATGACAAGGGCATGGAGCATTGTGATAACAGGGGTCTTGGAGCATTGTGATGACAAGTGTCATGGAGCCTTGTGATGACAAGGCCGTGGAACATTGAGATGACAGGGGTCATGGAGCATTGTTATGACAGGGGTAATGGAGCATTGTGATGAGAAGGGCATGCAGCATTGTGATTACAATTTTTATGGAGCATTGTGATGACA
This sequence comes from Mesoplodon mirus, assembly GCF_964341445.2. Taxonomy (NCBI): domain Eukaryota; kingdom Metazoa; phylum Chordata; class Mammalia; order Artiodactyla; family Ziphiidae; genus Mesoplodon; species Mesoplodon mirus. The sequence goes on along the minus strand of NW_028295819.1, from coordinate 3,252,568 downwards.
AATTTTTGGACCGTTGGGATGAAAAGCCCGTGGCATATTGTGATGACAATGGTCATGGAGCATTTTACTGACAAAGGCATGCAGCAATGTGATGACAAGGGTCACGGAGCATTGTGATGAAATGTTCATGGAGCATTGTGGATACAAAGGTAACAGAGCCTTGAGATGACGCGGGCATGGACCATTGTGATGACAAATATTATGAAGCATTTTGATGACTGGAGTCACAGAGCATCGTGATGACAGGTGTCATGGAGCATTGTGATGACACGGTCCTGGAGCATTGTGATGAGATGACCATGGAGACTTGTGATGACAAGTCTCATGGAGCATTCTGATGAAAAGGGGCATGGAACATTGTGATTACAGGGGTCTTGGAGCATTGTGATGACAAGGGCATGGAGCATTGTGAGGAGAAGGCCATGGAGTATTCTAATGACATACATCATGCAGCATTGTGCTGAGAAAGGCATAGAGCATTGTGATGACAGGGGATAAAGAGCATTGTGAAGAAAATTTCATGGAGCATTGTGGTTAAAAAGTTCACAGAGACTGTTGATGATGAGGGCATGGACCATTGTGATGAAAAAGGTCATGAAGCATTGTGATGACTGGAGTCACGGAGCATTGTGATGACAGGGGTCATTGAGCATTGTGATAACAAGGCATGGAGCATTGTGATGACAAGGGCATGGAACATTGGTCTAATAAGTTTCATGGATTATTGTGATGAGAGTTGGAATGGCGCATTGTGATGACAAGGGCATGAAGCATTGTGATGACCAGTTCATGCAGTATTGTGAGTAGAGGTGTCACGGAGCATTGTGATGACATATGTATTAGCCCATTGTGATGACAATGGCATGGAGCATTGTGATGCCAAGTTTCATGGAGGATTCTGATGACAAAGGTAAAGGAGCATTGTGATGACAATGGCTTGGAGCATAGTGATGACAAGGTTCAGGGAGCATTGTGCTGACAAGTGCATGGAGAATTGTGATGACAAGGGTCATGGAGCATTCTGATGACAAGCTTGTGGAGTATTTTGATGACAATGGCATGGAGCATTGTGATGAAAACGGCATGGGGCTTTGTGATGAAAAAGGCAAGGAGCCATTTCGTGACAGGGTTCAAGGTGCATTCTGACGACAAGTGTCAGGGAGCATTGTGATGACAAGTGTATTGAGAATTGTGATGAAAAAGGTCATGGAGCATTGTGATGAAAAGGGCATGGAGTATTGTGATGACAGGCATCATGGAGCACTGTGATGAAAAGTGTTATGGAACATTGTGATCACAAGGGTTTGGAGCATTGCGATGACAGTGGTCATGGATCATTTTGATTACAAGGAACATGGAGCATTGTGATGATTAGGGCATGAAGCAATGGGATCCCAAAGTACATGGAGGATAGTGATGACAATGGTAATGCAGTATTGTGATGACAAGCACATAGAGCATTGTAATGACAAGGTCATGCAGCATTTTGCTGACAAAGGCATGGAGCATTGTGATGACAGGTGTCATGGAGCACTGTGATGACAAGCGTCACAGAGCATTGTGAATACAGGGGTCATGGAGCATTGGGATGATAATGGCATGGAGCATTGTGTGGAGAAGGCCATGGAACATTCTGATGACATGCGTCATGGAGCTTTGTGATGACAAGGGCATGGAGCTTTGTGATTACAGGGGTCTTGGTGCATTGTGATGACAGAGGTAATGGAGAATTGTGATGAGAAGGGAATGGAGCATTGTGATTACAAGGTTTATGGAGCATTGCGATGACAAATTTCTGAACCGTTGGGATGAAAAGCGTGTGGCACATTGTGATGACAAGTGCCATGGAGCATTTTTCTGACAAAGGTATGGAGCATTGTGATGGCAAGTGTCACAGAGCATTGTGATGAAAAGTTCATGGAGCATTGTGGTTACAAAGGTAACAGAGCCTTGTGATGACACGGGTATCGACCACTGTGATGACAAATGTTATGAAGAATTGTGATGACTGGTGTAACGGAGCATTGTGATGACAGGGGTCATGGAGCATTGTGATGAAAAGGGCATGGAGCATTGTGCTGAGAATGGCATAGAGCATTGTGATGAACATGTGTCATGGAGCATTGTAATGACAAGCATCACGGAGCATTGTGAATACAGGTGTCATGGAGCATTAGGATGACAAGGGCATGGATCATTGTGATGACAAGGGTCATGGAGAATTGGGCTGAAAATGTTCCTGGAGTATTGTGATGACGGGGGACATGGAGGATTGTGATGACAATGGAATGGATCATGGTGATGACAATGTCCTGGAGCATTGTGATGAGATGAGCAGGGAGACTTGTGATGACAAGTTTCATGGAGCATCCTGATGAAAAGGGGCATGGAACATTGTGATTAGAGGGGACTTGGAGCATTGTGATGACAAGGGCATGGAGCATTGTGAGGAGAAGGCCATGGAACATTCTGATTACATGCGTCATGGAGCATTGTGATGAAAAGGGCATGGAGCATTGTGATTACAGGGGTCTTGGAGCATTGTGATGACAAGGGTCATGGAGACTTGTGATGACAAGGCCGTGGAACATTGTGATGGCAGGTGTCATGGAGCATTGTTATGACAGAGGTAATGGAGCATTGTGATGAGAAGAGCATTGAGCATTGGTCTGAAATATTTCATGGATTGTTGTGATGAGAGTGGGCATGGAGCATTGTGATGACAAGGGCACGGAACACTGTGATATATCGGTCATGGGGGATTGTAATGACAAGGGCAAGGAGCATTGTGATGAGAAGGGCATCGAGCATTGTGATGACAAGTGTCATGGTGCTTTGTGATGACAAGGGCATGGAGCCATGTGATGAGAGGGTTCATGGAGCATTGTGATGACAATGACATGGAGCATTGTGATGCCAAGGGCCATGGAGCTTTGTGATGACAATTGTCATGGAGCACTTTGATGACAAGGGTGTGGTGCATTGTGATGAGAAGGGCAGGGAGCATTTTGGTGACAAGTTCATGCAGCAATTTGATGAAAAGTGTAATGGAACATTTTGATGAGAGGGGCTATAGAACATTGTGATGCCAGGGGTCATGGATCTTCGGGATGAAAAGGGTCATGGAGCATTTTGATGACAGGGGTTATGGAACATTGTGATGTCAGGGGTCATGGAACATTGTGCAGATAAGGGGATGTAGCATTGTGATGACAGGGGTCATGGAACATTGTGATAACAGGGTTGAGCGAGGATTGTGATGACTAGTGGTGGAACATTGTGATATCTCATGTGAGAGAGCATTTGGATGAGAAGTTCATGGAGCATTGTGATTACAAGGTTTATGGAGCATAGCGATGACAAGGTTGTGGATCATTGTGATGAAAAGTGCATGGCACATTATGATGACAAAGGTCATGGAGCATTTTTCTGACAAAGGCATGGAGCATTGTGATGACAAGGGTCACGGAGCATTGTGATGAAAAGTTCATGGAGCATTGTGGTTAAAATGGTCACAGAGCCTTGTGATGACGCGGGCATGGACCGTTGTGATGACAAACGTTATGAATCATTGTGATGACTGGAGTCACGGGGCATTGTGATGACAGGGGTCATGGAGCATTGTGATGACAAGGGCATGGAGCACTGTGATAACAGGGGCATGGAGCATTGGTCTGACAAGTTTCATAGATGATTGTGATGACATTGGACATGGTGCATTGTGATGAAAAGGGCATGGAGCATTGTGATGAGAAAACCATGGAGCCTTGTGATGACAAGTCTCATGGAGCATACTGATGAAAAGGGGCATGGAGCATTCTGATTACAGGGGTCTTGGAACATTGTGATAACAAGGGCATGGAGCATTGTGATGACAAGGGCATGGAGTATTGGTCTAATAAGTTTCATGGATTATTGTGATGACAGTCGGAATGGCGCATTGTGATGACAAGGGCATGGAGCATTGTGATGACCAGGTCATGCAGTATTGTGAAAAGAGGTGTCACGGAGCACTGTGATGACATATGTATTGGCCCATTGTGATGACAATGGCATGGAGCATTGTGATGACAAGTGTCATGGAGGATTCTGATGACAAAGGTAATGGAGCATTGTGATGACAATGGCTTGGAGCATAGTGATGACAATGTTCAGGGAGCATTGTGCTGACAAGTGCATGGAGAATATTGATGACAAGGGTCATGGAGCATTCTGATGAAAAGCTTGTGGAGTATTTTGATGACAATGGCATGGAGCATTGTGATGAAAACGGCATGGGGCTTTGTGATGAAAAATGCATTCAGCCTTTTCGTGACAGGGTTCAAGGAGCATTCTGACGACAAGTGTCATGGAGCATTGTGATGACAAGTGTATTGAGAATTGTGATGACAAAGGTCATGGAGCATTGTGATGAAAAGGGCATGGAGTATTGTGATGACAGGCATCATGGAGCGTTGTGATGACAAGTGTTATGGAACATTGTGATCACAAGTATTTGGAGCATTGCGATGACAGAGGTCATGGATCATTTTGATTTCAAGGAGCATGTAGCATTGTGATGACAAGGGCATGAAGCAATGTGATCCCAAGGTTCATGGAGGATAGTGATGACAATGGTAATGGAGTATTGTGATGACAAGTGCATAGAGTATTGTAATGAGAAGGTCATGTAGCATTTTGATGACAAAGGCATGGAGCATTGTGATGACAGGAGTCATGGAGCACTGTGATGACAAGCGTCACGGAGCATTGTGAATACAGGGGTCATGGAGCATTGGGATGACAAGGGCATGGATCATTGTGATGACAAGCGTCATGGAGTATTGGGCTGAAAATATTCATGGAGTATTGTGATGACAGTGGTCATGGAGCATTGTGATGACTAGGGAATGGAGCATTGTGATGACAAGAGTCCCGGATCATTGTGTTGTCAGGTGTCATGGAGTGCTGTGATGACAGTGGTCATGGAGCATTGTGATGATATTGGTCTTGGAGCATTGTGATGAGAAGGTCACGGAGCTTTGGGCTGAAAATATTCATGGAGTATTGTGATGACAGGTGTCATGGAGCATTGTGATGACAAGGGAATGGAGCATGGTGATGACAAGGTCCTGGAGCATTTTGATGAGAAGACCATGGACACTTGTGATGACAAGTCTCATGGAGCATTCTGATGATAAGGGGCATGGAGCATTGTGATTACAGGGGTCTTGGAGCATTGTGATGACAAGGGCATGTAGCATTGTGAGGAGAAGGCCATGGAACATTCTGATGACATGCGTCATGGAGCTTTGTGATATCAAGGGCATGGAGCTTTGTGATTACAGGGGTTTTGGAGCATTGTGAAGACAAGGGTCATGGAGCCTTGTGATGACAAGGCTGTGGAACATTGTGATGGCAGGGGTCATGGAGCATTGTTATGACAGAGATAATGGAGCATTGTGATGAGAAGGGCATTGAGCATTGGTCTGAAATGTTTCATTGATTATTGTGATGAGAGTGGGCATGGAGCATTGTGATGACAAGGGCCCGGAACACTGTGATACACGGGTCATGGAGGATTGTAATGACAAAGGCATGGAGCATTGTGATGGGAAGGGCATCGAGCATTGTGATGACAAGTGTCATGGTGCTTTGTGATGACAAGGGCATGGAGCCATGTGATGAGAGGGTTTATGGAGCATTGTGATGCCAAGGGCAATGGAGCTTTTTGATGACAATGGTCATGGAGCATTTTGATGACAAGGGTGTGGTGCATTGTGATGAGAAGGGCAGGGAGCATTTTGATGACAGGGTCATGCAGCATTTTGATGAAAAGTGTAATGGAACATTTTGATGACAGGGGTTATAGAACATTGTGATGCCAGGGGTCATGGATCTTTGGGATGAAAAGGGTCATGGAGCATTTTGATGACAGGGGTTATGGAACATTGTGATGTCAGGGGTCATGGAACATTGTGCAGATAAGTGGATGTAGCATTGTGATGACATGGGTCATGGAACATTGTGATAACAGGGGTGAGGGAGGATAGTGATGACTAGTGGTGGAACATTGTGATATCTCATGTGAGAGAACATTTGGATGAGAAGTTCATGGAGCATTGTGATTACAAGGTTTATGGAGCATAGCGATGACAATGTTGTGGATCATTGTGATGAAAATTGCATGGCACATTGTGATGACAAAAGTCATGAAGCATTGTTCTGACAAAGGCATGGAGCATTGTGATGACAAGGGTCACGGAGCATTGTGATGAAAAGTTCATGGAGCATTGTGGTTACAAAGGTCACAGAGCCTTTTGATGATGCGGGAAAGGACCGTTGTGATGACAAACGTTATGAAGCATTGTGATGACTGGAGTCACGGGGCATTGTGATGACAATGGTCATGGAGCATTGTGATGACAAGGGCATGGAGCACTGTGATGACAGGGTCATGGAGCATTGGTCTGACAAGTTTCATAGATGATTGTGATGACAGTGGACATGGTGCATTGTGATGACAAGGGCATGGAGCATTGTGATGACAAGGGCATGGATTATTGTGAAGACAGGTGTCAGGGAGCATTGTGATGACATATGTCATGGTCCATTGCGATGACAATGGCATGGAGCATTGTGATGCCAAATGTAAAGGATGTTTGTAATGACAAATATAAAGGAGCATTTTTATGACTACGGCTTGGAGCATTATGATGACAAGGGCCATTGAGAATTTTCATGACAAGGTCGTGAAGCATTGTGATGACAAGTTCCTGGAGCACTGTGAAGAGAAAACCATGGAGCCTTGTGATGACAAGTCTCATGGAGCATACTGATGAAAAGGGGCATGGAGCATACTGATTACAGGGGTCTTGGAACATTGTGATAACAAGGGCATGGAGCATTGTGATGACAAGGGCATGGAACATTGGTCTAATATGTTTCATGGATTATTGTGATGAGAGTTGGAATGGCGCATTGTGATGACAAGGGCATGAAGCATTGTGATGACCAGTTCATGCAGTATTGTGAGTAGAGGTGTCACGGAGCATTGTGATGACATATGTATTAGCCCATTGTGATGACAATGGCATGGAGCATTGTGATGCCAAGTTTCATGGAGGATTCTGATGACAAAGGTAAAGGAGCATTGTGATGACAATGGCTTGGAGCATAGTGATGACAAGGTTCAGGGAGCATTGTGCTGACAAGTGCATGGAGAATTGTGATGACAAGGGTCATGGAGCATTCTGATGACAAGCTTGTGGTGTATTTTGATGACAATGGCATGGAGCATTGTGATGAAAACGGCATGGGGCTTTGTGATGAAAAAGGCAAGGAGCCATTTCGTGACAGGGTTCAAGGTGCATTCTGACGACAAGTGTCAGGGAGCATTGTGATGACAAGTGTATTGAGAATTGTGATGAAAAAGGTCATGGAGCATTGTGATGAAAAGGGCATGGAGTATTGTGATGACAGGCATCATGGAGCACTGTGATGAAAAGTGTTATGGAACATTGTGATCACAAGGGTTTGGAGCATTGCGATGACAGTGGTCATGGATCATTTTGATTACAAGGAACATGGAGCATTGTGATGATTAGGGCATGAAGCAATGGGATCCCAAAGTACATGGAGGATAGTGATGACAATGGTAATGCAGTATTGTGATGACAAGCACATAGAGCATTGTAATGACAAGGTCATGCAGCATTTTGCTGACAAAGGCATGGAGCATTGTGATGACAGGTGTCATGGAGCACTGTGATGACAAGCGTCACAGAGCATTGTGAATACAGGGGTCATGGAGCATTGGGATGATAATGGCATGGAGCATTGTGTGGAGAAGGCCATGGAACATTCTGATGACATGCGTCATGGAGCTTTGTGATGACAAGGGCATGGAGCTTTGTGATTACAGGGGTCTTGGTGCATTGTGATGACAGAGGTAATGGAGAATTGTGATGAGAAGGGAATGGAGCATTGTGATTACAAGGTTTATGGAGCATTGCGATGACAAATTTCTGAACCGTTGGGATGAAAAGCGTGTGGCACATTGTGATGACAAGTGTCATGGAGCATTTTTCTGACAAAGGTATGGAGCATTGTGATGGCAAGTGTCACAGAGCATTGTGATGAAAAGTTCATGGAGCATTGTGGTTACAAAGGTAACAGAGCCTTGTGATGACACGGGTATCGACCACTGTGATGACAAATGTTATGAAGAATTGTGATGACTGGTGTAACGGAGCATTGTGATGACAGGGGTCATGGAGCATTGTGATGAAAAGGGCATGGAGCATTGTGCTGAGAATGGCATAGAGCATTGTGATGAACATGTGTCATGGAGCATTGTAATGACAAGCATCACGGAGCATTGTGAATACAGGTGTCATGGAGCATTAGGATGACAAGGGCATGGATCATTGTGATGACAAGGGTCATGGAGAATTGGGCTGAAAATGTTCCTGGAGTATTGTGATGACGGGGGACATGGAGGATTGTGATGACAATGGAATGGATCATGGTGATGACAATGTCCTGGAGCATTGTGATGAGATGAGCAGGGAGACTTGTGATGACAAGTTTCATGGAGCATCCTGATGAAAAGGGGCATGGAACATTGTGATTAGAGGGGACTTGGAGCATTGTGATGACAAGGGCATGGAGCATTGTGAGGAGAAGGCCATGGAACATTCTGATTACATGCGTCATGGAGCATTGTGATGAAAAGGGCATGGAGCATTGTGATTACAGGGGTCTTGGAGCATTGTGATGACAAGGGTCATGGAGCCTTGTGATGACAAGGCTGTGGAACATTGTGATGGCAGGTGTCATGGAGCATTGTTATGACAGAGGTAATGGAGCATTGTGATGAGAAGAGCATTGAGCATTGGTTTGAAATATTTCATGGATTGTTGTGATGAGAGTGGGCATGGAGCATTGTGATGACAAGGGCACGGAACACTGTGATATATCGGTCATGGAGGATTGTAATGACAAGGGCAAGGAGCATTGTGATGAGAAGGGCATCGAGCATTGTGATGACAAGTGTCATGGTGCTTTGTGATGACAAGGGCATGGAGCCATGTGATGAGAGGGTTCATGGAGCATTGTGATGACAATGACATGGAGCATTGTGATGCCAAGGGCCATGGAGCTTTGTGATGACAATTGTCATGGAGCATTTTGATGACAAGGGTGTGGTGCATTGTGATGAGAAGGGCAGGGAGCATTTTGGTGACAAGTTCATGCAGCAATTTGATGAAAAGTGTAATGGAACATTTTGATGAGAGGGGCTATAGAACATTGTGATGCCAGGGGTCATGGATCTTCGGGATGAAAAGGGTCATGGAGCATTTTGACGACAGGGGTTATGGAACATTGTGATGTCAGGGGTCATGGAACATTGTGCTGTTAAGGGGATGTAGCATTGTGATGACAGGGGTCATGGAACATTGTGATAACAGGGTTGAGCGAGGATTGTGATGACTAGTGGTGGAACATTGTGATATCTCATGTGAGAGAGCATTTGGATGAGAAGTTCATGGAGCATTGTGATTACAAGGTTTATGGAGCATAGCGATGACAAGGTTGTGGATCATTGTGATGAAAAGTGCATGGCACATTGTGATGACAAAGGTCATGGAGCATTTTTCTGACAAAGGCATGGAGCATTGTGATGACAAGGGTCACGGATCATTGTGATGAAAAGTTCATGGAGCATTGTGGTTAAAATGGTCACAGAGCCTTGTGATGATGCGGGCATGGACCGTTGTGATGACAAACGTTATGAATCATTGTGATGACTGGAGTCACGGGGCATTGTGATGACAGGGGTCATGGAGCATTGTGATGACAAGGGCATGGAGCACTGTGATAACAGGGGCATGGAGCATTGGTCTGACAAGTTTCATAGATGATTGTGATGACATTGGACATGGTGCATTGTGATGAAAAGGGCATGGAGCATTGTGATGAGAAAACCATGGAGCCTTGTGATGACAAGTCTCATGGAGCATACTGATGAAAAGGGGCATGGAGCATTCTGATTACAGGGGTCTTGGAACATTGTGATAACAAGGGCATGGAGCATTGTGATGACAAGGGCATGGAGTATTGGTCTAATAAGTTTCATGGATTATTGTGATGACAGTCGGAATGGCGCATTGTGATGACAAGGGCATGGAGCATTGTGATGACCAGGTCATGCAGTATTGTGAAAAGAGGTGTCACGGAGCACTGTGATGACATATGTATTGGCCCATTGTGATGACAATGGCATGGAGCATTGTGATGACAAGTGTCATGGAGGATTCTGATGACAAAGGTAATGGAGCATTGTGATGACAATGGCTTGGAGCATAGTGATGACAATGTTCAGGGAGCATTGTGCTGACAAGTGCATGGAGAATATTGATGACAAGGGTCATGGAGCATTCTGATGAAAAGCTTGTGGAGTATTTTGATGACAATGGCATGGAGCATTGTGATGAAAACGGCATGGGGCTTTGTGATGAAAAATGCATTCAGCCTTTTCGTGACAGGGTTCAAGGAGCATTCTGACGACAAGTGTCATGGAGCATTGTGATGACAAGTGTATTGAGAATTGTGATGACAAAGGTCATGGAGCATTGTGATGAAAAGGGCATGGAGTATTGTGATGACAGGCATCATGGAGCGTTGTGATGACAAGTGTTATGGAACATTGTGATCACAAGTATTTGGAGCATTGCGATGACAGAGGTCATGGATCATTTTGATTTCAAGGAGCATGTAGCATTGTGATGACAAGGGCATGAAGCAATGTGATCCCAAGGTTCATGGAGGATAGTGATGACAATGGTAATGGAGTATTGTGATGACAAGTGCATAGAGTATTGTAATGAGAAGGTCATGTAGCATTTTGATGACAAAGGCATGGAGCATTGTGATGACAGGAGTCATGGAGCACTGTGATGACAAGCGTCACGGAGCATTGTGAATACAGGGGTCATGGAGCATTGGGATGACAAGGGCATGGATCATTGTGATGACAAGCGTCATGGAGTATTGGGCTGAAAATATTCATGGAGTATTGTGATGACAGTGGTCATGGAGCATTGTGATGACTAGGGAATGGAGCATTGTGATGACAAGAGTCCCGGATCATTGTGTTGTCAGGTGTCATGGAGTGCTGTGATGACAGTGGTCATGGAGCATTGTGATGATATTGGTCTTGGAGCATTGTGATGAGAAGGTCACGGAGCTTTGGGCTGAAAATATTCATGGAGTATTGTGATGACAGGTGTCATGGAGCATTGTGATGACAAGGGAATGGAGCATGGTGATGACAAGGTCCTGGAGCATTTTGATGAGAAGACCATGGACACTTGTGATGACAAGTCTCATGGAGCATTCTGATGATAAGGGGCATGGAGCATTGTGATTACAGGGGTCTTGGAGCATTGTGATGACAAGGGCATGTAGCATTGTGAGGAGAAGGCCATGGAACATTCTGATGACATGCGTCATGGAGCTTTGTGATATCAAGGGCATGGAGCTTTGTGATTACAGGGGTTTTGGAGCATTGTGAAGACAAGGGTCATGGAGCCTTGTGATGACAAGGCCGTGGAACATTGTGATGGCAGGGGTCATGGAGCATTGTTATGACAGAGATAATGGAGCATTGTGATGAGAAGGGCATTGAGCATTGGTCTGAAATGTTTCATGGATTATAGTGATGAGAGTGGGCATGGAGCATTGTGATGACAAGGGCCCGGAACACTGTGATACACGGGTCATGGAGGATTGTAATGACAAAGGCATGGAGCATTGTGATGGGAAGGGCATGGAGCACTGTGATGACAGGGTCATGGAGCATTGGTCTGACAAGTTTCATAGATGATTGTGATGACAGTGGACATGGTGCATTGTGATGACAAGGGCATGGAGCATTGTGATGACAAGGGCATGGATTATTGTGAAGACAGGTGTCAGGGAGCATTGTGATGACATATGTCATGGTCCATTGCGATGACAATGGCATGGAGCATTGTGATGCCAAATGTAAAGGATGTTTGTAATGACAAATATAAAGGAGCATTTTTATGACTACGGCTTGGAGCATTATGATGACAAGGGCCATTGAGAATTTTCATGACAATGTCGTGAAGCATTGTGATGACAAGTTCCTGGAGCACTGTGAAGAGAAAACCATGGAGCCTTGTGATGACAAGTCTCATGGAGCATACTGATGAAAAGGGGCATGGAGCATACTGATTACAGGGGTCTTGGAACATTGTGATAACAAGGGCATGGAGCATGGTGATGACAAGGGCATGGAACATTGGTCTAATATGTTTCATGGATTATTGTGATGAGAGTTGGAATGGCGCATTGTGATGACAAGGGCATGAAGCATTGTGATGACCAGTTCATGCAGTATTGTGAGTAGAGGTGTCACGGAGCATTGTGATGACATATGTATTAGCCCATTGTGATGACAATGGCATGGAGCATTGTGATGCCAAGTTTCATGGAGGATTCTGATGACAAAGGTAAAGGAGCATTGTGATGACAATGGCTTGGAGCATAGTGATGACAAGGTTCAGGGAGCATTGTGCTGACAAGTGCATGGAGAATTGTGATGACAAGGGTCATGGAGCATTCTGATGACAAGCTTGTGGAGTATTTTGATGACAATGGCATGGAGCATTGTGATGAAAACGGCATGGGGCTTTGTGATGAAAAAGGCAAGGAGCCATTTCGTGACAGGGTTCAAGGTGCATTCTGACGACAAGTGTCAGGGAGCATTGTGATGACAAGTGTATTGAGAATTGTGATGAAAAAGGTCATGGAGCATTGTGATGAAAAGGGCATGGAGTATTGTGATGACAGGCATCATGGAGCACTGTGATGAAAAGTGTTATGGAACATTGTGATCACAAGGGTTTGGAGCATTGCGATGACAGTGGTCATGGATCATTTTGATTACAAGGAACATGGAGCATTGTGATGATTAGGGCATGAAGCAATGGGATCCCAAAGTACATGGAGGATAGTGATGACAATGGTAATGCAGTATTGTGATGACAAGCACATAGAGCATTGTAATGACAAGGTCATGCAGCATTTTGCTGACAAAGGCATGGAGCATTGTGATGACAGGTGTCATGGAGCACTGTGATGACAAGCGTCACAGAGCATTGTGAATACAGGGGTCATGGAGCATTGGGATGATAATGGCATGGAGCATTGTGTGGAGAAGGCCATGGAACATTCTGATGACATGCGTCATGGAGCTTTGTGATGACAAGGGCATGGAGCTTTGTGATTACAGGGGTCTTGGTGCATTGTGATGACAGAGGTAATGGAGAATTGTGATGAGAAGGGAATGGAGCATTGTGATTACAAGGTTTATGGAGCATTGCGATGACAAATTTCTGAACCGTTGGGATGAAAAGCGTGTGGCACATTGTGATGACAAGTGTCATGGAGCATTTTTCTGACAAAGGTATGGAGCATTGTGATGGCAAGTGTCACAGAGCATTGTGATGAAAAGTTCATGGAGCATTGTGGTTACAAAGGTAACAGAGCCTTGTGATGACACGGGTATCGACCACTGTGATGACAAATGTTATGAAGAATTGTGATGACTGGTGTAACGGAGCATTGTGATGACAGGGGTCATGGAGCATTGTGATGAAAAGGGCATGGAGCATTGTGCTGAGAATGGCATAGAGCATTGTGATGAACATGTGTCATGGAGCATTGTAATGACAAGCATCACGGAGCATTGTGAATACAGGTGTCATGGAGCATTAGGATGACAAGGGCATGGATCATTGTGATGACAAGGGTCATGGAGAATTGGGCTGAAAATGTTCCTGGAGTATTGTGATGACGGGGGACATGGAGGATTGTGATGACAATGGAATGGATCATGGTGATGACAATGTCCTGGAGCATTGTGATGAGATGAGCAGGGAGACTTGTGATGACAAGTTTCATGGAGCATCCTGATGAAAAGGGGCATGGAACATTGTGATTAGAGGGGACTTGGAGCATTGTGATGACAAGGGCATGGAGCATTGTGAGAAGAAGGCCATGGAACATTCTGATTACATGCGTCATGGAGCATTGTGATGAAAAGGGCATGGAGCATTGTGATTACAGGGGTCTTGGAGCATTGTGATGACAAGGGTCATGGAGCCTTGTGATGACAAGGCCGTGGAACATTGTGATGGCAGGTGTCATGGAGCATTGTTATGACAGAGGTAATGGAGCATTGTGATGAGAAGAGCATTGAGCATTGGTCTGAAATATTTCATGGATTGTTGTGATGAGAGTGGGCATGGAGCATTGTGATGACAAGGGCACGGAACACTGTGATATATCGGTCATGGAGGATTGTAATGACAAGGGCAAGGAGCATTGTGATGAGAAGGGCATCGAGCATTGTGATGACAAGAGTCATGGTGCTTTGTGATGACAAGGGCATGGAGCCATGTGATGAGAAGGTTCATGGAGCATTGTGATGACAATGACATGGAGCTTTGTGATTACAAGGGCATGGAGCCATGTGATGAGAGGGTTCATGGAGCATTGTGATGACAATGACATGGAGCATTGTGATGCCAAGGGCCATGGAGCTTTGTGATGACAATTGTCATGGAGCATTTTGATGACAAGGGTGTGGTGCATTGTGATGAGAAGGGCAGGGAGCATTTTGGTGACAAGTTCATGCAGCAATTTGATGAAAAGTGTAATGGAACATTTTGATGAGAGGGGCTATAGAACATTGTGATGCCAGGGGTCATGGATCTTCGGGATGAAAAGGGTCATGGAGCATTTTGATGACAGGGGTTATGGAACATTGTGATGTCAGGGGTCATGGAACATTGTGCTGTTAAGGGGATGTAGCATTGTGATGACAGGGGTCATGGAACATTGTGATAACAGGGTTGAGCGAGGATTGTGATGACTAGTGGTGGAACATTGTGATATCTCATCTGAGAGAGCATTTGGATGAGAAGTTCATGGAGCATTGTGATTACAAGGTTTATGGAGCATAGCGATGACAAGGTTGTGGATCATTGTGATGAAAAGTGCATGGCACATTGTGATGACAAAGGTCATGGTGCATTTTTCTGACAAAGGCATGGAGCATTGTGATGACAAGGGTCACGGAGCATTGTGATGAAAAGTTCATGGAGCATTGTGGTTAAAATGGTCACAGAGCCTTGTGATGACGCGGGCATGGACCGTTGTGATGACAAACGTTATGAATCATTGTGATGACTGGAGTCACGGGGCATTGTGATGACAGGGGTCATGGAGCATTGTGATGACAAGGGCATGGAGCACTGTGATAACAGGGGCATGGAGCATTGGTCTGACAAGTTTCATAGATGATTGTGATGACATTGGACATGGTGCATTGTGATGAAAAGGGCATGGAGCATTGTGATGAGAAAACCATGGAGCCTTGTGATGACAAGTCTCATGGAGCATACTGATGAAAAGGGGCATGGAGCATTCTGATTACAGGGGTCTTGGAACATTGTGATAACAAGGGCATGGAGCATTGTGATGACCAGGTCATGCAGTATTGTGAAAAGAGGTGTCACGGAGCACTGTGATGACATATGTATTGGCCCATTGTGATGACAATGGCATGGAGCATTGTGATGACAAGTGTCATGGAGGATTCTGATGACAAAGGTAATGGAGCATTGTGATGACAATGGCTTGGAGCATAGTGATGACAATGTTCAGGGAGCATTGTGCTGACAAGTGCATGGAGAATATTGATGACAAGGGTCATGGAGCATTCTGATGAAAAGCTTGTGGAGTATTTTGATGACAATGGCATGGAGCATTGTGATGAAAACGGCATGGGGCTTTGTGATGAAAAATGCATTCAGCCTTTTCGTGACAGGGTTCAAGGAGCATTCTGACGACAAGTGTCATGGAGCATTGTGATGACAAGTGTATTGAGAATTGTGATGACAAAGGTCATGGAGCATTGTGATGAAAAGCGCATGGAGTATTGTGATGACAGGCATCATGGAGCGTTGTGATGACAAGTGTTATGGAACATTGTGATCACAAGTATTTGGAGCATTGCGATGACAGAGGTCATGGATCATTTTGATTTCAAGGAGCATGTAGCATTGTGATGACAAGGGCATGAAGCAATGTGATCCCAAGGTTCATGGAGGATAGTGATGACAATGGTAATGGAGTATTGTGATGACAAGTGCATAGAGTATTGTAATGAGAAGGTCATGTAGCATTTTGATGACAAAGGCATGGAGCATTGTGATGACAGGAGTCATGGAGCACTGTGATGACAAGCGTCACGGAGCATTGTGAATACAGGGGTCATGGAGCATTGGGATGACAAGGGCATGGATCATTGTGATGACAAGCGTCATGGAGTATTGGGCTGAAAATATTCATGGAGTATTGTGATGACAGTGGTCATGGAGCATTGTGATGACTAGGGAATGGAGCATTGTGATGACAAGAGTCCCGGATCATTGTGTTGTCAGGTGTCATGGAGTGCTGTGATGACAGTGGTCATGGAGCATTGTGATGATATTGGTCTTGGAGCATTGTGATGAGAAGGTCACGGAGCTTTGGGCTGAAAATATTCATGGAGTATTGTGATGACAGGTGTCATGGAGCATTGTGATGACAAGGGAATGGAGCATGGTGATGACAAGGTCTTGGAGCATTTTGATGAGAAGACCATGGAGACTTGTGATGACAAGTCTCATGGAGCATTCTGATGATAAGGGGCATGGAGCATTGTGATTACAGGGGTCTTGGAGCATTGTGATGACAAGGGCATGTAGCATTGTGAGGAGAAGGCCATGGAACATTCTGATGACATGCGTCATGGAGCTTTGTGATATCAAGGGCATGGAGCTTTGTGATTACAGGGGTTTTGGAGCATTGTGAAGACAAGGGTCATGGAGCCTTGTGATGACAAGGCCGTGGAACATTGTGATGGCAGGGGTCATGGAGCATTGTTATGACAGAGATAATGGAGCATTGTGATGAGAAGGGCATTGAGCATTGGTCTGAAATGTTTCATGGATTATTGTGATGAGAGTGGGCATGGAGCATTGTGATGACAAGGGCCCGGAACACTGTGATACACGGGTCATGGAGGATTGTAATGACAAAGGCATGGAGCATTGTGATGGGAAGGGCATCGAGCATTGTGATGACAAGTGTCATGGTGCTTTGTGATGACAAGGGCATGGAGCCATGTGATGAGAGGGTTTATGGAGCATTGTGATGCCAAGGGCAATGGAGCTTTTTGATGACAATGGTCATGGAGCATTTTGATGACAAGGGTGTGGTGCATTGTGATGAGAAGGGCAGGGAGCATTTTGATGACAGGGTCATGCAGCATTTTGATGAAAAGTGTAATGGAACATTTTGATGACAGGGGTTATAGAACATTGTGATGCCAGGGGTCATGGATCTTTGGGATGAAAAGGGTCATGGAGCATTTTGATGACAGGGGTTATGGAACATTGTGATGTCAGGGGTCATGGAACATTGTGCAGATAAGTGGATGTAGCATTGTGATGACATGGGTCATGGAACATTGTGATAACAGGGGTGAGGGAGGATAGTGATGACTAGTGGTGGAACATTGTGATATCTCATGTGAGAGAACATTTGGATGAGAAGTTCATGGAGCATTGTGATTACAAGGTTTATGGAGCATAGCGATGACAATGTTGTGGATCATTGTGATGAAAATTGCATGGCACATTGTGATGACAAAAATCATGAAGCATTGTTCTGACAAAGGCATGGAGCATTGTGATGACAAGGGTCACGGAGCATTGTGATGAAAAGTTCATGGAGCATTGTGGTTACAAAGGTCACAGAGCCTTTTGATGATGCGGGAAAGGACCGTTGTGATGACAAACGTTATGAAGCATTGTGATGACTGGAGTCACGGGGCATTGTGATGACAGGGGTCATGGAGCATTGTGATGACAAGGGCATGGAGCACTGTGATGACAGGGTCATGGAGCATTGGTCTGACAAGTTTCATAGATGATTGTGATGACAGTGGACATGGTGCATTGTGATGACAAGGGCATGGAGCATTGTGATGACAAGGGCATGGATTATTGTGAAGACAGGTGTCAGGGAGCATTGTGATGACATATGTCATGGTCCATTGCGATGACAATGGCATGGAGCATTGTGATGCCAAATGTAAAGGATGTTTGTAATGACAAATATAAAGGAGCATTTTTATGACTACGGCTTGGAGCATTATGATAAGGGCCATTGAGAATTTTCATGACAATGTCGTGAAGCATTGTGATGACAAGTTCCTGGAGCACTGTGAAGAGAAAACCATGGAGCCTTGTGATGACAAGTCTCATGGAGCATACTGATGAAAAGGGGCATGGAGCATACTGATTACAGGGGTCTTGGAACATTGTGATAACAAGGGCATGGAGCATGGTGATGACAAGGGCATGGAACATTGGTCTAATATGTTTCATGGATTATTGTGATGAGAGTTGGAATGGCGCATTGTGATGACAAGGGCATGAAGCATTGTGATGACCAGTTCATGCAGTATTGTGAGTAGAGGTGTCACGGAGCATTGTGATGACATATGTATTAGCCCATTGTGATGACAATGGCATGGAGCATTGTGATGCCAAGTTTCATGGAGGATTCTGATGACAAAGGTAAAGGAGCATTGTGATGACAATGGCTTGGAGCATAGTGATGACAAGGTTCAGGGAGCATTGTGCTGACAAGTGCATGGAGAATTGTGATGACAAGGGTCATGGAGCATTCTGATGACAAGCTTGTGGAGTATTTTGATGACAATGGCATGGAGCATTGTGATGAAAACGGCATGGGGTTTTGTGATGAAAAAGGCAAGGAGCCATTTCGTGACAGGGTTCAAGGTGCATTCTGACGACAAGTGTCAGGGAGCATTGTGATGACAAGTGTATTGAGAATTGTGATGAAAAAGGTCATGGAGCATTGTGATGAAAAGGGCATGGAGTATTGTGATGACAGGCATCATGGAGCACTGTGATGAAAAGTGTTATGGAACATTGTGATCACAAGGGTTTGGAGCATTGCGATGACAGTGGTCATGGATCATTTTGATTACAAGGAACATGGAGCATTGTGATGATTAGGGCATGAAGCAATGGGATCCCAAAGTACATGGAGGATAGTGATGACAATGGTAATGCAGTATTGTGATGACAAGCACATAGAGCATTGTAATGACAAGGTCATGCAGCATTTTGCTGACAAAGGCATGGAGCATTGTGATGACAGGTGTCATGGAGCACTGTGATGACAAGCGTCACAGAGCATTGTGAATACAGGGGTCATGGAGCATTGGGATGATAATGGCATGGAGCATTGTGTGGAGAAGGCCATGGAACATTCTGATGACATGCGTCATGGAGCTTTGTGATGACAAGGGCATGGAGCTTTGTGATTACAGGGGTCTTGGTGCATTGTGATGACAGAGGTAATGGAGAATTGTGATGAGAAGGGAATGGAGCATTGTGATTACAAGGTTTATGGAGCATTGCGATGACAAATTTCTGAACCATTGGGATGAAAAGCGTGTGGCACATTGTGATGACAAGTGCCATGGAGCATTTTTCTGACAAAGGTATGGAGCATTGTGATGGCAAGTGTCACGGAGCATTGTGATGAAAAGTTCATGGAGCATTGTGGTTACAAAGGTAACAGAGCCTTGTGATGACACGGGTATCGACCACTGTGATGACAAATGTTATGAAGAATTGTGATGACTGGTGTAACGGAGCATTGTGATGACAGGGGTCATGGAGCATTGTGATGAAAAGGGCATGGAGCATTGTGCTGAGAATGGCATAGAGCATTGTGATGAACATGTGTCATGGAGCATTGTAATGACAAGCATCACGGAGCATTGTGAATACAGGTGTCATGGAGCATTAGGATGACAAGGGCATGGATCATTGTGATGACAAGGGTCATGGAGAATTGGGCTGAAAATGTTCCTGGAGTATTGTGATGACGGGGGACATGGAGGATTGTGATGACAATGGAATGGATCATGGTGATGACAATGTCCTGGAGCATTGTGATGAGATGAGCAGGGAGACTTGTGATGACAAGTTTCATGGAGCATCCTGATGAAAAGGGGCATGGAGCATTGTGATTACAGGGGACTTGGAGCATTGTGATGACAAGGGCATGGAGCATTGTGAGGAGAAGGCCATGGAACATTCTGATTACATGCGTCATGGAGCATTGTGATGAAAAGGGCATGGAGCATTGTGATTACAGGGGTCTTGGAGCATTGTGATGACAAGGGTCATGGAGCCTTGTGATGACAAGGCCGTGGAACATTGTGATGGCAGGTGTCATGGAGCATTGTTATGACAGAGGTAATGGAGCATTGTGATGAGAAGAGCATTGAGCATTGGTCTGAAATATTTCATGGATTGTTGTGATGAGAGTGGGCATGGAGCATTGTGATGACAAGGGCACGGAACACTGTGATATATCGGTCATGGAGGATTGTAATGACAAGGGCAAGGAGCATTGTGATGAGAAGGGCATCGAGCATTGTGATGACAAGTGTCATGGTGCTTTGTGATGACAAGGGCATGGAGCCATGTGATGAGAGGGTTCATGGAGCATTGTGATGACAATGACATGGAGCATTGTGATGCCAAGGGCCATGGAGCTTTGTGATGACAATTGTCATGGAGCATTTTGATGACAAGGGTGTGGTGCATTGTGATGAGAAGGGCAGGGAGCATTTTGGTGACAAGTTCATGCAGCAATTTGATGAAAAGTGTAATGGAACATTTTGATGAGAGGGGCTATAGAACATTGTGATGCCAGGGGTCATGGATCTTCGGGATGAAAAGGGTCATGGAGCATTTTGACGACAGGGGTTATGGAACATTGTGATGTCAGGGGTCATGGAACATTGTGCTGTTAAGGGGATGTAGCATTGTGATGACAGGGGTCATGGAACATTGTGATAACAGGGTTGAGCGAGGATTGTGATGACTAGTGGTGGAACATTGTGATATCTCATGTGAGAGAGCATTTGGATGAGAAGTTCATGGAGCATTGTGATTACAAGGTTTATGGAGCATAGCGATGACAAGGTTGTGGATCATTGTGATGAAAAGTGCATGGCACATTGTGATGACAAAGGTCATGGAGCATTTTTCTGACAAAGGCATGGAGCATTGTGATGACAAGGGTCACGGAGCATTGTGATGAAAAGTTCATGGAGCATTGTGGTTAAAATGGTCACAGAGCCTTGTGATGACGCGGGCATGGACCGTTGTGATGACAAACGTTATGAATCATTGTGATGACTGGAGTCACGGGGCATTGTGATGACAGGGGTCATGGAGCATTGTGATGACAAGGGCATGGAGCACTGTGATAACAGGGGCATGGAGCATTGGTCTGACAAGTTTCATAGATGATTGTGATGACATTGGACATGGTGCATTGTGATGAAAAGGGCATGGAGCATTGTGATGAGAAAACCATGGAGCCTTGTGATGACAAGTCTCATGGAGCATACTGATGAAAAGGGGCATGGAGCATTCTGATTACAGGGGTCTTGGAACATTGTGATAACAAGGGCATGGAGCATTGTGATGACAAGGGCATGGAGTATTGGTCTAATAAGTTTCATGGATTATTGTGATGACAGTCGGAATGGCGCATTGTGATGACAAGGGCATGGAGCATTGTGATGACCAGGTCATGCAGTATTGTGAAAAGAGGTGTCACGGAGCACTGTGATGACATATGTATTGGCCCATTGTGATGACAATGGCATGGAGCATTGTGATGACAAGTGTCATGGAGGATTCTGATGACAAAGGTAATGGAGCATTGTGATGACAATGGCTTGGAGCATAGTGATGACAATGTTCAGGGAGCATTGTGCTGACAAGTGCATGGAGAATATTGATGACAAGGGTCATGGAGCATTCTGATGAAAAGCTTGTGGAGTATTTTGATGACAATGGCATGGAGCATTGTGATGAAAACGGCATGGGGCTTTGTGATGAAAAATGCATGCAGCCTTTTCGTGACAGGGTTCAAGGAGCATTCTGACGACAAGTGTCATGGAGCATTGTGATGACAAGTGTATTGAGAATTGTGATGACAAAGGTCATGGAGCATTGTGATGAAAAGCGCATGGAGTATTGTGATGACAGGCATCATGGAGCGTTGTGATGACAAGTGTTATGGAACATTGTGATCACAAGTATTTGGAGCATTGCGATGACAGAGGTCATGGATCATTTTGATTTCAAGGAGCATGTAGCATTGTGATGACAAGGGCATGAAGCAATGTGATCCCAAGGTTCATGGAGGATAGTGATGACAATGGTAATGGAGTATTGTGATGACAAGTGCATAGAGTATTGTAATGAGAAGGTCATGTAGCATTTTGATGACAAAGGCATGGAGCATTGTGATGACAGGAGTCATGGAGCACTGTGATGACAAGCGTCACGGAGCATTGTGAATACAGGGGTCATGGAGCATTGGGATGACAAGGGCATGGATCATTGTGATGACAAGCGTCATGGAGTATTGGGCTGAAAATATTCATGGAGTATTGTGATGACAGTGGTCATGGAGCATTGTGATGACTAGGGAATGGAGCATTGTGATGACAAGAGTCCCGGATCATTGTGTTGTCAGGTGTCATGGAGTGCTGTGATGACAGTGGTCATGGAGCATTGTGATGATATTGGTCTTGGAGCATTGTGATGAGAAGGTCACGGAGCTTTGGGCTGAAAATATTCATGGAGTATTGTGATGACAGGTGTCATGGAGCATTGTGATGACAAGGGAATGGAGCATGGTGATGACAAGGTCTTGGAGCATTTTGATGAGAAGACCATGGAGACTTGTGATGACAAGTCTCATGGAGCATTCTGATGATAAGGGGCATGGAGCATTGTGATTACAGGGGTCTTGGAGCATTGTGATGACAAGGGCATGTAGCATTGTGAGGAGAAGGCCATGGAACATTCTGATGACATGCGTCATGGAGCTTTGTGATATCAAGGGCATGGAGCTTTGTGATTACAGGGGTTTTGGAGCATTGTGAAGACAAGGGTCATGGAGCCTTGTGATGACAAGGCCGTGGAACATTGTGATGGCAGGGGTCATGGAGCATTGTTATGACAGAGATAATGGAGCATTGTGATGAGAAGGGCATTGAGCATTGGTCTGAAATGTTTCATGGATTATTGTGATGAGAGTGGGCATGGAGCATTGTGATGACAAGGGCCCGGAACACTGTGATACACGGGTCATGGAGGATTGTAATGACAAAGGCATGGAGCATTGTGATGGGAAGGGCATCGAGCATTGTGATGACAAGTGTCATGGTGCTTTGTGATGACAAGGGCATGGAGCCATGTGATGAGAGGGTTTATGGAGCATTGTGATGCCAAGGGCAATGGAGCTTTTTGATGACAATGGTCATGGAGCATTTTGATGACAAGGGTGTGGTGCATTGTGATGAGAAGGGCAGGGAGCATTTTTTTTTTTTTGCTTTATAACAAATTTAATCAGTTATACATATACATATGTTTCCATATCCCCTCCCTTTTGCGACTCCCTCCCACCCTCCCTATCCCACCCCTCCAGGCGGTCACAAAGCACCGAGCTGATCTCCCTGTGCTATGCGGCTGCTTCCCACTAGCTATCTACCTTACGTTTGGTAGTGTATATATGTCCATGCCGCTCTTTCACTTTGTCACAGCTTACCCTTCCCCCTCCCCATATCCTCAAGTCCATTCTCTAGTAGGTCTGTGTCTTTATTCCTGTCTTACCCCTATGTTCTTCATGACATTTTTTTTTCTTAAATTCCATATATATGTGTTAGCATACAGTATTTGTCTTTCTCTTTCTGACTTACTTCACTCTGTATGACAGACTCTAGGTCTATCCACCTCATTACAAATAGCTCAATTTCATTTCTTTTTATGGCTGAGTAATATTCCATTGTATATATGTGCCACATCTTCTTTATCCATTCATCCGATGATGGACACTTAGGTTGTTTCCATCTCCGGGCTATTGTAAATAGGGCTGCTATGAACATTTTGGTACATGTCTCTTTTTGAATTATGGTTTTCTCAGGGTATATGCCTAGTAGTGGGATTGCTGGGTCATATGGTAGTTCTATTTGTAGTTTTTTAAGGAACCTCCATACCGTTCTCCATAGCAGCTGTACCAATTCACATTCCCACCAGCAGTGCAAGAGTGTTCCCTTTTCTCCACACCCTCTCCAGCATTTATTGTTTTTAGATTTTTTGATGATGGCCATTCTGACTGGTGTGAGATGATATCTCATTGTAGTTTTGATTTGCATTTCTCTAATGAGTAAAGATGTTGAGCATCCTTTCATGTGTTTGTTGGCAGTCTGTATATCTTCTGTGGAGAAATGTCTATTTAGGTCTTCTGCCCATTTTTGGATTGGGTTGTTTGTTTTTTTGTTATTGAGCTGCATGAGCTGCTTATAAATTTTGGAGATTAATCCTTTGTCAGTTGCTTCATTTGCAAATATTTTCTCCCATTCTGAGGGTTGTCTTTTGGTCTTGTTTATGGTTTCCTTTGCTGTGCAAAAGCTTTTAAGTTTCATTAGGTCCCATGTGTTTATTTTTGTCTTTATTTCCATTTCTCTAGGAGGTGGGTCAAAAAGGATCTTGCTGTGATTTATGTCATAGAGTGTTCTGCCTATGTTTTCCTCTAAGAGTTTGATAGTGTCTGGCCTTACATTTAGGTCTTTAATCCATTTTGAGCTTATTTTTGTGTATGGTGTTAGGGAATGATCTAATCTCATACTTTTACATGTCCCTATCCAGTTTTCCCAGCACCACTTATTGAAGAGACTGTCCTTTCTCCACTGTACATTCCTGCCTCCTTTATCAAAGATAAGGTGACCATATGTCCGTGGGTTTAACTCTGGGCTTTCTATCCTGTTCCATTGATCTATCTTTCTGTTTTTGTGCCAGTACCATACTGTCTTGATTACTGTAGCTTTGTAGTATAGTCTGAAGTCAGGGAGCCTGATTCCTCCCGCTCCATTTTTCGTTCTCAAGATTGTTTTGGCTATTCGGGGTCTTTTGTGTTTCCATACAAATTGTGAAATTTTTTGTTCTAGTTCTGTGAAAAATGCCAGTGGTAGTTTGATAGGGATTGCATTGAATCTGTAGATTGCTTTGGGTAGTAGAGTCATTTTCACAATGTTGATTCTTCCAATCCAAGAACATGGTACATCTCTCCATCTATTTGTATCATCTTTAATTTCTTTCATCAGTGTCTTATAATTTTCTGCATACAGGTCTTTTGTCTCCTTAGGTAGGTTTATTCCAAGATATTTTATTCTTTTTGTTGCAATGGTAAATGGGAGTGTTTCCTTGATTTCACTTTCAGATTTTTCATCATCAGTATATAGGAATGCCAGAGATTTCTGTGCATTAATTTTGTATCCTGCAACTTTACCAAAGTCATTGATTAACTCTAGTAGTTTTCTGGTAGCATCTTTAGGATTCTCTATGTATAGTATCATGTCATCTGCAAACAGTGACAGCTTTACTTCTTCTTTTCCAATTTGGATTCCTTTTATTTCCTTTTCTTCTCTGATTGCTGTGGCTAACACTTCCAAAACTAGGTTGAATAAGAGTGGTGAGAGTGGGCAACCTTGTCTTGTTCCTGATCTTAGTGGAAATGGTTTCAGTTTTTCACCATTGAGGACGATGCTGGCTGTGGGTTTGTCATATATGGCCTTTATTATGTTGAGGAAAGTTCCCTCTATGCCTACTTTCTGCAGGGTTTTTATCATAAATGGGTGTTGAATTTTGTCGAAAGCTTTCTCTGCATCTATTGAGATGATCATATGGTTTTTCTCCTTCAGTTTGTTAATATGGTGTATCACGTTGATTGATTTGCGTATATTGAAGAATCCTTGCATTCCTGGAATAAACCCCACTTGATCATGGTGTATGATCCTTTTAATGTGCTGTTGGATTCTGTTTGCTAGTATTTTGTTGAGGATTTTTGCATCTATGTTCATCAGTGATATTGGCCTGTAGTTTTCTTTCTTTGTGACATCCTTGCCTGGTTTTGGTATCAAGGTGATGGTGGCCTCGTAGAATGAGTTTGGGAGTGTTCCTCCCTCTGCTATATTTTGGAAGAGTTTCAGAAGGATAGGTGTTAGCTCTTCTCTAAATGCTTGATAGAATTCGCCTGTGAAGCCATCTGGTCCTGGGCTTTTGTTTGTTGGAAGATTTTTTATCACAGTTTCAATTTCAGTGCTTGTGATTGGTCTGTTCATATTTTCTATTTCTTCCTGATTCAGTCTTGGCAGGTTGTGCATTTCTAAGAATTTGTCCATTTCTTCCAGGTTGTCCATTTTATTGGCATAGAGTTGCTTATAGTAATCTCTCATGATCTTTTGTATTTCTGCAGTGTCAGTTGTTACTTCTCCTTTTTCATTTCTAATTCTATTGATTTGAGTCTTCTCCCTTTTTTTCTTGATGAGTCTGGCTAATGGTTTATCAATTTTGTTTATCTTCTCAAAGAACCAGCTTTTAGTTTTATTGATCTTTGCTATCGTTTCCTTCATTTCTTTTTCATTTATTTCTGATCTGATTTTTATGATTTCTTTCCTTCTGCTAACTTTGGGATGTTTTTGTTCTTCTTTCTCTAATTGCTTTAGGTGCAAGGTTAGGTTGTTTATTCGAGATGTTTCCTGTTTCTTAAGGTGGGATTGTATTGCTTTAAACTTCCCTCTTAGAACTGCTTTTGCTGCATCCCATAGGTTTTGGGTCGTCGTGTCTCCATTGTCATTTGTTTCTAGGTATTTTTTAATTTCCTCTTTGATTTCTTCAGTGATCACTTCGTTATTAAGTAGTGTATTGTTTAGCCTCCATGTGTTTGTATTTTTTACAGATCTTTTCCTGTAATTGATGTCTAGTCTCATAGCATTGTGGTCGGAAAAGATACTTGATACAATTTCAATTTTCTTAAATTTACCAAGGCTTGATTTGTGACCCAAGATATGATCTATCCTGGAGAATGTTCCATGAGCACTTGAGAAAAATGTGTATTCTGTTGTTTTTGGATGGAATGTCCTATAAATATCAATTAAGTCCATCTTGTTTAATGTATCATTTAAAGCTTGTGTTTCCTTATTTATTTTCATTATGGATGATCTGTCCATTGGTGAAAGTGGGGTGTTAAAGTCCCCTACTATGAGTGTGTTACTGTCGATTTCTCCTTTTATGGCTGTTAGTATTTGCCTTATGTATTGAGGTGCTCCTATGTTGGGTGCATAAATATTTACAATTGTTATATCTTCTTCTTGGATCGATCCCTTGATCATTATGTAGTGTCCTTCTTTGTCTCTTCTAGTAGTCCTTATTTTAAAGTCTATTTTGTCTGATATGAGAATTGCTACTCCAGCTTTCTTTTGGTTTCCATTTGCATGGGATATCTTTTTCCATCCCCTTACTTTCAGTCTGTATGTGTCTCTAGGTCTGAAGTGGGTCTCTTGTAGACAGCATATAGATGGGTCTTGTTTTTGTATCCATTCAGCCACTCTGTGTCTTTTGGTGGGAGCATTTAGTCCATTTACGTTTAAGGTAATTATCGATATGTATGTTCCTATTCCCATTTTCTTAATTGTTTTGGGTTCATTATTGTAGGTCTTTTACTTCTGTTGTGTTTCTTGCCTAGAGAAGTTCCTTTAGCATTTGTTGTAAAGCTGGTTTGGTGGTGCTGAACTCTCTCAGCTTTTGCTTGTCTGTAAACGTTTTAATTTCTCCATCAAATCTGAATGAGATCCTTGCTGGGTAGAGTAATCTTGGTTGCAGGTTTTTCTCCTTCATCACTTTAAGTATGTCCTGCCACTCCCTTCTGGCTTGTAGAGTTTCTGCTGAGAGATCAGCTGTTATCCTGATGGGGATTCCCTTGTGTGTTATTTGTTGTTTTTGCCTTGCTGCTTTTAATATGATTTCTTTGTGTTTAATTTTTGACAGTTTGATTAATATGTGTCTTGGCGTATTTCTCCTTGGATTTATTCTGTATGGGACTCTCTGTGCCTCCTGGACTTGATTAACTATTTCCTTTCCCATATTAGGGAAGTTTTCAACTATAATCTCTTCAAATATTTTCTCAGTCCCTTTCTTTTTCTCTTCTTCTTCTGGAACACCTATAATTCGAATGTTGGTGCGTTTAATGTTGTCCCAGAGGTCTCTGAGACTGTCCTCTGTTCTTTTCATTCTTTTTTCTTTATTTTGCTCTGCAGCAGTTATTTCCACTATTTTATCTTCCACCTCACTTATCCGTTCTTCTGCCTCAGTTATTCTGCTATTGATCCCATCTAGAGTATTTTTTATTTCATGTATTGTGTTTTTAATCGATGCTTGATTCATCTTTAGTTCTTCTAGGTCCTTGTTAACTGTTTCTTGCATTTTGTCTATTCTATTTCCAAGATTTTGTATCTGGGAAATAGAATCTTGGATCATCTTTACCATCATTATTCTGAATTCTTTTTCAGGTAGAGTGCCTATTACCTATTACCTTTTCATCACAATTCTCCATGACCTTTTTTATCACAATGCTCTATACACTTGTCATCAAAATGCTCCCTGACACTTGTTGTCTGTATCCTCCTTGAATCCTCTCATGACAAGGCTCCATGCCTTTTTCATCACAAAGATCCATGTCCTTTTCATCACAATGCTCCAAGACCCATGTAATCTCAATGCTCCATGCCCATGTCATCACAAAGCTCAATGACGCATGCCATCAGAATGCTCCTTGGTCTTCTCCTCACAATGCTCCATGCCCTTGTCCTCACAATGTTCGAAGACCGCTGTAATCACAATGATCCATGCCTTGTCCTCAAAAAACTCCATAACGCATGTCATCAGAATGCTCCATGGACTTCTCATCACAATGCTCCATGCCGTAGTCATCACAGTGCTCCAAGACCCCAGTAATCACAATGCACCATGCCCCTTTTCATCAGAATGCTCTATGAGACTTGTCATCACAAGTCTCCATGGTCTTCTCATCACAATGCTCCAGGAGATTGTCATCACCATGCTCCATTCCCTTGTTATCACAATGCTCCATGACCCCTGTCATCACAATAATCCATGAACATTTTCAGCCCAATGCACCACGATCTACTCATCACAATGCTCCATGGCCAATATCATCACAATGCTCCATGACCCATGTCATCAAAACACTCCATGAACATTTTCAGCCCAGTGCTCCAAGACCCTTGTCATCACAATGATCCATGCCCTTGTCATCCCAATGCTCCATGACCCCTGTATTCACAATGCTCCGTGACGCTTGTTATCACAGTGTTCCATGACACATGTCATCACAATGCTCCATGTCTTTGTCAGCAAAATGCTACATGACCTTGTCATTACAATGCTCTATGCGCTTGTCATCACAATACTCCATTACTATTGTCATCACAATCTTCCATGAAACTTGGAATCACTTTTCTTCATGCACTTGTCATCACAATGCTCCATGCTCCTTGAAATCAAAATGATCCATGACCGCTGTGATCACAATACTTCAAACCCTTGTGATCACAATGTTCCATAACACTTGTCATCACAATGCTCCATGATGCCTGTCATCACAATACTCCATGCCCTTTTCATCACAATGCTCCATGACCTTTGTCATCACAATTCTCAATACACTTGTCATCACAATGCTCCCTGACACTTGTCATCAGAATGCTCCTTGAAACCTGTCACGAAAAGGCTCCATGTATTTTTAATCAAAAAGCCACATGCAATTATTATCGCAATGCTCCATGCCATTGTCATCAAAATACTCCACAAGCTTGTCATCAGAATGCTCCATGACCCTTGTCATCACAATTCTCCATGCACTTGTCAGCACAATGCTCCCTGACCCTTGTCATCACAATGCTCCAAGCCATTGTCATCACAATGCTCCATTACCTTTTTCATCAGAATCCTCCATGACACTTGGCATCACAATGTTCCATGCCATTGTCATCACAATGGGCCATTACATATGTCATCACAATGCTCTCTGACACCTCTCTTCACAATACTGCATGACCTGGTCATCACAATGCTCCATGCCCTTGTCATTACAATGCGCCATTCCCACTTTCATCACAATAATCTCTGAAACTTATTAGAGCAATGCTCCATGCCCTTGTCATCACAATGCTCGATGCCCTTGTTATCACAATGTTCCAAGAACCCTGTAGTCAGAATTCTCCTTGCCCCTTTCATCAGTATGCTCCATGAGAATTTTCATCACAAGGCTCCATGGTTTTCTCATCACAATGCTCCAGGACCTTGTCATGACAAAGCTTCACTACATTGTCATGAAAATTCTCAATGGCCCTTGTCATCATAATGCTCCAAGTCCTAGTCATCACAATGCTCCATTATATTTGTCATCACAATCCTCCATTTCATTTGGAATCACAATGCTCCCTGCCATTGTCATCGCAATGGACCATGACATATGTCATCACAATGCTCTCTGACAACTCTCTTCAAAATACTCCATGACCTTCTCATCACAATGCTCCATGCCCTGGTCATCACAAGGCACCATGTCCAATGTCATCACAATAATCTCTGAAAAGTGTCACCACAACGCTCCATGTCCCTGTCATCACAATGCTCCCTAACCCCTCTCTTCTCAATGCTCCGTGACTCCTGTCATCACAATGCTTCATAACGTTTGTCATCACAACGGTCCATGCCCGCATCATCACAAGGCTCTGTGACCTTTCTAACCACAATGTTCCATGAAATTTTCATCACAATGCTCCGTGACCCTTGTCATCACAATGCTCCATGCCTTTGTCAGAACAATGTTCCATGACCCTTGTCATCACAATGTGCCACGCGTTTTTCATCACAATGATCCACAACGTTGTCATCGCTATGCTCCATAAATCTTGTATTCGCAATGCTCCACGCACTTCTCATCCAAATGCTCTCTCACCTGAGATATCACAATGTTCCATCACTAGTCTTCACAATCCTCCCTCAACCCTGTAATCAAAATGTTCCATGACCCCTGACATCACAATATTCCATAACCACTGTCATCAAAATGCTACATGACACTTTTCATCCCAAGGCTCCTTGACCCATGGCATCACAATGTTCTGTAACCCCTGTCATCAAAATGTTACATTACACTTTTCATCAAATTGCTGCATGACCCTGTCATCAAAATGCTCCCTCTCCTTCTCATCACAATGCACCACACGCTTGTCAACAAAATGCTCCATGACCGTTGTCATCACAAAGCTCCATGACCCTTGGCATCACAATGCTCCATATCATTGTCATCAAAATGCTCCATGAAACCTCTTATCCCATTGCTCCATGCCCTTGTCATCACAAAGCTCCATGACACTTGTCATCACAATGCTCGATGCCCTTCTCATCAAAAAGCTCCATGCCCTTTTCATCACAATCTTCCATGACCCATGTCTCACAGTGTTCCGTGCACTTGTCATCACAATGCTCCATGCCCTCTCTCATCACAATAATCCATGAAATATTTCAGGCCAATGCTCAATGTCCTTCTCATCAGAATGCCCCATTACCTCTGTCATAACAATGCAGATTACCCCTGCCAACACAATGTTCCACGGCCTTGTCATCAAAAGGCTCCATGACCCTTGTCATCACAATGCCCCAAGACCCCTGTAATCACAATGCTCCATGCCCTTTTCGTCACAAAGCTCCATGACACATGTCATCAGAATGTTCCATGGCCTTTTCATCACAATGCTCCATGCCCTTGTCATCACAATGCTCCAAGACCCCTGTAATCAAAATGCTCCATGCCCCTTTGCATCTCAATGCTCCATGAACCCTGTCATCAGAATGCATCATGCCCATCATCATAATGCTTCAGGCTATTGTCATCACAATGAAATCAAAATTATCCATGACCTCTGTCATCATAATGCTCCAAAACATTGTGATCACAATGTTCCATAACACTTATCATCACAAATCCCCATGACGCTCATCATCACAATTATCCATTGTATTCTCATCACAATGCTCCATGACCTTTGTCATCACAAGGCTCAATACACTTGTCATCACAATGCTCCCTGACACTTGTCGTCAGTATGCTCCTTGAACCCTGCCATGACAAGGCTTCATGCCTTTTCATCACAATGATCCGTGCCCTTTTCATCAGAGTGTTCCAAGATCACTGTAATCACAATGCTCCATGTCCTTGTCATCACAAAACTCCATGAAGCATGTCATCAGAATGCTCCATGGCTTTCTCATCACAATGCTCCATACCCTAGTCATCACAATGCTCCAAGACCCCTGTAATCACAATGCTCCATGCCCCTTTTCATCAGAATGCTCCGTGAGACTTGTCATTACAAGTCTCCATGGTCATCTCATCACAATGCTCCAGGACCTTGTCATCACTATACTCCATTCCCTTGTCATCACAATGCTCCATGAGCCCTGTCATCACAATAATCCATTAATATATTCAGCCCAATGATCCACGACCTACACATCACAATGCACCATGGCCAATATCATCACAATGCTCCATGACCACTGTCATCACAACACTCCATGAAGCCTGACAACACAATGATCTGGGACTCTTGTCATCACAATGCTCCATTCCCTACACATCACTATGCTCCATGACCCATGTCATCACAACACTCCATGAACATTTTCAGCCCAGTGCTCCATGACACTTGTCATCACAATGATCCATGCCCTTGTCATCCCAATGCTCCATGACCCCTGTATTCACAATGATCCATGACGCTTGTCATCACAATGATCCATGACACATGTCATCACAATGATCCATGCCTTTGTCAGCAAAATGATACATGACATTGTCATTACAATGCTCTATGCGCTTGTCATCACAAAACTCCATTTCCACTGTCATCACAATCCTCCATGAACCTAGGGATCACATTGATTCATGCCCTTGTCATCACAATGCTCTATGCTCCTTGAAATCAAAATGATCCATGACCTCTGTCATCACAATGCTCCAAACCCTTGTGATCACAATGTTCCATAACACTTGTCATCACAACGCTCCATGATGCCTGTCATCACAATACTCCATGCCCTTTTTATCACAATGCTCCATGACTTTTGTCATCACAATTCTCCATATACATGTCATCACAATGCTCCCTGACATTGTCATCAGAATGCTCCTTGAAACCTGTCACGAAAAGGCTCCTTGCCTTTTTCAACACAATGCCCCATGTCATTTTCATCACAATGCTCCATGCCATTGTCATCAAAATACTCCACAAGTTTGTCATCAGAATGCTCCATGACCCTTGTCATCACAATTCTCCATGCACTTGTCAGCACAATGCTAACTTACCCATGTCATCCCAATGCTCTAAGCCATTGTCATCACAATGTTCCATTAGCATTGTCATCAGAATCCTCCATGACACTTGGCATCACAATGCTCCATGCCATTGTCATCACAAAGGGCCATTACATATGTCATCACAATGCTCCCTGACTCCTATCTTCACAATACTACATGACCTGTTCATCACAATGCTCCATGCCCTTGTCATCACAATGCGCCATTCAAATTCTCATCGCAACAATCCATGAAACTTATTAGACTAATGTTCCATGCCCTTGTCATCTCAATGCTCCATGCCCTTTTTATCACAATGCTCCCTGACCCCTGTCATCACAATGCTCCGTGACTCCAGTCATCAAAATGCTTCATGACCTTTGTCATCACAGTGGTCCATGCCATCGTCATCAACAGTCTCTGTGACCATTTTAACCACAATGCTCCATGAACTTTTCATCACAATGCTCTTTGACTCTTGTCATCACAATGCTCTATTCCTTTCTCAGCACAATGCTCCATGACCCTTGTCATCACAATGCTCCATGCGCTTGTCAGCACAATGCTCCATGACACAGGTCATCACAATGCACCATGCGCTTGTCATCAGAGTGCTCTACAATTTTGTCATCACAATGCTCCATAAATATAGTCATCATAAAGATCCATGACCCTTGGCATCACAGTGCTCCATGTCATTGTCATCACAGTGCTCCATGAACGCTCTCATCACATTGCTCCATGCCCTTGTCTTCAAAAAGCTCCATGTCACATGTCATCAGAATGCTCCATGGCTTTCTGATCACAATGCTCTATGTGCGTGCCATCACAATGCTCCATTAACCCTGTCATAAAAATGCTCCATGACACTTGCCATCACAATGTTCCGTGACCTTGTCATCACAAGGCTCCGTGACCCTTCTCATCACAACACTCCAAGAACCCTGTAATCACATTGCTCCATGCCACTTTTCATCTCAATGTTCCATGAACCCTGTCATCACAACGCACCATGCCCATCATCATAATGCTTCATGCTATTGTCATCACAATGAAATAAAAATGCTCCATGACCTCTGTCATAACAATGCTCCAAACCCTTGTGATCACAATATTCCATATCACTTGTCATCACAATGACCCATGATGCTCGTCATCACTATTATCCATGGTCTTCTTATCACAATGCTCCAGGACCTTGTCCTCACCATGCTCCAAGACCCCTGTATTCACAATGCTCCATGCCCATTTTCATCAGAATGCTCCATGAGACTTGTCATCACAAGTCTCCATGGTCTACTCATCACAATGCTTCAGGACTTTGTCATCACCATGCTCCATTCCCTTGTCATCACAATGCTCCATGACCCCTGTCATCACAATAATCCATGCACATTTTCAGCACAATGCTCCACGTCCTACTCATCACAATGCTCCATGGCCAATATCATCACAATGCTCCATGACCACTGTCATCACAACACTCCATGACACCTGACAACACAATTATCCGGGACTCTTGTCATCACAATGCTCCATTCCCTAGTCATCACAATGCTTCATGACACCTATCATCACAACACTCCATGAACATATTCAGGCCAGTGCTCCATGACCCTTGTCATCACAATGCTCCATGACCCCTGTATTCACAATGCTCCGTGATGCTTGTCATCACAGTGCTCAATGACACATGTCATCACAATGCTCCAAGAACCCTGTAATCACAATGTTCTATGCCCTTTTTCATCTCAGTGATCCATGAACCCTGTCATCACAATGCACCATGCCCATCATCATAATGCTTCATGCTATTGTCATCACAAGGAAATCAAAATGCTCCATGACCTCTGTCATAACAATGCTCCAAACACTTGTGGTCACAATATTCCATAACACTTGTCATCACAATGCCCTATGAAGCTTGTCATCACAATTATCAATGGTCTTCTCATCACAATGCTCCATGACCTTTGTCATAACAATGCTCAATACACTTTTCATCAAAATTCTCCCTGACACTTGTTGTCTGTATGCTCCTTGAATCCTGTCATGAAAAGGCTCCATGCGTTTTTCATCACAATGATACATGTCCTTTTCATCAAAATGCTCCAAGACACATGTAATCTCAATGCTCCATGCCCTTGTCATCACAATGTTCCAAGACCCCTGTAATCACAATGCTCCTTGCCCTTGTCATCAAAAAACTCCATGAGGTATGTCATCAGAATGCTCCATGGCCTTCTCATCACAATGCTCCATGCCCTTGTCATCACAATGCTCAATACACATGTCATCAACATGCTCCCTGACACTTGTTGTCTGTATGCTCCTTGAACACTGTCATGACAAGGCTCCATGCATTTTTCATCACAATGATCCATGTCCTTTTCATCACAATGCTCCAAGACCCATGTAATCTCAATCTCCATGCCATTGTCATCACAAAGCTCAATGACACATGCCATCAGAATGCTCCGTGGTTTCTCCTCACAATGCTCCATGCTCTTGTCATCACAATGTACCAAGACCCCTGTAATCACAATACTCCATGGCCTTGTCATCAAATAACTCCATTACGCATGTCATCAGAATGCTCCATGGCCTTCTAATCACAAATCTCCATGCCGTAGTCATCACAATGGTCCAAGACCCCTGTAATCACAATGCTTCATGCCCCTTTTCATCAGAATGTTCCATGAGACTTGTCATCACAAGTCCTCATGGCCTTCTCATCACAATGCTCCAGGACCTTGGCATCCCCATGCTCCATTTCCTGGTCATCACAATGCTCCATGACCACTGTCTTCACAGCACTCCATGACACCTGACAACACAATGATCCGGGACTCTTGTCATCTCAATGCTCCATTCCCTAGTCATCACAATGCTCCATGACCCGTGTCATCACAATAATCCATGAATATTTTCAGCCAAGTGCTCCATGACCGTTGTCATCCCAATGATCCATGCCCTTGTCATCCCAATGCTCCATGACCCGTTTATTCACAATGCTCCGTGACGCGTGTCATCACAGTGCTCCATGACACATGTCATCACAATGCTCCATGCCTTTGTCAGCAAAAAGCTACATGACCTTGTCATTATAATGCTCTATGCACTTGTCATCCCAATACTCCATTTCCATTGTCATCACAATCCTCCATGAACCTTGAGATCACATTGCTCCATGCCCTTGTCATCACAATGCTCCACGACCCTTGTAATCACAATGCTCCATGCCCCTTTTCATCTCAATGCTCCATGAACTCTGTCATCACAATGCACCGTGCCCATCATCATAATGCTCCAGGCTATTGTCATCACAATGAAATCAATATTCTCCATGACCTCTGTCATCATAATGCTCCAAACCCTTGTGATCACAATGTTCCATAACTCTTATCATCACAACACCCCATGACGCTCATCATCACAATTATCCATGGTCTTCTATTAACTATGATCCATGATCTTTGTCATCACAATGCTGAATACACTTTTCATCACAATGCTCCCAGACACTTGTCGTCAGTATGCTCCTTGAACCCTGTCTTGACAAGGTTCTATGCAATTTTCATAACAGTGACCCAGCCATTTTCATCACAATGCTCCAAGATCCCTATAATCACAACGCTCCATGCCCTTGTCATCACAAAACTCCATGATGCATGTCATCAGAATGCTTCATGGCCTTCTCATCACAATGTTCCATGCCCTAGTCATCACAATGCTCCAAGACCCCTGTAATCACAATGCTCCATGCCCCTTTTCATCAGAATGTTCCATGAGAATTGTCATAACAAGTCTTCTTTGCCTTCTCATCAAAATGCTTCAAGACCTTGTCATCCCCATGCTCCATTCCCTGGTAATCACAATGCTCCATGACCACTGTCATCACAACACTCCATGACACCTGACAACACAATGATCCGGGACTCTTGTCATCACAATGCTCCATTCCCTCGTCATCACAATGCTCCATGACCCGTGTCATCACAATAATCCATGAACATTTTCAGCCAAGTGATCCATGACCCTTGTCATCCCAATGATCCATGCCCTTGTCACCCCAAAGCTCCATGACCCGTGTATTCACAATGCTCCGTGACGCTTGTCATCACAGTGCTCAATGACACATGTCATCACAGTGCTCCATGCCTTTGTCAGCAAAATGCTACATGACCTTGTCATTATAATGCTCTATGCGCTTGTCATTTCAATACTCCATTTCCATTGTCATCACAATCCTCCATGATCCTTGTGATCACATTGCTTCATGCCCTTGTCATCACAATGCTCCATGTTCCTTGAAATCAAAATGATCCATGACCTCTGTCTTCACAATGCTCCAAACACTTGTGATCACATTGTTCCAAAACACTTGTCATCACAACGCTCCATGATGCCTGTCATCACAATACTCCATGCCCTTTTCATCACAATGCTCCATGACCTTTGTCATCACAATTCTCAATACACTTGTCATCACAAGTCTCCCTGAGACTTGTCATCAGATGCTCCTTGAACCCTGTCAGGAAAAGGCTCCATGCCTTTTTCATCACAATGCCCCATGCCGTTTTCATCACAATGCTCCATGTCATTGTCATCAAAATACTCCACAAGCTTGTCATCAGAATGCTTCATGACACTTGTCATCAAAATTTTCCATGCACTTCTCAGCACAATGCTCCATGACCCTTGTCATCACAATGCTCCATGCCATTGTCATCACAATGGGCCATTACATATGTCATCACAATGCTCCTTGACACTTGTTTTCACAATACTGCATGACATGGTCATCACAATGCTCCATGCCATTCTCATCACAATGTGCCATTCCAACTATCATCGCAATAATCCATGCAACTTTTTGACCAATGTTCCATGCCCTTGTCATCACAATGCTCCATGCCCTTGTTATCACAATGCTCCATGACCCCTGTCATCACAATGCTCCGTGACTCCAGTCATCACAATGCTTCATGACCTTTGTCATCACAATGGTCCATGCCCTCGTCATCAACAGTCTCTGTGACCTTTTTAATCACAATGCTCCATGAAATTTTCTTCACAGTGCTCTTTGACACTTGTCATCAAAATGCTCCATGGGCTTGTCAGCACAATGCTCCATGACACATGTCATCACATTGCACCATACGCTTGTCATCATAGTGCTCCACAATCTGGTCATCACAATGCCCCTTAAAATTTGTCATCACAATGCTCCACGCACTTCTCATCAAAATGCTCTCTCACCACTGATATCACAATACTACATCACTATTTGTCACAATACTCCCTCACCCCTGTCATCACAATGTTCCATGACTCCTGTCATCACAATGCTACATGCACTTATCATCACAATGTTCGATGACCCCTGACATCACAATGTTCCATAACACCTGTCATCAAAATATTCCATGACACTTTTCATCAAATTGCTCCATGACACTGTCATCACAATGCTCCCTGCCCTTCTCATCATAATGCACAATGCCCTTGCCATCAAAATGCTCCATGACCTTTGTAATCACAAGATCCATGACCCTTGGCATCACAATGCTCCATGTCATTGTCATCACAATGCTCCATGAACGCTCTCATCACATTGCTCCAAGCCCATTTCTTCACAAAGCTCAATGACACATGTCATCAGAATGCTCCATGGCCTTCTCATCACAATGCTCCATGCGCTTGCCATCACAATGCTCCATTACCCAAGACATAACAATGCTCCATGACCCCTGCCATCACGATGTTCCATGGCCTTGTCATCACAAAGCTCCATGACCCTTCTCATCACAATGCTCCAGGAACCATGTAATCACAATGCTCTATGCCGTTTTTCATCTCAATGATCCATGAACCCTGTCATCACAATGCACCATGCCCATCATCATAATGCTTCATGCTATTGTCATCAAAATGAAATGAAAATGCTCCATGACCTCTGTCATAACAATGCTCCAAACCCTTGTGATCACAATGTTCCGTAACACTTGTCATCACAAAACTCAATGACGCATGCCATCAGAATGCTCCTTGTTCTTCGCCTCACAATGCTCCATGCCCTTGTCATCACAATGTTCCAAGACCCCTGTAATCACAATGCCCCTTTCCCTTGTCATCAAAAAACTCCATGACGAATGTCATCAGAATGCTCCATGGCCTTCTCATCACAATGCTCCATGCCCTAGTCATCACAATGCTCCAAGACCTCTGTAATCACAATGTTCCATTACCCTTTTCATCAGAATGCTCCCTGAGACTTGTCATCACAAGTCTCCATGGTCTTCTCACCACTATGCTCCAGGACCTTGTCATTACCATGCTCCATTCCCTTGTCATCACAATGCTCCATGACACCTGTCATCACAATAATCCATGATTATTTTCATCCCAATGCTCCACGGACTACTCATCACAATGCTCCATGGCCAATATCTTCAGAGTGCTCCATGACCACTGTCATCACAACACTCCATGACACCTGACAACACAATGATCCGGGACACTTGTCATCACAATGCTCCAATCCCTAGTCATCAAAATGCTCCATGACCCCTGTCATCACAACACTCCATGAACATTTTCAGCCCATTGCTCCATGACCCTTGTCTTCAAAATGATCCATGCCCTTGCCATCCCAATGCTCCATGACCCCTGTATTCACAATGTTCTGTGATGGTTGTAATCACAGTGCTCCATGACACCTGTCATCAAAATGCTCCATGCCTTTGTCATCAAAATGCTACATGACTTTGTCATTACAATGCTCTATGCGCTTGTCATCACACTACTCCATTTCCATTGTCATCACAATCCTCCATGAAACTTGGGATCACATTGTTTCATGCCCTTGTCATCAAAATGCTCCATGCTCCTTGAAATCACAATGATCCATGACCTCTCTCATCACAATGCTCCAAACCCTTGTCATCACAGTGTTCCTTAACACTTGTCATCACAACGCTCCATGATGCCTGTCATCACAGTACTCCATGCATTTTTCATCATAATGCTCCATGACATTTGTCATCACAATGCTCAATACACTTGTCATCAAAATGCTCCCTGACACTTGTTGTCTGTATGCTCCTTGAACCCTGTCATGACAAGGCTCCATGCCTTTTTCTTCAAAATGATCCATGCCCTTTTCATCACAATGCTCCAAACCCATGAAATCACATTGCTCGATATCCTTGTCATCACAAATCTCATTGACGCATGCCATCAGAATGCTCCTTGGTCTTCTCCTCACAAGGCTCCATGCCCTTGTCATCACCGTGTTCCAAGACCCCTGTAATCACAATGCTCCATGCCCCTTTTCATCAGTATGCTCCATGAGACTTGTCATCACAAGGCTCCATGGATTTGTCATCACAATGCTCCAGGACCTTATCATCACAATGCTTCCCGACCTTGTCATCAAAATTTTTAATGGCCCTTGTCATCATAATGCTCCAAGCCCTAATCATCATAATGGTCCATTTTATTTTTCATTACAATTCCCCATTATATTTTGCATCACATTGCTCGATGCCATTGTCATCGCAATGGACCATGACATATGTCATCACAATAATCTATGAAACATGTCAGACCAATGCTCCATGCCCCTGTCATCACAATGCTCCATGCCCTTGTCATCACAATGCTCCATGACCCCTGTCATCAAAATGCACCGTGACTCCAGTCATCACAATGTTTCATAACGTTTGTCATCACAATGGTCCATGCCCGTGTCATCAAAAGGCCCTTTGACATTTGTAACCACAATGCTCCATGAACATTTCATCACAATTCTCTGTGACCCCTGTCATCACAATGCTCCATGTGTTTGTCAGAACAATGCTCCATGACCATTGTCATCACAATGTGCCACGTGCATTTCATTACAACTGTCCACAACCTTGTCATTGCAATGCTCCATAAACCTTGTAATCACAATGCTCCATGCACTTCTCATCAAAATGCTCTCTCACCAGAGATATCACAATGTTCCATCACTAGCCATCACAATACTCCCTCACCCCTGTAATCACAACGTTCCATGACCCTGTCAACACAATGCTACATCCCCTTATCATCACAATGTTCCATGACCCCTGCCATCACAAAGTTCCATAACACCTGTCATCAAAATGCTCCATGACACTTTTCATCCCAAAGCTCAAAGACCCCTGACATCACAATATTCTATAACCCCTGCCA
This sequence comes from Mesoplodon mirus, assembly GCF_964341445.2. Classification (NCBI taxonomy): domain Eukaryota; kingdom Metazoa; phylum Chordata; class Mammalia; order Artiodactyla; family Ziphiidae; genus Mesoplodon; species Mesoplodon mirus. Next base: position 3,210,865 of record NW_028295819.1, on the reverse strand, counting down.
TCAAAATGTTCCATTACAATTTTTATCAAATTGCTGCATGACCCGGTAATCAAATTCCTCCCTGCCCTTCTCATCACAGTGCACCATGCGCTTGTCATCAAAATGCTCCATGACTTGTCATTACAAAGCTCCATGAGCTTTGGAATCACAATGCTCCATGTCATTGTCATCACAATGCTCCATGAACCCTCTCATCACATTGGTCCATGTCCTTGTCATCACAAAGCTCCATGACACTTGTCATCACAATGCTCGATGCCCTTCTCATCACAGTGCTCCATGCCCTTGTCATGACAATCCTGCATGACCCATGTATCACAGTGTTCTGTGCCCTTGTCATCACAATCCTCCATGCCCACTCTCATCACAATAATCCATGAAATATTTCAGACCAATGTTCCATGCCCACTCTCATCAAAATGCTCCATTACCCCTGTCATAACAATGAACCATGACCCTAGCCATCACGATGTTCCACGGCCTAGTCATCACAAGGTTCCATGACACTTGTCATCACAATGCTCAAGACACCCGAAATCACAATGCTCCATGACCATGTCATCACAAAGCTCCATGATGCATGTCATCAGAATGTTCCATGGACTTCTCATCAAAATGCTCCATGCCCTTGTCATCACAACGCTCCAAGACCCTTGTAATCACAATGCTCCATGCCCCTTTTCATCTCAATGCTCCATGAACCCTGTCATCACAATGCACCATGCCCATCATCATAATGCATAAGGCTATTGTTATCACAATGAAATCAATATTCTCCATGACCTCTGTCATCATAATGCTCCAAACCATTGTAATCACAATGTTCCATAACACTTATCATCACAACACCCCATTACGATCATCATCACATTTAACCATGGCCTTCTCATAACAATTCTCCATGATCTTTGTCATCAAAATGCTCAATACACTTCTCATCACAATGCTCCCTGACACTTGTTGTCTGTATTCTCCTTGAACCCTGTCAAGACAAGGCTCCATGCCTTTTTCCTCACAATGATCCATGCCCTTTTCATCACAATGCTCCAAGATCCATGTAATCACAATGCTCCATGCCCTTGTCATCACAAATCTCAATGACGCATGCCCTCTGAATGATCCTTGGACTTCTCCTCACAATGCTCCATGCCCTTGTTATCACAATGTTCCAAGACCCCTGTAATCACAATGCTCCATGCCCCTTTTCATCAGTATGCTCCATGAGACTTGTCATCACAAGGCTCCAAGGTTTTGTCATCACAATGCTCCAGGACCTTGTCATCCCAATGCTTCACGACCTTGTCATGAAAATATTCAACGGCCCTTGTCATCATAATGCTCCAAGCCCTATCCATCACAATGCTCCATTATATTTGTCATCACAATGCTCCATTACATTTGGCATCACAATGCTCCCTGCCGTTGTCATCGCAATGGACCACGACATATTTCATCACAATGCTCCCTGACACCTGTCTTCACAATACTTCATGACCTTCTCATCACAATGCTCCATGCCCTTGTCATCCCAATGCACCATGCACACTCTCATCACAATAATTTATGAAACTTGTCAGACCAATGATCCATGCCCCTTCCATCACAGTGTTCCATGCCCTTGTCATTACAATGCTACATGACCCCTGTCATCGCAAAGCTCCGTGACTCAAGTCATCACAATGCTTCAAAACGTTTGTCATCACAATGCTCCATGCCCTTGTCATCACAAAGTTCCAAGACCACTGTAATCACAATGCTCCATGCCCTTTTTCATCAGTATGCTCCATGAGACTTGTCATCACATGGCTCCATGGTTTTGTCATCATAATGCTGCAAGCCCTAGTCATCACAATGCTCCATTATATTTGTCATCATAATCCTCCATTACATTTGGCATCACAATGTTCCCTGCCATTGTCATCGCAATGGACCATGACATATTTCATCACAATGCTCCGTGACACCTGTCTTCAAAATACTCCATGACCTTCTCATCTCAATGCCCCATGCCCTTGTCATCACAATGCACCATGTCCACTGTCATCACAATAATCTATGAAACTTTTCAGACCAATGCTCCATTCCCCTGTCATCACAATGCTCCATGACCTTGTTATCACAGTGCTCCATTACCCCTGTCATCACAATGCTCCGTGACTCCAGTCATCACAATGCTTCATAACGTTTGTCATCACAACGGTCCATGGCCGCATCATCACAAGGCTCTGTGTCCTTTGTAACCACAATGCTCCAAGAACTTTTCATCACAATGCTCCGTGACCCTTGTCATCACAATGTTCCATGCCTTTGTCAGAACAATGCTCCATGACCCTTGTCATCACAATGTGCCACGCGGTTTTCATCACAATGATCCACAACCTTGTCATCGCTATGCTCCATTAACCTTGCAATCACAATCCTCCATGCACTTCTCATCCAAATGCTCTCGCACCTGGGATATCACAATGATCTATCACTAGATATCACAATCCTCCATCACCCCTGTAATCACAGTGTTCCATGACCACTGTCATCACCATGCTACATCCCCTTATCAACACAATGTTCCATGACTCCTGACATCACAATGTTCCATAACCACTGTCATCAAACTGCTCCATGACACTTTTCATCCCAAAGCTCCATGACCCATGGCATCACAATGTTCTATAACCCGTCATCAAAATGTTCCATTACACTTTTCATTAAATTGCTCCATGACCCTGTCATCAAAATGCTCCCTGCCCTTCTCATCACAATGCACCACACCCTTGACATCGAAATGCTCCATGACCTTTGTCATCACAAAGCTCCATGACACTTGGCATCACAATGCTTCATGAATCCTCTCATCACAGTGCCCCATGCCCTTGTCATCACAAGCTCCATCACACTTGTCATCACAATGCTCCATGCCCTTGTCATTACATTCCTCCATGACCCAAGTATCACAGTGTACCGTGCCCTTGTAATCACAATGCTCCATGCCCAGTCTCATCACAATAATCCATGAAATATTTCAGACTAATGGTCAATGCCATTCTCATCACAATGGTCCATTACTCTGTCATAACAATGCTCCATGACCCCTGCCATCAAAATGTTCCACGGCCTTGTCATCACAAGGCTCCATGACCCTTGTCATCACAATGCTCCAAGACCCCTGTAATCACAATGCTCCATTCCCCCTTTTCATCAGAATGCTCCATGAAATTTCTCATCACAAGTCTCCATGGTCATGTCATCACAATGCTCCAGGATATTGTCATCACCATGCTCCATTCCCTAGTCATCACAATGCTCCATGACCCATGTCATACCAATACTCCATGAACATTTTCAGCCCAATGCTCCATGACCTTCTCATCACAATGCTCCATGACCAATATCATCACAATGCTCCATGACCACTGTCATCACAACACTCCATGACACGTGACAACACAATGATCCGGAACTCTTGTCATCACAATGCTCCAAGACCCCTGTCATCACAATACTCCATGAAATTTTTCAACCCAATGCTCCATGACCCTTGTCATCACAATGATACATGCCCTTGCCATCCCAATGCTCCATGATCCCTCTATTCACAATGCTACGTGACGCTTGTCATCACTGTGCTCCATGACACGTTATCACAATGCTCCATGCCTTTGTCAGCAAAATGCTACATGACCTTGTCATTACAATGCTCTATGCGCTTGTCATCAAAATACTCCATTACCATTGTCATCACAATCCTCCATGAACATTGGGATCACATTGCTTCATGCCCTTTTCATCACAATGCTCCATGATCCTTGAAATCAAAATGATCCATGACCTCTCTCATCACAATTCTCCAAACTCTTGTGATCACTATGTTCTATAACACTTTTCATCACAATCTCCATGATGCCTGTCATCACACATACTCCATGCCCTTTTTATAACAATGCTCCATGAATTTGTCATCACAATTCTCAGTACACTTGTCATCACAATGCTCCGTGACATTGTCGTCAGATTGCTCCTTGAACCCTGTCACAAAAAGGCTCCATGCATTTTTCATCAAAATGCTCCATGCAATTGTCATCGAAATACTCCACAAGCTTGTGATCAGAATGCTCCATGACCCTTGTCATCACAATTCTCCATGCACTTGTCAGCACAATGCTCCCTGAAACCTGTCATCACAATGCTCCAAGCCCTTGTCATCACAATGCTCCATTACCTTTGTCATCAGAATCCTCCATGACACTTGGCATCACAGTTCTCCATGCCATTGTCATTACAATGGGCCATTACTTATGTCATCACAATGCTCACTGACACCTCTCTTCACAATACTGCATGACCCGGTCATCACAATGCTCCATGCCCATGTTATCACAATGTTCCAAGTCCCCTGTAATCAGAATGCTCCAGACCCCTTTTCATCAGTATGCTCCTTGAGACTTGTCATCACAAGCCTCCATGGTTTTCTCATCATAATGCTCCAGGATTTGTCATCACAATGCTTCACGACATTGTCATGAAAATTCTCAATGGCCCTTGTCAACATAATGCTCCATGCCCTTGTCTTCACAATGCTCCATGCCCTTGTCAACACAATGCACCATGTCCACTGTCATCACAATAATCTATGAAACATGTCAGACCTATGCTCCATGCCCCTGTCATCACAATGCTCCATGCCCTTGTCATCACAATGCTCCATGACACCTGTCATCACAATGCTCTGTGGCCCCAGTCATCACTATGCTTCATAACGTTTGTCATCACAACGGTCCATGCCCGCATCATCACAAGGCTCTGTGACCTTTGTAACCACAATGCTCCATGAACATTTCATCACAATGCCCCGTGACCCTTGTCATCACAATACTCCATGCCTTTGTAAGAACAGTGCTCCATGACCCTTGTCATCACAATGTGCCATGCGCTTTTCATCACAATGATCCACAACCTTGTCATCGCTATGCTCCATAAACCTTGTAATCACAATGCTCCATGCACTTCTCATCCAAATGCTCTCTCACATGAGATATCACAATGTTCCATCACTAGTCATCACAATCCTCCCTCACCCCTGTTATCACAATGTTCCATGACCCCTGTCATCACAATGCTACATCCCCTTATCAGCACAATGTTCCTTGACCCCTGACATCACAATGTTCCATAACCCCTGTCATCAAAATGCTCCATGACCCATTTCTTCCCAAAGCTCCATGATCCCTGGCATCACAATGTTCTATAACCCCTGTCATCAAAATGTTCCATTACACTTTTCATCAAATTGCTGCATGACCCTGTCATCAAAATGCTCCCTGCCCTTCTCATCACAATGCACCACACCCTTGTCATCAAAATGCTCCATGACATTTGACATCACAAAGCTCCATGACCATTGGCATCACAATGCTCCATGTCATTGTCATCACAATGCTCCATGAACCCTCTCATCACATTGCTCCATGCACTTGTCATCACAAAGCTCCATGACACTTGTCATCACAATGCTCGATGCCCTTCTCATCACAATGCTCCACGCCCTGATCATTACAATCCACCATGACCCATGTATCACAGTGTACCGTGCCCTTGTCATCACAATGCTCCATGCCCACTCTCATCACAATGATCCATGAAACATTTCAGACCAATGCTCAATGCCATTCTGATTACAATGCTCCATTACTTCTGTCATAACTATGCTCCATGACCGCTGCCATTCACAATGTTCCACGGCCTTGTCATCAAAAGGCTACATGACCCTTGTCATCACAATGCTCCAAGACTCCTGTAATCACAATGCTCCATGCCCTTGTCATCACAAAGCTCCATGACGCATGCCATCAGAATGTTCCATGACCTTCTCCTCACAGTGCTCCATGCCCTTGTCATCACAGTGCTCCAAGACCCATGTAATCACAAAGCTCCTTGACCCTTTTCGTCAGAATGCTCCATGAGACTTGTCATCACAAGTCTCCATCGTCATCTCATCACAATGCTCCAGGACCTTGTCATCACCATGCTCCATTCCCTTGTCATCACAATGCTCCTTGACACCTGTCATCACAATACTCTATGAACATTTTCAACCCAATGCTCCATGACGGTCTTATCACAATGCTCCACGAGCAGTATCATCACAATGCTCCATGACCACTGTCATCACAATGCGCCACTCCAACTGTCATCACAATAATCCATGAAACTTATTAGACCAATGCTCCATGTCCTTGTCATCACAGTGCTCCATGCCCTTGCTACCACAATGTTCCAAGACCCCTGTAATCAGAATGCTCCATGCCCATTTTCATCAGTATGCTCCATGAGACCTGTCATCACAAGGCTCCATGCCTTTTTCATCACAATGCCCCATGCCGTATTCATCACAATGCTCCATGCCATTGTCATCAAAATACTCCACAAGCTTGTCACCAGAATGCTCCATGACCCTTGTCATCACAATTCTCCATGCACTTGTCAACACAATGCTCCTTGACCCTTGTCATCACAATGCTCCAAGCCATTGTCATCACAATGCTCTATTAACTTTGTCATCAAAAACCTCCATGACACTTGGCATCACAATGCTCCATGCCATCGTCATCACAAAGGGCCATTACATATGTCATCACAATGCTCCCTGACACCTGTCTTCACAATACTGCATGACCTGGTCATCACAATGCTCCATGCCCTTGTCATCACAATGCGCCATTCCAACGGTCATCGCAATAATCCATGAAATTATTAGACCAATGCTCCATGCCCTTGTCATCACAATGCTCCACGACCACTGTAAACACAATGCTCCATGCCCCTTTTCATCTCAATGCTCCATGATCCCTGTCATCACAATGCACCATGCCCATCATCACAATGCTTCAGGCTATTGTCATCACAATGAAATCAATATTCTCCATGACCTCTGTCATCATAATGCTCCAAACCCTTGTGATCACAATGTTCCATAACACTTATCATCACAACACACCATGACGCTCATCATGACAATTATCCAAGGTCTTCTCATCACAATGCTCCATGACCATTGTCATCACTATGCTCAATACACTTGTCATCACAATGCTCCCTGACCCTTGTCTTCAGTATGCTCCATTAACCCTGTCATGACAAGTCTCCATAACTTTTTCATCACAATATTCCGTGCCTTTTTCATCACAATGTTCCAAGACACCTGTAATCACTATGCTCCAAGCCCTTGTCATCACAAAGCTCCATGACCCATGTCATCAGAATGCTGCATGGCCGTCTCTGACAATGCTCCATGCCCTTGTCATCACAATGCTCCAAGACAACTGTAATCACAATGATCCATGCAACTTTTCATCAGAATGCTCCATGAAACTTGTCATCACAAGCCTCCAAGGACTTCTCATCACAATGCTACATGACCTTGTCATCACCATGCTCCATTCCCTTGTCATCACAATGCTCCATGACCATTGTCATCACAATACTCCATGAATATTATCAGCACAATGCTCCATAACCTTCTCATCACAATGCTCCATGACCAATATCATCACAATGCACCATGACAACTGTCATCACAACACTCCATGACACCTGACAACACAATGATCTAGGACTCATGTCATCACTATGCTCCATTCCCTAGTCATCACAATGCTGCATGAACCCTGTCATCACAATGCTCCATGACACCCGTCTTCACAATACAGCATGACCTCTTTATCACAATGCTCCATGCCCTTGTCACCACAATGCACCATTCCAACAGTCATCGCAATAATCCATGAAAATTATGAGACCAATGATACATGCCCTTGTCATCACAATGTTCCATGCCCCTTTTCATCACAATGCTCCATGAACCCTGTCATCACAGTGCTCCGTGACTCCAGTCATCACAATGCTTCATGACCTTTGTCATCACAATGGTCCATGCCCTCGTAATCAACAGTCTCTGTGACATTTTTAACCACAATGCTCCATGAACTTGTCATCACAATTCTCTTTGACCCTTGTCATCACAATGCTCTATGCCTTTCTCAGCACAATGCTCCATGACCCTTGTCCTCACAATGCTCCATGCGCTTGTCAGCACAATGCTCCATGACACATGTCATCACAATGCACCATGCGCTTGTCATCACAGTGCTCCACAATCTTGTCATCACAATGCTCCATGCCTTTGTCAGAACAATGCTCCATGACCCTTGTCATCACAATGTGCCACGTGCTTTTCATCACATCGGTCCACAACCTTGTCATCGCTATGCTCCATAAACCTTGTAATCCCAATGCTCCATGCACTTCTCATCCAAATGCTCTCTCACCAGAGATATCACAATGTTCCATCACTAGTCATCACAATACTCCCTCACCCCTGTAATCATACTGTTCCATGACCCCTGTCATCACAGTGCTACATACCCTTATCATCACAATGTTCCATGATCCCTGACATCACAATGTTCCATAACCCCTGTCATCAAAATGCTCCATGACCCTTTTCATCCCAAAGCTCCATGACCCCTGACATCACAATGTTCAATAACCCCTGCCCTCAAAATATTCCATTATATTTTAATCGAATTGCTTCATGAACCTGTAATCAAAATGCTCCCTGCCCTTCTCATCATAATGCACCACACCATTGTCATCGAAATGCTCCCTGTTATTTGTCATCACAAATCTCCATGACCCTTGGCATCACAATGCTCCATGTCATTGCCATCACAATGCTCCATGAACACCCTCATCACATTGCTCCATGCTCTTGTCATCACAAAGCTCCATGACACTTGTCATCACAATGCTCGATGCCCTTCTCATCGCAATGCTCCATGACCTGGTCATTACAATCCTCCATGAACCATGTATCACAGTGTTCCGTGCCCTTGTCATCCCAATGCTCCATGCCCACTCTCATTACAATAATCCATGAAATATTTTAGACCAAAGCTCAATACCCTTCTCATCACAATGCTCCATTACCTCTGTCATAACAATGCTCTATGACACCTGCCATCACATTGTTCAACGGCATGTCATCACAAGGCTCCATGACCCTTGTCATCACAATTCCCCAAGACCCCTGTAATCACAATGCTCCATGCCCTTGTCATCACAGTGCTCTATGATGCATGTCATCAGAAATTTCCATGGCCTTCTCATCACCATGCTCCATGCCCTAGTCATCACAATGCTCCAAGACCCCGGTAATCACAATGCTCCATTCCACTTTTCATCTCAATGCTCCATGAACCCAGTCATCACAATGCACCATGCCCATCATCATAATGTTTCATGCTATTGTCATCACAATGCAATCTAAATTCTCCATGACATGTGTCATCATAATGCTCCAAACTCTTGTGATCACAATGTTCCATAAGACTTATCATCACAACACCCCATGACGCTCATCATCAAAATTATCCATGGTTTGCTCATCACAATGCTCTATGACCTTTGTCATCAAATGCTCAATACACTTGTCATCACAATGCTACCTGACACTTGTCGTAAGTATGCTTCTTGAACACTGTCATGACAAGTCTCAATGTCTTTTTCTTCACAATGATACATGCCCTTTTCATCACAATGCATCAGGACACCTGTAATCACAATGCTCCACGACCTACACATCACAATTCTCCATGGCCAATATCATCACAATGCACTATGACCACTGTCATCTCAACACTCCATGACACCTGACAACACAATGATCCGGAATTCTTGTCATCAAAATGCTCCATTCCCAAGTCATCACAATGCTCCATGACCCCTGTCATCACAATAATCCATGAACATTTTCAGCCCAATGCTCCATGACCCTTGTCATCACATTGAACCATGCCCTTGTCATCCAAATGCTCCATGACCACTGTATTCACAATGCTCCGTGACACTTGTCATCACAGTGACCATGACACCTGTCATCACAATGCTCCATGCCTTTGTCAGCAAATGCTACATGACCTTGTCATTACAATGCTCTATGCGCTTGTCATCACAATACTCCTTTACCATTGTCATCACAATCCTCCCTGAACCTTGGGATCACATTGCTTCATACCCTTGTCATCACAATGCTCCATGCTCCTTGAAATCAAAATGATCCATGACCTCTCTCATCACAATGCTCCAAACACTTGTCATCACAATGTTCCATAACACTTGTCATCACAACACTCCATGATGCCTGTCATCACAATACTCCACGGCCTTTTCATCACAATGCTCCATAACCTTTGTCATCACAATTCTAATACACTTGTCATTACAATGCTTCCTGAAACTTGCCGTCAGAATGCTCTTTGAATCCTGTCACGAAAAGGCTCCATGCTTTTCTCATCACAATGCCCCATGCCGTTTTCATCACAATGCTCCATGCCATTGTCATCAAAATACTCCACAAGATTGTCATCAGAATGTTCCATGACCTTTTTCATCACAATTATCCATACACTTGTCAGCTCAATGCTCCCTGAACCTTGTCATCACAATGCTCCAAGCCATTGTCATCACAATGCTAAATTACTTTTGACATCACAATGCTCCGTGACTCCAGTCATCACAATGCTTCATAACGTTTGTCATCACAACGGTCGATGCCCGCGTCATCACAAGGCTCTGTGACTTTTGTAACCACAATGCTCCATGAACTTTTCATCACAATGCTCCGTGACACTTGTCATCACAATGCTCCATGCCTTTGTCAGAACAATGTTCCATGACCCTTGTCATCACAATGTTGCATGCGCTTTTCATCACAATGATCCACAACCTTGTCTTCGATATGCTCCATAAACCTTGTAATCACAATGGTCCATGCACTTCTCATCCAAATGCTCTCTCACCTGAGATATCACAATGTTCCATCACTAGTCATCACAATCCTCCCTCAACCCTGTAATCACAATGTTCCATGACCCGTGACATCACAATATTCCATAACCACTGTCATCACAATACTCCATGACACATTTCATCCCAAAGTTCCATGACCCATGGCATCACAATGTTCTGTAACCCCTGTCGTCAAAATGTTACATGACACTTTTCATCAAATTGCAGCATGAACCTGTCATCAAAATGCTCCCTTTCCTTCTCATCACAATGCACCACACGCTTGTCATCAAAATGCTCCATGACCGTTGTCATCACAAAGCTCCATGACCCTTGGCATCACAATGCTCCATGTCATTGTCATCACAATGCTCCCTGAACGCTCTCATCCCATTGCTCCATGCCCTAGTCATCACAATGCTCCATGACACTTGTCATCACAATGCTCGATGCCCTTCTCAACAAAATGCTCCATGCCCTTTTCATCACAATCCTCCATGACCCATGTATCACAGTGTACGTGCCCTTCTCATCACAATGCTCCATGCCCACTCTCATCACAATAATCCATGAAAACTTTCGGGCCAATGCTCAATGCACTTCTCATCACAATGCTCCATTACCTCTGTCATAAAAATGCTCCATGACCCCTGCCATCACAATGTTCCATGGCCTTGTCATCAGAAGGCTCCCTGACCCTTGACATCACAATGCTCCAAGACCTCTGTAATCACAATGCTCCATGCCACTTTGCATCTCAATGCTCCATGAACCCTGTCATCACAATGCACCATGCCCATCATCATAATGCTTCAGGCTATTGTCATCACCTTGAAATCAAAATTCTCCATGACCTCTGTCATCATAATGCTCCAAACCCTTGTGATCACAATGTTCCATAACACTTATCATCACAAGTCCCCATGACGCTCATCATCACAATTATCCATGGTATTCTCATCACAATGCTCCATGACGTTTGTCATCACAATGCTCAATACACTTGTCATCACAATGCTCCCTGACACTTGTCGTCAGTATTCTCCTTGAACCCTGTCATGACAAGGCTCCATGACTTTTTCATCACAATGATCCGTGCCCTTTTAATCACAATGCTCCAAGATCACTGTCATCACAATGCTCCATGTGCTTGTCATCACAAAACTCCATGAAGCATGTCATCAGAATGCCCCATGGCCTTCTCATCACAATGCTGCATGCCCTAGTCATCAAAATGCTCCAAGACCCCTGTAATGACACTGCTCCATGCCCCTTTTCATCAGAATGCTCCGTGAGACTTCTCATCACAAGTCTCCATGGTCATCTCATCAAAAAGATCCAGGATATTGTCATCACCATTCTCCATTCCCTTGTCACCACAATGCTCCATGAACCCTGTCATCACAATAATCCATTAACATATTCAGCCCAATGCTCCACGACTTACACATGACAATACTCCATGGCCAATATCTTCACAATGCTCCATGACCACTGTCATCACAACACTCCATGACTCCTGACAACACAATGATCCGGGACTCTTGTCATCACAATGCTCCATTCCCTACTCATCACTATGCTCCATGACCCATGTCATCACAACACTCCATGAACATTTTCAGCCCAGTGCTCCATGACACTTGTCATCACAATGATCCATGCCCTTGTCATCCCAATGCTCCATGACCGCTGTATTCACAATGGTCCATGACGCTTGTCATCACAGTGCTCCAAGACACATGTCATCACAGTACTCCATGCCTTTGTCAGCAAAATGCTACATGACCTTGTCATTACAATGCTCTATGCGCTTGTCATCACAATACTCCTTTTCCATTGTCATCACAATCATCCATGAACCTTGGGATCACATTGCTTCATGCCCTTGTCATCACAATGCTCCATGCTCCTTTAAATCAATATGATCCATGACCTCTGTCATCACAATGCTCCAAACCCTTGTGATCACAGTGTTCCATAACACTTGTCATCACAACGCTCCATGATTCCTGTCATCACAATACTCCATGCCCTTTTCATCACAATGCTCCATAACCTTTGTCATCACAATTCTCAATATACATGTCATCACAATGCTTCCTGACATTGTCATCAAAATGCTCCTTGAAACCTGCCACGAAAAGGCTCCATGCCTTTTTATTCACAATGCCCCATGCCATTTTCATCACAATGCTCCATGTCATTGTCATCAAAATACTCCACAAGCTTGTCATCAGAATGCTTCATGACCCTTGTCAACACAATTCTCCATGAAATTGTCAGCACAATGCTCCCTGTCCCATGTCATCACAATGCTCCAAGCCATTGTCATCACAATGTTCCATAACCTTTGTCATCAGAATCCTCCATGACACTTGGCATCACAATGCTCCATGCCATTGTCATCACAAAGGGCCATTACATATGTCATCACAATGCTCCCTGACACCTCTCTTCACAATACTGCATGACCTGGTCATCACAATTCTCCATGCCATTGTCATCACAATGGGCCATTACATATGTCATCACAATGCTCCCTGACACCTCTCTTCACAATACTGCATGACCTGGTCATCACAATGCTCCATGCACTTGTCATCACAATGCACCATTCGAACTGTCATCGCAACAATCCATGGAACTTATTAGACAAATGTTCCATGCCCTTGTCATCACAGTGCTCCATGCCCTTGTTATCACAATGCTCCCTGACCCCTGTCATCACAATCCTGCGTGACTCCAGTCATCACAATGCTTCATGACCTTTGTCATCACAATGGTCCATGCCCTCGTCATCAACAGTCTCTGTGACCATTTTAACCACAATGTCCCATGAACTTTTCATACAATGCTCTTTGACCCTTGTCATCACAATGCTCTATGCCTTTCTCAGCACAATGCTCCATGACCCTTGTCATCACAATGATCCTTGCGCTTGTCAGCACAATGCTCCATGACACATGTCATCACAATGCACCATGCGCTTGTCATCACAGTGCTCTACAATCTTGTCATCACAATGCTCCATAAACATTGTCATCATAATCCTCCAGGCACTTCTAATCAAAATGCTCTCTCACCACTGATATCACAATGCTACATCACTATTTGTCACAGTACTCCTTCCCACCTGTCATCACAATGTTCCATGACTCCTGTCATCACAGTGCTACATGCACTTATCATCAAAATGTTCGATGACCCCTGACATCACAATGTTCCATAACACCTGTCATCAAAATGTTCCATGAAAATTTTCAACAAATTGCTCCATGAACCTGTCATCACAATTCTCCATGCCCTTCTCATCACAATGCACAACGCCCTTGCCATCCAAATGCTCCATGACCTTTGTCATCTCAAAGATCCCTGACCCATGGCATCACAATGCTCCATGTCATTGTCATCACAATTCTCCATGACACATGTCATCAGAATGCTACATATCCTTCTCTTCACAATGATCCATGCCCTTGCCATCAAAATGCTCCATTACCCCTCTCATAACCATGCTCCATGCCCCTGCCATCACAATATTCCATGGCCTTGTCATCACAAGGCTCCATGACCCTTCTCATCACAACACTCCAAGAACCCTGTAATCACAATGCTCCATGCCCTTTTTCATCTCAATGATCCATTAACCCTGTCATCACAATGCACCATGCCTATCATCATAATGCTTCATGATATTGTCATCACAATGAAATCAAAATGCACCATGACCTCTGTCATAACAATGCTCCAATCCCTTGTGATCACAATATTCCATAACACTTGTCATCACAATGCCCCTTGATGCTCGTCATCACAATTATCCTTGGTCTTCTAATCACAATGCTCCATAACCTTTGTCATCACAATGCTCAATACACTTGTCATCAAAATGCTCCCTGACACTTGTTGTCTGTATGCTCCTTGAACTCTGTCATGACAAGGCTCCATGCCTTTTTCATCACAATGATCCATGCCCTTTTCATCACAATGCTCCAAGAACCATGTAATCAAAATGCTCCTTGCCCTTGTCATCACAAATCTCATTGATGCATGCCATCAGAATGCTCCTTGGTCTTCTCCTCACAATGTTCCATGCCCTTGTCATCACAATGTTCCATGACCCCTGTAATCACAATGCTCCATGCCCCTTTTCATCAGTATGCTCCATGAGACTTGTCATCACAAGGCTCCATAGCTTTGTCATCACAATGCTCCAGGATCTTGTCATCACAATGCTTCACGACCTTGTCATGAAAATTCTCAATGGCCCTTGTCATCATAATGCTGCAAGCCCTAATCATCACAATGCTCCATTATATTTGTCATCACAATCCTCCATTACAATTGGCATCACAATGCTCCATGCCATTGTCATCGCAATGGACCATGACATATGTCATCACAATGCTCCCTGACATCTCTCTTCACAATATTCCATGACCTTCTCATCACAATGCTCCATGCCGTTGTCATCACAATGCACCATGCCCATGGTCATCACAATAATCTATGAAATTTTTCAGACCAATGCTCCATTCCCCTGTCATCACAATGCTCCATGCACTTGTCATAACAATGCTCCATGACCCCTGTCATCCCAATGCTCCGTGACTCCAGTCATCACAATGCTTCATAACGTTTGTCATCACAATGGTCCATGTCCGCGTCATCACAAGGCTCTGTGACATTTGTAACCACAATGCTCCATGAACATTTCCTCACCATTCTCTGGGACCCTTGTCATCACAATGCTCCAATTCTTTGTCAGAACAATGCTCCATGTCCATTGTCATCACAATATGCCACGCACATTTCATCACAACTGTCCACAACCTTATGATTGCAATGCTCCATAAATTTTGTTATCACAATGGTCCATGAAATTCTCATCAAAATGCTCTCTCACCATAGATATCACAATGTTCCATCACTAGTCATCACAACACACCCTCACACCTGGAATCACAATGTTCCATGACCCTGTCATCACAATGCTACATCCCTTTATCATCACAATATTGCATGACCCCTGACATAACAATGTTCCATAACACCTGTCATCAAAATGCTCCATGACCCTTTTCATCCCAAAGCTCCAAGAACCCTGACATCACAATGTTCTATAACCCATGCCATCAAAATATTCCATTACACTTTTTATCAAATTGCTGCATGACCCGGTCATCAAAATGCTCCCTGCACTTCTCATCACAATGCACCTTTCCCTTGTCATCAAAATGCTCCATGACTTGTCATCACAAAGCTCCATGACACATGGCATCACAATGCTCCATGTCATTGTCATCACAATGCTCCATGAACCCTCTCATCCTATTGCTCCATGACCTTGTCATCAGAAAGCTCCATGACACTTGTCATCACAATGCTCTATGCATTTCTCATCACAATGCTCCATGCGCTAGTCATTAAAATTCTGCATGACCCATGTATCACAGTGTTCCGTGCCCATGTAATCACAATACTCCCTGCCCTTCTCATCACAATGCTCCATGACCCCTGCCATCACAATGTTCCACGGACTTGTAATCACTAGGCTCCATGACACTTGTCATCACAATGAATCAAGACCCCTGTAATCACAATGCTCCATGCCCTTGTCATCACAAAGCTCCATGACACATGTCATCAGAATGTTCCATGGATTTCTCATCACAGTGCTCCATGCCCTTGTCATCACAATGCTCAAGACCCCTGTAATCACAATGCTCCATGCCCCTTTTCATCTCAATGCTCCATGAACCCTGTCATCACAATGCATCATGCCCATCATTATAATGCTTCCGGCTATTGTCAGCACAATGAAATCAAAATTCTCCATGACCTATGTCATCACAATTCTCCATGTCCCCTGTCATCACAATACTTCATGAATATTTCCAGCCCAATGCTCCATGATACTTGTCATCACAATGATGCATGCCCTTTTCAACCCAATGCTCCATGACCCCTGTGTTCACAATCCTCCATGATGCTTGTCATCACAGTGCTCCATGACACCTGTCATCACAATGCTAGATGACTTTGTCAGCAAAAGGCTAAATGACCTTGTAATTACAAACTCTATGCGCTTGTCATCACAATACTCCATTACCATTGTCATCACAATCCTCCATGAACCTTGGGATCACATTGCTTTATGCCCTTGTCATCACAATGCTCCATGCTCCTTGATATCAAAAAGATCCATGAAATCTGTCATCAAAATGCTCCAAAGCCTTGTGATCACAATGCTCCATATCACTTGTCATCACAACGCTCCATGATGCCTGTCATCACAATACTCCATGCCCTTTTCATCACAATGCTCCATGACCTTGGTCATCACAATTCTCAATACACTTGTCATCACAATGCTCCCTGACACTTGTCGTCAGAATGCTCCTTGAAATCTGTCATGAAAAGGCTCCTTGCCTTTTTCATCACAATGCCCCATGCCGTTTTCCTCACAATGCTCCATGCCATTGTCATCATAATACTCCTCAAGTTTGTCATCAGATTGCTCCATGACCCTTGTCATCACAATTCTCCATGCACTGGTCAGCACAATGCTCCTTAACCCTTGCCATCACAATGCTCCAAGCCATTGTCATCACAATGCTTCATTACATTTGTCATCAGAATCATCCATGACACTTGGCATCACAATGCTCCATGCCATTGTCACCACAATAGGCCATTACATATGTCATCACAATGCTCCCTGACAGCTGTCTTCACAATACTGCATGACCTTCTCATCACAATGCTCCATGCCCTTGTCATCACAATGCCCCAAGACCCCAGTAATCACAAAACTCCATGCCCCTTTTCATCAGAATGCTCCATGAAACATGTCATTACAAGGCTCCATGGTCTTCTCATCACAATTCTCCAGGAACTTTTCATCACAGTGCTCCATTCCCTTGTCATCACAATGCTCCATGACGCATGTCCTCACAATAGTTCCTGAATATTTTCAGTCCAATTCTCCAGGAACTTCTCATCACAATGCTTCATGATCCCTATCATCACAATGCTCCATGACCACTCTCATCACAACGCTCCATGACCCCTGACAACACAGTGATCCGGGACTCTAGTCATCACAATGCTCCATTCCCTAGTCATCACAATGCTCCATTAATATTTTCAGCCCAATTCTCCATGACACTTGTCATCACAATGATCCATGACCTTGCCATCCCAATGCTCCATGACCACTGTAATCACAATGATCCGTGATGCTTCTCATCAAAGTGCTCTATGACACTTATCATCACAATGCTACATGCCTGTGTCAGCAAAATGCTACATGACGTTGCCATCAAAATGCTCCATTTGCTTGTCATCACAATACTCCCTTACCATTGTCATCACAATCATCCATGAACTTTGGGATCACATTGCTTCTTGCCCTTGACATCACAATGCTGCATGCTCCTTGAAAACAAAATGATCCATGACTTCTATCATCACAATGCTCCAAACCCTTGTGATCACAATGTTCCATAACAGTTGTCATCACAACGCCCCATGATGCCTGTCATCACAATACTCTATGCCCTTTTCGTCAAAATGCTCCATGATCTTTTTCATCACAATTTTCAATACACATGTCATCACAATGTTCCCTGACACTTGTCATCAGAATGCTCCTTGAAACCTGTCATGAAATGGCTTCATGCCTTTTTCATCACAATGCTCCATGCCCTTTTCATCACAATGCTCTAAGCCATTGTCGTCACAATACTCCACAAGCTTGTCATCAGAATGCTCCATGACACTTGTCATCACATTTCTCCATGGCCACTGTCATCACAATGCTCCATACCCCTTGTCATTACTGTGCTTCCATGACGCGCGTCATCACAATTATCCATGGCCTTCTCATCACAATGCTCGACGCTATTGTCATCAAAATGCTCCATGACCCATGTAATCACAATGCTCCATGCCCTTGTCATCACAAAGCTCCATTTCTTTGTCAGAACAATGCTCAATGAACATAGTCATCACAATGTGCCACGCGCATTTCATCACAACGGTCCACAACCTTGTCATTGCTATGCTTCATAAACCTTGTAATCACAATCGTCCAGGCACTTCTCATCAAAATGCTCTCTCACCAGAGATATCACAATGTTCCATCTCTAGTCATCACAATACTCCCTCATCCCTGTAATCACAATGTTCCAGGACCCTGTCATCACAATGCTACATCCCCTTATCATCACAATGTTCCATGACCCCTGACATCACAATGTTCCATAACCCCTGTCATCAAAATGCTCCATGACCCTTTTCATCCCAAAGCTCCAAGACCCCTGGCAACACAATGTTCTATAACCCCTGCCATCAAAATGTTCCTTTACAATTTTTATCAAATTGCTGCATGACCTGGCCATCAAAATGCTCCCTGCATTTCTCAGCAAAATGCACCATGCCCTTGTCATCAAAATGCTCCATGACTTGTCATCACAATGCTCCATGCCCTTGTCATCACAATGCGCCATTCTAACTCTCATCGCAATAATCCATGAAACTTATTAGACCAATGCTCCATGTCCTTGTCATAACAATGCTCCATTCCCTTGTTATTACAATGCTCCATGACACCTGTCATCACAATGCTCTGTGACTCCCGTCATCACAATGCTTCTTGACCTTTGTCATCACAATGGTCCATGCCCTCATCATCAACAGTCTCTGTGACGTTTTTAACCACAATGCTCCATGAACTTTTCATCACAATGCTATTTGACCCTTGTCATCACAATGCTCTATGCCTTTCTCAGCACAATGCTCCATGTTACTTGTCATCACAATGCTCCATGCGCTTGTCAGCACGATGCTGCACGACACATGTCATCACAATGAACCATGCGCTTGTCATCACAGTGCTCCACAATCTTGTCATCGCAATGCTCCATAAACCTTGTCATCACAATGCTCCATGCACTTCTCATCAAAATGCTCTCTCACCACTGATATCACAATGTTACATCACTATTCGTCACAATACTCCCTCACCCCTGTCATCACAATGTTCAATTATTCCTGTCATCACAATGCTACATGCATTATCATCACAATGTTTGATGACCACTGACATCACAATGTTACATAACCCCTGTCATCAAAATGCTCTATGACCCTTTTCATCAAAATGCTCCATGACCCCTGACATCTCAATGTTCCATAACCCCTGTCATCAAAATGTTCCATGACACTTTTCATCAAATTGCTCCATGACCCTTTCATCACAAGGCTCCTGCCCTTCTCATCACAATGCACAACGCCCTTGTCATCAAAATGCTCCAAGACATTTGTCATCACAAAGATCCATGACGCTTGGCATCACAACGCTCCACGTCTTTGTCATCACGGTGCTCCATGAACGCTCTCATCACATTGCTCCATGCCCTTGTCATCACAAAGCTCCATGACACATGTCATCAGAATGTTCCATGGCCTTCTCATCGCAATGCTCCATGCCCTTGCCATCACAATGCTCCATTACCACTGTCATAACAATGCTCCATGTCCCAAGCCAACACGATGATCCATGGCCTTTTCATCACAAGGCTCCATGACCCTTCTCATCACTATGCCCCAAGAACACTGTAATCACAATGCTCTATGAACTTGTCATCACAAAGCTCCATGACACATGTCATCAGAATGCTCCATGGCCTTCTCATCACAATGCTCCATCTGCTTGCCATCACAATGCTCCATTACCCAGGTCATAACAATGCTCCATGACAACTGCCATCACGATGTTCCGTGGCCTTGTCATCACAAGGCTCCATGACCCTTCTCATCACAATTCTCCAAGACCCCTGTAATCACAAAGCTCCATGCCCATTTTCTTCTCAATGATCCATGAACCCTGTCATCACAATGCACCATGCCCATCATCATAATGCTTCAGGCTATTGTCATCACAATGAAATCAATATGCTCCATGACCTCTGTCATAACAATGCTCCAAACCCTTGTGATCACAATATTCCATAACTCTTTTCATCACAGTGCCCCATGACACTCGTCATCAAAATTATCCATGGTCTTCTCATCAAAATGCTCCATGACCTTTGTCATCACAATGCTCATTACACTTGTCATCAAAATGCTCCCTGACACATGTTGTCTGTATGCTCCTTGAACCCTGTCATGACAAGGTTCAATGCCTTTTTCATCACAATGATCCATGTCCTTCTCATCACAGTGCTCCATGAAACTTGTCATCACAATTCTCCATGCACTTGTCAGCACAATGCTCCCTGACCCTTGTCATATCAATACTCCAAGCTATTATCATCACAATGCACCATTACCTTTGTCATGAGAATCCTCCATGACACTTGGCATCACAATGCTCCATGCCATTGTCATCACAATGGGCGATTACATATATCAACACAATGCTACCTGACACCAGTCTTCACAATACTGCATGACCTGGTCATCACAATGCTCCATGCCCTTGTCACCACAATGCACCATTCCAACAGGCATCGCAATAATCCATGAAACTTATTAGACCAATGCTCGATGCCCTTGTCATCACAATGCTCCATGACCCTTGTCATCACAATGCTCCATGAACATTTCATCACAATGCTCTTTGATCCTTGTCATCACAATTCTCTATGCCTTTCTCAACACAATGCTCCATGACCCTTGTCATCACAATGCTCCATGTGCTTGTCAGCACGATGCTCCATGACACATGTCATCACAATGCACCATGCACTTGTCATCACAGTGCTCCACAATCTTGTCATCACAATGATCCATAAACTTTGTCATAACAATGCTCCATGCACTTCTCATCAAAATGTTCTCTCACCACAGATATCACAATGTGGCATCACTATTCGTCACAATACTCCCTCACCCCTGTCATCACAATGATCCATGACTCCTGTCATCACAATTGTACATGCACATATCATCACAATGTTCGATGACCCCTGACATCACAATGTTCCATAACCCCTGTCATCAAAATGCTCCCAAAACCATTTCATCCCAAAGCTCCATGACCCCTGGCATCACAATGTTCAATAACCCCTGTCATCAAAATGTTCCATGACACATTTCATCCAATTGCTCCATGACCCTGTCATCACAATGCTCCCTGCCCTTCTCATCACAATGCACAATGCCCTTGTCATCAAAATCCTCCATGACCTTTGTCATCACAAAGATCCATGACCCTTGGCATCACAATGCTCCATGTCATTTTCATCACAATGCTCCATGATCGCATTCATCACATTGCTTCATGCCGTTTTCATCACAAAGCTCCATGACACATGTCATCAGAATGCTCCATGGCCTTCTCATCACAATCCTCCATGCCATTGCCATCACAATGTTCCATTACCCCTGTCATAACTATGCTCCATGACCCCTGCCATCACGGTGTTCCATGGCCTTGTCATCACAAGGCTCCATGACCCTTCTCATCACAATGCTCCAAGACCCCTGTAATCACAATGTTTCATGACCCCTGTCATCACAGTGCTACATCCCCTTATCATCACAATGTTCCATGACACCTGACATCACAATGTTCCACAACCCCTGTCATCAAAATGCTCCATGACACTTTTTATCCCAAAGCTCCATGACCCCAGACATCCCAATATTCTATAAACCCTGTCATCAAAATATTCCATTACAATTTTCATCAAATTGCTGCATGACCCTGTCATCAAAATGCTCCCTGGCCTTCTCATCACAATGCACCACGCCCTTGTCATCAAAATGCTCCGTGACTTTTGTCATCACAAATCTCCTTGACCCTTGACATCACAATGCTCCATGTCATTGTCATCACAATGCTCCATGAACCTTCTCATCACATTTCTCCATGCCCTTGTCATCACAAAGCTCCATGACACATGTCATCACAATGCTCGATGCCCTTCTCATCACTATGCTCCATGCCCTTGTCATTACATTCCTCTATGACCATTGTATCACAGTGTTCCATGCTCTTGTCATCACAATGCTCCATGTCCACTCTCATCACAATAATCCATGAAACATTTCACACCAATGCTTCCTGTCCTTCTCATCACAATGCTCCATTACACGTGTCATAACAATGTTCCATGACCCCTGCCATCACAAAGTTACACGGCCTTGTCATTCACAAGGCTCCATGACACTTGTCATCACAATGTTCCAAGACACCTGTAATCACAATGCTCCATGCCCTTGTCATCACAAAGCTCCATGACGCATGTCATTAGAATGTTCCATGGACTTCTCATCAGAATGCTCCAAGACACTTTTTATCACAATGCTCCATGCCCCTTTTCATCTCAAAGCTCCATGAAACCTATCATCACAATGCACCATGCCCATTATCATAATGCTTCACGCTATTTTCCTCACAATGAAATCAAAATGCTCCATGACCTCTGTCATCACAATGCTCCAAACCGTTGGGATCACAATGTTCCATAACACTTCTCATCACAACACCCCATGATGCTCATAATCACAATTATCCATGGTCTTCTCATCACTATGTTCCATAACCTTTGTCATCACAGTGCTCCCTGACACTTGTCGTCAGTATGCTCCTTGAACCCTGTCATGACAAGGCTCCATGCCTTTTTCATCACAATGATCTATGCCCTTTTCATCACAATGCTCAAAGACACCTGTAATCACAATGCTCCATGCACTTGTCATCACAGTGCTCCATGACACATTCATCAGAATGCTCCATGGCCTTCTCTTCACAATGCTCCATGCCCTTGTCATCACAATGCTCTAAGACCCCTGTAAACACAATGCTCCATGCCGCTTGTCATTATAGCGCTCCATGACGCTCGTCATCACAATTATCCATGGTCTTCTCATCACAGTGCTCCACGGTCTTGCCATCACAATGCTCCATGCCCTGGTCATCACAATGCTCTATGTTCCCTTTCATCACAATTCTCCACGTTCTTGGCATCACTATGTACCATGACACTTCCCATCACAGTGTTAAATGCTTTGTCATCACAATACTGCACAAGCTTGTCATTACAATACTCCATGACCCTTGTCATCACAATGATCCATGACCCCTGTCATCACAATGCTCCAAGAGACCTATCATCACAATGCTCCATGCCCCTTGTCATTACAGTGCTCCATGATGCTCGTCACCAGAATTATCCATGGTCTTCTCATCACAGTGCTCCACGGTCTTGCCATAACAATGCTCCATGCCCTGGTCATCACAATGCTCCATGTCCCTTGTCATCACAATTCTCCAGGTCCTTGTTATCACAATGCTCCATGACAGTTCTCATCCCCATGTTACATGCTCTTGTCATCACAATTCTCCATGCACTTGTCATCGAAATGTCCCATGACACCTGTCATAGCAAGCTCCATGCCTTTTTCATCACAATGCTTCACGACATTTTCATCAAAATTCTCAAAGGCCGTTGTCATCAAAATGCTCCATGCCCTTGTCATCACAATGCTCCATGGCCCTTGTCATCACAATGCTCCAAGCCCTTGTCATCACAATGCTCCATTACCTTTGTCATCACAATCCTCCATAACACTCGGCATCACAATGCTCCATGCCATTCTCATCACAATGGAACATGAAATATGCCATCACAATGCTCCCTGACACCTGTCTTCACAATAATCCATGACCTTGTCATCACAATGCTCCATGCCCTTGTCATCACAATGTGCCATGCCCACTGTCAACACAATTATCCATGAAACTTGTCAGACCAATGCTCCATGCTCCTGTCATCACAATGCTACATGACCCCAGTCATCACAATGCTCCGTGTGTCCCGTCATCACAAGACTCCATGACCTGTGTCACCACAAAAGTCAATGCCCTCATCATCACAAGGCTCTGTGAAATTTGTCACCACAATGCTCCATGAACTTTTCATCAAAATGCTCAATGTCATTGTCATCACAATGCTCCATGAACAATCCCATCACATTGCTCCAAGCCCTTGTCATCACAATGCTCCATTACCTTTGTCATCACAATCCTCCATAACACTCGGCGTCACAATGCTCCATGCCATTGTCATCACAATGGAACATGAAATATGCCATCACAATGCTCCCTGACACCTGTCTTCACAATAATCCATGACCTTGTAATCACAATGTTCCATGCCCTTGCCATCACAATTCTCCATTAACCCTGTCATAAAAATGCTCCATGACCCCTGCCATCACGATGTTCCATGGCCTTGTCATCACAAGGCTCCATGACCCTTCTAATCACAATGTTCCAAGACCCCTGTAATCACAATGCTCCATGCCCCTTTTCATCTCAATGATCCATGAACCCGGTCATCACAATGAACCATGCCCATCATCAAAATGCTTCATGCTATTGTCATCACAATGAAATAAAAATTCTCCATGATCTCTGTCATCACATTGCTCCAAATCCGTGAGATC
This sequence comes from Mesoplodon mirus, assembly GCF_964341445.2. NCBI lineage: Eukaryota > Metazoa > Chordata > Mammalia > Artiodactyla > Ziphiidae > Mesoplodon > Mesoplodon mirus. The sequence continues at coordinate 3,185,554 of NW_028295819.1, read as the reverse complement.
AAAATGTTCCATAACACTTATCATCACAACGTCCCATGACGCTCGTCATCACAATTATACATGGTCTTCTCATCACAATGCTCCATGACCTTTTTCATCACAATGCTAAATACACTTGTAATCACAATGCTCCCTGACACTTGTCCTCAGTATGCTCCTTGAACCATGTCATGACAAGGCTCCATGCCTTTTTCATCACAATGCTCCATGCCCTTGTCATCACAAAGCTCCATGATGCATGTCATCAGAACTTTCCATGGCCATCTCATCCCAATGCTCCAAGCCCATGTCATCACAATGCCGCAAGACTCCTGTAATCACAATGCACCATGCCCCATTTCATCAGAATATTCCATGAGACTTGTCATCACAAGTCTCCATGGTCTTCTCATCACAATGCTCCAATACCTTGTCATCACAAGCCTCCATGGCCCCTGTCATCACAATACTCGATGAAAGTTTTCAGCCCAATGCTCCTTGACCTTCTCATCACAATGCTCCATGACCAATATCATCACAATGCTCCATGAACACTGTCATCACAACACTCCATGACACCTGACAACACAATGATCCGGGACTCCTGTCATCACAATGCTCCAAGACCCCTGTAATCACAATACTCCATGAATATTTTCAGCCCAATACTCGATGAAAATTGTCATCAAAATCATCCATGCCCTTGTCATCACAATGTTCCATGACCCCTGTATTCACAATGCTCCGTGACGCTTGTCATCACAGTGCTCCATGACACCTGTCATCACAATGCTCCATGACTTTGTCAGCAAAATGCTTCATGACCTTGTCATTACAATGCTCTATGCGCTTGTCATCACAATACTCCACTACCATTGTCATCACAATCCTCCATGAACCTTGGGATCACATTGCTTCATGCCTTTGGCATCACAATGCTCCATGCTCCTTGAAATAAAAATGATCCATGACCTATTTCATCACAATGCTCCACTCCCTTGTGATCACAATGTTCCATAACATTTGTCATCACAACGCTCCATGATGCCTGTAATCACAATACTCCATGCACTTTTCATCACAATGCTCCATGACCTTTGTCATCACAATTCTCAATACACTTGTCATCACAATGCTCCCTGACACTTGTCGTCAGAATGCTCCTTGAACCCTGTCACGAAAAGGCTCCATGCCGTTTTCTTCACAATGTTCCACGCCACTGTCATCAAAATACTCCACAAGCTTGTCATCACAATGCTCCATGACACTTGTCATCACAATTCTCCATGCACTTGTCAGCACAATGCTCCCTGACCCTTGTCATCTCAATGCTCCTAGCCATGGTCATCACAATGCACCATTACATTTGTCATCAGAATCCTCCATGACACTTGACATCGCAATGCTCCATGCCCTTGTCACCACAATGCACCATTCCAAGAGTCATCACAATAATATATTAAATTTATGAGACCAATGATCCATGCCCTTGTCATCACAATGCTCCATGCCCCTTGTTGTCACAATGCTCCATGACCCTTGTCATCACAGAGCTCTTTGACTCCAGTCATCACAGTGCTTCATGACCTTTGTCATCACAATGCTCCATGACCCCTGCCATCACAATGTTCCACGGCCTTGTCATCACAAGGCTCCATGACACTTGTCTTCACAATGCTCCAAATCCCCTGTAATCACAATGCTCCATGCCCTTGATATCACAAAGCTCCATGACGCATGTCATCAGTATGTTCCATGCCCTTCTCCTCACAATGCTACATGCCCTTGTCATCACAATGCACAATTCCAACTGTCATCACAATAATCCATGAAATTTTTAGACCAATGTTCCATGCCCTTGTCATCACAATGCTCCATGCCCTTCAAATCACAATGTTCCAAGACCCCTGTAATCAGAATGCTCCATGCCCCTTTTCATCAGAATGCTCCATGAGACTTGTCACCACAAGTCTCCATGGTCATCTCATCACAATGCTACAGGACCTTGTCAAGACCATGCTTCATTCCCTTGTCATCACAATGCTCCATGACCACTCTCATCACAGTACTCCATGAATATTTTCAGCCCAATGCTCCATGACCTTCTCATCACAATGCTCCATGACCAACATCATCACAGTGCTCCATGACCACTGTCATCACAACACTCCATGACACCTGACAACACAATGATCCGGGACTCTTGTCATCACAATGCTCCATTCCCTAGTCATCACAATGCTCCATGACCACTGTCATCACAATACTCCATGAATATTTTCAGCCCAATACTCCATGACGCTTGTCATCACAATGATCCATGCCCTTGTCATCCCAATGCTCCATGACCCCTGTATTCACAATGCTCTGTGACGCTTGTCATCACAGTGCTCCATGACTCCTGTCATCACAATGCTCCATGCCTTTGTCATCAAAATGCTACATGACCTTCTCATTACAATACTCTATGCACTTGTCATCACAATACTCCATTACCATTGTCATCACTATCCTCCATGAACATTGGGATCACATTGCTTCATGCCCTTGTCATCACAATGCTACATGCTCCTTGAAATCAAAATGATCCATGACCTCTGTCATCGCAATGCTCCAAATACTTGTGATCACAATGTTCCATAACACTTGTCATCACAACGCTCCATGATGCCTGTCATCACAATAATCCATGCCCTTTTCATCACAATGCTCCATGACCTTTGTCATCAGAATTCTCAATACACTTGTCATCACAATGTTCCATGACACTTGTCGTCAGAATGCTCCTTGAATCCTGTCACAAAAAGGCTGCATGCATTTTTCATCACAAAGCCCCATGCCGTTTTCATCACAATGCTCCATGCCGTTGTCATCAAAATACTCCACAAGCTTTTCATCAGAATGCTCCATGACCCTTGTCATCACAATTCTCCAAGCACTTGTCAGCACAATGCTCCCTGAACATTGTCATCACTATGCTCCAAGCCATTGTCATCACAATGCTCCTTTACCTTTGTCATCAGAATCCTCCATGACACTTGTCATCACAATGCTCCATGCCATTGCCATCACAATGGGCCAATACATATGTCATCACAATGCTCCGTGACACCACTTTTCACAATACTGCATGACCTGGTCATCACAATGCTCCATGCCCTTGTCATCACAATGCGCAATTCCAACAGTCATCACAATAATCCATGAAACTTTTTAGACCAATGTTCCATGCCCTTGTCATCACAATGCTCCATGCCCTTGTTATCACAATGTTCCAAGACCCCTGTAATCAGAATGCTCCATGCCCTTTTTCATCAGTATGCTCCATGAGACTTGTCATCCCAAGGCTCCATGGTTTTCTCATCACAATGCTCCAGGACCTTGTCATCACAATGCTTCACGACATTCTCATGAAAATTCTCATTGGCCCTTGTCATCACAATGCTCCATGCCCTTGTCATCACAATGCACCATGTCCACTGTCATCACAATCATCTAAGAAACCTGTCAGACCAATGCTCCATGACCCTGTCATCACAGTGCTCCATGCCCTTGTCATCACAATGCTCCATGACCCCTGTCATCACAATGCCCCGTGACTCCAGTCATCACAATGCTTCATAACGTTTGTCATCACAACGGTCCATCCCCGCGTCATCACAAGGCTCTGTGACCATTTCAACCACAATGCTCCATGAACTTTTCATCACAATGCTCCGTGACTTTTGCCATCACAATGCTACATGCCTTTGTCAGAAGAATGCTCCATGACCATTGTCATGACAATGTGCCATGCAATTTTCATCACAATGATCCACAACATTGTCATCGCTATGCTCCATAAACCTTGTAATCACAATGCTCCATGAACTTCTCATCCAAATGCTCTCTCACATGAGATATCACAATGTTCCACCACTAGTCATCACAATCCTCCCTCACCCCTGTTATCACAATGTTCCATGACCCCTGTCATCACAATGCTACATACCCTTATCTGCACAATGTTCCATGACCCATGACATCACAATGTTCCATAACCACTGTCATCAAAATGCTACATGACCCTTTTCATCCCAAAGATCCATGACCCCTGGCATCACAATGTTCTATAAACCCTCTCATCAAAATATTCCATTACACTTTTCATCAAATTGCTGAATGATCCTGTCATCAAAATGCTCCCTGCCCTTCTCATCACAATGCACCACACCCTTGTCATCAAAATGCTCCATGACCATTGTCATCACAAAGCTCCATGGCCCTTGGCATCACAATGCTCCATGTCATTGTCATCATAATGCTCCATGAACCCTCCCATCACATGGCTCCATGCCCTTGTCATCACAAAGCACCATGACACTTGTCATCACAATGCTCGATGCCCTTCCCATCACAATGCTCCATGCATTTGTCATTACAATCCTCCATGACCCATGTATCACAGTGTTCCGGGCCATTGTCATCACAATGCTCCATGCCCACTCTCATCACAATAATACATGAAACATTTCAGACCAATGCTCAATGCCCTTCTCATCACAATGCTCCATTATCTCTGTCATAACAATGCTCCATGACCCCTGCCATCACAATGTTCCACGGCCTTGTCATCACAAGGCTCCATGACACTTGTCTTCACAATGCTCCAAAACCCCTGTAATCACAATGCTCCATGCCCTTGATATCACAAAGCTCCATGACGCATGTCATCAGAATGTTCCTTGGCCTTCTCCTCACAATGCTACATGCCCTTTTCATCACAATGCTCCAAGACCCCTGTAATCACAATGCTCCATGCCCCTCTTCATCAGAATGCTCCATGAGACTTGTCATCACAAGTCTCCATGGTCTTCTCATCACAATGCTCCAGGACCTTGTCATCACCATGCTCCATTCCCTTGTCATCACAATGCTCCATGACCCCTGTCATCACAATACTCCATGAATATTTTCAGTCCAAAGCTCCGTGACCTTCTCATCACAATGCTCCAAGACCAATATCATCACAATGCTCCATGACCACTGTCATCACAGCACTCCATGACACCTGACAACACAATGATCCGGGACTCTTGTCATCACAATGCTCCATTCCCTAGTCATCACAATGCTCCATGACCACTGTCATCACAATACTCCATGAATATTTTCAGCCTAATACTCCATGACGCTTGTCATCCCAATGATCCATGCCCTTGTCATCCCAATGCTCCATGACCCCTGTATTCACAATGCTCCGTGACGCTTGTCATCACAGTGCTCCATGACTCCTGTCATCACAATGCTCCATGCCTTTGTCATCAAAATGCTACATGACCTTCTCATTACAATACTCTATGCACTTGTCATCACAATACTCCATTACCATTGTCATCACTATCCTCCATGAACCTTGGGATCACATTGCTTCATGCCCTTGTCATCACAATGCTACATGCTCCTTGAAATCAAAATGATCCATGACCTCTGTCATCGCAATGCTCCAAATACTTGTGATCACAATGTTCCATAACGCTTGTCATCACAACGCTCCATGATGCCTGTCATCACAATACTCCATGCCCTTTTCATCACAATGCTCCATGACCTTTGTCATCACAATTCTCAATACACTTGTCATCACAATGCTCCATGACACTTGTCGTCAGAATGCTCCTTGAACCCTGTCACAAAAAGGCTGAATGCATTTTTCATCACAAAGCCCCATGCCGTTTTCATCACAATGCTCCATGCCTTTGTCATCAAAATACTCCACAAGCTTTTCATCAGAATGCTCCATGACCCTTGTCATCAATATTCTCCATGCACTTGTCAGCACAATGCTCCCTGAACCTTGTCATCACTATGCTCCAAGCCATTGTCATCACAATGCTCCATTACCTTTGTCATCAGAATCCTCCATGACACTTGTCATCACAATGCTCCATGCCATTGTCATCACAATGGGCCAATACATATGTCATCACAGTGCTCCGTGACACCTCTTTTCACAATACTGCATGACCTGGTCATCACAATGCTCCATGCCCTTGTCATCACAATGCGCCATTCCGACTGTCATCACAATAATCCATGAAACTTATTAGACCAATACTCCATGCCCTTGTCATCACAATGCTCCATGCCCTTGTTATCACAATGTTCCAAGACCCCTGTAATCAGAATGCTCCATGCCCCTTTTCATCAGTATGCTCCATGAGACTTGTCATCACAAGGCTCCATGGTTTTCTCATCACAATGCTCCATGCCCTTTTCATCACAATGCACCATGTCCAATGTCATCACAATCATCTATGAAACTTGTCAGACCAATGCTCTATGCCCCTGTTATCAAAGTGCACCATGCCCTTGTCATCACAATGCTCCATGACCCCTGTCATCACAATGCCCCGTGACTCCAGTCATCACAATGATTCATAACGTTTGTCATCACAACGGTCCATGCCCGCGTCATCACAAGGCTCTGTGACCATTTTAACCACAATGCTCCATGAACTTTTCATCACAATGCTCCGTGACCCTTGTCATCACAATGCTCCATGCCTTTGTCAGAAAAATGCTCCATGACCTTTGTCATCACAATGTGCCATGCAATTTTCATCACAATGATCCACAACCTTGTCATCGCTATGCTCCATAAACCTTGTAATCACAATGCTCCATGAACTTCTCATCCAAATGCTCTCTCACATGAGATATCACAATGTTCCACCACTAGTCATCACAATCCTCGCTCAACCCTGTTATCACAATGTTCCATGACCCCTGTCATCACAATGCTACATCCCCTTAACAGCACAATGTTCCATGACCCCTGACATCACAATGTTCCATAACCCCTGTCATCAAAATGCTCCATGACCCTTTTCATCCCGAAGATCCATGACCCCTGGCATCACAATGTTCTATAGCCCCTCTCATCAAAATGTTCCATTACACTTTTCATCAAATTGCTGCATGAACTTGTCACCAAAATGCTCCCTGCCCTTCTCATCACAATGCACCACACCCTTGTCATCAAAATGCTCCATGACAATTGTCATCACAAAGCTCCATGGCCCTTGGCATCACAATGCTCCATGTCATTGTCATCACAATGCTCCATGAACCCTCTCATCACATGGCTCCATGCCCTTGTCATCACAAAGCACCATGACACTTGTCATCACAATGCTCGATGCCCTTCTCATCACAATGCTCCTTGCCCTTGTCATTACAATCCTCCATGACCGATATATCACAGTGTTCCGTGCCCTTGTCATCACAATGCTCCATGCCCACTCTCATCACAACAATCCATGAAATATTTCAGACCAATGCTCAATGCTCTTCTCATCACAATGCTCCATTACCTCTGTCATAACAATGCTCCATGACACCTGCCATCACAATGTTCCACGGCCTTGTCATCACAAGGCTCCATGACCCTTGTCATCACAATGCTCCAAGACCCCTGTAATCACAATGCTCCATGCCCTTTTCATCACAATGCTCCATGACGCATGTAATCAGAATGTTCCATGGCCTTCTCCTCACAATGCTCCATGCCCTTGTCATCACAATGCTCCAAGTCCCCTCTAATCACAATGTTCCATGCCCCTTTTCATCAGGATGCTCCATGAAACTTGTCATCACAAGTCTCCCTGCTCATCTCATCACAATGCTCCAGGACATTGTCATCACCATGATCCATTCCATTGTCATCACAATCCTCCATGTCCCCCGTCATCACAATACTCCAGGAACATTTTCAGCCCAATTCTCCATGACCCTTGTCATCACAATGATCCATGCCCTTGTCATCCTAATGCTCCATGACACCTGTATTCACAATGCTCCGTGATGCTTGTCATTACAATGCTCCATGACACATGTTCATCACAATGCTCTATGCCATTCTCAGCACAATGCTCCATGCCCTTTTCATCACAATGCTCCATGACCCCTGTCATCACAATGCTCCGTTACACCAGTCATCACAATTCTTCATAACATTTGTCATCACAGTGGTCGATACCCGTGTCATCACAAGGCTCTGTTACCTTTGTAACCACAATGCTCCATGAACTTTTCATCACAATGTTCCGTGACACTTGCCATCACAATGCTCCATACCTTTGTCAGAAAAATGCTCCATGACACTTGTCATCACAATGTGCCACACGCTTTTCATCCCAACAGTTCAGAAATTTGTCATCGCAATGCTCCATAAACCTTGTAATCACAATGCTCCATTCCCTTCTCATCACAATTCTCCATTACCTCTGTCATCACAATGCACCAAGACCCCTGTAATCACAAAGCTCCATGCCCTTGTCATCACAAAGCTCCATGACGCATGTCATCAGAATGTTCCATGGCCTTCTCCACACAATGCTCCATGCCATTATCATCCCAATACTCCATGACCCCTGTATTCACAATGCTCTGTGACGCTTGTCATCACAGTGCTCCATGACACCTGTCATCACAATGCTCCATGCCTTTGTCAGCAAAATGCTGCATGACCTTGTCATTACAATGCTCTATGTGCTTGTCATCACAATACTGCATTACCATTGTCATCACTATCCTCCATGTACTTTGGGATCCCATTGCTTCATGCCCTAATCATCACAATGCTCCATGTTCCTTGTAATCAAAATGATCTATGACCACTGTCATCGCAATGCTCCAAACCCTTGTGATCACAATGTTCCATAACACTTTTCATCACAGTGCTCCATGATGCCTGTCATCACAATACTCCATGCCCTTTTCATCACAATGCTCCATGACCTTTTTCATCACAATTCTCAATACACTTGTCATCACAATGCTCCCTGACACTTGTCGTCAGAATGCACCTTGAACCCTGTCACGAAATGGCTCCTTGCCTTTTTCATCACAAAGCCCCATGCCGTTTTCATCACAATGCTCCATGCCATTGTCATCAAAATACTCCACAAGCTTGTCATCAGAATGCTCCATGACCCTTGTCATCACAATTCTCCATGCACTTGTCAGCACAATGCTCCCTGAACCTTGTCATCACTATGCTCCAAGCCATTGTCATCACAATGCTCCTTTACCTTTGTCATCAGAATCCTCCATGAAACTTGGCATCACAATGCTCCATGCCATTGTCATCACAATGGGCTAATACATATGTCATCACAATGCTCCGTGACACCTCTACTCACAATACTGCATGAATTGGTCATCACAATGCTTCATGCCCTTGTCATCACAATGCGCCATTCCAACTCTCATCACAATAATCCATGAAACATATTAGACCAATGTTCCATGCCCTTGTCATCACAATGCTCCATGCCCTTGTTATCACAATGTTCCAAGACCCCTGTAATCAGTATGCTCCATGCCCCTTTTCATCAGTATGCTCCATGAGACTTGTCATCACAAGGCTCCATGGTTTTCTCTTCACAGTGCTCCAGGAACTTGTCATCACAATGCTTCACGACATTGTCATGAAAATTCTCAATGGCCCTTGTCATCATAATGCTCCAAGCCGTAGTCATAAAAATGCTCCTTTATATTTGTCATTACAAACATCCTTTACATTTGGCATCACAATGCTCCATGCCATTGTCATCGCAATGGACCATGACATATGTCATCACAATGCTCCCTGACACCTGTCTTCACAATAATCCATGCCCTTGTCATCACAAAGCTCCATGCCCTTGTCATCACAATGCACCATGTCCACTGTCATCACAATCATCTATGAAACTTGTCAGACCAATGTTCCATGACCCTGTCATCACAGTGCTCCATGCCTTTCCCATCACAATGCTCCATGCCTTTGTCATTACAATCCTCCATGACCCGTGTATCACAGTGTTCCGGGCCCTTGTCATCACAATGCTCCATGCCCACTCTCATCACAATAATCCATGAAACATTTCAGACCAATGCTCAATGCCCTTCTCATCACAATGCTCCATTATCTCTGTCATAACAATGCTCCATGACCCCTGCCATCACAATGTTCCACGGCCTTGTCATCACAAGGCTCCATGACCCTTGTCTTCACAATGCTCCAAAACCCCTGTAATCACAAAGCTCCATGCCCTTGATATCACAAAGCTCCATGACGCATGTCATCAGAATGTTCCATGGCCTTCTCCTCACAATGCTACATGCCCTTGTCATCACAATGCTCCAAGACCCCTGTAATCACAATGCTCCATGCCCCTTATCATCAGAATGCTCCATGAGACTTGTCATCACAAGTCTCCATGGTCTTCTCATCAAAATGCTCCAGGACCTTGTCATCACCATGCTCCATTCCCTTGTCATCACAATGCTCAATGACACCTGTCATCACAATACTCCATGAATATTTACAGCCCAATGCTCCGTGACCTTCTCATCACAATGCTCCAAGACCAATATCATCACAATGCTCCATGACCACTGTCATCACAGCATTCCATGACACCTGACAACACAATGATCCGGGACTCTTGTCATCACAATGCTCCATTCCCTAGTCATCACAATGCTCCATGACCACTGTCATCACAATACTCCATGAATATTTTCAGCCCAATACTCCATGACGCTTGTCATCACAATGATCCATGCCCTTGTCATCCCAATGCTCCATGACCCCTGTATTCACAATGCTCCGTGACGCTTGTCATCACAGTGCTCCATGACTCCTGTCATCACAATGCTCCATGTCTTTGTCATCAAAATGCTACATGACCTTCTCATTACAATACTCTATGCACTTGTCATCACAATACTCCATTACCATGGTCATCACTATCCTCCATGAACCTTGGGATCACATTGCTTCATGCCCTTGTCATCACAATGCTACATGCTCCTTGAAATCAAAATGATCCATGACCTCTGTCATCGCAATGCTCCAAATACTTGTGATCACAATGTTCCATAACACTTGTCATCACAACGCTCCATGATGCCTGTCATCACAATACTCCATGCCCTTTTCATCACAATGCTCCATGACCTTTGTCATCACAATTCTCAATACACTTGTCATCACAATGCTCCATGACACTTGTCGTCAGAATGCTCCTTGAACCCTGTCACGAAAAGGCTGAATGCATTTTTCATCACAAAGCCCCATGCCGTTTTCATCACAATGCTCCATGCCATTGTCATCAAAATACTCCACAAGCTTTTCATCAGAATGCTCCATGACCCTTGTCATCAATATTCTCCATGCACTTGTCAGCACAATGCTCCCTGAACATTGTCATCACTATGCTCCAAGCCATTGTCATCACAATGCTCCATTACCTTTGTCATCAGAATCCTCCATGACACTTGTCATCACAATGCTCCATGCCATTGTCATCACAATGGGCCAATACATATGTCATCACAGTGCTCCGTGACACCTCTTTTCACAATACTGCATGACCTGGTCATCACAATGCTCCATGCCCTTGTCATCACAATGCGCCATTCCGACTGTCATCACAATAATCCATGAAACTTATTAGACCAATACTCCATGCCCTTGTCATCACAATGCTCCATGCCCTTGTTATCACAATGTTCCAAGACCCCTGTAATCAGAATGATCCATGCCCCTTTTCATCAGTATGCTCCATGAGACTTGTCATCACAAGGCTCCATGGTTTTCTCATCACAATGCTCCATGCCCTTTTCATCACAATGCACCATATCCAATGTCATCACAATCATCTATGAAAATTGTCAGACCAATGCTCCATGCCCCTGTTATCACAGTGCTCCATGCCCTTGTCATCACAATGCTCCATGACCCCTGTCATCACAATGCCCCGTGACTCCAGTCATCACAATGATTCATAACGTTTGTCATCACAATGGTCCATGCCCGCGTCATCACAAGGCTCTGTGACCATTTTAACCACAATGCTCCATGAACTTTTCATCACAATGCTCCGTGACCCTTGTCATCACAATGCTCCATGCCTTTGTCAGAAAAATGCTCCATGACCTTTGTCATCACAATGTGCCATGCACTTTTCATCACAATGATCCACAACCTTGTCATCGCTATGCTCCATAAACCTTGTAATCACAATGCTCCATGAACTTCTCATCCAAATGCTCTCTCACATGAGATATCACAATGTTCCACCACTAGTCATCACAATCCTCGCTCAACCCTGTTATCACAATATTCCATGACCCCTGTCATCACAATGCTACATCCCCTTAACAGCACAATGTTCCATGACCCCTGACATCACAATGTTCCATAACCCCTGTCATCAAAATGCTCCATGACCCTTTTCATCCCGAAGATCCATGACCCCTGGCATCACAATGTTCTATAGCCCCTCTCATCAAAATGTTCCATTACACTTTTCATCAAATTGCTGCATGAACTTGTCACCAAAATGCTCCCTGCCCTTCTCATCACAATGCACCACACCCTTGTCATCAAAATGCTCCATGACAATTGTCATCACAAAGCTCCATGGCCCTTGGCATCACAATGCTCCATGTCATTGTCATCACAATGCTCCATGAACCCTCTCATCACATGGCTCCATGCCCTTGTCATCACAAAGCTCCATGTCATTTTCATCACAATGCTCCATGAACCCTCTCATCACATGGCTCCATGCCCTTGTCATCACAAAGCACCATGACACTTGTCATCACAATGCTCGATGCCCTTCTCATCACAATGCTCCTTGCCCTTGTCATTACAATCCTCCATGACCGATATATCACAGTGTTCCGTGCCCTTGTCATCACAATGCTCCATGCCCACTCTCATCACAACAATCCATGAAATATTTCAGACCAATGCTCAATGCTCTTCTCATCACAATGCTCCATTACCTCTGTCATAACAATGCTCCATGACACCTGCCATCACAATGTTCCACGGCCTTGTCATCACAAGGCTCCATGACCCTTGTCATCACAATGCTCCAAGACCCCTGTAATCACAATGCTCCATGCCCTTTTCATCACAATGCTCCATGACGCATGTAATCAGAATGTTCCATGGCCTTCTCCTCACAATGCTCCATGCCCTTGTCATCACAATGCTCCAAGTCCCCTCTAATCACAATGTTCCATGCCCCTTTTCATCAGGATGCTCCATGAAACTTGTCATCACAAGTCTCCCTGCTCATCTCATCACAATGCTCCAGGACATTGTCATCACCATGATCCATTCCATTGTCATCACAATCCTCCATGTCCCCCGTCATCACAATACTCCAGGAACATTTTCAGCCCAATTCTCCATGACCCTTGTCATCACAATGATCCATGCCCTTGTCATCCTAATGCTCCATGACACCTGTATTCACAATGCTCCGTGATGCTTGTCATTACAATGCTCCATGACACATGTTCATCACAATGCTCTATGCCATTCTCAGCACAATGCTCCATGCCCTTTTCATCACAATGCTCCATGACCCCTGTCATCACAATGCTCCGTTACACCAGTCATCACAATTCTTCATAACATTTGTCATCACAGTGGTCGATACCCGTGTCATCACAAGGCTCTGTTACCTTTGTAACCACAATGCTCCATGAACTTTTCATCACAATGCTCTGTGACACTTGCCATCACAATGCTCCATACCTTTGTCAGAAAAATGCTCCATGACACTTGTCATCACAATGTGCCACACGCTTTTCATCCCAACGGTTCAGAAATTTGTCATCGCAATGCTCCATAAACCTTGTAATCACAATGCTCCATTCCCTTCTCATCACAATTCTCCATTACCTCTGTCATCACAATGCACCAAGACCCCTGTAATCACAAAGCTCCATGCCCTTGTCATCACAAAGCTCCATGACGCATGTCATCAGAATGTTCCATGGCCTTCTCCACACAATGCTCCATGCCATTATCATCCCAATGCTCCATGACCCCTGTATTCACAATGCTCTGTGACGCTTGTCATCACAGTGCTCCATGACACCTGTCATCACAATGCTCCATGCCTTTGTCAGCAAAATGCTGCATGACCTTGTCATTACAATGCTCTATGTGCTTGTCATCACAATACTGCATTACCATTGTCATCACTATCCTCCATGTACTTTGGGATCCCATTGCTTCATGCCCTAATCATCACAATGCTCCATGTTCCTTGTAATCAAAATGATCCATGACCACTGTCATCGCAATGCTCCAAACCCTTGTGATCACAATGTTCCATAACACTTTTCATCACAGTGCTCCATGATGCCTGTCATCACAATACTCCATGCCCTTTTCATCACAATGCTCCATGACCTTTTTCATCACAATTCTCAATACACTTGTCATCACAATGCTCCCTGACACTTGTCGTCAGAATGCACCTTGAACCCTGTCACGAAATGGCTCCTTGCCTTTTTCATCACAAAGCCCCATGCCGTTTTCATCACAATGCTCCATGCCATTGTCATCAAAATACTCCACAAGCTTGTCATCAGAATGCTCCATGACCCTTGTCATCACAATTCTCCATGCACTTGTCAGCACAATGCTCCCTGAACCTTGTCATCACTATGCTCCAAGCCATTGTCATCACAATGCTCCTTTACCTTTGTCATCAGAATCCTCCATGAAACTTGGCATCACAATGCTCCATGCCATTGTCATCACAATGGGCTAATACATATGTCATCACAATGCTCCGTGACACCTCTACTCACAATACTGCATGAACTGGTCATCACAATGCTTCATGCCCTTGTCATCACAATGTGCCATTCCAACTCTCATCACAATAATCCATGAAACATATTAGACCAATGTTCCATGCCCTTGTCATCACAATGCTCCATGCCCTTGTTATCACAATGTTCCAAGACCCCTGTAATCAGTATGCTCCATGCCCCTTTTCATCAGTATGCTCCATGAGACTTGTCATCACAAGGCTCCATGGTTTTCTCTTCACAGTGCTCCAGGAACTTGTCATCACAATGCTTCACGACATTGTCATGAAAATTCTCAATGGCCCTTGTCATCATAATGCTCCAAGCCGTAGTCATAAAAATGCTCCTTTATATTTGTCATTACAAACATCCTTTACATTTGGCATCACAATGCTCCATGCCATTGTCATCGCAATGGACCATGACATATGTCATCACAATGCTCCCTGACACCTGTCTTCACAATAATCCATGTCCTTGTCATCACAATGCTCCATGCCCTTGTCATCACAATGCACCATGTCCACTGTCATCACAATCATCTATGAAACTTGTCAGACCAATGCTCCATGACCCTGTCATCACAGTGCTCCATGCCCTTGTCATCACAATGCTCCATGACCCCTGTCATCACAATGCCCCGTGACTCCAGTCATCACAATGCTTCATAACGTTTGTCATCACAACGGTCCTTTCCCGCATCATCAAAAGGCTCTGTGACCTTTGTAACCACAATGCTCCATGAACTTTTCATCACAATGCTCCGTGACCCTTGTCATCACAATGCTCCATGCCTTTGTCAGAACAATGCTTCATGACTTTTGTCATCACAATGTGCCATGCAATTTTCATCACAATGATCCACAACATTGTCATCGCTATGCTCCATAAACCTTGTAATCACAATGCTCCATGAACTTCTCATCCAAATGTTCTCTCACATGAGATATCACAATGTTCCACCACTAGTCATCACTATCCTCCCTCACCCCTGTTATCACAATGTTCCATGACCCATGTCATCACAATGCTACATCCACTTATCTGCACAATGTTCCATGACCCCTGACATCACAATGTTCCATAACCCCTGTCATCAAAATGCTCCATGACCCTTTTCATCCCAAAGATCCATGACCCCTGGCATCACAATGTTCTATAACCCCTGTCATCAAAATGTTCCATTACACTTTTCATCAAAATGCTGCATGACCCTGTCATCAAAATGCTCCCTGCCCATCTCATCACAATGCACCACACCCTTGTCATCAAAATGCTCCATGACCATTGTCATC
Organism: Mesoplodon mirus; assembly: GCF_964341445.2. NCBI lineage: Eukaryota > Metazoa > Chordata > Mammalia > Artiodactyla > Ziphiidae > Mesoplodon > Mesoplodon mirus. The sequence continues at coordinate 3,169,619 of NW_028295819.1, read as the reverse complement.
AAAAAGCTCCATTGCCCTTGGCATCACAATGCTCCATAAACCCTCTCATCACATGGCTCCATGCCCTTGTCATCACAAAGCACCATGACACTTGTCATCACAATGCTCGATGCCCTTCCCATCACAATGCTCCATGCCTTTGTCATTACAATCCTCCATGACCCGTGTATCACAGTGTTCCGGGCCCTTGTCATCACAATGCTCCATGCCCACTCTCATCACAATAATCCATGAAACATTTCAGACCAATGCTCAATGCCCTTCTCATCACAATGCTCCATTATCTCTGTCATAACAATGCTCCATGACCCCTGCCATCACAATGTTCCACGGCCTTGTCATCACAAGGCTCCATGACCCTTGTCTTCACAATGCTCCAAAACCCCTGTAATCACAAAGCTCCATGCCCTTGATATCACAAAGCTCCATGACGCATGTCATCAGAATGTTCCATGGCCTTCTCCTCACAATGCTACATGCCCTTGTCATCACAATGCTCCAAGACCCCTGTAATCACAATGCTCCATGCCCCTTATCATCAGAATGCTCCATGAGACTTGTCATCACAAGTGTCCATGGTCTTCTCATCAAAATGCTCCAGGACCTTGTCATCACCATGCTCCAGGACCTTGTCATCACCATGCTCCATTCCCTTGTCATCACAATGCTCCATGACACCTGTCATCACAATACTCCATGAATATTTTCAGCCCAAAGCTCCGTGACCTTCTCATCACAATGCTCCAAGACCAATATCATCACAATGCTCCATGACCACTGTCATCACAGCACTCCATGACACCTGACAACACAATGATCCGGGACTCTTGTCATCACAATGCTCCATTCCCTAGTCATCACAATGCTCCATGACCACTGTCATCACAATACTCCATGAATATTTTCAGCCCAATACTCCATGACGCTTGTCATCACAATGATCCATGCCCTTGTCATCCCAATGCTCCATGACCCCTGTATTCACAATGCTCCGTGACGCTTGTCATCACAGTGCTCCATGACTCCTGTCATCACAATGCTCCATGTCTTTGTCATCAAAATGCTACATGACCTTCTCATTACAATACTCTATGCACTTGTCATCACAATACTCCATTACCATTGTCATCACTATCCTCCCTGAACCTTGGGATCACATTGCTTCATGCCCTTGTCATCACAATGCTACATGCTCCTTGAAATCAAAATGATCCATGACCTCTGTCATCGCAATGCTCCAAATACTTGTGATCACAATGTTCCATAACACTTGTCATCACAACGCTCCATGATGCCTGTCATCACAATACTCCATGCCCTTTTCATCACAATGCTCCATGACCTTTGTCATCACAATTCTCAATACACTTGTCATCACAATGCTCCATGACACTTGTCGTCAGAATGCTCCTTGAACCCTGTCACGAAAAGGCTGAATGCATTTTTCATCACAAAGCCCCATGCCGTTTTCATCACAATGCTCCATGCCATTGTCAACAAAACACTCCACAAGCTTTTCATCAGAATGCTCCATGACCCTTGTCATCAATATTCTCCATGCACTTGTCAGCACAATGCTCCCTGAACATTGTCATCAGTATGCTCCAAGCCATTGTCATCACAATGCTCCATTACCTTTGTCATCAGAATCCTCCATGACACTTGTCATCACAATGCTCCATGCCATTGTCATCACAATGGGCCAATACATATGTCATCACAGTGCTCCGTGACACCTCTTTTCACAATACTGCATGACCTGGTCATCACAATGCTCCATGCCCTTGTCATCACAATGCGCCATTCCGACTGTCATCACAATAATCCATGAAACTTATTAGACCAATACTCCATGCCCTTGTCATCACAATGCTCCATGCCCTTGTTATCACAATGTTCCAAGACCCCTGTAATCAGAATGCTCCATGCCCCTTTTCATCAGTATGCTCCATGAGACTTGTCATCACAAGGCTCCATGGTTTTCTCATCACAATGCTCCATGCCCTTTTCATCACAATGCACCATGTCCAATGTCATCACAATCATCTATGAAACTTGTCAGACCAATGCTCCATGCCCCTGTTATCACAGTGCTCCATGCCCTTGTCATCACAATGCTCCATGACCCCTGTCATCACAATGCCCCGTGACTCCAGTCATCACAATGATTCATAACGTTTGTCATCACAACGGTCCATGCCCGCGTCATCACAAGGCTCTGTGACCATTTTAACCACAATGCTCCATGAACTTTTCATCACAATGCTCCGTGACCCTTGTCATCACAATGCTCCATGCCTTTGTCAGAAAAATGCTCCATGACCTTTGTCATCACAATGTGCCATGCACTTTTCATCACAATGATCCACAACCTTGTCATCGCTATGCTCCATAAACCTTGTAATCACAATGCTCCATGAACTTCTCATCCAAATGCTCTCTCACATGAGATATCACAATGTTCCACCACTAGTCATCACAATCCTCGCTCAACCCTGTTATCACAATGTTCCATGACCCCTGTCATCACAATGCTACATCCCCTTAACAGCACAATGTTCCATGACCCCTGACATCACAATGTTCCATAACCCCTGTCATCAAAATGCTCCATGACCCTTTTCATCCCGAAGATCCATGACCCCTGGCATCACAATGTTCTATAGCCCCTCTCATCAAAATGTTCCATTACACTTTTCATCAAATTGCTGCATGAACTTGTCACCAAAATGCTCCCTGCCCTTCTCATCACAATGCACCACACCCTTGTCATCAAAGTGCTCCATGACAATTGTCATCACAAAGCTCCATGGCCCTTGGCATCACAATGCTCCATGTCATTGTCATCACAATGCTCCATGAACCCTCTCATCACATGGCTCCATGCCCTTGTCATCACAAAGCACCATGACACTTGTCATCACAATGCTCGATGCCCTTCTCATCACAATGCTCCTTGCCCTTGTCATTACAATCCCCCATGACCGATATATCACAGTGTTCCGTGCCCTTGTCATCACAATGCTCCATGCCCACTCTCATCACAACAATCCATGAAATATTTCAGACCAATGCTCAATGCTCTTCTCATCACAATGCTCCATTACCTCTGTCATAACAATGCTCCATGACACCTGCCATCACAATGTTCCACAGCCTTGTCATCACAAGGCTCCATGACCCTTGTCATCACAATGCTCCAAGACCCCTGTAATCACAATGCTCCATGCCCTTTTCATCACAATGCTCCATGACGCATGTAATCAGAATGTTCCATGGCCTTCTCCTCACAATGCTCCATGCCCTTGTCATCACAATGCTCCAAGTCCCCTCTAATCACAATGTTCCATGCCCCTTTTCATCAGGATGCTCCATGAAACTTGTCATCACAAGTCTCCCTGCTCATCTCATCACAATGCTCCAGGACATTGTCATCACCATGATCCATTCCATTGTCATCACAATCCTCCATGTCCCCCGTCATCACAATACTCCAGGAACATTTTCAGCCCAATTCTCCATGACCCTTGTCATCACAATGATCCATGCCCTTGTCATCCTAATGCTCCATGACACCTGTATTCACAATGCTCCGTGATGCTTGTCATTACAATGCTCCATGACACATGTTCATCACAATGCTCTATGCCATTCTCAGCACAATGCTCCATGCCCTTTTCATCACAATGCTCCATGACCCCTGTCATCACAATGCTCCGTTACACCAGTCATCACAATTCTTCATAACATTTGTCATCACAGTGGTCGATACCCGTGTCATCACAAGGCTCTGTTACCTTTGTAACCACAATGCTCCATGAACTTTTCATCACAATGCTCTGTGACACTTGCCATCACAATGCTCCATACCTTTGTCAGAAAAATGCTCCATGACACTTGTCATCACAATGTGCCACACGCTTTTCATCCCAACGGTTCAGAAATTTGTCATCGCAATGCTCCATAAACCTTGTAATCACAATGCTCCATTCCCTTCTCATCACAATTCTCCATTACCTCTGTCATCACAATGCACCAAGACCCCTGTAATCACAAAGCTCCATGCCCTTGTCATCACAAAGCTCCATGACGCATGTCATCAGAATGTTCCATGGCCTTCTCCACACAATGCTCCATGCCATTATCATCCCAATGCTCCATGACCCCTGTATTCACAATGCTCTGTGACGCTTGTCATCACAGTGCTCCATGACACCTGTCATCACAATGCTCCATGCCTTTGTCAGCAAAATGCTGCATGACCTTGTCATTACAATGCTCTATGTGCTTGTCATCACAATACTGCATTACCATTGTCATCACTATCCTCCATGTACTTTGGGATCCCATTGCTTCATGCCCTAATCATCACAATGCTCCATGTTCCTTGTAATCAAAATGATCCATGACCACTGTCATCGCAATGCTCCAAACCCTTGTGATCACAATGTTCCATAACACTTTTCATCACAGTGCTCCATGATGCCTGTCATCACAATACTCCATGCCCTTTTCATCACAATGCTCCATGACCTTTTTCATCACAATTCTCAATACACTTGTCATCACAATGCTCCCTGACACTTGTCGTCAGAATGCACCTTGAACCCTGTCACGAAATGGCTCCTTGCCTTTTTCATCACAAAGCCCCATGCCGTTTTCATCACAATGCTCCATGCCATTGTCATCAAAATACTCCACAAGCTTGTCATCAGAATGCTCCATGACCCTTGTCATCACAATTCTCCATGCACTTGTCAGCACAATGCTCCCTGAACCTTGTCATCACTATGCTCCAAGCCATTGTCATCACAATGCTCCTTTACCTTTGTCATCAGAATCCTCCATGAAACTTGGCATCACAATGCTCCATGCCATTGTCATCACAATGGGCTAATACATATGTCATCACAATGCTCCGTGACACCTCTACTCACAATACTGCATGAACTGGTCATCACAATGCTTCATGCCCTTGTCATCACAATGTGCCATTCCAACTCTCATCACAATAATCCATGAAACATATTAGACCAATGTTCCATGCCCTTGTCATCACAATGCTCCATGCCCTTGTTATCACAATGTTCCAAGACCCCTGTAATCAGTATGCTCCATGCCCCTTTTCATCAGTATGCTCCATGAGACTTGTCATCACAAGGCTCCATGGTTTTCTCTTCACAGTGCTCCAGGAACTTGTCATCACAATGCTTCACGACATTGTCATGAAAATTCTCAATGGCCCTTGTCATCATAATGCTCCAAGCCGTAGTCATAAAAATGCTCCTTTATATTTGTCATTACAAACATCCTTTACATTTGGCATCACAATGCTCCATGCCATTGTCATCGCAATGGACCATGACATATGTCATCACAATGCTCCCTGACACCTGTCTTCACAATAATCCATGCCCTTGTCATCACAATGCTCCATGCCCTTGTCATCACAATGCACCATGTCCACTGTCATCACAATCATCTATGAAACTTGTCAGACCAATGCTCCATGACCCTGTCATCACAGTGCTCCATGCCCTTGTCATCACAATGCTCCATGACCCCTGTCATCACAATGCCCCGTGACTCCAGTCATCACAATGCTTCATAACGTTTGTCATCACAACGGTCCTTTCCCGCATCATGAAAAGGCTCTGTGACCTTTGTAACCACAATGCTCCATGAACTTTTCATCACAATGCTCCGTGACCCTTTTCATCACAATGCTCCATGCCTTTGTCAGAACAATGCTTCATGACTTTTGTCATCACAATGTGCCATGCAATTTTCATCACAATGATCCACAACATTGTCATCGCTATGCTCCATAAACCTTGTAATCACAATGCTCCATGAACTTCTCATCCAAATGTTCTCTCACATGAGATATCACAATGTTCCACCACTAGTCATCACTATCCTCCCTCACCCCTGTTATCACAATGTTCCATGACCCATGTCATCACAATGCTACATCCACTTATCTGCACAATGTTCCATGACCCCTGACATCACAATGTTCCATAACCCCTGTCATCAAAATGCTCCATGACCCTTTTCATCCCAAAGATCCATGACCCCTGGCATCACAATGTTCTATAACCCCTGTCATCAAAATGTTCCATTACACTTTTCATCAAAATGCTGCATGACCCTGTCATCAAAATGCTCCCTGCCCTTCTCATCACAATGCACCACACCCTTGTCATCAAAATGCTCCATGACCATTGTCATCAAAAAGCTCCATTGCCCTTGGCATCACAATGCTCCATAAACCCTCTCATCACATGGCTCCATGCCCTTGTCATCACAAAGCACCATGACACTTGTCATCACAATGCTCGATGCCCTTCCCATCACAATGCTCCATGCCTTTGTCATTACAATCCTCCATGACCCGTGTATCACAGTGTTCCGGGCCCTTGTCATCACAATGCTCCATGCCCACTCTCATCACAATAATCCATGAAACATTTCAGACCAATGCTCAATGCCCTTCTCATCACAATGCTCCATTATCTCTGTCATAACAATGCTCCATGACCCCTGCCATCACAATGTTCCACGGCCTTGTCATCACAAGGCTCCATGACCCTTGTCTTCACAATGCTCCAAAACCCCTGTAATCACAAAGCTCCATGCCCTTGATATCACAAAGCTCCATGACGCATGTCATCAGAATGTTCCATGGCCTTCTCCTCACAATGCTACATGCCCTTGTCATCACAATGCTCCAAGACCCCTGTAATCACAATGCTCCATGCCCCTTATCATCAGAATGCTCCATGAGACTTGTCATCACAAGTCTCCATGGTCTTCTCATCAAAATGCTCCAGGACCTTGTCATCACCATGCTCCATTCCCTTGTCATCACAATGCTCCATGACACCTGTCATCACAATACTCCATGAATATTTTCAGCCCAAAGCTCCGTGACCTTCTCATCACAATGCTCCAAGACCAATATCATCACAATGCTCCATGACCACTGTCATCACAGCACTCCATGACACCTGACAACACAATGATCCGGGACTCTTGTCATCACAATGCTCCATTCCCTAGTCATCACAATGCTCCATGACCACTGTCATCACAATACTCCATGAATATTTTCAGCCCAATACTCCATGACGCTTGTCATCACAATGATCCATGCCCTTGTCATCCCAATGCTCCATGACCCCTGTATTCACAATGCTCCGTGACGCTTCTCATCACAGTGCTCCATGACTCCTGTCATCACAATGCTCCATGCCTTTGTCATCAAAATGCTACATGACCTTCTCATTACAATACTCTATGCACTTGTCATCACAATACTCCATTACCATTGTCATCACTATCCTCCATGAACCTTGGGATCACATTGCTTCATGCCCTTGTCATCACAATGCTACATGCTCCTTGAAATCAAAATGATCCATGACCTCTGTCATCGCAATGCTCCAAATACTTGTGATCACAATGTTCCATAACACTTGTCATCACAACGCTCCATGATGCCTGTCATCACAATACTCCATGCCCTTTTCATCACAATGCTCCATGACCTTTGTCATCACAATTCTCAATACACTTGTCATCACAATGCTCCATGACACTTGTCGTCAGAATGCTCCTTGAACCCTGTCACGAAAAGGCTGAATGCATTTTTCATCACAAAGCCCCATGCCGTTTTCATCACAATGCTCCATGCCATTGTCATCAAAATACTCCACAAGCTTTTCATCAGAATGCTCCATGACCCTTGTCATCAATATTCTCCATGCACTTGTCAGCACAATGCTCCCTGAACATTGTCATCACTATGCTCCAAGCCATTGTCATCACAATGCTCCATTACCTTTGTCATCAGAATCCTCCATGACACTTGTCATCACAATGCTCCATGCCATTGTCATCACAATGGGCCAATACATATGTCATCACAGTGCTCCGTGACACCTCTTTTCACAATACTGCATGACCTGGTCATCACAATGCTCCATGCCCTTGTCATCACAATGCGCCATTCCGACTGTCATCACAATAATCCATGAAACTTATTAGACCAATACTCCATGCCCTTGTCATCACAATGCTCCATGCCCTTGTTATCACAATGTTCCAAGACCCCTGTAATCAGAATGCTCCATGCCCCTTTTCATCAGTGTGCTCCATGAGACTTGTCATCACAAGGCTCCATGGTTTTCTCATCACAATGCTCCATGCCCTTTTCATCACAATGCACCATGTCCAATGTCATCACAATCATCTATGAAACTTGTCAGACCAATGCTCCATGCCCCTGTTATCACAGTGCTCCATGCCCTTGTCATCACAATGCTCCATGACCCCTGTCATCACAATGCCCCGTGACTCCAGTCATCACAATGATTCATAACGTTTGTCATCACAACGGTCCATGCCCGCGTCATCACAAGGCTCTGTGACCATTTTAACCACAATGCTCCATGAACTTTTCATCACAATGCTCCGTGACCCTTGTCATCACAATGCTCCATGCCTTTGTCAGAAAAATGCTCCATGACCTTTGTCATCACAATGTGCCATGCACTTTTCATCACAATGATCCACAACCTTGTCATCGCTATGCTCCATAAACCTTGTAATCACAATGCTCCATGAACTTCTCATCCAAATGCTCTCTCACATGAGATATCACAATGTTCCACCACTAGTCATCACAATCCTCGCTCAACCCTGTTATCACAATGTTCCATGACCCCTGTCATCACAATGCTACATCCCCTTAACAGCACAATGTTCCATGACCCCTGACATCACAATGTTCCATAACCCCTGTCATCAAAATGCTCCATGACCCTTTTCATCCCGAAGATCCATGACCCCTGGCATCACAATGTTCTATAGCCCCTCTCATCAAAATGTTCCATTACACTTTTCATCAAATTGCTGCATGAACTTGTCACCAAAATGCTCCCTGCCCTTCTCATCACAATGCACCACACCCTTGTCATCAAAGTGCTCCATGACAATTGTCATCACAAAGCTCCATGGCCCTTGGCATCACAATGCTCCATGTCATTGTCATCACAATGCTCCATGAACCCTCTCATCACATGGCTCCATGCCCTTGTCATCACAAAGCACCATGACACTTGTCATCACAATGCTCGATGCCCTTCTCATCACAATGCTCCTTGCCCTTGTCATTACAATCCCCCATGACCGATATATCACAGTGTTCCGTGCCCTTGTCATCACAATGCTCCATGCCCACTCTCATCACAACAATCCATGAAATATTTCAGACCAATGCTCAATGCTCTTCTCATCACAATGCTCCATTACCTCTGTCATAACAATGCTCCATGACACCTGCCATCACAATGTTCCACGGCCTTGTCATCACAAGTCTCCATGACCCTTGTCATCACAATGCTCCAAGACCCCTGTAATCACAATGCTCCATGCCCTTTTCATCACAATGCTCCATGACACATGTAATCAGAATGTTCCATGGCCTTCTCCTCACAATGCTCCATGCCCTTGTCATCACAATGCTCCAAGTCCCCTCTAATCACAATATTCCATGCCCCTTTTCATCAGGATGCTCCATGAAACTTGTCATCACAAGTCTCCCTGCTCATCTCATCACAATGCTCCAGGACATTGTCATCACCATGATCCATTCCATTGTCATCACAATCCTCCATGTCCCCCGTCATCACAATACTCCAGGAACATTTTCAGCCCAATTCTCCATGACCCTTGTCATCACAATGATCCATGCCCTTGTCATCCTAATGCTCCATGACACCTGTATTCACAATGCTCCGTGATGCTTGTCATTACAATGCTCCATGACACATGTTCATCACAATGCTCTATGCCATTCTCAGCACAATGCTCCATGCCCTTTTCATCACAATGCTCCATGACCCCTGTCATCACAATGCTCCGTTACACCAGTCATCACAATTCTTCATAACATTTGTCATCACAGTGGTCGATACCCGTGTCATCACAAGGCTCTGTTACCTTTGTAACCACAATGCTCCATGAACTTTTCATCACAATGCTCTGTGACACTTGCCATCACAATGCTCCATACCTTTGTCAGAAAAATGCTCCATGACACTTGTCATCACAATGTGCCACACGCTTTTCATCCCAACGGTTCAGAAATTTGTCATCGCAATGCTCCATAAACCTTGTAATCACAATGCTCCATTCCCTTCTCATCACAATTCTCCATTACCTCTGTCATCACAATGCACCAAGACCCCTGTAATCACAAAGCTCCATGCCCTTGTCATCACAAAGCTCCATGACGCATGTCATCAGAATGTTCCATGGCCTTCTCCACACAATGCTCCATGCCATTATCATCCCAATGCTCCATGACCCCTGTATTCACAATGCTCTGTGACGCTTGTCATCACAGTGCTCCATGACACCTGTCATCACAATGCTCCATGCTTTGTCAGCAAAATGCTGCATGACCTTGTCATTACAATGCTCTATGTGCTTGTCATCACAATACTGCATTACCATTGTCATCACTATCCTCCATGTACTTTGGGATCCCATTGCTTCATGCCCTAATCATCACAATGCTCCATGTTCCTTGTAATCAAAATGATCCATGACCACTGTCATCGCAATGCTCCAAACCCTTGTGATCACAATGTTCCATAACACTTTTCATCACAGTGCTCCATGATGCCTGTCATCACAATACTCCATGCCCTTTTCATCACAATGCTCCATGACCTTTTTCATCACAATTCTCAATACACTTGTCATCACAATGCTCCCTGACACTTGTCGTCAGAATGCACCTTGAACCCTGTCACGAAATGGCTCCTTGCCTTTTTCATCACAAAGCCCCATGCCGTTTTCATCACAATGCTCCATGCCATTGTCATCAAAATACTCCACAAGCTTGTCATCAGAATGCTCCATGACCCTTGTCATCACAATTCTCCATGCACTTGTCAGCACAATGCTCCCTGAACCTTGTCATCACTATGCTCCAAGCCATTGTCATCACAAAGCTCCTTTACCTTTGTCATCAGAATCCTCCATGAAACTTGGCATCACAATGCTCCATGCCATTGTCATCACAATGGGCTAATACATATGTCATCACAATGCTCCGTGACACCTCTACTCACAATACTGCATGAACTGGTCATCACAATGCTTCATGCCCTTGTCATCACAATGCGCCATTCCAACTCTCATCACAATAATCCATGAAACTTATTAGACCAATGTTCCATGCCCTTGTCATCACAATGCTCCATGCCTTGTTATCACAATGCTCAATGACCCCTGTCATCACAATGCTCCGTGACTCCAGTCATCACAATGCTTCATGACCTTTTTCATCACAATGGTCCATGCCCTCATCATCAACAGTCTCTGTGAACTTTTTAACCACAATGCTCCATGAAATTTTCTTCACAATGCTCTTTATCCCCTGTCATCACAATGCTCTATGCCTTTCTCAGCACAATGCTGCATGATGTATGTCAATAGAATACTCCATGGCCTTCTCCTCACAATGCTCCATGCCCTTGTCATCACAATGCTCCAAGACCCCTGTAATCACAATGTTCCATGCCCCTTTTCATCAGAATGCTCCATGAGACTTGTCATCACAAGTCTCCATGGTCATCTCATCACAATGCTCCAGGACCGTGTCATCACAATGCTCCATGACACCTGTCATCACGATGCTCTGTGACTCCAGTCATCAAAATGCTTCATAATATTTGTCATCACAATGGTCCATGCCCGCGTCATCTCAAGGCTCTGTTACCTTTGTATCCACAATGCTCCATGAACATTTCATCACAATGCTCCGTGACCCTTGTCATCACATTGCTGCATGCCTTTGTCAGTAAAATGCTCCATGACCATTGTCATCACAATATGCCACGGGCTTTTCATCCCAACGGTCCAAAAATTTGTCATCACAATGCTCCATAAAAATTGTAATCACAATGCTGCATGCCCTTCTCATCACAATGCTCCATTACCCCTCTCATAACAATGCTCCATGACCCCTGCCATCACAATGTTCCACGGCCTTGTCATCACAAGGCTCCATGACACTTGTCATCACAATGCTCCAAGACCCCTTTAATCACAATGCTCCATGCCGTTGTCATCACAAAGCTCCTTGACACATGTCATCAGATTGTTCCATGGCCTTCTCATCAAAATGCTCCATGCCCTTGTCATCACAATGCTCCAAAACCCCTGTAAACACAGTGCTCCATGCCCCTTTTCATGTCAGTGCTCCATGAACCCTGTCATCACAATGCATCATGCCGATCATCATAATGATTCAGGCTATTGTCATCACAATGAAATAAAAATTATCCATGACCTCTGTCATCACAATGCTCCATGACCCCTGTCATCACAACAATCCATGAACATTTTCAGACCATTGCTCCATGACACTTGTCATCAAAATGATCCATGCACTTGTCATCCCAATGCTTCATGACCCCTGTATTCACAATGCTCCGTGACACTTGTCATCACAGTTCTCCATGACACCTGTCATCGCTATGCTCCATGCCTTTGTCAGGAAAATTCTACATGATCTTGTCATTACAATGCTCTATGCGCTTGTCATCACAATGCTAAAAGACCCCTGTAATCATAGTGCTCCATGCCCCTTTTCATCTCAATGCTCCATGAACTCTGTCATCACAATGCACCATGCCCATCATCATAATGCTTCAGGCTATTGTCATCACAATGAAATCAAAATTCTCCATGACCTCTGTCATCATAATGCTCCAAATCCTTGTGATCACAATGTTCCATAACACTTATCATCACAACACCCCATGACGATCATCATCACTATTATCCATGGCCTTCTCATCACCATGCTCCATGAACTTTGTCATCACAATTCTCAATACACTTGTCATCACAATGCTCCCTGACACTTGTCGTCAGAATGCTCCTTGAACCCTGCCACGAAAAGACTACATGCCTTTTTCATCACATTGTCCCATGCAGTTTTCATCACAATGCTCCATGCCATTGTCATCAAAATACTCCACAAGCTTGTCATCAGAATGCTCCATGACCCTTGTCATCACAATTCTCAATGTACTTGTCAGCAAAATGCTCCCTGACCCTTGTCATCACAATGCTCCAAGCCATTGTCATCACAAGGCTCCATTACCTTAGTCATCAGAATCTTCCATGACACTTGGCATCACAATGCTCCATGCCATTTTCATCACAATGGGCCATTACATATGTCATCACAATGCTCCCTGACACTTCTCTTCACAATAATGCATGACCTGGTCATCACAATGCTCCATGCCCTTGTCATCACAATGTGCCATACCAAATGTCATCGCAATAATCCATGAAACATATTAGACCAATGCTCCGTGCCCTTGTCATCACAATGCACCATGCCCTTGTTATCACAATGCTCCATGACCCCTGTCATCACCATGCTCCGTGACTCCAGTCATCACAATGCTTCATAACATTTGTCATAACAATGGTCCATTGCCGCATCATCACAAGGCTTTGTGACCTTTTTAACCACAATGATTCATGAACTTTTCATCACAATGCTCCTTGACACTTGTCATCACAGTGCTCCATGCCTTTGTCAGAAAAATGCTCCATGACCCTTGTCATCACAATGTTTCACGCGCTTTTTATCACAACGGTCAACTAATTTGTCATCGCAATGCTCCATAAAACATGTAATCCCAATGCTCCATGCCCTTCTCATCACAATGCTCCATTACACCTGTCATAACAATTCTCCTTGACCCCTGCCATCACAATGTTCCACGGCCTTGTCATCACAAGGCTCAATGACACTTGTCATCACAATGCTCCAAGACACCTGTAATCACAATGCTCCATGCTGTTGTCATCACAAAGCTCCATGACACATCTCATCAGAATGTTCCATGGGCTTCTCATCAAAATGCTCCATGCCCTTGTCATCAAAATGCTCGAAGACCCCTGTAATCAAAATGCTCCATGCCCCTTTTCATCTCAATGCTCCATGAAACCTGTCATCACAATGCATCATGCCCATCATCATAATGCTTCCGGCTATTGTCAGCACAATGAAATCAAAATTCACCATGACCTCTGTCATCACAATGCTCCATGACACCTGTCATCACAATACTCCATGAACATTTTCAGCCCAATGCTCCATGCCCTTGTCATCACAATGCACCATTCCAACTGTCACCACAATAATCCATGAAACTTATTAGACCAATGCCCCATGCGCTTGTCATCACAATGCTCCATGCACTTGTTATCACAATGTTCCAAGACACCTGTAATCAGAATGCTCCATGCCCCTTTTCATCAGTATGATCCATGAGAATTGTCATCACAAGGCTCCATGGTTTTCTCATCACAGTGTTCCAGGACCTTGTCATCACAATGCTTCATGACATTGTCATGAAAATTCTCAATGGCCCTTGTCATCATAATGCTACAAGCCGTAGTCATAACAATGCTCCATTATATTTGTCATTACAATCCTCCATTACATTTGGCATCACAATGCTCCATGCCATTGTCATCGCAATGGACCATGACATATGTCATCACAATGCTCCCTGACACCTGTCTTCACAATACTCAATGACCTTGTCATCATAATGCTCCATGCCCTTGTCATCACAATGCACCATGTCCACTGTCATCACAATCATCTATGAAATTTGTCAGACCAATGCTCCATGCCCCTGTCGTCACAATGCTCCATGACCCCTGTCATCACAATGCCCCGTGACTCCAGTCATCACAATGCTTCATAACGTTTGTCATCACAACGGTCCATGCCCGCGTCATCACAAGGCTCTGTTACCATTTTAACCACAATGCTCCATGAACTTTACATCACCATGCTCCATGACCCTTGTCATCAAATGCTCCATGCCTTTGTCAGAACAATGCTCCATGACCCTTGTCATCACAATGTGCCATGCGCTTTTCATCACAATGATCCACAACCTTGTCATCGTTATACTCCATAAACCTTGTAATCACAATGCGCCATGAACTTCTCATCCAAATGCTCTCTCACCAGAGATATCACAATGTTCCATCACTAGTCATCACAATCCTCCCTCACCCCTGTTATCACAATGTTCCATAACCACTGTCATCAAAATGCTCCATGACACTTTTCATCCCAAAGCTCCATGACCCCTGGCATCACAGTGTTCTATAACCCCTGTTATTAAAATGTTCCATTACACTTTTCATCAAATTGCTGCATGACCGTGTCATCAAAATGCTCCCTGCACTTCTCATCCCAATGCACCACACCCTTGTCATCAAAATGCTCCATGACCTTTCTCATCACAAAGCTCCATGAAACTTGACATCACAATGCTCCATGTCATTGTCATCACAATGCTCCATGAACCCTCTCATCATATGGCTCCATGCCCTTGTCATCACAAAGCACCATGACACTTGTCATCACAATGCTCGATGTCCTTCTCATCACAATGCTCCATGCATTGTCATTACAATCCTCCATGACCCATGCATCACAGTGCTCCGTGCCCTTGTCATCACAATGCTCCATGCACACTCTCATCACAACAATCCATGAAATATTTCAGACCAATGCTCAATGCTCTTCTCATCATAATGCTCCATTACCTCTGTCATAACAATGCTCTATGACACCTGCGATCAAAATGTTCCACGGCCTTGTCATCAAAAGGCTCCATGACCCTTGTCATCACAATGCTCCAAGACCCCTGTAATCACAATGCTCCATGCCCTTTTCATCACAAAGCTCCATGACGCATGTAATCAGAATGTTCTATAGCCTTCTCCTCACAATGCTCCATGCCCTTGTCATCACAATGCTCCAAGACCCCTGTAATCACAATGCTCCATGCCCCTTTTCATCAGGATGCTCCATGAAACTTGTCATCACAAGTCTCCCTGATCATCTCATCACAATGCTCCAGGACCTTGTCATCACCATGCTCCATTCCATTGTCATCACAATGCTCCATGAACCCCGTCATCACAATAATCCAGGAATATTTTCAGCCCAATTCTCCATGACACTTGTCATCACAATGATCCATGCCCTTGTCATCCTAATGCTCCATGACACCTGTATTCACAATGCTCCGTGACGCTTGTCATCACAATGCTCCATGACACATGTCATCACAATGCTCTATGCCATTCTCAGCACAATGCTCCATGCCCTTTGCATCACAATGCTCCATGACCCCTGTCATCACAATGCTCCGTGACTCCAGTCATCACAATTCTTCATAACATTTGTCATCACAATGGTCGATACCCGTGTCATCACAAGGCACTGTTACCTTTGTAACGACAATGCTCCATGAAATTTTCATCACAATGCTCCGTGACACTTGTCATCACAATGCTCCATGCCTTTGTTAGAAAAATGTTCCATGACACTTGTCATCACAATGTGCGACACGCTTTTCATCCCAACGGTCCAGAAATTTGTCATCACAATGCTCCATAAAACTTGTAATCACAATGCTCCATTCCCTTCTCATCACAATTCTCCATAACCTCTGTCATCACAATGCACCAAGACCCCTGTAATCACAAAGCTCCATGCCCTTCTCATCACAAAGCTCCATGACGCATGTCATCAGAATGTTCCATGGCCTTCTCCACACAATGATCAATGCCCTTGTCATCACAATGCTCCAAGACCCCTGTAATCACAATGCTCCATGCCCCTTTTCATCAGAATGCTCCTTGAGACTTGTCATCACAAGTCTCCATGGTCATCTCATCACAATGCTCCAGGACCTTGTCATCAAGATGCTCCATTCCCTTGTCATCACAATGCTCCATGAAGCCTGTCATCACAATACTCCATGAACATTTTCAGCCCAATGCCCTATGACCTTCTCATCACAATGCTCCAAGACAAATATCATCACAATGCTCCATGATCACTGTCATCACAACACTCAATGACACCTGAAAACACAATGATCCGGGACTCTTGTCATCACAATGCTCCTTTCCCAAGTCATCACAATTCTCCATCACCCCTTTCATCACATTACTCCATGAACATTTTCAGCACAATGCTCCAAGACCCTTGTCATCAAAATGATCCATGCCCTTGTCATCCCAATGCTCCATGACCCCTGTATTCACAATGCTCTGTGACGCTTGACATCACAGTGCTCCATGACACCTGTCATCACAATGCTCCATGCCTCTGTCAGCAAAATGCTACATGACCTTTTCATTACAATGCTCTATGTGCTTGTCATCACAATACTGCATTACCATTGTCATCACTATCCTCCATGAAACTTGGGATCCCATTGCTTCATGCCCTTGTCATCACAATGCTCCATGCTCCTTGAAATCAAAATGATCCATGGGCCTCCCTTGTGGCGCAGTGGTTGAGAGTCCGCCTGCCAATGCAGGGGACACGGGTTCGTGCCCCGGTCCGGGAAGATCTCACATGCCGCGGAGCGGCTGGGCCCGTGAGCCATGGCCACTGAGCCTGCGCGTCCGGAGCCTGTGCTCCACAACGGGAGAGGCCACAACAGTGAGAGGCCCGCGTACCGCAAAAAAAAAAAAAAAAAAAAGTCAAAATGATCCATGACCTCTGTCATCACAATGCTCCAAACCCTTGTGATCACAATGTTCCATAACACTTTTCATCACAATGCTCCATGATGCCTGTCATCACAATACTCCATGCCCTTTTCATCACAATGCTCCATGACACTTGTCTTCAGAATGCTCCTTGAAACCTGTCACGAAAAGGCTCCTTGCCTTTTTCTTCACAAAGCCCCATGCCGTTTTCATCACAATGCTCCATGCCATTGTCATCAAAATACTCCACAAGCTTGTGATCAGAATGCTCCATGACCCTTGTCATCACAATTATGCATGCACTTGTCAGCACAATGCTCCCTGAACCTTGTCATCAGTATGCGCCAAGCCATTGTCATCACAATGCTCCTTTACCTTTGTCATCAGAATCCTCCATGACACTTGGTATCAAAATGCTCCATGCCATTGTCATCACAATGGGCTAATACATATGTCATCACAATGCTCCGTGACACCTCTTTTCACAATACTGCCTGACCTGGTAATCACAATGCTCCATGCCCTTGTCATCACAATGCGCCATTCCAACTGTCATCACAATAATCCATGAAACTTATTAGACCAATGCTCCATGCCCTTGTCATCACAATGCTCCATGCCCTTGTTATCACAATGTTCCAAGACCCCTGTAATCAGAATGCTCCATGCCCCTTTTCATCAGTATGCTCCATGAGACTTGTCATCTCAAGGCTCCAAAGATTTCTCATCACAATGCTCCAGGACCTTGTCATCACAATGCTTCACGACATTGTCATGAAAATTCTCATTGGCCCTTGTCATCATAATGCTCCAAGCCGTAGTCATCACAGTGCTCCATTATATTTGTCATTACAATCCTCCATTACATTTCGCATCACAATGCTCCATGCTATTGTCATCACAATAGACAATGAGATATGTCATCACAATGCTCCCTGACAACTGTCTTCACAATAATCCATGACCTTGTCATCATAATGCTCCATGCCCTTTTCATCACAATGCACCATGTCCACTGTCATCACAATCATCTATGAAACTTGTCAGACCCATGCTCCATGCCCTAGTCATCACAATGCTCCATTATATTTTCTATCACAATCCTCCATTACATTTCGCATCACAATGCTCCATTACAGTGTCATCGCAATGGACCATGACATATGTCATCACAATGCTCCCTAACATCTGTCTTCAACATATTCCATGACATTCTCATTACAATGCTCCATGCCCTTGTCATCACAATGCACCATGTCCACAGTCATCACAATAATCAAAGCAACATATCAGACCAATGTTTCATGCCCGTGTCATCACAATGCTCCATGCCCTTGTCATCACAATGCTCCATGACCCCTGTATTCACAATGCTCCGTGACGCTTGTCATCCCAGTGCTCCATCACACTGGTCATCACAATGCTCCATGCCTTTGTCAGCAAAATGCTACATGACCTTTTCATTACAATGCTCTATGTGCTTGTCATCACAGTACTCCATTAACATTTTCATCACAATCCTCCATGAACCTTGGAATCACATTGCTTCATGCCCTTGTCATCACAATGCTCCATGATCCTTGAAATCAAAATGATCCGTGACCTCTGGCATCACAATTCTTCAAACCCTTGTGATCACAATGGTCCATAACACTTGTCATCACAACGCTCCATGATGCATGTCATCACAATATTCCATGCCCTTTTCATAACAATGCTCCGTGACCCTTGTCATCACAATGCTCCATGCCTTTGTCAGTACAATGCTCCATGACCCTTGTCATCACAATGTGCCGTGCGCTTTTCATCACAATGATCCACAACCTTGTCATCACTATGCTCCATAAACCTTGTAATCAGAATGCTCCATGCACTTCTCATCCAAATGCTCTCTCACATGAGATATCACAATGTTCCATCACTAGTCATCACAATCCTCCCTCACCCCTGTTATCACAATGTTCCATGACCCCTGTCATCACAATGCTACATCCCCTTATCAGCACAATGTTCCTTGACCCCTGATATCACAATGTTCCATAACCCCTGTCAGCAAAATGCTCCATGACACTTTTCATCCCAAAGCTCCATGACCCCTGGCATCACAATGTTCTATAACCCCTGTCATGAAAATATTCCATTACACTTTTCATCAAATTGCAGCATGACCCTGTCATCAAAATGCTCCCTGCCCTTCTCATCCCAATGCACCACACACTTGTCATCAAAATGCTCCATGACCTTTGTCATCACAAAGCTCCATGACCCTTGGCATCACAATGCTCCATGTCATTGTCATCACAATGCTCCATGAACCCTCTCATCACATGGCTTCATGCCCTTGTCATCACAGTGCTCCATGCTCCTTGAAATCAAAATGATCCATGACCTCTGTCATCACAATACACCAAACCATTGTGATAACAATGTTCCATAACACTTGTCATCACAACACTCCATAATGCCTGTCATCACAATACTCCATGCCCTTTTCATCACAATGCACCATGACCTTTGTCATCACAATTCGCAATACACTTGTCATCACAATGCTCCATGACACTTGTCGTCAGAATGCTCCTTGAACCATGTCACGAAAGGTTCCATGACTTTTTCATCACAATATCCCATGCCGTTTTCATCACAATGTTCCAAGTCATTGTCATCAAAATACTCCAAAGCTTGTCATCAGAATGCTACATAACTCTTGTCATCATAATTCTCTATGCACTTGTCAGCAAAATGCTCCCTGACACTTGTCATCACAATGTTCCAAGCCATTGTCATCACAATGCTCCATTACATTTGTCATCAGAATCCTCCATGACACTTGGCATCACAATGCTCCATGCCATTGTCATCACAATGGGCCATTACATATGTCATCACAATGTGCCCTGACACCTCTCTTTACAATACTGCATGACCTGGTCATCACAATGCTCTATGCCCTTTTCATCACAAATCGCCATTCCAACTCTCATCGCAATAATTCATGAAACTTATTAGACCAATGCTCCATGGCCTTGTCATCACAATGCTCCATGCCCTTGTTATCACAGTGATCCATGACCCGTGTCATCACAATGTTCCGTGATTCCAGTCATCACAATGCATCATGACCTTTGTCATCAAAATGGTCCATGCCCTCATCATCAACCGTATCTGTGACCTTCATAAGCACAATGCTCCATGAACGTTTCATCACAATGTTCTTTGACCCTTTACATCGCAATACTCCATGAACGTTTTCACACCAATGCTCCATGACCTTCTCATCACCATGCTCCATGACCAATATCATCACAATGGTCCATGACCACTGTCGTCACAAAACTCCATGACACCTGACATCACAATGATCTGGGACTTTTGTCATCACAATGCTCCATTCCCTAGCCATCACAATGCTCCATGACCCCTGTCATCAACATACTCCATGAATATTTTCAGCCCAATGCTCCATGACCCTTGTCTTCACAATGATCCATGAAATTTGGGATCACATTGCTTCATGCCCTTGTCATCACAATGCTCCATGCTACTTGAAATCAAAATGATCCATGACCTCTGTCATCACAATGCTCCAAACCCTTGTGATCACAATGTTCCATAACACTTGTCATCACAATGCTCCATGATGCCTCTCATCACAATACTCCATGCCCTTTTCATCACAATGCTCCATGACTTTGTCATCACAATTGTCAATACACTTGTCATCACAATGCTCCCTGACACTTGTCATTAGAATGCTCCTTGAACCCTGTCACGAAACGTCTCCATGCCTTTTTCATCACAAGGCCCCATGCCATTTTCATCACAATGCTCCATGCCATTGTCATCAAAATACTCCACAAGTTTGTCATCAGAATGCTCCATGACAGTTGTCATCACAATTCTCCATGCACTTGTCAGCACGATGCTCCCTGACCCTTGTCATCACAATGCTCCAAGCCATTGTCATCACAAAACTCCATTGCCTTTGTCATCAGAATCCTCCAGGACACTTTGCATCACAATGTTCCATGCCATTGTCATCACAATGGGCCATTACATATGTCATCACAATGCTCCCTGACATCTGTCTTCACCATATTCCATGACCTTCTCATCACAATGCTCCATGCCCTTGTCATCACAATGTTCCTAGACCCATGTAATCACTATGGTCCATGCCCCTTTTCATCAGTATGCTCCGTGAGATTTGTCATCACAAGGCTCCATGGTTTTCTCATCAAAATGCTCCAGGACTTTTTTTTATCACAATGCTTCATGACCTTGTTATGAAAATTCTCAATGGCCCTTGTCATCATAATGCTCCAAGCCCTAGTCATCACAATGCTCCATTATATTTTCTATCACAATCCTCCATTACATTTCGCATCACAATGCTCCATTACAGTGTCATCGCAATGGACCATGACATATGTCATCACAATGCTCCCTAACATCTGTCTTCAACATATTCCATGACATTCTCATCACAATGCTGCATGACATATATCATCACAATGCTCCCTAACATCTGTCTTCAACATATTCCATGACATTCTCATCACAATGCTCCATGCCCTTGTCATCACAATGCACCATGTCCACAGTCATCACAATAATCAAAGCAACATATCAGACCAATGTTTCATGCCCGTGTCATCACAATGCTCCATGCCCTTGTCATCACAATGCTCCATGACCCCTGTATTCACAATGCTCCGTGACGCTTGTCATCCCAGTGCTCCATCACACCGGTCATCACAATGCTCCATGCCTTTGTCAGCAAAATGCTACATGACCTTTACATTACAATGCTCTATGTGCTTGTCATCACAGTACTCCATTAACATTTTCATCACAATCCTCCATGAACCTTGGAATCACATTGCTTCATGCCCTTGTCATCACAATGCTCCATGATCCTTGAAATCAAAATGATCCGTGACCTCTGGCATCACAATTCTTCAAACCCTTGTGATCACAATGTTCCATAACACTTGTCATCACAACGCTCCATGATGCATGTCATCACAATATTCCATGCCCTTTTCATAACAATGCTCCGTGACCCTTGTCATCACAATGCTCCATGCCTTTGTCAGAACAATGCTCCATGACCCTTGTCATCACAATGTGCCGTGCGCTTTTCATCACAATGATCCACAACCTTGTCATCGCTATGCTCCATAAACCTTGTAATCAGAATGCTCCATGCACTTCTCATCCAAATGCTCTCTCACATGAGATATCACAATGTTCCATCACTAGTCATCACAATCCTCCCTCACCCCTGTTATCACAATGTTCCATGACCCCTGTCATCACAATGCTACATCCCCTTATCAGCACAATGTTCCTTGACCCCTGACATCACAATGTTCCATAACCCCTGTCAGCAAAATGCTCCATGACCCTTTTCATCCCGAAGATCCATGACCCCTGGCATCACAATGTTCTATAACCCCTGTCATCAAAATATTCCATTACACTTTTCATCAAATTGCTGCATGACCCTGTCATCAAAATGCTCCCTGCCCTTCTCATCACAATGCACCACACACTTGTCATCAAAATGCTCCATGACCGTTGTCAAAACAAAGCTCCATGACACTTGGCATCACAATGCTCCATGTCATTGTCATCACAATGCTCCATGAACCCTCTCATCACATGGCTCCATGCCTTTGTCATCACAAAGCTCCATGACACTTGTCATCACAATGCTCGATGCCATTCTCATCACAATGCTCCATGCCGTTGTCATTACAATCCTCCATGACCCATGTATCACAGTGTACCGTGCCCTTTTCATCACAATGCTCCATGCCCACTCTCATCACAATAATCCATGAAACATTTCAGACCAATGCTCAATGCCCTTCTCATCACAATGCTCCATTACCACTGTCATAACAATGCTCTATGACCCCTGTCATCACAATGTTCCACGGCCTTGCCATCAAAAGGCTCCATGACCCTTGTCATCACAATGCTCCAAGACCCCTGTAATCACAATGCTCCATGCCCTTGTCATCACAAATCTCCATGACGCATGCCATCAGAAAGTTCCATGGCCTTCTACTCGCAATACTCCATGCCCTTGTCATCACAATGCTCCAAGCCATTGTCATCACAAAACTCCATTACCTTTGTCATCAGAATCCTCCAGGACACAGGGCATCACAATGCTCCATGCCATTGTCATCACAATGGGCCATTACATATGTCATCACAATGCTCCCTGACATCTGTCTTCACCATATTCCATGACCCTCTCATCACAATGCTCCATGCCCTTGTCATCACAATGTTCCGAGACCCATGTAATCACTATGGTCCATGCCCCTTTTCATCAGTATGCTCCGTGAGCTTTGTCATCACAAGGCTCCATGGTTTTCTCATCAAAATGCTCCAGGACTTTTTATCACAATGCTTCATGACCTTGTTATGAAAATTCTCAATGGCCCTTGTCATCATAATGCTCCAAGCCCTAGTCATCACAATGCTCCATTATATTTTCCATCACTATCCTCCATTACATTTCGCATCACAATGCTCCATTACAGTGTCATCGCAATGGACCATAACATATGTCATCACAATGCTCCCTAACATCTGTCTTCACCATATTCCATGACATTCTCATCACAATGCTCCATGCCCTTGTCATCACAATGCACCATGTCCACAGTCATCACAATAATCTAAGCAACATGTCAGACCAATGTTTCATGCCCGTGTCATCACAAAGCTCCATGCCCTTGTCATCACAATGCTCCATGACCCCTGTATTCACAATGCTCCGTGACGCTTGTCATCCCAGTGCTCCATCACACCGGTCATCACAATGCTCCATGCCTTTGTCAGCAAAATGCTACATGACCTTTTCATTACAATGCTCTATGTGCTTGTCATCACAGTACTCCATTAACATTTTCATCACAATCCTCCATGAACCTTGGAATCACATTGCTTCATGCCCTTGTCATCACAATGCTCCATGATCCTTGAAATCAAAATGATCCGTGACCTCTGGCATCACAATTCTTCAAACCCTTGTGATCACAATATTCCATAACACTTGTCATCACAACGCTCCATGATGCATGTCATCACAATATTCCATGCCCTTTTCATAACAATGCTCCGTGACCCTTGTCATCACAATGCTCCATGCCTTTGTCAGTACAATGCTCCATGACCCTTGTCATCACAATGTGCCGTGCGCTTTTCATCACAATGATCCACAACCTTGTCATCGCTATGCTCCATAAACCTTGTAATCAGAATGCTCCATGCACTTCTCATCCAAATGCTCTCTCACATGAGATATCACAATGTTCCATCACTAGTCATCACAATCCACCCTCACCCCTGTTATCACAATGTTCCATGACCCCGTCATCACAATGCTACATCCCCTTATCAGCAAAATGTTCCTTGACCCCTGACATCACAATGTTCCATAACCCCTGTCAGCAAAATGCTCCATGACCCGTGTCATCCGAAAGCTCCATGATCCCTGGCATCACAATGTTCTATAACCCATGTCATCATAATATTCCATTACACTTTTCATCAAATTGCTGCATGACCCTGTCATCAAAATGCTCCCTGCCCTTCTCATCACAATGCACCACACACTTGTCATCAAAATGCTCCATGACTTTTGTCATCACAAAGCTCCATGACCCTTGGCATCACAATGCTCCATGTCATTGTCATCACAATGCTCCATGAACCCTCTCATCACATTGCTCCATGCCTTTGTCATCACAAAGCTCCATGACACTTGTCATCACAATGCTCGATGCCACTCTCATCACAATGCTCCATGCCGTTGTCATTACAGTCCTCCATGACCCATGTATCACAGTGTACCGTGCCCTTTTCATCACAATGCTCCATGCCCACTCTCATCACAATAATCCATGAAACATTTCAGACCAATGCTCAATGCCCTTCTCATCACAATGCTCCATTACCACAGTCAAAACAATGCTCTATGACCCCTGCTATCAAAATGTTCCACGACCTTGCCATCAAAAGGCTCCATGACCCTTGTCATCACAATGCTCCAAGACCCCTGTAATCACAATGCTCCATGCCCTTGTCATCACAAATCTCCTTGACGCATGCCATCAGAAAGTTCCATGGCCTTCTACTCACAGTACTCCATGCCCTTGTCATCACAATGCTCCAAGATCCCTGTAAACACAATGCTCCATCCCCCTTTTCATCAGAATGCTCCATGAGACTTGTCATCACAAGTCTCCTTCGTCATCTCATCACAATACTCCAGGACCTTGTCATCACCATGCTCCATTCCCTTGTCATCACAATGCTCCATGACACCTGTCATCACAATACTCCATGAACATTTTCAACCCAGTGCTCCATTACCTTCTCATCACAATGCTCCATGACCAGTATCATCACAATGCTCCATGACCACTGTCATCACAATGCGCCATTCCAACTGTCATCACAATAATCCATGAAACTTATTATACCAATGCTCCATGCCCTTGTCATCACAATGCTCCATGCCCTTGCTATCACAATGTTCCAAGACCCCTGTAATCAGATTGCTCCATGCCCCTTTTCATCAGTATGCTCCATGAGACCTGTCATCACAAGGCTCCATGGTTTTCTCATCACAATGCTCAAGGAACATTTCATCACAATGCTTCACGACATTGTCATGAAAATTCTCAATGGCCCTTGTCATCATAATGCTCCAAGCCCTAGTCATCACAATGCTCCATCATATTTGTCATCACAATCCTCCATTACATTTGGCATCACAATGCACCATGCCATTTTCATCGAAATGGACCATGACATATGTCATCAAAATGCTCCCTGACACCTGTCTTCACAATACTCCATGACTTTGTCATCACAATGCTCCATGCCCTGGTCATCACAATGCTCCATGAACCCTGTCAACACAATGCTCCGTGACTCCAGTCATCACAATGCTTCATTACATTTGTCATCACAACGGTCCATGCCCGTGTCATCACAAGTCTCTCTGACTTTTGTAACCACAATGCTCCATGAACATTTCAACACAGTGCTCCGTGACACTTGTCATCACAATGCTCCATGCCTTTGTCAGAAAAATGCTCCATGACCCTTGTCATCAAAATGTGCCACGGGCTTTCCATCACAATGATACACAACCTTGTCATCGCTACGCTCCATAAACCTTGTAATCACAATGTTCCATGCTCTTCTCATCCAAATGCTCTCTCACCTGAGATATGACCATGTTCCCTCACTAGTCACCACAATCCTCCCTCACCCCTGTAATCAAAATGTTCCATGACCCCTGTCATCACCATGTTCCATTCCCTTGTCATCACAATGTTCCATGACCACTGTCATCACAATACTCCATGAACATTTTCAGCCAAATACTCCAAGACCTTCTCATCACAATGCTCCATGACAAATATCATCACAATGCTCCATGACCACTGTCATCACAACACTCCATGACAACTGACAACACAATGATCCGGGACTCTTGTCATTACAATGCTCCATTCCCTAGTAATCACAATGCTCCATGACCCCTGTCATCACAATACTCCATGAACATTTTCAGCCCAATGCTCCATGACCCTTGTCATCACAATGATCCATGCCCTTGTCATCCCAAAGCTCCATGACCCCTGTATTCACAATGCTCCGTGACACTTGTCATCAAAGTGCTCCATGACACATGTCATAACAATGCTCCATGCCTTTGTCAGAAAAATGCTACATGACCTTTTCATTACAATGCTCTATGTGCTTGTCATCAGAATACTCCATTTCCATTGTCATCACAATCCTCCATGAACCTTGGAATCACATTGCTTCATGCCCTTGTCATCACAATGCTCCATGCTCCTTGAAATCAAAATGATTCATGACCTCTGTTATCACAATACTCCAAATTCTTGTGATCACAATGTTCCATAACACTTGTCATCACAACGCTCCATGATGCCTGTCATCACAATACTCCATGCCCTTTTCATCACAATGCTCCATGACCTTTTTCATCACAATGCTCAATACACTTGTCATCACAATGCTCCCTGACACTTGTCATCAGAATGCTCCTTGAACCCTGTCACGAAAAGGCTCCATGCCTTTTTCATCACAATGCCCCATGCGGTTTTCATCACAATGCTCCATGCCATTGTCATCAAAATACTCCACAAGCTTGTCAGCAGAATGCTCCATGACCCTTTTCATCACAATTCTCCATGCACTTGTCAGCACAATGTTCCCTGAACCTTGTCATCACAATGCTCCAAGCCATGGTTATCACAATGCTCCATTACCTTTTTCTTCAGAATCCTCCATGACACTTGGCATCACAATGCTCCATGCCATTGTCATCACAATGGGCCATTATATATATATCAGCACAATGCTCCCTGACAACTGTCTTCACAATACTGCATGACAAGGTCATCACAGTGCTCCATGCCCTTGTCATCACAATGCTCCATGCCCTTGTTATCACAATGCTCCATGACCCCTGTCATCACAATGCTCCGTGACTCCAGTCATCACAATGCTTCATGACGTTTGTCATCACAATGGTCCATGCCCTCATCATCAAGAGTCTCTGTGACCTTTATAACCACAATGCTCCATGAACTTTTCTTCACAATGCTCTTTATCCCCTGTCATCACAATGCTCTATGCCTTTCTCAGCACAATGCTCCATGACGTATGTCATCAGAATGCTCCATGGCCTTCTCCTCACAGTGCTCCTTGCCCTTGTCATCACAATGCTGCAAGACCCCTGTAATAACAATGCTCCTTGCCCCTTTTCATCAGAATGCTCTATGAGACTTGTCATCACAAGTCTCCATGGTCATCTCATCACAATGCTCCAGGACCTTGTCATCACAATGCTCTGTGACTCCGGTCATCACAGTGTTTCATAATATTTCTCATCACAATGGTCTATGCCCAAGTCATCACAAGGCTCTGTTACCTTTGTATCCACAATGCTCCATGAACATTTCATCACAATGTTCCGTGCCCCTTGTCATCACAATGCTCCATGCCTTTGTCATTAAAATGCTCCATGACCATTGTCATCACAATGTGCCACGCGCTTTTCATCCCAACGGTCCAAAAATTTGTCATCACAATGCACCATAAAAATTGTAATCACAATGCTGCATGCCCTTCTCATCACAATGCTCCATGAACTCTGTCATCACAATGCACCATGCCCATCATCATAATGCTTCAGACTACTGTCATCACGATGAAATCAAAATTCTCCATGACCTGTGTCATCATAATGCTCCAAAGCCTTCTGATCACAATGTTCCATATCACTTATAATAACAACACCCCATGACGATCATCATCAAAATTATCCATGGCCTTCTCATCACCATGCTCCATGATTTTTGTCATCACAATTCTCAATACACTTGTCATCACAATGCTCCCTGACACTTGTCATCAGAATGATCCTTGAACCCTCCCACTAAAAGGCTGCATGCCATTTTCATCACATTGCCCCATGCCGTTTTCATCACAATGCTCCATGCCATTGTCATCAAAATACTCCACAAGCTTTTCATCAGTATGCTCCATGACACTTGTCATCACAATTCTCCATGCACTTTTCAGCACAATGCTCCCTGACCCTTGTCATCACAATGCTCCAAGCCATTGTCATAACAATGCTCCATTACCTTTGCCATCAGAATCTTTCATGAAACTTGGCATCACAATGCTCCATGCCATTTTCATCACAATGGGCCATTACATATGGCATCACAATGCTCCCTGACACTTCTCTTCACAATACTGCATGAGCTGGTCATCACAATGCTCCATGCCCTTGTCATAACAATGCGCCATTCCAAATGTCATCGCAATAATCCATGAAATATATTAGACCAATGCTCCATGCCCTTGTCATCACAATGCTCCATGCCTTTGTTATCACAGTGCTCCATGACCCCTGCCATCACCATTTTCCTTGACTCCAGTCATCACAGTTCTTCATGACCTTTGTCATCACAATGGTCCATTACCTCATCATCAAGAGTCTCTGTGACCTTTTTAACCACAATGCTCCATGAAATTTTCATCACAATGCACTTTGACCCTTGTCATCACAATGATCTACGCATTTCTCAGCACAATGCTCTATGCCCTTGTCATCACAATGCTCCATGACCCTGTCATCACAATGCTCCGTGACTCCAGTCATCACAATGCTTCATAACAGTTGTCATCACAATGGTCCATGTCCGTGTCATCACAAGGCTTTGTGACATTTTTAACCACAATGCTTCATGAACTTTTCATCACAATGCTCCGTGACCCTTGTCATCACAGTGCTCCATGCCTTTGTCAGAAAAATGCTCCGTGACCCTTGTCATCACAATGTACCACGCGCTTTTTATCCCAACGGTCCACAGATTTGTCATCGCAATGCTCCATAAAACTTGTAATCACAATGCTCCATGCCGTTCTCATCACAACGCTCCATTACCCCTGTCATAACAATGCTCCTTGACACCTGCCATCACAATGTTCCACGGCCTTGTCATCACAAAGCTCCATGACCCTTGTCATCATAATGCTCCAAGACCCCTGTAATCACAATGATCCATGCCCTTGTCATCACAAAGCACCATGACACATGTCATCAGAATGTTCCATGTCCTTCTCATCAAAATGCTCCATGCCCTTGTCATCACAATGCTCCAA
Organism: Mesoplodon mirus; assembly: GCF_964341445.2. NCBI lineage: Eukaryota > Metazoa > Chordata > Mammalia > Artiodactyla > Ziphiidae > Mesoplodon > Mesoplodon mirus. The sequence continues at coordinate 3,139,229 of NW_028295819.1, read as the reverse complement.
GACCCCTGTAATCAAAATGCTCCATGTCCTTTTTCATCTCAATGCTCCATGAACTCTGTCATCACAATGCATCATGCCCATCATCATAAAGCTTCCGGCTATTGACAGCACAATGAAATCAAAATTCTCCATGATCTCTGTCATCACAATGCTCCATGACCCCTGTCATCACAATACTCCATGAACATTTTCAGCCCAATGCTCCATGACCCTTGTCATCACAATGATCCATGACCCCTGTATTCAGAATGTTCCGTGACACATGTCATCACAGTGCTCCATGACACCTGTCATCACAGTGCTCCATGCCTTTGTCTGCAGAATTCTACATGATCTTGTCATTACAATGCTCTATGCGCTTGTCATCACAATGCTACAAGACCCCTGTAATCACAATCCTCCATGCCCCTTTTCATCTCAATGCTCCATGAAGCCTGTCATCACAATGCACCATGCCCATCATCATAATGCTTCAGGCTATTGTCATCACAATGAAATCAAAATTCTCCATGACCTCTGTCATCATAATGCTCCAAACACTTGTGATCACAATGTTCCATAACATTTATCATCACAACACCCCATGACGATCATCACAATTATCCTTGGTCTTCTGATCACAATGCTCCCTGATCTTTGTCATCACATTGCTCAATACACTTGTCTTCACAATGCTCCCTGACACATGTCTTCAGTATGCTCCTTGAACCCTGTCATGACAAGGCTCCATGCCTTTTTCATCACAATGATCCATGCCCTTTTCATCACAATGCTCCAAGACCCCTGTAATCACAATGCTCCATGCCCTTGTCATCAAAAAGCTCTATGAGGCATGTCATCAGAATGCTCCATGGCCATTTCCTCACAATGCTCCATGGCATTGTCATCACAATGCTCCATGTACCCTCTCATCACATTGCTCCATGCCCTTGTCATTACAATCCTCCATGACCCATGTATCACATTGTTCTGTGCCCTTGTCATCACAATGCTCCAGCCCTCTCTCATCACAATAATCTATGAAATATTTCAAACCAATGCTCAATGCCCTTCTCATCACAATGCTCTATTACCTCTGTCATAACAATGCACCATGACCACTGGCATCACAATGTTCCACGGCTTTGTCATCACAAGGCTCCATGACCCTTGTCATCACAATGCTCCAAGAAACTTGTAATCAAAATTCTCCAAGCCCTTGTCATAACAAAGCTCCATGACGCATGTATCAGAAGGTTCCATGGCCTTCTCATCACAATGCTCCATGCCCTTGTCATCACAATGCTCCAAGACCCCTGTAAACACTATGATCCATGCCCATTTTCATCTCAATGCTCTATGAACTCTGTCATCACAATGCACCATGCCCATCATCATAATGCTTCAGGCTATTGTCACTACAATGAAATCAAAATTCTCCATGACCTCTGTCATCATAATGCTCCAAACCCTTGTGATCACAATGTTCCATAACACTTATCATCACAACACCCCATGACGATCATCATCACAGTTATCCATGGTCTTCTCATCACAAAGCTCCATGATCATTGTCATCAAAATGCTCAATACACTTGTCATCACAATACTCCCTGACACCTGTCGTCAGTATGCTCCTTGAACCCTGTGATGACAAGGCTCCATGCCTTTTACATCACAATGATCCATGCATTTTCATCACAATGCTCCAAGACCCCTGTTATCACAATGCTCCATGGCCTTGTCAGCACAAAGCTCCATGACGCATGCCATCAGAATTCTCCATGGCCTTCTCCTCAAAATGCTCCATGCCCTTGTCATCACAATGCTCCATGCCCCTTTTCATTAGAATGCTCCATGAGACTTGTCATCACAAGTCTTCATGGTCATCTCATCACAATGCTCCAGGACATTGTCATCACCATGCTCCATTCCGTTGTCATCACAATTCTCCATGACCCCTGTCATTACAATACTCCATGAATATTTTCAGCCCACTGCTCCATGACCTTCTCATCACAATGCTCCATGACCAATATCATCACAATGCTCCATGACCACTGTCATCACAACCACCCATAACGCCTGACAACACAATGATCCGGGACTCTTGTCATCACAATGCTCCATGCCCTTGTCATCACAATGCACCATGTCCCTCTCATCACAATAATCTATGAAACTTGTCAGACCAATGCTCCATTCCCCTTTCATCACAATGCTCCATGCCCTTGTTATCACAATGCTTCATGACCCCTGTCATCACAATGCTCCGTGACTCCTGTCATCACAATGTTCCATAACACTTGTCATCACAAAGCTCCATGACCACTGTCATCACAATACTCCATGCACTTTTCATCACAATGCTCCATGAACTTTGTCATCACAATTCTCAATACATTGTCATCACAATGCTCACTGACATTTGTCGTCAGAATGCTCCATGAAACCTGTCACGAAAAGTCTCCATGCCATTTTCATCACAATGCCCCATGCCGTTTTCATCACAAGGCTCCATGCCATTGTCATCAAAATACTCCACAAGCTTGTCACCAGAATGCTCCATGACCCTTGTCATCACAATTCTCCATGCACTTGTCAACACAATGCTCCTTGACCCTTGTCATCGCCATGCTCCAAGCCATTGTCATCACAATGCTCTATTAATTTTGTCATCAGAATCCTCCATGACACTTGGCATCACAATGCTCCATGCCATCGTCATCACGTTGGGCCATTACATACGGCATCACAATGCTCCCTGACACTTCTCTTCACAATACTGCATGAGCTGGTCATCACAATGCTCCATGCCCTTGTCATCACAATGCGCCATTCCAAATGTCATCGCAATAATCCATGAAATATATTAGACCAATGCTCCATGCCCTTCTCATCACAATGCTCCATGCCCTTGTTATCACAATGCTCCATGACCCCTGTCATCACCATTTTCCGTGACTCCAGTCATCACAATTCTTCATGACCTTTGTCATCACAATGGTCCATTAACTCATCATCAAGAGTCTCTGTGACATTTTAACCACAATGCTCCATGAACTTTTCATCACAATGCTCTTTGACCCTTGTCATCACAATGATCTACGCCTTTCTCAGCACAATGCTCTATGCCCTTGTCATCACAATGCTCCATGACCCTGTCATCACAATGCTCCGTGACTCCAGTCATCACAATGCTTCATAATATTTGTCATCACAATGGTCCATGTCCATGTCATCACAAGGCTTTGTGACATTTTTAACCACAATGCTTCATGAACTTTTCATCACAATGCTCCGTGACCCTTGTCATCACAGTGCTCCATGCCTTTGTCAGAAAAATGCTCCGTGACCCTTGTCATCACAATGCACCACACGCTTTTTATCCCAACGGTCCACAGATTTGTCATCGCAATGCTCCATAAAACTTGTAATCACAATGCTCCATGCCGTTCTCATCACAACGCTCCATTACCCCTGTCATAACAATGCTCCTTGACCCCTGCCATCACAATGTTCCACGGCCTTGTCATCACAAAGCTCCATGACCCTTGTCATCATAATGCTCCAAGACCCCTGTAATCACAATGATCCATGCCCTTGTCATCACAAAGCACCATGACACATGTCATCAGAATGTTCCATGTCCTTCTCATCAAAATGCTCCATGCCCTTGTCATCACAATGCTCCAAGACCCCTGTAATCAAAATGCTCCATGCCCTTTTTCATCTCAATGCTCCATGAACTCTGTCATCACAATGCATCATGCCCATCATCATAATGCTTCCGGCTATTGACAGCACAATGAAATCAAAATTCTCCATGATCTCTGTCATCACAATGCTCCATGACCCCTGTCATCACAATATTCCATGAACATTTTCAGCCCAATGCTCCATGACCCTTGTCATCACAATGATCCATGACCCCTGTATTCAGAATGTTCCGTGACACATGTCATCACAGTGCTCCATGACACCTGTCATCACAGTGCTCCATGCCTTTGTCTGCAGAATTCTACATGATCTTGTCATTACAATGCTCTATGCGCTTGTCATCACAATGCTACAAGACCCCTGTAATCACAATCCTCCATGCCCCTTTTCATCTCAATGCTCCATGAAGCCTGTCATCACAATGCACCATGCCCATCATCATAATGCTTCAGGCTATTGTCATCACAATGAAATCAAAATTCTCCATGACCTCTGTCATCATAATGCTCCAAACACTTGTGATCACAATGTTCCATAACATTTATCATCACAACACCCCATGACGATCATCACAATTATCCTTGGTCTTCTGATCACAATGCTCCCTGATCTTTGTCATCACATTGCTCAATACACTTGTCTTCACAATGCTCCCTGACACATGTCTTCAGTATGCTCCTTGAACCCTGTCATGACAAGGCTCCATGCCTTTTTCATCACAATGATCCATGCCCTTTTCATCACAATGCTCCAAGACCCCTGTAATCACAATGCTCCATGCCCTTGTCATCAAAAAGCTCTATGAGGCATGTCATCAGAATGCTCCATGGCCATTTCCTCACAATGCTCCATGGCATTGTCATCACAATGCTCCATGTACCCTCTCATCACATTGCTCCATGCCCTTGTCATTACAATCCTCCATGACCCATGTATCACATTGTTCTGTGCCCTTGTCATCACAATGCTCCAGCCCTCTCTCATCACAATAATCTATGAAATATTTCAAACCAATGCTCAATGCCCTTCTCATCACAATGCTCTATTAACTCTGTCATAACAATGCACCATGACCACTGGCATCACAATGTTCCACGGCTTTGTCATCACAAGGCTCCATGACCCTTGTCATCACAATGCTCCAAGAAACTTGTAATCAAAATTCTCCAAGCCCTTGTCATAACAAAGCTCCATGACGCATGTATCAGAACGTTCCATTGCCTTCTCATCACAATGCTCCATGCCCTTGTCATCACAATGCTCCAAGACCCCTGTAAACACTATGATCCATGCCCATTTTCATCTCAATGCTCCATGAACACTGTCATCACAATGCACCATGCCCATCATCATAATGCTTCAGGCTATTGTCACTACAATGAAATCAAAATTCTCCATGACCTCTGTCATCATAATGCTCCAAACCCTTGTGATCACAATGTTCCATAACACTTATCATCACAACACCCCATGACGATCATCATCACAGTTATCCATGGTCTTCTCATCACAAAGCTCCATGATCATTGTCATCAAAATGCTCAATACACTTGTCATCACAATACTCCCTGACACCTGTCGTCAGTATGCTCCTTGCACCCTGTGATGACAAGGCTCCATGCCTTTTACATCACAATGATCCATGCCTTTTCATCACAATGCTCCAAGACCCCTGTCATCACAATGCTCCATGCCCCTTTTCATTAGAATGCTCCATGAGACTTGTCATCACAAGTCTTCATGGTCATCTCATCACAATGCTCCAGGACATTGTCATCACCATGCTCTATTCCCTTGTCATCACAATGCTACATGACCCCTGTCATTACAATAATCCATTAACATTTTCAGCCCAATGCTCCATGACCTTCTCATCACAATGCTCCATGACCAATATCATCACAATGCTCCATGACCACTGTCATCACAACCACCCATAACACCTGACAACACAATGATCCGGGACTCTTGTCATCACAGTGCTCCATGCCCTTGTCATCACAATGCACCATGTCCCTGTCATCACAATAATCTATGAAACTTGTCAGACCAATGCTCCATTCCCCTTTCATCACAATGCTCCATGCACGTGTTATCACAATGCTCCATGACCACTGTCATCACAATGCTCCGTGACTCCTGTCATCACAATGTTCCATAACACTTGTCATCACAAAGCTCCATGACCACTGTCATCACAATACTCCATGCACTTTTCATCACAATGCTCCATGAACTTTGTCATCACAATTCTCAATACATTGTCATCACAATGCTCACTGACATTTGTCGTCAGAATGCTCCATGAAACCTGTCACGAAAAGTCTCCATGCCATTTTTATCACAATGCCCCATGCCGTTTTCATCACAAGGCTCCATGCCATTGTCATCACAATGCTCCATGCCATTGTCATCAAAATACTCCACAAGCTTGTCATCAGAATGCTCCATGACACTTCTCATCACAATTCTCCATGCACTTGTCAGCACAATGCTCCCTGACCCATGTCATCACAATGCTCCAAGCCATTGTCATCACAATGCTCCATTACCTTTGTCTTCAGCATCCTCCATGACACTTGCTATCACAATGCTCATGCTACTGTCATAAAAATGGGCCATTACGTATGTCATCACAATGCGCCCTGACACCTCTCTTCACAATACTTCATGCCCTTGTCATCACAATGCTCCATGCCCTTGTCATCACAAATCGCCATTCCAACTCTCATCGCAATAATCCATTAAAACTTATTAGACCAATGTTCCATGCCCTTGTCATCACAATGCTCCAAGCCGTTGTTATCACAATGCTCCATGATCCCTGTCATCACAACGTTCCATGACTCCAGTCATCACAATGCTTCATGACCTTTGTCATCACAATGGTCCATGCCCTCATCATCAACAGTCTGTGTGACATTTTTAACCACAAAGCTCCATGAACTTTTCATCACAATGATCTTTGACCCTTGTCATCGCAATTCTCTATGCCTTTCTCAGCACAATGCTCCATGACCCTTTTCATCACAATGCTCCCTGCGCTTGTCAGCACCATGCTCCTCGACACATGTCATCACAATACACCATGCGTTTGTCATCACAGTGCTCCACAATCTTGTCATCACAATGCTCCAGAAACATTGTCATCACAATGCTCCATGCGCTTCTCATCAAAATGCTCTCTCCCCACTGATATCACAATGTTACATCACTATTCGTCACAATACTCCCTCGCCCCTGTCATCAAAATCTTCCATGACTCCTGTCATCAAAATGCTACATGCATTATGATCACAATTTTCGATGACCACTGACATCACAATGTTACATAACCCCTGTCATCAAAATGTTCCATGACACTTTTCATCAAATTGCTCCATGACACTGTCATCACAATGCTCCCTGCACTTCTCATCACAATGCACAACGCCCTTGTCATCAAAATGCTCCATGACCTTTGTCATCACAAAGATACATGACCCTTGGCATCACAATGTTCCATGTCATTGTCATCACGATGCTCCATGCACGCTCTCATCACATTGCTCCATGCCCTTGTCATCACAAAGCTCCATGACGCATGTCATCAGAATGCTCCATGGCCTTCTCATCACAATGCTCCATGCCCTTGCCATCACAATGCTCCATTAACCCTGTCATAACAATGCTCCATGGCGCCTGCCAACACAATGTTCCATGGCCTTGTCATCAAAAAGCTCCATGACCCTTCTCATCACAATGCTCCAAGAGCCCTGTAATCACAATGCTCCAAGCACTTCTCATCCAAATGCTCTCTCACCTGAGAAATCACAATGTTCCATCACTAGTCATCACAATCCTCCCTCAACCCTGTAATCACAATGTTCCATGACACCTGACATCACAATATTCCATAACCACTGTCATCACAATGCTCCATGACACATTTCATACCAAAGATCCATGACCCATGGCATCACAATGTTCTGTAACACCTGTCATCAAAATGTTACATTACACTTTTCATCAAATTGCAGCATGAACCTGTCATCAAAATGCTCCCTCTCCTTCTCATCACAATGCACCACACGCTTGTCATCAAAATGCTTCATGACCGTTGTCATCACAAAGCTCCATGACCCTTGGCATCACAATGCTCCATGTCATTGTCATCACAATGCTCCCTGAACACTCTCATCCCATTGCTCAATGCCCTTGTCATCACAAAGCTCCATGACACTTGTCATCACAATGCTCGATGCCCTTCTCATCAAAATGCTCCAGGCCATTTTCCTCACAATCCTCCATGACCCATGTATCACAGTGATCCGTGCCCATGTCATCACAATGCTCCATGCCCACTCTCATCACAATAATCCATGAAAACTTTCGGGCCAATGCTCAATGCACTTATCATCACAATGCTCCATTACCTCTGTCATAAAAATGCTCCATGACCCCTGCCATCACAATGTTCCACGTCCTTGTCATCACAAGGCTCCCTGACCCTTGACATCACAATGCTCCAAGACCCCTGTAATCACAATGCTCCATGCCACTTTGCATCTCAATGCTCCATGAACCCTGTCATCACAATACACCATGCCCATCATCATAATGCTTCAGGCTATTGTCATCACAATGAAATCAAAATTATCCATGACCTCTGTCATCATAATCCTCCAAACCCTTGTGATCACAATGTTCCATAACACTTATCATCACAAATCCCCATGACGCTCATCATCACAATTATCCATGGTATTCTCATCACAATGCTCCATGACCTTTGTCATCACAATGCTCAATAAACTTGTCATCACAATGCTCCCTGACACTTGTCGTCAGTATGCTCCTTGAATCTTGTCATGACAAGGCTCCATGCCTTTTTCATCACAATGATCCGTGCCTTTTTCATCACAATGCTCCAAGATCACTGTCATCACAATTCTCCATGTGCTTGTCATCACAAAACTCCATGAAGCATGTCATCAGAATGCCCCATGGCCTTCTCATCACAATATTCCATGCCCTAGTCATCACAATGCTCCAAGACCCCTGTAATCACAATGCCTCATGCCCCTTTTCATCAGAATGCTCCGTGAGACTTCTCATCACAAGTCTCCATGGTCATCTCATCTCAAAGCTCCAGGACCTTGTCATCACCATTCTCCATTCCCTTGTCATCACAATGCTCCATGACCCCTGTCATCACAATGATCCATTAACATATTCAGCCCAATGCTCCACGACCTGCACATCACAATACTCCATGGCCAATATCACCACAATGCGCCATGACCACTGTCATCACAAGAGTCCATGACTCCTGACAACACAATGATCCGGGACTCTTGTCATCACAATGCTCCATTCCCTACTCATCACTATGCTCCATGACCCCTGTCATCACAACACTCCATGAACATTTTCAGCCCAGTGCTCCATGACACTTGTCATCACAATGATCCATGCCCTTGTCATCCCAATGCTCCATGACCCCTGTATTCACAATGCTCCATGACACTTGTCATCACAGTGCTCCATGACACATGTCATCACAATGCTCCATGCCTTTGTCAGCAAAATGCTACATTACCTTGTCATTACAATGCTCTATGCGCTTGTCATCACAATACTCCATTTCCATTTTCATCACAATCCTCCATGAACCTTGGGATCACATTGCTTCATGCCCTTGTCATCACAATGCTCCATGCTCCTTGAAATCAATATGATCCATGACCTCTGTCATCACAATGCTCCAAAACCTTGTGATCACAATCTTCCATAACACTTGTCATCACAACGCTCCATGATGCCTGTCATCACAATACTCCATGCCCTTTTCATCACAATGCTCCATAAACTTTGTCATCACAATTCTCAATATACATGTCATCACAATGCTCCCTGACATTGTCATCAGAATGCTTCTTGAAACCTGCCACGAAAAGGCTCCATGTCTTTTTCATCACAAAGCCCCATGCCATTTTCTTCACAATGCTCCATGCCATTGTCATCAAAATACTCCACAAGCTTGTCATCAGAATGCTCCATGACCCTTGTCATCACAGTTCTCCATGCAATTGTCAGCACAATGCTCCCTGTCCCATGTCATCACAATACTCCAAGCCATTGTCATCACAGTATTCCATAACCTTTGTCATCAGAATCCTCCATGACACTTGGCATCACAATGCTCCATGCCATTGTCATCACAATGGGCCATTACATATGTCATCACAATGCTCCCTGACACCTCTCTTCACAATACTGCATGACTTGGTCATCACAATGCTCCATGCCCTTGTCATCACAGTGTGCCATTCGAACTGTCATCGCAACAATCCATGGAACTTATTAGACTAATGTTCCATGCCCTTGTCATCACAGTGTTCCATGCCCTTTTTATCACAATGCTTCATGACCTTGTCATCACAATGGTCCATGCCCTCATCCTCAACAGTCTTTGTGACCTTTTTAACCACAATACTACATGAACTTTTCATCAAAATGCTCTTTGACCGTTGTCATCACAATACTCCATGCACTTCTCATCAAAATGCCCTCTCACGACTGATATCACAATGGTACATCACTATTTGTCACAATACTCCCTCACCCCTGTCATCACAGTGTTCCATGACTCCTGTCATCACATTGCTACATGCACTTATCATCACAATGTTCGATGACCCCTGGCATCACAATGTTCCATAACATCTGTCATCAAAATGTTCCATGACACTTTTCATCAAATTGCTCCATGACCCTGTCATCACAATGCTCCCTACCCTTCTCATCACAATGCACAATGCCCTTGTCATCAAAATGCTCCATGACCTTTGTCATCACAAAGATCCATGACCCTTGGCATCACAATGCTCCATGTCATTGTCATCACAATGCACCATGAATGTTCTCATCACATTGCTCCATGTCCTTGTCATCACAAACCTCCATGACACATGTCATCAGAATTCTCCATGGCCTTCTCATCACAATGCTCCATGCCCTTGCCATCACAATGTTCCATAACCCCTGTCATAACAATGCTCCATGAACCCTGTAATCACGATGTTCCATGGCCTTGTCATCACAAGGCTCCATGACCCTTCTCATCACAATACTCCAAGGAGCCTGTAATCACAATGCTCTATGCCCCTTTTCCTCTCAATGATCCATGAACCCTGTCATCACAATGCACCATGCCCATCATCATAATGCTTCATGCTATTGTCATCACAATGAAATCAAAAGGCTCCATGACATCTGACATAACAATGCTCCAAACCCTTGTGATCACAATATTCCATGACACTTGTCATCACAATTCCCCATGAAGCTCATCATCACAATTATCCATGGTCTTCTCATCACAATGCTCCATGACCTTTGTCATCACAATGATCAATACACTTGTCATCAATATGCTCCCTGACCCTTGTTGTCTGTATGCTCCTTGAACCCTGTCATGACAAGGCTCCATGCCTTTTTTATCACAATGATCCACGCACTTTTCATCACAATGCTTCAAGACCCCTGTAATCATAAAGCTCCATGCCCTTGTCATCACAAAGCTCAATGACGTATGTCTTCAGAATGCTCCTTGTCCTTCTCCTCACAATGCTCCATGCCCCTGTCATCACAATGCTTCATGACCCCTGTCATCACAATGCTCCGTGATTCCAGTCATCACAATGCTTCATAACGTTTGTCATCACAATTGTCCTTGCCATTGTCATCACAAGGCTCTGTGACCTTTGTAATCACAATGCTCCATGAACTTTTCATCACAATTCTCTGTGACCCTTGTCATCACATTGCACCATGTCCCTGTCATCACAATAATCTATGAAACTTGTCAGACCAATGCTCCATTCCCCTTTCATCACAATGCTCCATGCACTTGTTATCACAATGCTCCATGACCCCTGTCATCACAATGCTCCGTGACTCCTGTCATCACAATGTTCCATGACCCTGTCATCACAAAGCTCCATGACCACTGTCATCACAATACTCCATGCACTTTTCATCACAATGCTCCATGAACTTTGTCATCACAATTCTCAATACATTGTCATCACAATGCTCACTGACATTTGTCGTCAGAATGCTCCATGAAACCTGTCACGAAAAGTCTCCATGCCATTTTCATCACAATGCCCCATGCCGTTTTCATCACAAGGCTCCATGCCATTGTCATCAAAATACTCCACAAGCTTGTCACCAGAATGCTCCATGACCCTTGTCATCACAATTCTCCATGCACTTGTCAACACAATGCTCCTTGACCCTTGTCATCGCCATGCTCCAAGCCATTGTCATCACAATGCTCTATTAAATTTGTCATCAGAATCCTCCATGACACTTGGCATCACAATGCTCCATGCCATCGTCATCACATTGGGCCATTACATATGTCATCACAATGCTCCCTGACACCTGTCTCACAATACTGCATGACCTGGTCATCACAATGCTCCATGCCCTTGTCATCACAAAGCGCCATTCCAACTGTCATCGCAATAATCCATGAAACTTATTAGACAAATGATCCATGCCCTTGTCATCACAAAGTTCCTTGCCCTTTTTATCACAATGCTCCATGTCCCCTGTATTCACAATGCTCCGTGACGCTTGTCATCACAGTGTTCCATGACACCTGTCATCACAATGCTCCATGCCTTTGTCAGCAAAATGCTACATGACCTTGTCATTATAATGCTCTATGCGCTTGTCATCACAATACTCCATTACCATTGTCATCACATCCTCCATGAACCTTGGGATCACATTGCTTCATGCCCTTGTCATCACAATGCTCCATGCTCCTTGAAATCAAAATGATCCATGACCTCTGTCATCACAATGCTCCAAACCCTTGTGATCACAATGTTCCATAACACTTGTCATCACAACGCTCCATGATGCCTGTCATCACAATACTCCATGCACTTTTCATCACAATGCTCCATGACCTTTGTCATCACAATTCTCAATACACTTGTCATCACAATGCTCCCTAACACTTGTCGTCAGAATGCTCCTTGAACACTGTCACGGAAAGGCTCCATGCCTTTTTCATCACAAAGCCCCATGCCATTTTCATCACAATGCTCCATGCCATTGTCATCAAAATACTCCACAAGCTTGTCATCAGAATGCTCCATGACACTTCTCATCACAATTCTCCATGCACTTGTCAGCACAATGCTCCCTGACCCATGTCATCACAATGCTCCAAGCCATTGTCATCACAATGCTCCATTACCTTTGTCTTCAGCATCCTCCATGACACTTGCTATCACAATGCTCATGCTACTGTCATAAAAATGGGCCATTACGTATATCATCACAATGCGCCCTGACACCTCTCTTCACAATACTTCATGCCCTTGTCATCACAATGCTCCATGCCCTTGTCATCACAAATCGCCATTCCAACTCTCATCGCAATAATCCATTAAAACTTATTAGACCAATGTTCCATGCCCTTGTCATCACAATGCTCCAAGCCGTTGTTATCACAATGCTCCATGATCCCTGTCATCACAACGTTCCATGACTCCAGTCATCACAATGCTTCATGACCTTTGTCATCACAATGGTCCATGCCCTCATCATCAACAGTCTGTGTGACATTTTTAACCACAAAGCTCCATGAACTTTTCATCACAATGATCTTTGACCCTTGTCATCGCAATTCTCTATGCCTTTCTCAGCACAATGCTCCATGACCCTTTTCATCACAATGCTCCCTGCGCTTGTCAGCACCATGCTCCTCGACACATGTCATCACAATACACCATGCGTTTGTCATCACAGTGCTCCACAATCTTGTCATCACAATGCTCCAGAAACATTGTCATCACAATGCTCCATGCGCTTCTCATCAAAATGCTCTCTCCCCACTGATATCACAATGTTACATCACTATTCGTCACAATACTCCCTCGCCCCTGTCATCACAATCTTCCATGACTCCTGTCATCAAAATGCTACATGCATTATGATCACAATTTTCGATGACCACTGACATCACAATGTTACATAACCCCTGTCATCAAAATGTTCCATGACACTTTTCATCAAATTGCTCCATGACACTGTCATCACAATGCTCCCTGCACTTCTCATCACAATGCACAACGCCCTTGTCATCAAAATGCTCCATGACCTTTGTCATCACAAAGATACATGACCCTTGGCATCACAATGTTCCATGTCATTGTCATCACGATGCTCCATGCACGCTCTCATCACATTGCTCCATGCCCTTGTCATCACAAAGCTCCATGACGCATGTCATCAGAATGCTCCATGGCCTTCTCATCACAATGCTCCATGCCCTTGCCATCACAATGCTCCATTAACCCTGTCATAACAATGCTCCATGGCGCCTGCCAACACAATGTTCCATGGCCTTGTCATCAAAAAGCTCCATGACCCTTCTCATCACAATGCTCCAAGAGCCCTGTAATCACAATGCTCCAAGCACTTCTCATCCAAATGCTCTCTCACCTGAGAAATCACAATGTTCCATCACTAGTCATCACAATCCTCCCTCAACCCTGTAATCACAATGTTCCATGACACCTGACATCACAATATTCCATAACCACTGTCATCACAATGCTCCATGACACATTTCATACCAAAGATCCATGACCCATGGCATCACAATGTTCTGTAACACCTGTCATCAAAATGTTACATTACACTTTTCATCAAATTGCAGCATGAACCTGTCATCAAAATGCTCCCTCTCCTTCTCATCACAATGCACCACACGCTTGTCATCAAAATGCTCCATGACCGTTGTCATCACAATGCTCCATGTCATTGTCATCACAATGCTCCCTGAACACTCTCATCCCATTGCTCCATGCCCTTGTCATCACAAAGCTTCATGACACTTGTCATCACAATGCTCGATGCCCTTCTCATCAAAATGCTCCAGGCCATTTTCCTCACAATCCTCCATGACCCATGTATCACAGTGATCCGTGCCCTTGTTATCACAATGCTCCATGCCCACTCTCATCACAATAATCCATGAAAACTTTCGGGCCAATGCTCAATGCAATTCTCATCACAATGCTCCATTACCTCTGTCATAAAAATGCTCCATGACCCCTGCCATCACAATGTTCCACGTCCTTGTCATCACAAGGCTCCCTGACCCTTGACATCACAATGCTCCAAGACCCCTGTAATCACAATGCTCCATGCCACTTTGCATCTCAATGCTCCATGAACCCTGTCATCACAATACACCATGCCCATCATCATAATGCTTCAGGCTATTGTCATCACAATGAAATCAAAATTCTCCATGACCTCTGTCATCATAATCCTCCAAACCCTTGTGATCACAATGTTCCATAACACTTATCATCACAAATCCCCATGACGCTCATCATCACAATTATCCATGGTATTCTCATCACAATGCTCCATGACCTTTGTCATCACAATGCTCAATACACTTGTCATCACAATGCTCCCTGACACTTGTCGTCAGTATGCTCCTTGAACCTTGTCATGACAAGGCTCCATGCCTTTTTCATCACAATGATCCGTGCCTTTTTCATCACAATGCTCCAAGATCACTGTCATCAAAATTCTCCATGTGCTTGTCATCACAAAACTCCATGAAGCATGTCTTCAGAATGCCCCATGGCCTTCTCATCACAATGCTCCATGCCCTAGTCATCACAATGCTCCAAGACCCCTGTAATCACAATGCCTCATGCCCCTTTTCATCAGAATGCTCCGTGAGACTTCTCATCACAAGTCTCCATGGTCATCTCATCTCAAAGCTCCAGGACCTTGTCATCACCATTCTCCATTCCCTTGTCATCACAATGCTCCATGACCCCTGTCATCACAATGATCCATTAACATATTCAGCCCAATGCTCCACGACCTGCACATCACAATACTCCATGGCCAATATCACCACAATGCGCCATGACCACTGTCATCACAAGAGTCCATGACTCCTGACAACACAATGATCCGGGACTCTTGTCATCACAATGCTCCATTCCCTACTCATCACTATGATCCATGACCCCTGTCATCACAGCACTCCATGAACATTTTCAGCCCAGTGCTCCATGACACTTGTCATCACAATGATCCATGCCCTTGTCATCCCAATGCTCCATGACCCCTGTATTCACAATGCTCCATGACACTTGTCATCACAGTGCTCCATGACACATGTCATCACAATGCTCCATGCCTTTGTCAGCAAAATGCTACATGACCTTGTCATTACAATGCTCTATGCGCTTGTCATCACAATACTCCATTTCCATTGTCATCACAATCCTCCATGAACCTTGGGATCACATTGCTTCATGCCCTTGTCATCACAATGCTCCATGCTCCTTGAAATCAATATGATCCATGACCTCTGTCATCACAATGCTCCAAACCCTTGTGATCACAATCTTCCATAACACTTGTCATCACAACGCTCCATGATGCCTGTCATCACAATACTCCATGCCCTTTTCATCACAATGCTCCATAACCTTTGTCATCACAATTCTCAATATACATGTCATCACAATGCTCCCTGACATTGTCATCAGAATGCTTCTTGAAACCTGCCACGAAAAGGCTCCATGTCTTTTTCATCACAAAGCCCCATGCCATTTTCATCACAATGCTCCATGCCATTGTCATCAAAATACTCCACAAGCTTGTCATCAGAATGCTCCATGACCCTTGTCATCACAGTTCTCCATGCAATTGTCAGCACAATGCTCCCTGTCCCATGTCATCACAATGCTCCAAGCCATTGTCATCACAGTATTCCATAACCTTTGTCATCAGAATCCTCCATGACACTTGGCATCACAATGCTCCATGCCATTGTCATCACAATGGGCCATTACATATGTCATCACAATGCTCCCTGACACCTCTCTTCACAATACTGCATGACTTGGTCATCACAATGCTCCATGCCCTTGTCATCACAGTGTGCCATTCGAACTGTCATCGCAACAATCCATGGAACTTATTAGACTAATGTACCATGCCCTTGTCATCACAGTGTTCCATGCCCTTTTTATCACAATGCTTCATGACCTTGTCATCACAATGGTCCATGCCCTCATCCTCAACAGTCTTTGTGACCTTTTTAACCACAATGCTACATGATCTTTTCATCAAAATGCTCTTTGACCGTTGTCATCACAATACTCCATGCACTTCTCATCAAAATGCCCTCTCACGACTGATATCACAATGGTACATCACTATTTGTCACAATACTCCCTCACCCCTGTCATCACAGTGTTCCATGACTCCTGTCATCACATTGCTACATGCACTTATCATCACAATGTTCGATGACCCCTGGCATCACAAAGTTCCATAACATCTGTCATCAAAATGTTCCATGACACTTTTCATCAAATTGCTCCATGACCCTGTCATCACAATGCTCCCTACCCTTCTCATCACAATGCACAATGCCCTTGTCATCAAAATGCTCCATGACCTTTGTCATCACAAAGATCCATGACCCTTGGCATCACAATGCTCCATGTCATTGTCATCACAATGCACCATGAATGTTCTCATCACATTGCTCCATGTCCTTGTCATCACAAACCTCCATGACACATGTCATCAGAATTCTCCATGGCCTTCTCATCACAATGCTCCATGCCCTTGCCATCACAATGTTCCATAACCACTGTCATAACAATGCTCCATGAACCCTGTAATCACGATGTTCCATGGCCTTGTCATCACAAGGCTCCATGACCCTTCTCATCACAATACTCCAAGGAGCCTGTAATCACAATGCTCTATGCCCCTTTTCCTCTCAATGATCCATGAACCCTGTCATCACAATGCACCATGCCCATCATCATAATGCTTCATGCTATTGTCATCACAATGAAATCAAAAGGCTCCATGACATCTGACATAACAATGCTCCAAACCCTTGTGATCACAATATTCCATGACACTTGTCATCACAATTCCCCATGAAGCTCATCATCACAATTATCCATGGTCTTCTCATCACAATGCTCCATGACCTTTGTCATCACAATGATCAATACACTTGTCATCAATATGCTCCCTGACCCTTGTTGTCTGTATGCTCCTTGAACCCTGTCATGACAAGGCTCCATGCCTTTTTTATCACAATGATCCACGCACTTTTCATCACAATGCTTCAAGACCCCTGTAATCATAAAGCTCCATGCCCTTGTCATCACAAAGCTCAATGACGTATGTCTTCAGAATGCTCCTTGTCCTTCTCCTCACAATGCTCCATGCCCCTGTCATCACAATGCTTCATGACCCCTGTCATCACAATGCTCCGTGATTCCAGTCATCACAATGCTTCATAACGTTTGTCATCACAATTGTCCTTGCCAGCGTCATCACAAGGCTCTGTGACCTTTGTAATCACAATGCTCCATGAACTTTTCATCACAATTCTCTGTGACCCTTGTCATCACAATGCTCCATGTCTTTGTCAGAACAATGCTCCATGACCATTGTCATCACAATGTGCCACACGCATTTCATCACAACGGTCCACAACCTTATCATTGCAATGCTCCATAATGTTTGTAATCACAATGGTCCATGCACTTCTCATCAAAATGCTCTCTCACCAGAGATATCACAATGTTCCATCACTAGTCATCACAATATTCCCTCAACCATGGAATCAAAATGTTCCATGACCCTGTCATCACAATGCTACATCCCCTTATCATCACAATGTTCCATGACCTCTGACATCACAATGTTCCATAAGCCCTGTCATCAAAATGCTCCATGACCCTTGTCATCACAATTCTCCATGCACTTGTCAGCACAATGCTCCCTGACCCTTGTCATCACAGTGTTCCAAGCCATTGTCATCACTGTGCTCCATTACCTTTGTCATCTGAATCCTCCATGTCACTTGGCATCACAATGCTCCATGCCATTGTCATCACAATGGGCCATTACATATGTCATCAAATTGCTCCCTGACACCTGTCTTCACAGTACTGCATGCACTGGTCATCACAATGCTCCATGCCCTTGTCATCACAATGCGCCATTCCAACTGTCATCGTAATAATCCATGAAGCTTACTAGACCAATGTTCCATGCCCTTGTCATCACAATGCTCCGTGACTCCAGTCATCACAATGCTTCATGAATTTTGTCATCACAATGGTCCATGCCCTCGTCATCAACAGTCTCTGTGACCTGTTTAACCACAATGCTTCATGAACTTTTCATCACACTGCTCTTTGACCCTTGTCATCACAATGCTCTATGCCTTTCTCAGCACAATGCACCATGACCCTGGTCATCACAATGCTCCATGCGCTTGTCAGCACAATGCTCCATGACACATGTCATCACAATGCACCATGCGCTTGTCATCACAGTGCTCCACAATCTTGTCATCACAATGCTCCATAAAACTTGTCATCACAATGCTCCATGCACTTCTCATCAAAATGCTCTCTCACCACTGATATCACAATGTTACATCACTATTCGTCACAATACTCCCTCACCTCTGTCATCACAATGATCCATTATTCCTGTCATCACAATGCTACATGCACTTATCATCACAGTGTTCGATGACCCCTGATATCACAATGTTCCATAACCCCTGTCATCAAAATGTTCCTTGACACTTTTCATCAAATTGCTCCATGACCCTGTCATCAAAATGCTCCCTGCCCTTCTCATCACAATGCACGATGCCCTTGCCATCAAAATGCTCCATGACCTTTGTCATCACAAATATCCATGACCCTTGGCATCACATTGCTCCATGCCCTTGTCATCCCTAAGCTCCATGACACATGTCATCAGAATGCTCCATGGACTTCTCATCACAATGCTCCATGCCCTTTCCATCAAAATGCTCCATTACCCCTGCCATAACAATGCTCCATGACACCTGCCATCACGATGTTCCATGGATTTGTCATCACAAGGCTCCATGACCCTTCTCATCACATTGTTCCAAGACCACTGTAATCACAATGCTTCATGCCCATTTTCATCTCAATGATCCAAGATACCTGTAATCACAATGCTCCATGCCCCTTTTCATCTCAATGATCCATGAACCCTGTCATCATAATGCACCATGCTCATCATCATAATGCTTCATGCTATTGTCATCACAATGAATTCAAAATGCTCCATGACCTCTGTCATAACAATGCTCCAAACCCTTGTGATCACAATATTCCATAACACTTGTCATCACAATGCCCCATGACGCTCGTCATCACAATTATCCATGGACTTCTCATCACAATGCTCCATGACCTTTGTCATCACAATGCTCTATACACTTGTCATCAATATGCTCCCTGACACTTGTTGTCTGTATGCTCCTTGAACCCTGTCATGACAAGGCTCCATGCCCTTTTCATCACAATGCTCCAAGACCCCAGTAATCACAATGCTCCATGCACTTGTCATCACAAAGCTCAATGATGCCTGTCCTCAGAATGCACCTTGGCCTTCTTTTCACAATGCTCCATGCCATTTTCATCACAATGTTCCAAGACCCCAGTAATCACAATGGTCCATGCCCCTTTTCATCAGTATGTTATATGAGAATTGTCATCACAAGGCTCCATGGATTTCTCATCACAATGCTCCAGGACCTTGTCATCCCAAAGCTTCACGAACTTGTCATGACCATTCTCAATGGCCCTTGCCATCATAGTGTTCCAAGCCCTAGTCATCACAATGCTCCATTGAATTTGTCATCACAATCCTCCATTTCATTTAGCATCACAATGCTCCATGCCATTGTCATCGCAATGAACCATGACATATGTCATCACAATGCTCCCTGACACCTGTCTTCACAATACTCCATGACCTTCTCATCACCATGATCCATGCCCTTGTCATCACAATGCACCATGTACACTGTCATCACAATAATCTATGGAATTTGTCAGACCAATGCTCCATGCCCCTGTCACCACAATGCTCCATGCCCTTGTCATCACAATGCTCCATGACCCCTATCATCACAATGCTCTGTGACTCCAGTCATCACAATGCTTCATAACGTTTGTCATCAAAACTGTCCATGCCCACGTCATCACAAGGCTCTGTGACCTTTGTAACCACAATGCTCCATGAACTTTTCATCACAATGCTCTGTGACCCTTGTCATCACAATGCTCCATGCCTTTGTCAGAAAAATGCTCCATGACCCTTGTCATCACAATGTGCCACGTGCTTTTCATCACATTGGTCCACAACCTTGTCATCGCTATGCTCCATAAACCTTGTAATCACAATGCTCCATGCACTTCTCATCCAAATGCTCTCTCACCAGAGATATCACAGTGTTCCATCACTAGTCATCGCAATACTCCCTCACCCCTGTAATCATAATGTTCCATGACCCCTGTCATCACAATGCTACATACCCTTATCATCACAATGTTCCATGACCCCTGGCATCACAATGTTCCATAACCCCTGTCATCAAAGTGCTCCATGACACTTTTCATCCCAAAGCTCCATGACCCCTGACATCACAATGTTCTATAACACTTGCCCTCAAAATGTTCCATTACACTTTTAATCAAATTGCTGCATGAACCTGTAATCAAAATGCTCCCTGCCCTTCTCATTACAATGCACCACACCATTGTCATCAAAATGCTCCTTGTTATTTGTCATCACAAATCTCCATGACCCTTGTCATCACAAAGCTCCATGACACTTGTCATCACAATGCTCGATGCCCTTCTCATCACAATGCTCCATGCCTTTGTCATTACAATCCTCCATGAACCATGTATCACAGTGTTCCGTGCCCTTGTCATCCCAATGTTCCAAGCCCACTCTCATCACAATAATCCATGAAATATTTTAGACCAAAGCTCAATGCCCTTCTCATCACAATACTCCATTACCGCTGTCACAACAATGGTCCATGACCACTGCCATCACAGTGTTCAATGACATGTCATCACAAGACTCCATGACCCTTGTCATCACAATGCTCCAAGACCACTGTAATTACAATGCTCCATGCCCTTGTCATCACAGTGCTCCATGACGCATGTCATCAGAATGTTCCATGGCCTTCTCATCACAATGCTCCATGCCCTTGTCATCACAATGCTCCAAGACCCCGGTAATCACAATGCTCCATTCCCCTTTTCATCTCAATGCTCCATGAACCCTGTCATCACAATGCACCATGCCCATCATCATAATGTTTCATGCTATTGTCATCACAATGAATTCTAAATTCTCCATGACCTCTGTCATCATAATGCTCCAAACCCTTGTGATCACAATGTTCCATAAGACTTATAATCACAACACCCCATGACCCGCATCATCACAATTATCCATGGTCTTCTCATCACAATGCTCCATGACCTTTGTCATCAAATGCTCCATGCCCTTGTCATCACAATGCTCCAAGACCATTGTAATCACAATGCTCCTTTCCCCTTTTCATCTCAATGCTCCATGGACCCTGTCATCACAATGAACCATGCCCATCATCATAATGCTTCCGGCTATTGTCATCACGATGAAATCAAAATTCTCCATGACCTCTGTCATCACAATGCTCCATGACCCCTGTCATCACAATACTCGATGAACATTTTCAGCCAAGTGCTACATGACACTTGTCATCACAATGATCCATGCCCTTGTCATCCCAATGCTCCATGACCCCTGTATTCACAGTGCTCCATGACGCTTGTCATCACAGTGCTCCATGACACCTGTCATCACAATAATCCATGAAACTTATTACACCAATGCTCCATGACCTTGTCATCACAATACTCCATGAAACTTGTCATCACAATGCTCCATGAACTTTTCATCACAATGTTCTTTGATCCTTGTCATCACAATTCTCTATGCCTTTCTCACCACAATGCTCCATGACACTTGTCATCACAATGCTCCATGCGCTTGTCAGCACGATGCTCCATGACACGTCATCACAATGCACCATGCACTTGTCATCACAGTGCTCCACAAGCTTGTCATCACAATGCTCCATCAAACTTGTCATCACAATGCTCCATGCACTTCTCATCAAAATGCTCTCTCACCACAGATATCACAATGTTACATCACTATTCGTCACAATATTCCCTCACCCGTGTTATCACAATGTTCCATGACTCCTGTCATCACAATGCTACATGCATTTATCATCACAATGTTCGATGACCACTGACATCACAATGCTCCATAAAACCTGTCATCAAAATGCTCCATGACCTTTTTCATAAAAATGCTCCATGACCCCTGACATCACAATGTTCCATAACCTCTGTCATTAAAATGTTACATGACCCTTCTCATCAAATTGCTCCATGGCCCTGTCATCACAATGCTCCCTGCCCTACTCATCACAATGCACAGCGCACTTGTCATCAAAATGCTCCATGACCTTTGTCATCACAAAGATCCATGACCCTTGGCATCACAAACCTCCATGTCATTGTCATCACAATGCTCCATGAACACTCTCATCACATTGCTCCATGCCCTTGTCATCACAAAGCTCCATGACACATGTCATCAGAATGCTCCATGGCCTTCTCATCACAATGATCCATGCGCTTGCCATCACAATGCTCCATTACACTGTCATAACAATGCTCCATGACCCCTGCCTTCACGATGTTCTGTGGCCTTGTCATCACAAGGCTCCATGACCCTTCTCATCTCAATGCTCCAAGACCCCTGTAATCACAATGCTCCATGCCCCTTTACATCTCAATGATCCATGAACCCTGTCATCACAATGCACCATGCCCTTCATCATAATGCTTCATGCTATTGTCATCACAATGAAATCAAAATTCTCCATGACCTCTGTCATAACAATTCTCCAAAACCTTGTGATCACAATATTCCATAACACTTGTCATCACAGTGCCCCATGACGCTCCTCATCACAATTATCCATGGTCTTCTCATCATAATGCTCCATGACCTTTGTCATCACAATGCTCAATACACTTGTCATCAAAATGCTCCCTGACACGTGTTGTCTGTATGCTCCTTGAACCCTGTCATGACAAGGCTCCATGCCTTTTTCATCACAATGATCCATGCCCTTTTCATCACAATGCTACAAGACCACTTTAAACACAATGCTCCATAACCTTGTCATCACAAAGGTCAATGAAACATGTCTTCAGAATGCTCCTTCGCCTTCTCCTCACAAGGCTCCATGCCCATGACATGACAATGTTCCATGAACCCTGTCATCACAATACTCCATCAATATTTTCAGCCCAATGCTCCATGATACTTGTCATCACATTGAACCATGCCGTTGTCATCCCAATGCTCCGTGACCACTGTATTCACAATGCTTCTTGACGCTTGTCATCACAGTGCTCCATGACACCTGGCATCACAATGCTCCATACCTTTGTCAGCAAATGCTACATGACCTTGTCATTACAATGCTCTATTCGTTTGTCAACACAGTACTCCATTGCCATTGTTTTCACAATCCTCCATGAACCTTGGGATCACATTGCTTCATGCCCTTTTCATCACAATGCTCCATGCTCCTTGAAATCAAAATGATCCATGACCTCTGTCATCACAATTCTCCAAACCCTTGTGAGCACAATGTTCCATAACACTTGTCAACACAACGCTCCATGATGCCTGTCATCAAAATACTCCATGCCCTTTTCATCACAATGCTCCATGACCATTGTCATCACAATTCAAAATACACTTGTCATTACAATGCTTCCTGAAACTTGTCGTCAGAATGCTTCTTGAAACCTGTCACGAAAAGGCTCCATGCCTTTTTCATCACAATGCCCCATGCCGTTTTCTTCACAATGCTGCATGCCATTGTCATCAAAATACTCCACAAGCATGTCATCAGAATGTTCCATGAACCTTGTCATCACAATTCTCCATGCACTTGTCAGCACAATGCTCCCTGTCCCTTGTCATCACAATGCTCCAAGGCATTTTCATCACAATGCTCCATTACCTTTGTCATCAGAATCCTCCATGACACATGGCAAAACAATGATACATGCCATTGTCATCACAATGGGCCATTACATATCTCATCACAATGCTCCCGGAGACCTGTCTTCACAATACTGCATGACCTGGTCATCACAATGTCCCATGCCCTTGTCATCACAATGTGCCATTCCAACTGTCATCACAATAATCCATGAAACTTATTAGACCAATGTTCCATGCCCTTGTCATCACAATGCTCCATGCCCTTGTTATCACAATGGTCCATTACATATGTCATCAAATTGCTCCCTGACACCTGTCTTCACAGTACTGCATGACCTGTTCATCACAATGCTCCATGCCCTTGTCATCACAGTGCGGGCTTCCAACTGTCATCACATTAATCCATGAAACTTACTAGAACAATGTTCTATGCCCTTGTCATCTCAATGCTCCATGTCCTTGTTATCACAATGCTCCATGACCCCTGTCATCACAATGCTCTGTGACTCCAGTCATCACAATTCTTATTGACCTTTTTCATCACAATGCTCCATGCGCTCGTCATGAACAGTCTCTGTGACCTTTTTAACCACAATGCTCCATGAACTTTTCATCACAATGCTCTTTGACCCTTCTCATCACAATGCTCCATGCGCTTGTCAACACAGTGCTCCATGACACATGTCATCACAATGAACCATGCGCTTGTCATCACAGTGCTCCACAATCTTGTCATCACAATGCTACATAATATTTGTCATCACAATGCTCCATGCACTTCTCATCAAAATGCTCTCTTACCACTGATATCACAATGCTTCATCACTATTTGTCACAATACCCCCTCAGCCCTGTCATCACAGTGTTCCATGACTCCTGTCATAACAATGCTACATGCACTTATCATAACAATGTTCGATGACCCATGACATCTCAATGTTCCATAACCCCTGTCATCAAAATGTTCCATGACACTTTTCATCAAATTGGTCCATGACCCTGTCATCACAATGCTCCCTGCCATTCTCATTCCAATGCACAACGCCCTTGCCATCAAAATGTTCCATAACCTTTGTCATCACAAAGATCCATGACGCTTGGCATCACAATGCTCCATGTCATTGTCATCACAATGCTCCATGAACGCTCTCATCACATTGCTCCATGCCCTTGTCTTCACATAGCTCCATGACACATGTCATCAGAATGCTTCATGGCCTTCTCATCACAATGCTCCATGCCCTTGCCATCACAATGCTCCATTACCCCTGTCATAACAATGCTCCATGACCCCTGCCATCACGATGTTCCATGGCCTTGTCATCACAAGGCTCCATGACCCTTCTCATCACAATGCTCCAAGAACACTGTAATCACAATGCTCTATGCCACTTTTCATCTCAATGATCCATGAACCCTGTCATCACAATGCACCATGACCATCATCATAATGCTTCATGCTATTGCCATCACAATGAAATCAAAATGCTCCATGACCTCAGTCATAACAATGCTCCAAACCCTTGTGATCACAATATTCCATAACACTTGTCATATCAATGCCCCATGAAGCTCATTATCACAATTATCCATGGTCTTCTCATCACAATGCTCCATGACCTTCGTCCTCACAATGCTCAATACACTTTTCATCAAAATGCTCCCTGACACTTGTTGTCTGTATGCTCCTTGAACCCTGTCATGACAAGTCTCCATGCTTTTTTCATCACAATGATCCATGCCATTTTCATCACAACGATCCAAGACCCATGTAATCACAATGCTCCATGACCTTGTCATCACAAAGCTCAATGACACATGCCATCAGAATGCTCCTTGGTCTTCTCCTCACAGTGCTCCATGCCCTTGTCATCACAATGTTCCAAGACCCCTGTAATCACAATGCTCCATGCCCCTTTTCCGCAGAATGCTCCATGAGAATTGTCATTACAAGTGTCCATGGTCTTCTCATCACACTGCTCCAGGACCTTGTCATCACCATGCTCCTTTCCCTTGTCATCACAATGCTCCATGACACCTGTCATCACCGTAATCCATGAGCATTTTCAGCCCAATGCTCCACGACCTACTCATTCCAATGCTCCATGGCCAATATCATCACAATGCTCCATGACCACTGTCATCACAACACTCCATGACACCTGACAACACAGTGATCCAGGACTCTTGTCATCACATTGCTCCATTCCCTAGTCATCACAATGCACCATGACACTTGTCATCACAAAGCTCCAAGACCCCTTATATCACAATGTTCTATAACCCCTGCCATCAAAATGTTCCATTACACTTTTTTTCAAATTGCTGCGTTACCCGGTCATCAAACTGCTCCCTGCACTTCTCATCACAATGCTCCATGTCATTGTCATCACAATGCTCCATGAACCCTCTCATCACATTGCTCCATGCCCTTGTCATCACAAAGCTCCATGACACATGTCATCACAATGCTCGATGCGTTCTCATCACAATGCTCTATGCCCCTGTCATTACAATCCTCCATGACCCATGTATCACAGTCTTCCGTGCCCTTGTCATCACAGTGCTCCATGCCCACTCTCATCACAATAATCCATGAAATATTTCAGACCAATGCTCCATGCCCTTCTCATCAAAATGCTCTATTACTTCTGTCATAACAATGATCCATGACCACTGCCATCACAATGTTCCACGGCCTTGTCATCACAAGGCTCCATGACCCTTGTCATCACAATGCTCCAAGAAACCTGTAATCACAATGCTCCATGCCCTTGTCATCACAATGCTCCAAGATCCCTGTAATCACAATGCTCCATGCCCCTTTTCATCTCAATGCTCCATGAACCCTGTCATCACAATGCACCATGCCCATTATCATAATGCTTCATGCTATTGTCATCACAATGAAATCAAAATTCTCCATGACCTCTGTCATCATAATGCTCCAAAACCTTGTGATCACAATGTTCCATAACACTTATCATCACAACACCCCATGACGAACATCATCACAATTATCCATGGCCTTCTCATCACAATGCTTCATGACTTTTGTCATCACAATTCTCAATACATTTCTCATCACAATGCTCCCTGACACTTGTCATCAGAATGCTCCTTGAACTCTGTCACGAAAAGGCTCCATGCCTTTTTCATCACAATGCTCAATGCCGTTTTCATCACAATGCTCCATTCCATTGTCACCAGAACACTCCACAAGCTTGTCATCAGAGTGTTCCTCGACCCTTGTCATCACAATTCTCCATGCACTTGTCAACACAATGCACCTTGACCCTTGTCATCGCAATGCTCCAAGCCATTGTCATCACAATGCTCCATTACCTGTGTCATCAGAATCCTCCATGACACTTGGCATCACAATGCTCCATGCCATCGTCATCACAATGGGCCATTACATATGTTATCACAATGCTCCCTGACACCTGTCTTCACCATACTGCATGACTTCGTCATCACAATGCTCCATGCCCTTGTCATCACAATGTTCCTTGTCCTTTTTATCACAATGCTCCATGACCCCTGTCATCACAATGCTCCGTGACTCCAGTCATCACAGTGCTTCATGACCTTTGTCATCACAATGGTCCAAGCCCTCGTCATCAACAGTCTCTGTGACCTTTTTAACCACAATGCTCCATGAACTATTCATCACAATGCTCTTTGACCCTTGTCATCACAATGCTCTATGCCTTTCTCAGCACAATGCTCCATGACCCTTGTCATCACAATGCTCTATGCCTTTCTCAGCACAATGCACCATGACCCTGGTCATCACAATGCTCCATGCGCTTGTCAGCACAATGCTCCATGACACATGTCATCACAATGCACCATGTGCTTGTCATCACAGTGCTCCACAATCTTGTCATCACAATGCTCCATAAAACTTGTCATCACAATGCTCCATGCACTTCTCATCAAAATGCTCTCTCACCACTGATATCACAATGTTACATCACTATTCGTCACAATACTCCCTCACCTCTGTCATCACAATGATCCATTATTCCTGTCATCACAATGCTACATGCACTTATCATCACAGTGTTCGATGACCCCTGATATCACAATGTTCCATAACCCCTGTCATCAAAATGTTCCTTGACACTTTTCATCAAATTGCTCCATGACCCTGTCATCAAAATGCTCCCTGCCCTTCTCATCACAATGCACAATGCCCTTGCCATCAAAATGCTCCATGACCTTTGTCATCACAAATATCCATGACCCTTGGCATCACATTGCTCCATGCCCTTGTCATCCCTAAGCTCCATGACACATGTCATCAGAATGCTCCATGGACTTCTCATCACAATGCTCCATGCCCTTTCCATCAAAATGCTCCATTACCCCTGTCATAACAATGCTCCATGACACCTGCCATCACGATGTTCCATGGATTTGTCATCACAAGGCTCCATGACCCTTCTAATCTCATTGTTCCAAGACCACTGTAATCACAATGCTCCATGCCCATTTTCATCTCAATGATCCAAGATCCCTGTAATCACAATGCTCCATGCCCCTTTTCATCTCAATGATCCATGAACCCTGTCATCATAATGCACCATGCTCATCATCATAATGCTTCATGCTATTGTCATCACAATGAATTCAAAATGCTCCATGACCTCTGTCATAACAATGCTCCAAACCCTTGTGATCACAATATTCCATAACACTTGTCATCACAATGCCCCATGACACTCGTCATCACAATTATCCATGGACTTCTCCTCACAATGCTCCATGACTTTTGTCATCACAATGCTCTATACACTTGTCATCAATATGCTCCCTGACACTTGTTGTCTGTATGCTCCTTGAACCCTGTCATGACAAGGCTCCATGCCCTTGTCATCACAATGCTCCATGACCCATGTCATCACAATACTCCATGAACATTTTCAGCCCAATGCTCCATGACTTTGTAATCATAATGCTCCATGTCCACTCTCATCACAATGCCCCATTTCATCTGTCATCACAATAATCCATGAAACTTATTAGACCAATGCTCCATGCCATTGTCATCACAATGCTACATCCCGTTGCTATCACAATGTTCCAAGACCCCTGTAATCAGAATGCTCCATGCCCCTTTTCATCAGTATGCTCCATGAGACTTGTCATCACAAGGCTCCATGGTTTTCACATCACAAAGTTCCAGGACCTTGTCATCACAATGCTTCACGACATTGTCATGAAAATACTCAAAGGCCCTTGTCATCATAATGCTCCAAGCCCTAGTCATCACAATGCTCCATCATATTTGTCATCACAATCCTCCATTACATTTGGCATCACAATGCACCATGCCATTGTCATCGAAATGGACCATGATATATGTCATCACAATGCTCCCTGACACCTGTCTTCACAATAAACCATGACTTTGTCATCACAATGCTCCATGCCCTTGTCATCACAATGCTCCATGAACCCTGTCAACACAATGCTTCGTGACTCCAGTCATCACAATGCTTCATAACGTTTGTCCTCACAACGGTCCATGCCCGTGTCATCACAAGGCTCTGTGACCTTTGTAACCAAAATGCTCCATGAACATTTCATCACAATGCTCCGTGACCCTTGTCATCACAATGCTCCATGCCTTTGTCAGAACAATGCTCCATGAACCTTGTCATCAAAATGTGCCACGGGCTTTCCATCACAATGATCCACAACCTTGGCTTCGCTATGCTCCATATAACTTGTAATCACAAAGCTCCATGCTCTTCTCATCCAAATGCTCTCTCCTGAGATATCACCATGTTTCCTCACTAGTCATCACAATCCTCCCTCACCCCTGTAATCAAAATGTTCCATGACCCCTGTCATCACCATGTTCCATTCCCTTGTCATTAGAATGCACCATTCCCTAGTCATCACAATGCTCCATGACCCCTGTCATCACAATATTCCATGAACATTTTCAGCCCAATGCTCCATGACACTTGTCATCACAATGATCCATGCCTTTGTCATCCCAATGCTCCATGACCCCTGTATTCACAATGCTCCATGACGCTTGTCATCACAGTGCCCCATGACACATGTCATCACAATGCTCCATGCATTTGTCAGCAGAATGCTACATGACCTTGTCATTACAATGCTTTATGCGCTTGTCATCACAATACTCCATTACCATTGTCATCACAATCCTCCATGAATCTTGGGATCACATTGCTTCAAGCCTTTGTCATCACAATGTTCCATGCTCCTTGAAATCAAAATGATCCATGACCTCTGTCATCACAATGCTCCACACCGTTGTGATCACAGTGTTCCATAGCACTTGTCATCACAACGCTCCATGATGCTTGTCATCACAATACTCCATGCCCTTTTCATCACAATGCTCCATGACATTTGTCATCACAATTCTCAATACATTGTCATCACAATGCTCCATGATGCTTCTCATCACAATACTCCATGCCCTTTTCATCACAATGCTCCAGGACATTTGTCACCACAATTCTCAATACATTGTCATCACAATGCTCCCTGACATTTGTCGTCAGAATGCTCATTGAACCCTGCCACAATAAGTCTCCATGCCTTTTTCAACACAAAGCCCCATGCGGTTTTCATCACAATGCTCCATGCCATTGTGATCAAAATACTCCACAAGCTTGTCAGCAGAATGCTCCATGAGCTTTGTCATCACAATTCTCCATGCACTTGTCAGCACAATGCACCCTGACCCTTGTCATCACAATGCTCCATTACCTTTGTCTTCAGAATCCTCCATTACACTTGGCATCACAATGTTCCATGCCATTGTCATCACAATGGTCCATTACATATGTCATCACAATGCTCCCTGACACCTGTCTTCACAATACTGCATGACCTGGTCATCACAATGCTCCATGCCCTTGTCATCACAATGCTCCATGCACTTGTTATCACAATGCTCAATGACCCCTGTCATCACAATGCTCCGTGACTCCAGTCATCACAATGCTTCATGACCTTTTTCATCACAATGGTCCATGCCCTCATCATCAACAGTCTCTGTGAACTTTTTAACCACAATGCTCCATGAAATTTTCTTCACAATGCTCTTTATCCCTTGTCATCACAATGCTCTATGCCTTTCTCAGCACAATGCTGCATGATGTATGTCATTAGAATACTCCATGGCCTTCTCCTCACAATGCTCCATGCCCTTGTCATCACAATGTTCCATGCCCCTTTTCATCAGAATGCTCCATGAGACTTGTCATCACAAGTCTCCATGGTCATCTCATCACAATGCTCCAGGACCTTGTCATCACAATGCTCCATGACACCTGTCATCACGATGCTCTGTGACTCCAGTCATCAAAATGCTTCATAATATTTGTCATCACAATGGTCCATGCCCGCGTCATCACAAGGCTCTGTTACCTTTGTATCCACAATGCTCCATGAACATTTCATCACAATGCTCCGTGACCCTTGTCATCACATTGCTCCATGCCTTTGTCTGTAAAATGCTCCATGACCATTGTCATCACAATATGCCACGGGCTTTTCATCCCAACGGTCCAAAAATTTGTCATCACAATGCTCCATAAAAATTGTAATCACAATGCTGCATGCCCTTCTCATCACAATGCTCCATTACCCCTGTCATAACAATGCTCCTTGACCCCTGCCGTCACAATGTTCCACGGCCTTGTCATCACAAGGCTCCATGACACTTGTCATCACAATGCTCCAAGACCCCTTTAATCACAATGCTCCATGCCGTTGTCATCACAAAGCTCCATGACACATGTCATCAGATTGTTCCATGGCCTTCTCATCAAAATGCTCCATGCCCTTGTCATCACAATGCTCTAAAATCCCTGTAAACACAGTGCTCCATGCCCCTTTTCATGTCAATGCTCCATGAACCCTGTCATCACAATGCATCATGCCGATCATCATAATGATTCAGGCTATTGTCATCACAATGAAATAAAAATTATCCATGACCTCTGTCATCACAATGCTCCATGACCCCTGTCATCACAACAATCCATGAACATTTTCAGACCAATGCTCCATGACACTTGTCATCAAAATGATCCATGCACTTGTCATCCCAATGCTTCATGACCCCTGTATTCACAATGCTCCGTGACACTTGTCATCACAGTTCTCCATGACACCTGTCATCGCTATGCTCCATGCCTTTGTCAGGAAAATTCTACATGATCTTGTCATTACAATGCTCTATGCGCTTGTCATCACAATACTAAAAGACCCCTGTAATCATAGTGCTCCATGCCCCTTTTCATCTCAATGCTCCATGAACTCTGTCATCACAATGCACCATGCCCATTATCCTAATGCTTCAGGCTATTGTCATCACAAAGAAATCAAAATTCTCCATGACCTCTGTCATCATAATGCTCCAAATCCTTGTGATCACAATGTTCCATAACACTTATCATCACAACACCCCATGACGATCATCATCACTATTATCCATGGCCTTCTCATCACCATGCTCCATGAACTTTGTCATCACAATTCTCAATACACTTGTCATCACAATGCTCCCTGACACTTGTCGTCAGAATGCTCCTTGAACCCTGCCACGAAAAGACTACATGCCTTTTTCATCACATTGTCCCATGCAGTTTTCATCACAATGCTCCATGCCATTGTCATCAAAATACTCCACAAGCTTGTCATCAGAATGCTCCATGACCCTTGTCATCACAATTCTCAATACTTGTCAGCAAAATGCTCCCTGACCCTTGTCATCACAATGCTCCAAGCCATTGTCATCACAATGCTCCATTACCTTTGTCATCAGAATCTTCCATGACACTTGGCATCACAATGCTCCATGCCATTTTCATCACAATGGGCCATTATATATGTCATCACAATGCTCCCTGACACTTCTCTTCACAATAATGCATGACCTGGTCATCACTATGCTCCATGCCCTTGTCATCACAATGTGCCATACCAAATGTCATCGCAATAATCCATGAAACATATTAGACCAATGCTCCGTGCCCTTGTCATCACAATGCACCATGCCTTTGTTATCACAATGCTCCATTACCCCTGTCATCACCATGCTCCGTGACTCCAGTCATCACAATGCTTCATAACATTTGTCATAACAATGGTCCATTCCCGCATCATCACAAGGCTTTGTGACCTTTTTAACCACAATGATTCATGAACTTTTCATCACAATGCTCCTTGACACTTGTCATCACAGTGCTCCATGCCTTTGTCAGAAAAATGCTCCATGACCCTTGTCATCACAATGTTTCATGCGCTTTTTATCACAACGGTCAACAAATTTGTCATCGCAATGTTCCATAAAACTTGTAATCCCAATGCTCCATGCCCTTCTCATCACAATGCTCCATTACACCTGTCATAACAATGCTCCTTGACCCCTGCCATCACAATGTTCCTCGGCCTTGTCATCACAAGGCTCAATGACACTTGTCATCACAATGCTCCAAGACACCTGTAATCACAATGCTCCATGCCGTTGTCATCACAAAGCTCCATGACACATGTCATCAGAATCTTCCATGGACTTCTCATCAAAATGCTCCATGCCCTTGTCATCAAAATGCTCCAAGACCCCTGTAATCAAAATGCTCCATGCCCCTTTTCATCTCAATGCTCCATGAAACCTGTCATCACAATGCATCATGCCCATCATCATAATGCTTCCGGCTATTGTCAGCACAATGAAATCAAAATTCTCCATGACCTCTGTCATCACAATGCTCCATGACACCAGTCATCACAATACTCCATGAACATTTTCAGCCCAATGCTCCATGACCCTTGTCATCACAATGATCCATGACCCCTGTATTCACAATGCTCCGTAACACATGTCATCACAGTGCTCCATGACGCCTGTCATCACAGTGCTCCATGCATTTGTTTGCAAAATTCTACATTATCTTGTCATTACAATGCTCTATGCGCTTGTCATCACAATGCTACAAGACCCCTGTAATCACAGTGCTCCATGCCCCTTTTCATCTCAATGCTCCATGAACCCTGTCATCACAATGCACCATGCCCATTATCATAATGCTTCAGGCTATTGTCATTACAATGAAATCAAAAGTCTCCGTGACCTCTGTCATCATAATGCTCCAAACCCTTGTGATCACAATGTTCCATAACATTTATCGTCACCACACCCCATGACGATCATCATCACAATTATCCTTGGTCTTCTGATCACAATGCTCCCCGATCTTTGTCATCACAATGCTCAATACACTTGTCTTCAAAATGCTCCCTGACACTTGTCGTCAGTATGCTCCTTGAACACTGTCATGACAAGGCTCCATGTATTTTTCATCACAATGATCCATGCCCTTTTCATCACAATGCTCCAAGACCCCTGTAATCACAATGCTCCATGCACTTGTCATCAAAAAGCTCCATGAAGCATGTCATCAGAATGCTCCATGGCCTTTTCCTCAATATTCTCCATGGCATTGTCATCACAATGCTCCATGTACCCTCTCATCACATTGCTCCATGCACTTGTCATTACAATCCTCCATGACCCATGTATCACAGTGTTCCGTGCCCCTGCCATCACAATGCTCCACTCCACTCTCATCACAATAAAATATGAAATATTTCAAATCAATGCTCAATGCCCTTCTCATCACAATGCTCCATTACATCTGTCATAACAATGCACCACGACCACTGCCATCACAATGTTCCACGGCCTTGTCATCACAAGGCTCCATGACCCTTGTCATCACAATGCTCCAAGAAACATGTAATCAAAATTCTCCATGCCTTTGTCATAACAAAGCTCCATGACGCATGTCATCAGAAGGTTCCATGGCCTTCTCATCACAATGCTCCATGCCCTTGTCGTCACAATGCTCCAAAACCACTGTAAACACAATGCTCCATGCCCCTTTTCATCTCAATGCTCCATGAACTCTGTCACCACATTGCACCATGCCCATCTTCATAATGCTTCAGGCTATTGTCACTAAAATGAAATCAAAATTCTCCATGACTTCTGTCATCATAATGCTCCAAACCCTTGTGATCACAATGTTCCATAACACTTATCATCACAACACACCATGACGATCTTCATCACAATTATCCATGGTATTCTCATCAAAATGCTCCATGATCATTGTCATCACAATGCTCAATACACTTGTCATCACAATACTCCCTGACACCTGTCGTCAGTATGCTCCTTGAACCCTGTGATGACAAGGCTCCATGCCTTTTACATCACAATGATCCATGCCTTTTCATCACAATGCTCCAAGACCTCTGTTATCACAATGCTCCAAGGCATTGTCAGCACAAAGCTCCATGACGCATGTCATCAGAATTCTCCATGGCTTCTCCTCACAATGCTCCATGCCCTTGTCATCACAATGCTCCAAGACCCTTGTAATCACAATGCTCCATGCCCTTTTTCATCAGAATGCTCCATGAGACTTGTCATCTCAAGTCTCCATGGTCATCTCATCACAATGCTCCAGGACCTTGTCATCACCATGCTCCATTCCCTTGTCATCACAATGCTCCATGACCCCTGTCATTACAATAATCCATTAACATTTCCAGCTGAATGCTACATGACATTCTCATCACAATGCTCCATGACCAATATCATCACAATGCTCCATGACCCCTGTCATCACAACCATACATAACACCTGACAACACAATGATCCCTGACTCTTGTCATCACAATCCTCCATTCCCTAGTCATCACGATGCTCCATGACCCCTGTCATCACAATAGTCCATGAACATTTTCAGCACAATGCTCCATGAACCTTGTCATCACAATGATCCATGCCCTTGTCATCCCAATGCTCCATGACCCCTGTATTCACAATGCTCCTTGACGCTTGTCATCACAGTGCTCCATGACACCTGTCATCACAATGCTCCATGCCTTTGTCAGCAAAATGTTACATTACCTTGTCATTGCAATGCTCTATGCGCTTGTCATCACAATACTCCATTACCAATGTCATCACAATCCTCCTTGAACCTTGGGATCACATTGCTTCATGCCCTTGTCATCACAATGCTCCATGTGCCATGAAATCAAAATGATCCATGACCTCTCTCATCACAATGCTCCAAACCCTTGTGATCACAATGTTCCATAACACTTTTCATCACAACGCTCCATGAGGCCTGTCATCACAATACTCCATGCCCTTTTCATCACATTGCTCCATGACCTTTGTCATCACAATTCTCAATACACTTGTCATCACCATGCTCCCTGACACTTGTCGTCAGAATTCTCCTTGAAACCTGTCACGAAAAGGCTCCATGCCTTTTTCATCACAATGCCCCATGCCGTTTTCATCACAATGCTCCATGACATTGTCATTAAAATACTCCACAAGCTTGTCATTAGAATGCTCCATGACACTTGTCATCACAATTCTCCATGCACTTGTCAGCACAATGCTCCCTGACACTTGTCATCACAATGCTCCAAGCCATTGTCATCACAATGCTCCATTACTTTTGTCATCAGAATCCTCCATGACACTTTGCATCACAATGCTCCATGCCATTGTCATCACAATGGGCCATTACATATGTCATCACAATGCTCCCTGACACCTGTCTTCACAATACTGCATCACCTGGTCATCACAATGCTCCATGCCCTTGTCATCACAATGTGTCATTCCATCTGTCATCGCAATAATCCATGAAATATATTAGACCAATGCTCCATGCCCTTGTCATCACAATGCTCCATGTCCTTGTTATCACAATGTTCCAAGACCCCTGTAATCAGAATGCTCCATGCCCCTTTTCATCAGTATGCTCCATGAGACTTGTCTTCACAAGGCTCCATGGATTTCTCATCACAAAGCTCCAGGACGTTGTCATCACAATGCTTCACGACCTTGTCATGAAAATCCTCAATGGCCCTTGTAATCATAATGCTGCAAGCCCTAGTCATCACAATGTTCCATTATATTTGCCATCACAATGCTCCATTACATTTGGCATCACAATGCTCCCTGCCATTGTCATCGCAATGGACCATGACATATGTCATCACAATGCTCCCTGACACCTCTCTTAACAATACTCCATGACCTTCTCATCACAATGCCCCATGCCCTTGTCATCACAATGCACCATGTCCACTGTCATCACAATAATCTACGAAAGTTCTCAGACCAATGATCCATGCCCCTGTCTTCACAATGGCCCATACCCTGGTTAGCACAATTCTCCATGACCCCTGTGCTCACAATGCTCCATGACTCCAGTCATCACAATGCTTCATAACGTTTGTCATCACAGCGGGCCATGCCCGCATCATCACAAGGCCCTGTGTCCTTTGTAACCACAATGCTCCATGAACATTTCATCACACTGCTCCGTGACCCTTGTCATCACAGTGCTCCATGCCTTTGTCAGCACAATGCTCCATGACCCTTGTCATCACAATGTGCCATGCGCTTTTCATCACAATGATCCACAACCTTGTCATGTCTATGCTCCATAAATCTTGTAATCACAATGCTCCATGCACTTCTCATCCAAATGCTCTCTCATCTGAGATATCACAATGTTCCATCACTAGTTATCACAATGCTCCCTCACCCCTGTAATCACAGTGTTCCATACCCCTGTCATCACAATGCTACATCCCCTTATCAGCACAGTGTTCCATGACCCCTGACATCACAATGTTCCATAACCCCTGTCATCAAAATGCTCCATGACCCTTTTCATCCCAAAGCTCCATGACCCCTGGCATCACAATGTTCTATAACCCCTGTCATCAAAATGTTCCATTACACATTTCATCAAATTGCTGCATGACCCAGTC
Source organism: Mesoplodon mirus (assembly GCF_964341445.2). Lineage (NCBI taxonomy): Eukaryota > Metazoa > Chordata > Mammalia > Artiodactyla > Ziphiidae > Mesoplodon > Mesoplodon mirus. The sequence continues at coordinate 3,100,627 of NW_028295819.1, read as the reverse complement.
AACAAAATGCTCCCGGCCCTTCTCATCACAATGCACCACACCCTTGTCATCAAAATGCTCCATGACCTTTGTCATCACAAAGCTCCATGACCCTTGGCATCACAATGCTCCATGTCATTGTCATCACAATGCTCCATGAACCCTCTCATCACATTGCTCCATGCCCTTGTCATCACAAAGCTCCATGACACTTGTCATCACAATGCTCGATGCGTTCTCATCACAATGCTCCATGCCCCTGTCATTACAATCCACCATGACCCATGTATCACAGTCTTCCGTGCCCTTGTCATCACAATGCTCCATGCCCACTCTCATCACAATAATCAATGAAATATTTCAGACCAATGCTCAATGCCCTTCTCATCAATATGCTCCATTACTTCTGTCATAACAATGATCCATGACCACTGCCATCACAATGTTCCACAGACTTGTCATCACAAGGCTCCATGACCCTTGTCATCACAATGCTCCAAGAATCCTGTAATCACAATGCTCCATGCCCTTGTCATCACAGTGCTCCAAGATCCCTGTAATCACAATGCTCCATGCCCCATTTCATCTCAATGCTCCAATAACCCTGTCATCACAATGCACCATGCCCATCATCATAATGCTTCAGGCTATTGTCATCACAATGAAATAAAAATTCTCCATGACCTCTGTCATCATAATGCTCCAAAACCTTGTGATCACATTGTTCCATAACACTTATCATCACAACACCCCATGACGATCATCATCACAATTATCCTTGGCCTTCTCATCACAATGCTCCATGACCTTTGTCATCACAATTCTCAATACACATGTCATCACAATGCTCCCTGACACTTGTCATCAGAATGCTCCTTGAACCCTGTCACAAAAACGCTCCATGCCGTTTTCATCACACTGTCCCATGCCGTTTTCATCACAATGCTCCATGCCATTGTCATCAAAATACTCCACAGGCTTGTCATCAGAATGCTCCATGACCCTTGTCATCACAATTCTCCATGCACTTGTCAGCAAAATGCTCCTTGACACTTGTCATCGCAATGCTCCAAGGCATTTTCATCCCAATGCTCCATTACCATTGTCATCAGAATCCTCCATGACAGTTGGCATCACAATGCTCCATGCCATTGTCATCACAATGGGCCATTACATATGTCATCACAATGCTCCCTGACACCTGTCTTCACAATACTGCATGAACTGGTCATCACAATGCTCCATGCCCTTGCATCACAATGCGCCATTCCAACTGTCATCGCAAAAATCCATGAAACTTATTTGACAAATGTTCATTGTCCTTGTCATCACAATGTTCCATGCCCTTTTTATCACCATGCTCCATGACCCCTGTCATCACAATGCTCCGTGACTCCAGTCATCACAGTGCTTCATTACCTTTGTCCTCACAATGGTCCATGCCCTCGTCATCAACCGTCTCTGTGACCTATTTAACCACAATGCTCCATGAAATTTTCATCACAATGCTCTTTGACCCTTGTCATCACAATGCTCTATGCCTTTCTCAGCACAATGCTCCATGACCTTGTCATCACAATGCTCCATGCGCTTGTCAGCACAATGTTCCATGACACATGTCATCACAATGCACCATGCGCTTATCATCACTGTGCTCCACAATCTTGTCATCACAATGCTCCATAAAACTTGTCATCCCAATGCTCCATGCACTTCTCATCAAAATTCTCTCTCACCACTTATATCACAATGCTACATCACTATTTGTCACAATACTCCCTCACCCCAGTTATCACAATATTCCATGACTCCTGTCATCACAATGCTACATGCACTTATCATCATAATGTTCGATTACCCATGACATCACAATGTTCCATAACACCTGTCATCAAAATGTTCCTTGACACTTTTCATGAAATTGCTCCATGACCCTGTCATCACAATGCTCCCTGCACTTCTCATCACAATGCACAACGCCCTTGCCATCAAAATGCTCCATGACCATTGTCATCACAAATATCCATGATCCTTGGCATCACAATGCTCCATGTCATTGTCATCACAATGCTCCATGAACGCTCTCATCACATTGCTCCATGCCCTTGACTTCACATAGCTCCATGACACATGTCATCAGAATGCTCCATGACCTTCTCATCACAATGCTCCATGCCCTTGCCATCACAATGCTCCATTATACCTGTCATAACAATGCTCCATGACCCCTGCCATCACGATGTTCCATGGCCTTGTCATCACAAGGCTCCATGACATTTCTCATCACAATGCTCCAAGAACACTGTAATCACAATGCTCTATGCCCCTTTTCATCTCAATGATCCATGAAACCTGTCATCACAATGCACCATGCCCATCATCATAATGCTTCATGCTATTGTCATAACAATGAAATCAAATGCTCCATGACCTCTGTCATAACAATGCTCCAAACCCTTGTGATCACAATATTCCATATCACTTGTCATCACAATGCCCCATGACGCTCGTCATCACAATTATCCATGGTCTTCTTAACACAATGCTCCATGACCTTCGTCATCACAATGCTCAATACACTTGTCATCATACTGCTCCCTGACACTTGTTTTCTGTATGCTCCTTTTACCCTGTCATGACAAGGCTCCATGCCCTTTTCATCACAATGCTCCAAGACCCATATAATCATGATGCTCCATGCACTTGTCATCACAAAGCTCAATGATGCATGCCATCAGAATGCTCCTTGGACTTCTCCTCACAATGCTTCATGCCCTTGTCATCACAAAGTTCCAAGACACCTGTAATCACAATGCTGCATGCCCTTTTTCATCAGTAAACTCCATGAGATTGTCATCACATGGCTCCATGGTTTTGTCATCATAATGCTCCCAGCCCTATTCATCACAATGCTCCATTATATTTGTCATCACAATCCTCCATTACATTTGGCATCACAATGCTCCCTGCCATTGTCATCTCAATGGCCCATGCCATATGTCATCCCAGTGCTCCATGACCCCTGTATTAACAATGTTCCGTGACGCTTGTCATCACAGTGCTGCATGACACCTGTCATCACAATCCTCCATGCCTTTTTCAGCAAAATGCTACATGACCTTGTCATTACAATGCTCTATGCGCTTTTCATCACAATACTCCATTACCATTGTCATCACTATCCTCCATGAACATTGGGATCACATTGCTTCATGCCCTTGTCATCACAATGCTCCATGCTCCTTGAAATCAAAATGATCCATGACCTCTGTCATCGCAGTGCTCCAAACCCTTGTGATCACAATGTTCCATAACACTTGTCATCACAATGCTCCATGATGCCTATCATCACAATACTCGATGCTCTTTTCATCACAATGCTCCATGACCTTTGTCATCACAAATCTCAATACACTTGTCATCACAATGTTCCCTGACACTTGTCGTCAGAATGCTCCTTGAAACCTGTCACGAAAAGGCTCCATGCCTATTTCATCACAAAGCCCCATGCCGTTTTCATCACAATGATCCATGCCATTGTCATCAAAATACTCCACAAGCTTGTCATCAGAATGCTCCATGACCCTTGTCATCACAATTCTCCATGCACTTGTCAGCACAATGCTCCTTGACCCTTATCATCACTATGCTCCAAGCCATTGTCATCACAATGCTCCATTACCATTGTCATCAGAATCCTCCATGACACTTGGCATCACAATGCTCCATGCCATTGTCATCACAATGGGCCAATAAATATGTCATCACAATGCTACCTGACACCACTTTTCACAATACTCCATGACATGGTCATCACAATGCTCCTTGCCCTTATCATCACAATGCTCCATTACCTCCGTCATAACAATGCTTCATGACCCCTGCCATCACAATGTTCCACGGTCTTGTCATGACAAGGCTCCATGACCCTTATCATCACAATGGTCCAAGACCCCTGTAATCACAATGCTCCATGCCCTTTATCATCAGAATGCTCCATGAGACTTGTCACCACAAGTCTCCATGGTCATCTCATCACAATGCTCCAGGACCTTGTCATCACCATGCTTCATTCCCTTGTCATCACAATGCTCCTTGACCACTGTCATCACAATACTCCATGAATATTTTCAGCCCAATGCTCCATGACCTTCTCATCACAATGCTCCATGACCAATATCATCACAATGCTCCATGACCACTGTCATCACAACACTCCATGACACCTGACAACACAATGATCCGGGACTCTTGTCATCACAATGCTCCATTCCCTAGTCATCACAATGCACCATGACCCCTGTCATCACAATATTCCATGAACATTTTCAGCCCAATGCTCCATGACACTTGTCATCACAATGATCCATGCCCTTGTCATCCCAATGCTCCATGACCCCTTTATTCACAATGCTCCTTGACGCTTGTCATCACAGTGCTCCATGACACCTGTCATCACAATGCTCCATGCATTTGTCAGCAAAATGCTACATGACCTTTTCATTACAATGCTCTATGCGCTTGTCATCACAATACTCCATTACCATTTTCATCACAATACTCCATGAAACTTGTGATCACATTGGTTCATGCCCTTGTCATCACAATGCACCATGCTCCTTGAAATCAAAATGATCCATGACCTCTGTCATCACAATGCTCCAAACACTTGTGATTCCAGTGTCCATAACACTTGTGATTACAACGCTCCATGATGCCTGTCATCACAATACTCCATGCCATTTTCATCACAATGCTCCATGACCTTTGTCATCACAATTCTCAATACACTTGTCATCACAATGCCCCCTGACACTTGTCGTCAGAATGCTCCTTGAACCCTAAAACGAAAAGGCTCCATGCTTTTTTCATCATAAAGCCCCATGCCATTTTCATCACAATGCACCATGCCGTTGACATCAAAACACTCCAAAAGATTGTCATCAGAATGCTCCATGACCCTTGTCATCACAATTCTCCATGCACTTGTCAGCACAATGCTCCCTGACCCTTGTCATCACAATGCTCCAAGCCATTGTCATCACAATGCTCCATTACATTTGTCATCAGAATCCTCCATGACACTTGGCAACACAATGCTCCATGCCATTGTCATCACAATGGGCCATTACATATGTCATCACAATCCTCCCTGACTCCTCTCTTCACAATACTGCATGACCTGGTCATCAAAATTCTTCATGACCTTGTCATCACAATGCGCCATTTCAACTGTCATCACAATAATCCATGAAACTTATTAGACCAGTGATCCATGCCATTGTCATCACAATGGACCATGACATATGTCATCACAATGCTCCCCGACACGTCTTCACAATACTCCATGCCCTTGTCATCACAATGCTCCATGTCCTTGTCATCACAATGCTACATGCCCACTGTCATCACAATAATCTATGAAACTTGTCAGACCAAATCTCCATGCCCCTTTCATCACAATTCTCCATGCCCTATTCATCACAATGCTCCATGACCCCTGTCATCACAATGCTCCGTGAATCCAGTCATCACAGTGCTTCATAACGTTTGTCATCACAACGGTCTATGCCCGTGTCATCACAAGGCTCTGTGACCTTTGTAACCACAATGTTCCATGAACTTTACATCACAATGCTCCGTGACACTTGTCATCACAATGCTCCATGCCTTTGTCAGAACAATGCTCATTGACCCTTGTCATCACATTGAGCCATGCGCATTTCATCACAATGATACAAAACCTTGTCATTGCTATGCTCCATAAAGCTTGTAATCCCAATTCTCCATGCACTTCTCATCCAAATGCTCTCTCACATGAGATATCACAATATTCCATCACTAGTCATCACAATCCTCCCTTAACCCTGTTATCACAATGTTCCATGACCCGTCAACACAATGCTACATCCCCTTATCAGCACAATGCTCCATGACCAATGTCATCAAAATACTCCATGAACATTTTCAGCCCAATCCTCCATGACCCTTGTCATCACAATCATCCATGCCCTTGTCATCCCAATGCTCCATGACCCCTGTATTCACAATGCTCTGTGACGCTTGTCATCACAGTGTTCCATGACCCCTGACATCACAATGTTCCATAACCCCTGTCATCAAAATGCTCCAAGACACTTTTCATCCCAAATCTCCATGACCCCTGGCATCACAATGTTCTATAACCCCTGTCATCAAAATGTCCCATTACACTTTTCATCAAATTGCTGCATGACCCTGTCATCAAAATGCTCCCTGCCCTTCTCATCACAATGCACCACACCCTTGTCATCAAAATGCTCAATGACATTTGTCATCACAAAGTTCCATGACCCTTGGAATCACAATGCTCCATGTCATTGTCATCACAATGCTCCCTGAACGCTCTCATCCCATTGCTCCATGCCCTTGTCATCACAAAGCTCCATGACACTTGTCATCACAATGCTCGATGCCCTTCTCATCACAATGCTCCATGCCCTTGTCATTACAATCCTCCATGACCCATGTATCACAGTGTTCCTTGCCTTTGTCATCACAGTGCTCCATGCCCAATCGCATCACAAAAATCCATGAAATCTTTCAGACCAATGCTCAAGGCCCTTCTCATCACAATGCTCCATTACCTCTGTCATAACAATGCTCCATGACCCCTGCCCACACAATGTTCCACGGCCCTGTCATCACAAGGCTCCATGACCCTTGTCATCACAATGCTCCAAGACCCCTGTAATCACAATGCTCCATGACCTTGTCATCACAAAGCCCCATGACGCATGCCATCAGAATGTTCCATGGCCTTCTCATCACAATCCTCCTTGCCCTTGTCATGACAATGCTCCAAGACACCTGTATTCACAATGCCCCATGCTACATTTCATGTCAATGCTCCATGAAGCCTGTCATCAGAATGCTCCATGCCCATCATCAAAATGCTTCAGGCTGTTGTCATCACAATGAAATCAAAATTATCCATGACCACTGTCATCATAGTGATCCAAACCCTTGTGATCACAATGTTCCATAACACTTATCATCACAACACCCTATGTCGCTCATCATCACAATTATCCATGGTCTTCTCATCACAATGCTCCATGACCTTTGTCATCACAATACTCAATACTATTGTCATCACAATTCTCCCTGACAATTGTCGTCAGTATGCTCCTTGAACCCTGTCATGACAAGGCTCCATGCCTTTTCATCAAAATGTTCCAAAACACCTGTAATCACAGTGCTCCATGCCCTTGTCATCTCAAAGCTCAATGACACATGTCATCAGAATGCTCCATGGCCTTCTCCTCACAATGCTCCAGGCCCTTGTCATCACAATGCTCCAAGACCCCTGTAATCACAATGCTCCATGCCCCTTTTCATCAGACTGCTCCCTGACCCTTGTCATCACAATGCTCCAAGACATTGTCATCACAATGCTCCATTACCTTTGTCATCAGAATCCTCCATGACACTTGGCATCACAATGTTCCATTCCATTGTCATTACAATGGGCCATTACATATGTCATCACGATGCACCCTGACACCTGTCTTCACAATACTGCAAGACCTGGTCATCACAATGCTCCATGTCCTTCTCATCACAATATGCCATTCCAACTGTCATCGCAATAATCCATGAAACATATTAGACAAAAGCTCCATGCCCTTGTCTTCACAATGCTCCATGCCCTTGTTATCACAATGCTCCATGACCCCTGTCATCACAATGCTCCGTGACTCCAGTCATCACAATGCTCCATGACCTTTGTCATCACAATGGTCCATGCCCTCATCATCAACAGTCTCTGTGACTTTTTTAACCACAATGCTCCATGAACATTTCATCACAATGCTCTTTGCCCCTTGTCATCACAATGCTATATGCCTTTCTCAGCACAATGCTCCTTGCCCTTGTCATCACAATGCTCTATGACCCTTGTCATCACAATGCTCTTTGACTCCAGTCATCACAATTCTTCATAACATTTGTCATCACAATGGTCGATGCCCGCGTCATCACAGGGCTCTGTTACATTTGGAACCACAATACTCCATGATATTTTCATCACAATGCTCCGTGTCCCTTGTCATCACAATGCTCCATGCATTTGTCCGAAAAATACTCCATGTCCTTTATCATCACAAAGTGCCACGCGCTTTTCACCCCAACGGTCCACAAATTTGACATGGCAATGCTCCATAAACCTTGTAATCACAATGTTCCATGCCCTTCTCATCAAAATGCTCCATTACCCCTGTCAGAGCAATGTTCCATGACCCCTGCCATCACAATGTTCCATGGCCTTGCCATCACAAGGCACCATGACACTTGTCAACACAATGCTCCAAAACACCTGTAATCACAATGTTCCATGCCCTTGTCATCACAAAGCTCCGTGACACATGTCATCAGAATGTTCCATGATCTTCTCATCAAAATGTTCCATGCCCTTGTCATCACAATGCTCCCAAACCCCTGAAATCACAATGCTCCATGCCACTTTTCATCTCAATGCTCCATGAACACTGTCATCACAATGCACCATGCCCATCATCATAATGCTTCCGGCTATTGTCAGCACAGTGAAACCAAATTCTCTATGACCTCTGTCATCACAATGCTCCATGATCCATGTCATCACAATGATCCATGCTCTTGTCATCCCAATGCTTCATCATCCCTGTATTCACAATGCTCCGTGACGCTTGTCATCACAGTGCTCCATGACACCTGTCATTACAATGCTCCATGCCTTTGTCAGCAAAATGCTACATGACCTTGTCATTACAATGCTCTATGCGCTTGTCAACACAATACTCCATTACCATTGTCATCAAAATCCTCCATGAACCTTGGGATCACATTGCTTCATGACCTTGTCATCACAATGCTCCATGCTCCTTGAAATCAAAATGATCCATGACCTCCGTCATCGCAATGATCCAAACCATTGTGATCACAATGTTCCATAACATTTTCATCACAACACTCCATGATGCCTGTCATCACAATACTGCATGCCCTTTTCATCACAATGCTCCATGACCTTTGTCATCACAATTCTCAATACAATTGTCATCACAATGCTCCCTGACACTTGTCGTCAGAATGCTTTTTGAACCCGGTCACGAAAGGTTCCATGACTTTTTCATGACAATGCCGCATGCCGTTCTCATCACAATGCTCCATGTCATTGTCATCAAAATACTCCACAAGCTTGTCATCAGAATGCTCCATGACCCTTGTCATCATAATTCTCCATGCAATTCTCAGCACAAAGCTACCTGACCCTTGTCATCACAATGCTCTAAGCCATTGTCATCACAATGCTCTATTACCTTTGTCCTCAGAATCCTCCATGACACTTGGCTTCACAATGCTTCATGACATTGTCATCACAATGGGCCATTATATATGTCATCACAATGCTCCCTGACACCTGTCTTCACAATAATGCATGACCTGGTCATCACAGTGCTCCATGCCCTTGTCATCACAATGCACCATTCCAAATCTCATTGCAATAATCCATGAAACTTATTAGACCAATGCTCCATGTCCTTGTCATCACAATGCTCCATTCCCTTGTTATTACAATGCTCCATGACCCCTGTCATCACAATGCTCTGTGACTCCAGTCATCACAATGATTCTTGACTTTGTCATCACAATGGTCCATGCCCTCATCATCAACAGTCTCTGTGACGTTTTAACCACAATGCTCTATGAACTTTTCATCACAATGCTCTTTGACCCTTGTCATCACAATGCTCTATGCCTTTCTCAGCACAGTGCTCCATGACCCTTGTCATCACAATGCTCCATGCCCCTTTTCATCAGAATGCTCCATGAGACTTGTCATCACAAGTCTTCATGTTCTTCTCATCACAATGCTCCAGGAACTTGTCATCAGCATGCTCCATTCCCTTGTCATCACAATGCTCCATGACCCCTGTCATCACAATACTTCATGAACATTTTCAGCCTAATGCTCCATGAACTTCTCATCAAAATGCTCCATGACAAATATCATCAAAATGTTCCAAGACCAGTGTCATCACAACACTCCAGGACACCTGACAACACAATGATCCGGGACTCTTGTCATCACAATGCTACATTCCCTAGTCATCACAATGCTCCATGACCACTGTCATCACAATACTCCATGAATATTTTCAGCCCAATGCTCCATGACGCTTGTCCTCACAATGATCCATGTCTTTGTCATCCCAATGCTCCATGAGCCCTGTACTCACAATGCTCCGTGAAGCTTGTCATCACAGTGCTCCATGACACCTGTCATCACAATGCTCCATGCCTTTGTCATCAAAATGCTACATGACTTTCTCATTACAATACTCTATGCGCTTGTCCTCACAATACTCCATTACCATTGTCATCACTATCCTCCATGAACCTTGGGATCACGTTGCTTCATGCCCTTTTCATCACAATGCTCCATGCTCTTTGAAATCAAAATGATCCATGACCCTTGTCATCACAATTCTCCATGCACTTGTCAGCACAATGCTCCCTGAACCTTGTCATCACTATGCTCCAAGCCATTGTGATCACAATGCTCCATTACCTTTGTCATCAGAATCCTCCATGACACTTGTCATCACAATGCTCCATGCCATTGTCATCACAATGGGCCAATACATATGTCATCACAATGCTCCTTGACACCTCTTTTCACAATACTGCATGACCTGGTCATCACAATGCTCCATGCCCTTGTCATCCCAATGCGCCATTCCAACTGTCATCACAATAATCCATGAAACTTATTAGACCAATGCTCCATGCCCTTGTCATCACAATGCTCCATGCCCATGTTATCACAATGTTCCAAGACCCCTGTAATCAGAATGCTCCATGCCCCTTTTCATCAGTATGCTCCATGAGACTTGTCATCCCAAGGCTCCATGGTTTTCTCATCACAATGCTCCAGGACCTTGTCATCACAATGCTTCACGACATTGTCATGAAAATTCTCATTGGCCCTTGTCATCATAATGCTCCAAGCTGTAGTCATCACAATGCTCCATTATATTTGTCATTACAATCCTCCATTACATTTGGCATCACAATGCTCCATGCCATTGTCATTGCAATGGACCATGACATATGTCATCACAATGCTCCCTGACACCTGACTTCACAATACTCCATGCCCTTGTCATCACAATGCACCATGTCCACTGTCATCACAATCATCTATGAAACTTGTCAGACCAATGCTCCATGCCCCGTCATCACAGTGCTCCATGCCCTTGTCATCACAATGCTCCATGACCCCTGTCATCACAATGCCTCGTGACTCCAGTCATCACAATGCTTCATAACGTTTGTCATCACAACGGTCCCTGCCTGCGTCATCACAAGGCTCTGTGTCCATTTTAACCACAATGCTCCATGAACTTTTCATCACAATGCTCCGTGACCCTTGTCATCACAATGCTCCATGCCTTTGTCAGAACAATGCTCCATGACCTTTGTCTTCACAATGTGCCATGCACTTTTCATCACAATGATCCACAACCTTGTCATCGCTATGCTCCATAAACCTTGTAATCACAATGCTCCATGAACTTCTCATCCAAATGCTCTCTCACATGAGATATCACAATGTTCCTCCACTAGTCATCACAATCCTCCCTCACCCCTGTTATCACAATGTTCCATGACCCCTGTCATCCCAATGCTACATCCCCTTATCTGCACAATGTTCCATGACCCCTGACATCACAATGTTCCATAACCCCTGTCATCAAAATGCTCCATGACCCTTTTCATCCCAACGATCCATGACCCCTGGCATCACAATGTTCATAACCCCTGTCATCAAAATGTACCATTACACTTTTCATCAAAGTGCTGCAAGACCCTGTCATCAAAATGCTCCCTGCCCTTCTCATCACAATGCACCACACTCTTGTCATCAAAAAGCTCCATGACCATTGTCATCACAAAGCTCCATGGCCCTTGGCATCACAATGCTCCATGTCATTGTCATCACAATGCTCCATGAACCCTCTCATCACATGGCTCCATGACCTTGTCATCACAAAGCACCATGACACTTGTCATCACAATGCTCGATGCCCTTCCCATCACAATGCTCCATGCCCTTGTAATTACAATCCTCCATGACCCATGTATCACAGTGTTCCGTGCCCTTGTCATCACAATGCTCCATGCCCACTCTCATCACAATAATCCATGAAACATTTCAGACCAATGCTCAATGCCCTTCTCATCACAATGCTCCATTATCTCTGTCATAACAATGCTCCATGACCGCTGCCATCACAATGTTCCACGGCCTTGTCATCACAAGGCTCCATGACCCTTGTCATCACAATGCTCCAAAACCCCTGTAATCACAATGCTCCATTCACTTGTCATCACAAAACTCCATGACGCATGTCATCAGAATATTCCATGGCCTTCTCCTCACAATGATCAATGCCCTTGTCATCACAATGCTCCAAGACCCCTGTAATCACAATGCTCCATGCCCCTTATCATCAGAATGCTCCATGAGACTTGTCATCACAAGTCTCCATGGTCATCTCATCACAATGCTCCAGGAACTTGTCATCACCATGCTCCATTCCGTTGTCATCACAATTCTCCATGACCCCTGTCATCACAATACTCCATGAACATTTTCAGCCCACTGCTCCATGACCTTCTCATCACAATGCTCCATGAACAATATCATCACAATGCTCCATGACCACTGTCATCACAACACTCCATGACACCTGACAACCTAATGATCTGGGACCTTTGTCATCATAATGCTCCAAGACCCCTGTAATCACAATGCCCCATGACACCTGTCATCACAATACTCCAGGAACATTTTCAGCCCAATTCTCCATGACCCTTGTCATCACAATGATCCATGCCCTTGTCATCCTAATGCTCCATGACCCCTGTATTCTCAGTGGTCCGTGACGCTTGTCATCACAGTGCTCCATGACACATGTCATCACAATGCTCTATGCCTTTCTCAGCACAATGTTCCATGCCCTTTTCATCACAATGCTCCATGACCCCTGTCATCACAACGCTCCATGACTCCAGTCATCACAATTCTTCATAACATTTGTCATCACAATGGGCGATACCCACGACATCACAAGGCTCTGTTACCTTTGTAACCACAATGCTCCATGAACTTTTCATCACAATGCTCCGTGACCATTGTCATCACAATGCTCCATGTCTTTGTCAAAAAAAATGCTCCATGACCCTTGTCATCACAATGTGCCACGTACTTTTCATCCCAACAGTCCACAAATTTGTCATCACAATGCTCCATGAACCCTGTAATCACAATGCTCCATGCACTTCTCATCACAATGCTCCATTACCCCTGTCATCACAATGCTCCATGACACCTGCCATCACAATTTTCTATGCCCTTGTCATCACAATGCTCCAAGACCCCAGTAATCACAATGCTCCATGCCCCTCTTCATCTCAATGCTCCATGAACCCTGTCATCACAATGCATCATGCCAATCATCATCATGATTCCGGCTATTGTCAGCACAATGAAATCAAAATTCTACATGACCCCTGTCATCACAGTACTCCATGAACATTTTCCGCCCAATGCTCCATGACCCTTGTCATCAAAATGATCCATGCCCTTGTCATCCCAATGCTCCATGACCCCTGTATTCACAATGCTCCGTGACGCTTGTTATCACAGTGCTCCATGAAACTTGTCATCACAATGCTCCATGCTTTGGCAGCAAAATGCTACATGACCTTGTCATTACAATGCCCTTTGCGCATGTCATCACAGTACTCCTTTACAATTGTCATCACAATCCTCCATGAAACTTGGGATCACATTGCTTCATGCCCTTGTCATCACAATGGTCCCTGCTCCTTGAAATCAAAATGATCCATGACCTCTGTCATCGCAGTGCTCCAAACCCTTGTGATCACAATGTTCCATAACACTTTTCATCACAACGCTCCATGAGGCCTGTCATCACAATACTCCATGCCCTTTTCATCACAATGCTCCATGACCTTTGTCATCACAATTCTCAATACACTTGTCATCACAATGCTCCCGGACCCTTGTAGTCAGAATGCTCCTTGAACCATGTCACGAAAAGGCTCCATGCATTCTTCATCACAAAGCCCCATGCCGTTTTCGTCACAATGCTCCATGCCATTGTCATCAAAATACTCCACAAGCTTGTCATCAGAATGTTCCATGACCCTTGTCATCACAGTTCTCCATGCACTTGTCAGCACAATGCTCCCTGAAACTTGTCATCACTATGCTCCAAGCCATTGTCATCACAATGCTCCATTACCTTTGTCATCGGAATCCTCCATGACACTTGGCATCACAATTCTCCATGCCATTGTCATCACAATGGGCCAATACATATATCATCACAATGCTCCCTGACACCTCTCTTCACAATATTGCATGACCTGGTCATCACAATGCTCCATGCCCTTGTCATCACAATGCGCCATTCCAACTGTCATCACAATAATCCATGAAACTTATTAGACCAATGCTCCATGCCCTTGTCATCACAATGCTCCATGTCCACTGTCATCGCAATCATCTATGAAACTTCTCAGACCAATGCTTCATGACCCTGTCATCACAGTGCTCCATGCCCTGGTCATCACAATGCTCCAAGACCCCTGTAATCACAATGCTGCATGCCCCTTTTCATCAGAATGCTCCATGAGACTTGTCATCACAAGTCTCCATGGTCTTCTCATCACAATGCTCCAGGACCTTGTCATCACCATGCTCCATTCCCTTGTCATCACAATGCTCCATGACCCCTGTCATCACAATACTCCATGAATATTTACAGCCCAATGCTCCATGACCTTCTCATCACAATGCTCCAAGACCAATATCATCACAATGCTCCATGACAACTGTCATCACAACACTCCATGACACCTGACAACACAATGATCCGGGACCCTTGTCATCACAATGCTCCATTCCCTAGTCATCACAATGCTCCATGACCACTGTCATCACAATACTCCATGAATATTTTCAGCCCAATGCTCCATGACGCTTGTCCTCACAATGATCCATGTCCTTGTCATCCCAATGCTCCATGACCCCTGTATTCACAATGCTCCGTGAAGCTTGTCATCACAGTGCTCCATGACACCTGTCATCACAATGCTCCATGCCTTTGTCATCAAAATGCTACATGACTTTCTCATTACAATACTCTATGCGCTTGTCCTCACAATACTCCATTACCATTGTCATCACTATCCTCCATGAACCTTGGGATCACGTTGCTTCATGCCCTTTTCATCACAATGCTCCATGCTCTTTGAAATCAAAATGATCCATGACCCTTGTCATCACAATTCTCCATGCACTTGTCAGCACAATGCTCCCTGAACCTTGTCATCACTATGCTCCAAGCCATTGTGATCACAATGCTCCATTACCTTTGTCATCAGAATCCTCCATGACACTTGTCATCACAATGCTCCATGCCATTGTCATCACAATGGGCCAATACATATGTCATCACAATGCTCCTTGACACCTCTTTTCACAATACTGCATGACCTGGTCATCACAATGCTCCATGCCCTTGTCATCCCAATGTGCCATTCCAACTGTCATCACAATAATCCATGAAACTTATTAGACCAATGCTCCATGCCCTTGTCATCACAATGCTCCATGCCCATGTTATCACAATGTTCCAAGACCCCTGTAATCAGAATGCTCCATGCCCCTTTTCATCAGTATGCTCCATGAGACTTGTCATCCCAAGGCTCCATGGTTTTCTCATCACAATGCTCCAGGACCTTGTCATCACAATGCTTCACGACATTGTCATGAAAATTCTCATTGGCCCTTGTCATCATAATGCTCCAAGCTGTAGTCATCACAATGCTCCATTATATTTGTCATTACAATCCTCCATTACATTTGGCATCACAATGCTCCATGCCATTGTCATTGCAATGGACCATGACATATCACAATGCTCCCTGACACCTGACTTCACAATACTCCATGCCCTTGTCATCACAATGCACCATGTCCACTGTCATCACAATCATCTATGAAACTTGTCAGACCAATGCTCCATGCCCCTGTCATCACAGTGCTCCATGCCCTTGTCATCACAATGCTCCATGACCCCTGTCATCACAATGCCTCGTGACTCCAGTCATCACAATGCTTCATAACGTTTGTCATCACAACGGTCCCTGCCTGCGTCATCACAAGGCTCTGTGTCCATTTTAACCACAATGCTCCATGAACTTTTCATCACAATGCTCCGTGACCCTTGTCATCACAATGCTCCATGCCTTTGTCAGAACAATGCTCCATGACCTTTGTCTTCACAATGTGCCATGCACTTTTCATCACAATGATCCACAACCTTGTCATCGCTATGCTCCATAAACCTTGTAATCACAATGCTCCATGAACTTCTCATCCAAATGCTCTCTCACATGAGATATCACAATGTTCCTCCACTAGTCATCACAATCCTCCCTCACCCCTGTTATCACAATGTTCCATGACCCCTGTCATCCCAATGCTACATCCCCTTATCTGCACAATGTTCCATGACCCCTGACATCACAATGTTCCATAACCCCTGTCATCAAAATGCTCCATGACCCTTTTCATCCCAACGATCCATGACCCCTGGCATCACAATGTTCATAACCCCTGTCATCAAAATGTACCATTACACTTTTCATCAAAGTGCTGCAAGACCCTGTCATCAAAATGCTCCCTGCCCTTCTCATCACAATGCACCACACTCTTGTCATCAAAAAGCTCCATGACCATTGTCATCACAAAGCTCCATGGCCCTTGGCATCACAATGCTCCATGTCATTGTCATCACAATGCTCCATGAACCCTCTCATCACATGGCTCCATGACCTTGTCATCACAAAGCACCATGACACTTGTCATCACAATGCTCGATGCCCTTCCCATCACAATGCTCCATGCCCTTGTAATTACAATCCTCCATGACCCATGTATCACAGTGTTCCGTGCCCTTGTCATCACAATGCTCCATGCCCACTCTCATCACAATAATCCATGAAACATTTCAGACCAATGCTCAATGCCCTTCTCATCACAATGCTCCATTATCTCTGTCATAACAATGCTCCATGACCGCTGCCATCACAATGTTCCACGGCCTTGTCATCACAAGGCTCCATGACCCTTGTCATCACAATGCTCCAAAACCCCTGTAATCACAATGCTCCATTCACTTGTCATCACAAAACTCCATGACGCATGTCATCAGAATATTCCATGGCCTTCTCCTCACAATGATCAATGCCCTTGTCATCACAATGCTCCAAGACCCCTGTAATCACAATGCTCCATGCCCCTTATCATCAGAATGCTCCATGAGACTTGTCATCACAAGTCTCCATGGTCATCTCATCACAATGCTCCAGGAACTTGTCATCACCATGCTCCATTCCGTTGTCATCACAATTCTCCATGACCCCTGTCATCACAATACTCCATGAATATTTTCAGCCCACTGCTCCATGACCTTCTCATCACAATGCTCCATGAACAATATCATCAAAATGCTCCATGACCACTGTCATCACAACACTCCATGACACCTGACAACCTAATGATCTGGGACCTTTGTCATCATAATGCTCCAAGACCCCTGTAATCACAATGCCCCATGACACCTGTCATCACAATACTCAAGGAACATTTTCAGCCCAATTCTCCATGACCCTTGTCATCACAATGATCCATGCCCTTGTCATCCTAATGCTCCATGACCCCTGTATTCTCAGTGGTCCGTGACGCTTGTCATCACAGTGCTCCATGACACATGTCATCACAATGCTCTATGCCTTTCTCAGCACAATGTTCCATGCCCTTTTCATCACAATGCTCCATGACCCCTGTCATCACAACGCTCCATGACTCCAGTCATCACAATTCTTCATAACATTTGTCATCACAATGGGCGATACCCACGACATCACAAGGCTCTGTTACCTTTGTAACCACAATGCTCCATGAACTTTTCATCACAATGCTCCGTGACCCTTGTCATCACAATGCTCCATGTCTTTGTCAAAAAAAATGCTCCATGACCCTTGTCATCACAATGTGCCACGTACTTTTCATCCCAACAGTCCACAAATTTGTCATCACAATGCTCCATGAACCCTGTAATCACAATGCTCCATGCACTTCTCATCACAATGCTCCATTACCCCTGTCATCACAATGCTCCATGACACCTGCCATCACAATTTTCTATGCCCTTGTCATCACAATGCTCCAAGACCCCAGTAATCACAATGCTCCATGCCCCTCTTCATCTCAATGCTCCATGAACCCTGTCATCACAATGCATCATGCCAATCATCATCATGATTCCGGCTATTGTCAGCACAATGAAATCAAAATTCCACATGACCCCTGTCATCACAGTACTCCATGAACATTTTCCGCCCAATGCTCCATGACCCTTGTCATCAAAATGATCCATGCCCTTGTCATCCCAATGCTCCATGACCCCTGTATTCACAATGCTCCGTGACGCTTGTTATCACAGTGCTCCATGAAACTTGTCATCACAATGCTCCATGCTTTGGCAGCAAAATGCTACATGACCTTGTCATTACAATGCTCTTTGCGCATGTCATCACAGTACTCCTTTACAATTGTCATCACAATCCTCCATGAAACTTGGGATCACATTGCTTCATGCCCTTGTCATCACAATGCTCCCTGCTCCTTGAAATCAAAATGATCCATGACCTCTGTAATCGCAGTGCTCCAAACCCTTGTGATCACAATGTTCCATAACACTTTTCATCACAACGCTCCATGAGGCCTGTCATCACAATACTCCATGCCCTTTTCATCACAATGCTCCATGACCTTTGTCATCACAATTCTCAATACACTTGTCATCACAATGCTCCCGGACCCTTGTAGTCAGAATGCTCCTTGAACCATGTCACGAAAAGGCTCCATGCATTCTTCATCACAAAGCCCCATGCCGTTTTCGTCACAATGCTCCATGCCATTGTCATCAAAATACTCCACAAGCTTGTCATCAGAATGTTCCATGACCCTTGTCATCACAGTTCTCCATGCACTTGTCAGCACAATGCTCCCTGAAACTTGTCATCACTATGCTCCAAGCCATTGTCATCACAATGCTCCATTACCTTTGTCATCGGAATCCTCCATGACACTTGGCATCACAATTCTCCATGCCATTGTCATCACAATGGGCCAATACATATATCATCACAATGCTCCCTGACACCTCTCTTCACAATATTGCATGGCCTGGTCATCACAATGCTCCATGCCCTTGTCATCACAATGCGCCATTCCAACTGTCATCACAATAATCCATGAAACTTATTAGACCAATGCTCCATGCCCTTGTCATCACAATGCTCCATGTCCACTGTCATCGCAATCATCTATGAAACTTCTCAGACCGATGCTTCATGACCCTGTCATCACAGTGCTCCATGCCCTGGTCATCACAATGCTCCAAGACCCCTGTAATCACAATGCTGCATGCCCCTTTTCATCAGAATGCTCCATGAGACTTGTCATCACAAGTCTCCATGGTCTTCTCATCACAATGCTCCAGGACCTTGTCATCACCATGCTCCATTCCCTTGTCATCACAATGCTCCATGACCCCTGTCATCACAATACTCCATGAATATTTACAGCCCAATGCTCCATGACCTTCTCATCACAATGCTCCAAGACCAATATCATCACAATGCTCCATGACAACTGTCATCACAACACTCCATGACACCTGACAACACAATGATCCGGGACCCTTGTCATCACAATGCTCCATTCCCTAGTCATCACAATGCTCCATGACCACTGTCATCACAATACTCCATGAATATTTTCAGCCCAATGCTCCATGACGCTTGTCCTCACAATGATCCATGTCCTTGTCATCCCAATGCTCCATGACCCCTGTATTCACAATGCTCCGTGAAGCTTGTCATCACAGTGCTCCATGACACCTGTCATCACAATGCTCCATGCCTTTGTCATCAAAATGCTACATGACTTTCTCATTACAATACTCTATGCGCTTGTCCTCACAATACTCCATTACCATTGTCATCACTATCCTCCATGAACCTTGGGATCACGTTGCTTCATGCCCTTTTCATCACAATGCTCCATGCTCTTTGAAATCAAAATGATCCATGACCCTTGTCATCACAATTCTCCATGCACTTGTCAGCACAATGCTCCCTGAACCTTGTCATCACTATGCTCCAAGCCATTGTGATCACAATGCTCCATTACCTTTGTCATCAGAATCCTCCATGACACTTGTCATCACAATGCTCCATGCCATTGTCATCACAATGGGCCAATACATATGTCATCACAATGCTCCTTGACACCTCTTTTCACAATACTGCATGACCTGGTCATCACAATGCTCCATGCCCTTGTCATCCCAATGTGCCATTCCAACTGTCATCACAATAATCCATGAAACTTATTAGACCAATGCTCCATGCCCTTGTCATCACAATGCTCCATGCCCATGTTATCACAATGTTCCAAGACCCCTGTAATCAGAATGCTCCATGCCCCTTTTCATCAGTATGCTCCATGAGACTTGTCATCCCAAGGCTCCATGGTTTTCTCATCACAATGCTCCAGGACCTTGTCATCACAATGCTTCACGACATTGTCATGAAAATTCTCATTGGCCCTTGTCATCATAATGCTCCAAGCTGTAGTCATCACAATGCTCCATTATATTTGTCATTACAATCCTCCATTACATTTGGCATCACAATGCTCCATGCCATTGTCATTGCAATGGACCATGACATATGTCATCACAATGCTCCCTGACACCTGACTTCACAATACTCCATGCCCTTGTCATCACAATGCACCATGTCCACTGTCATCACAATCATCTATGAAACTTGTCAGACCAATGCTCCATGCCCCTGTCATCACAGTGCTCCATGCCCTTGTCATCACAATGCTCCATGACCCCTGTCATCACAATGCCTCGTGACTCCAGTCATCACAATGCTTCATAACGTTTGTCATCACAACGGTCCCTGCCTGCGTCATCACAAGGCTCTGTGTCCATTTTAACCACAATGCTCCATGAACTTTTCATCACAATGCTCCGTGACCCTTGTCATCACAATGCTCCATGCCTTTGTCAGAACAATGCTCCATGACCTTTGTCTTCACAATGTGCCATGCACTTTTCATCACAATGATCCACAACCTTGTCATCGCTATGCTCCATAAACCTTGTAATCACAATGCTCCATGAACTTCTCATCCAAATGCTCTCTCACATGAGATATCACAATGTTCCTCCACTAGTCATCACAATCCTCCCTCACCCCTGTTATCACAATGTTCCATGACCCCTGTCATCCCAATGCTACATCCCCTTATCTGCACAATGTTCCATGACCCCTGACATCACAATGTTCCATAACCCCTGTCATCAAAATGCTCCATGACCCTTTTCATCCCAACGATCCATGACCCCTGGCATCACAATGTTCATAACCCCTGTCATCAAAATGTACCATTACACTTTTCATCAAAGTGCTGCAAGACCCTGTCATCAAAATGCTCCCTGCCCTTCTCATCACAATGCACCACACTCTTGTCATCAAAAAGCTCCATGACCATTGTCATCACAAAGCTCCATGGCCCTTGGCATCACAATGCTCCATGTCATTGTCATCACAATGCTCCATGAACCCTCTCATCACATGGCTCCATGACCTTGTCATCACAAAGCACCATGACACTTGTCATCACAATGCTCGATGCCCTTCCCATCACAATGCTCCATGCCCTTGTAATTACAATCCTCCATGACCCATGTATCACAGTGTTCCGTGCCCTTGTCATCACAATGCTCCATGCCCACTCTCATCACAATAATCCATGAAACATTTCAGACCAATGCTCAATGCCCTTCTCATCACAATGCTCCATTATCTCTGTCATAACAATGCTCCATGACCGCTGCCATCACAATGTTCCACGGCCTTGTCATCACAAGGCTCCATGACCCTTGTCATCACAATGCTCCAAAACCCCTGTAATCACAATGCTCCATTCACTTGTCATCACAAAACTCCATGACGCATGTCATCAGAATATTCCATGGCCTTCTCCTCACAATGATCAATGCCCTTGTCATCACAATGCTCCAAGACCCCTGTAATCACAATGCTCCATGCCCCTTATCATCAGAATGCTCCATGAGACTTGTCATCACAAGTCTCCATGGTCATCTCATCACAATGCTCCAGGAACTTGCCATCACCATGCTCCATTCCGTTGTCATCACAATTCTCCATGACCCCTGTCATCACAATACTCCATGAATATTTTCAGCCCACTGCTCCATGACCTTCTCATCACAATGCTCCATGAACAATATCATCACAATGCTCCATGACCACTGTCATCACAACACTCCATGACACCTGACAACCTAATGATCTGGGACCTTTGTCATCATAATGCTCCAAGACCCCTGTAATCACAATGCCCCATGACACCTGTCATCACAATACTCAAGGAACATTTTCAGCCCAATACTCCATGACCCTTGTCATCACAATGATCCATGCCCTTGTCATCCTAATGCTCCATGACCCCTGTATTCTCAGTGGTCCGTGACGCTTGTCATCACAGTGCTCCATGACACATGTCATCACAATGCTCTATGCCTTTCTCAGCACAATGTTCCATGCCCTTTTCATCACAATGCTCCATGACCCCTGTCATCACAACGCTCCATGACTCCAGTCATCACAATTCTTCATAACATTTGTCATCACAATGGGCGATACCCACGACATCACAAGGCTCTGTTACCTTTGTAACCACAATGCTCCATGAACTTTTCATCACAATGCTCCGTGACCCTTGTCATCACAATGCTCCATGTCTTTGTCAAAAAAAATGCTCCATGACCCTTGTCATCACAATGTGCCACGTACTTTTCATCCCAACAGTCCACAAATTTGTCATCACAATGCTCCATGAACCCTGTAATCACAATGCTCCATGCACTTCTCATCACAATGCTCCATTACCCCTGTCATCACAATGCTCCATGACACCTGCCATCACAATTTTCTATGCCCTTGTCATCACAATGCTCCAAGACCCCAGTAATCACAATGCTCCATGCCCCTCTTCATCTCAATGCTCCATGAACCCTGTCATCACAATGCATCATGCCAATCATCATCATGATTCCGGCTATTGTCAGCACAATGAAATCAAAATTCCACATGACCCCTGTCATCACAGTACTCCATGAACATTTTCCGCCCAATGCTCCATGACCCTTGTCATCAAAATGATCCATGCCCTTGTCATCCCAATGCTCCATGACCCCTGTATTCACAATGCTCCGTGACGCTTGTTATCACAGTGCTCCATGAAACTTGTCATCACAATGCTCCATGCTTTGGCAGCAAAATGCTACATGACCTTGTCATTACAATGCTCTTTGCGCATGTCATCACAGTACTCCTTTACAATTGTCATCACAATCCTCCATGAAACTTGGGATCACATTGCTTCATGCCCTTGTCATCACAATGCTCCCTGCTCCTTGAAATCAAAATGATCCATGACCTCTGTCATCGCAGTGCTCCAAACCCTTGTGATCACAATGTTCCATAACACTTTTCATCACAACGCTCCATGAGGCCTGTCATCACAATACTCCATGCCCTTTTCATCACAATGCTCCATGACCTTTGTCATCACAATTCTCAATACACTTGTCATCACAATGCTCCCGGACCCTTGTAGTCAGAATGCTCCTTGAACCATGTCACGAAAAGGCTCCATGCATTCTTCATCACAAAGCCCCATGCCGTTTTCGTCACAATGCTCCATGCCATTGTCATCAAAATACTCCACAAGCTTGTCATCAGAATGTTCCATGACCCTTGTCATCACAGTTCTCCATGCACTTGTCAGCACAATGCTCCCTGAAACTTGTCATCACTATGCTCCAAGCCATTGTCATCACAATGCTCCATTACCTTTGTCATCGGAATCCTCCATGACACTTGGCATCACAATTCTCCATGCCATTGTCATCACAATGGGCCAATACATATATCATCACAATGCTCCCTGACACCTCTCTTCACAATATTGCATGACCTGGTCATCACAATGCTCCATGCCCTTGTCATCACAATGCGCCATTCCAACTGTCATCACAATAATCCATGAAACTTATTAGACCAATGCTCCATGCCCTTGTCATCACAATGCTCCATGTCCACTGTCATCGCAATCATCTATGAAACTTCTCAGACCGATGCTTCATGACCCTGTCATCACAGTGCTCCATGCCCTGGTCATCACAATGCTCCAAGACCCCTGTAATCACAATGCTGCATGCCCCTTTTCATCAGAATGCTCCATGAGACTTGTCATCACAAGTCTCCATGGTCTTCTCATCACAATGCTCCAGGACCTTGTCATCACCATGCTCCATTCCCTTGTCATCACAATGCTCCATGACCCCTGTCATCACAATACTCCATGAATATTTACAGCCCAATGCTCCATGACCTTCTCATCACAATGCTCCAAGACCAATATCATCACAATGCTCCATGACAACTGTCATCACAACACTCCATGACACCTGACAACACAATGATCCGGGACCCTTGTCATCACAATGCTCCATTCCCTAGTCATCACAATGCTCCATGACCACTGTCATCACAATACTCCATGAATATTTTCAGCCCAATGCTCCATGACGCTTGTCCTCACAATGATCCATGTCCTTGTCATCCCAATGCTCCATGACCCCTGTATTCACAATGCTCCGTGAAGCTTGTCATCACAGTGCTCCATGACACCTGTCATCACAATGCTCCATGCCTTTGCCATCAAAATGCTACATGACTTTCTCATTACAATACTCTATGCGCTTGTCCTCACAATACTCCATTACCATTGTCATCACTATCCTCCATGAACCTTGGGATCACGTTGCTTCATGCCCTTTTCATCACAATGCTCCATGCTCTTTGAAATCAAAATGATCCATGACCCTTGTCATCACAATTCTCCATGCACTTGTCAGCACAATGCTCCCTGAACCTTGTCATCACTATGCTCCAAGCCATTGTGATCACAATGCTCCATTACCTTTGTCATCAGAATCCTCCATGACACTTGTCATCACAATGCTCCATGCCATTGTCATCACAATGGGCCAATACATATGTCATCACAATGCTCCTTGACACCTCTTTTCACAATACTGCATGACCTGGTCATCACAATGCTCCATGCCCTTGTCATCCCAATGTGCCATTCCAACTGTCATCACAATAATCCATGAAACTTATTAGACCAATGCTCCATGCCCTTGTCATCACAATGCTCCATGCCCATGTTATCACAATGTTCCAAGACCCCTGTAATCAGAATGCTCCATGCCCCTTTTCATCAGTATGCTCCATGAGACTTGTCATCCCAAGGCTCCATGGTTTTCTCATCACAATGCTCCAGGACCTTGTCATCACAATGCTTCACGACATTGTCATGAAAATTCTCATTGGCCCTTGTCATCATAATGCTCCAAGCTGTAGTCATCACAATGCTCCATTATATTTGTCATTACAATCCTCCATTACATTTGGCATCACAATGCTCCATGCCATTGTCATTGCAATGGACCATGACATATGTCATCACAATGCTCCCTGACACCTGACTTCACAATACTCCATGCCCTTGTCATCACAATGCACCATGTCCACTGTCATCACAATCATCTATGAAACTTGTCAGACCAATGCTCCATGCCCCTGTCATCACAGTGCTCCATGCCCTTGTCATCACAATGCTCCATGACCCCTGTCATCACAATGCCTCGTGACTCCAGTCATCACAATGCTTCATAACGTTTGTCATCACAACGGTCCCTGCCTGCGTCATCACAAGGCTCTGTGTCCATTTTAACCACAATGCTCCATGAACTTTTCATCACAATGCTCCGTGACCCTTGTCATCACAATGCTCCATGCCTTTGTCAGAACAATGCTCCATGACCTTTGTCTTCACAATGTGCCATGCACTTTTCATCACAATGATCCACAACCTTGTCATCGCTATGCTCCATAAACCTTGTAATCACAATGCTCCATGAACTTCTCATCCAAATGCTCTCTCACATGAGATATCACAATGTTCCTCCACTAGTCATCACAATCCTCCCTCACCCCTGTTATCACAATGTTCCATGACCCCTGTCATCCCAATGCTACATCCCCTTATCTGCACAATGTTCCATGACCCCTGACATCACAATGTTCCATAACCCCTGTCATCAAAATGCTCCATGACCCTTTTCATCCCAACGATCCATGACCCCTGGCATCACAATGTTCATAACCCCTGTCATCAAAATGTACCATTACACTTTTCATCAAAGTGCTGCAAGACCCTGTCATCAAAATGCTCCCTGCCCTTCTCATCACAATGCACCACACTCTTGTCATCAAAAAGCTCCATGACCATTGTCATCACAAAGCTCCATGGCCCTTGGCATCACAATGCTCCATGTCATTGTCATCACAATGCTCCATGAACCCTCTCATCACATGGCTCCATGACCTTGTCATCACAAAGCACCATGACACTTGTCATCACAATGCTCGATGCCCTTCCCATCACAATGCTCCATGCCCTTGTAATTACAATCCTCCATGACCCATGTATCACAGTGTTCCGTGCCCTTGTCATCACAATGCTCCATGCCCACTCTCATCACAATAATCCATGAAACATTTCAGACCAATGCTCAATGCCCTTCTCATCACAATGCTCCATTATCTCTGTCATAACAATGCTCCATGACCGCTGCCATCACAATGTTCCACGGCCTTGTCATCACAAGGCTCCATGACCCTTGTCATCACAATGCTCCAAAACCCCTGTAATCACAATGCTCCATTCACTTGTCATCACAAAACTCCATGACGCATGTCATCAGAATATTCCATGGCCTTCTCCTCACAATGATCAATGCCCTTGTCATCACAATGCTCCAAGACCCCTGTAATCACAATGCTCCATGCCCCTTATCATCAGAATGCTCCATGAGACTTGTCATCACAAGTCTCCATGGTCATCTCATCACAATGCTCCAGGAACTTGCCATCACCATGCTCCATTCCGTTGTCATCACAATTCTCCATGACCCCTGTCATCACAATACTCCATGAATATTTTCAGCCCACTGCTCCATGACCTTCTCATCACAATGCTCCATGAACAATATCATCACAATGCTCCATGACCACTGTCATCACAACACTCCATGACACCTGACAACCTAATGATCTGGGACCTTTGTCATCATAATGCTCCAAGACCCCTGTAATCACAATGCCCCATGACACCTGTCATCACAATACTCAAGGAACATTTTCAGCCCAATACTCCATGACCCTTGTCATCACAATGATCCATGCCCTTGTCATCCTAATGCTCCATGACCCCTGTATTCTCAGTGGTCCGTGACGCTTGTCATCACAGTGCTCCATGACACATGTCATCACAATGCTCTATGCCTTTCTCAGCACAATGTTCCATGCCCTTTTCATCACAATGCTCCATGACCCCTGTCATCACAACGCTCCATGACTCCAGTCATCACAATTCTTCATAACATTTGTCATCACAATGGGCGATACCCACGACATCACAAGGCTCTGTTACCTTTGTAACCACAATGCTCCATGAACTTTTCATCACAATGCTCCGTGACCCTTGTCATCACAATGCTCCATGTCTTTGTCAAAAAAAATGCTCCATGACCCTTGTCATCACAATGTGCCACGTACTTTTCATCCCAACAGTCCACAAATTTGTCATCACAATGCTCCATGAACCCTGTAATCACAATGCTCCATGCACTTCTCATCACAATGCTCCATTACCCCTGTCATCACAATGCTCCATGACACCTGCCATCACAATTTTCTATGCCCTTGTCATCACAATGCTCCAAGACCCCAGTAATCACAATGCTCCATGCCCCTCTTCATCTCAATGCTCCATGAACCCTGTCATCACAATGCATCATGCCAATCATCATCATGATTCCGGCTATTGTCAGCACAATGAAATCAAAATTCCACATGACCCCTGTCATCACAGTACTCCATGAACATTTTCCGCCCAATGCTCCATGACCCTTGTCATCAAAATGATCCATGCCCTTGTCATCCCAATGCTCCATGACCCCTGTATTCACAATGCTCCGTGACGCTTGTTATCACAGTGCTCCATGAAACTTGTCATCACAATGCTCCATGCTTTGGCAGCAAAATGCTACATGACCTTGTCATTACAATGCTCTTTGCGCATGTCATCACAGTACTCCTTTACAATTGTCATCACAATCCTCCATGAAACTTGGGATCACATTGCTTCATGCCCTTGTCATCACAATGCTCCCTGCTCCTTGAAATCAAAATGATCCATGACCTCTGTAATCGCAGTGCTCCAAACCCTTGTGATCACAATGTTCCATAACACTTTTCATCACAACGCTCCATGAGGCCTGTCATCACAATACTCCATGCCCTTTTCATCACAATGCTCCATGACCTTTGTCATCACAATTCTCAATACACTTGTCATCACAATGCTCCCGGACCCTTGTAGTCAGAATGCTCCTTGAACCATGTCACGAAAAGGCTCCATGCATTCTTCATCACAAAGCCCCATGCCGTTTTCGTCACAATGCTCCATGCCATTGTCATCAAAATACTCCACAAGCTTGTCATCAGAATGTTCCATGACCCTTGTCATCACAGTTCTCCATGCACTTGTCAGCACAATGCTCCCTGAAACTTGTCATCACTATGCTCCAAGCCATTGTCATCACAATGCTCCATTACCTTTGTCATCGGAATCCTCCATGACACTTGGCATCACAATTCTCCATGCCATTGTCATCACAATGGGCCAATACATATATCATCACAATGCTCCCTGACACCTCTCTTCACAATATTGCATGACCTGGTCATCACAATGCTCCATGCCCTTGTCATCACAATGCGCCATTCCAACTGTCATCACAATAATCCATGAAACTTATTAGACCAATGCTCCATGCCCTTGTCATCACAATGCTCCATGTCCACTGTCATCGCAATCATCTATGAAACTTCTCAGACCGATGCTTCATGACCCTGTCATCACAGTGCTCCATGCCCTGGTCATCACAATGCTCCAAGACCCCTGTAATCACAATGCTGCATGCCCCTTTTCATCAGAATGCTCCATGAGACTTGTCATCACAAGTCTCCATGGTCTTCTCATCACAATGCTCCAGGACCTTGTCATCACCATGCTCCATTCCCTTGTCATCACAATGCTCCATGACCCCTGTCATCACAATACTCCATGAATATTTACAGCCCAATGCTCCATGACCTTCTCATCACAATGCTCCAAGACCAATATCATCACAATGCTCCATGACAACTGTCATCACAACACTCCATGACACCTGACAACACAATGATCCGGGACCCTTGTCATCACAATGCTCCATTCCCTAGTCATCACAATGCTCCATGACCACTGTCATCACAATACTCCATGAATATTTTCAGCCCAATGCTCCATGACGCTTGTCCTCACAATGATCCATGTCCTTGTCATCCCAATGCTCCATGACCCCTGTATTCACAATGCTCCGTGAAGCTTGTCATCACAGTGCTCCATGACACCTGTCATCACAATGCTCCATGCCTTTGTCATCAAAATGCTACATGACTTTCTCATTACAATACTCTATGCGCTTGTCCTCACAATACTCCATTACCATTGTCATCACTATCCTCCATGAACCTTGGGATCACGTTGCTTCATGCCCTTTTCATCACAATGCTCCATGCTCTTTGAAATCAAAATGATCCATGACCCTTGTCATCACAATTCTCCATGCACTTGTCAGCACAATGCTCCCTGAACCTTGTCATCACTATGCTCCAAGCCATTGTGATCACAATGCTCCATTACCTTTGTCATCAGAATCCTCCATGACACTTGTCATCACAATGCTCCATGCCATTGTCATCACAATGGGCCAATACATATGTCATCACAATGCTCCTTGACACCTCTTTTCACAATACTGCATGACCTGGTCATCACAATG
This sequence comes from Mesoplodon mirus, assembly GCF_964341445.2. Lineage (NCBI taxonomy): Eukaryota > Metazoa > Chordata > Mammalia > Artiodactyla > Ziphiidae > Mesoplodon > Mesoplodon mirus. The sequence continues at coordinate 3,070,325 of NW_028295819.1, read as the reverse complement.
CTCCATGCCCTTGTCATCCCAATGTGCCATTCCAACTGTCATCACAATAATCCATGAAACTTATTAGACCAATGCTCCATGCCCTTGTCATCACAATGCTCCATGCCCATGTTATCACAATGTTCCAAGACCCCTGTAATCAGAATGCTCCATGCCCCTTTTCATCAGTATGCTCCATGAGACTTGTCATCCCAAGGCTCCATGGTTTTCTCATCACAATGCTCCAGGACCTTGTCATCACAATGCTTCACGACATTGTCATGAAAATTCTCATTGGCCCTTGTCATCATAATGCTCCAAGCTGTAGTCATCACAATGCTCCATTATATTTGTCATTACAATCCTCCATTACATTTGGCATCACAATGCTCCATGCCATTGTCATTGCAATGGACCATGACATATGTCATCACAATGCTCCCTGACACCTGACTTCACAATACTCCATGCCCTTGTCATCACAATGCACCATGTCCACTGTCATCACAATCATCTATGAAACTTGTCAGACCAATGCTCCATGCCCCTGTCATCACAGTGCTCCATGCCCTTGTCATCACAATGCTCCATGACCCCTGTCATCACAATGCCTCGTGACTCCAGTCATCACAATGCTTCATAACGTTTGTCATCACAACGGTCCCTGCCTGCGTCATCACAAGGCTCTGTGTCCATTTTAACCACAATGCTCCATGAACTTTTCATCACAATGCTCCGTGACCCTTGTCATCACAATGCTCCATGCCTTTGTCAGAACAATGCTCCATGACCTTTGTCTTCACAATGTGCCATGCACTTTTCATCACAATGATCCACAACCTTGTCATCGCTATGCTCCATAAACCTTGTAATCACAATGCTCCATGAACTTCTCATCCAAATGCTCTCTCACATGAGATATCACAATGTTCCTCCACTAGTCATCACAATCCTCCCTCACCCCTGTTATCACAATGTTCCATGACCCCTGTCATCCCAATGCTACATCCCCTTATCTGCACAATGTTCCATGACCCCTGACATCACAATGTTCCATAACCCCTGTCATCAAAATGCTCCATGACCCTTTTCATCCCAACGATCCATGACCCCTGGCATCACAATGTTCATAACCCCTGTCATCAAAATGTACCATTACACTTTTCATCAAAGTGCTGCAAGACCCTGTCATCAAAATGCTCCCTGCCCTTCTCATCACAATGCACCACACTCTTGTCATCAAAAAGCTCCATGACCATTGTCATCACAAAGCTCCATGGCCCTTGGCATCACAATGCTCCATGTCATTGTCATCACAATGCTCCATGAACCCTCTCATCACATGGCTCCATGACCTTGTCATCACAAAGCACCATGACACTTGTCATCACAATGCTCGATGCCCTTCCCATCACAATGCTCCATGCCCTTGTAATTACAATCCTCCATGACCCATGTATCACAGTGTTCCGTGCCCTTGTCATCACAATGCTCCATGCCCACTCTCATCACAATAATCCATGAAACATTTCAGACCAATGCTCAATGCCCTTCTCATCACAATGCTCCATTATCTCTGTCATAACAATGCTCCATGACCGCTGCCATCACAATGTTCCACGGCCTTGTCATCACAAGGCTCCATGACCCTTGTCATCACAATGCTCCAAAACCCCTGTAATCACAATGCTCCATTCACTTGTCATCACAAAACTCCATGACGCATGTCATCAGAATATTCCATGGCCTTCTCCTCACAATGATCAATGCCCTTGTCATCACAATGCTCCAAGACCCCTGTAATCACAATGCTCCATGCCCCTTATCATCAGAATGCTCCATGAGACTTGTCATCACAAGTCTCCATGGTCATCTCATCACAATGCTCCAGGAACTTGTCATCACCATGCTCCATTCCGTTGTCATCACAATTCTCCATGACCCCTGTCATCACAATACTCCATGAATATTTTCAGCCCACTGCTCCATGACCTTCTCATCACAATGCTCCATGAACAATATCATCACAATGCTCCATGACCACTGTCATCACAACACTCCATGACACCTGACAACCTAATGATCTGGGACCTTTGTCATCATAATGCTCCAAGACCCCTGTAATCACAATGCCCCATGACACCTGTCATCACAATACTCAAGGAACATTTTCAGCCCAATTCTCCATGACCCTTGTCATCACAATGATCCATGCCCTTGTCATCCTAATGCTCCATGACCCCTGTATTCTCAGTGGTCCGTGACGCTTGTCATCACAGTGCTCCATGACACATGTCATCACAATGCTCTATGCCTTTCTCAGCACAATGTTCCATGCCCTTTTCATCACAATGCTCCATGACCCCTGTCATCACAACGCTCCATGACTCCAGTCATCACAATTCTTCATAACATTTGTCATCACAATGGGCGATACCCACGACATCACAAGGCTCTGTTACCTTTGTAACCACAATGCTCCATGAACTTTTCATCACAATGCTCCGTGACCCTTGTCATCACAATGCTCCATGTCTTTGTCAAAAAAAATGCTCCATGACCCTTGTCATCACAATGTGCCACGTACTTTTCATCCCAACAGTCCACAAATTTGTCATCACAATGCTCCATGAACCCTGTAATCACAATGCTCCATGCACTTCTCATCACAATGCTCCATTACCCCTGTCATCACAATGCTCCATGACACCTGCCATCACAATTTTCTATGCCCTTGTCATCACAATGCTCCAAGACCCCAGTAATCACAATGCTCCATGCCCCTCTTCATCTCAATGCTCCATGAACCCTGTCATCACAATGCATCATGCCAATCATCATCATGATTCCGGCTATTGTCAGCACAATGAAATCAAAATTCTACATGACCCCTGTCATCACAGTACTCCATGAACATTTTCCGCCCAATGCTCCATGACCCTTGTCATCAAAATGATCCATGCCCTTGTCATCCCAATGCTCCATGACCCCTGTATTCACAATGCTCCGTGACGCTTGTTATCACAGTGCTCCATGAAACTTGTCATCACAATGCTCCATGCTTTGGCAGCAAAATGCTACATGACCTTGTCATTACAATGCTCTTTGCGCATGTCATCACAGTACTCCATTACAATTGTCATCACAATCCTCCATGAAACTTGGGATCACATTGCTTCATGCCCTTGTCATCACAATGCTCCCTGCTCCTTGAAATCAAAATGATCCATGACCTCTGTCATCGCAGTGCTCCAAACCCTTGTGATCACAATGTTCCATAACACTTTTCATCACAACGCTCCATGAGGCCTGTCATCACAATACTCCATGCCCTTTTCATCACAATGCTCCATGACCTTTGTCATCACAATTCTCAATACACTTGTCATCACAATGCTCCCGGACCCTTGTAGTCAGAATGCTCCTTGAACCATGTCACGAAAAGGCTCCATGCATTCTTCATCACAAAGCCCCATGCCGTTTTCGTCACAATGCTCCATGCCATTGTCATCAAAATACTCCACAAGCTTGTCATCAGAATGTTCCATGACCCTTGTCATCACAGTTCTCCATGCACTTGTCAGCACAATGCTCCCTGAAACTTGTCATCACTATGCTCCAAGCCATTGTCATCACAATGCTCCATTACCTTTGTCATCGGAATCCTCCATGACACTTGGCATCACAATTCTCCATGCCATTGTCATCACAATGGGCCAATACATATATCATCACAATGCTCCCTGACACCTCTCTTCACAATATTGCATGACCTGGTCATCACAATGCTCCATGCCCTTGTCATCACAATGCGCCATTCCAACTGTCATCACAATAATCCATGAAACTTATTAGACCAATGCTCCATGCCCTTGTCATCACAATGCTCCATGTCCACTGTCATCGCAATCATCTATGAAACTTCTCAGACCAATGCTTCATGACCCTGTCATCACAGTGCTCCATGCCCTGGTCATCACAATGCTCCAAGACCCCTGTAATCACAATGCTGCATGCCCCTTTTCATCAGAATGCTCCATGAGACTTGTCATCACAAGTCTCCATGGTCTTCTCATCACAATGCTCCAGGACCTTGTCATCACCATGCTCCATTCCCTTGTCATCACAATGCTCCATGACCCCTGTCATCACAATACTCCATGAATATTTACAGCCCAATGCTCCATGACCTTCTCATCACAATGCTCCAAGACCAATATCATCACAATGCTCCATGACAACTGTCATCACAACACTCCATGACACCTGACAACACAATGATCCGGGACCCTTGTCATCACAATGCTCCATTCCCTAGTCATCACAATGCTCCATGACCACTGTCATCACAATACTCCATGAATATTTTCAGCCCAATGCTCCATGACGCTTGTCCTCACAATGATCCATGTCCTTGTCATCCCAATGCTCCATGACCCCTGTATTCACAATGCTCCGTGAAGCTTGTCATCACAGTGCTCCATGACACCTGTCATCACAATGCTCCATGCCTTTGTCATCAAAATGCTACATGACTTTCTCATTACAATACTCTATGCGCTTGTCCTCACAATACTCCATTACCATTGTCATCACTATCCTCCATGAACCTTGGGATCACGTTGCTTCATGCCCTTTTCATCACAATGCTCCATGCTCTTTGAAATCAAAATGATCCATGACCCTTGTCATCACAATTCTCCATGCACTTGTCAGCACAATGCTCCCTGAACCTTGTCATCACTATGCTCCAAGCCATTGTGATCACAATGCTCCATTACCTTTGTCATCAGAATCCTCCATGACACTTGTCATCACAATGCTCCATGCCATTGTCATCACAATGGGCCAATACATATGTCATCACAATGCTCCTTGACACCTCTTTTCACAATACTGCATGACCTGGTCATCACAATGCTCCATGCCCTTGTCATCCCAATGTGCCATTCCAACTGTCATCACAATAATCCATGAAACTTATTAGACCAATGCTCCATGCCCTTGTCATCACAATGCTCCATGCCCATGTTATCACAATGTTCCAAGACCCCTGTAATCAGAATGCTCCATGCCCCTTTTCATCAGTATGCTCCATGAGACTTGTCATCCCAAGGCTCCATGGTTTTCTCATCACAATGCTCCAGGACCTTGTCATCACAATGCTTCACGACATTGTCATGAAAATTCTCATTGGCCCTTGTCATCATAATGCTCCAAGCTGTAGTCATCACAATGCTCCATTATATTTGTCATTACAATCCTCCATTACATTTGGCATCACAATGCTCCATGCCATTGTCATTGCAATGGACCATGACATATGTCATCACAATGCTCCCTGACACCTGACTTCACAATACTCCATGCCCTTGTCATCACAATGCACCATGTCCACTGTCATCACAATCATCTATGAAACTTGTCAGACCAATGCTCCATGCCCCTGTCATCACAGTGCTCCATGCCCTTGTCATCACAATGCTCCATGACCCCTGTCATCACAATGCCTCGTGACTCCAGTCATCACAATGCTTCATAACGTTTGTCATCACAACGGTCCCTGCCTGCGTCATCACAAGGCTCTGTGTCCATTTTAACCACAATGCTCCATGAACTTTTCATCACAATGCTCCGTGACCCTTGTCATCACAATGCTCCATGCCTTTGTCAGAACAATGCTCCATGACCTTTGTCTTCACAATGTGCCATGCACTTTTCATCACAATGATCCACAACCTTGTCATCGCTATGCTCCATAAACCTTGTAATCACAATGCTCCATGAACTTCTCATCCAAATGCTCTCTCACATGAGATATCACAATGTTCCTCCACTAGTCATCACAATCCTCCCTCACCCCTGTTATCACAATGTTCCATGACCCCTGTCATCCCAATGCTACATCCCCTTATCTGCACAATGTTCCATGACCCCTGACATCACAATGTTCCATAACCCCTGTCATCAAAATGCTCCATGACCCTTTTCATCCCAACGATCCATGACCCCTGGCATCACAATGTTCATAACCCCTGTCATCAAAATGTACCATTACACTTTTCATCAAAGTGCTGCAAGACCCTGTCATCAAAATGCTCCCTGCCCTTCTCATCACAATGCACCACACTCTTGTCATCAAAAAGCTCCATGACCATTGTCATCACAAAGCTCCATGGCCCTTGGCATCACAATGCTCCATGTCATTGTCATCACAATGCTCCATGAACCCTCTCATCACATGGCTCCATGACCTTGTCATCACAAAGCACCATGACACTTGTCATCACAATGCTCGATGCCCTTCCCATCACAATGCTCCATGCCCTTGTAATTACAATCCTCCATGACCCATGTATCACAGTGTTCCGTGCCCTTGTCATCACAATGCTCCATGCCCACTCTCATCACAATAATCCATGAAACATTTCAGACCAATGCTCAATGCCCTTCTCATCACAATGCTCCATTATCTCTGTCATAACAATGCTCCATGACCGCTGCCATCACAATGTTCCACGGCCTTGTCATCACAAGGCTCCATGACCCTTGTCATCACAATGCTCCAAAACCCCTGTAATCACAATGCTCCATTCACTTGTCATCACAAAACTCCATGACGCATGTCATCAGAATATTCCATGGCCTTCTCCTCACAATGATCAATGCCCTTGTCATCACAATGCTCCAAGACCCCTGTAATCACAATGCTCCATGCCCCTTATCATCAGAATGCTCCATGAGACTTGTCATCACAAGTCTCCATGGTCATCTCATCACAATGCTCCAGGAACTTGTCATCACCATGCTCCATTCCGTTGTCATCACAATTCTCCATGACCCCTGTCATCACAATACTCCATGAATATTTTCAGCCCACTGCTCCATGACCTTCTCATCACAATGCTCCATGAACAATATCATCACAATGCTCCATGACCACTGTCATCACAACACTCCATGACACCTGACAACCTAATGATCTGGGACCTTTGTCATCATAATGCTCCAAGACCCCTGTAATCACAATGCCCCATGACACCTGTCATCACAATACTCAAGGAACATTTTCAGCCCAATTCTCCATGACCCTTGTCATCACAATGATCCATGCCCTTGTCATCCTAATGCTCCATGACCCCTGTATTCTCAGTGGTCCGTGACGCTTGTCATCACAGTGCTCCATGACACATGTCATCACAATGCTCTATGCCTTTCTCAGCACAATGTTCCATGCCCTTTTCATCACAATGCTCCATGACCCCTGTCATCACAACGCTCCATGACTCCAGTCATCACAATTCTTCATAACATTTGTCATCACAATGGGCGATACCCACGACATCACAAGGCTCTGTTACCTTTGTAACCACAATGCTCCATGAACTTTTCATCACAATGCTCCGTGACCCTTGTCATCACAATGCTCCATGTCTTTGTCAAAAAAAATGCTCCATGACCCTTGTCATCACAATGTGCCACGTACTTTTCATCCCAACAGTCCACAAATTTGTCATCACAATGCTCCATGAACCCTGTAATCACAATGCTCCATGCACTTCTCATCACAATGCTCCATTACCCCTGTCATCACAATGCTCCATGACACCTGCCATCACAATTTTCTATGCCCTTGTCATCACAATGCTCCAAGACCCCAGTAATCACAATGCTCCATGCCCCTCTTCATCTCAATGCTCCATGAACCCTGTCATCACAATGCATCATGCCAATCATCATCATGATTCCGGCTATTGTCAGCACAATGAAATCAAAATTCCACATGACCCCTGTCATCACAGTACTCCATGAACATTTTCCGCCCAATGCTCCATGACCCTTGTCATCAAAATGATCCATGCCCTTGTCATCCCAATGCTCCATGACCCCTGTATTCACAATGCTCCGTGACGCTTGTTATCACAGTGCTCCATGAAACTTGTCATCACAATGCTCCATGCTTTGGCAGCAAAATGCTACATGACCTTGTCATTACAATGCTCTTTGCGCATGTCATCACAGTACTCCTTTACAATTGTCATCACAATCCTCCATGAAACTTGGGATCACATTGCTTCATGCCCTTGTCATCACAATGCTCCCTGCTCCTTGAAATCAAAATGATCCATGACCTCTGTCATCGCAGTGCTCCAAACCCTTGTGATCACAATGTTCCATAACACTTTTCATCACAACGCTCCATGAGGCCTGTCATCACAATACTCCATGCCCTTTTCATCACAATGCTCCATGACCTTTGTCATCACAATTCTCAATACACTTGTCATCACAATGCTCCCGGACCCTTGTAGTCAGAATGCTCCTTGAACCATGTCACGAAAAGGCTCCATGCATTCTTCATCACAAAGCCCCATGCCGTTTTCGTCACAATGCTCCATGCCATTGTCATCAAAATACTCCACAAGCTTGTCATCAGAATGTTCCATGACCCTTGTCATCACAGTTCTCCATGCACTTGTCAGCACAATGCTCCCTGAAACTTGTCATCACTATGCTCCAAGCCATTGTCATCACAATGCTCCATTACCTTTGTCATCGGAATCCTCCATGACACTTGGCATCACAATTCTCCATGCCATTGTCATCACAATGGGCCAATACATATATCATCACAATGCTCCCTGACACCTCTCTTCACAATATTGCATGACCTGGTCATCACAATGCTCCATGCCCTTGTCATCACAATGCGCCATTCCAACTGTCATCACAATAATCCATGAAACTTATTAGACCAATGCTCCATGCCCTTGTCATCACAATGCTCCATGTCCACTGTCATCGCAATCATCTATGAAACTTCTCAGACCAATGCTTCATGACCCTGTCATCACAGTGCTCCATGCCCTGGTCATCACAATGCTCCAAGACCCCTGTAATCACAATGCTGCATGCCCCTTTTCATCAGAATGCTCCATGAGACTTGTCATCACAAGTCTCCATGGTCTTCTCATCACAATGCTCCAGGACCTTGTCATCACCATGCTCCATTCCCTTGTCATCACAATGCTCCATGACCCCTGTCATCACAATACTCCATGAATATTTACAGCCCAATGCTCCATGACCTTCTCATCACAATGCTCCAAGACCAATATCATCACAATGCTCCATGACAACTGTCATCACAACACTCCATGACACCTGACAACACAATGATCCGGGACCCTTGTCATCACAATGCTCCATTCCCTAGTCATCACAATGCTCCATGACCACTGTCATCACAATACTCCATGAATATTTTCAGCCCAATGCTCCATGACGCTTGTCCTCACAATGATCCATGTCCTTGTCATCCCAATGCTCCATGACCCCTGTATTCACAATGCTCCGTGAAGCTTGTCATCACAGTGCTCCATGACACCTGTCATCACAATGCTCCATGCCTTTGTCATCAAAATGCTACATGACTTTCTCATTACAATACTCTATGCGCTTGTCCTCACAATACTCCATTACCATTGTCATCACTATCCTCCATGAACCTTGGGATCATGTTGCTTCATGCCCTTTTCATCACAATGCTCCATGCTCTTTGAAATCAAAATGATCCATGACCCTTGTCATCACAATTCTCCATGCACTTGTCAGCACAATGCTCCCTGAACCTTGTCATCACTATGCTCCAAGCCATTGTGATCACAATGCTCCATTACCTTTGTCATCAGAATCCTCCATGACACTTGTCATCACAATGCTCCATGCCATTGTCATCACAATGGGCCAATACATATGTCATCACAATGCTCCTTGACACCTCTTTTCACAATACTGCATGACCTGGTCATCACAATGCTCCATGCCCTTGTCATCCCAATGCGCCATTCCAACTTTCATCACAATAATCCATGAAACTTATTAGACCAATGCTCCATGCCCTTGTCATCACAATGCTCCATGCCCATGTTATCACAATGTTCCAAGACCCCTGTAATCAGAATGCTCCATGCCCCTTTTCATCAGTATGCTCCATGAGACTTGTCATCCCAAGGCTCCATGGTTTTCTCATCACAATGCTCCAGGACCTTGTCATCACAATGCTTCACGACATTGTCATGAAAATTCTCATTGGCCCTTGTCATCATAATGCTCCAAGCTGTAGTCATCACAATGCTCCATTATATTTGTCATTACAATCCTCCATTACATTTGGCATCACAATGCTCCATGCCATTGTCATTGCAATGGACCATGACATATGTCATCACAATGCTCCCTGACACCTGACTTCACAATACTCCATGCCCTTGTCATCACAATGCACCATGTCCACTGTCATCACAATCATCTATGAAACTTGTCAGACCAATGCTCCATGCCCCTGTCATCACAGTGCTCCATGCCCTTGTCATCACAATGCTCCATGACCCCTGTCATCACAATGCCTCGTGACTCCAGTCATCACAATGCTTCATAACGTTTGTCATCACAACGGTCCCTGCCTGCGTCATCACAAGGCTCTGTGTCCATTTTAACCACAATGCTCCATGAACTTTTCATCACAATGCTCCGTGACCCTTGTCATCACAATGCTCCATGCCTTTGTCAGAACAATGCTCCATGACCTTTGTCTTCACAATGTGCCATGCACTTTTCATCACAATGATCCACAACCTTGTCATCGCTATGCTCCATAAACCTTGTAATCACAATGCTCCATGAACTTCTCATCCAAATGCTCTCTCACATGAGATATCACAATGTTCCTCCACTAGTCATCACAATCCTCCCTCACCCCTGTTATCACAATGTTCCATGACCCCTGTCATCCCAATGCTACATCCCCTTATCTGCACAATGTTCCATGACCCCTGACATCACAATGTTCCATAACCCCTGTCATCAAAATGCTCCATGACCCTTTTCATCCCAACGATCCATGACCCCTGGCATCACAATGTTCATAACCCCTGTCATCAAAATGTACCATTACACTTTTCATCAAAGTGCTGCAAGACCCTGTCATCAAAATGCTCCCTGCCCTTCTCATCACAATGCACCACACTCTTGTCATCAAAAAGCTCCATGACCATTGTCATCACAAAGCTCCATGGCCCTTGGCATCACAATGCTCCATGTCATTGTCACCACAATGCTCCATGAACCCTCTCATCACATGGCTCCATGACCTTGTCATCACAAAGCACCATGACACTTGTCATCACAATGCTCGATGCCCTTCCCATCACAATGCTCCATGCCCTTGTAATTACAATCCTCCATGACCCATGTATCACAGTGTTCCGTGCCCTTGTCATCACAATGCTCCATGCCCACTCTCATCACAATAATCCATGAAACATTTCAGACCAATGCTCAATGCCCTTCTCATCACAATGCTCCATTATCTCTGTCATAACAATGCTCCATGACCGCTGCCATCACAATGTTCCACGGCCTTGTCATCACAAGGCTCCATGACCCTTGTCATCACAATGCTCCAAAACCCCTGTAATCACAATGCTCCATTCACTTGTCATCACAAAACTCCATGACGCATGTCATCAGAATATTCCATGGCCTTCTCCTCACAATGATCAATGCCCTTGTCAGCACAATGCTCCAAGACCCCTGTAATCACAATGCTCCATGCCCCTTATCATCAGAAAGCTCCATGAGACTTGTCATCACAAGTCTCCATGGTCATCTCATCACAATGCTCCAGGAACTTGTCATCACCATGCTCCATTCCGTTGTCATCACAATTCTCCATGACCCCTGTCATCACAATACTCCATGAACATTTTCAGCCCACTGCTCCATGACCTTCTCATCACAATGCTCCATGAACAATATCATCACAATGCTCCATGACCACTGTCATCACAACACTCCATGACACCTGACAACCTAATGATCTGGGACCTTTGTCATCATAATGCTCCAAGACCCCTGTAATCACAATGCCCCATGACACCTGTCATCACAATACTCCAGGAACATTTTCAGCCCAATTCTCCATGACCCTTGTCATCACAATGATCCATGCCCTTGTCATCCTAATGCTCCATGACCCCTGTATTCTCAGTGGTCCGTGACGCTTGTCATCACAGTGCTCCATGACACATGTCATCACAAGGCTCTATGCCTTTCTCAGCACAATGTTCCATGCCCTTTTCATCACAATGCTCCATGACCCCTGTCATCACAATGCTCCATGACTCCAGTCATCACAATTCTTCATAACATTTGTCATCACAATGGGCGATACCCACGTCATCACAAGGCTCTGTTACCTTTGTAACCACAATGCTCCATGAACTTTTCATCACAATGCTCCGTGACCCTTGTCATCACAATGCTCCATGTCTTTGTCAAAAAAAATGCTCCATGACCCTTGTCATCACAATGGGCCACGTACTTTTCATCCCAACAGTCCACAAATTTGTCATCACAATGCTCCATGAACCCTGTAATCACAATGCTCCATGCACTTCTCATCACAATGCTCCATTACCCCTGTCATCACAATGCTCCATGACACCGGCCATCACAATTTTCTATGCCCTTGTCATCACAATGCTCCAAGACCCCAGTAATCACAATGCTCCATGCCCCTCTTCATCTCAATGCTCCATGAACCCTGTCATCACAATGCATCATGCCAATCATCATCATGATTCCGGCTATTGTCAGCACAATGAAATCAAAATTCTACATGACCCCTGTCATCACAGTACTCCATGAACATTTTCCGCCCAATGCTCCATGACCCTTGTCATCAAAATGATCCATGCCCTTGTCATCCCAATGCTCCATGACCCCTGTATTCACAATGCTCCGTGACGCTTGTTATCACAGTGCTCCATGAAACTTGTCATCACAATGCTCCATGCTTTGGCAGCAAAATGCTACATGACCTTGTCATTACAATGCTCTTTGCGCATGTCATCACAGTACTCCTTTACAATTGTCATCACAATCCTCCATGAAACTTGGGATCACATTGCTTCATGCCCTTGTCATCACAATGCTCCCTGCTCCTTGAAATCAAAATGATCCATGACCTCTGTCATCGCAGTGCTCCAAACCCTTGTGATCACAATGTTCCATAACACTTTTCATCACAACGCTCCATGAGGCCTGTCATCACAATACTCCATGCCCTTTTCATCACAATGCTCCATGACCTTTGTCATCACAATTCTCAATACACTTGTCATCACAATGCTCCCGGACCCTTGTAGTCAGAATGCTCCTTGAACCATGTCACGAAAAGGCTCCATGCATTCTTCATCACAAAGCCCCATGCCGTTTTCGTCACAATGCTCCATGCCATTGTCATCAAAATACTCCACAAGCTTGTCATCAGAATGTTCCATGACCCTTGTCATCACAGTTCTCCATGCACTTGTCAGCACAATGCTCCCTGAAACTTGTCATCACAATGCTCCAAGCCATTGTCATCACAATGCTCCATTACCTTTGTCATCGGAATCCTCCATGACACTTGGCATCACAATTCTCCATGCCATTGTCATCACAATGGGCCAATACATATATCATCACAATGCTCCCTGACACCTCTCTTCACAATATTGCATGACCTCGTCATCACAATGCTCCATGCCCTTGTCATCACAATGTGCCATTCCAACTGTCATCACAATAATCCATGAAAATTATTAGACCAATGCTCCATGCCCTTGTCATCACAATGCTCCATGCCCACTGTCATCGCAATCATCTATGAAACTTCTCAGACCAATGCTTCATGACCCTGTCATCACAGTGCTCCATGCCCTGGTCATCACAATGCTCCAAGACCCCTGTAATCACAATGCTGCATGCTCCTTTTCATCAGAATGCTCCATGAGACTTGTCATCACAAGTCTCCATGGTCTTCTCATCACAATGCTCCAGGACCTTGTCATCACCATGCTCCATTCCCTTGTCATCACAATGCTCCATGACCCCTGTCATCACAATACCCCATGAATATTTACAGCCCAATGCTCCATGACCTTCTCATCACAATGCTCCATGACCAATATCATCACAATGCTCCATGACAACTGTCATCACAACACTCCATGACACCTGACAACACAATGATCCGGGACCCTTGTCATCACAATGCTCCATTCCCTAGTCATCACAATGCTCCATGACCACTGTCATCACAATACTCCATGAATATTTTCAGCCCAATGCTCCATGACGCTTGTCCTCACAATGATCCATGTCCTTGTCATCCCAATGCTCCATGACCCCTGTTTCACAATGCTCCGTGAAGCTTGTCATCACAGTGCTCCATGACACCTGTCATCACAATGATCCATGCCATTGTCATCACAATGGGCCAATACATATGTCATCACAATGCTCCTTGACACCTCTTTTCACAATACTGCATGACCTGGTCATCACAATGCTCCATGCCCTTGTCATCCCAATGCGCCATTCCAACTGTCATCACAATAATCCATGAAACTTATTAGACCAATGCTCCATGCCCTTGTCATCACAATGCTCCATGCCCATGTTATCACAATGTTCCAAGACCCCTGTAATCAGAATGCTCCATGCCCCTTTTCATCAGTATGCTCCATGAGACTTGTCATCCCAAGGCTCCATGGTTTTCTCATCATAATGCTCCAGGACCTTGTCATCACAATGCTTCACGACATTGTCATGAAAATTCTCATTGGCCCTTGACATCATAATGCTCCAAGCTGTAGTCAACACAATGCTGCATTATATTTGTCATTACAATCCTCCATTACATTTGGCATCACAATGCTCCATGCCATTGTCATTGCAATGGACCTTGACATATGTCATCACAATGCTCCCTGACACCTGACTTCACAATACTCCATGCCCTTGTCATCACAATGCACCATGTCCACTGTCATCACAATCATCTATGAAACTTGTCAGACCAATGCTCCATGCCCCTGTCATCACAGTGCTCCATGCCCTTGTCATCACAATGCTCCATGACCCCTGTCATCACAATGCCTCGTGACTCCAGTCATCACAATGCTTCATAACGTTTGTCATCACAACGGTCCCTGCCTGCGTCATCACAAGGCTCTGTGTCCATTTTAACCACAATGCTCCATGAACTTTTCATCACAATGCTCCGTGACCCTTGTCATCACAATGCTCCATGCCTTTGTCAGAACAATGCTCCATGACCTTTGTCTTCACAATGTGCCATGCACTTTTCATCACAATGATCCACAACCTTGTCATCGCTATGCTCCATAAACCTTGTAATCACAATGCTCCATGAACTTCTCATCCAAATGCTCTCTCACATGAGATATCACAATGTTCCTCCACTAGTCATCACAATCCTCCCTCACCCCTGTTATCACAATGTTCCATGACCCCTGTCATCCCAATGCTACATCCCCTTATCTGCACAATGTTCCATGACCCCTGACATCACAATGTTCCATAACCCCTGTCATCAAAATGCTCCATGACCCTTTTCATCCCAACGATCCATGACCCCTGGCATCACAATGTTCATAACCCCTGTCATCAAAATGTACCATTACACTTTTCATCAAAGTGCTGCAAGACCCTGTCATCAAAATGTTCCCTGCCCTTCTCATCACAATGCACCACACTCTTGTCATCAAAAAGCTCCATGACCATTGTCATCACAAAGCTCCATGGCCCTTGGCATCACAATGCTCCATGTCATTGTCACCACAATGCTCCATGAACCCTCTCATCACATGGCTCCATGACCTTGTCATCACAAAGCACCATGACACTTGTCATCACAATGCTCGATGCCCTTCCCATCACAATGCTCCATGCCCTTGTAATTACAATCCTCCATGACCCATGTATCACAGTGTTCCGTGCCCTTGTCATCACAATGCTCCATGCCCACTCTCATCACAATAATCCATGAAACATTTCAGACCAATGCTCAATGCCCTTCTCATCACAATGCTCCATTATCTCTGTCATAACAATGCTCCATGACCGCTGCCATCACAATGTTCCACGGCCTTGTCATCACAAGGCTCCATGACCCTTGTCATCACAATGCTCCAAAACCCCTGTAATCACAATGCTCCATTCACTTGTCATCACAAAACTCCATGACGCATGTCATCAGAATATTCCATGGCCTTCTCCTCACAATGATCAATGCCCTTGTCATCACAATGCTCCAAGACCCCTGTAATCACAATGCTCCATGCCCCTTATCATCAGAATGCTCCATGAGACTTGTCATCACAAGTCTCCATGGTCATCTCATCACAATGCTCCAGGAACTTGTCATCACCATGCTCCATTCCGTTGTCATCACAATTCTCCATGACCCCTGTCATCACAATACTCCATGAACATTTTCAGCCCACTGCTCCATGACCTTCTCATCACAATGCTCCATGAACAATATCATCACAATGCTCCATGACCACTGTCATCACAACACTCCATGACACCTGACAACCTAATGATCTGGGACCTTTGTCATCATAATGCTCCAAGACCCCTGTAATCACAATGCCCCATGACACCTGTCATCACAATACTCCAGGAACATTTTCAGCCCAATTCTCCATGACCCTTGTCATCACAATGATCCATGCCCTTGTCGTCCTAATGCTCCATGACCCCTGTATTCTCAGTGGTCCGTGACACTTGTCATCACAGTGCTCCATGACACATGTCATCACAATGCTCTATGCCTTTCTCAGCACAATGTTCCATGCCCTTTTCATCACAATGCTCCATGACCCCTGTCATCACAATGCTCCATGACTCCAGTCATCACAATTCTTCATAACATTTGTCATCACAATGGGCGATACCCACGTCATCACAAGGCTCTGTTACCTTTGTAACCACAATGCTCCATGAACTTTTCATCACAATGCTCCGTGACCCTTGTCATCACAATGCTCCATGTCTTTGTCAAAAAAAATGCTCCATGACCCTTGTCGTCACAATGTGCCACGTACTTTTCATCCCAACAGTCCACAAATTTGTCATCACAATGCTCCATGAACCCTGTAATCACAATGCTCCATGCACTTCTCATCACAATGCTCCATTACCCCTGTCATCACAATGCTCCATGACACCTGCCATCACAATTTTCTATGCCCTTGTCATCACAATGCTCCAAGACCCCAGTAATCACAATGCTCCATGCCCCTCTTCATCTCAATGCTCCATGAACCCTGTCATCACAATGCATCATGCCAATCATCATCATGATTCCGGCTATTGTCAGCACAATGAAATCAAAATTCTACATGACCCCTGTCATCACAGTACTCCATGAACATTTTCCGCCCAATGCTCCATGACCCTTGTCATCAAAATGATCCATGCCCTTGTCATCCCAATGCTCCATGACCCCTGTATTCACAATGCTCCGTGACGCTTGTTATCACAGTGCTCCATGAAACTTGTCATCACAATGCTCCATGCTTTGGCAGCAAAATGCTACATGACCTTGTCATTACAATGCTCTTTGCGCATGTCATCACAATACTCCTTTACAATTGTCATCACAATCCTCCATGAAACTTGGGATCACATTGCTTCATGCCCTTGTCATCACAATGCTCCCTGCTCCTTGAAATCAAAATGATCCATGACCTCTGTCATCGCAGTGCTCCAAACCCTTGTGATCACAATGTTCCATAACACTTTTCATCACAACGCTCCATAAGGCCTGTCATCACAATACTCCATGCCCTTTTCATCACAATGCTCCATGACCTTTGTCATCACAATTCTCAATACACTTGTCATCACAATGCTCCCGGACCCTTGTAGTCAGAATGCTCCTTGAACCATGTCACGAAAAGGCTCCATGCATTCTTCATCACAAAGCCCCATGCCGTTTTCGTCACAATGCTCCATGCCATTGTCATCAAAATACTCCACAAGCTTGTCATCAGAATGTTCCATGACCCTTGTCATCACAGTTCTCCATGCACTTGTCAGCACAATGCTCCCTGAAACTTGTCATCACTATGCTCCAAGACATTGTCATCACAATGCTCCATTACCTTTGTCATCGGAATCCTCCATGACACTTGGCATCACAATTCTCCATGCCATTGTCATCACAATGGGCCAATACATATATCATCACAATGCTCCCTGACACCTCTCTTCACAATATTGCATGACCTGGTCATCACAATGCTCCATGCCCTTGTCATCACAATGCGCCATTCCAACTGTCATCACAATAATCCATGAAACTTATTAGACCAATGCTCCATGCCCTTGTCATCACAATGCTCCATGTCCACTGTCATCGCAATCATCTATGAAACTTCTCAGACCGATGCTTCATGACCCTGTCATCACAGTGCTCCATGCCCTGGTCATCACAATGCTCCAAGACCCCTGTAATCACAATGCTGCATGCCCCTTTTCATCAGAATGCTCCATGAGACTTGTCATCACAAGTCTCCATGGTCTTCTCATCACAATGCTCCAGGACCTTGTCATCACCATGCTCCATTCCCTTGTCATCACAATGCACCATGACCCATGTCATCACAATACTCCATGAATATTTACAGCCCAATGCTCCATGACCTTCTCATCACAATGCTCCAAGACCAATATCATCACAATGCTCCATGACAACTGTCATCACAACACTCCATGACACCTGACAACACAATGATCCGGGACCCTTGTCATCACAATGCTCCATTCCCTAGTCATCACAATGCTCCATGACCACTGTCATCACAATACTCCATGAATATTTTCAGCCCAATGCTCCATGACGCTTGTCCTCACAATGATCCATGTCCTTGTCATCCCAATGCTCCATGACCCCTGTATTCACAATGCTCCGTGAAGCTTGTCATCACAGTGCTCCATGACACCTGTCATCACAATGCTCCATGCCTTTGTCATCAAAATGCTACATGACTTTCTCATTACAATAATCTATGCGCTTGTCCTCACAATACTCCATTGCCATTGTCATCACTATCCTCCATGAACCTTGGGATCACGTTGCTTCATGCCCTTTTCATCACAATGCTCCATGCTCTTTGAAATCAAAATGATCCATGACCCTTGTCATCACAATTCTCCATGCACTTGTCAGCACAATGCTCCCTGAACCTTGTCATCACTATGCTCCAAGCCATTGTGATCACAATGCTCCATTACCTTTGTCATCAGAATCCTCCATGACACTTGTCATCACAATGCTCCATGCCATTGTCACCACAATGGGCCAATACATATGTCATCACAATGCTCCTTGACACCTCTTTTCACAATACTGCATGACCTGGTCATCACAATGCTCCATGCCCTTGTCATCCCAATGCGCCATTCCAACTGTCATCACAATAATCCATGAAACTTATTAGACCAATGCTCCATGCCCTTGTCATCACAATGCTCCATGCCCATGTTATCACAATGTTCCAAGACCCCTGTAATCAGAATGCTCCATGCCCCTTTTCATCAGTATGCTCCATGAGACTTGTCATCCCAAGGCTCCATGGTTTTCTCATCACAATGCTCCAGGACCTTGTCATCACAATGCTTCACGACATTGTCATGAAAATTCTCATTGGCCCTTGTCATCATAATGCTCCAAGCTGTAGTCATCACAATGCTCCATTATATTTGTCATTACAATCCTCCATTACATTTGGCATCACAATGCTCCATGCCATTGTCATTGCAATGGACCATGACATATGTCATCACAATGCTCCCTGACACCTGACTTCACAATACTCCATGCCCTTGTCATCACAATGCACCATGTCCACTGTCATCACAATCATCTATGAAACTTGTCAGACCAATGCTCCATGCCCCTGTCATCACAGTGCTCCATGCCCTTGTCATCACAATGCTCCGTGACCCCTGTCATCACAATGCCTCGTGACTCCAGTCATCACAATGCTTCATAACGTTTGTCATCACAACGGTCCCTGCCTGCGTCATCACAAGGCTCTGTGTCCATTTTAACCACAATGCTCCATGAACTTTTCATCACAATGCTCCGTGACCCTTGTCATCACAATGCTCCATGCCTTTGTCAGAACAATGCTCCATGACCTTTGTCTTCACAATGTGCCATGCACTTTTCATCACAATGATCCACAACCTTGTCATCGCTATGCTCCATAAACCTTGTAATCACAATGCTCCATGAACTTCTCATCCAAATGCTCTCTCACATGAGATATCACAATGTTCCTCCACTAGTCATCACAATCCTCCCTCACCCCTGTTATCACAATGTTCCATGACCCCTGTCATCCCAATGCTACATCCCCTTATCTGCACAATGTTCCATGACCCCTGACATCACAATGTTCCATAACCCCTGTCATCAAAATGCTCCATGACCCTTTTCATCCCAACGATCCATGACCCCTGGCATCACAATGTTCATAACCCCTGTCATCAAAATGTACCATTACACTTTTCATCAAAGTGCTGCAAGACCCTGTCATCAAAATGCTCCCTGCCCTTCTCATCACAATGCACCTCACTCTCGTCATCAAAAAGCTCCATGACCATTGTCATCACAAAGCTCCATGGCCCTTGGCATCACAATGCTCCATGTCATTGTCATCACAATGCTCCATGAAACCTCTCATCACATGGCTCCATGACCTTGTCATCACAAAGCACCATGACACTTGTCATCACAATGCTCGATGCCCTTCCCATCACAATGCTCCATGCCCTTGTAATTACAATCCTCCATGACCCATGTATCACAGTGTTCCGTGCCCTTGTCATCACAATGCTCCATGCCCACTCTCATCACAATAATCCATGAAACATTTCAGACCAATGCTCAATGCCCTTCTCATCACAATGCTCCATTATCTCTGTCATAACAATGCTCCATGACCGCTGCCATCACAATGTTCCACGGCCTTGTCATCACAAGGCTCCATGACCCTTGTCATCACAATGCTCCAAAACCCCTGTAATCACAATGCTCCATTCACTTGTCATCACAAAACTCCATGACGCATGTCATCAGAATATTCCATGGCCTTCTCCTCACAATGATCAATGCCCTTGTCATCACAATGCTCCAAGACCCCTGTAATCACAATGCTCCATGCCCCTTATCATCAGAATGCTCCATGAGACTTGTCATCACAAGTCTCCATGGTCATCTCATCACAATGCTCCAGGAACTTGTCATCACCATGCTCCATTCCGTTGTCATCACAATTCTCCATGACCCCTGTCATCACAATACTCCATGAACATTTTCAGCCCACTGCTCCATGACCTTCTCATCACAATGCTCCATGAACAATATCATCACAATGCTCCATGACCACTGTCATCACAACACTCCATGACACCTGACAACCTAATGATCTGGGACCTTTGTCATCATAATGCTCCAAGACCCCTGTAATCACAATGCCCCATGACACCTGTCATCACAATACTCCAGGAACATTTTCAGCCCAATTCTCCATGACCCTTGTCATCACAATGATCCATGCCCTTGTCATCCTAATGCTCCATGACCCCTGTATTCTCAGTGGTCCGTGACGCTTGTCATCACAGTGCTCCATGACACATGTCATCACAATGCTCTATGCCTTTCTCAGCACAATGTTCCATGCCCCTTTCATCACAATGCTCCATGACCCCTGTCATCACAATGCTCCATGACTCCAGTCATCACAATTCTTCATAACATTTGTCATCACAATAGGCGATACCCACGTCATCACAAGGCTCTGTTACCTTTGTAACCACAATGCTCCATGAACTTTTCATCACAATGCTCCGTGACCCTTGTCATCACAATGCTCCATGTCTTTGTCAAAAAAAAAATGCTCCATGACCCTTGTCATCACAATGGGCCACGTACTTTTCATCCCAACAGTCCACAAATTTGTCATCACAATGCTCCATGAACCCTGTAATCACAATGCTCCATGCACTTCTCATCACAATGCTCCATTACCCCTGTCATCACAATGCTCCATGACACCTGCCATCACAATTTTCTATGCCCTTGTCATCACAATGCTCCAAGACCCCAGTAATCACAATGCTCCATGCCCCTCTTCATCTCAATGCTCCATGAACCCTGTCATCACAATGCATCATGCCAATCATCATCATGATTCCGGCTATTGTCAGCACAATGAAATCAAAATTCTACATGACCCCTGTCATCACAGTACTCCATGAACATTTTCCGCCCAATGCTCCATGACCCTTGTCATCAAAATGATCCATGCCCTTGTCATCCCAATGCTCCATGACCCCTGTATTCACAATGCTCCGTGACGCTTGTTATCACAGTGCTCCATGAAACTTGTCATCACAATGCTCCATGCTTTGGCAGCAAAATGCTACATGACCTTGTCATTACAATGCTCTTTGCACATGTCATCACAGTACTCCTTTACAATTGTCATCACAATCCTCCATGAAACTTGGGATCACATTGCTTCATGCCCTTGTCATCACAATGCTCCCTGCTCCTTGAAATCAAAATGATCCATGACCTCTGTCATCGCAGTGCTCCAAACACTTGTGATGACAATGTTCCATAACACTTTTCATCACAACGCTCCATGAGGCCTGTCATCACAATACTCCATGCCCTTTTCATCACAATGCTCCATGACCTTTGTCATCACAATACTCAATACACTTGTCATCACAATGCTCCCGGACCCTTGTAGTCAGAATGCTCCTTGAACCATGTCACGAAAAGGCTCCATGCATTCTTCATCACAAAGCCCCATGCCGTTTTCGTCACAATGCTCCATGCCAGTGTCATCAAAATACTCCACAAGCTTGTCATCAGAATGTTCCATGACCCTTGTCATCACAGTTCTCCATGCACTTGTCAGCACAATGCTCCCTGAAGCTTGTCATCACTATGCTCCAAGCCATTGTCATCACAATGCTCCATTACCTTTGTCATCGGAATCCTCCATGACACTTGGCATCACAATTCTCCATGCCATTGTCATCACAATGGGCCAATACATATATCATCACAATGCTCCCTGACACCTCTCTTCACAATATTGCATGACCTGGTCATCACAATGCTCCATGCCCTTGTCATCACAATGCGCCATTCCAACTGTCATCACAATAATCCATGAAACTTATTAGACCAATGCTCCATGCCCTTGTCATCACAATGCTCCATGTCCACTGTCATCGCAATCATCTATGAAACTTCTCAGACCAATGCTTCATGACCCTGTCATCACAGTGCTCCATGCCCTGGTCATCACAATGCTCCAAGACCCCTGTAATCACAATGCTGCATGCCCCTTTTCATCAGAATGCTCCATGAGACTTGTCATCACAAGTCTCCATGGTCTTCTCATCACAATGCTCCAGGACCTTGTCATCACCATGCTCCATTCCCTTGTCATCACAATGCTCCATGACCCCTGTCATCACAATACTCCATGAATATTTACAGCCCAATGCTCCATGACCTTCTCATCACAATGCTCCAAGACCAATATCATCACAATGCTCCATGACAACTGTCCTCACAACACTCCATGACACCTGACAACACAATGATCCGGGACCCTTGTCATCACAATGCTCCATTCCCTAGTCATCACAATGCTCCATGACCACTGTCATCACAATACTCCATGAATATTTTCAGCCCAATGCTCCATGACGCTTGTCCTCACAATGATCCATGGCCTTGTCATCCCAATGCTCCATGACCCCTGTATTCACAATGCTCCGTGAAGCTTGTCATCACAGTGCTCCATGACACCTGTCATCACAATGCTCCATGCCTTTGTCATCAAAATGCTACATGACTTTCTCATTACAATACTCTATGCGCTTGTCCTCACAATACTCCATTACCATTGTCATCACTATCCTCCATGAACCTTGGGATCACGTTGCTTCATGCCCTTTTCATCACAATGCTCCATGCTCTTTGAAATCAAAATGATCCATGACCCTTGTCATCACAATTCTCCATGCACTTGTCAGCACAATGCTCCCTGAACCTTGTCATCACTATGCTCCAAGCCATTGTGATCACAATGCTCCATTACCTTTGTCATCAGAATCCTCCATGACACTTGTCATCACAATGCTCCATGCCATTGTCACCACAATGGGCCAATACATATGTCATCACAATGCTCCTTGACACCTCTTTTCACAATACTGCATGACCTGGTCATCACAATGCTCCATGCCCTTGTCATCCCAATGCGCCATTCCAACTGTCATCACAATAATCCATGAAACTTATTAGACCAATGCTCCATGCCCTTGTCATCACAATGCTCCATGCCCATGTTATCACAATGTTCCAAGACCCCTGTAATCAGAATGCTCCATGCCCCTTTTCATCAGTATGCTCCATGAGACTTGTCATCCCAAGGCTCCATGGTTTTCTCATCACAATGCTCCAGGACCTTGTCATCACAATGCTTCACGACATTGTCATGAAAATTCTCATTGGCCCTTGTCATCATAATGCTCCAAGCTGTAGTCATCACAATGCTCCATTATATTTGTCATTACAATCCTCCATTACATTTGGCATCACAATGCTCCATGCCATTGTCATTGCAATGGACCATGACATATGTCATCACAATGCTCCCTGACACCTGACTTCACAATACTCCATGCCCTTGTCATCACAATGCACCATGTCCACTGTCATCACAATCATCTATGAAACTTGTCAGACCAATGCTCCATGCCCCTGTCATCACAGTGCTCCATGCCCTTGTCATCACAATGCTCCATGACCCCTGTCATCACAATGCCTCGTGACTCCAGTCATCACAATGCTTCATAACGTTTGTCATCACAACGGTCCCTGCCTGCGTCATCACAAGGCTCTGTGTCCATTTTAACCACAATGCTCCATGAACTTTTCATCACAATGCTCCGTGACCCTTGTCATCACAATGCTCCATGCCTTTGTCAGAACAATGCTCCATGACCTTTGTCTTCACAATGTGCCATGCACTTTTCATCACAATGATCCACAACCTTGTCATCGCTATGCTCCATAAACCTTGTAATCACAATGCTCCATGAACTTCTCATCCAAATGCTCTCTCACATGAGATATCACAATGTTCCTCCACTAGTCATCACAATCCTCCCTCACCCCTGTTATCACAATGTTCCATGACCCCTGTCATCCCAATGCTACATCCCCTTATCTGCACAATGTTCCATGACCCCTGACATCACAATGTTCCATAACCCCTGTCATCAAAATGCTCCATGACCCTTTTCATCCCAACGATCCATGACCCCTGGCATCACAATGTTCATAACCCCTGTCATCAAAATGTACCATTACACTTTTCATCAAAGTGCTGCAAGACCCTGTCATCAAAATGCTCCCTGCCCTTCTCATCACAATGCACCACACTCTTGTCATCAAAAAGCTCCATGACCATTGTCATCACAAAGCTCCATGGCCCTTGGCATCACAATGCTCCATGTCATTGTCATCACAATGCTCCATGAACCCTCTCATCACATGGCTCCATGACCTTGTCATCACAAAGCACCATGACACTTGTCATCACAATGCTCGATGCCCTTCCCATCACAATGCTCCATGCCCTTGTAATTACAATCCTCCATGACCCATGTATCACAGTGTTCCGTGCCCTTGTCATCACAATGCTCCATGCCCACTCTCATCACAATAATCCATGAAACATTTCAGACCAATGCTCAATGCCCTTCTCATCACAATGCTCCATTATCTCTGTCATAACAATGCTCCATGACCGCTGCCATCACAATGTTCCACGGCCTTGTCATCACAAGGCTCCATGACCCTTGTCATCACAATGCTCCAAAACCCCTGTAATCACAATGCTCCATTCACTTGTCATAACAAAACTCCATGACGCATGTCATCAGAATATTCCATGGCCTTCTCCTCACAATGATCAATGCCCTTGTCATCACAATGCTCCAAGACCCCTGTAATCACAATGCTCCATGCCCCTTATCATCAGAATGCTCCATGAGACTTGTCATCACAAGTCTCCATGGTCATCTCATCACAATGCTCCAGGAACTTGTCATCGCCATGCTCCATTCCGTTGTCATCACAATTCTCCATGACCCCTGTCATCACAATACTCCATGAACATTTTCAGCCCACTGCTCCATGACCTTCTCATCACAATGCTCCATGAAAAATATCATCACAATGCTCCATGACCACTGTCATCACAACACTCCATGACACCTGACAACCTAATGATCTGGGACCTTTGTCATCATAATGCTCCAAGACCCCTGTAATCACAATGCCCCATGACACCTGTCATCACAATACTCCAGGAACATTTTCAGCCCAATTCTCCATGACCCTTGTCATCACAATGATCCATGCCCTTGTCATCCTAATGCTCCATGACCCCTGTATTCTCAGTGGTCCGTGACGCTTGTCATCACAGTGCTCCATGACACATGTCATCACAATGCTCTATGCCTTTCTCAGCACAATGTTCCATGCCCTTTTCATCACAATGCTCCATGACCCCTGTCATCACAATGCTCCATGACTCCAGTCATCACAATTCTTCATAACATTTGTCATCACAATGGGCGATACCCACGTCATCACAAGGCTCTGTTACCTTTGTAACCACAATGCTCCATGAACTTTTCATCACAATGCTCCGTGACCCTTGTCATCACAATGCTCCATGTCTTTGTCAAAAAAAAATGCTCCATGACCCTTGTCATCACAATGGGCCACGTACTTTTCATCCCAACAGTCCACAAATTTGTCATCACAATGCTCCATGAACCCTGTAATCACAATGCTCCATGCACTTCTCATCACAATGCTCCATTACCCCTGTCATCACAATGCTCCATGACACCTGCCATCACAATTTTCTATGCCCTTGTCATCACAATGCTCCAAGACCCCAGTAATCACAATGCTCCATGCCCCTCTTCATCTCAATGCTCCATGAACCCTGTCATCACAATGCATCATGCCAATCATCATCATGATTCCGGCTATTGTCAGCACAATGAAATCAAAATTCTACATGACCCCTGTCATCACAGTACTCCATGAACATTTTCCGCCCAATGCTCCATGACCCTTGTCATCAAAATGATCCATGCCCTTGTCATCCCAATGCTCCATGACCCCTGTATTCACAATGCTCCGTGACGCTTGTTATCACAGTGCTCCATGAAACTTGTCATCACAATGCTCCATGCTTTGGCAGCAAAATGCTACATGACCTTGTCATTAAAATGGTCTTTGCGCATGTCATCACAATACTCCTTTACAATTGTCATCACAATCCTCCATGAAACTTGGGATCACATTGCTTCATGCCCTTGTCATCACAATGCTCCCTGCTCCTTGAAATCAAAATGATCCATGACCTCTGTAATCGCAGTGCTCCAAACCCTTGTGATCACAATGTTCCATAACACTTTTCATCACAACGCTCCATGAGGCCTGTCATCACAATACTCCATGCCCTTTTCATCACAATGCTCCATGACCATTGTCATCACAATTCTCAATACACTTGCCATCACAATGCTCCCGGACCCTTGTAGTCAGAATGCTCCTTGAACCATGTCACGAAAAGGCTCCATGCATTCTTCATCACAAAGCCCCATGCCGTTTTCGTCACAATGCTCCATGCCAGTGTCATCAAAATACTCCACAAGCTTGTCATCAGAATGTTCCATGACCCTTGTCATCACAATTCTCCATGCACTTGTCAGCACAATGCTCCCTGAAACTTGTCATCACTATGCTCCAAGCCATTGTCATCACAATGCTCCATTACCTTTGTCATCGGAATCCTCCATGACACTTGGCATCACAATTCTCCATGCCATTGTCATCACAATGGGCCAATACATATATCATCACAATGCTCCCTGACACCTCTCTTCACAATATTGCATGACCTGGTCATCACAATGCTCCATGCCCTTGTCATCACAATGCGCCATTCCAACTGTCATCACAATAATCCATGAAACTTATTAGACCAATGCTCCATGCCCTTGTCATCACAATGCTCCATGTCCACTGTCATCGCAATCATCTATGAAACTTCTCAGACCGATGCTTCATGACCCTGTCATCACAGTGCTCCATACCCTGGTCATCACAATGCTCCAAGACCCCTGTAATCACAATGCTGCATGCCCCTTTTCATCAGAATGCTCCATGAGACTTGTCATCACAAGTCTCCATGGTCTTCTCATCACAATGCTCCAGGACCTTGTCATCACCATGCTCCATTCCCTTGTCATCACAATGCTCCATGACCCCTGTCATCACAATACTCCATGAATATTTACAGCCCAATGCTCCATGACCTTCTCATCACAATGCTCCAAGACCAATATCATCACAATGCTCCATGACAACTGTCATCACAACACTCCATGACACCTGACAACACAATGATCCGGGACCCTTGTCATCACAATGCTCCATTCCCTAGTCATCACAATGCTCCATGACCACTGTCATCACAATACTCCATGAATATTTTCAGCCCAATGCTCCATGACGCTTGTCCTCACAATGATCCATGTCCTTGTCATCCCAATGCTCCATGACCCCTGTATTCACAATGCTCCGTGAAGCTTGTCATCACAGTGCTCCATGACACCTGTCATCACAATGCTCCATGCCTTTGTCATCAAAATGCTACATGACTTTCTCATTACAATACTCTATGCGCTTGTCCTCACAATACTCCATTACCATTGTCATCACTATCCTCCATGAACCTTGGGATCACGTTGCTTCATGCCCTTTTCATCACAATGCTCCATGCTCTTTGAAATCAAAATGATCCATGACCCTTGTCATCACAATTCTCCATGCACTTGTCAGCACAATGCTCCCTGAACCTTGTCATCACTATGCTCCAAGCCATTGTGATCACAATGCTCCATTACCTTTGTCATCAGAATCCTCCATGACACTTGTCATCACAATGCTCCATGCCATTGTCATCACAATGGGCCAATACATATGTCATCACAATGCTCCTTGACACCTCTTTTCACAATACTGCATGACCTGGTCATCACAATGCTCCATGCCCTTGTCATCCCAATGCGCCATTCCAACTGTCATCACAATAATCCATGAAACTTATTAGACCAATGCTCCATGCCCTTGTCATCACAATGCTCCATGCCCATGTTATCACAATGTTCCAAGACCCCTGCAATCAGAATGCTCCATGCCCCCTTTCATCAGTATGCTCCATGAGACTTGTCATCCCAAGGCTCCATCGTTTTCTCATCACAATGCTCCAGGACCTTGTCATCACAATGCTTCACGACATTGTCATGAAAATTCTCATTGGCCCTTGTCATCATAATGCTCCAAGCTGTAGTCATCACAATGCTCCATTATATTTGTCATTACAATCCTCCATTACATTTGGCATCACAATGCTCCATGCCATTGTCATTGCAATGTACCATGACATATGTCATCACAATGCTCCCTGACACCTGACTTCACAATACTCCATGCCCTTGTCATCACAATGCACCATGTCCACTGTCATCACAATCATCTATGAAACTTGTCAGACCAAATCTCCATGCCCCTGTCATCACAGAGCTCCTTGACCTTGTCATCACAATGCTCCATGACCCCTGTCATCACAATGCCTCGTGACTCCAGTCATCACAATGCTTCATAACGTTTGTCATCACAACGGTCCCTGCCTGCATCATCACAAGGCTCTGTGTCCATTTTAACCACAATGCTCCATGAACTTTTCATCACAATGCTCCGTGACCCTTGTCATCACAATGCTCCATGCCTTTGTCAGAACAATGCTCCATGACCTTTGTCTTCACAATGTGCCATGCACTTTTCATCACAATGATCCACAACCTTGTCATCGCTATGCTCCATAAACCTTGTAATCACAATGCTCCATGAACTTCTCATCCAAATGCTCTCTCACATGAGATATCACAATGTTCCTCCACTAGTCATCACAATCCTCCCTCACCCCTGTTATCACAATGTTCCATGACCCCTGTCATCCCAATGCTACATCCCCTTATCTGCACAATGTTCCATGACCCCTGACATCACAATGTTCCATAACCCCTGTCATCAAATGCTCCATGACCCTTTTCATCCCAATGATCCATGACCCCTGGCATCACAATGTTCATAACCCCTGTCATCAAAATGTACCATTACACTTTTCATCAAATTGCTGCAAGACCCTGTCATCAAAATGCTCCCTGCCCTTCTCATCACAATGCACCACACTCTCGTCATCAAAAAGATCCATGACCATTGTCATCACAAAGCTCCATGGCCCTTGGCATCACAATGCTCCATGTCATTGTCATCACAATGCTCCATGAACCCTCTCATCACATGGCTCCATGACCTTGTCATCACAAAGCACCATGACACTTGTCATCACAATGCTCGATGCCCTTCCCATCACAATGCTCCATGCCCTTGTAATTACAATCCTCCATGACCCATGTATCACAGTGTTCCGTGCCCTTGTCATCACAATGCTCCATGCCCACTCTCATCACAATAATCCATGAAACATTTCAGACCAATGCTCAATGCCCTTCTCATCACAATGCTCCATTATCTCTGTCATAACAATGCTCCATGACCGCTGCCATCACAATGTTCCACGGCCTTGTCATCACAAGGCTCCATGACCCTTGTCATCACAATGCTCCAAAACCCCTGTAATCACAATGCTCCATTCACTTGTCATCACAAAACTCCATGACGCATGTCATCAGAATATTCCATGGCCTTCTCCTCACAATGATCAATGCCCTTGTCATCACAATGCTCCAAGACCCCTGTAATCACAATGCTCCATGCCCCTTATCATCAGAATGCTCCATGAGACTTGTCATCACAAGTCTCCATGGTCATCTCATCACAATGCTCCAGGAACTTGTCATCGCCATGCTCCATTCCGTTGTCATCACAATTCTCCATGACCCCTGTCATCACAATACTCCATGAACATTTTCAGCCCACTGCTCCATGACCTTCTCATCACAATGCTCCATGAAAAATATCATCACAATGCTCCATGACCACTGTCATCACAACACTCCATGACACCTGACAACCTAATGATCTGGGACCTTTGTCATCATAATGCTCCAAGACCCCTGTAATCACAATGCCCCATGACACCTGTCATCACAATACTCCAGGAACATTTTCAGCCCAATTCTCCATGACCCTTGTCATCACAATGATCCATGCCCTTGTCATCCTAATGCTCCATGACCCCTGTATTCTCAGTGGTCCGTGACGCTTGTCATCACAGTGCTCCATGACACATGTCATCACAATGCTCTATGCCTTTCTCAGCACAATGTTCCATGCCCTTTTCATCACAATGCTCCATGACCCCTGTCATCACAATGCTCCATGACTCCAGTCATCACAATTCTTCATAACATTTGTCATCACAATGGGCGATACCCACGTCATCACAAGGCTCTGTTACCTTTGTAACCACAATGCTCCATGAACTTTTCATCACAATGCTCCGTGACCCTTGTCATCACAATGCTCCATGTCTTTGTCAAAAAAAATGCTCCATGACCCTTGTCATCACAATGGGCCACGTACTTTTCATCCCAACAGTCCACAAATTTGTCATCACAATGCTCCATGAACCCTGTAATCACAATGCTCCATGCACTTCTCATCACAATGCTCCATTACCCCTGTCATCACAATGCTCCATGACACCTGCCATCACAATTTTCTATGCCCTTGTCATCACAATGCTCCAAGACCCCAGTAATCACAATGCTCCATGCCCCTCTTCATCTCAATGCTCCATGAACCCTGTCATCACAATGCATCATGCCAATCATCATCATGATTCCGGCTATTGTCAGCACAATGAAATCAAAATTCTACATGACCCCTGTCATCACAGTACTCCATGAACATTTTCCGCCCAATGCTCCATGACCCTTGTCATCAAAATGATCCATGCCCTTGTCATCCCAATGCTCCATGACCCCTGTATTCACAATGCTCCGTGACGCTTGTTATCACAGTGCTCCATGAAACTTGTCATCACAATGCTCCATGCTTTGGCAGCAAAATGCTACATGACCTTGTCATTACAATGCTCTTTGCGCATGTCATCACAATACTCCTTTACAATTGTCATCACAATCCTCCATGAAACTTGGGATCACATTGCTTCATGCCCTTGTCATCACAATGCTCCCTGCTCCTTGAAATCAAAATGATCCATGACCTCTGTCATCGCAGTGCTCCAAACCCTTGTGATCACAATGTTCCATAACACTTTTCATCACAACGCTCCATGAGGCCTGTCATCACAATACTCCATGCCCTTTTCATCACAATGCTCCATGACCTTTGTCATCACAATTCTCAATACACTTGTCATCACAATGCTCCCGGACCCTTGTAGTCAGAATGCTCCTTGAACCATGTCACGAAAAGGCTCCATGCATTCTTCATCACAAAGCCCCATGCCGTTTTCGTCACAATGCTCCATGCCAGTGTCATCAAAATACTCCACAAGCTTGTCATCAGAATGTTCCATGACCCTTGTCATCACAATTCTCCATGCACTTGTCAGCACAATGCTCCCTGAAACTTGTCATCACTATGCTCCAAGCCATTGTCATCACAATGCTCCATTACCTTTGTCATCGGAATCCTCCATGACACTTGGCATCACAATTCTCCATGCCATTGTCATCACAATGGGCCAATACATATATCATCACAATGCTCATTGACACCTCTCTTCACAATATTGCATGACCTGGTCATCACAATGCTCCATGCCCTTGTCATCACAATGCGCCATTCCAACTGTCATCACAATAATCCATGAAACTTATTAGACCAATGCTCCATGCCCTTGTCATCACAATGCTCCATGTCCACTGTCATCGCAATCATCTATGAAACTTCTCAGACCAATGCTTCATGACCCTGTCATCACAGTGCTCCATGCCCTGGTCATCACAATGCTCCAAGACCCCTGTAATCACAATGCTGCATGCCCCTTTTCATCAGAATGCTCCATGAGACTTGTCATCACAAGTCTCCATGGTCTTCTCATCACAATGCTCCAGGACCTTGTCATCACCATGCTCCATTCCCTTGTCATCACAATGCTCCATGACCCCTGTCATCACAATACTCCATGAATATTTACAGCCCAATGCTCCATGACCTTCTCATCACAATGCTCCAAGACCAATATCATCACAATGCTCCATGACAACTGTCATCACAACACTCCATGACACCTGACAACACAATGATCCGGGACCCTTGTCATCACAATGCTCCATTCCCTAGTCATCACAATGCTCCATGACCACTGTCATCACAATACTCCATGAATATTTTCAGCCCAATGCTCCATGACGCTTGTCCTCACAATGATCCATGGCCTTGTCATCCCAATGCTCCATGACCCCTGTATTCACAATGCTCCGTGAAGCTTGTCATCACAGTGCTCCATGACACCTGCCATCACAATGCTCCATGCCTTTGTCATCAAAATGCTACATGACTTTCTCATTACAATACTCTATGCGCTTGTCCTCACAATACTCCATTACCATTGTCATCACTATCCTCCATGAACCTTGGGATCACATTGCTTCATGCCCTTTTCATCACAATGCTCCATGCTCTTTGAAATCAAAATGATCCATGACCCTTGTCATCACAATTCTCCATGCACTTGTCAGCACAATGCTCCCTGAACCTTGTCATCACTATGCTCCAAGCCATTGTGATCACAATGCTCCATTACCTTTGTCATCAGAATCCTCCATGACACTTGTCATCACAATGCTCCATGCCATTGTCATCACAATGGGCCAATACATATGTCATCACAATGCTCCTTGACACCTCTTTTCACAATACTGCATGACCTGGTCATCACAATGCTCCATGCCCTTGTCATCCCAATGCGCCATTCCAACTGTCATCACAATAATCCATGAAACTTATTAGACCAATGCTCCATGCCCTTGTCATCACAATGCGCCATGCCCATGTTATCACAATGTTCCAAGACCCCTGTAATCAGAATGCTCCATGCCCCTTTTCATCAGTATGCTCCATGAGACTTGTCATCCCAAGGCTCCATGGTTTTCTCATCACAATGCTCCAGGACCTTGTCATCACAATGCTTCACGACATTGTCATGAAAATTCTCATTGGCCCTTGTCATCATAATGCTCCAAGCTGTAGTCATCACAATGCTCCATTATATTTGTCATTACAATCCTCCATTACATTTGGCATCACAATGCTCCATGCCATTGTCATTGCAATGGACCATGACATATGTCATCACAATGCTCCCTGACACCTGACTTCACAATACTCCATGCCCTTGTCATCACATTGCACCATGTCCACTGTCATCACAATCATCTATGAAACTTGTCAGACCAAATCTCCATGCCCCTGTCATCACAGAGCTCCATGCCCTTGTCATCACAATGCTCCATGACCCCTGTCATCACAATGCCTCGTGACTCCAGTCATCACAATGCTTCATAACGTTTGTCATCACAACGGTCCATGCCTGCGTCATCACAAGGCTCTGTGTCCATTTTAACCACAATGCTCCATGAACTTTTCATCACAATGCTCCGTGACCCTTGTCATCACAATGCTCCATGCCTTTGTCAGAACAATGCTCCATGACCTTTGTCTTCACAATGTGCCATGCACTTTTCATCACAATGATCCACAACCTTGTCATCGCTATGCTCCATAAACCTTGTAATCACAATGCTCCATGAACTTCTCATCCAAATGCTCTCTCACATGAGATATCACAATGTTCCTCCACTAGTCATCACAATCCTCCCTCACCCCTGTTATCACAATGTTCCATGACCCCTGTCATCCCAATGCTACATCCCCTTATCTGCACAATGTTCCATGACCCCTGACATCACAATGTTCCATAACCCCTGTCATCAAAATGCTCCATGACCCTTTTCATCCCAACGATCCATGACCCCTGGCATCACAATGTTCATAACCCCTGTCATCAAAATGTACCATTACACTTTTCATCAAATTGCTGCAAGACCCTGTCATCAAAATGCTCCCTGCCCTTCTCATCACAATGCACCACACTCTTGTCATCAAAAAGCTCCACGACCATTGTCATCACAAAGCTCCATGGCCCTTGGCATCACAATGCTCCATGTCATTGTCATCACAATGATCCATGAACCCTCTCATCATATGGCTCCATGACCTTGTCATCACAAAGCACCATGACACTTGTCATCACAATGCTCGATGCCCTTCCCATCACAATGCTCCATGCCCTTGTAATTACAATCCTCCATGACCCATGTATCACAGTGTTCCGTGCCCTTGTCATCACAATGCTCCATGCCCACTCTCATCACAATAATCCATGAAACATTTCAGACCAATGCTCAATGCCCTTCTCATCACAATGCTCCATTATCTCTGTCATAACAATGCTCCATGACCGCTGCCATCACAATGTTCCACGGCCTTGTCATCACAAGGCTCCATGACCCTTGTCATCACAATGCTCCAAAACCCCTGTAATCACAATGCTCCATTCACTTGTCATCACAAAACTCCATGACGCATGTCATCAGAATATTCCATGGCCTTCTCCTCACAATGATCAATGCCCTTGTCATCACAATGCTCCAAGACCCCTGTAATCACAATGCTCCATGCCCCTTATCATCAGAATGCTCCATGAGACTTGTCATCACAAGTCTCCATGGTCATCTCATCACAATGCTCCAGGAACTTGTCATCACCATGCTCCATTCCGTTGTCATCACAATTCTCCATGACCCCTGTCATCACAATACTCCATGAACATTTTCAGCCCACTGCTCCATGACCTTCTCATCACAATGCTCCATGAACAATATCATCACAATGCTCCATGACCACTGTCATCACAACACTCCATGACACCTGACAACCTAATGATCTGGGACCTTTGTCATCATAATGCTCCAAGACCCCTGTAATCACAATGCCCCATGACACCTGTCATCACAATACTCCAGGAACATTTTCAGCCCAATTCTCCATGACCCTTGTCATCACAATGATCCATGCCCTTGTCATCCTAATGCTCCATGACCCCTGTATTCTCAGTGGTCCGTGACGCTTGTCATCACAGTGCTCCATGACACATGTCATCACAATGCTCTATGCCTTTCTCAGCACAATGTTCCATGCCCTTTTCATCACAATGCTCCATGACCCCTGTCATCACAATGCTCCATGACTCCAGTCATCACAATTCTTCATAACATTTGTCATCACAATGGGCGATACCCACGTCATCACAAGGCTCTGTTACCTTTGTAACCACAATGCTCCATGAACTTTTCATCACAATGCTCCGTGACCCTTGTCATCACAATGCTCCATGTCTTTGTCAAAAAAAAATGGTCCATGACCCTTGTCATCACAATGGGCCACGTACTTTTCATCCCAACAGTCCACAAATTTGTCATCACAATGCTCCATGAACCCTGTAATCACAATGCTCCATGCACTTCTCATCACAATGCTCCATTACCCCTGTCATCACAATGCTCCATGACACCTGCCATCACAATTTTCTATGCCCTTGTCATCACAATGCTCCAAGACCCCAGTAATCACAATGCTCCATGCCCCTCTTCATCTCAATGCTCCATGAACCCTGTCATCACAATGCATCATGCCAATCATCATCATGATTCCGGCTATTGTCAGCACAATGAAATCAAAATTCTACATGACCCCTGTCATCACAGTACTCCATGAACATTTTCCGCCCAATGCTCCATGACCCTTGTCATCAAAATGATCCATGCCCTTGTCATCCCAATGCTCCATGACCCCTGTATTCACAATGCTCCGTGACGCTTGTTATCACAGTGCTCCATGAAACTTGTCATCACAATGCTCCATGCTTTGGCAGCAAAATGCTACATGACCTTGTCATTACAATGCTCTTTGCGCATGTCATCACAATACTCCTTTACAATTGTCATCACAATCCTCCATGAAACTTGGGATCACATTGCTTCATGCCCTTGTCATCACAATGCTCCCTGCTCCTTGAAATCAAAATGATCCATGACCTCTGTCATCGCAGTGCTCCAAACCCTTGTGATCACAATGTTCCATAACACTTTTCATCACAACGCTCCATGAGGCCTGTCATCACAATACTCCATGCCCTTTTCATCACAATGCTCCATGACCTTTGTCATCACAATTCTCAATACACTTGTCATCACAATGCTCCCGGACCCTTGTAGTCAGAATGCTCCTTGAACCATGTCACGAAAAGGCTCCATGCATTCTTCATCACAAAGCCCCATGCCGTTTTCGTCACAATGCTCCATGCCATTGTCATCAAAATACTCCACAAGCTTGTCATCAGAATGTTCCATGACCCTTGTCATCACAATTCTCCATGCACTTGTCAGCACAATGCTCCCTGAAACTTGTCATCACTATGCTCCAAGCCATTGTCATCACAATGCTCCATTACCTTTGTCATCGGAATCCTCCATGACACTTGGCATCACAATTCTCCATGCCATTGTCATCACAATGGGCCAATACATATATCATCACAATGCTCCCTGACACCTCTCTTCACAATATTGCATGCCCTTGTCATCACAATGCTCCATGTCCACTGTCATCGCAATCATCTATGAAACTTCTCAGACCGATGCTTCATGACCCTGTCATCACAGTGCTTCATGCCCTGGTCATCACAATGCTCCAAGACCCCTGTAATCACAATGCTGCATGCCCCTTTTCATCAGAATGCTCCATGAGACTTGTCATCACAAGTCTCCATGGTCTTCTCATCACAATGCTCCAGGACCTTGTCATCACCATGCTCCATTCCCTTGTCATCACAATGCTCCATGACCCCTGTCATCACAATACTCCATGAATATTTACAGCCCAATGCTCCATGACCTTCTCATCACAATGCTCCAAGACCAATATCATCACAATGCTCCATGACAACTGTCATCACAACACTCCATGACACCTGACAACACAATGATCCGGGACCCTTGTCATCACAATGCTCCATTCCCTAGTCATCACAATGCTCCATGACCACTGTCATCACAATACTCCATGAATATTTTCAGCCCAATGCTCCATGACGCTTGTCCTCAAAATGATCCATGGCCTTGTCATCCCAATGCTCCATGACCCCTGTATTCACAATGCTCCGTGAAGCTTGTCATCACAGTGCTCCATGACACCTGCCATCACAATGCTCCATGCCTTTGTCATCAAAATGCTACATGACTTTCTCATTACAATACTCTATGCGCTTGTCCTCACAATACTCCATTACCATTGTCATCACTATCCTCCATGAACCTTGGGATCACGTTGCTTCATGCCCTTTTCATCACAATGCTCCATGCTCTTTGAAATCAAAATGATCCATGACCCTTGTCATCACAATTCTCCATGCACTTGTCAGCACAATGCTCCCTGAACCTTGTCATCACTATGCTCCAAGCCATTGTGATCACAATGCTCCATTACCTTTGTCATCAGAATCCTCCATGACACTTGTCATCACAATGCTCCATGCCATTGTCATCACAATGGGCCAATACATATGTCATCACAATGCTCCTTGACACCTCTTTTCACAATACTGCATGACCTGGTCATCACAATATTCCATTCCCTTCTCATCCCAATGCGCCATTCCAACTGTCATCACAATAATCCATGAAACTTATTAGACCAATGCTCCATGCCCTTGTCATCACAATGCTCCATGCCCATGTTATCACAATGTTCCAAGACCCCTGTAATCAGAATGCTCCATGCCCCTTTTCATCAGTATGCTCCATGAGACTTGTCATCCCAAGGCTCCATGGTTTTCTCATCACAATGCTCCAGGACCTTGTCATCACAATGCTTCACGACATTGTCATGAAAATTCTCATTGGCCCTTGTCATCATAATGCTCCAAGCTGTAGTCATCACAATGCTCCATTATATTTGTCATTACAATCCTCCATTACATTTGGCATCACAATGCTCCATGCCATTGTCATTGCAATGGACCATGACATATGTCATCACAATGTTCCCTGACACCTGACTTCACAATACTCCATGCCCTTGTCATCACAATGCACCATGTCCACTGTCATCACAATCATCTATGAAAGTTGTCAGACCAAATCTCCATGCCCCTGTCATCACAGAGCTCCATGCCCTTGTCATCACAATGTTCCATGACCCCTGTCATCACAATGCCTCGTGACTCCAGTCATCACAATGCTTCATAACGTTTGTCATCACAACGGTCCATGCCTGCGTCATCACAAGGCTCTGTGTCCATTTTAACCACAATGCTCCATGAACTTTTCATCACAATGCTCCGTGACCCTTGTCATCACAATGCTCCATGCCTTTGTCAGAACAATGCTCCATGACCTTTGTCTTCACAATGTGCCATGCACTTTTCATCACAATGATCC
This sequence comes from Mesoplodon mirus, assembly GCF_964341445.2. Taxonomy (NCBI): domain Eukaryota; kingdom Metazoa; phylum Chordata; class Mammalia; order Artiodactyla; family Ziphiidae; genus Mesoplodon; species Mesoplodon mirus. The sequence goes on along the minus strand of NW_028295819.1, from coordinate 3,030,734 downwards.
ACAACCTTGTCATCGCTATGCTCCATAAACCTTGTAATCACAATGCTCCATGAACTTCTCATCCAAATGCTCTCTCACATGAGATATCACAATGTTCCTCCACTAGTCATCACAATCCTCCCTCACCCCTGTTATCACAATGTTCCATGACCCCTGTCATCCCAATGCTACATCCCCTTATCTGCACAATGTTCCATGACCCCTGACATCACAATGTTCCATAACCCCTGTCATCAAAATGCTCCATGACCCTTTTCATCCCAACGATCCATGACCCCTGGCATCACAATGTTCATAACCCCTGTCATCAAAATGTACCATTACACTTTTCATCAAATTGCTGCAAGACCCTGTCATCAAAATGCTCCCTGCCCTTCTCATCACAATGCACCACACTCTTGTCATCAAAAAGCTCCACGACCATTGTCATCACAAAGCTCCATGGCCCTTGGCATCACAATGCTCCATGTCATTGTCATCACAATGCTCCATGAACCCTCTCATCACATGGCTCCATGACCTTGTCATCACAAAGCACCATGACACTTGTCATCACAATGCTCGATGCCCTTCCCATCACAATGCTCCATGCCCTTGTAATTACAATCCTCCATGACCCATGTATCACAGTGTTCCGTGCCCTTGTCATCACAATGCTCCATGCCCACTCTCATCACAATAATCCATGAAACATTTCAGACCAATGCTCAATGCCCTTCTCATCACAATGCTCCATTATCTCTGTCATAACAATGCTCCATGACCGCTGCCATCACAATGTTCCACGGCCTTGTCATCACAAGGCTCCATGACCCTTGTCATCACAATGCTCCAAAACCCCTGTAATCACAATGCTCCATTCACTTGTCATCACAAAACTCCATGACGCATGTCATCAGAATATTCCATGGCCTTCTCCTCACAATGATCAATGCCCTTGTCATCACAATGCTCCAAGACCCCTGTAATCACAATGCTCCATGCCCCTTATCATCAGAATGCTCCATGAGACTTGTCATCACAAGTCTCCATGGTCATCTCATCACAATGCTCCAGGAACTTGTCATCACCATGCTCCATTCCGTTGTCATCACAATTCTCCATGACCCCTGTCATCACAATACTCCATGAACATTTTCAGCCCACTGCTCCATGACCTTCTCATCACAATGCTCCATGAACAATATCATCACAATGCTCCATGACCACTGTCATCACAACACTCCATGACACCTGACAACCTAATGATCTGGGACCTTTGTCATCATAATGCTCCAAGACCCCTGTAATCACAATGCCCCATGACACCTGTCATCACAATACTCCAGGAACATTTTCAGCCCAATTCTCCATGACCCTTGTCATCACAATGATCCATGCCCTTGTCATCCTAATGCTCCATGACCCCTGTATTCTCAGTGGTCCGTGACGCTTGTCATCACAGTGCTCCATGACACATGTCATCACAATGCTCTATGCCTTTCTCAGCACAATGTTCCATGCCCTTTTCATCACAATGCTCCATGACCCCTGTCATCACAATGCTCCATGACTCCAGTCATCACAATTCTTCATAACATTTGTCATCACAATGGGCGATACCCACGTCATCACAAGGCTCTGTTACCTTTGTAACCACAATGCTCCATGAACTTTTCATCACAATGCTCCGTGACCCTTGTCATCACAATGCTCCATGTCTTTGTCAAAAAAAAATGGTCCATGACCCTTGTCATCACAATGGGCCACGTACTTTTCATCCCAACAGTCCACAAATTTGTCATCACAATGCTCCATGAACCCTGTAATCACAATGCTCCATGCACTTCTCATCACAATGCTCCATTACCCCTGTCATCACAATGCTCCATGACACCTGCCATCACAATTTTCTATGCCCTTGTCATCACAATGCTCCAAGACCCCAGTAATCACAATGCTCCATGCCCCTCTTCATCTCAATGCTCCATGAACCCTGTCATCACAATGCATCATGCCAATCATCATCATGATTCCGGCTATTGTCAGCACAATGAAATCAAAATTCTACATGACCCCTGTCATCACAGTACTCCATGAACATTTTCCGCCCAATGCTCCATGACCCTTGTCATCAAAATGATCCATGCCCTTGTCATCCCAATGCTCCATGACCCCTGTATTCACAATGCTCCGTGACGCTTGTTATCACAGTGCTCCATGAAACTTGTCATCACAATGCTCCATGCTTTGGCAGCAAAATGCTACATGACCTTGTCATTACAATGCTCTTTGCGCATGTCATCACAATACTCCTTTACAATTGTCATCACAATCCTCCATGAAACTTGGGATCACATTGCTTCATGCCCTTGTCATCACAATGCTCCCTGCTCCTTGAAATCAAAATGATCCATGACCTCTGTCATCGCAGTGCTCCAAACCCTTGTGATCACAATGTTCCATAACACTTTTCATCACAACGCTCCATGAGGCCTGTCATCACAATACTCCATGCCCTTTTCATCACAATGCTCCATGACCTTTGTCATCACAATTCTCAATACACTTGTCATCACAATGCTCCCGGACCCTTGTAGTCAGAATGCTCCTTGAACCATGTCACGAAAAGGCTCCATGCATTCTTCATCACAAAGCCCCATGCCGTTTTCGTCACAATGCTCCATGCCAGTGTCATCAAAATACTCCACAAGCTTGTCATCAGAATGTTCCATGACCCTTGTCATCACAATTCTCCATGCACTTGTCAGCACAATGCTCCCTGAAACTTGTCATCACTATGCTCCAAGCCATTGTCATCACAATGCTCCATTACCTTTGTCATCGGAATCCTCCATGACACTTGGCATCACAATTCTCCATGCCATTGTCATCACAATGGGCCAATACATATATCATCACAATGCTCCCTGACACCTCTCTTCACAATATTGCATGCCCTGGTCATCACAATGCTCCATGCCCTTGTCATCACAATGCGCCATTCCAACTGTCATCACAATAATCCATGAAACTTATTAGACCAATGCTCCATGCCCTTGTCATCACAATGCTCCATGTCCACTGTCATCGCAATCATCTATGAAACTTCTCAGACCAATGCTTCATGACCCTGTCATCACAGTGCTCCATGCCCTTGTCATCACAATGCTCCAAGACCCCTGTAATCACAATGCTGCATGCCCCTTTTCATCAGAATGCTCCATGAGACTTGTCATCACAAGTCTCCATGGTCTTCTCATCACAATGCTCCAGGACCTTGTCATCACCATGCTCCATTCCCTTGTCATCACAATGCTCCATGACCCCTGTCATCACAATACTCCATGAATATTTACAGCCCAATGCTCCATGACCTTCTCATCACAATGCTCCAAGACCAATATCATCACAATGCTCCATGACAACTGTCATCACAACACTCCATGACACCTGACAACACAATGATCCGGGACCCTTGTCATCACAATGCTCCATTCCCTAGTCATCACAATGCTCCATGACCACTGTCATCACAATACTCCATGAATATTTTCAGCCCAATGCTCCATGACGCTTGTCCTCAAAATGATCCATGGCCTTGTCATCCCAATGCTCCATGACCCCTGTATTCACAATGCTCCGTGAAGCTTGTCATCACAGTGCTCCATGATACCTGCCATCACAATGCTCCATGCCTTTGTCATCAAAATGCTACATGACTTTCTCATTACAATACTCTATGCGCTTGTCCTCACAATACTCCATTACCATTGTCATCACTATCCTCCATGAACCTTGGGATCACGTTGCTTCATGCCCTTTTCATCACAATGCTCCATGCTCTTTGAAATCAAAATGATCCATGACCCTTGTCATCACAATTCTCCATGCACTTGTCAGCACAATGCTCCCTGAACCTTGTCATCACTATGCTCCAAGCCATTGTGATCACAATGCTCCATTACCTTTGTCATCAGAATCCTCCATGACACTTGTCATCACAATGCTCCATGCCATTGTCATCACAATGGGCCAATACATATGTCATCACAATGCTCCTTGACACCTCTTTTCACAATACTGCATGACCTGGTCATCACAATGCTCCATGCCCTTGTCATCCCAATGCGCCATTCCAACTCTCATCACAATAATCCATGAAACTTATTAGACCAATGCTCCATGCCCTTGTCATCACAATGCTCCATGCCCATGTTATCACAATGTTCCAAGACCCCTGTAATCAGAATGCTCCATGCCCCTTTTCATCAGTATGCTCCATGAGACTTGTCATCCCAAGGCTCCATGGTTTTCTCATCACAATGCTCCAGGACCTTGTCATCACAATGCTTCACGACATTGTCATGAAAATTCTCATTGGCCCTTGTCATCATAATGCTCCAAGCTGTAGTCATCACAATGCTCCATTATATTTGTCATTACAATCCTCCATTACATTTGGCATCACAATGCTCCATGCCATTGTCATTGCAATGGACCATGACATATGTCATCACAATGCTCCCTGACACCTGACTTCACAATACTCCATGCCCTTGTCATCACAATGCACCATGTCCACTGTCATCACAATCATCTATGAAAGTTGTCAGACCAAATCTCCATGCCCCTGTCTTCACAGAGCTCCATGCCCTTGTCATCACAATGCTCCATGAACCCTGTCATCACAATGCCTCGTGACTCCAGTCATCACAATGCTTCATAACGTTTGTCATCACAACGGTCCATGCCTGCGTCATCACAAGGCTCTGTGTCCATTTTAACCACAATGCTCCATGAACTTTTCATCACAATGCTCCGTGACCCTTGTCATCACAATGCTCCATGCCTTTGTCAGAACAATGCTCCATGACCTTTGTCTTCACAATGTGCCATGCACTTTTCATCACAATGATCCACAACCTTGTCATCGCTATACTCCATAAACCTTGTAATCACAATGCTCCATGAACTTCTCATCCAAATGCTCTCTCACATGAGATATCACAATGTTCCTCCACTAGTCATCACAATCCTCCCTCACCCCTGTTATCACAATGTTCCATGACCCCTGTCATCCCAATGCTACATCCCCTTATCTGCACAATGTTACATGACCACTGACATCACAATGTTCCATAACCCCTGTCATCAAAATGCTCCATGACCCTTTTCATCCCAACGATCCATGACACCTGGCATCACAATGTTCATAACCCCTGTCATCAAAATGTACCATTACACTTTTCATCAAATTGCTGCAAGACCCTGTCATCAAAATGCTCCCTGCCCTTCTCATCACAATGCACCACACTCTTGTCATCAAAAAGCTCCACGACCATTGTCATCACAAAGCTCCATGGCCCTTGGCATCACAATGCTCCATGTCATTGTCATCACAATGCTCCATGAACCCTCTCATCACATGGCTCCATGACCTTGTCATCACAAAGCACCATGACACTTGTCATCACAATGCTCGATGCCCTTCCCATCACAATGCTCCATGCCCTTGTAATTACAATCCTCCATGACCCATGTATCACAGTGTTCCGTGCCCTTGTCATCACAATGCTCCATGCCCACTCTCATCACAATAATCCATGAAACATTTCAGACCAATGCTCAATGCCCTTCTCATCACAATGCTCCATTATCTCTGTCATAACAATGCTCCATGACCGCTGCCATCACAATGTTCCACGGCCTTGTCATCACAAGGCTCCATGACCCTTGTCATCACAATGCTCCAAAACCCCTGTAATCACAATGCTCCATTCACTTGTCATCACAAAACTCCATGACGCATGTCATCAGAATATTCCATGGCCTTCTCCTCACAATGATCAATGCCCTTGTCATCACAATGCTCCAAGACCCCTGTAATCACAATGCTCCATGCCCCTTATCATCAGAATGCTCCATGAGACTTGTCATCACAAGTCTCCATGGTCATCTCATCACAATGCTCCAGGAACTTGTCATCACCATGCTCCATTCCGTTGTCATCACAATTCTCCATGACCCCTGTCATCACAATACTCCATGAACATTTTCAGCCCACTGCTCCATGACCTTCTCATCACAATGCTCCATGAACAATATCATCACAATGCTCCATGACCACTGTCATCACAACACTCCATGACACCTGACAACCTAATGATCTGGGACCTTTGTCATCATAATGCTCCAAGACCCCTGTAATCACAATGCCCCATGACACCTGTCATCACAATACTCCAGGAACATTTTCAGCCCAATTCTCCATGACCCTTGTCATCACAATGATCCATGCCCTTGTCATCCTAATGCTCCATGACCCCTGTATTCTCAGTGGTCCGTGACGCTTGTCATCACAGTGCTCCATGACACATGTCATCACAATGCTCTATGCCTTTCTCAGCACAATGTTCCATGCCCTTTTCATCACAATGCTCCATGACCCCTGTCATCACAATGCTCCATGACTCCAGTCATCACAATTCTTCATAACATTTGTCATCACAATGGGCGATACCCACGTCATCACAAGGCTCTGTTACCTTTGTAACCACAATGCTCCATGAACTTTTCATCACAATGCTCCGTGACCCTTGTCATCACAATGCTCCATGTCTTTGTCAAAAAAAAATGGTCCATGACCCTTGTCATCACAATGGGCCACGTACTTTTCATCCCAACAGTCCACAAATTTGTCATCACAATGCTCCATGAACCCTGTAATCACAATGCTCCATGCACTTCTCATCACAATGCTCCATTACCCCTGTCATCACAATGCTCCATGACACCTGCCATCACAATTTTCTATGCCCTTGTCATCACAATGCTCCAAGACCCCAGTAATCACAATGCTCCATGCCCCTCTTCATCTCAATGCTCCATGAACCATGTCATCACAATGCATCATGCCAATCATCATCATGATTCCGGCTATTGTCAGCACAATGAAATCAAAATTCTACATGACCCCTGTCATCACAGTGTTCCATGAACATTTTCCGCCCAATGCTCCATGACACTTGTCATCACAATGATCCATGCCCTTGTCATCCCAATGCTCCATGACCCCTGTATTCACAATGCTCTGTGACGCTTGTTATCACAGTGCTCCATGAAACTTGTCATCACAATGCTCCATGCCATTGTCAGCAAAATGCTACATGACCTTGTCATTACAATGCTCTTTGCGCATGTCATCACTATACTCCTTTACCATTGTCATCACAATCCTCCATGAAACTTGGGATCACATTGCTTCATGCCCTTGTCATAACAATGCTCCCTGCTCCTTGAAATCAAAATGATCCATGACCTCTGTCATCACAATGCTCCAAACTCTTGTGATCACAATGTTCCGTAACACTTTTCATCACAAAGCTCCATGATGCCTGTCATCACAATACTCCATGCCCTTTTCATCACAATGCTCCATGACCTTTGTCATCACAATTCTCAATACACTTGTCATCACAATGCTCCCTGACATTGTCGTCAGAGTGCTCTTTGAACACTGTCACCAAAAGGCTCCATTCCTTTTTCATCACAAGGCCCCATGCCATTTTCATCACAATGCTCCATGCAATTGTCATCAAAATACTCCACAAGCTTGTCATCAGTATGCTCCATGTCTCTTGTCATCACTATTATCCATGCACTTGTCAGCACAATGCTCCCTGACCCTTGTCATCACAAGCCTCCAAACCCTTGTCATCACAATGCTCCATTACCTTTGAAATTAGAATCCTCCATGACACTTGGCATCACAATGCTCCATGCTTTTGTCATCACAATGGGCCATTACATATGTCATCACAATGCTCGCTGACACCTCTCTTCACAATACTGCATGCACTTGTCATCACAATGCTCCATGCCCTTGTATCACAATGTTCCAAGTCACCTGTAATCAGAATGCTCCACGCTCCATTTCATCAGTATGCTCCTTGAGATTTGTCATCACAAGCCTCCATGGTTTTCTCAACACAATGCTCCAGGTCCTTGTCATCACAATGCTTCACGACATTGTCATGAAAATTCTCAATGGCCCTTGTCAACATAATGCTCCAAGCCCTAGTCATCACAATGCTCCATTATATTTGTCATCACACCCTCCATTACACTTAGCATCACAATGCTCCATGCTATTGTCATCACAATGGACCATGACGTAGGTCATCAAAATGCTCCCTGACACCTGTCTTCACAATACTCCATGCCCTTGTCTTCACAATGCTCTATGCCCTAGTCATCACAATGCACCATGTCCACTGTCATCACAATAATCTATGAAACTTGTCAGACCAATGCTCCATGCCCCTGTCATCACAATGCTCCATGCCCTTGTCATCACAATGCTCCATGACCCCTGTCATCACAATGCTCGGTGACTCCAGTCATCACTATGCTTCATAACGTTTGTCATCACAACGGTCCATGCCTGCATCATCACAAGGCTCTGTTACCTTTGTAACCCCAATGCTCCACGAACATTTCATTATAATGCTCCGTGACCCTTGTCATCACAATGCTCCATTCATTTGTCAGAACAATGCTCCATGACCTTTGTCATCACAATGTGCCATGCAATTTTCATCACAATGATCCACAACCTTGTCATCGCTATGCTCCATAAACCTTGTAATCACACTGCTCCATGCACTTCTCATCCAAATGCTCTCTCACATGAGATATCACAATGTTCCATCACTAGTCATCACAATCCTCTCTCAACCCTGTTATCACAATGTTCCATGAACCCTGTCATCACAATGCTACATCCCCTTATCAGCACAATGTTCGTTGGCCCCTGACAACACAATGTTCCATAACACCTGTCATCAAAATGCTCCATGACCCTTTTCATCCCAAAGCTCCATGATCCCTGGCAACACAATGTTCTATAACCCATGTCATCAAAATGTTCCATTACACTTTTCATCAAATTGCTGCATGACCCAGTCATCAAAATGATCCCTGCCCTTCTCATCACAATGCACAACACACTTGTCATCAAAATGCTCCATGACTTTTGTCATCACAAAGCTCCATGACCCTTGGCATCACAATGCTCCATGTCATTTTCATCACAATGCTCCATGAAACATCTCATCACATTGTTCCATGCCCTTGTCATCAAAAGCTCCATGACACTTGTCATCACAATGCTCAATGCCCTTCTCATCACAATGCTCCATGACCTTGTCATTACAATCCTCCATGACCCATGTATCACAGTGTACCGTGCCCTTGTGCTCACAATGCTCCATGCCCACTCTCATCACAATAATCCATGAAACATTTCAGACCAATGCTCAATGCCCTTCACATCACAATGCTCCATTATCTATGTCATAAAAATGCTCCATGACCCGTGCCTTCAAAATGTTCCACGGCCTTGTCATGACAAGGCTCCATGCCCCTTGTCATCACAATGCTCCAAAACCCCTGTAATCACAATACTCCATGCCCTTGTCATCACAATGCTCCATGACCATTGTCATCACAATTCTGAATACACTTGTCATCACAATGCTCCCTGACACTTGTCGTCAGAATGCTCCTTGAACCCTGTCACGAAAAGGCTGAATGCCTTTTTCATCACAAAGCCCCATACCGTTTTCATCACAATACTCCATGCCATTGTCATCAAAATACTCCACAAGCTTGTCATCAGAATGCTCCATGACTCTTGCCATCACAATTCTCCATGCACTTATCAGCACAATGCTCCCTGAACCTTGTCATCACTATGCTCCAAGCCATTGTTATCAAAATGATCCGTTACCTCTGTCATCAGAATCATCCATGACAATTTGCATCACAATGCTCCATGCCATTGTCATCACAATGGGCCAATACATATGTCATCACAATGCTCCATGACACCACTTTTCACAATACTGCATGACCTGGTCATCACAATGCTCCATGCCCTTGTCATCACAAAGCTCCATGACCCATGTCATCAGAATGTTCCATGGCCTTCTCCACACAATGCTCCATGCCCTTGTCATCACAATGCTCCAAGACCCATGTAATCACAATGCTCCATGCCCCATTTCATCAGAATGCTCCATGAGACTTGTCATCACAAGTATCCATGGTCATCTCATCACAATGCTCCATGACCTTGTCATCACCATGCTCCATTCCCTAGTGATCACAATGCTCCATGACCCCTTCATCACAATACTCCATGAACATTTTCAGCCCAATTCCCCATGACCTTCTCATCACAATGCTCCAAGACCAATATCATCACAATGCTCCATGATCACTGTCATCACAACACTCAATGACACCTGAAAACACAATGATCAGGGACACTTGTCATCACAATGCTCCATTCCCTAGTCATCACAATGCTCCATTACCCCTGTCATCACAATACTCCATGAACATTTTCAGCCCAATGCTCCATGTCCCTTGTCATCACAATGATCCATGCCCTTGTCATCCCAATGCTCCATGACCCCTGTATTCACAATGCTCTGTGATGCTTGTCATCACAGTGCTCCATGACACCTGTCATCACAATGCTCCATGCATTTTTCAGCAAAATGCTACATGACTTGTCATTACAATGCTCTATGTGCTTGTCATCAGAAGACTGCATTACCATTGTCATCACTATGCTCCATGAAACTTGGGATCCCATTGCTTCATGCCCTTGTCATCACAATGCTCCATGCTCCTTGAAATCAAAATGGTCCATGACCTCTGTCATCGCAATGCTCCAATCCCTTGTGATCACAATGTTCCATAACACTTTTCATCACAACGCTCCATGATGCCTGTCATCACAATACTCCATGCCCTTTTCATCACAATGCTCCATGATCTTTGTCATCACAATTCTCAATACACTTGTCATCACAGTGCTCCCAGACACTTGTCGACAGAATGCTCCTTGAACCCTGTCACGAAAAGGATCCTTGCCTTTTTCATCACAAAGCCCCATGCATTTTTCATCACAATGCTCCATGCCATTGTCATCAAAATACTCCACAATCTTGTCATCAGAATGCTCCATGACCCTTGTCATCACAATTCTCCATGCACTTGTCAGCACAATGATCCCTGACCCTTGTCATCACTATGCTCCAAGCCATTGTCATCACAATGCTCCTTTACCTTGTCTTCAGAATCCTCCAATGAACTTGGCATCATAATGCTCCATGCCATTGTCATCACAATGGGCTAATACATATGTCATCACAATGCTCCGTGACACCTCTTCTCACAATACTGCATGACCTGGTCATCACAATGCTCCATGCCCTTGTCATCACAATGCGCCATTCCAACTGTCACCAGAATAATCCATGAAAATTATTAGACCAATGCCCCATGCGCTTGTCATCACAATGCTCCATGCCCTTGTTATCACAATGTTCCAAGACCCCTGTAATCAGAATGCTCCATGCCCCTTTTCATCAGTATGCTCCATGAGACTTGTCATCACAAGGCTCCATGGTTTTCTAATCACAGTGCTCCAGGAACTTGTCATCACAATGCTTCATGACATTGTCATGAAAATTTTCAATGGCCCTTGTCATCATAATGCTACAAGCCGTAGTCATAACAATGCTCCATTATATTTGTCATTACAATCCTCCATTACATTTGGCATCACAATGCTCCATGCCATTGTCATCGCAATGGACCATGACATATGTCATCACAATGCTCCCTGACACCTGTCTTCACAATACTCAATGACCTTGTCATAATAATGTTCCATGCCCTTGTCATCACAATGCACCATGTCCACTGTCATCACAATCATCTATGAAACTTGTCAGACCAATGCTCCATGCCCCTGTCTTCACAATGCTCCATGACCCCTGTCATCACAATGCCCCGTGACTCCAGTCATCACAGTGCTTCATAACGTTGGTCATCACAACGGTCCATGCCCGCGTCATCACAAGGCTCTGTTACCATTTTAACCACAATGATCCATTAAATTTTCATCACAATGCTCCATGACACTTGTCTTCAAATGCTCCATGCCTTTGTCAGAACAATGCTCCATGACCCTTGTCATCACAATGTGCCATGAGGTTTTCATCACAATGATCCACAACCTTGTCATCGCTATGCTCCATAAACCTTGTAATCACAATGCGCCATGAACTTCTCATCCAAATCCTCTCTCACCAGAGATATCACAATGTTCCATCACTAGTCATCACAATCCTCCCTCACCCCTGTTATCACAATGTTCCATGACCCCTGTCATCACAATGCTACATCCCCTTATCATCACAAAGTACCATGACCCATGACATCACAATGTTCCATAAACACTGTCATCAAAATGCTCCATGACACTTTTCTTCCCAAAGCTCCATGACCCCTGGCATCACAGTGTTCTATAACCCCTGTCATCAAAATGTTCCATTACACTTTTCATCAAATTGCTGCATGACCCTGTCATCAAAATGCTCCCTGCACTTCTCATCCCAATGCACCACACCCTTGTCATCAAAATGCTCCTTGACCTTTGTCATCACAAAGCTCCATGACCCTTGACATCACAATGCTCCATGTCATTGTCATCACAATGCTCCATGAACCCTCTCATCATATGGCTCCATGCCCTTGTCATCACAAAGCACCATGACACTTGTCATCACAATGTTCGATGTCCTCCTAATCACAATGCTCCATGCAATTGTCATTACAATCCTCCATGACCCATGTATCACAGTGCTCTGTGCCCTTGTCATCACAATGCTCCATGCCCACTCTCATCACAACAATCCATGAAATATTTCAGACCAATGCTCAATGCTCTTCTCATCACAATGCTCCCTTACCTCTGTCATAACATTGCTCTATGACACCTGCGATCAAAATGTTCCACGGCCTTGTCATCACAAGGCTCCATGACCCTTGTCATCACAATGCTCCAAGACCCCTGTAATCACAATGCTCCATGCCCTTTTCATCACAAAGCTCCATGACGCATGTAATCAGAATGTTCCATAGCCTTCTCCTCACAATGCTCCATGCCCTTGTCATCACAATGCTCCAAGACCCCTGTAATCACAATGCTCCATGCCCCTTTTCATCAGGATGCTCCATGAAACTTGTCATCACAAGTCTCCCTGGTCATCTCATCACAATGCTCCAGGACCTTGTCATCACCATGCTCCATTCCATTGTCATCACAATGCTCCATGAACCCCGTCATCACAATAATCCAGGAATATTTTCAGCCCAATTCTGCATGACCCTTGTCATCACAATGATCCATGCCCTTGTCATCCTAATGCTCCATGACCCCTGTATTCACAATGCTCCGTGACGCTTGTCATCAAAATGCTCCATGACACATGTCATCACAATGCTCTATGCCATTCTCAGCACAATGCTCCATGCCCTTTGCATCACAATGCTCCATGACCCCTGTCATCACAATGCTCCGTGACTCCAGTCATCACAATTCTTCATAACATGTGTCATCACAATGGTCGATACCCGTGTCATCACAAGGCAATGTTACCTTTGTAACCACAATGCTCCATGAAATTTTCATCACAAAGATCCGTGACACTTGTCATCAAAATGCTCCATGCCTTTGTTAGAAAAATGTTCCATGACACTTGTCATCACAATGTGCGACACGCTTTTCATCCCAACGGTCCAGAAATTTGTCATCGCAATGCTCCATAAAACTTGTAATCACAATGCTCCATTCCCTTCTCATCACAATTCTCCATTACCTCTGTCATCACAATGCACCAAGACCCCTGTAATCACAAAGCTCCATGCCCTTCTCATCACAAAGCTCCATGACACATGTCATCAGAATGTTCCATGGCCTTCTCCACACAATGATCAATGCCCTTGTCATCACAATGCTCCAAGACCCCTGTAATCACAATGCTCCATGCCCCTTTTCCTCAGAATGCTCCATGAGACTTGTCATCACAAGTCTCCATGGTCATCTCATCACAATGCTCCAGGACCTTGTCATCACCATGCTCCATTCCCTTGTCATCACAATGCTCCATGAAGCCTGTCATCACAATACTCCATGAACATTTTCAGCCCAATGCCCCATGACCTTCTCATCACAATGCTCCAAGACCAATATCATCACAATGCTCCATGATCACTGTCATCACAACACTCAATGACACCTGAAAACACAATGATCCGGGACTCTTGTCATCACAATGCTCCTTTCCCTAGTCATCACAATTCTCCATGACCCCTTTTATCACATTACTCCGTGAACATTTTCAGCACAATGCTCCATGACCCTTGTCATCACAATGATCCATGCCCTTGTCATCCCAATGCTCCATGACCCCTGTATTCACAATGCTCTGTGACGCTTGTCATCACAGTGCTCCATGACACCTGTCATCACAATGCTCCATGCCTCTGTCAGCAAAATGCTACATGACCTTTTCATTACAATGCTCTATGTGCTTGTCATCACAATACTGCATTACCATTGTCATCACTATCCTCCATGAACCTTGGGATCCCATTGCTTCATGCCCTTGTCATCACAATGCTCCATGCTCCTTGAAATCAAAATGATCCATGACCTCTGTCATCGCAATGCTCCAAACACTTGTGATCACAATGTTCCATAACACTTTTCATCACAATGCTCCATGATGCCTGTCATCACAATACTCCATGCCCTTTTCATCACAATGCTCCATGACGTTTGTCATCACAATTCTCAATGCACTTGTCATCACAATGCTCCCTGACACTTGTCGTCAGAATGCTCCTTGAAACCTGTCACGAAAAGGTTCCTTGCCTTTTTCTTCATAAAGCCCCATGCCGTATTCATCACAATGCTCCATGCCCTTGTCATCACAATGCGCCATTCCAACTGTCATCACAATAATCTATGAAACTTATTAGACCAATGCTCCATGCCCTTGTCATCACAATGCTCCATGCCCTTGTTATCACAAAGTTCCAAGACCCCTGTAATCAGAATGCTCCATGCCCCTTTTCATCAGTATGCTCCATGAGACTTGTCATCTCAAGGCTCCAAGGATTTCTCATCACAATGCTCCAGGACCTTGTCATCACAATGCTTCACGACATTGTCATGAAAATTCTCATTGGCCCTTGTCATCATAATGCTCCAAGCCGTAGTAATAACAATGCTCCATTATATTTGGCATTACAATCCTCCATTACATTTCGCATCATAATGCTCCATGCCATTGTCATCGCAATGGACCATGAGATATGTCATCACAATGCTCCCTGACAACTGTCTTCACAATATTCCATGACCTTGTCATCATAATGCTCCATGCCCTTTTCATCACAATGCACCATGTCCACTGTCATCACAATCATCTATGAAACTTGGCAGACCCATGCTCCATGCCCCTGTCATCACAGTGCTCCATGCCCTTGTCATCACAATGCTCCATGACCCCTGTCATCACACTGCCCCGTTTCTCCAGTCATCACAATGCTTCATGACGTTTGTCATCACAACGGTCCATGCCCGCGATATCACAAGGCTCTGTGACCCTTTTAACCACAATGATCCATGAACTTTTCATCACAATGCACCGTGACCCTTGTCATCACAATGCTCCATGCCTTTGTCAGAACAATGCTCCATGATCCTTGTCCTCACAATGTGCCATGTGCTTTTCATCACAATGATCCACAAACTTATCATCGCTATGCTCCATAAACCTTGTAATCACAATGCTCCATGAACTTCTCATCCAAATGCTCTCTCACATGAGATATCACTATGTTCTATCACTAGTCATCACTATCCTCCCTCATCCCTGTTAGCACAATGATCCGTGACCCCTGTCATCACAATGCTACATCCCCTTATCTGCACAATGTTCCATGACCCCTGACATCACAATGTTCCATAACCCATGTCATCAAAATGCTCCATGACCCTTTTCATCCCAAAGCTCCATGACCCCTGGCTTCACAATGTTCTATAACCCCTGTCACCAAAATGTTCCATTACACTTTTCATCAAATTGCTGCATGACCCTGTCATCAAAATGCTCCCTGCCCTTCTCATCACAATGCACAACGCACTTGTCATCAAAATGCTCCATGTCATTGTCATCACGATGCTCCATTAAGGTTCTCATCACATTGCTTCATGTCCTTGTCATCACAAACCGCCATGACACATATCATCAGAATGCTCCATGGCCTTCTCATCACAATGCTCCTTGCCCTGCCATCACAATGCTCCATTATCCCTGTCATACCCATGATCCATGACCCCTGCCATCACGATATTCCATGGCCTTGTCATCACAAGGCTCCATGACCCTTCTCATCACAATGCTCCACGAACCCTGTAACCACAATGATCCATGCCCATTTTCATCTCAATGATTCATTAACCCTGTCAACACAATGCACCATGACCATCATCATAATGCTTCATGCTATTGTCATCACAATGAAATCAAAATGCTCCATGACCTCTGTCATAACAATGCTCCAAACGCTTGTGATCACAATATTCCAAAACGCTTGTCATCACAATGCTCCATGACTCTCATCATCACAGTTATCCATGGTCTTCTCATCACAATGCTCCATGACCTTTTTCATCACGATGCTCAATACACTTGTCATCAAAATGCTCCCTGACACTTGTTGTCTGTATGCTCCTTGAACCCTGTCATGACAAAGCTCCATGCTTTTTCATCACAATGCTCCAAGTCCCATGTAATCACAATGCTCCATGCGCTTCTCATCACAAAGCTAAAGGACGCATGTCTTCAGAATTCTCTTGGCCTTCTCCTCACAATGCTCCATGCACATGTCATCACAAAGTTCCAAGACGCCTGTAATCACAATGGTCCATGTCCATTTTCATCAGTATGCTCCATGAGATTTGTCATCACAAGGCTCCATGTTTTTCTCATCACAATGCTCCAGGACATTGTCATCACAATGCTTCACGACCATGTCCTGAAAATTCTCAGTGGCCCTTGTCATCATAATGGTCCAAGCCCTAGTCATCACAGTGCTCCATTATATTTGTCAACACAATCCTCCATTACATTTGGCATCACAAGTCTCGCTGCTATTGTCATCGCAATGGACCATGACATATGTCATCACAATGCTCCCTGACAACTGTCTTCACAATACTCCATGACCTTCTCATCACAATGCTCCATGACCTTGTCATCACAATGCGCAATTCCAAATGTCATCGCAATAATCCATGAAACTTATTAGACCAATGCTCCTTGCCCTGGTCATCACAATGCTCCATGCCATTGTTATCACAATGCTCCATGTCCCCTGCCATCACAATGCTCTGTGACTCCTGTCATCACAATGCTTCATGACCTTTGTCACCACAATGGGCCATGCCCTCGTCATCATCACTCTCTGGGAGATTTTTAACCAAAATGATCCATGAACTTTTCATCAGAGTGCTCTTTGACCCTTGTCATCACAATGCTCTATGCCTTTCTCAGCACAATGCTCCATGACCCTTGTCATCACAATGCTCCATGCGCTTGTCAGCACAATGCTCCATGACACATGTCATCACAATGCTCCATGACCCCTGTCATCACAATGCTCCGTGACTCCAGTCATCACAATGCTTCATAACGTTTGTCATCACAATGATCCATGCCCGTGTCATCACAAGGTTCTGTGACTTTTGTAACCAAAATGCTCCAAGAACTTTTCATCACAATTCACAGTGACCCTTGTCATCACAATGCTCCATGTCTTTGTCAGAACAATGCTCCATGACCATTGTCTTCACAATGTGCCACACGCATTTCATCACAACGGTCCACAACCTTGTCATTGCAATGCTCCATAAACTTTGTAATCACAATGGTCTAGGCACTTCTCATCAAAATGCTCTCTTACTAGAGATATCACAGTGTTCCATCACTAGTCATCACAATACACCCTCACCCCTGTAATCACAATGTTCCATGACCCTATCATCACACTGCTACATCCCCTTATCATCACTATGTTCCATGACCCCTGACATCACAATGTTCCATAACCCCTGTCATCAAAATGCTCCATGACACTTTTCATCCCAAAGCTCCAAGACCCCTGACATCACAATGTTCTATAACACCTGCCATCAAAATATTCCATTACACTTTTCATCAAATTGCTGCATGGCCCGGTCATCAAAATGCTCCCTGCACTTCTCATCACAATGCACCATGCCCTTGTCACCAAAATGCTCCATGACTTGTCATCACAAAGCTCCATGACCCTTGGCATCACAATGCTCCATGTCATTGTCATCACAATGCTCCATGAACCCTCTCATAATATTGCTCAATGCCCTTGTCATCACAAAGCTCCATGACACTTGTCATCACAATGCTCGATGCCCTTCTCATAGCAATGCTCCATGCCCTTGTCATTACAATCCTGCATGACCCATGTATCATAGTGTTCCGTACCCTTGTCATCACAATGCTCCAGGCCCACTCTCATCACAATAATCCATGAAACATTTCAGCCCATTGTCCCATGACCTTCTCATCAAAATGCTCCATTACCTCTGTCATAACAATGCACCATGACACCTGCCATCACAATGTTCCATGGCCTAGTCATCACAAGGTTCCATGACACTTGTCATCACAATGCTGAAGGCCCCTGTAATCACAATGCTCCTTGCACTTGTCATCACAAAGCTCCATGACGCATGTCATCAGAAAGTTCCATGGCCTTCTCAACACAATGCTCCATGCCCTTGTCATCACAATGCTCCAAGACGTTTGTAAACACAATGCTCCATGCCACTTTTCATCTCAATGCTCCATGAACCCTGCTATCACAATGCACGATGCCCATCATCATCATGCTTCAGGCTATTGTCATCACAATGAAATCAATATTCTCCATGACCTCTGTCATCATAATGCTCCAAACACTTGTGATCACAATGTTCCATAACACTTATCATTACAACACCCCATGACGCTCAACATCACAATTATCCATGGTCTTCTCTTCACAATGCTCCATGATCTTTGTCATCACAATGCTCAATACACTTGTCATCACAAGGCTCCCTGACACTTGTCGTCAGTATGCTCCTTGAACCCTGTCATGACAAGGCTCCATGCCTTTGTCATCACAATAATCCATGCCCTTTTCATCACAATGCTTCAAGATCCCTGTAATCACAATGATCCATGCCCTTGTCATCAAAAAGCTCCATGACGCATGTCATCAGAATGCTTCATGGCCTTCTCACAATAATGCTCCATGCCCTTGTCATCACAATGCTCCAGGATCCCTGTAATCACAATGCTCCTTCCCCCTTTTCATCAGAATGCTCCATGAGACTTGTCATCACAAGTCCCCATGGTCTTCTCCTCACAATGATCCAGGACCTTGTCATCACCATGCTCCATTCCCTTGTCATCACAATGCTCCATGACCGCTGTCATCACAGTAGTCCATTAACATTTTCAGCCCAATGCTCCACGACCTACTCATCACAATGCTCCTTGGCCAATATCTTCACAATGCTCCATGACCACTGTTATCACAACACTCCATTACAACTGACAACAAAATAATCTGGGACTCTTGTCATCACAATGCTCCATTCCCTAGTCATCACAATGCTCCATGACCCCTGTCATCAAAACAGTCCATGAACATTTTCAGCCCAGTGCTCCATGACCCTTGTCATCACAATGATCCATGCCCTTGTCATCCCAATGCTCCATGACCCCTGTTTTCACAATGCTACGTGACACTTGTCATCACAGTGCTCCGTGAAACTTGTCATCACAATGCTCCATGCCTTTGTCAGCAAAATGCTACATGACCTTGTCATTACAATGCTATATGCGCTTGTGATCAAAATACTCCATTTCCATTGTCATCACAATCCTCCATGAACCTTGGGATCACATTGCTTCATGCCCTTGTCATCACAATGCTCCCTGCTCCTTGACATCAAAATGATCCATGACCTCTGTCATCACAATACTCCAAACCCTTGTGATCACAAAGTTTCAGAACGCTTGTCATCACAATGCTCCATGATGCCTGTCATCACTATACTCCATGCTCTTTTCATCACAATGCTCCATGACCTTTGTCATCACAATTTTCAATACACTTGTCATCACAATGCTCCCTGACACTTGTCATCAGAATGCTCCTTGAACCCTGTCACGAAAAGCCTCCATGCCTTTTTCATCACAATGCCCCATGCCGTTTTCATCAAAATGATCCATGCCATTGTCATCAAAATACTCCACAAGCGTGACATCAGAATGCTCCATGACACTTGTCATTACAATTCTCCATGCACTTGTCAGCACAATGCTCCCTGACCCTTGTCATCACAATGCTCCAAGCCATTGTCATCACAATGCTCCATTACATTTGTCATCATAATCCTCCCTGACCCTTGTCATCACAATGCTCCATACCTTTGTCATCACAATGGGCCATTTCCTATGTCATCACAATGCTCCCTGACACCTGTCTTCACAATACTGCATGGCCTGATCATCACAATGCTCCATGCCGTTGTCATCACAATGCGCCATTCTAACTGTCATCACAATAATCCATGAAACTTATTAGACCAATGTTCCATGCCCTTGTCATCACAATGCTCCATGCCCTTGTTATCACAATGTTCCATGACCCCTGTAATCACAATGCTCCCTGACTCCAATCATCACAATGATTCATGACCTTTGTCATCACAATGGTCCATGCCCTGGTCGTCAACAGTCTCTGTGACTATTTTGAACCACAATGCTCCATGAACTTTTCATCGCAATGCTCTTTGACCCTTGTCATCACAATGCTCCATGACACATGTCATCGCAATGCACCATGTGCTTGTCATCACAGTGCTCCACAACCTTGTCATCACAATGCTCCATAAAATTTGTCATCACAATGCTCCATGCACTTCTCATCAAAATGCTCTCTCACCACTGATATCACAATTCTACATCACTATTTGTCACAATACTCCGTCCCTCCTGTCATCACAATGCTACATGCACTTATCATCACAATGTTCGATGACCCCTGACATCACAATGTTCTATAACACCTGTCATCAAAATGTTCCATGACACTTTTCATCAAATTGCTCAAAGACCCTGTCATCAGAATGTTCCCTGCCTTTCTCATCACAATGCACAACGCCCTTGCCATCAAAATGTTCCATGACCTTTGTCATCACAAATATCCGTGACCCTTGGCATCACAATGCTCCATGTCATTGTCATCACAATGCTCCATGCACGCTCTCATCACATTGCTCCATGCCCTTGTCTTCACAAAGCTCCATGACACATGTCATCAGAATGCTCCATGGCCTTCTCATCACAATGATCCATGCCCTTGCCATCACAATGCTCCATTACCACTGTCATAACAATGCTCCATGACCCCTGCCATCACGATGTTCCATGGCCTTGTCATCAAAAAGCTCCATGACCCTTCTCATCACAATGCTCCAAGAACGCTGTAATCACAATGCTCTATGCCCCTTTTCATCTCAATGATCCATGAACCCTGTCATCACAATGCACCATGCCCATCATCATAATGCTTCATGCTATTGTCATCACAATGAAATCAAAATGCTCCATGACCTCTGTCATAACAATGCTCCAAACCCTTGTGATCACAATATTCCATAACACTTGTCATCACAATGCTCCCTGACACCTGTCTTCACAATACTGCATGGCCTGATCATCACAATGCTCCATGCCGTTGTCATCACAATGCGCCATTCTAACTGTCATCACAATAATCCATGAAACTTATTAGACCAATGTTCCATGCCCTTGTCATCACAATGCTCCATGCCCTTGTTATCACAATGTTCCATGACCCCTGTAATCACAATGCTCCCTGACTCCAATCATCACAATGATTCATGACCTTTGTCATCACAATGGTCCATGCCCTGGTCGTCAACAGTCTCTGTGACTATTTTGAACCACAATGCTCCATGAACTTTTCATCGCAATGCTCTTTGACCCTTGTCATCACAATGCTCCATGACACATGTCATCGCAATGCACCATGTGCTTGTCATCACAGTGCTCCACAACCTTGTCATCACAATGCTCCATAAAATTTGTCATCACAATGCTCCATGCACTTCTCATCAAAATGCTCTCTCACCACTGATATCACAATTCTACATCACTATTTGTCACAATACTCCGTCCCTCCTGTCATCACAATGCTACATGCACTTATCATCACAATGTTCGATGACCCCTGACATCACAATGTTCTATAACACCTGTCATCAAAATGTTCCATGACACTTTTCATCAAATTGCTCAAAGACCCTGTCATCAGAATGTTCCCTGCCTTTCTCATCACAATGCACAACGCCCTTGCCATCAAAATGTTCCATGACCTTTGTCATCACAAATATCCGTGACCCTTGGCATCACAATGCTCCATGTCATTGTCATCACAATGCTCCATGCACGCTCTCATCACATTGCTCCATGCCCTTGTCTTCACAAAGCTCCATGACACATGTCATCAGAATGCTCCATGGCCTTCTCATCACAATGATCCATGCCCTTGCCATCACAATGCTCCATTACCACTGTCATAACAATGCTCCATGACCCCTGCCATCACGATGTTCCATGGCCTTGTCATCAAAAAGCTCCATGACCCTTCTCATCACAATGCTCCAAGAACGCTGTAATCACAATGCTCTATGCCCCTTTTCATCTCAATGATCCATGAACCCTGTCATCACAATGCACCATGCCCATCATCATAATGCTTCATGCTATTGTCATCACAATGAAATCAAAATGCTCCATGACCTCTGTCATAACAATGCTCCAAACCCTTGTGATCACAATATTCCATAACACTTGTCATCACAATGCCCCATGACGCTCGTCATCACAATTATCCATGGCCTTCTCATCACAATGCTCCATGACCATTGTCATCACAATGCTCAATACACTTGTCATCAAAATGCTCCCTGACACTTGTTGTCTGTATGCTCCTTGAAACCTGTCATGACAAGGCTCCATGCCTATTTCATCACAATGATCCATGCCATTTTCATCACAATGCTCCAAGACCCATGTAATCACAATGCTCCATGCCCTTGTCATCACAAAGCTCGATGACGCATGCCATCAGAATTCTCCTTGGTCTTCTCCTCACAATGCTCCATGCCCTTGTCATCACAATGTTCCAAGACCCTTTTCATCAGTATGCTCCATGAGACTTGTCATCACAAGGCTCCATGGGTTTGTCATCACAATGCTCAAGGAACTAGTCATCTCAATGCTTCACGACATTGTCATGAAAATTCTCAATGGCCATTGTCATCATAATGCTCCAAGCCATAGTCATCACGATGCTCCATTATATTTGTCATCACAATTCTCCGTTTCATTTGGCATCACAATACTCCCTGCCATTGTCATCGCAATGGACCATGACATATGTCATCACAATGCTCCCTGACACCTGTCTTCACAATACACCATGACCTTCTCTACACAATGATCCATGCCCTTGTCATCACAATGCACCATGTCCACTGTCTTCACAATAATCTATGAATCTTGTCAGACAAATGCTCCATGCTCCTGTCATCACAATGCTCCATGCCCTTGTCATCACAATGCTCCATGACCCATGACACATGTATCACAGTGTTCCATGACCTAGTCATCACAATGCTCCAAGACCCCTGTAATCAAAATGCTCCATGCCACTTTTCATCAGAATATTCCATGAGACTTGTCATGACAAGTCTCCATGGTCTTCTCATCACAATGCTCCTGGACCTTGTCATCACCATGCTCCATTCCCTTCTCATCACAATGCTCCATGACCCCTGTCATCACAAAAATCCATGAATATTTTCAGCCCAATGCTCCAAGACCTATTGATCACAATGCTCCATGGCCAATATCATCACAATGCTCCATGACCACTGTCATCACAACACTCCATGACACCCGACAACACAATGATCCGCGACTCTTCTCATCACAATGCTCCATTCCCTATTCATCACAATGCTCCATGACACCTGTCATCACAACACTCCATGAACATTATCAGCCCAGTGCTCCATGACCCTTGTCATCAAAATGATCCATGCCCTTGTCATCCCAATGCTCCATGACCCCTGTATTCACAATGCTCCGTGACGCTTGTCATCACAGTGCTCCATGACACATGACATCACAATGCTCCATGCCTTGGTCAGCAAAATGCTACATGACCTTGTCATTACAATGCTCTATGCGCTTGTCATCACATTACTCCATTTCCATTGTCATCACAATCCTCCATGAAACTTGGGATCACATTGCTTCATGCCCTTGTCCTCACAATGCTCCATGCTCCTTGAAATCAAAATGATCCATGACCTCTGTCATCACAATGCTCCAAACCCTTGTGATCACAATGTTCCATAACACTTGTCATCACAACGCTCCATGATGCCTGTCATCACAATACTCCATGCTCTTTTCATCACAAAGCTCCATGACCTTTGTCATCACAATTCTCAATACACTTGTCATCACAAGGCTCCCTGACACTTGTCATCAGTATGCTCCTTGATCCCTGTCAGGAAAAGTCTCCATGCCTTTTTCATCACAATGCCCCACGCCGTTTTCATCACAATGCTCCATGCCATTGTCATCAAAACACTCCACAAGCTTGTCATCAGAATGCTCCATGACCTTTGTCATCAGAATTCTCAATACACTTGTCATCACAAGGCTCCCTGACACTTGTCATCAGTATGCTCCTTGATCCCTGTCAGGAAAAGGCTCCATGTCTTTTTCATCACAATGCCCCATGCCGTTTTCATCACAATGCTCCATGCCATTGTCATCAAAATACTCCACAAGCTTGTCATCAGAATGCTCCATGACCCTTGTCATCACATTTCTCCATGCACTTGTCAGCACGGTGCTCCCTGACCCTTGTCATCACAATGCTCCAAGCCATTGTCATCACAATGCTCCATTACCTTTGCCATCAGAATCCTCCATGACACTTGGCCTCCCAATGCTCCATGCCATTGTCATCACAATGGGCCATTACATATGTCATCACAATGCTCCCTGACACCTGTCTTCACAATACTGCATGACCTGGCCATCACAATGCTCCATGCCCTTGTCATCACAATGCGCCATTCCAACTGTCATCGCAATAATCCATGAAACTTATTAGACCAATGCTCCTTGCCCTGGTCATGACAATGCTCCATGCCCTTGTTATCACAATGCTCCATGACCCCTGCCATCACAATGCTCTGTGACTCCAGTCATCACAATGCTTCATGACCTTTGTCACCACAATGGGCCATGCCCTCATCATCATCACTCTCTGTGAGCTTTTTAACCAAAATGATCCATGAACTTTTCATCACAATGCTCTTTGACCCTTGTCATCACAATGCTCTATGCCTTTCTCAGCACAATGCTCCATGACCCTTGTCATCATAATGCTCCATGCGCTTGTCAGCACAATGCTCCATGACACATGTCATCACAATGCTCCATGACCCCTGTCATCACAATGCACCGTGACTCCAGTCATCACAATGCTTCATAACGTTTGTCATCACAATGATCCATGCCCTTGTCATCACAAGTTTCTGTGACCATTGTAACCACAATGCTCCATGAACTTTTCATCACAATTCACAGTGACCCTTGTAATCACAATGCTCCATGTCTTTGTCAGAACAATGCTCCATGACCGTTGTCTTCACAATGTTGCACGCGCATTTCATCACAACGGTCCTGAACCTTGTCATTGCAATGCTCCATAAACATTGTAATCACAATGGTCCATGCACTTCTCATCAAAATGCTCTCTCACCAGAGATATCACAGTGTTCCATGACTAGTCATCACAATACACCCTCACCCCTGTAATCACAATGTTCCATGACCCTGTCATCACAGTGCTACATCCCCTTATCATCACAATGTTCCATAACCCCTGTCATCAGAATGCTCCATGATCCTTTTTATCCCAAAGCTCCAAGACCCCTGACATCACAATGTTCTATAACACCTGCCATCAAAATATTCCATTACACTTTTCATCAAATTGCTGCATGGCCCGGTCATCAAAATGCTCCCTGCACTTCTCATCACAATGCACCATGCCCTTGTCATCAAAATGCTCCATCACTTGTCATCACAAATCTCCATAACCGTTGGCATCACAATGCTCCATATCATTGTCATCACAAAGCTCCATGATCCCTCTCATAAAATTGCTCATTGCCCTTGGCATCACAAAGCTCCATGACACTTGTCATCACAATGCTCGATGCCCTTCTCATCGCAATGCTCCATGCCCTTCTCATTATAATCCTGCATGACCCATGTATCTTAGTGTTCTGTACCCTTGTCATCACAATGCTCCATGCCCACTCTCATCACAATAATCCATGAAAAATTTCAGACCAATGTTCCATGCCCTTCTCATCACAATGCTCCATTACCTTTGTCATAATAATGCTCCATGACCAATGCCATCACAATATTCCACGGCCTAGTCATCACAAGGTTCCATGACACTTGTCATCACAATGCTGAAGGCCCCTGTAATCACAATGCTCCTTGCCCTTGTCATCACAAAGCTCCATGACGCATGTCATCATAAAGTTTCATGGCCTACTCATCACAATGCTCCATGCCCTTGTCATCACAATGCTCCAAGACCTTTGTAAACACAATGCTCCATGCCACTTTTCATCTCAATGCTCCATGAACCCTGCCATCACAATGCACCATGCCCATCATCATAATGCTTCAGGCTATTGTCATCACAATGAAATCAATATTCTCCATGACCTCTGTCATCATAATGCTCCAAACACTTGTGATCACAATGTTCCATAACACTTATCATCACAACACCCCATGATGCTCATCATCACAATTATCCATGGTCTTCTCTTCACAATGCTCCATGATCTTTGTCATCACAATGCTCAATACACATGTCATCACAATTCTCCCTGACACTTGTCGTCAGTATGCTCCTTGAAACCTGTCATGACAAGGCTCCATGACTTTGTCATCACAATAATCCATGCCCTTTTCATCACAATGCTCCAAGATCCCTGTAATCACAATGATCCATGCCCTTGTCATCAAAAAGCTCCATGACGCATGTCATCAGAATGCTTCATGGCAATCTCATCATAATGCTCCATGCCCTTGTCATCACAATGCTCCAAGACCACTGTAATCACAATGCTCCATCCCACTTTTCATCAGAATGCTCCATGAGACTTGTCATCACAATCTCCATGGTCTTCTCCTCACAATGCTCCAGCACCATGTCATCACCATGCTCCATTCCCTTGTCATCACAATGCTCCATGACCCCTGTCATCACAATAGACCATGAACATTTTCAGCCCAATGCTCCACGACCTACTCATCACAATGCTCCATGGCCAATATCCTCACAATGCTCCATGACCACTGTAATCACTACGCTCCATGACAACTGACAACAAAATGATCTGGGACTCTTGTCATCACAATGCTCCATTCCCTAGTCATAACAATGCTCCATGACCCCTGTCATCACAACACTCCATGAACATTTTCAGCCCAGTGCTCCATGACACTTGTCATCACAATGATCCATGCACTTGTCATCCCAATGCTTCATGACCCGTGTATTCACAATGCTCCCTGACACTTGTCATCACAGTGCTCCATGACACATGTCATCACAATGCTCCATGCCTTTGTCAGCAAAATGCTACATGACTTTTCCATTACAATGCTCTATGCGCTTGTCATCACAGTACTCCATTTCTATTGTCATCACAATCCTCCATGAACCTTGGGACCACATTGCTTCATGCCCTTGTCATCACAATGCTCCCTGCTCCTTGAAATCAAAATGATCCATGACCTCTCTCATCACAATACTCGAAACCCTTGTGATCACAATGTTCCATAACACTTGTCATCACAACGCTCCATGATGCCTGTCATCACAATACTCCATGCCCTTCTCATCACAATGCTCCATGAGCATTGTCATCACAATTTTCAATACACTTGTCATCACAATGCTCCCTGAAACTTGTCATCAGAATGCTCCTTGAACCCTGTCACGAAAAGGCTCCTTGCCTTTTTCATCTCAATGCCCCATGCCGTTTTCATCAAAATGATCCATGCCATTGTCATCAAAATACTCCACAAGCTTGTCATCAGAATCCTCCTTGACACTTGTCATTACAATTCTCCAGGCACTTGTCAGCACAATGCTCCCTGACCCTTGTCATCACAATGCCCCAAGCCATTGTCATCACAATGCTCTATTACTTTTGTCATCAGAATCCTCCATGACACTTGGCATCCCAATGCTCCATGCCATTGTCATCACAATGGGCCATTACATATGTCATCACAATGCTCCCTGACACCTGTCTTCACAATACTGCATTGCCTGGTCATCACAATGCTCCATGCCGTTGTCATCACAATGCGCCATTCTAACTGTCATCACAATAATCCATGAAACTTATTAGACCAATGTTCCATGCCCTTGTCATCACAATGCTCCATGCCCTTGTTATCACAGTGCTCCATGACCCCTTTCATCACAATGCTCCGTGACTGCAATCATCACAATGCTTCATGACCTTTGTCATCACAATGGTCCATGCCCTGGTCATCAACAGTCTCTGTGACCTTTTTAACCACAATGCTCCATGAACATTTCATCACAATGCTCTTTGACCCTTGTCATCACAATGCTCCATGCGCTTGGCAGCACAATGCTCCATGACACATGTCATCACAATGCACCATGTGCTTGTCATCACAGTGCTCCACAATCTTGTCATCACAATGCTCCATAAAATTTGTCATCACAATGCTCCATGCACTTCTCATCAAAATGCTCTCTCACCACTGATATCACAATTCTACATCACTATTTGTCACAATACTCCGTCACTCCTGTCATCACAATGCTACATGCACTTATCATCACAATGTTCGATGACCACTGACATCACAATGTTCTATAACATCTGTCATCAAAATGTTCCATGACACTTTTCATCAAATTGCTCAAAGACCCTGTCATCAGAATGTTCCCTGCCTTTCTCATCACAATGCACAACGCCCTTGCCATCAAAATGCTCCATGACCTTTGTCATCACAAAGATCCATGACCCTTTGCATCACAATGCTCCATGTCATTGTCATCACAATGCTCCATGCACGCTCTCATCACATTGCTCCATGCCCTTGTCTTCACAAAGCTCCATGACACATGTCATCAGAATGCTCCATGGCCTTCTCATCACAATGATCCATGCCCTTGCCATCACAATGCTCCATTACCAATGTCATAACAATGCTTCATGACCCCTGCCATCACGATGTTCCATGGCCTTGTCATCACAAGGCTCCATGACCCTTCTCATCACAATGCTCCAAGAACCCTGTAATCACAATGCTCTATGCCCCTTTTCATCTCAATGATCCATGAACCCTGTCATCACAATGCACCATGCCCATCATCATAATGCTTCATGCTATTGTCATCACAATGAAATCAAATTGCTCCATGACCTGTGTCATAACAATGCTCCAAACCCTTGTGATCACAATATTCCATAACACTTGTCATCACAATGCCCCATGACGCTCGTCATCACAATTATCCATGGTCTTCTCATCACAATGCTCCATGACCATTGTCATCACAATGCTCAATACACTTGTCATCAAAATGCTCCCTGACACTTGTTGTCTCTATGCTCCTTGAACCCTGTCATGACAAGGCTCCATGCCTATTTCATCACAATGATCCATGCCATTTTCATCACAATGCTCCAAGACCCATGTAATCACAATGCTCCATGCCCCTTTGCATCTCAATGCTTCATGAACCCTGTCATCAAAATGCACCATGCCCATCATCATAATGCTTCAGGCTCTTGTCATCACAATGAAATAAAATATTCGATCATCTGTCTCATCACAATGCTCCAAATCCTTGTGATCACAATGTTCTATAACACTTATCATCACATCGCCCCATGACGCTCATCATCACAATTATCCATGCTCTTCTCATCACAGTGCTCCATGACCTTTGTCATCACAATGCTCTCTACACTTGTCATCACAATGCTCCCTGAAACTTGTCATCAGTATGCTCCTGGAACCCTGTCATGACAAGGCTCCATACCATTTTCATAACAATGATCCATGCCAATTTTATCACAATGCTCCAAGACACCAGTAATCACAGTGCTCCATGCCCTTGTCATCACAATGCTCCAAGACCCCAGTAATCACAATACTCCATGCCCCTTTTAGTAAGAATGCTCCATGAGACTTGTTATTACAAGGCTCCATGGTCTTCTCATCACAATGCTCCAGGAACTTTACATCACAGTGCTCCATTCCCTTGTCATCACAATTCTCCATGACCCCTGTCCTCACAATACTTCCTGAACATTTTCAGTCCAATTCTCCAGGAACTTCTCATCACAATGCTTCATGATCCCTATCGTCACAATGCTCCATGACCACTGTCATCAAAACGCTCCATGACACCTGACAACACAGTGATCCGGGACTCTTGTCATCACAATGCTCCATTCCCTAGTCATCACAATGCTCCATGAACATTTTCAGCCCAATGCTCCATGACACTTGTCATCACAATGATCCATGGCCTTGCCATCCCTATGTTCCATGACCCCTGTAATCACAATGATCCGTGATGCTTCTCATCACAGTGCTCCATGATCCTTATCATCACAATGCTCCATGCCTGTGTCAGCAAAATGCTACATGACCTTGTCATCACAATGCTCCATTTGCTTGTCATCACAGTACTCCATTACCATTGTCATCATAATCCTCCATGAACCTTGGGATCACATTGCTTCATGCCCTTGTCATCCCAATGCTCCATGCTCCTTGAAAACAAAATTAACCATGACTTCTATCATCACAATGCTCCAAACCCTTGTGATCACAATGTTCCATAACACTTGTCATCACAACGCTCCATGATGACTGTCATCACAATACTCCATGCCCTTTTCGTCAAAATGCTCCATGATCTTTTTCATCACCATTCTCAATACACATGTCATCACAATGTTCCCTGACACTTGTCGTCAGAATGCTCCTTGAAACCTGTCATGAAATGGCTTCATGCCTTTTTTATCACAATGTTCCATGCCCTTTTCATCACAATGCTCCATGCCATTGTCATCACAATACTCCACAAGCTTGTCATCAGAATGCTCCATGACACTTGTCATCACAATGCTCCATGGCCACTGTCATCACAATGCTCCATACCCCTTGTCATTACTGTGCTCCATGACGCTCGTCATCATAATTATCCATGGTCTTCTCATCACAATGCTCCACTCCCTTGTCATCAAAATGCTCCATGACCCTTGTCATCACAATGCTCCATGGCCACTCTCATCACAATGCTCCATTCCCCTTGTCATTACAGTGCTCCATGACGCTCGTCATCACAATGCTCCACGGTCTTGCCATCACAATGCTCCATTCCCTGGTCATCACAATGCTCCATGCCCTGGTCATCACAATGCTCCATGTCCCCTGTCATCACAATTCTCCTCGTTCTTGGCATCACTATGCTCCATGACACTTCTCATCACCGTGTTACATGATTTGTCATCACAATTCTCTATGCACTTTTCATCGCAATGCTCCATCACCCCTGTCATAGGAAGCTCCAGGTGCTTGTCATCACAATGCTTCATGAACTTGTCATCAAAATTCTCAATGGCCCTTGTCATCACAATGCTCCATGCCCTTGTCATCACAATGCTCCATGTCCATTGTCATCACAATGCTCCAAGCCCTTGCCATCAAAATGCTCCATTACATTTGTCATCACAATCCTCCAGGACACTTGGCATCACAATATTCCATTCCATTGTCATCGTAATGGACCATGACATATGTCATCACAATGCTCCCTGAGACCTGTCTTCAAAATACTCCATGACCTTCTCATCACAATGCTCCATGCCTTTGTCATCACATTGCACCATGCCCACTGTCATCACAATAATCCATGAAACATGTCAGGCCAATGCTCCATGCCCCTGTCATCACAATGCTCATTGCCTTTTCATCACAAAGCTCTATGACCCCTGTCATCACAATGCTCCGTGACTCCAGTCATCACAATGCTTCATGCCCGTTGTCATCACAATGGTCCATGCCCTCGTCATCACAAGACTCTGTGACCTTTGTCACCAAAATGCTCCATGAAATTTTCATCACAATGCTCGGTGACCCTTGTCATCACATTGCTCCATGCCTTTGTCAGCACAGTGCTCCATGACCCATGTCATCACAATGCGCCATGTGCTTGTCATCACAGTGCTCCAAAATCTTGTCATCACAATGCTCCATAAAACTTGTCCTCACAATGCTCCATGCATTTCTTATCAAAATGCTCTCTCACGAATGATATCAAAATGTTCCCTCACTAGTCATCACAATACACCCACTCCCCTGTCATCACAATGGTCCACAACACCGTCATGAAAATGTTCCATGACTCCTGACATCACAATGTTCCATAACCCGTCATCAAAATGTTCCATGACACTTTTCATCAAATTGCTCCATAACCTTTTCATCACAATGCTCCCTGCCCATCACAAGAGAATGCACCACACCCTTGTCATCAAAAGGCTCCATGACCATTGTCATAACAAAACTCCATGACCCTTGGCATCACAATGCTCCATGCCATTGTCATCACAATGCTCCAAAAACATCTCATCACATTGTTCCAAGACCTTGTCAT
Source organism: Mesoplodon mirus (assembly GCF_964341445.2). Lineage (NCBI taxonomy): Eukaryota > Metazoa > Chordata > Mammalia > Artiodactyla > Ziphiidae > Mesoplodon > Mesoplodon mirus. The sequence goes on along the minus strand of NW_028295819.1, from coordinate 2,997,857 downwards.
CACAGGATCCATGATGCTTTTCATCACAATGCTCGATGCCATTCTTCTCACAATGCTCCTTGCGCTTCTCATTACAATCCTCCATGAACCATGTATCACAGTGTTCCGTGCCATTGTTATCACAATGCTCCTTGCCCCCTCTCATCACAATAATCCATGAAACATTTCAGACCAATGTTCCATGCCCTTTTCATCACAATGATCCAAGACTCCTGTAATCATAATGCTCCATGCCCCTTTTCATCTCAATGCTCCATGAACGCTGTCATCACAATGCACCAAATGCGCATCATCATAATGCTTCATGCTATTGTCATCACAATGAAATCAAAATGCTCTATGACCTCTGTCATCACAATGCTCCAAATCCTTGTGATCACAATATTCCATAACACCTATCATCACAACGCCCCATAAGGCTCATCATCACAAGTATCCATGGTCTTCTAATCACAATGCTCCATGACATTTGTCATCACAGTGCTCAATACCCTTGTCATCACAATGGTCCCTGACACTTGTCATCAGTATGCTCCTTGAACCCTTGCATGACAAGGCTCCATGCCTTTTTCATCACAATGTTACATGCCCTTTCCCTCACAGTGCTCCAAGACTCCTGTAATCACAATGCTCCATGCCCTTGTCCTCACAAAGCTCCATGATGCATGTCATCAGAACGCTCCATGACATTCTCATACCATTGTTCACTGCCCTTGTCATCACAATGCTCCAAGAGCACTGTAATCACAATGTTCCATGACCTTGTCATCACAAAGCTCCATGATGCATGTCATCAGAACGCTCCATGACATTCTCATCCCAATGTTCCATGCCCTTGTCATCACAATGCTCCAAGACCCCTGTAATCACAATGCTCCATGACCCTTTTCATCAGAATGCTCCATGAGACTTATCATCACATGGCTCCATGGTCTTCTCATCACAATGCTCCAGTACCTTGTCATCACAATGCTCCTTGACCCCTGTCATCACAATACTCCATGAACATTTTCAGCCCAATGCTCCATGACGTTCTCATCACAATGCTCCATGACCTCTGTCATCAAAATGCGCCATGACCACTGTCATCACAACGCTCCTTGAACCCTGACAACACAATGATCCGGGAATCTTGTCATCAAAATGCGCCATGCCGTTGTCATCCCAATGCTCCATGAACCCTGTAATCACAATGCTCCATGACGCTTGTCATCACAGTGCTCCATGAACCTTGTCATCACAATGCCTTTGAGAGCAAAATGATACATAATCTTGTCATCACAATGCTCCATGCGCTTGTCATCACAATCCTCCATGACCCTTGGGATCATATTGCTTTATGCCCTTGTCATCTCTATCTTGCCTTTCTGGTTTTTACAGATTTTCGGATGTACTTTTTGACCGGTGGGAAGTGACAATTCTTTGTAGTGTGTATTTGCATTGTGCGCTTGCTTGATTGGCCAAAAATGGCCTATGCCTTTTCTCCTGAATATATTCAGGAGAAAATTCATATGCTGTTTTTGGCCAAGTGCATCATTCTCGAAGTTGTGATGCCTTTCCTGTGCTTTAAAGGCGATTCCAATTTACCTCTTGAAATATGTTTTGTGCAATTCCGCCTCATTTTCAAGTCCGCTTTGTTGCCTTCCCTCAACAGATTTTTGGAAGAGAGTAGTCCTTTATAACTGCAGGTTTTTGATTTGCTTTGCCCCTGAGCTCCAATTTTGAAATCCCATTTTTGGGAGCTGACCGCAAATCCACAGTTTTGCTTCAGGAACTATACTGGTTCCAGGGGTGGCTATACTGGTTCCCTGTGGGTGGCTGAGGCTTTGGTTAATTCTTCTTCCTGACGGGAATTTAGAGTGACATGTGTCCGTCCAAAGGCCTACATCTACTCTCTGATTGGTTCTCCCTCTTCCCTTTCATCATCTGCACAATTAGCAAACTGTGCGAACCAAGAGGTTATAGGGGATGACTCTCCTAAGTTGGGAGATTGATAGTAAAGTAGTTGGAATGCCAAACTGTAGCACCAGGAGAGGAAAAAGTAGGAGACTTTCAGAAACCTTTCGCCATCACAGGGTGTCCATTCTCTAGGTTTCCCATACATGTTATAACTGTAGTGATATTCCCTTCTACCTGGAAATTTGGGACCCATGGAATGGTGGCATGCATTACTACTTTAAAGGGTCTGCATTTTCTCTCCCAATCTCACCAGTCCTCTCAGTCCCAAATGTCCAGCCTTATGTCTCATCCAGCTGTCTTTGCAGATAGGGTCATTCTAGGTTTCATCAGAACCCCTGAAGGAATTGTGTAAGAATTTCGCAGTTTTTTGTTTTGTTTTTGAAATTCATTTTTATAATGGGGTTGAGCTGATTTTCCCTGACGTGTTTATGCCGGTCTAGACACACTTGATTCCCTTACAGAGGCACATCAGTACATAGGTTTTAAGATTCTTACTAATCAGATATATTCCTCTGTGGGGAATAGGGGTTTTGAGGCCCGTTCACTGAGGAAGGTGTAGGTCTTGTCTATTCTGTATTTGGTTTATGGAATGCTACCTGTGCTAATATCAAACTCTGGTTTTATGCATCACCCCACCTCTCCTTTCCCCTTAAGGAGGCATAAGAGTGTTTTCTAAATGTGAGACGCTGCTCTCTTTCCTAATTCAGTTCATGTGTTGTGATGTTGACATTCCCTCTGTAAGTGATAACTTATGATAAGATTCTTTTTCTGTGTGACTAATTTCCCTTAGAATCATCACACCTAAATCCTCTCGTTATGCTGCTACTGGCCTTATGACATTGATTTCATGTCTGAGTGATATTCCGTTGTACAAAATTACCACAAGTTCTTTATGCATTTCTCTTTTTCCTGGGATACTTTAGGTGTACCGAAGTTGAGGTTCTTGTATGCAGAGCAGCCCTAAACTTTGGGGTGCCTGTGTCTTGTTGATATTTAGTCTTCCCAAGTTATATGTCCATGAGTTGAAGTCCCCTTTGCTCGGGGGCTTTGTATTTTAGATGTTTTAGGAAACAGCATACACTTCTTCAGAGTAGCTCTTGGATATTTATACCCCACCCATCAGCGTGACTAGTCTCCCTGTTTTCCATGGCCTCTCCTGCATTTTTGATTTGTACACATTTTTTGGATGGACTTTCTGAGCAGTGGAAATTGAGACTTCTTTATTGTGCGGATTTGCATTTCTCTCTTGCTTGGTTGGCCAAAAACTCTGTATGTGTTTTTTTCCTGAAGATATTCACGAAAAAAACGCATACACCCTTTTGCCCAACTGCATCATTTGAGAAATTCTGCTGCTTTTCATATGCTTTAAATGTGAGTACAATCTACCTTTTGAAAAATGTTTCCTGCAATTCTGCCTCTCATTCAGAACCTCTTCGTTGCCTTACCTGAATATATTTTTGGACGTTGGTTATCATTTATATCTTTGCAGGTCTTTGAATTGTCTGCTCCTGAGCTCCATTTTGCACCTCGCATTTTGTGAGCTGGCCGCCAAACCATTGGATTGATTCCGGCCCTATTCTGGTTCTGGGGAGGCAGGCTGAGCCTTTGGTTAATTCTTCTTCCTAAAGGGATATTAGAGTGACATGTGCCTGTCAAAACTCCTACAGCTAATCTCTCACTGGTTCCTCCTCTTCCCATTTATCCTCTTCAAAAATTGCAAACTGTGTGAAACAGGAGGTTAAAGGTGCTGATTCTCCATGTGGGGAGATTGTTAGTAATGTGGCTGGAATGGCGAACCCCAGCACCAGGAGATCAAAAATGAGGTGCATTTTAGACACCTTTCCTGAGCACACGGTGTACATTCATCTCGGTTTCCCAGGCATGTTTTTGCTTTCAGAAGATTCCCTTGAAACTGCCGATTTGGGACCCATGGAATGGGTACCAGGCAGTATTACTTTAAAAGGTCTGCATTTCCTCACCCAGCCTCTCTAACATCTCTTAGCGTGCATAGCTTCCAGCCTTATATATCATCCTGCTGTGGGTCTACATGTGTTCAATCCATGTTACATCGTAGTCCTTCAACAAAAGTTGTAAGAATTTTTGTCTGTCTCACTGTTTTTATAAATATTTTTAAATTTATTTTTATATTGGTTACAGCTGATTTTCAAAGCTCTGTTTTTTGCTGCTGTACATCCACTAGATTCATGTACTGTGTGACAACAATAAATTCTTTCTCAGATGCTTACGAGTCATATGTATTATTTTCCAGTGACTTGAGTGGACTGAGTGCAGTTCTTTGAGGTACCGTGTACGCCTTGCCAGTTATTCAATTCGGTACTTGGAATGGTATCTTTGCTAATTTCAACCTCCTGGATAATACCTCACCATTCCCCACCTTTCCCATTTAGCAGCCTTATGTCTCTTTTCTACATATTTGACTATGTTTCTGTTTTTTAGTTTATTTCATGTGTAGCCATTTTTGATTCCACCTTTAAGTGACATCTTATGATATGTGTCTTTTTCTTTCTGACATGTGTCACTTAGAATGATCGTATGTAACTCCTCCAGAGTTGTTCCAACTGGCCTTATTTCATTGATTTCTGGATGAGTAATATTCCACTCTACATAAGTACCCCATCTCTTTTATCCATTTTATCCTTCCAGGGACATTTAGGTTATATCCAAGTGGAGGCCCTTTTTAACAGAGAGGTGGTAAACGTTGGAGTGCCTGTTTTCTGTCGTTTTTTTGTTTTTCCCAAGGTATACGCCCATGAGTGCAAGTGCCCTATGCTCTGTAGCTCAGTTTTCATATGTTTTAGCAAACACAATACACTTCTCCAGAGTGGCCGTTGGCACATCACATTCCCACTATCAGCCTCACAGGGCTCCCTTTTCTCCTCACCCTGTCCGGCATTTCTGGTGTTTACACGTTATGTGGATGGCCCTTCTGACTGATGTGAAGTGATACATTTTGTAGTATTGATTTCCAGTGCCCACCTGTTTGGTTGGATAAAAAGTGTGTATGGCCTTTACTTGAATATATTCAGAAAAAAATGCATACGCCCTTTTGGGCCAACTGCATCATTGGCGATGTTCAGCCCCTTTTCTTGTGCTTTAATGGGGAGTCCTTTCTACCTCTTCAAATCTGTTTCCTGCCACTCTCCCTTGCTTACAAGTCCTTTTCTGTGACTTACCTCAAGACATTTTTCGACAATAGATATTTTCAACTCTGCAGTTTCATGAATTTTAGTGCCCCCAAGTTCCATTTTTCAACTTGTGTTTTTGGTAACTGGACACAAAACAGTGGGATTTCCTCTAGCCCTATTCTGTTTCCATGGGCAATTCTAGCCTTTGATGAATTTGTCTTCCAGATAGGAAATTAGAGTGGCATTTGCCTGTCTGAACAACTAAGACTTGTCTCTAAATTTTTCTCATCCTTCCGCTTCATCCTCTGGACAAATTCCAAAATGTGTGCAACAGGATGTTGACGGTGCTGATATCCCCAAGTAAGGAGATTGTCAGGAAAGATGCTGGAGGGGTGAACCCGTGCACCAGGCGATGAGAAGATGAGGTGCCTTTTCCAAACTCTTTCCGATCAAACGGTGTACCATCCTCTAGGTGTGACAGGCATGTTTTAGCTGTAGGAAGGGTCCCGTGCATGGAAGGAGAACACCAGGGATTTTTCCAAATCAGTGCTTCCCCGAACCCCAAACTGGGGAATTTTTAAGCTACGGCTACACGTATGTCCATTAAGGGCCTTGGGAAATAGGCAGAGCCCAAATTTTAGATGATTGAAATCTTCAGGTTCAGAAGCGCTCACCATCGGCCTTGCTTAGGTTACATTTTATCTGTCATTGATAGATGCTGTCAATAAAAATATCGATTCTTTTTCAGATTATTTCCCCTTATAGGTTATTGCAAAATATTCAGTGTAGTTCCCTGTGCTATACAGTAGTTCCTTGTTGATGATCTATTTTATACATAGCAGTGTGTATGTGTTAATCCCAAACTGTTAATTTATCCCTTTTCCTACCTTTCCCCTTTGGTAATAATAAATTATAAGATTTTATACTTCTCAGGAATGGGGGAGCTGAAAGAGAGGTATCCTTTTCAATGGAAAAGCATTCAAAACAAGATAGAAGTTTCACCCAAGAGTATTCGATGTACAACCATGGAAATAAATCACTTCATTTTTCTAATGTTGACCTGAAATATAAGACAGACGTCTTCACTGAACTTGCTTATAGTAAAGTGATGGAATTATCAAATGTAAGTCTTAGAAACATCTTATTTTACCCGAGCATTATATACTGCTCTATGTTAACTACAGTTTGGCTCACACATCTGTTCATTGAAGTTACAATGTTCTCTATTTCTGTTACTGATCCTCCAGAGTGTACCCCAACAGGAGTCCCCGAGCCCAGTGTCATTGGAGCCAACAGATCAAGACTGAGTTTGGTTCAGAAGCAAAGGAAACATTATTTTGAAAACCGAATGGAGAGGTGAGAGCGTGCCCTCCCCCACGGGCTGTGGGCTGGGCTGCTGTGTAGGGATCCCGGCAGCATCAGTGGGAGTTAGGGGATGGAGCTCTCGAGGGCTGGGTTGGCTGCAGCTCAGGCTCTATGCCGTGGAGTCTGCATGGGACTCCGCTAGCTGAGGTGTCAACCCAGCCATTCTGCACTAGGAAATCGGGTCTGAAGTGCCGGGTGTGGGACCTCTGCATGCGGAACCCTAGGAGCACGTGAAATTAGACAAAGCACAAAGGAAAAACTGGTTAGACTTTATTTTATTGTCCAGATTCTCTTTTTATCTCCCAGGAATTTTTAATGAACGTTGCCAGAGACGAACACCTCCTCTGCTTTTTGTTCTGTTCCTCATTCTTGGGGTGTTGAGGATGCAGACCCCTGTTTTGTAACTGCTTCATGCTGTGGTGGCAGCCCTGATACCTGGGGGGAGGGGCAAAACGTCTCCCCACCAGCCTCCATGTGAGGTTGATTGTTCCAAAGCCTCCTGCCTCACTTCTTGTCCGCCTGAGCACCAGCATTGGAAGTGTTATAGATTCTAATGACCTTTAAGTGCCCAGCAGAGAGATGTGCAAAGATGCTGTGGTGGCAGGTTTCACCCCACCCCACATTTGTTCGGTGACCTTAGGCTGACGGTTTTTGCCAGCCTAGATGCTCTGACCAGTAGTCTGTGCTTTCTTTAATTAGGTCCCTGAATTAATGTACAAACAGCACCATGTGTCAGAGCCCTGCCCGCGCAACTCCCAGACAGTCCAGCGTCAGTGGTGATCCAGGACCATGACGTCCACTGAGTCAACGGCCTTTAGAAGTAGCCAGCAGTCCAGCTGGTCATATTGGCCTCCATCACCGCGGTGTCTGTAGGGTTTTCAATGGTGAAAGCGTGATATACGTTTCCCCCGCCAAGCTTATTAGCTCCCCTCTGGGTGCAGTAAGTCCTGCAAGCAGTAGTCTGCTCTTTTGGGGCACAGTCTTGTTGTTTTCTGAGAGAAACTCCAGGTCAAGTGATGGTCACACAAGTCATCTTGGGGGCCCGATGCCCCCATTTGTCTCTCTGGAGGTTGGAGTTGGAAGGCCTCCTCACTCGAGGTCAGTGTGTCCACAGAGCGAGCCGTGCATCTTCAAGGCATGATGGGTGGCTAGGATCACGACGTGGGGTCCTTTTCCCTTAGGATGGAGCTGGCCTTGCGGGCTGCTGATTTCCAGCTTTTTAGATACCCCAGTATCCTGGCCTGATGAGTCGGTGGGCAAAGCCCTTGGTGACCATAGTTTATCATACCTGAAGGGCATTCTTGTGTTGCTCCATTTCAAGTGTTCCCAGTTTTTGCACTAAGTCTCCAAGGGCGATTAACCTTTGACCGGGTATGTAAAGGTCAAAGGGTTTAGCTAAATTAGGGAGTTCCTGGGCAAGGGTCTGAATTGACTGCTCTTTCCATTCTTGAAAGGCTGCTTCTGGATTCTATTCAAAAGGATCATCATCTTTTCATGTCAGTGTTTCATGTAGAGGCCCAGCTATTAGACTGTAGTTAGGGATCCAGATGCAGAAAACCTTGGCCTCCCCGGGAACCCCTAAGCTGTCTTCTAGTTTTAGAAGAGGTAAGGCTGCAAATGGCTTCTTCCCTATCCTGGGATGCGATTCTCCGAATATCTGTGAGAATGAAGCCCAGGCATGTCACCTGAGCCTGGGATATTTGAGCCATTTTCTTGGACACCTTCTATCCTTTCTTGGCTAGGTAGTTCAGAGGCGTCTTTAGTAGGCCTGGCGATCAGAATGTCATCTGCATATTGAAGGAGGGTTCCCTTTTACAGAGGTAGAACTTTTAGGTCTTTAGAGGACATTTCCCCAATGATGGTGTGGGGATTTTTGAACCATTGGTGCCGGACGGCCCAGCATTATTGCTTGTGTTGCATGTTGTGTCCTGCCACTCACAAGCCAAAAATTCTTGTGACTCTGAGATGAATGGAATACAGAAGAAGGCATCATTGAAGTGTAATACAGAATGCCATGGCCTGGTGGATGGTAGAATGAGCAGCAGGGTGTAGGAAATAGGATCTACTGGATGTAGATCCTCAGTGGCTTCACTGACTGTCCTGATATCCTTTACCAGGTCTCCAGCAGCCCATGGGGCTCTCGTGGTCAGGCCAATCCCAGGATATGGAGCTCATCTGGGCTGCATCCCGCACCCCACAGCCCATGGGGCTCTCTTGTTCAAGTCCCTCCCAGGGTACGGAGCTCCCCTGTGCAGCTACCCAGCAGCCCATGGGGCTCTCATAGTCAGGCCCTTCCCAGGATACGGAACTCCCCTGGGCGGGTACCCCAGCAGGGCTCGACACACAGGAACTGTGCACATAGCCCACCTTGCAGAGAACCCCCAGCTCACATGTCACTCACAGCTGACACAGAACACCTCAGAGCAGGACTTGAACTTACAAACAGCAGCTCTGACAGGTCTGTGACCCTGGCTATCACTCTGTGCAGCCTCTCTCTGCCAGGTCTTCCAGAAACTTCCACTGCAGCCAGGGCACCAGGCCTCTGTCTCCACCCACCATCACTCCTCTCCCTGACTCCTGGGTTCCTCTCATTAGGATAGGGTCTTCTTGAAGTTGTTTTCCACTCATGGACCAGATAAAATGATAAGAAAACAAGCCGCAGCTGCAGCCCCTTGTCTAGCCTGACTCTCAAGATCCCACACCTGTTCCTTGGGACTGACCCGTTTAGCAAGGTTCATTTTCTGCAACTGTGAGCCCCTGAGGGGTGAGGATTGTCTGATTTGGGCAGCCTGACACTGCCTGCCAGCCCCCCCCCCACAGGTGTGCCTGGGTTGAGGTCAATATAAACACCTCTCCAGTCAGCAGGAGCCCCTGTAGCTGTGCCTGACACCATATTCTCTGCCCCGTCAGCAGTGTCGGGGCTGGGGTGGTGGGAGGGAGTGAAGGGCCGTGGCTTTGTGGGTGGCCCAGTGTGATTTGGGCTCTGCTGGACTTTCTGCAGGAGTTGCCAGGCTGCCACCTGCTAAAGAAGAGGATGTGTCACCCATACCTGCCGCTGGAATTTCTCCCCAGTCAGAGTTGAGGAATTAAAAAAGCAGTGGGGGCCGTGGCAGGAGGGGTATCTCAGGCAGGGAAATGGAAAGATTCCAGAAGAGCATCTGGGGCCAGGACCATCCTGGCTGGCCTGCAGGCACCAAGTCGGCCTGCGTGCTCTCACTAGTGTGGCTCCACAGCCCTTCCTCTAGGCTTGCAAGTGCTTGTACATATTCAGGTGTTTTATCTGGAAAGGGTGGGAAGAGTTCAGCTGCAGCAGGACTGGGGCTCAGCTCACATTTACTCACAGACGCCTCGACACATTCCCCCAGCTTTGCAATGAGGATGCTCCTTGTGGGGGGGAGCACAGCTGAGTGCATGGGAGACGATTTCCCACCTCTGACAAACTTAAGAATTTTTTACCACTGGAGCAAGTGCCCTGATACGATTATCCTCTCTATAACTGGTGAGTTCTGTTTGTTTGTTTGTTTTTTTCTTCTTTTCTTTTTGGTTCAAGTTAGATTTTATTTATTCCTCTTTTTATTTAATTTGGAGATATATACATGGAAATAATGCATTAATATAAAGACGTCTATGTGAAGGGAAAAACTATTTTTCTGTTTTATTTTATTAAATGTTATTTATTTAGTTTTTTTTAAATTTATTTCTTTTATACAGCAAATTCTTATTGGATATCTATTTCATACATATAAGTGTGCACATGTGAATCCCAGTCTCCCAATTCATCCCACCACCACCCTCACATGGCGTTCCCTCCTTGGTGTCCATATGTTTGTTCTTTACATCTGTGTCTCTATCTCTGCCCTGCACACCGGTTCATCTGTACCATTTTTCTAGGTTCCACATATGTGCATTAATATACAATATTTGTTTTTCTCTTTCTGACTTACTTCACTCTGTATGACAGTCTCTATATCCATCAAGGTCTCTACAAATGACCCAATTTCATTCCAATGTATGGCTGAGTAATATTCCGTTGTATATATGTACCACGTCTTTTTCCATTCGTCTGTCTGTGGGCACGTAGGTTGCTTTCATTACCTGTCTATTGTAAATAGTGCTGCAGTGAACATTGTGGTGAATTTGTCTTTTTGATTTATGGTTTTCTCTGGGTATATGCCCAGTAGTGGGATTGCTGGATTATATGGTAATTCTATTTTTAGTTTTGTAAGGAACCTCCATACTGTTCTCCAAAGAGACTGTATCGATTTACATTCCCACCAATAGTGGAAAAAGGTTCCTTTTCTCCACACCCTCTCCAGCATTTGTTGTTTGTAGATTTTCTGATGATGCCCATTCTAACAGGTGTGACGTGATACCTCATTGTAGTTTCGATTTCAATTTCTCTAATAATTAGTGATGTTGAGCAGATTTTCATGTGCGTATTGGCCATCTCTATGTCTTCTTGGAAGAAATGTCTATTTAGATCTTCCATTTTTGTATTGGGTTGTTTGTTTTATTAATATTGAGCTGCATGAGCTGTTTATATATATTGGAGATTAATCATTTGTCCATTGATTCGTTTGCAAATAGTTTCTGCCATTCTGAGGGTTCTCTTTTCGTCTTGTTTGTAGTTTCCTTTGCTTTGCAAAAGCTTTTACGTTTCATTAGGTCCCATCTGTTTAGTTTTCTTTTTTATTTCATTACTATAGGAGGTGGATCAAAAGATCTTGCTGTGATTTACGTCAGAGTATCCTTCGTAAGTTTTCCTCTCAGAGTTTTATACTGTCCGGTCTTACATTAAGGTCTCTAATCCATTTTGAATATATTTTTATGTATGGTGTTGGGGAGTGTTCTAATTTCATTCTTTTACATGTAGCTCTCCATATTTCCCAGCACCAATGATTGAAGAGACTGTCTTATCTCCATTGTATAGTCTTGCCTCCTTTGTCATAGATTAGTTGACCATAGGTGTGTAGGTTTATCCTTGTGCTTTCTTTCTTTTTTTTTTCCTTTTACACGTTTATTGGAGTATAATTGCTTTACAATGGAGTGCTCGTTTCTGCTGTATAACAAAGTGAATCAGCTATACATATACAAATATCACCAGATCCCCTCCCTCTTGAATCTCCCTCCCACACTCCATATCCCACCCCTTTATGTGGTCACAAAGCACCGAGCTGATCTCCCTGTTCTATGTGGCTGCTTCCCAGTAGCTATCAGTGTTACATTTGGTAATGTATTTATGTCCATGCCACTCTCTCACTTCGTCCCAGCTTACCCAACCCCCTTCCGGTGTCCTCAAGTCCTTTCTCTATGTCTGTGTCCTTCATCCTGTCCTGCCACTAGGTTCTTCAAAATCTTTTTTTTTTCTTCATTAGATTCCATATATCTCTGTTAACATACAGTATTTGTTTTTCCCTTTCAGACTTACTTCACTATGTAGGACAGATTCTAAGTCCATCCACCTCAGTACAAATAACTCAGTTTTGCTTCTTTTTATGGTTGAGTAATATTTGATTGTATATATGTGCCAGATCTTCTTTATCCATTCATCTGTCGATGGACACTTAGGTTGCTTCCATGTCCTGGCTAATGCAAATAGAGCTGCAATGAACATTTTTGTACATAACTCTTTTTGAATTATGGTTTTCGCAAGGCAAATGCCCAGTACTTGGATTGTTGTGTCATATGGTACTTCTATTGTTAATTATTTAAAGGAACCTCCGTACTGTTCTCCCTAGTGCCCATATCAATTTACATTCCCACCCACAGTGCACGTGTGTTCCATTTTCTCCAATAAAGGCCTCTCCAGCATTTATTGTTTTGTAGATTTTTTTGATGATTGCCACTCTGACTGCTGTGAGGTGATACCTCAGGGTAGTTTTGATTTGCATTTCTCTAATGATTAGTGATGTTCAGCATCCTTTCATGTGTTTCTTGGTAATCTGTATATCTTCTTTGGAGAAATGTCTATTTAGGTCTTCTGCCCGTTTTTGGATTGGGTTGTTTGTTTTTGTGATATTGAGCTACATGAAGTGCTTGTAAAGTTTGGAGATTAATCCTTTGTCAATTGCTTCATTTGAAAATATTTTCTCCCATTCTGAGGGTTGTTTTTGCATCTTGTTTATGTTTTCCTGTACTGTGTAAAAGCTTTTAAGTTTCATTAGGTCCCATTTGTTGATTTCTGTTTTTATTTCCATTTCTCTAGGAGGTGGGTCCAAAAGGATCTTGCTGTGATTTATGTCATAGAGTGTTCTGCCTATGGTTTCCTCTAAGTGTTTTATAGTGTCTGGTCTTATATTTAGATCTCTAATCAATTTAGAGTTTATTTTTGTGTATGGTGTTATGGAGTGTTCTAATTTCATTCTTTTATGTGTAGGGGTCCAGTTTTCCCAGCACCAATTACTGAAGAGACTGTCTTTTCTCCATTGTATATCCTTAGCTCCTTTGTCATAGATGAGATAGCCATAGGTATGTAGGTTTATCTCTGGGCTTTCTGTCCTGTTCCATTGATCTGTGTTTATGCCAATCTACATACACTTGATTCCATTATGGAGACATATAAATACATAGGTTTCAAGGTTATTACCAGTCAGATATATTCCTCTTCAGTGAATAGGGTGTTTTGTGTCCAGTTCATTGAGAAAGGAGTAGGTCTAGTCTATTACATATATGGTATATGGAATGGGATCTGTGCTAATTTCAAACTCTGCTTTTACAAACCACCCCACGTCACCTTTCCCCTTAAGGAGGCATAAGTGTGTTTTCTAAATGTGTAACTCTGTTCTCTTTTGAAATTCAGTTCATGTGTAGCCATGTTTACATTTCCTCTATAAGTGATATATTACAATAAGTTTCTTTTACTTTGTGGCTCATTTCACTTAGCATCATCGTACCTAAAGCCACTCATTAAGCTGCTATTGGCCTTATGACATTGATTTTATGTCTGAGTGACTTTCCTTTGTATATAAGTACCACAACATCTATATCCACTTTTTTTCCTTTCCTGGGATATATAAAGTGTACCGAAGTCGAGGTTCTTGTAAACAGAGCAGCCCTAAAGTTTGGGCTGGCTGTGTGTCATGGATTTTTAGTTTTCCCAAAATACACGCCCATGAGTGGAAGTGTGCTATGCTCTGTAGCTCTGTTTTAGAAAACAACATACAGTTCTCCAGAGAGTCTGTTGGCAATTTACCTCCTGTCCATCGGCGTAACCAGGCTCCCTTTTCTCCATGGCCTGTCCTGCATTTGCGGTTTTTACACTATTTGTGGATGGCCCTTTTGACTGGAGGTAAGTGACACTTCTCTGTAGTGTGGATTTGCAATGCCTGATGGCTTGTTTAGCCAAAAAGTGCGTATGCATTTTTTCCCGAATATATTCAAGAAAATACACATACTCCCTTTTCAGCCAAGGGCAACATTGTCGAAATTCTGTCGCTTTTCATGTGCTTTAAAGACGACTCCAATCTACCTCTTGAAATCTGTTTCCTTCAATTCTGCCTTGCATTCAAATCCTCTTCACTGCCTTTCCTCAATATATTTCTGGATGATAGTTGTCCTTTATAACTCTGCAAGTTTGTGAATTGCTGTGCCCCTGATTTCCATTTTTCAACTCGCCTCTTTGTGAGCTGGCTGCAATACCGCAGGATGGCTTTAGGCCCTAGTCTGGTTCCGGGGCTTCAGGCTGAGCCTTTGGTTAATTCTTCTTCCTGATGGGAAACTAGAGTGACATGTGCCCATCTAAACACCTACAGCTAATCTCTCATTTATTTCCCCTCTTCCTGTTCATCCTCTGCACAATTTGCAAACTGTGCATAACGGGAGGGTAAAGGCGCTGACACTCCAAGTGGGGAGATTTTGAGTAATGCAGATGGAATGGTGAAGCCGAGAACGACAAAAGGAAAAATGAGGTACCTTTTAGAAAACTTTCCCAATTACACAGTGTACCATCCACTGGGTTTCCCATGCATGTTTTAACTGTAGGAAGATTCCCTTAAACCTGGAGAGTTGGGACCACTAGAATGGGTAGCACACAGTATTGCTCTAAGTGGTGTTCTTTTGCTCACACAACCTCAGCAATCTTGTCAGCCCCAAGTGTCCAGTCTTATGTCTCATCCAGCTGTGGGTGTAAAGGTGGTCAATCTAGCTTGCATCACAGGCCCTGAACGTAATTTTTAAGACTTTCTCTCTGTTTTTGCATTTTGATTTTGAAATTTATTTTTATAAGTGGGTTTAACTGAATTTCAGTGCTGTGTTCATGCCATTATACACACACATGATTCCTTTATGGAGACATGAGAATACATATGTTTTAAAATACATAGAGTCAGACATATTCCTCTGCAATGAATAGGGGGTGTTGAGTCCAGTTCATTGTGCCGGGAGTAGGTGTTGTCTATTACATACATGGTTTATATAACGGTATCTGTGCTAATTTAAAACTGTGGTTTTATGCATCACCCCACCTCGGCTTTCCTCTTAAGCAGGCAAAAGATGTTTCCTAAATGTGTGACTCTGTTGTGTTTGTCATTCAGTTCATGTGTAGTCATGTGTACATTCCCGCTATGAGTGATACCTTATGATAAGATTAGTTACTCTGTAATATTTCCTAACTCCGTTCATGTGTAGCCATGTTTACAGGACCATCATAAGTGATATCTTATGATAAGTTTCTTTTTCTGTGTGACTTATTTCACTTAGAATCATCGTACCTGAATCCACTCATTTTGTTGCTACTGGTCTTATGACATTGAATTCATGGCTGAGGGATATTCCATAGTACATAAGTACCACAATTTTTTGAACAATTTTTAACTTTCCTGGGATATTTAAGGATTACCGAAGTTGAGGTTCTTGTAAGCAGTGCATCCCTAAATTTTGGTGTGGTTCTGTCTTATTGATTTTCAGTTTTCCCAAGGTATATTCCCTAGATTGGAAGTGCCATTGGCTATGTAGCTCTGTTGTTTACATGTTTTAGGGAACACAATGCACTCCTCCAGAGAGGCAGTTGCCAACTTACATCCCGCCCAAGAGCATAAAAAGCCTCCCTGTTCTCCAGGTCCTCTTGCCTTTCTGGTTTTTACACATTTTGCCTATGTCCCTTTTGACCAGTGGGAATGGTTATTTCCTTGTACTGCAGATTTGCCTTGCCCGCTTGCTTGCTTGGCCAAAAAGGGCGTATGCATTTTCTCCTGAATATATTCAGGAGAAAACGAATACACCATTTGTGGACAAGTGCATCATTGTCGAAGTTTTGCCCCTCTTCCTGTGCTTGAAATGTGATTCCAACGTACCTCTTGAAATCTGTTTACTGCGATTCTGCCTCGCTTTCAAGTCCACCTCGTTGCCTTCCTTCAAACAATTTTTGGACGATAGCTGTCCTTTATTACTCTGCCAGTTTGTGAACTGCTGTGCCCCTGAGCTCCATATATCAAATCGTTTTTTGTGAGCTGACCGCAAGTCCAAAATTTCGGTTCAGGGCCTATACTGGTTTCCGGCAGCGGGATGAGTCTTTGGTTAATTCTTCTTCCTGCCGGGCAATTAGAGTCACATGTGCCCGTCCAAATGCCTAACAGCTACTCTCTCACTGGTTCTCCCTGGTCCCTTTCATCCTCTGCCAAATTGGCAACCTGAGTTATCCAGGAGGTTAAAGGGTCTGTCTCTCCAAGTTGGGAGATTGATAGTCAAGCAGTTGGAAAGTCAAATTGGAACACCGGTAGAGGGACTATTCCTTGAGTTTTATAAAGTTTTCGTATTCACATTGTATCCATTCTCTAGGTTTCCAGTACATGTTATAGCTGTATTAATATTCCCTTCAACCTGGAGAGTTTGGAACCATGGAATGGAGACCACGCATTATTGCTTTAAATGGTCTGTGTTTGCTCACGCAGTCTCACCAAGCCTCTCAGTCCCAAGTGTCCAGCCTTATGCCCCATCAAGCTGTAGTTGTAGATAGATTCATTCCATTTTTCATCAGAGACCCTGAAGGAATTGTAAAGAATTTCCCTGTTTTTTTGTTTTGTTTTTGAAATTCCTTTTTATAGTGGGTTTGAGCTGATTATCACTGCCATGTTTATGCCTGTCTAGACACACTTGATTCCCTTACGGAGACATATCAATACATAGGTTTTAAGATTCTTACTAGTCAGATATATTCCTCTGCGGGAAATATGGGGTTTTGAGTCACTTTCACTGAGGAAGGTATGGGTAGGTCTTGTCTATTCCATATTTGGTTTTTGGAACGGTACCTGTGCTTATATCAAACTCTGGTTTTATGCATCACCCCACCTCTCCTTCCCCCTTAATCAGGCATAAGAGTGTTTTCTAAATGTGAGACTCTGTTCTCTTTGCTAACTCAGTTCATGTGTAGCCATGTTTACAGGATCTTCCTAAGTGATATCTTATGATAAGTTTCTTTTTCTGTGTGACTTATTTCACTTAGAATCATCGTACCTGAATCCAGTCATTTTGCTGCTACTGGTCTTATGACATTGATTTAATGGCTGAGGGATATTCCATCGTACGTAAGTACCACAATTTTTTGAACCATTTTTAACTTTCTTGTGATAATTAATATGTACCCAAGTTGAGGTTCTTGTAAGCAGTGCATCCCTAAATTTTGGGGTGGCTCTGTCTTATTGATTTTCAGTTTTCCCAAGGTATATTCCCTAGACTTGAAGTGCCCTTGGCTATGTAGCTCAGTTGTTTACTTGTTTTAGGGAACAAAATGCACTCCTCCAGAGTGGCAGTTGGCAACTTACATTCCGCCCATCAGCATAAAAAGGCTCCCGGTTCTCCAGGTCCACTTTTGCCTTTCTGGTTTTTACACATTTTGCCGATGTCCCTTTTGACTGGTGGGAAGTGATACTTCTTTGTACTGCAGATTTGCATTGCCAGCTTGCTTGCTTGGCCAAAAAGGGCGTATGCGTTTTCCCCTGAATATATTCAGGAGAAAACACATACACACTTTTTGGCCAAGTGCATCATTGTCGAAGTTGTGCCCCTCTTCCTGTGCTTTACAGGTGATTCCAACGTACCTCTTGAAATCTGTTTCCTGCTATTCTGCCTCGCTTTCAAGTCCGCCTCTTTGCCTTCCTTCAAAAGATTTTTGGACGATAGCTATCCTTTATTACTCTGCCTGTGTGTGAATTGCTGTGCACCTGAGCTCCATTTATCAAATCGATTTTTGTGAGCTGACCGCAAGTCCAAAATTTCGGTTCAGGACCTATACTGGTTCCGGGCAGGGGGAAGAGTCTTTGTTTAATTCTTCTTCCTGCCAGGCAATTAGAGTGACATGTGCCCGTCCAAATGCCTAACAGCTACTCTCTCATTGGATCTCCCTCTTTCCTTTCATTTTCTGCCAAATTGGCAACCTGTGAGAACCAGGAGGTTAAAGGTGCTGTCTCTCCAATTTGGGAGATTGATAGTAAAGCAGTTGGAAAGTCAAACTGGCGCACAAGGAGAGGGACTATTCGCTGAGTTTTAGAAACCTTTCGTATTCACAGTGTGTCCATTCTCTAGGTTTCCCGTACATGTTATAGCTGTAGTAATATTCCCTTCAAGCTGGAGAGTTGGAACCCATGGAATGGGTGCCAGGCATTATTGCTTAAAGGGTTTGCATTTGCTCACCCAGTCTCACCAATCCTCCCAGTCCCAAGTGTCCAGCCTTATGCCACATCCAGCTGTCATTGTAAACATGGTCATTCCAGGTTTCATCAGAGACCCTGAAGGAATTGTAAAGAATTTCCCTGTTTTTTTGTTTTGTTTTTGAAATTTTTTTTATAGTGGGTTTGAGCTGATTCTCGCTGCCATGTTTATGCCAGTCTAGACACACTTGATTCCCTTATGGAGACATATCAGTACATAGGTTTTAAGATTCTTACTAGTCAGATATATTCCTCTGCGGGAAATATGGGATTTTGAGTCCCTTTCACTGAGGAAGGTGTAGGTCTTGTCTATTCAATGGTTGGTTTTTGCAACGGTACCTGTGCTTATATCAAACTCTGATTTTATGTATCACCCCACCACTCCTTCCCCCTTAAGCAGGCATAAGAGTGTTTTCTAAATGTGAGACTCTCTTCTCTTTCCTAACTCAGTTCATGTGTAGCCATGTTTACAGGATCTTCATAAGTGATATCTTATGATAAGTTTCTTTTTCTGTGTGACTTATTTCACTTAGAATCATCGTACCTGAATCCACTCATTTTGCTGCTACTGGTCTTATGACATTGATTTCATGGCTGAGGGATATTCCATCATACATAAGTACAACAATTTTTTGAATGATTTTTATCTTTCCTGGGATATTTAAGGTGTACCCAAGTTGAGGTTCTTGTAAGCAGTGCTGCCCTAAATTTTGGAGTGGCTCTGTCTTATTGATTTTCAGTTTTCCCAAGGTATATTCCCTAGACTGGAAGTGCCCTTGGCTCTGTAGCTCTGTTTTTTACTTCTTTTAGGGAACACAATGCACTCCTCCAGAGACGCAGTTGGCAGTTTACATCCCGCCCATCAGTATAACAAGGCTCCCTGTTCTCCAGGGCCTGTCTTGCCTTTCTGGTTTTTACCCATTTTGTGGATATCCCTTTTGACCGGAGGGAAGTGATACTACTTTTAGTGCAGATTTGCATTGCCTGCTTGCTTGCTTGGCCATAATGGTCGTATACGTTTTCTCCTGAAAATATTCAGGAAAAAACGCATTTGCCCTTTTTGGCCAAGTGCATCACTGTCGAAGTCATGCCTGTCTTCCTATGCTTTTAAGGCGATTCCAACCTACCTCTTGAAATCTGTTTCCTGCTATTCTTCCTCGCTTTCAAGTCCGCCTCGTTGACTTCCCTCAACAGATTTTTGGACGATAGTTGCTCTTTATTACTCTGCCGGTTTGTGAATTGCTGTGCCCCTGAACTCCATTTTTTAACTCGTTTTTTGTGAGCTGAACGCAAGTCCAATATTTTGGTTCAGGAACTATACTGGTTTTCGGTGGGTGGCAGAGAATTTGGTTAATTCTTCTTCCTCCCAGGAAATAAGAGTGACATGTGCCCGTCCAAATGCTTGACAGCTACTCTCTCATTGGTTCTCCCTATTCCCTTTCATC
The DNA here is from genome assembly GCF_964341445.2 of Mesoplodon mirus. NCBI lineage: Eukaryota > Metazoa > Chordata > Mammalia > Artiodactyla > Ziphiidae > Mesoplodon > Mesoplodon mirus. Next base: position 2,978,300 of record NW_028295819.1, on the reverse strand, counting down.
CTTTGCCAATTTGGCAACCTTTGCGAACCAGGAGGTTAAAGGTGCTGTCTCTCCAAGTTGGGAGATTGATAGTAAAGCAGTTGGAAAGTCAAACTGGAGCACAAGGAGAGGGACTATTCGTTGAGTTTTAGAAACCTTTCGTATTCACAGTGTGTCCATTCTCTAGTTTTCCGGTACATGTTATAGCTGTAGTAATATTCCCTTCAACCTGGAGAGTTGGGACCCATGGAATGCGTGCCACACATTATTGTTTTAAAGGGTCTGCATTTGCTCACCCAATCTCACAAATCCTCTCAGTCCCAAGTGTCCAGCCTTATGCCACATCCAGCTGTCATTGTACATAGGGTCATTCCAGCATTCATCAGAAACCCTGAAGGAATTGTAAAGAATTTCCCTTTTTTTTTGTTTTTCAAATTCCTTTTTATAGTGGGTTTGAGCTGATTCTCGCTGCCATGTTTATGCCAGTCTAGACACACTTGATTCCCTTATGGAGACATATCAATACATAGCTTTTAAGATTCTTATTAGTCAGATATATTCCTCTGCATGTAATATGGGTTGTTGCATCCCGTTCCCTGAGGAAGTTGTAGGTCTTGCTATTCCGTATTAGGTTTTTGGAACGGTACTTGTTCTAATATTAAACTCTGGTTTTATGCATCACCCCACCTCTCCTTCCCCCTTAAGCAGGCATAAGAGTGTTTTCTAAATGTGAGACTCTGTTCTCTTTCCTAACTCAGTTCATGTGTAGCCATGTTTACATGATATTTATAAGTGATATCTTATGATAAGTTTATTTTTCTGTGTGACTTATTTCACTTAGAATCATCGTACCTGAATCCAATCTTTTTGCTTCTACTGGTCTTATGACATTGATTTCTTGGCTGAGGGATATTTCATCGGACGTAAGTACCACAATTTTTTGTACCATTTTTATCTTTCAGGGATATTTAAGGTGCACCCAAATTAGCTTCTTGTAAGCATTGCAGCCCTAAATATTGTGGTGGCTCTGTCTTATTGATTTTCAGTTTTCCCAAGGTATATTCCCTAGACTGGAAGTGCCCTTGGCTCTGTACCTCTGTTGTTTACTTGTTTTAGGGAACTCAATGCACCCCTCCAGAGAGGTACTTGACAATTTACATACAGCCCATCAGCATAACAAGGCTCCATGTTCTCCAGGACCTGTCTTGCCTTTCTGGTAATTACCCGTTTTGTGGATGTCCCTTTTGAACTTTGGGAAGTGATACTTCTTTGTAGTGCAGATTTGCATTGCCCGCTTGCTTGCTTGGCCAAAAAGAGCTTATGCTTATTCTCCTGAATATATTCAGGAGAAAACGGATATGCACTATTTGGCCAAGTGCATCATTGTCGAAGTTGTTCCCCTCTTCCTGTGCTTTAAAGGCGATTCCAACGTACCTCTTGAAATCTGTTTCCTGCTATTCTGCCTCGCTTTCAAGTCCGCATCTTTGCCTTCCCTCAACAGATTTTTGGATGATAGTTGTCCTTTATTACTCTGCCAGTTTCTGAATTGCTGTGACCTTAAGCTCCAATTTTAACTCCTTTTTTGTGATCTGAACGCAAGTCCAAAATTTTGGTTCAGCACCTATACTGGTTCCTGGTGTGTGGCTGAGACTTTGGTTAATTCTCCTTCCTCCCGGGATATAAGAGTGACATATGCCCGTCCAAATGCCTAACAGCTACTCTCTCATTGTTTCTCCCTCTTCCCTTTCATCTTCTGCCAAATTGGCAACCTGTTCCAACCAGGAGTTTATAGGTGCGGTCTCTCCAAGTTGGGAGATTGATACTAAAGCAGTTGGAATGTCAAACCGGAGAACCAGGAGAGGGACTATTCGTTGAGTTTTAGAGAACTTTCGTATTCACAGTGTGTCCATTCTCTAGGTTTCCTGTACATGTTATAGCTGTAGTAATATTCCCTTCAACCTGGAGACATGGGACCCATGGAATGGGTGTCATGCATTATTGCTTTAAAGGGTCTGCATTTTCTCACCCAATCTCAGCATTCCTCTCAGTCCCATGTGCCCAGCCTTATGCCACATCCAGCTGTCATTGTAGATAGGGTCATTCCAGCTTTCATCAGAAACCCTGAAGGAATTGTAAAGAATTTCCCATTTTTTTTGTTTTTCAAATTCCTTTTTATAGTGGGTTTGAGCTGATTGTCGCTGCCATGTTTATGCCAGTCTAGGCACACTTGATTCCCTTACGGAGACATATCAATACATAGGTTTTAAGATTCTTATTAGTCAGATATATTCCTCTGCACGGAATATGGGTTGTTGCGTCCCGGTCACTGAGGAAATTGTAGGTCTTGCTATTCCGTATTAGGTTTTTGGAACGGTACTTGTTCTAATATTAAACTCTTGTTTTATGCATCACCCCACCTCTCCTTCCCCCTTATGCAGGCATCAGAGTGTTTTCTAAATGTGAGTCTCTGTTCTCTTTCCAAACTCAGTTCATGTGTAGCCATGTTTACAGGACACCTATAAGTGATATCTTATGATAAGTTTCTTTTTCTGTGTGACTTATTTCACTTAGAATCATCGTAACTGAATCCACTCATTTTGCTGCTACTGGTCTTATGACATTGATTTCATGGCTCAGGGATATTTCATCGGACGTAAGTACCACAATTTTTTGTACCATTTTTATCTTTCAGGGATATTTAAGGTGCACCCAAATGAGCTTCTTGTAAGCAGTGTAGCCCTAAATAGTGGGGTGGCTCTGTCTTATTCATTTTCAGTTTTCCCAAGGTATATTCCCTAGACTGGAAGTGCCCTTGGCTCTGTACCTCTGTTGTTTACTTGTTTTAGGGAACTCAATGCACTCCTCCAGAGAGGCAGTTGACAATTTACATCCCGCCCATCAGCATAACAAGGCTCCCTGTTCTCCAGGACCTGTCTTGCCTTTCTGGTAATTACCCATTTTGTGGATGTCCCTTTTGACCGGTGGGAAGTGATACTTCTTTGTAGTGCAGATTTGAATTGCCTGCTTGCTTGCCTGGCCAAAAAGCGTATATGTGTTTTCTCCTGAATATATTCAGGAGAAAACTCATACGTGCTTTTTGGCCTAGTGCATCATTGTCGAAGTTGTGCCCCTTTTCCTGTGCTTTAAAGGCGATTCCAACATACCTCTTGAAATCTGTCTCCTGATCTTCTGCCTCGCTTTCAAGTCCGCCTCGTTGCCTTTCATTAAACAGATATTTGGACGACAGTTGTCATGTATTTCTCTGCCAGTTTGTGAATTGCTGTGCCCCTGAGCTCTATTTTTCAACTCGTTTTTTGTGAGCTGAATGCAAGTCCAAACTTTGGATCAGGAACTATACTGGTGTCCGGTTGGTGGCTGAGACTTTGGTTAATTCTTCTTCCTCCCGGGAAATAAGAGTGACATGTGCCCGTCCAAATGCCTAACAGCTAATCTCTCATTGGTTCTCCCTCTTCCCTTTCCTCCTCTGCCAAATTGGCAACCTGTGAGAACCAGGAGGTTTAAAGGGGCTATCTCTCCAAGTTGGGAGATTGATAGTAAAGCAGTTGGAAAGTCAAACTGGAGCACCAGGAGAGGGACTATTCGTTGAGTTTTAGAGACCTTTCCCATTCACAGTGTGTCCATTCTCTAGGTTTCCCGTACATGTTATAGCTATAGTAATATTCCCTTCAACCTGGAGAGTTGGGACACATGGAATGGGTGCCACTCATTATTGCTTTAAAGGATCTGCATTTGCTCACCCAATATCACCAATCCTCTCAGTCCCAAGTGTCCAGCCTTATGCCACATCCAGCTGTCATTGTAGATAGGGTCATTCCAGGTTTCATCAGAGACCCTGAAGGAATTGTAAAGAATTTCCCTTTTTTTTGTTTTGTTTTTGAAATTCCTTTTTGTAGTGGGTTTGAGCTGATTCTCACTGTCATGTTTATGCCAGTCTAGACACACTTGATTCCCTTATTGAGACATATCAATACATAGGTTTTATGATTCATACTAGTAAGATATATTACTTTGCGGTGAATATGGGTTGTTGAGTCCCTTTCCCTGAGGAAGGTGTAGGTCTTGTCTCTTCGTATTTGGTTTTTGGAACGGTACCTGTACTATTATCAAACTCTGGTTTTATGCATCACCCCACCTCTCCTTCCCCCTTAAGCAGGCATAAGGGTGTTTTTTAAATGTGAGTCTCTCTTCTCTTTCCTAACTCAGTTCATGTGTAGCCATGTTTACAGGATCTTCATAACTGATATCTTATGATAAGTTTCTTTTTCTGTGTGACTTATTTCACTTAGATTTATCGTACATGAATCCACTCATTTTGCTGCTACTGGCCTTATGACATTGATTTCATGGCTGAGGGATATTCCATCATATGTAAGTACCACAGTTTTTTGAACCATTTATGTCTTTCCTGGGATATTTCCGGTGTACCCATGTTGAGGTTTTTGTAAGCAGTGCATCCCTGAATTTTGGTGTGGATCTGTCTTATTTATTTTCAGTTTTCCCAAGGTATATTCCCTAGACTGGAAGTGCGTTTGGCTCTGTAGCTCTGTTGTTTACTTGTTTTAGGGAACACAATGCACTCCTCCAGAGAGGCAGTTGGCAATTTACATCCCGCCCATCAGCATAACCAGGCTCCCTGTTCTCCAGGGCCTGTCTTGCCTTTCTGTTTTTTACACATTTTGCGGATGTCCCTTTTGACCGGTAGAAAGTGATACTTCTTTGTAGTGCTGATTTGCATTGCCCATTTGCTTGCTTGTCCAAAAAGGGCATATGCGTTTTCTCCTGTATATATTCACGTGAAAACCCATATGCCCTTTATGGCCATTTCCATAATTTTCGAAGTTGTAATGCTTTTCCTGTGTTTAAAGGCGATTCCAGTGTACCTCTTGAAATCTGTTTCATGCCATTCTGCCTCATTTTCCCTTCCGCCTCGTGGCTTTCTCTCAACAGAATTTTGGAAGATAGTAGTCCTTTATAACTCTGCAGGTTAGTGAATTGCTGTGGCCCTGAGCTCCATTTTTCAACTCGCGTTTTTGTGAGCTGACCGCAAATCAACAGTTTTGCTTCTGGACTTATAATGATTCTGGGGGGGGCAGGCTGAGACGTTGGTTAATTCCTCTTTGTGACGGGAAATTATAGTGACATGTGGCTGTCCAAATGCCTACAGCTACTCTCTCATTGGTTCTCTCTCTTCCCTTATATCCTCTGCACAATTTGCCAACTGTGCGAACCAGGAGTTTATATGGGCTGACGTTCAAAGGTGGGAGATTGATAGTAAAGCAGTTGGAATGTCAAACTGGAGCACAAGGAGAGAAAAAAAATAGTAGAGTTTTAGAAACCTTTCACCATCTGATGGCTTCCATTCTCTAGGATCCCATACACGTTATAACTGTAGTGATATTCCCTTCTACCTGGAGAGTTGGGAACCTTGGAATGGGTGGCAGGCATTATTGCTTTAAAGGGTCTGCATTTTTTCACCCAATCTCACCAATGCTCTCAGTCCCAAGTGACCAGCCTTATGCCACATCCAGCTGTCATTGTAGATAGGGTCATTCCAAGTTTCATCAGAACCCCTGAAGGTATTGTGTAAGAATTTTACTGTTTTTATGTTTTGTTTTGAAATTCAGTTTTATATTGGGTTTGAGCTGATTCTCACTGCCATGTTTATGTCGTTCTAGACACACTTGTTTCCCTTACGGAGACATATCAATACATTGGTTTTAAAATTCTTACTAGTCAGATATGTTTCTCGGCGGGGAATAGGTATGTTGAGTTCCATTCACTGAGGAAGGAGTAGGCCTTGTCTCTTCTGTTTTTGGACTATGGAACGGTACCTGTGCTAATATCAATCTTATGTTTTGTGTATCTCCCCACCTCTATTTCCCCTTAAGCAAGCGTTAGAGTGTTTTCTAAATTTGAGACTCTGTTCTCTTCCCTAATTCAGTTCATATGTAGCCATGTTTACATTCCCTTCATAAGTGATATCTTATGTCAGAATGCACCATGGCCGTTCTCATAATAATGCCCCATGACCCCTGTCATCACAATGCACCATGCCCTGGTTATCACAATGCTCCATGTCCCATGTCATCACAATTCTCCACGTCCATGTCATCACAATGCTATATGACACTTCTCGTCAATATGTTACATGCTCTTGTCATCACAATTCTCCATCCACTTGATATTGCAGTGCTCCATGCACTTGTCATCACAATGCTCCATGCACTTGTCATCACAATGCTCCATCCCCTTGTCATCACAATGCTCCATGACCCCTGTCATCACAATGCTCCCTGACAACTGTCATCACAATGCTTCATGCTCCTTGTCATTACAGTGCTCCATGATGCTCGACATCACAATTACCCAAGGTCTTCTCATCACAAAGCTCCATGGACAATATCATCACAATGCTCCATGACCACTGTCATCACAACACTCCATGACACCTGACAACACAATGATTCGGGACTCTTGTCATCACAATGTTCCATTCCCTATTCATTACAATGCTCCATAGCCCCTGTCTTCACAATACTCCATGAACATTTTCAGCCCTATGTTCCATGAGACTTGTCATCACAATGATCCATGTCCTTGTCATCCCTATGCTCCATGACCCCTGTATTCACAATGCTCCGTGACGCTTGTCATCACAGTGCTCCATGACACATGTCATCACAATTCTCCATACCTTTGTCAGCAAAATGCTACATGACCTTGTCATTACAATGCTCTATGCGCTTGTCATCACAATACACCATTTCCATTGTCATCACAATCCTCCATGAACCTTGGGATCACATTGCTTCATGCCTTTGTCCTCACAATGCTCCATGCTCCTTGAAATCAAAATGATCCATGACCTCTGTCATCACAATGCTCCAAACCCTTGTGATCACAGTGTTCCATATCACTTGACATCACAACGCTCCATGATGCCTGTCATCACAATAATGCATGTCCTTTTCATCACAAAGCTCCATGACCTATTTCATCACAATTCTCAATACACTTGTCATCACAATGCTCCCTGACACTTGTCATCAGAATGCTCCTTGAAACCTGTCACGAAAAGGCTCCATGCCTTTTTAATCACAATGCCCCATGCCGTTTTCATCACTATGCTCCATGCCATTGTCATCAGAATAATCCACAAGCTTCTCCTCAGAATGTTCCATGATGCTTTTCATCACAATGCTCCATGCACTTGTCAGCACAATGCTCCCTGACCCTTGTCATCACAATGTTCCAAGCCATTGACATCACAATGCTCCATTACCTTTGTCATCAGAATCCTCCATGACACTTGGCATCACAATGCTCCATGCCATTGTCATCACAATGGGCCATTACATATGTCATCACAATGCTCCCTGACAACTCTCTTCACAATACAGCATGACCTGTTCATCACAATGCTCCATGCCCTTGTCATCAAAATGCACCATTCCAACTGTCATTGCAATAATCCATGAAACTTATGAGACCAATGTTCCATGCCCGTGTCATCACAATGCTACATGCCCTTGTTATCACAATGCTCCATGACCCCTGTCATCACAATGCTCCGTGAATCCAGTCATCACAATGCTTCATGACCTTTGTCATCACAGTGGTCCATGCCCTCGTCATCAACAGTCTCTGTGACCTTTTTAACCACAGTGCTCCATGAAATTTTTATCACAATGCTCTTTGACCCTTGTCATCACTAGGCTCCATGCGCTTGTCAGCACAATGCTCCATGACACATGTCATCACAATGCACCATGCACTTGTCATCACAGGGCTCCCCAATCTTGTCATCACAATGCTCCTTAAAATTTGTCATCACAATGCTCCATGCACTTCTCATCAAAATGCTCTCTCAGCACTGATATCACAATGCTACATCACTATTTGTCAAAATACTCCCTCACCCCTGTCATCACAATGTTCCATGACTCCTGTCATCAGAAAGCTACATGCACTTATCATCACAATGTTCGATGACCCCTGACATCACAGTGTTCCATAACACCTGTCATCAAAATGATCCATGACACTTTTCATCAAATTGCTCCATAACCTCTCATCAGAATATTCCCTGCCCTTTTCATCACAATGCATAACGCCCTTGCCATCAAAATGCTCCATGACTTTGTCATCACAAAGATCCATGACCCTTGGCATCACAAAGCTCCATGTCATTGTCTTCACAATGCTCCATGAACGCTCTCGTCACATTGCTCCATGACCTTGTCTTCACAAAGCTCCATGACACATGTCTTCAGAATGCTCCATGGCCTTCTCATCACAATGCTTCATGCCCTTGCCATCACAATGCTCCATTACCCCTGTCATAACAATCCTCCATGACCCCTGCCATCACGATGAGCCATGGCCTTTTCATCACAAAGCTCCATGACACTTCTCATCACAATGCTCCCAGAACACTGTCATCAAAATGCACCATGCCCATCATCATAATGCTTCATGCTATTGTCATCACAATGAAGTCAAAATGCTCCATGACCTCTGTCATAACAATGCTCCAAACCGTTGTGATCACAATATTCCATAATACTTGTCATCACAATGCCCCATGACGCTCATCATCACAATTATCAATGGTCTTCTCATCACAATGCTCCATGACCTTTGTCATCTCAATGTTCAATACACTTTTCATCAAAATGCTGCCTGACACTTGTTGTCTGTATGCTCCTTGAACCCTGTCATGACAAGGCTCCATGCCTTTTTCATCACAATGATCCATGCTCTTTTAATCACAATGCTCCAAGACCCATGTAATCACAGTGCTCCATGCTCTTGTCATCACAAAGTTCAATGACGCATGCCATCAGAATGTTCCTTGGTCTTCTCCTCACAATGCTCCATGCCCTTGTCATCACAATGTTCCAAGACCCCTGTAATCACAATGTCCCTGCCCCTTTTCATCAGTATGCTCCATGAGACTTGTCATCACAAGGCTCCATGGTTTTGTCATCACAATGCTCCAGGACCTTCTCATCACAATGCTTCTCGACCTTGTCATGAAAATTTTCAATGGCCCTTGTCATCATAATGCTCCAAGCCCTAGTCATCACAATTCTCCATTACATTTGGCATCACAATGCTCCCTGACACCTATCTTCACAATACTCCATGACCTACTCATCACAAAGCTCCATGCCCTTATCATCACAATGCACCATGCCCATTGTCATCACAATAATCTATGAATCTTGTCAGACCAATGCTCCATGCCACTGTCATAAAAATTCTCCATGCCCTTTTCATCACAATGCTCCATGACCCCTGTCATCACAATGCTCCGTGACTCCAGTCATCACAATGTTTCATAACATTTGTCATCACAGTGGTCCATGCCCTCGTCATCACAAGGCTCTGTGACATTTGTAACCACAATGCTCCATGAACTTTTCATCACAATTCTTTGTGACACTTGTCATCACAATGCTCCATGTCTTTGTCAGAACAATGCTCCATGACCATTGTCATCACAAAGTGCCACACGCATTTCATCACAACGGTCCACAACCTTGTCATTGCTATGCTGCATAAGCCTTGTAATCACAATGGTCCATGCACTTCTCATCAAAGTGCTCTCTCACCAGGGATATCACAATGTTCCATCACTAGGCATCACAATACTCCCTCACCTCTGTAATCACAATGATCCATGACCCTGTCATCACAATGCTACATCCCCTTATCATCACAATGTTCCATGACCCCTGACATCTCAATGTTCTATAACCCCTCTCATCAAAATGCTCCATGACCCTTTTCATCCCAAATGTCCAAGACCGCTGACATCACAATGTTCTATAACCACTGCCATCAATGTGTTCCATTACAATTTTTATCAAATAGCTGCATGACCCGGTCATCAAAATGCTCCCTGCCCTTCTCATCACAATGCACCTTGTCCTTGTCATCAAAATGCTCCATTACTTGTCATCACAAATCTCCATGACCCTTGGCATCACAATGCTCCATGTCATTGTCATCACAATGCTCCATGAACCCTCTCATCACATGGCTCCATGCCCTTGTCATCACAAAGCTCCATGACACTTGTCATCACAATGCTTGATGCCCTCCTCATCACAGTGCTCCATGCCCTTGTCATTACTATCCTGCATGACCCATGTTTCACAGTGTTCCGTGCCCTTGTCATCACAATGATCCATGCCCTCTTCATCACAATGCTCCAAAATCCCTGTAATCAAAATGCTCCATGTCCTTGTCATCACAAAACTCCATGACGCATGTCATCAGAATGCTCCATGGCCTTCTCATCACAATGTTCCATGCCCTCGTCATTACAATGCACCAAGTCCCCTGTAATCACGATGCTCCATGCCCCTTTTCATCAGAATGCTCCATGACACTTGTCATCACAAGTCTCCATGGTCTTCTCATCACAGTGCTCCAGGACCTTGTCATCACCATGCTCCATTCCCTTGTCATCACAATGCTCCTTGACACCTGTCATCACAATAAACCATGAAATTTTTCAGCCCAATGCTCCACGACCTACTCATCACAATGCTCCATGGCCAATATCATCACAATGCTCCATGACCACTGTCATCACAACACTCCATGACACCTGACAACACAATGATTCGGGACTCTTGTCATCACAATGCTCCATTCCCTAGTCATCACAATGCTCCATGACCCCTGTCATCACAACACTCCATGAACATTTTCAGCCCAGTGCTCCATGACCCTTGTCATCACAATGATCCATGACCTTGTCATCCCAATGCTCCATGACCCCTGTATTCACAATTGTCCATGACGCTTGTCATCACAGTGCTCCATGACACATGTCATCACAATGTTCTATGCCTTTGTCAGCAAAATGCTACATAACATTGTCATTACAATGCTCTATGCGCATGTCATCACAATACTCCATATCCATTGTCATCACAATCCTCCATGAACCTTGGGATCACATTGCTCATGCCCTTGTCATCACAATGCTCCATGCTCCTTGAAATCAAAATGATCCATGACCTCTGTCAACACAATGCTCCAAACCCTTGTGATCACAATATTCCATAACACTTGTCATCAAAATAATCCATGATGCCTGTCATCACAATACTCCATGCCCTTTTCATCACAATGCTCCATGACATTTGTCATCGCAATTCTCAATACACTTGTCATCACAATGCTCCCAGACACTTGTCATCAGAATGCTCCTTAAAACCTGTCACGAAAAGGCTCCATGCCTTTTTCATCACAATGCCCCATGCCGTTTTCATCACAATGCTCCGTGCCATTGTCATCAAAATACTCCACAAGCTTGTCATCAGAATGCTCCATGACACTTGTCATCACAATTCTCCATGCACTTGTCAGCACAATGCTCCCTGACCCTAGTCATCACAATGCTCCATGCCATTGTGATCACAATGCTCCATTACCTTTGTCATCAGAATCCTCCATGACACTTGGCATCACAATGTTCCATGCCATTGTCATCACAATGGGCCATTACATATATCATCACAATGCTCCCTGACACCTGTCTTCACAATACTGCATGACCTGGTCATCACAATGCTCCAAGCACTTGTCATCACAATGCGCCATTCCAAGTGTCATCACAATAATCCATGAAACATATTAGACCAGTGTTCCATGCCCTTGTCATCACAATGCTCCATGCCGTTTTTATCACAATGCTCCATGACCCCTGTCATCACAGTGCTCCGTGATTCCAGTCATCACAATGCTTCATGACCTTTGTCATCACAATTGTCCATGCCCTCGTCATCAACAATCTCTGTGACCATTTTAACCACAATACTCCATGAAATTTTCATGACAATGCTCTTTGACCCTTGTCATCACAATGCTCCATTCGCTTGTTAGCACAATGCTCCATTACATATGTCATCACAATGTGCCATGTGCTTGTCATCACAGTGCTCCACAATCTTGTCATCACAATGCTCCTTAAAATTTGTCATCACAATGCTCCATACTCTTCTCATCAAAATGCTCTCTCACCACTGATATCACAATGCTACATCACTATTTGTCACAATACTCCCTCACCCCTGTCATCACAATGTTCCATGATTCCTGTCATCACAATGCTACATGCACTTATCATCACAATGTTCGATGACCCCTGACATCACAGTGTTCCATAACACCTGTCATCAAAATGATCCATGACACTTTTCATCAACATGCTCCATGACCCTGTCATCAGAATGATCCCTGCCCTTCTCATCACAATGCACAACGCCCTTTCCATCAAAATGCTCCATGACCTTTGTCATCACAAAGATCCATGACCCTTGGCATCACAGTGCTCCATGTCATTGTCATCACAATGCTAAATGAACGCTCTCATCACATTGCTCCATGCCCTTGTCTTCACAAAGCTCCATGACACATGTCATCAGTATGCTCCATGGCCTTCTCATCACAATGCTCCATGCCCTTGCCATCACAATGCTCCATTACCCCAGTCATAACAATGCTCAATGACCCCTGCCATCACGATGTTCCATGGCCTTGTCATCACAAAGCTCCATGACACTTCTCATCACAATGCTCCTAGAACCCTGTAATCACAATGCTCTATGCCACTATTCATTTCAAAGCTCCATGAACCATTTCATCACAATGCACCATGCCCATCATCATAATGCTTCAGTCTATTGTCATCACAATGAAAACAATATTCTCCATGACCTCTGTCATCATAATGCTCCAAACCCTTGTGATCACAATGTTCCATAACACTTATCATCACAACACCCCATGATGCTCATCATCACAATTATCCATGGTATTCTCATCACAGTGCTCCATGATCTTTGTCATCACATTGCTCAATACACTTGTCATCACAATGCTCCCTGACACTTGTCGTCAGTATGCTCCTTGAACCCTGTCATGACAAGGCTCCATGCCATTTTCATCACAATGATCCATGCCGTCTTCATCACAATGCTCCAAGATCCCTTTAATCACAATGCTCCATGCCCTTGTCATCACAAAATTCCACGACGCATGTCATCAGAATGCTCCATGGCTTTCTCATCACAATGCTCCATGCCCTCGACATCACAATGCACAAAGAGACCTGTAATCACAATGCTCCATGCCCCTTTTCATCAGAATGCTCCATGACACTTGTCATCACAAGTCTCCATGGTCTTCCCATCACAGTGCTCCAGGACATTGTCATCAACATGCTCCAATCCCTTGTCATCACAGTGCTCCATGACACCTGTCATCACAATGATCCATGAACATTTTCAGCCCAATGCTCCACGACATACACATCACAATGCTCCATGGCCAATATCATCACAATCCTCCATGACCACTGTCATCACAACACTCCATGACACCTGACAACACAATGATTCGGGACTCTTGTCATCACAATGCTCCATTCCCTAGTCATCACAATGCTCCATGACCCCTGTCATCACAACACTCCATGAACATTTTCAGCCCAGTTCTCCATGACCCTTGTCATCACAATGATCCATGCCCTTGTCATCCCAGTGTTCCATGACCCCTGTATTCACAATTATCCGTGACTCTTGTCATCACAGTGAGCCATGACACATGTCATCACAATGCTCCATGCCTTTGTCAGCAAAATGCTACATGACCTTGTCATTACAATGCTCTATGTGCTTGTCATCACAATACTCCATTTCCATTGTCATCACAATCCTCCATGAACCTTGAGATCTCATTGCTTCATGCCCTTGTCATCACAATGCTACATGCTCCTTGAAATAAAATGATCCATGACCTCTGTCATCACAATGCTCCAAACCCTTGTGATCACAATGTTCCATAACACTTGTCTTCACAATGCTCCATGATGCCTGTCATCACAATACTCCATGCCCTTTTCATCACAATGCTCCATGAACTTTTTATCACCATGCTCCATGACCCCTGTCATCACAATGCTCCGTGACTGCAGTCATCACAGTGCTTCATTACCTTTGTCATCACAATGGTCCATGCCCTCGTCATCAACAGTCTCTGTGACATTTTTAACAACAATGCTCCATGAACTTTTCATCACAATGCTCTTTGACCCTTGTCATCACAATGCTCTATGCCCTTCTCAGCACAATGCTCCATGACCCTTGTCATCACAATGCTCCATGTGGTTGTCAGCACAATGTTCCATGACACATGTCATCACAATTCACCATGCGCTTATCATCACAGTGCTCCACAATCTTTTCATCACAATGCTCCATAAAATTTGTCATCACAATGCTCCATGCACTTCTCATCAAAATGCTCTCTCAACACTGCTATCACAATGCTACATCACTATTTGTCACAATACTCCCTCACCCCTCTCATCACAATGTTCCATGACTCCTGTCATCACAATGCTACATGGATTTATCATCACAATGTTCGATGACCCATGACATCACAATGTTCCATAACACCTGTCATCAAAATGTTCCATGACACTTTTCATCAAATTGCTCCATGACCCTGTCATCACAATGCTCCCTGCCCTCCTCATCATAATGCACAACGTCCTTGCCATTAAAATGCTCCATGACCATTGTCATCACAAATATCCATGACCCTTGGCATCACAATCTCCAATGTCATTGTCATCACAATGCTCCATGAACGCTCTCATCACATTGCTCCATGCCCTTGACTTCACATAGCTCCATGACACATGTCATCAAAATGCTCCATGCCCTTGCCATCACAATGCTCCATTATCCCTGTCATAACAATGCTCCATGACATCTGCCATCACGATGTTCCATGGCGTTGTCATCACAAGGCTCCATGACACTTCTCATCAAAATGCTCCAAGTCCCCTCTAATCACAATGCTCCATGCCCATTTTCATTTCAATGATCCATGAACCCTGTCATCACAATGCACCATGCCCATCATCATAATGCTTCAGCCTATTGTCACCACAATGAAATCAAAATGCTCCATGACCTCTGTCATAACAATGCTCCAAACCCTTGTGATCACAATATTCCATAACACTTGTTATCACATTGCCGCATGACGCCCGTCATCACTATTATCCATGGTCTTCTCATCACAATGCTCCATGACCTTCGTCATCACAATGCTCAATACACTTGTCATCAAACTGCTCCCTGACACTTGTTGTCTGTATGCTCCTTTTACCCTGTCATGACAAGGCTCCATGCCTTTTTCATCACAATGATCCATGCCCTTTTCATCACAATGCTCCAAGACCCATGTAATCACGATGCTCCATGCCCTTGTCATCACAAAGCTCAATGATGCATGCCATCAGAATGCTCCTTGGACTTCTCCTCACAATTCTCCATGCCCTTGTCATCACAAAGTTCCAAGACCCCTGTAATCACAATGCTCCATGCCCTTTTTAATCAGTATGCTCCATGAGATTTGTCATCATATGGCTCCATGGTTTTGTCATCATAATGCTCCAAGCCCTAGTCATCACAATGCTCCATTATATTTGTCATCACAATCCTCCATTGCATTTGGCATCACAATGCTCCCTGCCATTGTCATCTCAATGGACCATGCCATATGTCATCCCAATGCTCCATGACCCCTGTATTCACAATGCTCCGTGATGCTTGTCATCACAGTGCTCCATGACACCTGTCATCACAATGATCCATGCCCTTGTCATCCCAATGCTCCAAGACCACTGTATTCACAATGCTCCGTGATGCTTGTCATCACAGTGCTCCATTACACCAATCATCACAATCTTCTATGCCTTTTTCAACAAAATGCTACATGACCTTGTCATTACAATGCTCTATGGGCTTGTCATCACAATACTCCATTATCATTGTCATCACTATCCTCCATGAAACTTGGGATCACATTGCTTCACGCCCTTGTCATCACAATGCTCCATGCTCCTTGAAATCAAAATGATCAATGACCTCTGTCATCGCAATGCTCAAAAACCCTTGTGATCACAATGTTCCATAACACTTGTCATCACAATGCTCCATGATGCCTATCATCACAATACTCGATGGTCTTTTCATCATAATGCTCCATGACCTTTGTCATCACAATTCTCAATACACTTGTCATCACAATGCTCCCTGACACATGTCATCAGAATGCTCCTTGAAACCTGTCACGAAAAGGCTCCATGCCTTTTTCATCACCTTGCCCCATGCCGTTTTCATCACAATGTTCCATGCCATTGTCATCAAAATACTCCACAAGCTTGTCATCATAATGCTCCATGACCCTTGTCATCACAAATCTCCATGCACTTGTCAGCACAATGCTCCCTGACCCTTGTCATCACAATGCTCCAAGCCATTGTCATAGCAATGCTCCATTACCTTTGTCATCAGAATCTTTCATGAAACTTGGCATCACAATGCTCCATGCCATTTTCATCACAATGGGCCATTACATATATCATCACAATGCTCCCTGACACTTCTCTTCACAATACTGCATGAACTGGTCATCACAATGCTCCATGCCCTTGTCATCACAATGTGCCATTCCAAATGTCATCGCAATAATCCATGAAACATATTAGACCAATGCTCCATGCCCTTGTCATCACAATGCTCCATGCCCTTGTTATCACAATGCTCCATGACCCCTGTCATCACCATGCTCCGTGACTCCAGTCATCACAATGCTCCATGACCATTGTCATCACAATACTCCATGAATATTATCAGCACAATGCTCCATAACCTTCTCATCACAATGCTCTATGACAAATATCATCACAATGCACCATGACAACTGTCATCACAACACTCCATGACACCTGACAACACAATGATCCGGGACTCTTGTCATCACTATGCTCCATTCCCTAGTCATCACAATGCTGCATGAACCCTGTCATCACAATGCTCCATGACACCAGTCTTCACAATACAGCATGACCTATTTATCACAATGCTCCATGCCCTTGTCACCACAATGCACCATTCCAACAGTCATCACAATAATCCATGAAAATTATGAGACCAATGATACATGCCCTTGTCATCACAATGCTCCATGCCCCTTTTCATCGCAATGCTCCATGACCCCTGTCATCACAGTGCTCCGTGACTCCAGTCATCACAATGCTTCATGACCTTTGTCATCACAATGGTCCATGCCCTCGTCATCAACAGTCTCTGTGACCTTTTTAACCACAATGCTCCATGAACTTTTCATCACAATTCTCTTTGACCCTTGTCATCACAATGCTCTATGCCTTTCTCAGCACAATGCTCCATGACCCTTTTCCTCACAATGCTCCATGACACATGTCATCACAATGCACCATGCGCTTGTCATCACAGTGCTCCACAATCTTGTCATCACAGTGCTCCACAATCTTGTCATCACAATGCTCCATAAATCTTGTCATCACAATGCGCCATGCACTTCTCATCAAAATGTTTTCTCACCACTGATATCACAATGTTACTTCACTATTCGACACAGTACTCCCTCACCTCTGTCATCACAATGTTCCATGACTCCTGTCATCACAATGCTACATGCACTTATCATCACAATGTTCGATGACCCATGACATCACAATGTTCCATAACCCCTGTCACCAAAATGTTCCTTGACACTTTTCATCAAATTTCTCCGTGACCATGTCATCACAATGCTCCCTGCACTTCTCATTACAATGCACAACGCCCTTGTCATCAAAATGTTCCATGACCTTTGTCATCACAAATATCCATGACCCTTGGCATCACATTGCTCCATGCCCTTGTCATCACTAAGCTCCATGACACATGTCATCAGAATGCTCCATGGCCTTCTCATCACAATGCTCCATGACCTTTGTCATCACAATGCTCAATACACTTGTCATCAATATGCTCCATGACACTTGTTGTCTGTATGCACCTTGAACCCTGTCATGGCAAGGCTCCATGCATTTTTCATCACAAAATTCCATGCCCTTTTCATCACAATGCTACAAGACCCATGTAATCACAATGCTCCATGCGCTTGTCATCACAAAGCTCAATGACGCATGTCCTCAGAATGCTCCTTGGCCTTCTCTTCACAATGATCCATGCCCTTGTCATCACAATGTTCCAAGACCCGTGTAATCACAATGGTCCATGCCCCTTTTGATCAGTATGCTATATGAGATTGTCATCACAAGGCTCCATGGATTTCTCATAACAATGTTCCAGGACCTTGTCATCACAATGCTTCACGACCTTGTCATGAAAATTCTCAATGGCCCTTGTCATCATAGTGCTCCAAGCCCTAGTCATCACAATGCTCCATTTTATTTGTCATCCCAATCCTCCATTACATTTGGCATCACAATGCTCAATGCCATTATCATCGCAATGGACCATGACATATGTCATCACAATGCTCCCTGACACCTGTCTTCACAATACTACCTGACCTTCTCATCACCATGATCCATAACCTTGTCATCACAATTCACCATTTCCACTGTCATCACAATAATCTATGAAACTTGTCAGACCAATGTTCCATGCCCCTGTCATCACAATGCTCCATGCCCATGTCATCACAATGCTCCATGACCCCTATCATCACAGTGCTCCGTGACTCCAGTCATCACAATGCTTCATAATGTTGTCATCAAAACGGTCCTTGCCCATGTCATCACAAGGCTCTGTGACCTTTATAACCAAAATGCTCCATGAAATTTTCATCACAATGCTCCATGACCCTTGTCATCACAATGCTCCATGCCTTTGTCAGAACAATGCTCCATGACCATTGTCATCACAATGTGCCACGTGCTTTTCATCACATCGGTCCACAACCTTGTCATCGCTATGCTTCATAAACCTTGTAATCCCAATGCTCCATGCACTTCTCATCCAAATGCTCTCTCACCAGAGATATCACAATGTTCCATCACTAGTCATCACAATACTCCCTCACCCCTGTAATCATAATGTTCCATGACCCCTGTCATCACAGTGCTACATACCCTTATCATCACAATGTTCCATGATCCCTGACATCACAATGTTCCATAACCCCTGTCATCAAAATGCTCCATGACCCTTTTCATCCCAAAGCTCCATGACCCCTGATATCACAATGTTCTATAACCCCTGCCCTCAAAATATTCCATTATATTTTAATCAAATTGCTGCATGAACCGGTAATCAAAATGCACCCTGCCCTTCTCATCACAATGCACCACACCATTGTCATCGAAATGCTCCCTGTTATTTGTCATCATAAATTTTCATGACCCTTGGCATCACAATGCTCCATGTCATTGTCATCACAATGCTCCATGAACACTCTCATCACATTGCTCCATGCCCTTGTCATCACAAAGCCCCATGACACTTGTCATCACAATGCTCGATGCCCTTCTCATCGCAATGCTCCATGCCCTGGTCATTACAATCCTCCATGAACCATGTATCACAGTGTTCTGTGCCCTTGTCATCCCAATGCTCCATGCCCACTCTCATTACAATAATCCATGAAATATTTTAGACCAAAGCTCAATGCCCTTTTCATCACAATGCTTCATTACCTCTTCCATAACAATGCTCCATGACACCTGCCATCACATTGTTCAACGGCATGTCATCACAAGGCTCCATGATCCTTGTCATCACAATGCCCCAAAACCCATGTAATCACAATGCTCCATGCCCTTGTCATCACAGTGCTCCATGATGCATGTCATCAGAATTTTCCATGGCCTTCTCATCACCATGCTCCATGCCCTAGTCATCACAATGCTCCAGGACCCCGGTAATCACAATGCTCCATTCCCCTTTTCATCTCAATGCTCCATGAACCCAGTCATCACAATGCACCATGCCCATCATCATAATGTTTCATGCTATTGTCATCACAATGAAATCTAAATTCTCCATGACATCTGTCATCATAATGCTCCAAACCCTTGTGGTCACAATGTTCCATAAGACTTATCATCACAACACCCCATGACGCTCACCATCACAATTATCCATGGTCTTCTCATCACAATGCTCTATGACCTTTGTCATCAAATGCTCAATACACTTTTCATCACAATGCTACCTGACACTTGTCGAAAGTATGCTTCTTGAACACTGTCATGACAAGGCTCAATGCCTTTTTCTTCACAATGATACATGCCCTTTTCATCACAATGCATCAAGACACCTGTAATCACAATGCTCCACGACCTACTCATCACAATTCTCCATGGCCAATATCATCACAATGCTCCATGACCACTGTCATCTCAACACTCCATGACACCTGACAACACAATGATCCGGAAATCTTGTCATCAAAATGCTCCATTCCCAAGTCATCACAATGCTCCATGACCCCTGTCATCACAATACTCCATGAACATTTTCAGCCAAATGCTCCATGACACTTGTCATCACATTGAACCATGCCCTTGTCATCCCAATGCTCCATAAACACTGTATTCACAATGCTCAGTGACGCTTGTCATCACAGTGCTCCATGACACCTGTCATCACAATGCTCCATGCCTTTTTCAGCAAATGCTACATAACCATGTCATTACAATGCTCTATGCGCTTGTCATCACAATACTCCATTACAATTGTCATCACAATCCTCCATGAACCTTGGGATCACATTGCTTCATACCCTTGTCATCACAATGCTCCATTTTCCTTGAAATCAAAATGATCCATGACCACTGTCATCACAATGCTCCATGCTCCTTGAAATCAAAATGATCCATGACCTCTGTCATCACAATGCTCCAAACCCTTGTCATCACGAAGTTCCATAACACTTGTCATCACAACGCTCCATGATGCCTGTCATCACAATACTCCACGGCCTTTTCATCACAATGCTCCATAACATTTGTCATCACAATTCTAATACACTTGTCATTACAATGCTTCCTGAAACTTGCCGTCAGAATGCTCCTTGAAACCTGTCACGAAAAGGCTCCATGCTTTTCCCATCACAATGCCCCATGCCGTTTTCATCACAATGCTCCATGCCATTGTCATCAAAATACTCCACAAGATTGTCATCAGAATGTTCCATGACCTTTTTCATCACAATTATCCATGCACTTGTCAGCACAATGCTCCCTGAACCTTGTCATCACAATGCTCCAAGGCATTGTCATCACAATGCTAAATTACATTTGACATCACAATGCTCTGTGACTCCAGTCATCACAATGCTTCATAACGTTTGTCATCACAACGGTCCATGCCCGCGTCATCACAAGGCTCTGTGACTTTTGTAACCACAATGCTCCATGAACTTTTCATCACAATGCTCCGTGACACTTGTCATCACAATGCTCCATGCCTTTGTCAGAACAATGGTCCCTGACCCTTGTCATCACAATGTGCCATGCGCTTTTCATCACAGTGATCCACAACATTGTCATCGATATGCTCCATAAACCTTGTAATCACAATGGTCCATGCATTTCTCATCCAAATGCTCCCTCACCTGAGATATCACAATGTTCCATCACTAGTCTTCACAATCCTCCCTCAACCCTGTAATCACAATGTTCCATGACCCGTGACATCACAATATTCCATAACCACTGTCATCACAATGCTCCATGACACATTTCATCCCAAAGCTCCATGACCCATGGCATCACAATGTTCTGTAATCCCTGTCGTCAAAATGTTACATGACACTTTTCATCAAATTGCAGCATGAACGTGTCATCAAAATGCTCCCTTTCCTTCTCATCACAATGCACCACACGCTTGTCATCAAAATGCTCCATGACCGTTGTCATCACAAAGCTCCATGACCATTGGCATCACAATGCTCCATGTCATTGTCATCACAATGCTCCCTGAACGCTCTCATCCCATTGCTCCATGCCCTTGTCATCACAATGGTCCATGACACTTGTCATCACAATGCTCGATGCCCTTCTCATCAAAATGCTCCATGCCATTTTCATCAAAATCCTCCATGACCCATGTATCACAGTGTTCCGTGCCCTTGTCATCACAGTGCTCCATGCCCACTCTCATCACAATAATCCATGAAAACTTTCGGGCCAATGCTCAATGCACTTCTCATCACAATGCTCCATTACCTCTGTCATAAAAATGCTCAATGACCCCTGTCATCACAATGTTCCACGGCCTTGTCATCACAAGGCTCCCTGACCCTTGACATCACAATGCTCCAAGACCCCTGTAATCACAATGCTCCATGCCACTTTGCATCTCAATGCTCCATGAACCCTGTCATCACAATGCACCATGCCCATCATCATAATGCTTCAGGCTATTGTCATCACAATTAAATCAAAATTCTCCATGACCTCTGTCATCATAATGCTCCAAACCCTTGTGATCACAATGTTCCATAACACTTATCATCACAAATCCCCATGACGCTCATCATCACAATTATACATGGTATTCTCATCACAATGCTCCATGACATTTGTCATCACAATGCTCAATACACTTGTCATCACAATGCTCCCTGACACTTGTCGTCAGTATGCTCCTTGAACCCTCTCATGACAAGGCTCCATGACATTTTCATCACAATGTTCCGTGCCCTTTTCATCACAATGCTCCAAGATCACTGTCATCACAATGCTCCATGTGCTTGTCATCACAAAACTCCATGAAGCATGTCATCAGAATACCCCATGGACTTCTCATCACAATGCTCCATGCCCTAGTCATCAAAATGCTCCAAGACCCCTGTAATCACAATGCTCCATGCCCCTCTTCATCAGAATGCTCCGTGAGACTTCTCATCACAAGTCTCCATGGTCATCTCATCACAAAGATCCAGGATATTGTCATCACCATTCTCCATTCCCTTGTCATCACAATGCTCCATGACCTCTGTCATCACAATAATCCATTAACATATTCAGCCCAATGCTCCACGACCTACACATCACAATACTCCATGGTCAATATCTTCACATTGCTCTATGACCACTGTCATCACAACACTCCATGACTCCTGACAACACAATGATCCGGGACTCTTGTCATCACAATGCTCCATTCCCTACTCATCACTATGCTCCATGACCCATGTCATCACAACACTCCATGAACATTTTCAGCCCAGTGCTCCATGACACTTGTCATCACAATGATCCATGCCCTTGTCATCCCATTGCTCCATGACACCTGTATTCACAATGGTCCATGACGCTTGTCATCACAGTGCTCCATGACACTTGTCATCACAATGCTCAATGACTTTGTCAGCAAAATGCTACATGACCTTGTCATTACAATGCTCTATGCGCTTGTCATCACAATACTCCATTTCCATTGTCTTCACAATCCTCCATGAACCTTGGGATCACATTGCTTCATGCCCTTGTCATCACAATGCTCCCTGATCCTTGAAATCAAAGTGATCCATGACCTCTGTCATCACAATGCTCCAAACCCTTGTGATCACAATCTTCCATAACACTTGTCATCACAACGCTCCATGAGGCCTGTCATCACAATACTCCATGCCCTTTTCATCACAATGCTCCATAACCTTTGTCATCACAATTCTCAATATACATGTCATCACAATGCTCCCTGACATTTTCATCAGAATGCTCCTTGAAACCTGCCACGAAAAGGCTCCAGGCCTCTTTCTTCACAATGCCCCATGCCATTTTCATCACAATGCTCCATGTCATTGTCATCAAAATACTCCACAAGCTTGTCATCAGAATGCTCCATGACCCTTGTCATCACAATTCTCCATGCAATTGTCAGTACAATGCTCCCTGACACTTGTCATCACAATGCTCCAAGCCATTGTCATCACAATGTTCCATAACATTTGTCATCAGAATCCTCCATGACACTTGGCATCACAATGCTCCATGCCATTGTCATCACAATGGGCCATAACATATGTCATCAAAATGCTCCCTGACACCTCTCTTCACAATACTGCATGACCTGGTCATCACAATTCTCCATGCCATTGTCATCACAATGGACCATTACATATGTCATCACAATGCTCCCTGACACCTCTCTTCACAATACTGCATGACCTGGTCATCACAATGCTCCATGCCCTTGATATCACAAAGCTCCCTGACCCCTGTCATCACAATCCTCCGTGACTCCAGTCATCACAATGCTTCATGACCTTTGACATCACAATGGTCCTTGCCCTCGTCATCAACAGTCTCTGTGACCATTTTAACCACAATGCCCCATGAACTTTTCATACAATGCTCTTTGACCCTTGTCATCACAATGCTCTATGCCTTTCTCAGCACAATGCTCCATGACCCTTGTCATCACAATGCTCCTTGCGCGTGTCAGCACAATGCTCCATGACACATGTCATCACAATGCACCATGCCTATCATCATAATGCTTCATGCTATTGTCATCACAATGAAATCAAAATGCACCATGACCTCTGTCATAACAATGCTCCAATCCCTTGTGATCACAATATTCCATAACACTTGTCATCACAATGCCCCTTGATGCTCGTCATCACAATTATCCTTGGTCTTCTAATCACAATGCTCCTTGACCTGTGTCATCACAATGCTCAATACACTTGTCATCAAAATGCTCCCTGACACTTGTTGTCTGTATGCTCCTTGAACTCTGTCATGACAAGGCTCCATGCTTTTTTCATCACAATGATCCATGCCCTTTTCATCACAATGCTCCAAGACCCATGTAATCAAATTTCTCCATGCCCTTGTCATCACAAATCTCAATGACGCATGCCATCAGAATGCTCCTTTGTCTTCTCCTCACAATGTTCCATGCCCTTGTCATCACAATGTTCCATGACACCTGTAATCACAATGCTCCATGCCCCTTTTCATCAGTATGCTCCATGAGAATTGTCATCACAAGACTCCATAGCTTTGTCATCACAATGCTCCAGGATCTTGTCATCACAATGCTTCACGACCTTGTCATGAAAATTCTCAATGGCCCTTGTCATCATAATGCTGCAAGCGCTAATCATCACAATGCTCCATTATATTTGTCATCACAATCCTCCATTACAATTGGCATCACAATGCTCCATGCCATTGTCATCGCAATGGACCATGACATATGTCATCACAATGCTCCCTGACATCTCTCTTCACAATATTCCATGACCTTCTCATCAAAATGCTCCATGCCCTTGTCATCACAATCCACCATGCCCATTGTCATCACAATAATCTATGAAATTTTTCAGACCAATGCTCCATTCCCCTCTCATCACAATGCTCCATGCACTTGTCATCACAATGCTCCATGACCCCTGTCATCCCAATGCTCCGTGACTCCAGTCATCACAATGCTTCATAACGTTTGTCATCACAATGGTCCATGTCCGCGTCATCACAAGGCTCTGTGACATTTGTAACCACAATGCTCCATGAACATTTCCTCACCATTCTCTGGGACCCTTGTCATCACAATGCTCCATTTCTTTGTCAGAACAATGCTCCATGACCATTGTCATCACAATGTGCCACACGCTTTTCATCACAATGATCCACAACCTTGTCATCGCTATGCTCCATAAAACTTGTAATCACAATGCTCCATGCACTTCTCATCAAAATGCTCTCTCACCATAGATATCACAATGTTCCATCACTAGTCATCACAATACACCCTCACCCCTGGAATCACAATGTTCCATGACCCTGTCATCACAATGCTACATCCCATTATCATCACAATATTGCATGACACCTGACATAACAATGTTCCATAACCCCTCTCATCAAAATGCTCCATGACACTTTTCATCCCAAAGCTCCAAGAACCCTGACATCACAATGTTCCATGACCCCTGCCATCACAATGTTCCACGGACTTGTAATCACAAGGCTCCATGACACTTGTCATCACAATGATCCAAGACCCCTGTAATCACAATGCTCCATGCCCTTGTCATCACAAAGCTCCATGACACATTTCATCAGAATGTTCCATGGATTTCTCATCACAATGCTCCATGCCCTTGTCATCACAATGCTCAAGACCCCTGTTATCACAATGCTCCATTTCCCTTTTCATCTCAATGCTCCATGAACCCTGTCATCACAATGAATCATGCCCATCATTATAATGCTTCCGGCTATTGTCAGCACAATGAAATCAAAATTCTCCCTGACCTATGTCATCACAATTCTCCATGTCCCCTGTCATCACAATACTTCATGAATATTTTCAGCCCAATGCTCCATGATACTTGTCATCACAATGATGCATGCCCTTTTCAACCCAATGCTCCATGACCCCTGTGTTCACAATCCTCCGTGATGCTTGTCATCACAGTGCTCCATGACACCTGTCATCACAATGCTAGATGACTTTGTCAGCAAAAGGCTAAATGACCTTGTAATTACAATGCTCTATGCGCTTG
Organism: Mesoplodon mirus; assembly: GCF_964341445.2. Lineage (NCBI taxonomy): Eukaryota > Metazoa > Chordata > Mammalia > Artiodactyla > Ziphiidae > Mesoplodon > Mesoplodon mirus. The sequence continues at coordinate 2,951,894 of NW_028295819.1, read as the reverse complement.
TCATCACAATACTCCATTACCATTGTCATCACAATCCTCCATGAAACTTGGGATCACATTGCTTTATGCCCTTGTCATCACTATGCCCCATGCTCCTTGAAATCAAAATGATCCATGAAATCTGTCATCAAAATGCTCCAAAGCCTAGTGATCACAATGCTCCATATCACTTGTCATCACAACGCTCCATGATGCCTGTCATCACAATACTCCATGGCCTTTTCATCACAATGCTCCATGACCTTGGTTATCACAATTCTCAATACACTTGTCATCACAATGCTCCCTGACACTTGTCGTCAGAATGCTCCTTGAACTCTGTCATGAAAAGGCTCCATGCATTTTTCATCACAATGCCCCATGCCGTTTTCATCACAATGCTCCATGCCATTGTCATCATAATACTCCACAAGTTTGTCATCAGATTGCTCCATGACCCTTGTCATCACAATTCTCCATGCACTGGTCAGCACAATGCTCCTTAACCCTTGTCATCACAATGCTCCAATCCATTGTCATCACAATGCTCCATTACATTTTTCATCAGAATCATCCATGACACTTGGCATCACAATGCTCCATGCCATTGTCACCACAATGGGCCATTACATATGTCATCACAATGCTCCCTGACAGCTGTCTTCACAATACTGCCTGACCTTCTCATCACAATGATCCATGCCCTTGTCATCACAATGCACCATGTCCACTGTCATCACAATAATCTATGAAACTTGTCAGACCAATGCTCCAAGCCCCTGTCACCAAAATGCTCTATGCCCTTGTCATCACAATGCTCCATGTCCACTGGCACCACAATGCTCCATGACTCCAGTCATCACAATGCTTCATAACATTTGTCATCACAATGGTCCATGACCGCGTTATCACAAGGCTCTGTGACCTTTATAACGACAATGCTCCATGAACTTTTCATCACAATGCTTCGTGACCATTGTCATCAAAATGCTCCATGCCTTTGTCAGAAAAATGCTCAATGACCCTTGTCATCACAATATGCTACGCGCTTTTCATCACAACGGTCCAGAAATTTGTCATGGTAATGCTCCATAAACCTTGTATTCACAATGCTCCATGTCCTTCTCATCACAATGCTCCATTATCCCTATCATAACAATGTTCCATGACCCCTGCCATCACAATATTCCACGGCCTTGTCATCACAAGGCTCCATGACACTTATCATCACAATGCTCCAAGACCCCTGTAATCACAATGCTCCATACCCTTGTCATCACAAAGCTCCATGACACATGCCATCAGAATGTTCCATGTCCTTCTCATCAAAATGCTCCATGCCCTTGAAATCACAATGCTCCAAGAACCCTGTAATCACAATGCTCCATGCCCTTGTCATCACAAAGCTCAATGACGCATGTCATCAGAATGCTCCATGGCCTTCTCCTCACAGTGCTCCATGCCCTTGTCATCACAATGCTCCAAGACCACTGTAATCACAATGCTCCATGCCCCTTTTCATCTCAATGCTCCATGAACACTGTCATCACAATGCATCAGGCCCATCATCATAATGCTTCAGCCTATTGTCATCACAATGAAATATATATGCTCCATGACCTCTGTCATCACAATGCTCCAATCCCTTGTGATCACAATGTTCCATAACACTTATCATCACAACACCCAATGACGCTCATCATCACCATTATCCATGGTCTCCTCATCACAATGCTCCATGTCCTTTGTTATCACAATGCTCAATACGCTTGTCATCACAATGCTTCCTGACACTTGTCATCAGTATGCTCCATTAACCCTGTCATGACACGTCTCCATGCCTTTTTCATCACAATGATCCATGCCATTTTAATCACAATGCTCCAAGACCCCTGTAATCACAATGCTCCATGCCCTTGTCATCACAAAGCTCAATGAAGCATGTCATCAGAATGCTCCATGGCCTTCTCCTCACAATGCTCCATGCCCTTGTCATCACAATGCTCCAAGACCCCTGTAATCACAATGCTACATGTCCCTTTTCATCAGAATGCTCCATGGGACTTGTCATCACAAGTCTCCATTGTCTTCTCATCAAAGTGCTCCAGGAACTTGTCATCAAAATGCTCCATGATCCCTGTCATCACAATACTCCATGAACATTTTCAGCCCAATGCTCCATGACACTTGTCATCACAAAGATCCATGCCCTTGTCATCCCAATGCTCCATGACCCCTGTATTCACAATGCTCCGTGACGCTTGTCATCACATTGCTCCATGACACCTGTCATCACAATGCTCCATGCCTTTGTCGGCAAAATGCTACCTGACCTTGTCATTGCAATGCTCTATTCGCTTTTCATCACAATACTCCATTACCATTGTCATCACAGTCCTCCATGAACCTTGGGATCACATTGCTTCATGCCCTTGTCATCACAATGCTCCATGCTCCTTGAAATCAAAATGATCCATGACCTCTGTCATCACAATGCTCCAAACACGTGTGATCACAATGTTTCATAACACTTGTCATCACAACGCTCCATGATGCCTGTCATCACAATACTCCATGCCCTACTCATCACAATGCTCCATGACATTTGTCATCACAATTCTCAATACACTTGTCATCACAATGCCACATGCCTTTTTCATCACAATGTTCCATGCCATTGTCATCAAAATACTCCACAAGCTTGTCATCAGAATACTTCATGACCGTTTTCATCACAATTCTCCCTGCACCTGTCAGCAAAATTCTTCCTGACCCTTGTCATCACAATGCTCCAAGCCATTGTCATCACAATGCTCCATTACCTTTGTCATCAGAATCCTCCATGACACTTGGCATCACAATGCTCCATGCCATTGTCATCACTATGGGCCATTACATATGTCATCACAATGCTCCTTGACACCTGTCTTCACAATACTGCATAACCTGGTCATCACAATGCGCTATTACAACAGTCATCACAATAATCCATGAAACTTATTAGACCAATGCTCCATTCCCTTGTCATGACAATGCTCCATGTCCTTGTTATCACAATGCTCCATGACGCCTGTCATCACAATGCTCCATGCCTCCATTCATCACAATGATTCATGACCTTTTTCATCACAGTGGTCCATGCCCTCGTCATCAAGTCTCTGTGACATATTTAACCACAATGCTCCAATAACTTTTCATCACAATGCTCTTTGACCCTTGTCATCACAGTGTTCTATGCCTTTCTCAGCACAATGCTCCATGACCCTTGTCATCACAATGCTCCATGCGCTTGTCAGATCAATGCAACATGACCCATGTCATCACAATGCACCCTGCGCTTCTCATCACAGTGCTCCACAATCTTGTCTCCACGATGCTCCATAAAACTTGTCATCACAATTCTCCATGCACTTCTCATCAAAATGCTTTCTTACCAATGATATCACAATGTTACAGCACTATTCATCACAATATTCCCTCACCCCTGTCATCACAATGTTCCATGACTTTTGTCTTTGCAATGCTCCATGCACATATCATCACAAAGTTCGGTGACCCCTGACATCACAATGTTCCATAACCCCTGTCATCATAATGCTCCATAACACTTTTCCTCAAAATGCTCAATGACCCCTGACATCACAATCTTCCATAACCCCTGTCATCATAAATCTCCATGATCCTTTTCATCAAAATGCTCCATGAACCCTGACATCACAATGTTCCATAACCCCTGTCATTAAAATATTCCATGACACTTTTCATCAAATTGCTCTATGACCCTGTCATCACAATGCTCCCTGCCCTTCTCATCACAATGTACCACGCCCTTGTCATCAAAATGCTCCATGACATTTGTCATCACAAAGCTCCATGACAATTGGCATCTCAATGCTCCATGCCATTGTCATCACAATGCTCCATGAACCCTCTAATCACAATGCTCCATGCCCCTTTGCATCTCAATGCTCCATGAACCCTGTCATCAAAATGCACCATGACCATCATCATAATGCTTCAGGCTATTGTCATCACAATGAAATCAAAATATTCGATGATCTATCTCATCACAATGCTCCAAATCCTTGTGATCACAATGTTCCATAACACTTATCATCACAATGCCCCATGAAGCTCATCATCACAGCTAACCATGGTCTTCTCATCACAGTGCTCCATGACCTTTGTCATCACAATGCTCTATACACATGTCATCACAATGCTCCCTGACACTTGTCATCAGTATGCTCCTGGAACCCTGTCATGACAAGGCTCCATACCATTTTCATAACAATGATCCATGCCAATTTCATCACAATGCTCCAAGACACCAGTAATCACAATGCTCCATGCCCTTGTCATCACAATGCTCCAAGACCCCTGTAATCACAATACTCCATGCCCCTTTTCATCAGAATGCTCCATGAGACTTCTTATTACGAGGCTCCATGGTCTCCTCATCACAGTGCTCCAGGAACCTTTCATCACAGTGCTCCATTCCCTTGTCATCACAATGCTCCATGACCCCTGTCCTCACAATACTTCCTGAACATTTTCACGCCAATTCTCCAGGAACTTCTCATCACAATGCTTCATGATCCCTATCATCACGATGCTCCATGACCACTGTCATCACAACGCTCCATGACCCCTGACAACACAGTGATCAGGGACTCTAGTCATCACAATACTCCATTCCCTAGTCATCACAATGCTCCATTAATATTTTCAGCCCAATTCTCCATGACACTTGTCATCACAATGATCCATGACCTTGATATCCCAGTGCTCCATGACCCCTGTAATCACAATGATCCGTGATGCTTCTCATCAAAGTGCTCTATGACCCTTATCATCACAATGCTCCATGCCTGTGTCAGCAAAATGCTACATGACCTTGCCATCAAAATGCTCCATTTGCTTGTCATCACAATACTCCCTTAGCATTGTCATCACAATCATCCATGAACTTTGGGATCACATAGCTTCATGCCCTTGTCATCACAATGCTGCATGCTCCTTGAAAACAAAATGATCCATGACTTCTATCATCACAATGCTCCAAACCCTTGTGATCACAATGTTCCATAACTCTTGTCATCACAACGCTCCATGATGCCTGTCATCACAATACTCTATGCCCTTTTCGTCAAAATGCTCCATGATCTTTTTCATCACAATTCTCAATACACATGTCATCAAAATGTTCCCTGACACTTGTCATCAGAAAGCTCCTTGAAACCTGTCATGAAATGGCTTCATGCCTTTTTCATCACAATGCTCCATGCCCTTTTCATCACAATGCTCCAAGCCATTGTCGTCACAATACTCCACAAGCTTGTCATCAGAATGCTCCATGACACTTGTCATCACATTTCTGCATGGCCACTGTCATCACAATGCTCCATACCCCTTGTCATTACTGTGCTCCATGACGTGCATCATCACAATTATCCATGGCCTTCTCATCACAATGGTCGACACCATTGTCATCAAAATGCTCCATGACCCATGTAATCACAATGCTCCGTGCCTTTGTCATCACAAAGCTCCATTTCTTTGTCAGAACAATGCTCAATGAACATAGTCATCACAATGTGCCACGTGCATTTCATCACAACGGTCCACAACCTTGTCATTGCTATGCTTCATAAACCTTGTAATCACAATGGTCCATGCATTTCTCATCAAAATGCTCTCTCACCAGAGATATCACAATGTTCCATCTCTAGTCATCACAATACTCCCTCATCCCTGCAATCACAATGTTCCAGGACACTGTCATCACAATGCTACATCCCCTTATCATCACAAAGTTCCATGAACCCTGTCATCAAAATGCTCCATGACCCTTTTCATCCCAAAGCTCCAAGACCCCTCACAACACAATGTTCTATAACCCCTGCCATCAAAATGTTCCTTTACACTTTTTATCAAATTGCTGCATGACCTGGTCATCAAAATGCTCCCTGCATTTCTCAGCACAATGCACCATGCCCTTGTCATCAAAATGCTCCATGACTTGTCATCACAAAGCTCCATGACCCTTGGCATCACAATGCTCCATGTCATTGTCATCACAATGCTCCATGAACCCTCTCATCACATTGCTCCATGCCCTTGTAATCACAAAGCTCCATGACACTTGTCATCACAATGCTCGATGCCCTTCTCATCACAATGCTCCATGCCCTTGTCATTACAATCCTGCATGACCCATGTATCACAGTGTTCCGTGCCCTTGTCATCACAATGCTCCACGCCCACTCTCATCACAATAATCCATGAAACAATTCAGACCAATGTTCCATGCTCTTCTCATCAAAATGCTCCATTACACCTGTCATAAAAATGCACCATGACCCTTGCCATCAAAATGTTCCACGGCCTAGTCATCACAAGGTTCCATGATACTTGTCATCACAATGCTCCAGACCCCTGAAAGCACAATGCTCCATGCCCTTGTCATCACAAAGCTCCATGACGCATGTATTCAGAATGACCCATGGCCTTCTCATCACACTGGTCCATGCCCTTGTCATCACAATGCTCCAAGACCCTTGTAATCACAATGCTCCATGCCCCTTTTCATCTCAATGCTCCATGAACCCTGTCATCACAATGCACCATTCCCATCATCATAATGCTTCAGGCTATTGTCATCACAATGAAATCAATATTCTCCATGACCTTTGTCATCATAATGTTCCAAACCCTTGTGATCACAAGGTTCCATAACACTTATCATCACAACACCCCATGACCCTCATCATCACAATTATCCATGGTCTTCTCATCACAATGCTCCATGATCATTGTCATCACAATGCTCAATACACTTGTCATCACAATGCTTCCTGACACTTGTCGTCAGAATGCTCCATGAACCCTGTCATGACAAGGCTCCATGCCTTTTTCATAACAATGATCCATGCACTTTTCATCACAATGCCCCAAGATCCCTGTAATCACAAATGCTCCATGCCATTGTCATCACAAAACTCCATGACGCATTTCATCAGAATGCTCCATGGCCTTCTCATCACAATGCTCCATGCCCTAGTCATCACAATGCTCCAAGACACCTGTAATCAAATGCTCCATGCTCATTTTCATCAGAATGCTCCATGAGACTTCTCATCAGAAGTTTCCATGGTCTTCTCAGCACAATGCCCCGGGACCTTGTCATCACCATGCTCCATTCCGTTGTCATCACAATGCTCCATGACACATGTCGTCACAATGCTCCATGCCCTTGTCATCAAAAAGCTCCATGACACATGTCAACAGAATGCTTCATGGCTTTCTCATCACAATGCTCCATGCTTTTGTCATCAAAATGCTCCAAGACCCCTGTAAACACAATGGTCCATGCCCCTTTTCATCAGAAAGCTCCATGAGACTTATCATCACAATTCTCCATGGTCTTCTCATCACAATGCTCTAGGACCATGTCATGACCATGCTCCATTCCCTTGTCATCACAATGCTCCATGACCCCTGTCTTCACAATAATCCATGAACATTTTCAGCCCAATGCTCCACGACTTACTCATCACAATGCTCCATGGCCAATATCATCACAATGCTCCATGACCACTGTCATCACAACACTCCATGACACCTGACAACACAATAATCCGGGACTCTTGTCATCACAATGTTCCATTCCCTAGTCATCAAAAGGCTCCATGACCCCTGTCATCACAACACTCCATGAAACTTTTCAGCCCAGTGCTCCATGACCTTGCTATCAAAATGATCCATGCCCTTGTCTTGCCAATGCTCCATGACCCCTGTATTCACAATGCTCCGTGACGCTTGTCATCACAGTGCTCCATGACATGTCATCACAATGCTCCATGCGTTTGTCAGCAAAATGCTTCATGACCTTGTCATCACAATGCTCTATGCGCTTGTCATCACAATACTCCATTTCCATTGTCATCACAATCCTCCATGAAACTCAGGATCACATTGCTTCATGCCCTTGTCATCACAATGCTCCATGCTCCTTGAAATGGAAATGATCCATGACCTCTGTCATCACAATGCTCCAAATCCTTGTGATCACAGTGTTCCATAGCACTTGTCATCACAACGCTCCATGATGCTTGTCATCACAATACTCCATGCCCTTTTCATCACAATGCTCCATGACCTTTGTCATCACAATTCTCAATACATTGTCATCACAATGCTCCTTGACATTTGTCATCAGAATGCTCATTGAACCCTGTCATGAAAAGTCTCCATGCCTTTTCCATCACAAAGCCCCATGCTGTTTTCATCATAATGCTCCATGCCATTGTCATCAAAATACTCCACAAGCTTGTCACCAGAAAGCTCCATGACCCTTGTCATCACAATTCTCCATGCACTTGTCAGCACAATGCCCCCGGACCCTTGTCATCACAATGCTTCAAGCCATTGTCATCACAATGCTCCATTACCTTTGTCTTCAGAATCCTCCATGACACTTGGCATCACAATGCTCCAAGCCATTGTCATCACAATGCTCCATTACCTTTGTCTTCAGAATCCTCCATGACACTTGGCATCACAATGCTCTATGCCATTGTCATCACAATGGGCCATTACATACGTCATCACAATGCTCCCTGACACCTGTCTTCACAATACTGCATGACCTGGTCATCACAATGCTCCATGCCCTTGTCATCACAATGCTCCATGCCCTTGTTATCACAATGCTTAATGACCCTTGTCATCACAATGCACCATGACTCCAGTCATCACAATGCTTCATGAACTTTGTCATCAAAATGGTCCATGCCCTCATCATCAACAGTCTCTGTGACCTTTTTAACCACAATGCTCCATGAACTTTTCTTCACAATGCTCTTTATCCCCTGTCATCACTATGCTCTATGCCTTTCTCAGCACAATGCTGCATGACGTATGTCATTAGAATGCTGCATGGTCTTCTCCTCACAATGCTCCATGCCCTTGTCATCACAATGTTCCAAGACCCCTGTAATCACAATGCTCCATGCCCCTTTTCATCAGAATGCTCCATGAGACTTGTCATCACAAGTCTCCATGGTCATCTCATCAGAATGCTCCAGGACCTTGTCATCTCAATGCTCCATGACACCTGTCATTACAATGCTCTGTGACTCCAGTCATCACAATGCTTCATAATATTTGTCATCACAGTGGTCCATGCCCGCGTCATCACAAGGCTCTGTTACCTTTGTATCCACAATGCTCCATTAACATTTCATCACAATGCTCCGTGACCCTTGTCATCACAATGCTCCATGCCTTTGTCTGTAAAATGCTCCATGACCATTGTCATCACAATGTGCCACGCGCTTTTCATCCCAACGGTCCAAAAATTTGTCATCACAATGCTCCATAAAAATTGTAATCACAATGCTGCATACCCTTCTCATCACAATGCTCCATTACCCCTGTCATAACAATGCTCCATGACCCCTGCCATCACAATGTTCCACGGCCTTGTCATCACAAGGCTCCATGACACTTGTCATCACAATGCTCCAAGACCCCTTTAATCACAACGCTCCATGCCGTTGTCATCACAAAGCTCCATGACACATGTCATCAGATTTTTCCTTGGGCTTCTCATCAAAAGGCTCCATGCCCTTGTCATCACAATGCTCCAAAACCCCTGTAAACACAGTGCTCCATGCCCCTTTTCATCTCAATGCTCCATGAACCCTGTCATCACAATGCATCATGCTGATCATCATAATGATTCAGGCTATTGTCAGCACAATGAAATAAAAATTCTCCATGACCTCTGTCATCACAATGCTCCATGACCCCTGTCATCACAACACTCCGTGAACATTTTCAGCCCAATGCTCCATGACACTTGTCATCACAATGATCCATGCACTTGTCATCCCAATGCTTCATGACCCCTGTATTCACAATGCTCCGTGACACGTGTCATCACAGTTCTCCATGACACCTGTCATCACAATGCTCCATGCCTTTGTCAGGAAAATTCTACATGACCTTGTCATTACAATGCTCTATGCGCTTGTCTTCACAATGCTCCAAGAACCCTGTAATCACAGTGCTCCATGCCCCTTTTCATCTCAATGCTCCATGAACTCTGTCATCACAATGCACTATGCCCATCATCATAATGCTTCAGGCTATTGTCATCACAATGAAATCAAAATTCTCCATGACCTCTGTCATCATAATGCTCCAAAACCTTGTGATCACAATGTTCCATAACACTTATAATCACAACACCCCATGACGATCATCATCACTATTATCCATGGCCTTCTCATCACCATGCTCCATGACCTTTGTCATCACAATTCTCAATACACTTGTCATCACAATGCTCCCTGACACTTGTCGTCAGAATGCTCCTTGAACCCTGCCACAAAAAGGCTCCATGCCTTTTTCATCACATTGTCCCATGCCGTTTTCATCACAATGCTCCATGCTTTGTCATCAAAATACTCCACAAGCTTGTCATCAGAATGCTCCATGACCCTTGTCATCACAATTCTCCATGCACTTGTGAGCACAATGCTCCATGACCCTTGTCTTCACAATGCTCCAAGCCATTGTCATAACAATGCTCCATTACCTTTGTCATCAGAATCTTCCAAGACACTTGGCATCACAATGTTCCATGCCATTTTCATCACAGTGGGCCATTACATATGTCATCACAATGCTCCCTGACACCTCTCTTCACAATACTGCATGAGCTTGTCATCACAATGCTCCATGCCCTTGTCATCACAATGCGCCATTCCAAATGTCATCACAATAATCCATGAAACATATTAGACCAATGCTCCATGCCCTTGTCATCACAATGCTCCATGCCCTTGTTATCAAAATGCTCCATGACCCCTGTCATCACCATGCTCCGTGACTCCACTCATCACAATGATTCATGACCTTTGTCATCACAATGGTCCATTCCCTCATAATCAACAGTCTCTGTGACCTTTTTAACCACAATGCTCCATGAGCTTTTCATCACAATGCTGTTTGACCATTGTCATCACAGTGATCTACGCCTTTCTCAGCACAATGCTCCATGTCCTTGTCATCACAATGCTCCTTGACTCCAGTCATCACAATGCTTCATAACATTTGTCAAAACAATGGTCCATTCCGGCGTCATCACAAGGCTTTGTGACCTTTTTAACCACAATGATTCATGAACATTTCATCACAGTGCTCTGTGACAATTGTCATCACAGTGCTCCATGACCCTTGGCATCACAATGTGCCACGTGATTTTTATCCCAACGGTCAACAAATTTGTCATCGCAATGCTCCATAAAACTTGTAATCACAATGCTCCATGCCCTTCTCATCACAGTGCTCCATTACACCTGTCATAACTATGCTCCTTGACCACTGCCATCACAATGTTCCACGGCCTTGTCCTCACAAGGCTCAATGACACTTGTCATCACAATGCTCCAAGACACCAGTAATCAAAATGCTCCATGTCTTTGTCATCACAAAGCTCCATGACACATGTCATCAGAATGTTCCATGGACTTCTCATCAAAATGCTCCATGACCTTGTCATCACAATGCTCCAAGACCACTGTAATCAAAATGCTCCATGCCCCTTTTCATCTCAATGCTCCATGAACCCTGTCATCACAATGCATCATGCCCATCATCATAATGCTTCCGGCTATTGTCAGCACAATGAAATCAAAATTCTCCATGACCTCTGTCATCACAATGCTCCATGACCCCTGTCATCACAATACTCCATGAACATTTTCCGCCCAATGCTCCATGACCCTTGTCATCACAATGATCCATGACCCCTGTATTCACAATGCTTCGTGACACATGTCATCACAGTGCTCCATGACACCTGTCATCACAGTGCTCCATGCATTTGTCTGCAAAATTCTACATGATCTTGTCATTACAATGCTCTATGCGCTTGTCATCACAATGCTACAAGACCCCTGTAATAACAATGCTCCATGCCCCTTTTCATCTCAATGCTCCATGAACCCTGTCATCACAATGCACCACGCCCATCATCATAATGCTTCAGGCTATTGTCATTACAATGAAATCAAATGTCTCCATGACCTCTGTCATCATAATGTTCCAAACCCTTGTGATCACAATGTTCCATAACATTTATCATCACCACACCCCATGACGATCATCATCACAATTATCCTTGGTCTTCTGATCCCAATGCTCCCTGATCTTTTTCATCACAATGCTCAATACACTTGTCTTCACAATGCTCCCTGACACTTGTCATCAGTATGCTCCTTGAACACTGGCATGACAAGGCTCCATGCATTTTTCATCACAATGATCCATGCCCTTTTCATCACAATGCTCCAAGATCCCTGTAATCACAATGCTCCATGCACTTGTCATCCAAAGCTCCATGACGCATGTCATCAGAATGCTCCATGGCCTTTTCCTCACTATGCTCCATGGCATTGTCATCACAATGCTCCATGTACCCTCTCATCACATTTCTCCATGAAATTGTCATAACAGTCCTCCATGACCCATGTATCACAGTGTTCCGTGCCCTTGTCATCACAATGCTCCAGTCCACTCTCATCACAATAAAATATGAAATATTTCAAACAAATGCTCAATGCCCTTCTCATCACAATGCTCCATTACCTCTGTCATAACAATGCACCACGACCACTGCCATCACAATGTTCCACGGCCTTGTCATCACAAGGCTCCATGACCCTTGTCATCACAATGCTCCAAGAAACATGTAATCAAAATTCTCCATGCCCTTGTCATAACAAAGCTCCATGACGCATGTCATCAGAAGGTTCCATGGCCTTCTCATCACAATGCTCCATGCCCTTGTCATCACAATGTTCAAAGACCCCTGTAATCACAATGCTCCATGCCCCTTTTCATCTCAATGCTCCAAGAACCCTGTCATCACAATGCACCATGCCCATCTTCATAATGCTTCAGGCTATTGTCACTACAATGAAATCAAAATTCTCCATGACTTCTGTCATCATAATGCTCCAAACCCTTGTGATCACAATATTCCATAACACTTATCATCACAACACCCCATGACGATCATCATCACAGTTGTCCATGGTGTTCTCATCACAATGCTCCATGATCATTGTCATCACAATGCTCAATACACTTGTCATTAAAATACTCCCTGACACCTGTCGTCAGTATGCTCCTTGAACCCTGTGATGACAAGGCTCCATGCCTTTTACATCAAAATGATCCATGCCTTTTCATCACAATGCTCCAAGACCCCTGTTATCACAATGCTCCATGGCCTTGTCAGCACAAAGCTCCATGAGGCATGTCATCAGAATTCTCCATGGCCTTCTCCTCACAATGCTCCATGTCCTTGTCAAAACAATGCTCCAAGACCCCTGTAATCACAATGCTCCATGCCCTTTTTCATCAGAATGCTCCACGAGACTTGTCATCACAAGTCTCCATGGTCATCTCATCACAATGCTTTAGGACCTTGTCATCACCATGCTCTATTCCCTTGTCATCACAATGCTCCATGACCCCTGTCATTACAATAATCCATTAACATTTCCAGCCGAATGCTACATGATATTCTCATCACAATGCTCCATGACCAATATCATCACAATGCTCCATGACCACTGTCATCACAACCATCCATAACACCTGACAACACAATGATCCAGCACTCTTGTCATCACAATGCTCCATTCCCTAGTCATCACGATGCTCCATGACCCCTGTCATCACAATAGTCCATGAACTTTTTCAGCCCAATGCTCCATGAACCTTGTCATCACAATGATCCATGCCCTTGTCATCCCAATGCTCCATGACCCCTGTATTCACAATGCTCCTTGACGCTTGTCACCACAGTGCTCCATGACACCTGTCATCAGAATGCTCCATGCCTTTGTCAGCAAAAAGCTACATGACCTTGTCATTACAATGCTCTATGTGCTTGTCATCAAAATACTCCATTACCATTGTCATCACAATCCTTCTTGAACCTTGGGATCACATTGCTTCATGCCCTTGTCATCACAGTGCTCCATGACACCTGTCATCACAATGCTCCATGCCTTTGTCAGCAAAAAGCTACATGACCTTGTCATTACAATGCTCTATTTGCTTGTCATCAAAATACTCCATTACCATTGTCATCACAATCCTTCTTGAACCTTGGGATCACATTGCTTCATGCCCTTGTCATCACAGTGCTCCATGTGCCTTGAAATCAAAATGATCCATGACCTCTCTCATCACAATGCTCCAAACCCTTGTGATCACAATGTTCCATAACACTTGTCTTCACAATGCTCCATGATGCCTGTCATCACAATACTCCATGCCCTTTTCATCACAATGCTCCATGAACTTTTTATCACCATGCTCCATGGCCCCTGTCATCACAATGCTCCGTGACTCCAGTCATCACAGTGCTTCATTACCTTTGTCATCACAATGGTCCATGCCCTCGTCATCAACAGTCTCTGTGACATTTTTAACCACAATGCTCCATGAACTTTTCATCACAATGCTCTTTGACCCTTGTCATCACAATGCTCCATACGCTTGTCAGCACAATGTTCCATGACACATGTCATCACAATTCACCATGCGCTTATCATCACAGTGCTCCACAATCTTGTCATCATAATGCTCCATAAAATTTGTCATCACAATGCTCCATGCACTTCTCATCAAAATGCTCTCTCAACAGTGATATCACAATGCTACATCACTATTTGTCACAATACTCCCTCACCGCTGTCATGACAATGTTCGATGACTCCTGTCATCACAATGCTACATGCATTTATCATCACAATGTTCGATGACCCATAACATCACAATGTTCCATAATACCTGTCATCAAAATGTTCCATGACACTTTTCATCAAATTGCTCCATGACCCTGTCATCACAATGCTCCCGGCCCTCCTCATCACAATGCACAACCCCTTGCCATCAAAATGCTCCATGACCATTGTCATCACAATGATCCATGACCCTTGGCATCACAATGTCCCATGTCATTGTCATCACAATGCTCCATGAACGCTCTCATCACATTGCTCCATGCCCTTGACTTCACATAGCTCCATGACACATGTCATCACAATGCTCCATGCCCTTGCCATCACAATGCTCCATTATCCCTGTCATAACAATGCTCCATGACCCCTGCCATCATGATGTTCCATGGCCTTGTCATCACAAGGCTCCATGACCCTTCTCATCACAATGCTCCAAGTCCCCTCTAGTCACAATGATCCATGCCCCTTTTCATCTCAATGATCCATTAACCCTGTCATCACAATGCCCCATGCCCATCATCATAATGCTTCAGCCTATTGTCATCACAGTGAAATCAAAATGCTCCATGACCTCTGTCATAACAATGCTCCAAACCCTTGTGATCACAATATTCCATAACACTTGTCATCACAGTGCCCAATGACGCTCGTCATCACAATTATCCATGGTCTTCTCATCACAATGCTCCATGACTTTCGTCATCACAATGCTCAATACACTTGTCATCAAACTGCTCCCTGACACTTGTTGTCTGTATGCTCCTTTTACACTGTCATGACAAGGCTCCATGCCTTTTTCATCACAATGATCCATGCCCTTTTCATCACAATGCTCCAAGACCCATGTAATCACGATGCTCCATGCCCTTGTCATCACAAAGCTCAATGATGCATGCCATCAGAATGCTCCTTGGACTTCTCCTCACAATGCTCCATGCCCTTGTCATCACAAAGTTCCAAGACCCCTGTAATCACAATGCTGCATGCCCTTTTTCATCAGTATCCTCCATGAGACTTGTCATCACATGGCTCCAAGGTTTTGTCATCATAATGCTCCAAGCCCTAGTCATCATAATGCTCCAAGCCTTAGTCATCACAATGCTCCATTATATTTGTCATCAAAATCCTCCAGTGCATTTGGCATCACAATGCTCCCTGCGATTGTCATCTCAATGGACAATGCCATATGTCATCCCAATGCTCCATGACCCCTGTATTCACAATGCTCCGTGATGCTTGTCATCACAGTGCTCCATGACACCTGTCATCACAATGATCCATGCCCTTGTCATCCCAAAGCTCCAGGACCACTGTATTCACAATGTTCCGTGATGCTTGTCATCACAGTGCTCCAAGACACCAATCATCACAATCCTCTATGCCTTTTTCAGCAAAATGCTAAATGACCTTGTCATTACAATGCTCTATGCGCTTGTCATCACAATACTCCCTTACCATTGTCATCACTATCCTCCATGAAACTTGGGATCACATTGCTTCATGCCCTTGTCATCACAATGCTCCATGCTCCTTGAAATCAAAATGATCAATGACCTCTGTCATCGCAATGCTCCAAACCCTTGTGATCACAATGTTCCATAACACTTGTCATCACAATGCTCCATGATGCCTATCATCACAATACTCGATGGTCTTTTCATCACAATGCTCCATGACCTTTGTCATCACAATTCTCAATACACTTGTCATCAAAATGTTCCCTGACAGTTGTCGACAGAATGCTCCTTGAACCCCGTCACGAAAAGGCTCCATGCCTTTTTCATCACAAATCCCCTTGCCATTTTCATCACAATGCTCCATGCCATTGTCATCAAAATACCCCAAAAACTTGTCATCAGAATGCTCCATGACCCTTGTCATCACAATTCTCAATACACTTGTCATCACAATGCTCCATGACCCTTGTCATCACAATTCTCCTTGAACTTGTCAGCACAATGCTCCCTGACCCTTGTCATCACTATGCTCCAAGCCCTTGTCATCACAATGCTCCATTACCTTTGTCATCAGAATCCTCCATGACACTTGGCATCACAATGCTCCATGCCATTGTCATCACAATGGGCCATTACATATGTCATCACAATTCTCCTTGACACCTCTTTTCACAATACTGCATGACCTGGTCATCACAATGCTCCTTGCCGTTATCATCACAATGCTCCATTACCTCTGTCATAACAATGCTCCATGACCCCTGCCATCACAATGTTCCACGGGCTTGTCATGACAAGGCTCTATGACCCTTGTCATCACAATGGTCCAAGACCCATGTAATCACAGTGCTCCATGCCCTTTTTCATCAGAATGCTCCATGAGACTTGTCACCACAAGTCTCCATTGTCATCTCATCACAATGGTACAGGACCTTGTCATCACCATGCTTCATTCCCTTGTCATCACAATGCTCCATGACCACTGTCATCACAATACTCCCTGAACTTTTTCAGCCCAATGCTCCATGACCTTCTCATTACATTGCTCCATGACCAATATCATCACAATGCTCCGTGACCACTGTCATCACAACACTCCATGACACCTGACAACACAATGATCTGGAACTCTTGTCATCACAATGCTCCATTCCCTAGTCATCACAATGCACCATAACCCCTGTCATCACAATACTCCATGAACATTTTCAGCCCAATGCTCCATGACCCTTGTCATCACAATGATCCATGCCCTTGTCACCCCGATGCTCCATGACCCATGTATTCACAATGCTCCGTGACGCTTGTCATCACAGTGCTCCATGTCACCTGTCATCACAATGCTCCATGCCTTTGTCAGCAAAATGATACATGACCTTTTCATTACAATGCTCTATGTCCTTGTCATCACAATACTCCATTACCATTGTCATCACAATCCTCCATGAAACTTGGGATCACATTGCTTCATGCCCTTGTCATCACAATGCACCATGCTCCTTGAAATCAAAATGATCCATGACATCTGTCATCGCAATGCTCCAAACCCTTGTGATCCCAGTGTTCCATAACACTTGTCATCACAACGCTCCATGATGCCTGTCATCACAATACTCCATGCCATTTTCTTCACAATGCTCCATGACCTTTGTCATCACGATTCTCAATACACTTGTCATCACAATGCCCCCTGACACTTGTCATCAGAATTCTCCTTGAACCCTGTCACGAAAAGGCTCCATGCTTTTTTCATCACAAAGCCCCATGCCATTTTCATCACAATGCACCATGCCATTGTCATCAAAATACTCCACAAGGCTTTTATCAGAATTCTCCATGACCCTTGTCATCACAATTCTCCATGCACTTGTCAGCACAATGCTCCCTGACCCTTGTCATCACAATGCTCCAAGCCATTGTGATCACAATGCTCCATTACTTTTGTCCTCAGAATCCTCCATGACACTTAGCATCACAATGCTCCATGCCATTGTCATCACAATGGGCCATTACATATATCATCACAATGCTCCCTGACACCTCTCTTCACAATACGGCGTGACCTGGTCATCAAAATGCTCCATGCCCTTGTCATCACAATGCGCCATTTCAAGTGTCATCACAATAATCCATGAAGCTTATTAGACCAATGCTCCATGCCATTGTCATCACAATGGACCATTACATATGTCATCACAATGCTCCCTGACAATTCTTCACAATACTCCATGCCCTTGTCATCACAATGCTCCATGTCCTTGTCATCACAATGCTTCATGCCCACTGTCATCACAATAAACTATGAAACTTGTCAGACCAATTCTGCATGCCGCTTTCATCACAATGCTCCATGCCCTTTTCATCACAATGCTCCATGACCCCTGTCATCACAATGCTCCGTGACTCCAGTCATCACAGTGCTTCATAACGCTTGTCATCACAACGGTCTATGCCCACGTCATCACAAGGCTCTGTGACCTTTGTAACCACCATGTTCCATGAACTTTTCATCACAATGCTCCGTGACACTTGTCATCACAATGCTCCATGCCTTTGTCATAACAATGCTCCATGACCCTTGTCATCACATTGTGCCATGCGCATTTCATCACAATGATACACAACCTTGTCATTGCTATGCTCCATAAACCTTGTAATCACAATTCTCCATGCACTTCTCATCCAAAGGCTCTCTCACATGGGATATCACAATGTTCCATCACTAGTCATCACAATCCTCCCTTAACCCTGTTATCACAGTGTTCCATCACTAGTCATCACAATCCTCCCTTAACCCTGTTATCACAATGTTCCATGACCCCTGTCATCACAATGCTACATCCCCTTATCAGCACTATGCTCCATGACCCCTGTCATCAAAATAATCCATGAAAATTTTCAGCCCAATCCTCCATGACCCTTGTCATCACAATGATCCATGCCCTTGTCATCCCAATGCTCCATGAACCCTGTATTCACAATGTTCCGTGACGCTTGTCATCACAATGCTCCATTACCTCTGTATAACAATGCTCCATGACCCCTGCCCTCAAAGTGTTCCACGGCCTTTTCATCACAAGGCTCCATGACCCCTGTCATCACAATACTTCATTCCATTTTCATCACAATGCTCCATGACACATGTCATCAGAATGCTCCATTGCCGTCTCCTCACAATGCTCTATGCCCTTGTCATCACAATGCTCCATTACTTTTGTCATCAGAATCCTCCATGACACTTGGCATCACAATGCTCCATGCCATTGTCATCTCAATGGGCCATTACATATGTCATCACAATGCTCCCTGACAGCTCTCTTCACAATGATCCATGCCCTTGTCATCACAATGCTCCATGCCCTTGTCATCACAATGCGCCACTCCAAGTTTCATCACAATAATCCATGAAACTTATTAGACCAATGCTGCATGCCCTTGTCATCACAATGCTCCATGCCATAGTTATCACAATGTTCCAAAACCCCTGTAATCAGAATGCTCCATGCCCCTTTTCATCAGTATGCTCCATGAGATTTGTCATCACAAGTCTCCATGGTTTTCTCATCACAATGCTCCGGGACCTTGTCATCACAATGCTTCACTATATTTTCGTGAAAATCCTAAATGGCCCTTGTCATCATAATGCTCCAAGCCCTTGTCAGCACAATGCTCCATTATATTTGTCATCACAATCCTCCATTACATTTGGCATCACAATGCTCCATCCCATTGTCATCGCAATAGGCCATGATATATGTCATCACAATGCTCCCTGACACCAGTCTTCACAATATTCCATGCCCTTGTCATCACAATGCTCCATGCCCTTTTAATCAAAATGCACCATGTCAACTGTCATCACAATAGTCTAGGAAACTTGTCAGACCAATGCTCCATGCCCCTGTCATCACAATGATCCATGCCCTTGTCATCATATTGCTCCATGACCCCTGTCTTAACAGAGCTCCATGACCCCTGCCATCACAATGTTCCACGGCCTTGTCATCACAAGGCTCCATGACGCTTGTCATCACAATGCTCCAAGACCCCTGTAATCACAATGCTCCATGCCCTTGTCATCACAAAGCTCCATGACACATGTCATCAGAATGTTCCATATCCTTCAAATTTAAAGGCTCCATGCCCTTGTCATCACAATGCACCATGTCCAATGTCATCACAATAATCTATGAAACTTGTCAGACCAATGCTCCATGCCCCTGTCATCACAATGCTCCATGCCCTTGTCCTCACAATGCTGCATGACCCTTGTCATCACATTGCTCCCGGACTCCAGTCATCACAATGCTTCATAACGTTTGTCATCACAACGGTCCATGTCCGCGTCATGACAAGGTTCTGTGACATTTGTAACCACAATGCTCCAGGAACTTTTCATCACAATGCTCCGTGACCCTTGTCATTACAATGTTCCATGCCTTTGTCAGAACAATGCTCCATGACACTTGTCATCACAGTGTGCCATGCGCTTTTCATCACAATGATCCACAACCTTGTCATCGTTATGCTCCATAAACCTTGTAAGCACAATGCTGCATGCACTTCTCATCCAAATGCTGTCTCACATGAGATATCACAATGTTCCATCACTAGTCAACACAATCTTCCCTCACCCCTGTTATCACAATGTTCCATGAACACTGTCATCACAATGCTACATCCCCTTATCAGCACAATGTTCTATGACCCCTGACATCACAATGTTCCATAACCACTGTCATCAAAATGCTCCATGAGAGTTTTCATCCCAAAGCTCCATGACCCCTGGCATCACAATGTTCTATTACCCCTGTCATCAAAATATTCCATTACATTTTTCATCAAATTGCTGCATGACCCTGTCATCAAAATGCTCCCTGCCTTTCTCATCACAATGCACCACACCCTTGTCATCAAAATGCTCCATGACCTTTCTCATCACAAAGCTCCATGACCTTTGGCATCACAATGATCCATGCAATTGTCATCACAATGCTCCATGAACCTTCTCATCACATTGCTCCATGCCCTTGTCATCACAAAGCTCCATGACACTTGTCATCACAATGCTCAATGCCCTTCTCATCACAGTAATCCATGAAATATTTCAGACCAATGCTCAATGCCCTTCTCATCACAATGATCCATTACCTCTGTCATAACAATGCTCCATGACCCCTGCCATCACAATATTCCATGGCCTTGTCATCACAAAGCTCCATGATCCTTGTCATCACAATGCTCCAAACCGCTGTAATCATAATGCTCCATGCCCTTGTCATCGCAATGCTCCATGACACATGCCATCAGAATGTTCCATGGCCTTCTCATCACAATGCTACATGCCCTTGTCATGACAGTGCTCCAAGACACCTGTAATCACAATGCTCCATGCTCCTTTTCATCTCAATGCTCCATGAAGCCTGTCATCAAAATGCACCATGCCCATCATCATAATGCTTCAGGCTATTGTCATCACAATGAAATCAAAATTATCCATGACCACTGTCATCATAATGCTCCAAACCCTTGTGATCACAAAGTTCCATAACACTTATCATCACAACACCCTATGATGCTCATCATCAAAATTATCCATGGTCTTCTCATCACAATGCTCCATGACCTTTGTCATCACAATTCTCAGTACACTTGTCATCACAATGCTCCCTGACACATGTCGTCAGTATGCTCCTTGAAGCCTGTCATGACAAGGCTTCATGCCTTTTCATCACAATGATCCATGCCCTTTTCATCACAATGCTCCAAGACCCCTGTAATCACAGTGCTCCATGCCCTTGTCATCACAAAACTCCATGACACATGTCATCAGAATGCTCCAAGACACCTGTAATCACAATGCTCCATGCCCCTTTTCATTAGAATGCTCCATGAGACTTGTCATCACAAATCTCCATGCTCTTATCATCACAGTGCTCCAGGACCTTGTCATCACCATGTTCCATTCCCTTGTCCTCAGAATGCTCCATGACCCCTGTCATCACAATACTCCATGAATATTTTCAGCCCAATGCTCCATGAAATTCTCATCACAGTGCTCCATGTCAAATATCATCCAAATGCTCCATGACCACTCTCATCACAGCACTCCATGACACCTGACAACACAATGATCCGGGACTCTTGTCATCACAATGCTCCATTCCCTAGTCATCACAATGCTCCATGAATATTTTCAGCCCAATGCTTCATGACACTTTTCATCACAGTCATCCATGCCCTGGTCATCCCAATGCTCCATGACCCCTGTATTCACAATGCTCCGTGACGCTTGTCATCACAATGCTCCATGACACCTGTCATCACAATGCTCCATGACTTTGTCAGCAAAATGCTACATGACCTTGTCATTACAATGTTCTATGCGCTTGTCATCACAGTACTCCATTACCATTGTCATTAAAATCCTCCATGAACCTAGGATCACATTGCTTCATGCCCTTGTCATCACGAAACTCCATGCTCCTTGAAATCAAAATGATCCATGACCTCTGTCATCACAAGGCTACAAACACTTGTGATCACAATGTTCCATAACAGTTGTCATCACAACGCTCCATGATGCCTGTCATCACAATAATCCATGCCCTTTTCATCACAGTGCTTCATGACCTTTGTCATCACAATTCTCAATACACTTGTCATCACAATGTTCGCGGACACTTGTCGTCATAATGCTCCTTGAAACCTGTCACAAAAAGGCTCCATGCATTTTTCATCACAAAACCCCATGCCATTTTCATCACAATGCTCCATGCCATTGTCATCAAAATACTCCACAAGCTTGTCATCAGAATGCTCCATGACCATTGTCATCACAATTCTCCATGCACTTGTCAGAACAGTGCTTCCTGACCCTTTTCATCACAATGTTTCAAGCCATTTTCATCACAAAGCTCCATTACCTTTGTCATCAGAATCCTCCATGACACTTGGCATCACAATGCTCCATGCCATTTTTATCACAATGGGCCATTACATATGTCATCACAATGCTCCCTGACACCTCTCTTCACAATATTGCATGAGCTGGTCATCACAATGCTCCATGCCCTTGTCATCACAATGCGCCATTCCAAATGTCATCGCAATAATCCATGAAACATATTAGACCAATGCTCCATGCCCTTGTCATCACAATGCTCCATGCCCTTGTTATCACAATGCTCCATGACCCCTGTCATCACCATGCTCCGTGACTCCAGTCATCACAATGCTTCATGACCTTTGTCATCACAATGGTCCATTACCTCATCATCAACAGTCTCTGTGACTTTTTAACCACAATGCTCCATGAACTTTTCATCACAATGCTCTTTGACCCTTGTCATCACAATGATCTACGCCTTTCTCAGCACAATGCTCTATGCCCTTGTCATCACAATGCTCCATGACCCTGTCATCACAATGCTCCGTGACTCCAGTCATCACAATGCTTCATAACATTTGTCATCACAATGGTCCATGTCCGTGTCATCACAAGGCTTTCTGACATTTTTAACCACAATGCTTCATGAACTTTTCATCACAATGCTCCGTGACGCTTGTCATCACAGTGCTCCATGCCTTTGTCAGAAAAATGCTCCATGACCCTTGTCATCACAATGTACCACGCGCTTTTTATCCCAACGGTCCACAGATTTGTCATCGCAATGCTCCATAAAACTTGTAATCCCAATGCTCCATGCCGTTCTCATCACAATGCTCCATTACCCCTGTCATAACAATGCTCCTTGAACCCGGCCATCACAGTGTTCCACGGCATGTCATCACAAAGCTCCATGACCCTTGTCATCACAATGCTCCAAGCCCCCTGTAATCACAATGCTCCATGCCCTTGTCATCACAAAGCACCATGACACATGTCATCAGAAGGTTCCATGTCCTTCTCATCAAAATGCTCCATGCACTTGTCATCACAATGCTCCAAGACCCTTGTAATCAAAATGCTCCATGCCAATTTTCATCTCAATGCTCCATGAACCCTGTCATCACAATGCATCATGCCCATCATCATAATGCTTCCGGCTCTTGTCAGCACAATGAAATCAAAATTCTCCATGACCTCTGTCATCACAATGCTCCATGACCCCTGTCATCACAATACTCCATGAACATTTTCAGCCCAATGCTCCATGACCCTTGTCATCACAATGATCCATGACCCCTGTATTCACAATGCTCCGTGACACATGTCATCACAGTGCTCCATGATGCCTGTCATCACAGTGCTCCAGGCATTTGTCTGCAAAATTCTACATGATCTTGTCATTACAATGCTCTGTGCACTTGTCATCACAATGCTACAAGACCCCTGTAATCACAATGCTCCATGCCAATTTTCATCTCAATGCTCCATGAACCCTGTCATCACAATGCACCATGCCCATTATCATAATGCTTCAGGCTATTGTCATTACAATGAAATCAAAAGTCTCCGTGACCTCTGTCATCATAATGCTCCAAACCCTTGTGATCACAATGTTCCATAACATTTATCATCACCACACCCCATGACGATCATCATCACATTTATCCTTGATCTTCTGATCACAATGCTCCCTGATCTTTGTCATCACAATGCTCAATACACTTGTCTTTACAATGCTCCCTGACACTTGTCGTCAGTATGCTCCTTGAACACTGTCATGACAAGGCTCCATGCATTTTTAATCACAATGATCCATGCCCTTTTCATCACAATGCTCCAAGACCCCTGTAATCACAATGCTCCATGCCCTTGTCATCAAAAAGCTCCATGACACATGTCATCAGAATGCTCCATGGCCTTTTCCTCACTATGCTCCATGGCATTGTCATCACAATGCTCCATGTACCCTCTCATCACATTGCTCCATGCACTTGTCATTACAATCCTACATGATCCATGTATCACAGTGTTCCGTGCCCTTGTCATCACAATGCTCCAGTCCACTCTCATCACAATAAAATATGAAATATTTCAAACCAATGCTCAATGCCCTTCTCGTCATAATGCTCCATTACCTCTGTCATAACAATGCACCACGACCACTGCCATCAAAATGTTCCACGGCCTTGTCATCACAAGGCTCCATTACCCTTGTCATCACAATGCTCCAAGAAACATGTAATCAAAATTCTCCATGCCCTTGTCATAACAAAGCTCCATGACGCATGTCATCAGAAGGTTCCATGGCCTTCTCATCACAATGCTCCATGCCCTTGTCATCACAATGCTCCAAGACCCCTGTAAACACAAAGCTCCATGCCCCTTTTCATCTCAATGCTCCATGAACCCTGTCATCACAATGCACCATGCCCATCTTCATAATGCTTCAGGCTATTGTCACTACAATGAAATCAAAATTCTCCATGACTTCTGTCATCATAATGCTCCAAAGCCTTGTGATCACAATGTTCCATAACACTTATCATCACAATACCCCATGACGATCATCATCACAATTATCCATGGTGTTCTCATCACAATGCTCCATGATCATTGTCATCACAATGCTCAATACACTTGTCATCACAATACTCCCTGACACCTGTCGTCAGTATGCTCCTTGAACCCTGTGATGACAAGTCTCCATGCCTTTTACATCACAATGATCCATGCCTTTTCATCACAGTGCTCCAAGACCCCTGTTATCACAATGCTCCATGGCCTTGTCAGCACAAAACTCCATGACGCATGTCATCAGAATTCTCCATGTCTTCTCCTCACAATGCTCCATGCCCTTGTCATCACAATGCTCCAAGACCCTTGTAATCACAATGCTCCATGCCCTTTTTCATCAGAATGCTCCACGAGACTTGTCATCACAAGTCTCCATGGTCATCTCATCACAATGCTCCAGGACATTGTCATCACCATGCTCCATTCCCTTGTCATCACTATGCTCCATGACCCCTGTCATTACAATAATCCATTAACATTTCCAGCCGAATGCTACATGACATTCTCATCACAATGCTCCATGATCAATATCATCACAATGCTCCATGACACCTGTCATCACAACCATCCATAACAACTGACAACACAATGATCCCTGACTCTTGTCATCACAATGCTCCATTCCCTAGTCATCACGATGCTCCATGACCCCTGTCATCACAATAGTCCATGAACATTTTCAGCCCAATGCTCCATGAACCTTGTCATCACAATGATCCATGCCCTTGTCATCCCAATGCTCCATGACCCCTGTATTCACAATGCTCCTTGACGCTTGTCATCACAGTGCTCCATGACACCTGTCATCACAATGCTCCATGCCTTTGGTAGCAAAATGCTACATGACCTTGTCATTGCAATGCTCTATGCGCTTGTCATCACAATACTCCATTACCATTGTCATCACAATCCTCCTTGAACCTTGGGATCACATTGCTTCATGCCCTTGTCATCACAATGCTCCATGTGCCTTGAAATCAAAATGATCCATGACCTCTCTCATCACAATGCTCCAAACCCTTGTGATCACAATGTTCCATATCACTTGTCATCACAATGCTCCATGATGCCTGTCATCACAATAATCCATGCCCTTTTCATCAAATTGCTCCATGACCTTTGTCATCACAATTCTAAATACACTTGTCATCACCATGCTCCCTGACACTTGTTGTCAGAATTCTCCTTGAACCCTGTCACGAAAAGGCTCCATGCCTTTTTCATCACAATGCCCCATGCCGTTTTCATCACATTGCTCCATGACATTGTCATTAAAATACTCCACAAGCTTGTCATTAGAATGCTCCATGACCCTTGTCATCACAATTCTCCATGCACTTGTCAGCACAATGCTCCCTGACACTTGTCATCACAATGCTCCAAGCCATTGTCATCACAATGCTCCATTACCTTTGTCATCAGAATCCTCCATGACACTTGGCATCACAATGCTCCATGCCATTGTCATCACAATGGGCCATTACATATGTCATCACAATGCTCCCTGACACCTGTCTTCACAATACTGCATCACCTGGTCATCACAATGCTCCATGCCCTTGTCATCACAATGTGTCATTCCATCTGTCATCGCAATAATCCATGAAATATATTAGACCAATGCTCAATGCCCTTGTCATCACAATGCTCCAAGACCTTTGTAAACACAATGCTCCATGCCCCTTTTCATCTCAATTCTCCATGAACCCTGCCATCACAATGCACCATTCCCATCATCATAATGCTTCAGGCTATTGTCATCACAATGAAATCAATATTCTCCATGACCTTTGTCATCATAATGTTCCAAACCCTTGTGATCACAAGGTTCCATAACACTTATCATCACAACACCCCATGACCCTCATCATCACAATTATCCATGGTTTTCTCATCACAATGCTCCATGATCATTGTCATCACAATGCTCAATACACTTGTCATCACAATGCTTCCTGACACTTGTCGTCAGAATGCTCCATGAACCCTGTCATGACAAGGCTCCATGCCTTTTTCATAACAATGATCCATGCACTTTTCATCACAATGCCCCAAGATCCCTGTAATCACAAATGCTCCATGCCGTTGTCATCACAAAACTCCATGACGCATTTCATCAGAATGCTCCATGGCCTTCTCATCACAATGCTCCATGCCCTAGTCATCACAATGCTCCAAGACACCTGTAATCAAATGCTCCATGCTCATTTTCATCAGAATGCTCCATGAGACTTCTCATCAGAAGTTTCCATGGTCTTCTCAGCACAATGCCCCGGGACCTTGTCATCACCATGCTCCATTCCGTTGTCATCACAATGCTCCATGACACATGTCGTCACAATGCTCCATGCCCTTGTCATCAAAAAGCTCCATGACACATGTCAACAGAATGCTTCATGGCTTTCTCATCACAATGCTCCATGCTTTTGTCATCAAAATGCTCCAAGACCCCTGTAAACACAATGGTCCATGCCCCTTTTCATCAGAAAGCTCCATGAGACTTATCATCACAATTCTCCATGGTCTTCTCATCACAATGCTCTAGGACCATGTCATGACCATGCTCCATTCCCTTGTCATCACAATGCTCCATGACCCCTGTCTTCACAATAATCCATGAACATTTTCAGCCCAATGCTCCACGACTTACTCATCACAATGCTCCATGGCCAATATCATCACAATGCTCCATGACCACTGTCATCACAACACTCCATGACACCTGACAACACAATAATCCGGGACTCTTGTCATCACAATGTTCCATTCCCTAGTCATCAAAAGGCTCCATGACCCCTGTCATCACAACACTCCATGAAACTTTTCAGCCCAGTGCTCCATGACCTTGCCATCACAATGATCCATGCCCTTGTCTTGCCAATGCTCCATGACCCCTGTATTCACAATGCTCCGTGACGCTTGTCATCACAGTGCTCCATGACACATGTCATCACAATGCTCCATGCGTTTGTCAGCAAAATGCTTCATGACCTTGTCATCACAATGCTCTATGCGCTTGTCATCACAATACTCCATTTCCATTGTCATCACAATCCTCCATGAAACTCAGGATCACATTGCTTCATGCCCTTGTCATCACAATGCTCCATGCTCCTTGAAATGGAAATGATCCATGACCTCTGTCATCACAATGCTCCAAATCCTTGTGATCACAGTGTTCCATAGCACTTGTCATCACAACGCTCCATGATGCTTGTCATCACAATACTCCATGCCCTTTTCATCACAATGCTCCATGACCTTTGTCATCACAATTCTCAATACATTGTCATCACAATGCTCCTTGACATTTGTCATCAGAATGCTCATTGAACCCTGTCATGAAAAGTCTCCATGCCTTTTCCATCACAAAGCCCCATGCTGTTTTCATCATAATGCTCCATGCCATTGTCATCAAAATACTCCACAAGCTTGTCACCAGAAAGCTCCATGACCCTTGTCATCACAATTCTCCATGCACTTGTCAGCACAATGCCCCCGGACCCTTGTCATCACAATGCTTCAAGCCATTGTCATCACAATGCTCCATTACCTTTGTCTTCAGAATCCTCCATGACACTTGGCATCACAATGCTCCAAGCCATTGTCATCACAATGCTCCATTACCTTTGTCTTCAGAATCCTCCATGACACTTGGCATCACAATGCTCTATGCCATTGTCATCACAATGGGCCATTACATACGTCATCACAATGCTCCCTGACACCTGTCTTCACAATACTGCATGACCTGGTCATCACAATGCTCCATGCCCTTGTCATCACAATGCTCCATGCCCTTGTTATCACAATGCTTAATGACCCTTGTCATCACAATGCACCATGACTCCAGTCATCACAATGCTTCATGAACTTTGTCATCAAAATGGTCCATGCCCTCATCATCAACAGTCTCTGTGACCTTTTTAACCACAATGCTCCATGAACTTTTCTTCACAATGCTCTTTATCCCCTGTCATCACTATGCTCTATGCCTTTCTCAGCACAATGCTGCATGACGTATGTCATTAGAATGCTGCATGGTCTTCTCCTCACAATGCTCCATGCCCTTGTCATCACAATGTTCCAAGACCCCTGTAATCACAATGCTCCATGCCCCTTTTCATCAGAATGCTCCATGAGACTTGTCATCACAAGTCTCCATGGTCATCTCATCAGAATGCTCCAGGACCTTGTCATCTCAATGCTCCATGACACCTGTCATTACAATGCTCTGTGACTCCAGTCATCACAATGCTTCATAATATTTGTCATCACAGTGGTCCATGCCCGCGTCATCACAAGGCTCTGTTACCTTTGTATCCACAATGCTCCATTAACATTTCATCACAATGCTCCGTGACCCTTGTCATCACAATGCTCCATGCCTTTGTCTGTAAAATGCTCCATGACCATTGTCATCACAATGTGCCACGCGCTTTTCATCCCAACGGTCCAAAAATTTGTCATCACAATGCTCCATAAAAATTGTAATCACAATGCTGCATACCCTTCTCATCACAATGCTCCATTACCCCTGTCATAACAATGCTCCATGACCCCTGCCATCACAATGTTCCACGGCCTTGTCATCACAAGGCTCCATGACACTTGTCATCACAATGCTCCAAGACCCCTTTAATCACAACGCTCCATGCCGTTGTCATCACAAAGCTCCATGACACATGTCATCAGA
Source organism: Mesoplodon mirus (assembly GCF_964341445.2). Lineage (NCBI taxonomy): Eukaryota > Metazoa > Chordata > Mammalia > Artiodactyla > Ziphiidae > Mesoplodon > Mesoplodon mirus. The sequence continues at coordinate 2,921,465 of NW_028295819.1, read as the reverse complement.
TTTTTCCTTGGGCTTCTCATCAAAAGGCTCCATGCCCTTGTCATCACAATGCTCCAAAACCCCTGTAAACACAGTGCTCCATGCCCCTTTTCATCTCAGTGCTCCATGAACCCTGTCATCACAATGCATCATGCTGATCATCATAATGATTCAGGCTATTGTCAGCACAATGAAATAAAAATTCTCCATGACCTCTGTCATCACAATGCTCCATGACCCCTGTCATCACAACACTCCGTGAACATTTTCAGCCCAATGCTCCATGACACTTGTCATCACAATGATCCATGCACTTGTCATCCCAATGCTTCATGACCCCTGTATTCACAATGCTCCGTGACACGTGTCATCACAGTTCTCCATGACACCTGTCATCACAATGCTCCATGCCTTTGTCAGGAAAATTCTACATGACCTTGTCATTACAATGCTCTATGCGCTTGTCTTCACAATGCTCCAAGAACCCTGTAATCACAGTGCTCCATGCCCCTTTTCATCTCAATGCTCCATGAACTCTGTCATCACAATGCACTATGCCCATCATCATAATGCTTCAGGCTATTGTCATCACAATGAAATCAAAATTCTCCATGACCTCTGTCATCATAATGCTCCAAAACCTTGTGATCACAATGTTCCATAACACTTATAATCACAACACCCCATGACGATCATCATCACTATTATCCATGGCCTTCTCATCACCATGCTCCATGACCTTTGTCATCACAATTCTCAATACACTTGTCATCACAATGCTCCCTGACACTTGTCGTCAGAATGCTCCTTGAACCCTGCCACAAAAAGGCTCCATGCCTTTTTCATCACATTGTCCCATGCCGTTTTCATCACAATGCTCCATGCTTTGTCATCAAAATACTCCACAAGCTTGTCATCAGAATGCTCCATGACCCTTGTCATCACAATTCTCCATGCACTTGTGAGCACAATGCTCCATGACCCTTGTCTTCACAATGCTCCAAGCCATTGTCATAACAATGCTCCATTACCTTTGTCATCAGAATCTTCCAAGACACTTGGCATCACAATGTTCCATGCCATTTTCATCACAGTGGGCCATTACATATGTCATCACAATGCTCCCTGACACCTCTCTTCACAATACTGCATGAGCTTGTCATCACAATGCTCCATGCCCTTGTCATCACAATGCGCCATTCCAAATGTCATCACAATAATCCATGAAACATATTAGACCAATGCTCCATGCCCTTGTCATCACAATGCTCCATGCCCTTGTTATCAAAATGCTCCATGACCCCTGTCATCACCATGCTCCGTGACTCCACTCATCACAATGATTCATGACCTTTGTCATCACAATGGTCCATTCCCTCATAATCAACAGTCTCTGTGACCTTTTTAACCACAATGCTCCATGAGCTTTTCATCACAATGCTGTTTGACCATTGTCATCACAGTGATCTACGCCTTTCTCAGCACAATGCTCCATGTCCTTGTCATCACAATGCTCCTTGACTCCAGTCATCACAATGCTTCATAACATTTGTCAAAACAATGGTCCATTCCGGCGTCATCACAAGGCTTTGTGACCTTTTTAACCACAATGATTCATGAACATTTCATCACAGTGCTCTGTGACAATTGTCATCACAGTGCTCCATGACCCTTGGCATCACAATGTGCCACGTGATTTTTATCCCAACGGTCAACAAATTTGTCATCGCAATGCTCCATAAAACTTGTAATCACAATGCTCCATGCCCTTCTCATCACAGTGCTCCATTACACCTGTCATAACTATGCTCCTTGACCACTGCCATCACAATGTTCCACGGCCTTGTCCTCACAAGGCTCAATGACACTTGTCATCACAATGCTCCAAGACACCAGTAATCAAAATGCTCCATGTCTTTGTCATCACAAAGCTCCATGACACATGTCATCAGAATGTTCCATGGACTTCTCATCAAAATGCTCCATGACCTTGTCATCACAATGCTCCAAGACCACTGTAATCAAAATGCTCCATGCCCCTTTTCATCTCAATGCTCCATGAACCCTGTCATCACAATGCATCATGCCCATCATCATAATGCTTCCGGCTATTGTCAGCACAATGAAATCAAAATTCTCCATGACCTCTGTCATCACAATGCTCCATGACCCCTGTCATCACAATACTCCATGAACATTTTCCGCCCAATGCTCCATGACCCTTGTCATCACAATGATCCATGACCCCTGTATTCACAATGCTTCGTGACACATGTCATCACAGTGCTCCATGACACCTGTCATCACAGTGCTCCATGCATTTGTCTGCAAAATTCTACATGATCTTGTCATTACAATGCTCTATGCGCTTGTCATCACAATGCTACAAGACCCCTGTAATAACAATGCTCCATGCCCCTTTTCATCTCAATGCTCCATGAACCCTGTCATCACAATGCACCACGCCCATCATCATAATGCTTCAGGCTATTGTCATTACAATGAAATCAAATGTCTCCATGACCTCTGTCATCATAATGTTCCAAACCCTTGTGATCACAATGTTCCATAACATTTATCATCACCACACCCCATGACGATCATCATCACAATTATCCTTGGTCTTCTGATCCCAATGCTCCCTGATCTTTTTCATCACAATGCTCAATACACTTGTCTTCACAATGCTCCCTGACACTTGTCATCAGTATGCTCCTTGAACACTGGCATGACAAGGCTCCATGCATTTTTCATCACAATGATCCATGCCCTTTTCATCACAATGCTCCAAGATCCCTGTAATCACAATGCTCCATGCACTTGTCATCCAAAGCTCCATGACGCATGTCATCAGAATGCTCCATGGCCTTTTCCTCACTATGCTCCATGGCATTGTCATCACAATGCTCCATGTACCCTCTCATCACATTTCTCCATGAAATTGTCATAACAGTCCTCCATGACCCATGTATCACAGTGTTCCGTGCCCTTGTCATCACAATGCTCCAGTCCACTCTCATCACAATAAAATATGAAATATTTCAAACAAATGCTCAATGCCCTTCTCATCACAATGCTCCATTACCTCTGTCATAACAATGCACCACGACCACTGCCATCACAATGTTCCACGGCCTTGTCATCACAAGGCTCCATGACCCTTGTCATCACAATGCTCCAAGAAACATGTAATCAAAATTCTCCATGCCCTTGTCATAACAAAGCTCCATGACGCATGTCATCAGAAGGTTCCATGGCCTTCTCATCACAATGCTCCATGCCCTTGTCATCACAATGTTCAAAGACCCCTGTAATCACAATGCTCCATGCCCCTTTTCATCTCAATGCTCCAAGAACCCTGTCATCACAATGCACCATGCCCATCTTCATAATGCTTCAGGCTATTGTCACTACAATGAAATCAAAATTCTCCATGACTTCTGTCATCATAATGCTCCAAACCCTTGTGATCACAATATTCCATAACACTTATCATCACAACACCCCATGACGATCATCATCACAGTTGTCCATGGTGTTCTCATCACAATGCTCCATGATCATTGTCATCACAATGCTCAATACACTTGTCATTAAAATACTCCCTGACACCTGTCGTCAGTATGCTCCTTGAACCCTGTGATGACAAGGCTCCATGCCTTTTACATCAAAATGATCCATGCCTTTTCATCACAATGCTCCAAGACCCCTGTTATCACAATGCTCCATGGCCTTGTCAGCACAAAGCTCCATGAGGCATGTCATCAGAATTCTCCATGGCCTTCTCCTCACAATGCTCCATGCCCTTGTCAAAACAATGCTCCAAGACCCCTGTAATCACAATGCTCCATGCCCTTTTTCATCAGAATGCTCCACGAGACTTGTCATCACAAGTCTCCATGGTCATCTCATCACAATGCTTTAGGACCTTGTCATCACCATGCTCTATTCCCTTGTCATCACAATGCTCCATGACCCCTGTCATTACAATAATCCATTAACATTTCCAGCCGAATGCTACATGATATTCTCATCACAATGCTCCATGACCAATATCATCACAATGCTCCATGACCACTGTCATCACAACCATCCATAACACCTGACAACACAATGATCCAGCACTCTTGTCATCACAATGCTCCATTCCCTAGTCATCACGATGCTCCATGACCCCTGTCATCACAATAGTCCATGAACTTTTTCAGCCCAATGCTCCATGAACCTTGTCATCACAATGATCCATGCCCTTGTCATCCCAATGCTCCATGACCCCTGTATTCACAATGCTCCTTGACGCTTGTCACCACAGTGCTCCATGACACCTGTCATCAGAATGCTCCATGCCTTTGTCAGCAAAAAGCTACATGACCTTGTCATTACAATGCTCTATGTGCTTGTCATCAAAATACTCCATTACCATTGTCATCACAATCCTTCTTGAACCTTGGGATCACATTGCTTCATGCCCTTGTCATCACAGTGCTCCATGACACCTGTCATCACAATGCTCCATGCCTTTGTCAGCAAAAAGCTACATGACCTTGTCATTACAATGCTCTATTTGCTTGTCATCAAAATACTCCATTACCATTGTCATCACAATCCTTCTTGAACCTTGGGATCACATTGCTTCATGCCCTTGTCATCACAGTGCTCCATGTGCCTTGAAATCAAAATGATCCATGACCTCTCTCATCACAATGCTCCAAACCCTTGTGATCACAATGTTCCATAACACTTGTCTTCACAATGCTCCATGATGCCTGTCATCACAATACTCCATGCCCTTTTCATCACAATGCTCCATGAACTTTTTATCACCATGCTCCATGGCCCCTGTCATCACAATGCTCCGTGACTCCAGTCATCACAGTGCTTCATTACCTTTGTCATCACAATGGTCCATGCCCTCGTCATCAACAGTCTCTGTGACATTTTTAACCACAATGCTCCATGAACTTTTCATCACAATGCTCTTTGACCCTTGTCATCACAATGCTCCATACGCTTGTCAGCACAATGTTCCATGACACATGTCATCACAATTCACCATGCGCTTATCATCACAGTGCTCCACAATCTTGTCATCATAATGCTCCATAAAATTTGTCATCACAATGCTCCATGCACTTCTCATCAAAATGCTCTCTCAACAGTGATATCACAATGCTACATCACTATTTGTCACAATACTCCCTCACCGCTGTCATGACAATGTTCGATGACTCCTGTCATCACAATGCTACATGCATTTATCATCACAATGTTCGATGACCCATAACATCACAATGTTCCATAATACCTGTCATCAAAATGTTCCATGACACTTTTCATCAAATTGCTCCATGACCCTGTCATCACAATGCTCCCGGCCCTCCTCATCACAATGCACAACCCCTTGCCATCAAAATGCTCCATGACCATTGTCATCACAATGATCCATGACCCTTGGCATCACAATGTCCCATGTCATTGTCATCACAATGCTCCATGAACGCTCTCATCACATTGCTCCATGCCCTTGACTTCACATAGCTCCATGACACATGTCATCACAATGCTCCATGCCCTTGCCATCACAATGCTCCATTATCCCTGTCATAACAATGCTCCATGACCCCTGCCATCATGATGTTCCATGGCCTTGTCATCACAAGGCTCCATGACCCTTCTCATCACAATGCTCCAAGTCCCCTCTAGTCACAATGATCCATGCCCCTTTTCATCTCAATGATCCATTAACCCTGTCATCACAATGCCCCATGCCCATCATCATAATGCTTCAGCCTATTGTCATCACAGTGAAATCAAAATGCTCCATGACCTCTGTCATAACAATGCTCCAAACCCTTGTGATCACAATATTCCATAACACTTGTCATCACAGTGCCCAATGACGCTCGTCATCACAATTATCCATGGTCTTCTCATCACAATGCTCCATGACTTTCGTCATCACAATGCTCAATACACTTGTCATCAAACTGCTCCCTGACACTTGTTGTCTGTATGCTCCTTTTACACTGTCATGACAAGGCTCCATGCCTTTTTCATCACAATGATCCATGCCCTTTTCATCACAATGCTCCAAGACCCATGTAATCACGATGCTCCATGCCCTTGTCATCACAAAGCTCAATGATGCATGCCATCAGAATGCTCCTTGGACTTCTCCTCACAATGCTCCATGCCCTTGTCATCACAAAGTTCCAAGACCCCTGTAATCACAATGCTGCATGCCCTTTTTCATCAGTATCCTCCATGAGACTTGTCATCACATGGCTCCAAGGTTTTGTCATCATAATGCTCCAAGCCCTAGTCATCATAATGCTCCAAGCCTTAGTCATCACAATGCTCCATTATATTTGTCATCAAAATCCTCCAGTGCATTTGGCATCACAATGCTCCCTGCGATTGTCATCTCAATGGACAATGCCATATGTCATCCCAATGCTCCATGACCCCTGTATTCACAATGCTCCGTGATGCTTGTCATCACAGTGCTCCATGACACCTGTCATCACAATGATCCATGCCCTTGTCATCCCAAAGCTCCAGGACCACTGTATTCACAATGTTCCGTGATGCTTGTCATCACAGTGCTCCAAGACACCAATCATCACAATCCTCTATGCCTTTTTCAGCAAAATGCTAAATGACCTTGTCATTACAATGCTCTATGCGCTTGTCATCACAATACTCCCTTACCATTGTCATCACTATCCTCCATGAAACTTGGGATCACATTGCTTCATGCCCTTGTCATCACAATGCTCCATGCTCCTTGAAATCAAAATGATCAATGACCTCTGTCATCGCAATGCTCCAAACCCTTGTGATCACAATGTTCCATAACACTTGTCATCACAATGCTCCATGATGCCTATCATCACAATACTCGATGGTCTTTTCATCACAATGCTCCATGACCTTTGTCATCACAATTCTCAATACACTTGTCATCAAAATGTTCCCTGACAGTTGTCGACAGAATGCTCCTTGAACCCCGTCACGAAAAGGCTCCATGCCTTTTTCATCACAAATCCCCTTGCCATTTTCATCACAATGCTCCATGCCATTGTCATCAAAATACCCCAAAAACTTGTCATCAGAATGCTCCATGACCCTTGTCATCACAATTCTCAATACACTTGTCATCACAATGCTCCATGACCCTTGTCATCACAATTCTCCTTGAACTTGTCAGCACAATGCTCCCTGACCCTTGTCATCACTATGCTCCAAGCCCTTGTCATCACAATGCTCCATTACCTTTGTCATCAGAATCCTCCATGACACTTGGCATCACAATGCTCCATGCCATTGTCATCACAATGGGCCATTACATATGTCATCACAATTCTCCTTGACACCTCTTTTCACAATACTGCATGACCTGGTCATCACAATGCTCCTTGCCGTTATCATCACAATGCTCCATTACCTCTGTCATAACAATGCTCCATGACCCCTGCCATCACAATGTTCCACGGGCTTGTCATGACAAGGCTCTATGACCCTTGTCATCACAATGGTCCAAGACCCATGTAATCACAGTGCTCCATGCCCTTTTTCATCAGAATGCTCCATGAGACTTGTCACCACAAGTCTCCATTGTCATCTCATCACAATGGTACAGGACCTTGTCATCACCATGCTTCATTCCCTTGTCATCACAATGCTCCATGACCACTGTCATCACAATACTCCCTGAACTTTTTCAGCCCAATGCTCCATGACCTTCTCATTACATTGCTCCATGACCAATATCATCACAATGCTCCATGACCACTGTCATCACAACACTCCATGACACCTGACAACACAATGATCTGGAACTCTTGTCATCACAATGCTCCATTCCCTAGTCATCACAATGCACCATAACCCCTGTCATCACAATACTCCATGAACATTTTCAGCCCAATGCTCCATGACCCTTGTCATCACAATGATCCATGCCCTTGTCACCCCGATGCTCCATGACCCATGTATTCACAATGCTCCGTGACGCTTGTCATCACAGTGCTCCATGTCACCTGTCATCACAATGCTCCATGCCTTTGTCAGCAAAATGATACATGACCTTTTCATTACAATGCTCTATGTCCTTGTCATCACAATACTCCATTACCATTGTCATCACAATCCTCCATGAAACTTGGGATCACATTGCTTCATGCCCTTGTCATCACAATGCACCATGCTCCTTGAAATCAAAATGATCCATGACATCTGCCATCGCAATGCTCCAAACCCTTGTGATCCCAGTGTTCCATAACACTTGTCATCACAACGCTCCATGATGCCTGTCATCACAATACTCCATGCCATTTTCTTCACAATGCTCCATGACCTTTGTCATCACGATTCTCAATACACTTGTCATCACAATGCCCCCTGACACTTGTCATCAGAATTCTCCTTGAACCCTGTCACGAAAAGGCTCCATGCTTTTTTCATCACAAAGCCCCATGCCATTTTCATCACAATGCACCATGCCATTGTCATCAAAATACTCCACAAGGCTTTTATCAGAATTCTCCATGACCCTTGTCATCACAATTCTCCATGCACTTGTCAGCACAATGCTCCCTGACCCTTGTCATCACAATGCTCCAAGCCATTGTGATCACAATGCTCCATTACTTTTGTCCTCAGAATCCTCCATGACACTTAGCATCACAATGCTCCATGCCATTGTCATCACAATGGGCCATTACATATATCATCACAATGCTCCCTGACACCTCTCTTCACAATACGGCGTGACCTGGTCATCAAAATGCTCCATGCCCTTGTCATCACAATGCGCCATTTCAAGTGTCATCACAATAATCCATGAAGCTTATTAGACCAATGCTCCATGCCATTGTCATCACAATGGACCATTACATATGTCATCACAATGCTCCCTGACAATTCTTCACAATACTCCATGCCCTTGTCATCACAATGCTCCATGTCCTTGTCATCACAATGCTTCATGCCCACTGTCATCACAATAAACTATGAAACTTGTCAGACCAATTCTGCATGCCGCTTTCATCACAATGCTCCATGCCCTTTTCATCACAATGCTCCATGACCCCTGTCATCACAATGCTCCGTGACTCCAGTCATCACAGTGCTTCATAACGCTTGTCATCACAACGGTCTATGCCCACGTCATCACAAGGCTCTGTGACCTTTGTAACCACCATGTTCCATGAACTTTTCATCACAATGCTCCGTGACACTTGTCATCACAATGCTCCATGCCTTTGTCATAACAATGCTCCATGACCCTTGTCATCACATTGTGCCATGCGCATTTCATCACAATGATACACAACCTTGTCATTGCTATGCTCCATAAACCTTGTAATCACAATTCTCCATGCACTTCTCATCCAAAGGCTCTCTCACATGGGATATCACAATGTTCCATCACTAGTCATCACAATCCTCCCTTAACCCTGTTATCACAGTGTTCCATCACTAGTCATCACAATCCTCCCTTAACCCTGTTATCACAATGTTCCATGACCCCTGTCATCACAATGCTACATCCCCTTATCAGCACTATGCTCCATGACCCCTGTCATCAAAATAATCCATGAAAATTTTCAGCCCAATCCTCCATGACCCTTGTCATCACAATGATCCATGCCCTTGTCATCCCAATGCTCCATGAACCCTGTATTCACAATGTTCCGTGACGCTTGTCATCACAATGCTCCATTACCTCTGTATAACAATGCTCCATGACCCCTGCCCTCAAAGTGTTCCACGGCCTTTTCATCACAAGGCTCCATGACCCCTGTCATCACAATACTTCATTCCATTTTCATCACAATGCTCCATGACACATGTCATCAGAATGCTCCATTGCCGTCTCCTCACAATGCTCTATGCCCTTGTCATCACAATGCTCCATTACTTTTGTCATCAGAATCCTCCATGACACTTGGCATCACAATGCTCCATGCCATTGTCATCTCAATGGGCCATTACATATGTCATCACAATGCTCCCTGACAGCTCTCTTCACAATGATCCATGCCCTTGTCATCACAATGCTCCATGCCCTTGTCATCACAATGCGCCACTCCAAGTTTCATCACAATAATCCATGAAACTTATTAGACCAATGCTGCATGCCCTTGTCATCACAATGCTCCATGCCATAGTTATCACAATGTTCCAAAACCCCTGTAATCAGAATGCTCCATGCCCCTTTTCATCAGTATGCTCCATGAGATTTGTCATCACAAGTCTCCATGGTTTTCTCATCACAATGCTCCGGGACCTTGTCATCACAATGCTTCACTATATTTTCGTGAAAATCCTAAATGGCCCTTGTCATCATAATGCTCCAAGCCCTTGTCAGCACAATGCTCCATTATATTTGTCATCACAATCCTCCATTACATTTGGCATCACAATGCTCCATCCCATTGTCATCGCAATAGGCCATGATATATGTCATCACAATGCTCCCTGACACCAGTCTTCACAATATTCCATGCCCTTGTCATCACAATGCTCCATGCCCTTTTAATCAAAATGCACCATGTCAACTGTCATCACAATAGTCTAGGAAACTTGTCAGACCAATGCTCCATGCCCCTGTCATCACAATGATCCATGCCCTTGTCATCATATTGCTCCATGACCCCTGTCTTAACAGAGCTCCATGACCCCTGCCATCACAATGTTCCACGGCCTTGTCATCACAAGGCTCCATGACGCTTGTCATCACAATGCTCCAAGACCCCTGTAATCACAATGCTCCATGCCCTTGTCATCACAAAGCTCCATGACACATGTCATCAGAATGTTCCATATCCTTCAAATTTAAAGGCTCCATGCCCTTGTCATCACAATGCACCATGTCCAATGTCATCACAATAATCTATGAAACTTGTCAGACCAATGCTCCATGCACCTGTCATCACAATGCTCCATGCCCTTGTCCTCACAATGCTGCATGACCCTTGTCATCACATTGCTCCCGGACTCCAGTCATCACAATGCTTCATAACGTTTGTCATCACAACGGTCCATGTCCGCGTCATGACAAGGTTCTGTGACATTTGTAACCACAATGCTCCAGGAACTTTTCATCACAATGCTCCGTGACCCTTGTCATTACAATGTTCCATGCCTTTGTCAGAACAATGCTCCATGACACTTGTCATCACAGTGTGCCATGCGCTTTTCATCACAATGATCCACAACCTTGTCATCGTTATGCTCCATAAACCTTGTAAGCACAATGCTGCATGCACTTCTCATCCAAATGCTGTCTCACATGAGATATCACAATGTTCCATCACTAGTCAACACAATCTTCCCTCACCCCTGTTATCACAATGTTCCATGAACACTGTCATCACAATGCTACATCCCCTTATCAGCACAATGTTCTATGACCCCTGACATCACAATGTTCCATAACCACTGTCATCAAAATGCTCCATGAGAGTTTTCATCCCAAAGCTCCATGACCCCTGGCATCACAATGTTCTATTACCCCTGTCATCAAAATATTCCATTACATTTTTCATCAAATTGCTGCATGACCCTGTCATCAAAATGCTCCCTGCCTTTCTCATCACAATGCACCACACCCTTGTCATCAAAATGCTCCATGACCTTTCTCATCACAAAGCTCCATGACCTTTGGCATCACAATGATCCATGCAATTGTCATCACAATGCTCCATGAACCTTCTCATCACATTGCTCCATGCCCTTGTCATCACAAAGCTCCATGACACTTGTCATCACAATGCTCAATGCCCTTCTCATCACAGTAATCCATGAAATATTTCAGACCAATGCTCAATGCCCTTCTCATCACAATGATCCATTACCTCTGTCATAACAATGCTCCATGACCCCTGCCATCACAATATTCCATGGCCTTGTCATCACAAAGCTCCATGATCCTTGTCATCACAATGCTCCAAACCGCTGTAATCATAATGCTCCATGCCCTTGTCATCGCAATGCTCCATGACACATGCCATCAGAATGTTCCATGGCCTTCTCATCACAATGCTACATGCCCTTGTCATGACAGTGCTCCAAGACACCTGTAATCACAATGCTCCATGCTCCTTTTCATCTCAATGCTCCATGAAGCCTGTCATCAAAATGCACCATGCCCATCATCATAATGCTTCAGGCTATTGTCATCACAATGAAATCAAAATTATCCATGACCACTGTCATCATAATGCTCCAAACCCTTGTGATCACAAAGTTCCATAACACTTATCATCACAACACCCTATGATGCTCATCATCAAAATTATCCATGGTCTTCTCATCACAATGCTCCATGACCTTTGTCATCACAATTCTCAGTACACTTGTCATCACAATGCTCCCTGACACATGTCGTCAGTATGCTCCTTGAAGCCTGTCATGACAAGGCTTCATGCCTTTTCATCACAATGATCCATGCCCTTTTCATCACAATGCTCCAAGACCCCTGTAATCACAGTGCTCCATGCCCTTGTCATCACAAAACTCCATGACACATGTCATCAGAATGCTCCAAGACACCTGTAATCACAATGCTCCATGCCCCTTTTCATTAGAATGCTCCATGAGACTTGTCATCACAAATCTCCATGCTCTTATCATCACAGTGCTCCAGGACCTTGTCATCACCATGTTCCATTCCCTTGTCCTCAGAATGCTCCATGACCCCTGTCATCACAATACTCCATGAATATTTTCAGCCCAATGCTCCATGAAATTCTCATCACAGTGCTCCATGTCAAATATCATCCAAATGCTCCATGACCACTCTCATCACAGCACTCCATGACACCTGACAACACAATGATCCGGGACTCTTGTCATCACAATGCTCCATTCCCTAGTCATCACAATGCTCCATGAATATTTTCAGCCCAATGCTTCATGACACTTTTCATCACAGTCATCCATGCCCTGGTCATCCCAATGCTCCATGACCCCTGTATTCACAATGCTCCGTGACGCTTGTCATCACAATGCTCCATGACACCTGTCATCACAATGCTCCATGACTTTGTCAGCAAAATGCTACATGACCTTGTCATTACAATGTTCTATGCGCTTGTCATCACAGTACTCCATTACCATTGTCATTAAAATCCTCCATGAACCTAGGATCACATTGCTTCATGCCCTTGTCATCACGAAACTCCATGCTCCTTGAAATCAAAATGATCCATGACCTCTGTCATCACAAGGCTACAAACACTTGTGATCACAATGTTCCATAACAGTTGTCATCACAACGCTCCATGATGCCTGTCATCACAATAATCCATGCCCTTTTCATCACAGTGCTTCATGACCTTTGTCATCACAATTCTCAATACACTTGTCATCACAATGTTCGCGGACACTTGTCGTCATAATGCTCCTTGAAACCTGTCACAAAAAGGCTCCATGCATTTTTCATCACAAAACCCCATGCCATTTTCATCACAATGCTCCATGCCATTGTCATCAAAATACTCCACAAGCTTGTCATCAGAATGCTCCATGACCATTGTCATCACAATTCTCCATGCACTTGTCAGAACAGTGCTTCCTGACCCTTTTCATCACAATGTTTCAAGCCATTTTCATCACAAAGCTCCATTACCTTTGTCATCAGAATCCTCCATGACACTTGGCATCACAATGCTCCATGCCATTTTTATCACAATGGGCCATTACATATGTCATCACAATGCTCCCTGACACCTCTCTTCACAATATTGCATGAGCTGGTCATCACAATGCTCCATGCCCTTGTCATCACAATGCGCCATTCCAAATGTCATCGCAATAATCCATGAAACATATTAGACCAATGCTCCATGCCCTTGTCATCACAATGCTCCATGCCCTTGTTATCACAATGCTCCATGACCCCTGTCATCACCATGCTCCGTGACTCCAGTCATCACAATGCTTCATGACCTTTGTCATCACAATGGTCCATTACCTCATCATCAACAGTCTCTGTGACTTTTTAACCACAATGCTCCATGAACTTTTCATCACAATGCTCTTTGACCCTTGTCATCACAATGATCTACGCCTTTCTCAGCACAATGCTCTATGCCCTTGTCATCACAATGCTCCATGACCCTGTCATCACAATGCTCCGTGACTCCAGTCATCACAATGCTTCATAACATTTGTCATCACAATGGTCCATGTCCGTGTCATCACAAGGCTTTCTGACATTTTTAACCACAATGCTTCATGAACTTTTCATCACAATGCTCCGTGACGCTTGTCATCACAGTGCTCCATGCCTTTGTCAGAAAAATGCTCCATGACCCTTGTCATCACAATGTACCACGCGCTTTTTATCCCAACGGTCCACAGATTTGTCATCGCAATGCTCCATAAAACTTGTAATCCCAATGCTCCATGCCGTTCTCATCACAATGCTCCATTACCCCTGTCATAACAATGCTCCTTGAACCCGGCCATCACAGTGTTCCACGGCATGTCATCACAAAGCTCCATGACCCTTGTCATCACAATGCTCCAAGCCCCCTGTAATCACAATGCTCCATGCCCTTGTCATCACAAAGCACCATGACACATGTCATCAGAAGGTTCCATGTCCTTCTCATCAAAATGCTCCATGCACTTGTCATCACAATGCTCCAAGACCCTTGTAATCAAAATGCTCCATGCCAATTTTCATCTCAATGCTCCATGAACCCTGTCATCACAATGCATCATGCCCATCATCATAATGCTTCCGGCTCTTGTCAGCACAATGAAATCAAAATTCTCCATGACCTCTGTCATCACAATGCTCCATGACCCCTGTCATCACAATACTCCATGAACATTTTCAGCCCAATGCTCCATGACCCTTGTCATCACAATGATCCATGACCCCTGTATTCACAATGCTCCGTGACACATGTCATCACAGTGCTCCATGATGCCTGTCATCACAGTGCTCCAGGCATTTGTCTGCAAAATTCTACATGATCTTGTCATTACAATGCTCTGTGCACTTGTCATCACAATGCTACAAGACCCCTGTAATCACA
This sequence comes from Mesoplodon mirus, assembly GCF_964341445.2. Lineage (NCBI taxonomy): Eukaryota > Metazoa > Chordata > Mammalia > Artiodactyla > Ziphiidae > Mesoplodon > Mesoplodon mirus. The sequence continues at coordinate 2,906,427 of NW_028295819.1, read as the reverse complement.
ATGCTCCATGCCAATTTTCATCTCAATGCTCCATGAACCCTGTCATCACAATGCACCATGCCCATTATCATAATGCTTCAGGCTATTGTCATTACAATGAAATCAAAAGTCTCCGTGACCTCTGTCATCATAATGCTCCAAACCCTTGTGATCACAATGTTCCATAACATTTATCATCACCACACCCCATGACGATCATCATCACATTTATCCTTGATCTTCTGATCACAATGCTCCCTGATCTTTGTCATCACAATGCTCAATACACTTGTCTTTACAATGCTCCCTGACACTTGTCGTCAGTATGCTCCTTGAACACTGTCATGACAAGGCTCCATGCATTTTTAATCACAATGATCCATGCCCTTTTCATCACAATGCTCCAAGACCCCTGTAATCACAATGCTCCATGCCCTTGTCATCAAAAAGCTCCATGACACATGTCATCAGAATGCTCCATGGCCTTTTCCTCACTATGCTCCATGGCATTGTCATCACAATGCTCCATGTACCCTCTCATCACATTGCTCCATGCACTTGTCATTACAATCCTACATGATCCATGTATCACAGTGTTCCGTGCCCTTGTCATCACAATGCTCCAGTCCACTCTCATCACAATAAAATATGAAATATTTCAAACCAATGCTCAATGCCCTTCTCGTCATAATGCTCCATTACCTCTGTCATAACAATGCACCACGACCACTGCCATCAAAATGTTCCACGGCCTTGTCATCACAAGGCTCCATGACCCTTGTCATCACAATGCTCCAAGAAACATGTAATCAAAATTCTCCATGCCCTTGTCATAACAAAGCTCCATGACGCATGTCATCAGAAGGTTCCATGGCCTTCTCATCACAATGCTCCATGCCCTTGTCATCACAATGCTCCAAGACCCCTGTAAACACAAAGCTCCATGCCCCTTTTCATCTCAATGCTCCATGAACCCTGTCATCACAATGCACCATGCCCATCTTCATAATGCTTCAGGCTATTGTCACTACAATGAAATCAAAATTCTCCATGACTTCTGTCATCATAATGCTCCAAAGCCTTGTGATCACAATGTTCCATAACACTTATCATCACAATACCCCATGACGATCATCATCACAATTATCCATGGTGTTCTCATCACAATGCTCCATGATCATTGTCATCACAATGCTCAATACACTTGTCATCACAATACTCCCTGACACCTGTCGTCAGTATGCTCCTTGAACCCTGTGATGACAAGTCTCCATGCCTTTTACATCACAATGATCCATGCCTTTTCATCACAGTGCTCCAAGACCCCTGTTATCACAATGCTCCATGGCCTTGTCAGCACAAAACTCCATGACGCATGTCATCAGAATTCTCCATGTCTTCTCCTCACAATGCTCCATGCCCTTGTCATCACAATGCTCCAAGACCCTTGTAATCACAATGCTCCATGCCCTTTTTCATCAGAATGCTCCACGAGACTTGTCATCACAAGTCTCCATGGTCATCTCATCACAATGCTCCAGGACATTGTCATCACCATGCTCCATTCCCTTGTCATCACTATGCTCCATGACCCCTGTCATTACAATAATCCATTAACATTTCCAGCCGAATGCTACATGACATTCTCATCACAATGCTCCATGATCAATATCATCACAATGCTCCATGACACCTGTCATCACAACCATCCATAACAACTGACAACACAATGATCCCTGACTCTTGTCATCACAATGCTCCATTCCCTAGTCATCACGATGCTCCATGACCCCTGTCATCACAATAGTCCATGAACATTTTCAGCCCAATGCTCCATGAACCTTGTCATCACAATGATCCATGCCCTTGTCATCCCAATGCTCCATGACCCCTGTATTCACAATGCTCCTTGACGCTTGTCATCACAGTGCTCCATGACACCTGTCATCACAATGCTCCATGCCTTTGGTAGCAAAATGCTACATGACCTTGTCATTGCAATGCTCTATGTGCTTGTCATCACAATACTCCATTACCATTGTCATCACAATCCTCCTTGAACCTTGGGATCACATTGCTTCATGCCCTTGTCATCACAATGCTCCATGTGCCTTGAAATCAAAATGATCCATGACCTCTCTCATCACAATGCTCCAAACCCTTGTGATCACAATGTTCCATATCACTTGTCATCACAATGCTCCATGATGCCTGTCATCACAATAATCCATGCCCTTTTCATCAAATTGCTCCATGACCTTTGTCATCACAATTCTAAATACACTTGTCATCACCATGCTCCCTGACACTTGTTGTCAGAATTCTCCTTGAACCCTGTCACGAAAAGGCTCCATGCCTTTTTCATCACAATGCCCCATGCCGTTTTCATCACATTGCTCCATGACATTGTCATTAAAATACTCCACAAGCTTGTCATTAGAATGCTCCATGACCCTTGTCATCACAATTCTCCATGCACTTGTCAGCACAATGCTCCCTGACACTTGTCATCACAATGCTCCAAGCCATTGTCATCACAATGCTCCATTACCTTTGTCATCAGAATCCTCCATGACACTTGGCATCACAATGCTCCATGCCATTGTCATCACAATGGGCCATTACATATGTCATCACAATGCTCCCTGACACCTGTCTTCACAATACTGCATCACCTGGTCATCACAATGCTCCATGCCCTTGTCATCACAATGTGTCATTCCATCTGTCATCGCAATAATCCATGAAATATATTAGACCAATGCTCAATGCCCTTGTCATCACAATGCTCCAAGACCTTTGTAAACACAATGCTCCATGCCCCTTTTCATCTCAATTCTCCATGAACCCTGCCATCACAATGCACCATTCCCATCATCATAATGCTTCAGGCTATTGTCATCACAATGAAATCAATATTCTCCATGACCTTTGTCATCATAATGTTCCAAACCCTTGTGATCACAAGGTTCCATAACACTTATCATCACAACACCCCATGACCCTCATCATCACAATTATCCATGGTTTTCTCATCACAATGCTCCATGATCATTGTCATCACAATGCTCAATACACTTGTCATCACAATGCTTCCTGACACTTGTCGTCAGAATGCTCCATGAACCCTGTCATGACAAGGCTCCATGCCTTTTTCATAACAATGATCCATGCACTTTTCATCACAATGCCCCAAGATCCCTGTAATCACAAATGCTCCATGCCGTTGTCATCACAAAACTCCATGACGCATTTCATCAGAATGCTCCATGGCCTTCTCATCACAATGCTCCATGCCCTAGTCATCACAATGCTCCAAGACACCTGTAATCAAATGCTCCATGCTCATTTTCATCAGAATGCTCCATGAGACTTCTCATCAGAAGTTTCCATGGTCTTCTCAGCACAATGCCCCGGGACCTTGTCATCACCATGCTCCATTCCGTTGTCATCACAATGCTCCATGACACATGTCGTCACAATGCTCCATGCCCTTGTCATCAAAAAGCTCCATGACACATGTCAACAGAATGCTTCATGGCTTTCTCATCACAATGCTCCATGCTTTTGTCATCAAAATGCTCCAAGACCCCTGTAAACACAATGGTCCATGCCCCTTTTCATCAGAAAGCTCCATGAGACTTATCATCACAATTCTCCATGGTCTTCTCATCACAATGCTCTAGGACCATGTCATGACCATGCTCCATTCCCTTGTCATCACAATGCTCCATGACCCCTGTCTTCACAATAATCCATGAACATTTTCAGCCCAATGCTCCACGACTTACTCATCACAATGCTCCATGGCCAATATCATCACAATGCTCCATGACCACTGTCATCACAACACTCCATGACACCTGACAACACAATAATCCGGGACTCTTGTCATCACAATGTTCCATTCCCTAGTCATCAAAAGGCTCCATGACCCCTGTCATCACAACACTCCATGAAACTTTTCAGCCCAGTGCTCCATGACCTTGCCATCACAATGATCCATGCCCTTGTCTTGCCAATGCTCCATGACCCCTGTATTCACAATGCTCCGTGACGCTTGTCATCACAGTGCTCCATGACACATGTCATCACAATGCTCCATGCGTTTGTCAGCAAAATGCTTCATGACCTTGTCATCACAATGCTCTATGCGCTTGTCATCACAATACTCCATTTCCATTGTCATCACAATCCTCCATGAAACTCAGGATCACATTGCTTCATGCCCTTGTCATCACAATGCTCCATGCTCCTTGAAATGGAAATGATCCATGACCTCTGTCATCACAATGCTCCAAATCCTTGTGATCACAGTGTTCCATAGCACTTGTCATCACAACGCTCCATGATGCTTGTCATCACAATACTCCATGCCCTTTTCATCACAATGCTCCATGACCTTTGTCATCACAATTCTCAATACATTGTCATCACAATGCTCCTTGACATTTGTCATCAGAATGCTCATTGAACCCTGTCATGAAAAGTCTCCATGCCTTTTCCATCACAAAGCCCCATGCTGTTTTCATCACAATGCTCCATGCCATTGTCATCAAAATACTCCACAAGCTTGTCACCAGAAAGCTCCATGACCCTTGTCATCACAATTCTCCATGCACTTGTCAGCACAATGCCCCCGGACCCTTGTCATCACAATGCTTCAAGCCATTGTCATCACAATGCTCCATTACCTTTGTCTTCAGAATCCTCCATGACACTTGGCATCACAATGCTCCAAGCCATTGTCATCACAATGCTCCATTACCTTTGTCTTCAGAATCCTCCATGACACTTGGCATCACAATGCTCTATGCCATTGTCATCACAATGGGCCATTACATACGTCATCACAATGCTCCCTGACACCTGTCTTCACAATACTGCATGACCTGGTCATCACAATGCTCCATGCCCTTGTCATCACAATGCTCCATGCCCTTGTTATCACAATGCTTAATGACCCTTGTCATCACAATGCACCATGACTCCAGTCATCACAATGCTTCATGAACTTTGTCATCAAAATGGTCCATGCCCTCATCATCAACAGTCTCTGTGACCTTTTTAACCACAATGCTCCATGAACTTTTCTTCACAATGCTCTTTATCCCCTGTCATCACTATGCTCTATGCCTTTCTCAGCACAATGCTGCATGACGTATGTCATTAGAATGCTGCATGGTCTTCTCCTCACAATGCTCCATGCCCTTGTCATCACAATGTTCCAAGACCCCTGTAATCACAATGCTCCATGCCCCTTTTCATCAGAATGCTCCATGAGACTTGTCATCACAAGTCTCCATGGTCATCTCATCAGAATGCTCCAGGACCTTGTCATCTCAATGCTCCATGACACCTGTCATTACAATGCTCTGTGACTCCAGTCATCACAATGCTTCATAATATTTGTCATCACAGTGGTCCATGCCCGCGTCATCACAAGGCTCTGTTACCTTTGTATCCACAATGCTCCATTAACATTTCATCACAATGCTCCGTGACCCTTGTCATCACAATGCTCCATGCCTTTGTCTGTAAAATGCTCCATGACCATTGTCATCACAATGTGCCACGCGCTTTTCATCCCAACGGTCCAAAAATTTGTCATCACAATGCTCCATAAAAATTGTAATCACAATGCTGCATACCCTTCTCATCACAATGCTCCATTACCCCTGTCATAACAATGCTCCATGACCCCTGCCATCACAATGTTCCACGGCCTTGTCATCACAAGGCTCCATGACACTTGTCATCACAATGCTCCAAGACCCCTTTAATCACAACGCTCCATGCCGTTGTCATCACAAAGCTCCATGACACATGTCATCAGATTTTTCCTTGGGCTTCTCATCAAAAGGCTCCATGCCCTTGTCATCACAATGCTCCAAAACCCCTGTAAACACAGTGCTCCATGCCCCTTTTCATCTCAATGCTCCATGAACCCTGTCATCACAATGCATCATGCTGATCATCATAATGATTCAGGCTATTGTCAGCACAATGAAATAAAAATTCTCCATGACCTCTGTCATCACAATGCTCCATGACCCCTGTCATCACAACACTCCGTGAACATTTTCAGCCCAATGCTCCATGACACTTGTCATCACAATGATCCATGCACTTGTCATCCCAATGCTTCATGACCCCTGTATTCACAATGCTCCGTGACACGTGTCATCACAGTTCTCCATGACACCTGTCATCACAATGCTCCATGCCTTTGTCAGGAAAATTCTACATGACCTTGTCATTACAATGCTCTATGCGCTTGTCTTCACAATGCTCCAAGAACCCTGTAATCACAGTGCTCCATGCCCCTTTTCATCTCAATGCTCCATGAACTCTGTCATCACAATGCACTATGCCCATCATCATAATGCTTCAGGCTATTGTCATCACAATGAAATCAAAATTCTCCATGACCTCTGTCATCATAATGCTCCAAAACCTTGTGATCACAATGTTCCATAACACTTATAATCACAACACCCCATGACGATCATCATCACTATTATCCATGGCCTTCTCATCACCATGCTCCATGACCTTTGTCATCACAATTCTCAATACACTTGTCATCACAATGCTCCCTGACACTTGTCGTCAGAATGCTCCTTGAACCCTGCCACAAAAAGGCTCCATGCCTTTTTCATCACATTGTCCCATGCCGTTTTCATCACAATGCTCCATGCTTTGTCATCAAAATACTCCACAAGCTTGTCATCAGAATGCTCCATGACCCTTGTCATCACAATTCTCCATGCACTTGTGAGCACAATGCTCCATGACCCTTGTCTTCACAATGCTCCAAGCCATTGTCATAACAATGCTCCATTACCTTTGTCATCAGAATCTTCCAAGACACTTGGCATCACAATGTTCCATGCCATTTTCATCACAGTGGGCCATTACATATGTCATCACAGTGCTCCCTGACACCTCTCTTCACAATACTGCATGAGCTTGTCATCACAATGCTCCATGCCCTTGTCATCACAATGCGCCATTCCAAATGTCATCACAATAATCCATGAAACATATTAGACCAATGCTCCATGCCCTTGTCATCACAATGCTCCATGCCCTTGTTATCAAAATGCTCCATGACCCCTGTCATCACCATGCTCCGTGACTCCACTCATCACAATGATTCATGACCTTTGTCATCACAATGGTCCATTCCCTCATAATCAACAGTCTCTGTGACCTTTTTAACCACAATGCTCCATGAGCTTTTCATCACAATGCTGTTTGACCATTGTCATCACAGTGATCTACGCCTTTCTCAGCACAATGCTCCATGTCCTTGTCATCACAATGCTCCTTGACTCCAGTCATCACAATGCTTCATAACATTTGTCAAAACAATGGTCCATTCCGGCGTCATCACAAGGCTTTGTGACCTTTTTAACCACAATGATTCATGAACATTTCATCACAGTGCTCTGTGACAATTGTCATCACAGTGCTCCATGACCCTTGGCATCACAATGTGCCACGTGATTTTTATCCCAACGGTCAACAAATTTGTCATCGCAATGCTCCATAAAACTTGTAATCACAATGCTCCATGCCCTTCTCATCACAGTGCTCCATTACACCTGTCATAACTATGCTCCTTGACCACTGCCATCACAATGTTCCACGGCCTTGTCCTCACAAGGCTCAATGACACTTGTCATCACAATGCTCCAAGACACCAGTAATCAAAATGCTCCATGTCTTTGTCATCACAAAGCTCCATGACACATGTCATCAGAATGTTCCATGGACTTCTCATCAAAATGCTCCATGACCTTGTCATCACAATGCTCCAAGACCACTGTAATCAAAATGCTCCATGCCCCTTTTCATCTCAATGCTCCATGAACCCTGTCATCACAATGCATCATGCCCATCATCATAATGCTTCCGGCTATTGTCAGCACAATGAAATCAAAATTCTCCATGACCTCTGTCATCACAATGCTCCATGACCCCTGTCATCACAATACTCCATGAACATTTTCCGCCCAATGCTCCATGACCCTTGTCATCACAATGATCCATGACCCCTGTATTCACAATGCTTCGTGACACATGTCATCACAGTGCTCCATGACACCTGTCATCACAGTGCTCCATGCATTTGTCTGCAAAATTCTACATGATCTTGTCATTACAATGCTCTATGCGCTTGTCATCACAATGCTACAAGACCCCTGTAATAACAATGCTCCATGCCCCTTTTCATCTCAATGCTCCATGAACCCTGTCATCACAATGCACCACGCCCATCATCATAATGCTTCAGGCTATTGTCATTACAATGAAATCAAATGTCTCCATGACCTCTGTCATCATAATGTTCCAAACCCTTGTGATCACAATGTTCCATAACATTTATCATCACCACACCCCATGACGATCATCATCACAATTATCCTTGGTCTTCTGATCCCAATGCTCCCTGATCTTTTTCATCACAATGCTCAATACACTTGTCTTCACAATGCTCCCTGACACTTGTCATCAGTATGCTCCTTGAACACTGGCATGACAAGGCTCCATGCATTTTTCATCACAATGATCCATGCCCTTTTCATCACAATGCTCCAAGATCCCTGTAATCACAATGCTCCATGCACTTGTCATCCAAAGCTCCATGACGCATGTCATCAGAATGCTCCATGGCCTTTTCCTCACTATGCTCCATGGCATTGTCATCACAATGCTCCATGTACCCTCTCATCACATTTCTCCATGAAATTGTCATAACAGTCCTCCATGACCCATGTATCACAGTGTTCCGTGCCCTTGTCATCACAATGCTCCAGTCCACTCTCATCACAATAAAATATGAAATATTTCAAACAAATGCTCAATGCCCTTCTCATCACAATGCTCCATTACCTCTGTCATAACAATGCACCACGACCACTGCCATCACAATGTTCCACGGCCTTGTCATCACAAGGCTCCATGACCCTTGTCATCACAATGCTCCAAGAAACATGTAATCAAAATTCTCCATGCCCTTGTCATAACAAAGCTCCATGACGCATGTCATCAGAAGGTTCCATGGCCTTCTCATCACAATGCTCCATGCCCTTGTCATCACAATGTTCAAAGACCCCTGTAATCACAATGCTCCATGCCCCTTTTCATCTCAATGCTCCAAGAACCCTGTCATCACAATGCACCATGCCCATCTTCATAATGCTTCAGGCTATTGTCACTACAATGAAATCAAAATTCTCCATGACTTCTGTCATCATAATGCTCCAAACCCTTGTGATCACAATATTCCATAACACTTATCATCACAACACCCCATGACGATCATCATCACAGTTGTCCATGGTGTTCTCATCACAATGCTCCATGATCATTGTCATCACAATGCTCAATACACTTGTCATTAAAATACTCCCTGACACCTGTCGTCAGTATGCTCCTTGAACCCTGTGATGACAAGGCTCCATGCCTTTTACATCAAAATGATCCATGCCTTTTCATCACAATGCTCCAAGACCCCTGTTATCACAATGCTCCATGGCCTTGTCAGCACAAAGCTCCATGAGGCATGTCATCAGAATTCTCCATGGCCTTCTCCTCACAATGCTCCATGCCCTTGTCAAAACAATGCTCCAAGACCCCTGTAATCACAATGCTCCATGCCCTTTTTCATCAGAATGCTCCACGAGACTTGTCATCACAAGTCTCCATGGTCATCTCATCACAATGCTTTAGGACCTTGTCATCACCATGCTCTATTCCCTTGTCATCACAATGCTCCATGACCCCTGTCATTACAATAATCCATTAACATTTCCAGCCGAATGCTACATGATATTCTCATCACAATGCTCCATGACCAATATCATCACAATGCTCCATGACCACTGTCATCACAACCATCCATAACACCTGACAACACAATGATCCAGCACTCTTGTCATCACAATGCTCCATTCCCTAGTCATCACGATGCTCCATGACCCCTGTCATCACAATAGTCCATGAACTTTTTCAGCCCAATGCTCCATGAACCTTGTCATCACAATGATCCATGCCCTTGTCATCCCAATGCTCCATGACCCCTGTATTCACAATGCTCCTTGACGCTTGTCACCACAGTGCTCCATGACACCTGTCATCAGAATGCTCCATGCCTTTGTCAGCAAAAAGCTACATGACCTTGTCATTACAATGCTCTATGTGCTTGTCATCAAAATACTCCATTACCATTGTCATCACAATCCTTCTTGAACCTTGGGATCACATTGCTTCATGCCCTTGTCATCACAGTGCTCCATGACACCTGTCATCACAATGCTCCATGCCTTTGTCAGCAAAAAGCTACATGACCTTGTCATTACAATGCTCTATTTGCTTGTCATCAAAATACTCCATTACCATTGTCATCACAATCCTTCTTGAACCTTGGGATCACATTGCTTCATGCCCTTGTCATCACAGTGCTCCATGTGCCTTGAAATCAAAATGATCCATGACCTCTCTCATCACAATGCTCCAAACCCTTGTGATCACAATGTTCCATAACACTTGTCTTCACAATGCTCCATGATGCCTGTCATCACAATACTCCATGCCCTTTTCATCACAATGCTCCATGAACTTTTTATCACCATGCTCCATGGCCCCTGTCATCACAATGCTCCGTGACTCCAGTCATCACAGTGCTTCATTACCTTTGTCATCACAATGGTCCATGCCCTCGTCATCAACAGTCTCTGTGACATTTTTAACCACAATGCTCCATGAACTTTTCATCACAATGCTCTTTGACCCTTGTCATCACAATGCTCCATACGCTTGTCAGCACAATGTTCCATGACACATGTCATCACAATTCACCATGCGCTTATCATCACAGTGCTCCACAATCTTGTCATCATAATGCTCCATAAAATTTGTCATCACAATGCTCCATGCACTTCTCATCAAAATGCTCTCTCAACAGTGATATCACAATGCTACATCACTATTTGTCACAATACTCCCTCACCGCTGTCATGACAATGTTCGATGACTCCTGTCATCACAATGCTACATGCATTTATCATCACAATGTTCGATGACCCATAACATCACAATGTTCCATAATACCTGTCATCAAAATGTTCCATGACACTTTTCATCAAATTGCTCCATGACCCTGTCATCACAATGCTCCCGGCCCTCCTCATCACAATGCACAACCCCTTGCCATCAAAATGCTCCATGACCATTGTCATCACAATGATCCATGACCCTTGGCATCACAATGTCCCATGTCATTGTCATCACAATGCTCCATGAACGCTCTCATCACATTGCTCCATGCCCTTGACTTCACATAGCTCCATGACACATGTCATCACAATGCTCCATGCCCTTGCCATCACAATGCTCCATTATCCCTGTCATAACAATGCTCCATGACCCCTGCCATCATGATGTTCCATGGCCTTGTCATCACAAGGCTCCATGACCCTTCTCATCACAATGCTCCAAGTCCCCTCTAGTCACAATGATCCATGCCCCTTTTCATCTCAATGATCCATTAACCCTGTCATCACAATGCCCCATGCCCATCATCATAATGCTTCAGCCTATTGTCATCACAGTGAAATCAAAATGCTCCATGACCTCTGTCATAACAATGCTCCAAACCCTTGTGATCACAATATTCCATAACACTTGTCATCACAGTGCCCAATGACGCTCGTCATCACAATTATCCATGGTCTTCTCATCACAATGCTCCATGACTTTCGTCATCACAATGCTCAATACACTTGTCATCAAACTGCTCCCTGACACTTGTTGTCTGTATGCTCCTTTTACACTGTCATGACAAGGCTCCATGCCTTTTTCATCACAATGATCCATGCCCTTTTCATCACAATGCTCCAAGACCCATGTAATCACGATGCTCCATGCCCTTGTCATCACAAAGCTCAATGATGCATGCCATCAGAATGCTCCTTGGACTTCTCCTCACAATGCTCCATGCCCTTGTCATCACAAAGTTCCAAGACCCCTGTAATCACAATGCTGCATGCCCTTTTTCATCAGTATCCTCCATGAGACTTGTCATCACATGGCTCCAAGGTTTTGTCATCATAATGCTCCAAGCCCTAGTCATCATAATGCTCCAAGCCTTAGTCATCACAATGCTCCATTATATTTGTCATCAAAATCCTCCAGTGCATTTGGCATCACAATGCTCCCTGCGATTGTCATCTCAATGGACAATGCCATATGTCATCCCAATGCTCCATGACCCCTGTATTCACAATGCTCCGTGATGCTTGTCATCACAGTGCTCCATGACACCTGTCATCACAATGATCCATGCCCTTGTCATCCCAAAGCTCCAGGACCACTGTATTCACAATGTTCCGTGATGCTTGTCATCACAGTGCTCCAAGACACCAATCATCACAATCCTCTATGCCTTTTTCAGCAAAATGCTAAATGACCTTGTCATTACAATGCTCTATGCGCTTGTCATCACAATACTCCCTTACCATTGTCATCACTATCCTCCATGAAACTTGGGATCACATTGCTTCATGCCCTTGTCATCACAATGCTCCATGCTCCTTGAAATCAAAATGATCAATGACCTCTGTCATCGCAATGCTCCAAACCCTTGTGATCACAATGTTCCATAACACTTGTCATCACAATGCTCCATGATGCCTATCATCACAATACTCGATGGTCTTTTCATCACAATGCTCCATGACCTTTGTCATCACAATTCTCAATACACTTGTCATCAAAATGTTCCCTGACAGTTGTCGACAGAATGCTCCTTGAACCCCGTCACGAAAAGGCTCCATGCCTTTTTCATCACAAATCCCCTTGCCATTTTCATCACAATGCTCCATGCCATTGTCATCAAAATACCCCAAAAACTTGTCATCAGAATGCTCCATGACCCTTGTCATCACAATTCTCAATACACTTGTCATCACAATGCTCCATGACCCTTGTCATCACAATTCTCCTTGAACTTGTCAGCACAATGCTCCCTGACCCTTGTCATCACTATGCTCCAAGCCCTTGTCATCACAATGCTCCATTACCTTTGTCATCAGAATCCTCCATGACACTTGGCATCACAATGCTCCATGCCATTGTCATCACAATGGGCCATTACATATGTCATCACAATTCTCCTTGACACCTCTTTTCACAATACTGCATGACCTGGTCATCACAATGCTCCTTGCCGTTATCATCACAATGCTCCATTACCTCTGTCATAACAATGCTCCATGACCCCTGCCATCACAATGTTCCACGGGCTTGTCATGACAAGGCTCTATGACCCTTGTCATCACAATGGTCCAAGACCCATGTAATCACAGTGCTCCATGCCCTTTTTCATCAGAATGCTCCATGAGACTTGTCACCACAAGTCTCCATTGTCATCTCATCACAATGGTACAGGACCTTGTCATCACCATGCTTCATTCCCTTGTCATCACAATGCTCCATGACCACTGTCATCACAATACTCCCTGAACTTTTTCAGCCCAATGCTCCATGACCTTCTCATTACATTGCTCCATGACCAATATCATCACAATGCTCCGTGACCACTGTCATCACAACACTCCATGACACCTGACAACACAATGATCTGGAACTCTTGTCATCACAATGCTCCATTCCCTAGTCATCACAATGCACCATAACCCCTGTCATCACAATACTCCATGAACATTTTCAGCCCAATGCTCCATGACCCTTGTCATCACAATGATCCATGCCCTTGTCACCCCGATGCTCCATGACCCATGTATTCACAATGCTCCGTGACGCTTGTCATCACAGTGCTCCATGTCACCTGTCATCACAATGCTCCATGCCTTTGTCAGCAAAATGATACATGACCTTTTCATTACAATGCTCTATGTCCTTGTCATCACAATACTCCATTACCATTGTCATCACAATCCTCCATGAAACTTGGGATCACATTGCTTCATGCCCTTGTCATCACAATGCACCATGCTCCTTGAAATCAAAATGATCCATGACATCTGTCATCGCAATGCTCCAAACCCTTGTGATCCCAGTGTTCCATAACACTTGTCATCACAACGCTCCATGATGCCTGTCATCACAATACTCCATGCCATTTTCTTCACAATGCTCCATGACCTTTGTCATCACGATTCTCAATACACTTGTCATCACAATGCCCCCTGACACTTGTCATCAGAATTCTCCTTGAACCCTGTCACGAAAAGGCTCCATGCTTTTTTCATCACAAAGCCCCATGCCATTTTCATCACAATGCACCATGCCATTGTCATCAAAATACTCCACAAGGCTTTTATCAGAATTCTCCATGACCCTTGTCATCACAATTCTCCATGCACTTGTCAGCACAATGCTCCCTGACCCTTGTCATCACAATGCTCCAAGCCATTGTGATCACAATGCTCCATTACTTTTGTCCTCAGAATCCTCCATGACACTTAGCATCACAATGCTCCATGCCATTGTCATCACAATGGGCCATTACATATATCATCACAATGCTCCCTGACACCTCTCTTCACAATACGGCGTGACCTGGTCATCAAAATGCTCCATGCCCTTGTCATCACAATGCGCCATTTCAAGCGTCATCACAATAATCCATGAAGCTTATTAGACCAATGCTCCATGCCATTGTCATCACAATGGACCATTACATATGTCATCACAATGCTCCCTGACAATTCTTCACAATACTCCATGCCCTTGTCATCACAATGCTCCATGTCCTTGTCATCACAATGCTTCATGCCCACTGTCATCACAATAAACTATGAAACTTGTCAGACCAATTCTGCATGCCGCTTTCATCACAATGCTCCATGCCCTTTTCATCACAATGCTCCATGACCCCTGTCATCACAATGCTCCGTGACTCCAGTCATCACAGTGCTTCATAACGCTTGTCATCACAACGGTCTATGCCCACGTCATCACAAGGCTCTGTGACCTTTGTAACCACCATGTTCCATGAACTTTTCATCACAATGCTCCGTGACACTTGTCATCACAATGCTCCATGCCTTTGTCATAACAATGCTCCATGACCCTTGTCATCACATTGTGCCATGCGCATTTCATCACAATGATACACAACCTTGTCATTGCTATGCTCCATAAACCTTGTAATCACAATTCTCCATGCACTTCTCATCCAAAGGCTCTCTCACATGGGATATCACAATGTTCCATCACTAGTCATCACAATCCTCCCTTAACCCTGTTATCACAGTGTTCCATCACTAGTCATCACAATCCTCCCTTAACCCTGTTATCACAATGTTCCATGACCCCTGTCATCACAATGCTACATCCCCTTATCAGCACTATGCTCCATGACCCCTGTCATCAAAATAATCCATGAAAATTTTCAGCCCAATCCTCCATGACCCTTGTCATCACAATGATCCATGCCCTTGTCATCCCAATGCTCCATGAACCCTGTATTCACAATGTTCCGTGACGCTTGTCATCACAATGCTCCATTACCTCTGTATAACAATGCTCCATGACCCCTGCCCTCAAAGTGTTCCACGGCCTTTTCATCACAAGGCTCCATGACCCCTGTCATCACAATACTTCATTCCATTTTCATCACAATGCTCCATGACACATGTCATCAGAATGCTCCATTGCCGTCTCCTCACAATGCTCTATGCCCTTGTCATCACAATGCTCCATTACTTTTGTCATCAGAATCCTCCATGACACTTGGCATCACAATGCTCCATGCCATTGTCATCTCAATGGGCCATTACATATGTCATCACAATGCTCCCTGACAGCTCTCTTCACAATGATCCATGCCCTTGTCATCACAATGCTCCATGCCCTTGTCATCACAATGCGCCACTCCAAGTTTCATCACAATAATCCATGAAACTTATTAGACCAATGCTGCATGCCCTTGTCATCACAATGCTCCATGCCATAGTTATCACAATGTTCCAAAACCCCTGTAATCAGAATGCTCCATGCCCCTTTTCATCAGTATGCTCCATGAGATTTGTCATCACAAGTCTCCATGGTTTTCTCATCACAATGCTCCGGGACCTTGTCATCACAATGCTTCACTATATTTTCGTGAAAATCCTAAATGGCCCTTGTCATCATAATGCTCCAAGCCCTTGTCAGCACAATGCTCCATTATATTTGTCATCACAATCCTCCATTACATTTGGCATCACAATGCTCCATCCCATTGTCATCGCAATAGGCCATGATATATGTCATCACAATGCTCCCTGACACCAGTCTTCACAATATTCCATGCCCTTGTCATCACAATGCTCCATGCCCTTTTAATCAAAATGCACCATGTCAACTGTCATCACAATAGTCTAGGAAACTTGTCAGACCAATGCTCCATGCCCCTGTCATCACAATGATCCATGCCCTTGTCATCATATTGCTCCATGACCCCTGTCTTAACAGAGCTCCATGACCCCTGCCATCACAATGTTCCACGGCCTTGTCATCACAAGGCTCCATGACGCTTGTCATCACAATGCTCCAAGACCCCTGTAATCACAATGCTCCATGCCCTTGTCATCACAAAGCTCCATGACACATGTCATCAGAATGTTCCATATCCTTCAAATTTAAAGGCTCCATGCCCTTGTCATCACAATGCACCATGTCCAATGTCATCACAATAATCTATGAAACTTGTCAGACCAATGCTCCATGCCCCTGTCATCACAATGCTCCATGCCCTTGTCCTCACAATGCTGCATGACCCTTGTCATCACATTGCTCCCGGACTCCAGTCATCACAATGCTTCATAACGTTTGTCATCACAACGGTCCATGTCCGCGTCATGACAAGGTTCTGTGACATTTGTAACCACAATGCTCCAGGAACTTTTCATCACAATGCTCCGTGACCCTTGTCATTACAATGTTCCATGCCTTTGTCAGAACAATGCTCCATGACACTTGTCATCACAGTGTGCCATGCGCTTTTCATCACAATGATCCACAACCTTGTCATCGTTATGCTCCATAAACCTTGTAAGCACAATGCTGCATGCACTTCTCATCCAAATGCTGTCTCACATGAGATATCACAATGTTCCATCACTAGTCAACACAATCTTCCCTCACCCCTGTTATCACAATGTTCCATGAACACTGTCATCACAATGCTACATCCCCTTATCAGCACAAAGTTCTATGACCCCTGACATCACAATGTTCCATAACCACTGTCATCAAAATGCTCCATGAGAGTTTTCATCCCAAAGCTCCATGACCCCTGGCATCACAATGTTCTATTACCCCTGTCATCAAAATATTCCATTACATTTTTCATCAAATTGCTGCATGACCCTGTCATCAAAATGCTCCCTGCCTTTCTCATCACAATGCACCACACCCTTGTCATCAAAATGCTCCATGACCTTTCTCATCACAAAGCTCCATGACCTTTGGCATCACAATGATCCATGCAATTGTCATCACAATGCTCCATGAACCTTCTCATCACATTGCTCCATGCCCTTGTCATCACAAAGCTCCATGACACTTGTCATCACAATGCTCAATGCCCTTCTCATCACAGTAATCCATGAAATATTTCAGACCAATGCTCAATGCCCTTCTCATCACAATGATCCATTACCTCTGTCATAACAATGCTCCATGACCCCTGCCATCACAATATTCCATGGCCTTGTCATCACAAAGCTCCATGATCCTTGTCATCACAATGCTCCAAACCGCTGTAATCATAATGCTCCATGCCCTTGTCATCGCAATGCTCCATGACACATGCCATCAGAATGTTCCATGGCCTTCTCATCACAATGCTACATGCCCTTGTCATGACAGTGCTCCAAGACACCTGTAATCACAATGCTCCATGCTCCTTTTCATCTCAATGCTCCATGAAGCCTGTCATCAAAATGCACCATGCCCATCATCATAATGCTTCAGGCTATTGTCATCACAATGAAATCAAAATTATCCATGACCACTGTCATCATAATGCTCCAAACCCTTGTGATCACAAAGTTCCATAACACTTATCATCACAACACCCTATGATGCTCATCATCAAAATTATCCATGGTCTTCTCATCACAATGCTCCATGACCTTTGTCATCACAATTCTCAGTACACTTGTCATCACAATGCTCCCTGACACATGTCGTCAGTATGCTCCTTGAAGCCTGTCATGACAAGGCTTCATGCCTTTTCATCACAATGATCCATGCCCTTTTCATCACAATGCACAACGCCCTTGACATCAAAATGCTCCATGACCATTGTCATCACAAATATCCTTGACACTTGGCATCACAATGTTCCATGTCATTGTCATCACAATGCTCCATGAACGCTCTCATCAAATTGCTCCATGCCCTTGACTTCACATAGCTCCATGACACATGTAATCGGAATGCTCCATGACCTTCTCATCACAATGCTCCATTCCCTTGCCATCACAATGCTCCATTATACCTGTCATAACAATGCTCCATGACCCCTGCCATCACGATGTTCCATGGCCTTGTCATCACAAGGCTCCATGACCCTTCTCATCACAATGCTCCAAGAACACTGTAATCACAATGCTCTATGCCCCTTTTCATCTCAATGATCCATGAAACCTGTCATCACAATGCACCATGCCCATCATCATAATGCTTCATGCTATTGTCATAACAATGAAATCAAATGCTCCATGACCTTTGTCATAACAATGCTCCAAACCCTTGTGATCACAATATTCCATTACACTTGACATCACAGTGCCCCATGACGCTCGTCATCACAATTATCCATGGTCTTCTCATCACAATGCTCCATGACCTTCGTCATCACAATGCTCAATACACTTGTCATCATACTGCTCCCTGACACTTGTTGTCTGTATGCTCCTTTTACCCTGTCATGACAAGGCTCCATGCCATTTTCATCACAATGATCCATGCCCTTTTCATCCCAATGCTCCAAGACCCATGTAATCAAGATGCTCCATGCCCTTGTCATCACAAAGCTCAATGATGCATGCCATCAGAATGCTCCTTGGACTTCTCCTCACAATGCTTCATGCCCTTGTCATCACAAAGTTCCAAGACCACTGTAATCACAATGCTGCATGCCCTTTTTCATCAGTAAGCTCCATGAGACTTGTGATCACATGGCTCCATGGTTTTGTCATCATAATGCTCCCAGCCCTAGTCATCACAATGCTCCATTATATTTGTCATCACAATCCTCCATTAAATTTGGCATCACAATGCTCCATGCCATTGTCATCGCAAGGGACCATGACATATGTCATCACAATGCTCCCTGACACCTGTCTTCACAATATTCCATGCCCTTGTCATCACAATGCTCCATGCCCTTGTCATCAAAATGCACCATGTCCACTATCATCACAATAGTCTAGGAAACTAGTCAGACCAATGCTTCATGCCCCTGTCATCACAATGCTCCATGCCCTTGTCATCACAATGCTCCATGACCCCTGTCGTAACAAAGCTCCATGACCCCTGCCATCACAATGTTCCACGGCCTTGTCATCACAAGGCTCCATGACGCTTGTCATCACAATGCTCCAAGACCCCTGTAATCACAATGCTCCATGCCCTTTTCATCACAAAGCTCCATGACACATGTCATCAGAATGTTCCATGGCCTTCAAATCAAAAGGCTCCATGCCCTTGTCATCACAATGCACCATGTCCAATGTCATCACAATAATCTATGAAACTTGTCAGACCAATGCTCCATGCCCCTGTCATCACAATGCTCCATGCCCTTGTCATCACAGTACTCCCAGACCACTGTCATCACAATGCTCCGTGACTCCAGTCATCACAATGCTTCATAATGTTTTTCATCACAACGGTCCATGCCCGCGTCATGACAAGGCTCTGTGACATTTGTAACCACAGTGCTCCATGAACTATTCATCACAATGCTGTGTGACCCTTGTCATTACAATGCTCCATGCCTTTGTCAGAACAATGCTCCATGACCCTTGTCATCACAGTGTGCCATGCACTTTTCATCACAATGATACACAACCATGTCATCGCTATGCTCCATAAACATTGTAAGCACAATGCTCCATGTACTTCTCATCCAAATGCTCTCTCACATGAGATATCACAATGTTCCATCACTAGTCATCACAATCTTCCCACCCCTATTATCACAATGTTCCATGAACACTGTCATCACAATGCTACCTCCCCTTATCAGCACAATGTTCTATGACCCCTGACATCACAATGTTCCATAACCACCTTCATCAAAATGCTCCATGACCGTTTTCATCCCAAAGATCCATGACCCCTGGCATCACAATATTCTATAACCCCTGTCATCAAAATGTTCCATTACATTTTTCATCAAATTGCTGCATGACCCTGTCATCAAAATGCTCCCTGCCTTTCTCATCACAATGCACCACACACTTGTCATCAAAATGCTCCATGACCTTTGGCATCACAAAGCTCCATGACCGTTGGCATCACAATGATCCATGCAATTGTCATCACAATGCTCCATGAACCTTCTCATCACATTGCTCCATGCCCTTGTCATCATAAAGCTCCATGACACTTGTCATCACAATGCTCAATGCCCTTCTCATCACAGTAATCCATGAAATATTTCAGACCAATGCTCAATGCCCTTATCATCACAATGATCCATTACATCTGTCATAAAAATGCTCCATGACCCCTGTCATCACAATGTTCCATGGCCTTGTCATCACAAAGCTCCATGAAGCATGCCATCAGAATATTCCATGGCCTTCTCATCACAGTGCTACATGCCCTTGTCATGACAGTGCTCCAAGACACTTGTAATCACAATGCTCCATGCCACTTTTCATCTCAATGCTCCATGAAGCCTGTCATCAAAATGCACCATGCCCGTCATCATAATGCTTCAGGCTATTGTCATCACAATGAAATCAAAATTATCCATGACCACTGTCATCATAATTCTCCAAACCCTTGTGATCACAAAGTGCCATAACACTTATCATCACAACACCCTATGACGCTCATCATCACAATTATCCATGGTCTTCTCATCACAATGCTCCATGACCTTTGTCATCACAATTCTCAGTACACTTGTCATCACAATGCTCCCTGACACATGTCGTCAGTATGCTCCTTGAACCCTGTCATGACAAGGCTCCATGCCTTTTCATCACAATGATCCATGCCCTTTTCATCACAATGCTCCAAGACCCCTGTAATCACAGTGCTCCATGCACTTGTAATCACAGAGCTCCATGACACATGTCATCAGAATGCTCCAAGACCCCTGTAATCACAATGCTCCATGCCCCTTTTCATTAGAATGCTCCATGAGCCTTGGCATCACAAATCTCTATGCTCTTATCATCACAGTGCTCCAGGACCTTGTCATCACCATGCTCCATTCCCTTGTCATCACAATGCTCCATGACCCCGTCATCACAATACTCCATGAATATTTTCAGCCCAATGGTCCATGAAATTCTCATCACAGTGCTCCATGTCAAATATCATCAAAATGCTCCATGCCCACTGTCATCACAGCACTCCATAACACCTGACAACACAATGATCCGGGACTCTTGTCATCACAATGCTCCATTCCCCAGTCATCACAATGCTCCATGAACATTTTCAGCCCAATGCTCCATGACACTTTTCATCACAATCATCCATGCCATTTTCATCCCAATGCTCCATGACCCCTGTATTCACAATGCTCCGTGACGCTTGTCATCATAGTGCTCCATGACACCTGTCATCACAATGCTCCATGACTATGTCAGCAAAATGCTACATGACATTGTCATTACAATGCTTTATGCGCTTGTCATCACAGTATTCCATTACCACTGTCATCACAATCCTCCATGTACCTAGGATCACATTGCTTCATGCCCTTTTCATAACGAAACTCCATGCTCCTTGAAATCAAAATGATCCATGACCTCTGTCATCACAATGCTACAAACCCTTGTGATCAAAATGTTCCATAACGGTTGTCATCACAACGCTCCATGATGTCTGTCATCACAATAATCCATGCCCTTGTCATCACAGTGCTTCATGACCTTTGTCATCACAATTCTCAATACACTTTTCATCACAATGTTCCCTGACACTTGTTGTCAGTATGCTCCTTAAAACCTATCACAAAAAGGCTCCATGCCTTTTTCATCACAAAACCCCATGCCATTTTCATCAAAATGCTCCATACCATTGTCATCAAAATACTCAAAAGGCTTATCATCAGAATGCTCCATGAACATTGTCATCACAATTCTCCATGCACTTGTCAGAACAATGCTTTCTGACCCTTGTCATCACAATGCTTCAAGCCATTTTCATCACAAAGCTCCATTACCTTTGTCATCAGAATCCTCCATGACACTTGGCATCACAATGCTCCATGACATTGTCATCACAATGAGCCATTACATATGTCATCACAATGCTCCATGACACCACTCTTCACAATAATGCATAACCTGGTCATCACAATGCTACATGCCCTTGTCATCACAATGTGCCATTCCAACTGTCATCACAATAATCCATGAAAATTATTAGACCAATGGTCCATGCCCTTGTCATCACAATGCTCCATGCCCTAGTTATCATAATGTTCCAAAACGCCTGTAATCAGAATGCTCCATGCCCCTTTTCATCAGTATGCTCCATGAGATTTGTCATCACAAGGCTCAATGATTTTCTTATCACAGTGCTCCAGGACCTTTATATCACAATGCTTCCCGACATTTGCATGAAAATTCTCAATGGCCCTTGTCAACATAATGCTCCAAGCCCTAGTCATCACAATGCTCCATTATATTTGTCATCACAATCCTCCATTACATTTGGCATCACAATGCTCCATGCCATTGTCATCGCAATGGACCATGACATATGTCATCACAATGCTCCCTGACACCAGTCTTCACAATACTCCATGCCCTTGTCATCACAATGCTCCATGCCCTTGTCATCACAATGAACCATGTCCACTGTCATCACAATAATCTAGGAAACTTGGCATACCAATGCTCAATGACCCTCTCATCACAATGCTCCATGACACCTGTCATAACAATGCTACATGACCCCTGCCATCACAATATTTCACGGACTTGTCATCACAAGGCTCCATGACGCTTGTCATCACAATGCTCCAAGACCCCTGTAATCACAATGCTCCATGCCCTTGTCATCATAAAGCTCCTTGACACATGTCATCAGAATGTTCCATGGCCTTCTCATCAAAATGCTCCATGCCCTTGTCATCACAATGCACCATGTGCAATGTCATCACAATAATCTATGAAACTTTTCAGACCAATGCTCCATGCCCCTGTCATCACAATGCTCCATGCCCTTGTCATCACAATGCTCCATGACCCTGTCATCACAGTGCTCCGTGACTCCAGTCATCACAATGCTTCATAACGATTGTCATCACAATGGTCCATGCGCGCATCATCACAAGGCTCTATGACCTTTGTAAACACAATGCTCCATGAACCTTTCATCACAATTCTCTGTGACCCTTGTCATCACAATGCTCCATGCCTTTGTTAGGACAATGCTCCATGACCCTTGTCATCACAATGTGCCATGCGCTTTTCATCACAATGATCCACAACCTTGTCATAGCTATGCTCCATAAACCTTGTAATCACAATGCTCCATGCACTTCTCATCCAAATGCTCTCTCACATGAGATATCACAATGTTCCATCACTAGTCATCACAATCCTCACTCACCCCTGTTATCACAATGTCCATGACACTTGTCATCACAATGCTACATCCCCTTATCAGCACAGTGTTCCATGACCCCTGACATCACAATGATCCATAACCCCTGTCATCAAAATGCTCCATGACACTTTTCATCCCAAAGCTCCATGACCCATGGCATCACAATGTTCTATAACCCCTGTCATCAAAATATCCCATTACACTTTTCATCAAATTGCTGCATGACCCTGTCATCAAAATGCTCCCTGCCCTTCTCATCACAATGCACCACACCCTTGTCATCAAAATGCTCAATGACCTTTGAAATCACAAAGCTCCATGACCCTTGGCATCACAATGCTCCATGTCATTGTCATCACAATGCTCCATGAACCCTCTCATCACATTGCTCCATGCCCTTGTCATCACAAAGCTCCATGACACTTGTCATCACAATGCTCGATGCCCTTCTCATCACAATGCTCCATGCCCTTGTCATTACAAACCTCCATGACCCATGTATCACAGTGTTCCTTGCCCTTGTCATCACAGTGCTCCATGCCCAATCTCATCACAAAAATCCATGAAAACTTTCAGACCAATGCTCAAGGCCCTTCTCATCACAATGCTCCATTACCTCTGCATAACAATGCTCCATGACCACTGCCCACACAATGTTCCACGGCCCTGTCATCACAAGGCTCCATGACCCTTGTCATCACAATGCTCCAAGACACCTGTAATCTCAATGCTCCATGCCCTTGTCATCACAAAGCCCCATGACGCATGCCATCAGAATGTTCCATGGCC
The DNA here is from genome assembly GCF_964341445.2 of Mesoplodon mirus. NCBI lineage: Eukaryota > Metazoa > Chordata > Mammalia > Artiodactyla > Ziphiidae > Mesoplodon > Mesoplodon mirus. The sequence goes on along the minus strand of NW_028295819.1, from coordinate 2,881,827 downwards.
TTCTCATCACAATCCTCCATGCCCTTGTCATGACAATGCTCCAAGACCCCTGTATTCACAATGCTCCATGCTACTTTTCATCTCAATGCTCCATGAAGCCTGTCATCAGAATGCTCCATGCCCATCATCAAAATGCTTCAGGCTATTGTCATCACAATGAAATCAAAATTATCCATGACCACTGTCATCATAATGCTCCAAACCCTTGTGATCACAATGTTCCATAACACTTAACATCACAACACCCTATGACGCTCATCATCACAATTATCCATTGTCTTCTCATCACAATGCTCCATGACCTTTGTCATCACAATTCTCAATACACTTGTCATCACAATGCTCCCTGACACTTGTCGTCAGTATGCTCCTTGAACCCTGTCATGACAAGGCTCCATGCCTTTTCATCACAATGATCCATGCCTTTTCATCACAATGTTCCAAGACACCTGTAATCACAGAGCTCCATGCCCTTGTCATCTCAAAGCTCAATGACAAATGTCATCAGAATGCTCCATGGCCTTCTCCTCACAATGCTCCAGGCCATTGTCATCACAATGCTCCAAGACCCCTGTAATCACAGTGCTCCATGCCCCTTTTCATCAGAATGCTCCATGAGACTTCTCATCACAAGTCTCCATGCTTTTATCATCACAATTCTCCAGGAACTTGTCATCACCATGCTGCAATCCCTTGTCATCACAATGCTTCATGACCCCTGTCATCACAATACTCCATGAATATTTTCAACCCAATGCTCCATGAAATTCTCATCACAATGCTCCATAACAAATATCATCAAAATGCTCCATGACCACTGTCATCAAAACACTACATGACACCTGACAACACAATGATCTGGGACTCTTGTCATCAAAATGCTCCATTCCCTACTCATCACAATGCTCCATGACACCTGTCATCACAATACTCCATGAACATTTTCAGCCCAATGTTCCATGACACTTGTCATCACAATGCTCCATGCCATTGTCAGCAAAATGCTACATGACATTGTCATTACAATGCTCTATGTGCTTGTCATCACAATACTCAATTACCATTGTCATCACAAACCTCCATGAACCTTGGGATCACATTGCTTCATGCCCTTGTCATCACAATGCTCCATGGACTTTGAAATCAAAATGATCCATGACCCCTCTCATCACCATGCTCCAAACACTTGGAATCACAATGTTCCATAACACTTGTCATCACAACGCTCCATGATGCCTGCCATCACAATACTCCATGCCCTTTTCATCACAATGCTCCATGACCTTTGTCATCACAATTCTCAATACACTTTTCATCACAATGCTCCCTAACACTTGTCGACAGAATGATCCTTGAACCCTGTCACGAAAAGGCTCCATGCCTTTTTCATCACAAAGCCCCATGTCATTTTCATCACAATGCTCCATGCCATTGTCATCAAGATACTCCACAAGCTTGTCATCAGAATGCTCCATGACGCTTGTCACCACAATTCTCCATGCACTTGTCAGCACAATGCTCCCTGACCCATGTCATCACAATGCTCCATTAACTTTGTCATCAGAATCCTCCATGAAACTTGTCATAACAATGCTCCTGGCCGTTGTTATCACAATGGGCCATTACATATGTCATCACAGTTCTCCCTGACACCTCTCCTCTCAATACAGCAAGACCCGGTCATCACAGTGCTCCATGCCCTTGTCATCACAATGTGCCATTCCAACTGTCATCGCAATACTCCATGAAAATTATTAGACCAATGCTCCATGCCATTGTCATCACAATGCTCCATGCCCTTGTTATCACAATGTTCCATGACCCCTGTCATCACAATGCTCCGTGACTCCAGTCATCACAATGCTCCATGACCTTTGTCATCACAATGGTCTATGCCCTCATCATCAACAGTCTCTGTGACCTTTTTAAGCACAATGCTCCATGAACATTTCATCACAATGCTCTTTGACACTTGTCATCACAATGATCTATGCCTTTCTCAGGACAATGCACCATGCCCTTGTCATCACATTGCTCCATGACCCCTGTCATCACAATGCTCCGTGACTCCAGTCATCACAGTTCTTCATATCATTTTTCATCACAATGGTCAATGCTCGCATCATCAAAAGGCTCTGTTACCTTTGTAACCACAATGTTCCATGAACATTTCATCACAATGCTCCGAAAAACTTGTCATCACAATGCTCCATGCCTTTGTCAGAAAAATGCTCCATGACACTTGTCATCACAATGTGCCACACGCTTTTCATCCCAACGGTCCACAAATTTGTCAGTGCAGTGCTCCATAAACTTTATAATCACAATGCTCCATGCCGTTCTCATCACAATGCTCCATTATACCTGTCATAATAATGCTCCATGACCCTTGTCATCACAATGCTCCAAAACCCTTGTACTCACAATGCTCCATGCCCTTGTCATCACAAAGCTCCATGACACATGTCATCAGAATGTTCCATGGTCTTCTCATCAAAATGCTCCATGCCCATGTCATCACAATGCTCCCAGAACCCTGTAATCACAATGCTCCATGCCACTTTTCAACTCAATGGTCCATGAAACCTATCATCACAATGCATCATGCCCATTATCATAATGCTTCCAGCTATTGTCAGCACAATGAAATCAAAATTCTCCATGACCTCTGTCATCATAATGCTCCATGACCCCTGTATTCACAATGCTCTGTGACGCTTGTCATCACAGTGCTCCATGACACCAGTCATCACAGTGTTCCATGCCTTTGTCAGCAAAATGCTACATGACCTTGTCATTAAAATGCTCTATGCGCTTGTCTTCACAATACTCCATTACCGTTGTCATCACAATCCTACATGAACCTTGGGATCACATTGCTTCCTGCCCTTGTCATCACAATGCTCCATGCTCCTTGAAATCAAAATGATCCATGACCTCTGTCATCACAATGCTCCAAAACCTTGTGATCACAGTGTTCCATAACACTTGTCATCAAAATGCTCCATGATGCCTGTCATCACAATACTCCATGCTGTTTTCATCACAATGCTCCATGACCATTGTCATCACAATTCTCAATACACTTGTCATCACAATGCTCCCGGACACTTGTCATCAGAATGCTCCTTGAACACTGTCACGAAAAGACTCCATGCCTTTTTCATCACAATGCCCCATGCCGTTTTCATCACAATGCTCCATGCCATTGTCCTCAAAATACCTCACAAGCTTGTCATCAGAATGCTCCATGACCCTTGTCATCACAATTCTCCATGCACTTGTCAGCACAATGCTCCCTGACCCTTGTCATCACAATGCTCCAAGCCATTGTCATCACAATGCTCCATTACCTTTGTCATCAGAATCCTCCATGACACTTGGCATCACAATGCTCCATGCCATTGTCATCACAATGGGTCATTACATATGTCATCACAATGCTCCCTGACACCTGTCTTCACAATACTATATGACCTGGTCATCACAATGCTCCATGCCCTGGTCATCACAATGCACCATTCCAACTGTGATCGCAATAATCCATGAAACTTATTAGACCAATGCTCCATGCCCTTGTCATCACAATACTCCATGCCCTTGTTATCACAATGCTTCATGACCTTTGTCATCACAATGTTCCATGACCTCGTCATCAACAGTCTCTGTGACCATTTTAACCACAATGCTCCATGAACTTTTCATCACAATGCTCTTTGACCCTTGTCATCACAATGCTCTATGCCTTCCTCAGCACAATGCTCCATGACCCTGGTCATCACAATGCTCCATGCACTTGTCAGCACAATGCTCCATGACACACGTCATCACAATGCACCATGCGCTTTTCATCACAGTGCTCCCCAATCTTGACATCACAATGCTCCATGAAACTTGTCATCACAATGCTCCATGGACTTCTCACCAAAATGCTCTCTCACCACTGATATCACAATGTTACATCACAATTCGTCACAATATTCCCTCACCCCTGTCATCAAAATGTGCCATGACTCCTGTCATCACAGTGCTACATGCACTTATCATCACAATGTTCGATGACCCCTGGCATCACAATGTTCCATAACCACTGTCATCAGAATGTTCCATGACACTTTTCATCAAATTGCTCCATGACCCTGTCATCACAATGCTCCCTACCCTTCTCATCACAATGCACAACGCACTTGTCATCAAAATGCTCCATGTCATTGTCATCACGATGCTCCATTAAGGTTCTCATCACATTGCTTCATGTCCTTGTCATCACAAACCTCCATGACACATATCATCAGAATGTTCCATGGCCTTCTCATCACAATGCTCCTTGCCCTGCCATCACAATGCTCCATTATCCCTGTCATACCCATGATCCATGACCCCTGCCATCACGATATTCCATGGCCTTGTCATCACAAGTCTCCATGACCCTTCTCATCACAATGCTCCAAGAACCCTGTAACCACAATGATCCATGCCCATTTTCATCTCAGTGATTCATGAACCCTGTCATCACAATGCACCATGACCATCATCATAATGCTTCATGCTATTGTCATCACAATGAAATCAAAATGCTCCATGACCTCTGGCATAACAATGCTCCAAACGCTTGTGATCACAATATTCCAAAACGCTTGTCATCACAATGCTCCATGATGCTCGTCATCACAGTTATCCATGGACTTCTCATCACAATGCTCCATGACCTTTGTCATCACGATGCTCAATACACTTGTCATCAAAATGCTCCCTGACACTTGTTGTCTGTATGCTCCTTGAACACTGTCATGACAAGGCTCCATGCTTTTTCATCACAATGCTCCAAGACCCCTGTAATCACAATGCTCCATGCCCTTGTCATCACAAAGCTAAAGGACACATGTCTTCAGAATGCTCTTGGCCTTCTCCTCACAATGCTCCATGCACATCACATGGAACATCACAATGTTCCAAGACGCCTGTAATCACAATGGTCCATGTCCATTTTCATCAGTATGCTCCATGAGATTTGTCATCACAAGGCTCCATGTTTTTCTCATCACAATGCTCCAGGACATTGTCATCACAATGCTTCACGACCTTGTCCTGAAAATTCTCAATGGCCCTTGTCATCATAATGTTCCAAGCCCTAGTCATCACAGTGCTCTATTATGTTTGTCAAAACAATCCTCCATTACATTTGGCATCACAAGGCTCCCTGCTATTGTCATTGCAATGGACCATGACATATGTCATCACAATGCTCCCTGACAACTGTCTTCACAATACTCCATGACCTTCTCATCACAATGATCCATGTCCTTGTCATCACAATGCACCATGTCCACTGTCGTCACAATAATCTATGAAAGTTGTCAGACGAATGCTCCATGCCCCTGTCATCACAATGCTCCATGCCCACATCATCACATGGCTCTGTGTCGTTTGTAACCACAATGCTCCATGAACATTTCATCACAATGCTCCGTGACCCTTGTCATCACCATGCTCCATGCCTTTGTCAAAAAAATGCTCCATGACCCTTTTCATCACAATTTGCCACGCACTTTTCATCACAACGGTCCACAATTTTCTCATTGCAATGCTCCAAAAACTTGTAATCACAATGCTCCATGCCCTTCTCATCACAATGCTCCATTACCCCTGTCATAACAGTGCTCCATGACCCCATCCATCACAATGTTCCATGGCCTTGTCATCACAAGGCTCCATGACACTTGTCATCACAATGCTCCAAGACCCCTATAATTACAATGCTCCATGCCCTTGTCATCACAAAGCACCATGACACATGTCATCAGAATGTTCCAAGGACTTCTCATTAAATGCTCCATGACCCTGTCATCACAGTGCTCCAAGACCCCTGTAATCACAATGTTCCATGCCCCTATTCATCTCCATGCTCCATGAACCCTGTCATCTCAATGCATCATGCCCATCATCATATTGCTTCCGGCTATTGTCAGCACAATGAAATCAAAATTTTCCTTGACTTCTGTCATCACAAAGCTCCATGACCCCTGTCATCACAATACTCCATGAACATTTTCAGCCCACTGCTCCATGACACTTGTCATCACAATGATCCATGCCCTTGTCATCCCAATGCTCTATGACCCCTGAATTCACAATGCTCCGTGACGCTTGTCATCACAGTGCTCCATGACACCTGTCATCACAATGCTCCATGACTTTGTCAGCAAAATGCTACATGATCTTGTCATTACAATGCTCTATGTGCTTGTCATCAAAATACTCCATTTCCATTGTCATCACAATCCTCCATGAACCTTGGGATCACATTGCTTCATGCCCTTGTCATCACAATGCTCCATGCTCCTTGAAATCAAAATGATCCATGACCTCTGTCATCACAATGCTCCAAACCATTGTGATCCCAAAGATCCATAACACTTGTCATCACAATGCTCCATGATGACTGTCATCACAAAATTCCATTCCCTTTTCATCACAATGCTCCATGACCTTTGTCATCACAATGCTCAGTTCACTTGTCATCAAAATGCTCCCTGACACTTGTCATCAGAATGCTCCTTCAACCATGTCACGAAAAGGCTCCATGCCATTTTCATCACAATGCTCCGTGACCATTGTCATCAAAATGCTCCATGCCTTTGTTTGAAAAATGTTCCATGACCCTTGTCATCACAATGTGCCATTCGCTTTTCATCACAACGGTCGAGAAACTTGTCATTGCAATGCTCCATAAACCTTGTAATCACAATGCTCCATACACTTCTCATCAAAATGCTCTCTCACCAGAGATATCACAGTGTTTCATCACTAGTCGTCACAATACTCCCTCACCCCTGTAATCACAATGTCCCAGGACCCCTGTCATCACAATGCTACATCCCCTTATCATCACAATGTTCCTTGACCCCTGACATCACAATGTTCTATAACCCCTGTCATCAAAATGTTCCAATACACTTTTCATCAAATTGCTGCATGACCCTGGCATTAAAATACTCCCTGCCATTCTCATCACAATGCACCATGCACTTGTCATCAAAATGCTCCATGACCTTTGTCATCACAAAGCTCAATGACACCCGGCATCACAATGCTCGATGTCATTGTCATCACAATGCTCCATGAACCCTCTCATCACATTTCTCCATGCCCTTGTCATCACAAAGCTCCATGACACTTGTCATCACAATGCTCGATGCCCTTCTCATCACAATGCCCCATGCCCTTGTCATTACAATCCTCCATGACCCATGTATCACAGTGTTCCATGCCCTTATCATCACAATGCTCTATGCCCACTCTCGTCACAATAATCCGTGAATCATTTCAGATCAATGATCCATGCCCTTCTCATCACAATGCTCCTTTACCTCTGTCATAACTACGCTCCATGACACCTGCCATCACAATGTTCCACGGCCTTGTCATCACAAGGCTCCATGACACTTGTCATCACAATGATCCATGACCCATCTAATCAAAATGCTCCATGCCCTTGTCATCAAAAAGCTACATGACGCATGTCATCAGAATGTTCCATGGCCCTGTCATCAAAATTCTCCATGCCCTTGTCATCAAAATGCTCCAAGACCCTTGTAATCAAAATGCTCCATGCGTCTTTTCATCTCAATGCTGCATGAAACCTGTCATCACAATGGACCATGCCCATCATTATAATGCTTCAGGCTATTGTCATCACAATGAAATCAAAATTCTCCATGACTTCTGTCATCACAATGCTCCAAACCCTGGTGATCACAATGTTCCATAACACTTATCATCACAACAGCCGTTGACGCTCATCATCACAATTATCCATGGTCTTCTCATCACAATGCTCCATGACCTTTGTCATCACAATGCTTAATACACTTGTTATCACAATGCTCCCTGACACTTGTCATCAGTATGCTCCATTAACCCTGTCATGACACGTCTCCATGCCTTTTTCATCACAATGATCCATGCCATTTTAATCACAATGCTCCAAGACACCTGTAATCACAATGCTCCATGCCCTTGTCATCATAAAGCTCAATGATGCATGTCATCAGAATGCTCCATGGCCTTCTCATCACAATGCTCCATGCCCTTGTCATCACAATGCTCCAAGACCCCTGTAATCACAATGCTCCATGTCCCTTTTCATCAGAATGCTCCATGAGACTTGTCATCACAAGTTTCCATTGTCTTCTCATCAAAGTGCTCCAGGAAATTGTCATCAAAATGCTCCATGATCCCTGTCATCACAATACTCCATGAATATTTTCAGCCCAATGCTCCATGACCTTCTCATCAAAATGCTCCATGACCCCTGTCATCACAATACTCCATGAACATTTTCAGCCCAATGCTCCATGACACTTGTCATCACAATGATCCATGCCCTTGTCATCCCAATGCTCCATGAACCCTGTATTCACAATGCTCCGTGACGCTTCTCATCACAGTGTGCCATGACACCTTTCATCACAATGCTCCATGCCTTTGTCAGCAAAATACTACCTGACCTTGTCATTGCAATGCTCTATGCGCTTGTCATCACAATTCTCCATTCCCATTGTCATCACAGTCCTCCATGATCCTTGGGATCACATTGCTTCATGCCCTTGTCATCACAATGCTCCATGATCCTTGAAATCTAAATGATCCATGACCTCTGTCATCACAGTGCTCCAAACCCTTGTGATCACAATGTTCCATAGCACTTGTCATCACATCGCTCTAAGATGCCTGTCATCACATTACTCCATGCCTATTTCATCACAATGCTCCATGACCTTTGTCATCACAATTCTCAATACACTTGTCATCACAATGCTCCCTGACACTTGTCATCAGAATGCTCCTTGAACTCTTTCACGAAAATGCTCCATGCCTTTTTCATCACAATGCCCATGCCGTTTTCATCACAATGATCCATGCCATTGTCATCAAAATACTCCACAAGCTTGTCATCAGAATGCTCCATGACGCTTGTCATCACAGTTCTCCATGCACTTGTCAGCCCAATGCTCCCTGACCCTTGTCATCACAATGCTCCAAGCCATTGTCATCACAATGCTCCACTTCCATTGTCATCAGAATCCTCCATGACACTTGGTATCACAATGATCCATGCCATTGTCATCACAATGGGCCATTACATATGTCATCACTATGCTCTCTGACACCTGTCTTCACAATACTGCATGACCTGGTCATCACAATGCTCCATGCCCTTGTCATTACAATGCGCCATTCCAACTGTCATCGCAATAATCCATGAAACTTATTAGACCAATGTTCCCTGCCCTTGTCACCACAATGCTCCATGCCCTTGTTATCACAATGCTCCATGACTCCTGTCATCACAATGCTCCATGAATCGATTCATCACAATGGTTCATGACCTTTGTCATCACAATGGTCCATGCCCTCGTCATCCACAGTCTCTGTGACATATTTAACCACAATGCTCCATGAAATTTTCATCACAGTGCTCTTTGACCCTTGTCATCACAATGCTCTATGCCTTCCTCAGCACAATGCTCCATGACCATTGTCATCACAATGCTCCATGCGCTTGTCAGCACAATGCACCATGACCAATGTCATCACAATGCACCCTGCGCTTGTCATCACAGTGCTCCACAAACTTGTCACCACAATGCTCCATAAAACTTGTCATCACAATTCTCCATGCACTTCTCATCAAAATGCTCTCTCACCACAGATATCACAATGTTACATCACTATTCATCACAATACTCCCTCACCACTGTCATCACAATGTTCCATGACTCCTGTCTTTGCAATGCTACATACACTTATCATCACAAAGTTCGATGACCACTGACATCACAATGTTCCATAACCCCTGTCATCAAAATATTCCATTACGCTTTTCATCAAATTGCTCTATGACCCTGTCATCACACTGCTCCCTGCCCTTCTCATCACATTGCACCACCCCTTGTCATCAAATTGCTCCATGACCTTTGTCATCACAAAGCTCCATGACCCTTGGCATCCCAATGCTCCATGCCATTGTCATCACAATGCTCCATGAACCCTCTAATCACAATGCTCCATGCCCCGTTGAATCTCAATGCTTCATGAACCATGTCATCAAAATGCACCATGCCCATCATCATAATGCTTCAGGCTCCTGTCATCACTATGAAATAAAAATATTCGATCATCTGTCTCATCACAATGCTCCAAATCCTTGTGATCACAATGTTCTATAACACTTATCATCACAACGCCCCATGACGCTCATCATCACAATTATCCATGCTCTTCTCATCACAGTGCTCCATGACCTTTGTCATCACAATGCTCTATAAACTTGTCATCACAATGCTCCCTGACACTTGTCATCAGTATGCTCCTGGAACCCTGTCATGACAAGGCTCCATACCATTTTCATAACAATGATCCATGCCAAATTCATCACAGTGCTCCAAGACACCTGTAATCACAGTGCTCCATGCCCTTGTCATCACAATGCTCCAAGACCCCTGTAATCACAATACTCCATGCCCCTTTTCATCAGAATGCTCCATGAGACTTGTTATTACAAGGCTCCATGGTCTTCTCATCACAATGCTCCAGGAACCTTTCATCACAGTGCTCCATTCCCTTGTCATCACAATGCTCCATGACCCCAGTCCTCACAATACTTCCTGAACATTTTCAGTCCAATTCTCCAGGAACTTCTCATCAGAAGGCTTCATGATCCCTATCATCACAATGCTCCATGACCACTGTCATCACAACGCTCCATGACCACTGACAACACAGTGATCCGGGACTCTTGTCATCACAATGCACCATTCCCTAGTCATCACAATGCTCCATGAACATTTTCAGCCCAATGCTCCATGACACTTGTCATCAAAATGATCCTGGGCCTTGCCATCCCTATGCTCCATGACCCCTGTAATCACAATGATCCGTGATGCTTCTCATCACAGTGCTCCATGACCCTTATCATCACAATGCTCCATGCCTGTGTCAGCAAAATGCTACATGACCTTGTCATCACAATGCTCCATTTGCTTGTCATCACAATACTCCCTTACCATTGTCATCACAATCCTCCATGAAACTTGGGATCACATTGCTTCATGCCCTTGTCATCCCAATGCTCCATGCTCCTTGAAAACAAAATTATCCATGACTACTATCATCACAATGCTCCAAACCCTTGTGATCACAATGTTCCATAACACTTGTCATCACAACGCTCCATGATGCCTGTCATCACAATACTCCATGCCCTTTTCATCAAAATGCTCCATGATCTTTTTCATCACCATTCTCAATACACTTGTCATCACAATGTTCCCTGACACTTGTCGTCAGTATGCTCCTTGAAACCTGTCATGAAATGGCTTCATGCCTTTTTTATCACAATGCTCCATGCCCTTTTCATCACAATGCTCCATGCCATTGTCATCACAATACTGCACAAGCTTGTCATCAGAATGCTCCATGACACTTGTCATCACAATGCTCCATGGCCACTGTCATCACAATGCTCCATACCCCTAGTCATTACTGTGCTCCATGACGCTCGTCATCACAATTATCCATGGTCTTCTCATCACAATGCTCCACGCCCTTGTCATCAAAATGCTCCATGACCCTTGTCATCACAATGCTCCATGGCCACTCTCATCACAATGCTCCATTCCCCTTGTCATTACAGTGCTCCATGACGCTCGTCATCACAATTATCCATGGTCTTCTAATCACAAAGCCCCACGGTCTTGCCATCACAATGCTCCATGCCCTGGTCATCACAATGCTCCATGTCCACTGTCATCACAATTCTTCTCGTTCTTGGCATCACTATGCTCCATGACACTTCTCATCACCGTGTTACATGATATGTCATCACAATTCTGTATGCACTTTTCATCGCAATGCTCCATCACCCCGTCATAGGAAGCTCCATGTGCTTCTCATCACAATGCTTCATGAACTTGTCATCAAAATTCTCAATGGCCCTTGTCATCACAATGCTCCATGCCCTTGTCATCACAATGCTCCATGTCCATTGTCATCACAATGCTCCAAACCCTTGTCATCAAAATGCTCCATTACATTTGTCATCACAATCCTCCATGACACTTGGCATCACAATGTTCCATTCCATTGTCATCGCAATGGACCATGACATATGTCATCACAATGCTCCCTGAGAACTGTCTTCAAAATACTCCATGAGCTTCTCATCACAATGCTCCATGCCTTTGTCATCACATTGCACCATGCCCACTGTCATCACAATAATCCATGAAACATGTCAGGCCAATGCTCCATGCCCCTGTCATCACAATGCTCATTGCCTTTTCATCACAAAGCTCTATGACCCCTGTCATCACAATGCTCCGTGACTCCAGTCATCACAATGCTTCATGACCTTTGTCATCACAATGGTCCATGCCCTCGTCATCACAAGGCTCTGTGACCTTTGTCACCAAAATGCTCCATGAAATTTTCATCACAATGCTCGGTGACCATTGTCATCACATTGCTCTATGCCTTTGTCAGCACAGTGCTCCATGACCCATGTCATCACAATGCACCATGTGCTTGTCATCACAGTGCTCCACAATCTTGTCATCACAATGCTCCATAAAACTTGTCATCACAATGCTCCATGCACTTCTTATCAAAATGCTCTCTCACGAATGATATCAAAATGTTCCCTCACTATTCATCACAATACACCCACTCCCCTGTCATCACAATGGTCCACAACACCGTCATGAAAATGTTCCATGACTCCTGACATCACAATGTTCCATAAGCCGTCATCAAAATGTTCCATGACACTTTTCATCAAATTGATCCATAACCATTTCATCACAATGCTCCCTGCCCATCACAAGAGAATGCACCACACCCTTGTCATCAAAGGCTCCATGACCTTTGTCATCACAAAACACCATGACACTTGGCATCACAATTCTCCATGCCATTGTCATCACAATGCTCCAAAAACATCTCATCACATTGTTCCAAGCCCTTGTCATCACAGGATCCATGATGCTTTTCATCACAATGCTCGATGCCATTCTTCTCACAATGCTCCATGCGCTTCTCATTACAATCCTCCATGAACCATGTATCACAGTGTTCCGTGCCATTGTTATCACAATGATCCTTGCCACCTCTCATCACAATAATCCATGAAACATTTCAGACCAATGTTCCATGCCCTTTTCATCACAATGATCCAAGACTCCTGTAATCATAATGCTCCATTCCCCTTTTCATCTCAATGCTCCAAGAACGCTGTCATCACAATGCACCAAATGCGCATCATCATAATGCTTCATGCTATTGTCATCACAATGAAATCAAAATGCTCTATGACCTCTGTCATCACAATGCTCCAAATCCTTGTGATCACAATATTCCATAACACCTATCATCACAAAGCCCCATAACGCTCATCATCACAAGTATCCATGGTCTTCTAATCACAATGCTCCATGACATTTGTCATCACAGTGTTCAATACCCTTGTCATCACAATGGTCCCTGACACTTGTCATCAGTATGCTCCTTGAACCCTGTCATGACAAGGCTCCATGCCTTTTTCATCACAATGTTACATGCCCTTTCACTCACAGTGCTCCAAGACCCCGTAATCACAATGCTCCATGCCCTTGTCATCACAAAGCTCCATGATGCATGTCATCAGAACGCTCCATGACATTCTCATCCCATTGTTCACTGCCCTTGTCATCACAATGCTCCAAGAGCCCTGTAATCACAATGTTCCATGCCCTTGTCATCACAAAGCTCCATGATGCATGTCATCAGAACGCTCCATGACATTCTCATACCAATGTTCCATGCCCTTGTCATCACAATGCTCCAAGACCCCTGTAATCACAATGCTCCATGACCCTTTTCATCAGAATGCTCCATGAGACTTGTCATCACATGGCTCCATGGTCTTCTCATCACAATGCTCCAGTACCTTGTCATCACAATGCTCCTTTACCCCTGTCATCACAATACTCCATGAATATTTTCAGCCCAATGCTCCATGACGTTCTCATCACAATGCTCCATGACCTCTGTCATAACAATGCTCCATTACCACTGTCATCACAACGCTCCATGAACCCTGACAACACAATGATCCAGGAAACTTGTCATCAAAATGCTCCAGGCCATTGTCATCCCAATGCTCCATGAACCCTCTAAACACAATGCTCCATGACACTTGTCATCACAGTGCTCCATGAACCTTGTCATCACAATGCCTTTGACAGCAAAATGATACATAATCTTGTCATCACAATGCTCCATGCGCTTGTCATCACAATCCTCCATGACCCTTGGGATCATATTGCTTTATGCCCTTGTCATCTCTATCTTGCCTTTCTGGTTTTTACAGATTTTCGGATGTCCTTTTTGACCGGTGGGAAGTGACAATTCTTTGTAGTGTGTATTTGCATTGCGCGCTTGCTTGATTGGCCAAAAAGGGCCTATGCCTTTTCTCCTGAATATATTCAGGAGAAAATTCATATGCTGTTTTTGGCCAAGTGCATCATTCTCGAAGTTGTGATGCCTTTCCTGTGCTTTAAAGGCGATTCCAATTTACCTCTTGAAATATGTTTTGTGCAGTTCCGCCTCATTTTCAAGTCCGCTTTGTTGCCTTCCCTCAACAGATTTTTGGAAGAGAGTAGTCCTTTATAACTCTGCAGGTTTTTGATTTGCTTTGCCCCTGAGCTCCAATTTTCAAATCCCATTTTTGGGAGCTGACCGCAAATCCACAATTTTGCTTCAGGAACTATACTGGTTCCAGGGGTGGCTATACTGGTTCCCTGTGGGTGGCTGAGGCTTTGGTTAATTCTTCTTCCTGACGGGAATTTAGAGTGACATGTGTCCGTCCAAAGGCCTACATCTACTCTCTGATTGGTTCTCCCTCTTCCCTTTCATCCTCTGCACAATTAGCAAACTGTGCGAACCAGGAGGTTATAGGGGATGACTCTCCTAAGTTGGGAGATTGATAGTAAAGTAGTTGGAATGCCAAACTGTAGCACCAGGAGAGGAAAAAGTTGGAGACTTTCAGAAACCTTTCGCCATCACAGGGTGTCCATTCTCTAGGTTTCCCATACATGTTATAACTGTAGTGATATTCCCTTCTACCTGGAAATTTGGGACCCATGGAATGGTGGCATGCATTACTACTTTAAAGGGTCTGCATTTTCTCTCCCAATCTCACCAGTCCTCTCAGTCCCAAATGTCCAGCCTTATGTCTCATCCAGCTGTCTTTGCAGATAGGGTCATTCTAGGTTTCATCAGAACCCCTGAAGGAATTGTGTAAGAATTTCGCTGTTTTTTGTTTTGTTTTTGAAATTCATTTTTATAATGGGGTTGAGCTGATTTTCACTGATGTGTTTATGATGGTCTAGACACACTTTATTCCCTTACAGAGGCATATCAGTACATAGGTTTTAAGATTCTTACTAATCAGATATATTCCTCTGTGGGGAATAGGGGTTTTGAGTCCCGTTCACTGAGGAAGGTGTAGGTCTTGTCTATTCTGTATTTTGTTTATGGAATGGTACCTGTGCTAATATCAAACTCTGGCTTTATGCATCACCCCACCTCTCCTTTCCCCTTAAGGAGGCATAAGAGTGTTTTCTAAATGTGAGACGCTGCTCTCTTCCCTAATTCAGTTCATGTGTTGTGATGTTGACATTCCCTCTGTAAGTGATATCTTATGATAAGATTCTTTTTCTGTGTGACTAATTTCCCTTAGAATCATCATACCTAAATCCTCTCATTATGCTGCTACTGGCCTTATGACATTGATTTCAGGTCTGAGTGATATTCCGTTGTACAAAATTACCACAAGTTCTTTATGCATTTCTCTTTTTCCTGGGATACTTTAGGTGTACCGAAGTTGAGGTTCTTGTATGCAGAGCAGCACTAAACTTTGGGGTGCCTGTGTCTTGTTGATATTTAGTCTTCCCAAGTTATATGTCCATGAGTTGAAGTCCCCTTTGCTCGGGGGCTTTGTATTTTAGATGTTTTTGGAAACAGCATACACTTCTTCAGAGTAGCTCTTGGATATTTATACCCCACCCATCAGCGTGACTAGTCTCCCTGTTTTCCATGGCCTCTCCTGCATTTTTGATTTGTACACATTTTTTGGATGGCCTTTCTGAGCAGTGGAAATTGAGACTTCTTTATTGTGTGGATTTGCATTTCCCTCTTGCTTGGTTGGCCAAAATCTCTGTATGTGTTTTTTTCCTGAAGATATTCACGAAAAAGATGCATACACCCTTTTGCCCAACTGCATCATTTTAGAAATTCTGCTGCTTTTCATATGCTTTAAATGTGAGTACAATCTACCTTTTGTAAAATGTTTCCTGCAATTCTGCCTCTCATTCAGAACCTCTTCGTTGCCTTACCTGAATATATTTTTGGACGTTGGTTATCATTTATATCTTTGCAGGTCTTTGAATTGTCTGCTCCTGAGCTCCATTTTGCAACTCGCATTTTTTGTGAGCTGGCCGCCAAACCATTGGATTGATTCCGGCCCTATTATGGTTCTGGGGAGGCAGGCTGAGCCTTTGGTTAATTCTTCTTCCTAAAGGGATATTAGAGTGACTTGTGCCTGTCAAAACTCCTACAGCTAATCTCTCATTGGTTCCTCCTCTTCCCATTTATCCTCTTCAAAAATTGCAAACTGTGTGAAACAGGAGGTTAAAGGTGCTGATTCTCCAAGTGGGGAGATTGTTAGTAATGTGGCTGGAATGGTGAACCCCAGCACCAGGAGATCAAAAATGAGGTGCATTTTAGACACCTTTCCTGAGCACACGGTGTACATTCATCTCGGTTTCTCAGGCATGTTTTTGCTGTCAGAAGATTCCCTTGAAACTGCCGATTTGGGACCCATGGAATGGGTACCAGGCAGTATTACTTTAAAAGGTCTGCATTTCCTCACCCAGCCTCTCTAACATCTCTTAGCGTGCATAGCTTCCAGCCTTATATATCATCCTGCTGTGGGTCTACATGTGTTCAATCCATGTTACATCGTAGCCCTTCAAAAAAAGTTGTAAGAATTTTTGTCTGCCTCACTGTTTTTATAAATATTTTTAAATTTACTTTTATATTGGTTACAGCTGATTTTCAAAGCTCTGTTTTTTGCTGCTGTACATCCACTTGATTCATGTACTGTGTGACAACAATAAATTCTTTCTCAGATGCTTACGAGTCATATGTATTATTTTCCAGTGACTTGAGTGGACTGAGTGCAGTTCTTTGAGGTACCGTGTAGGCCTTGCCAGTTATTCAATTCGGTACTTGGAATGGTATCTTTGCTAATTTCAACCTCCTGGATAATACCTCACCATTCCCCACCTTTCCCATTTAGCAGCCTTATGTCTCTTTTCTACGTATTTGACTATGTTTCTGTTTTGTAGTTTATTTCATGTGTAGCCATTTTTGATTCCACCTTTAAGTGGCATTTTATGATATGTGTCTTTTTCTTTCTGACATGTGTCACTTAGAATGATCATATGTAACTCCTCCAGAGTTGTTACAACTGGCCTTATTTCATTGATTTCTGGATGAGTAATATTCCACTCTACATAAGTACCCCATCTCTTTTATCCATTTTATCCTTCCAGGGACATTTAGGTTATATCCAAGTGGAGGCCCTTTTTAACAGAGAGGTGGTAAACGTTGGGGTGCCTGTTTTCTGTCATTTTTTGTTTTTCCCAAGGCATACGCCCATGAGTGCAAGTGCCCTATGCTCTGTAGCTCAGTTTTCAGATGTTTTAGCAAACACAATACACTTCTCCAGAGTGGCCGTTGGCACATTGCATTTCCACTATCAGCCTCACAGGGCTCCCTTTTCTCCTCACCCGGTCCGGCATTTCTGGTGTTTACACGTTATGTGGATGGCCCTTCTGACTGATGTGAAGTGATACATTTTGTAGTATTGATTTCCAGTGCCCAACTCTTTGGTTGGATAAAAAGTGTGTATGGCCTTTACTTGAATATATTCAGAAAAAAATGCATACGCCCTTTTGGGCCAACTGCATCATTGGCGATGTTCAGCCCCTTTTCTTGTGCTTTAATGGGGAGTCCTTTCTACCTCTTCAAATCTGTTTCCTGCCACTCTCCCTTGCTTACAAGTCCTTTTCTGTGACTTACCTCAAGATATTTTTTGATAATAGATATTTTCAACTCTGCAGTTTCATGAATTTTATTGCCCCCGAGTTCCATTTTTCAACTTGTGTTTTTGGAAACTGGACACAAAACAGCGGGATTTCCTCTAGCCCTATTCTGTTTCCATGGGCAATTCTAGCCTTTGATAAATTTGTCTTCCAGATAGGAAATTAGAGTGGCATTTGCCTGTCTGAACAACTAAGACTTGTCTCTAAATTTTTCTCATCCTTCCGCTTCATCCTCTGGACAAATTCCAAACTGTGTGCAACAGGATGTTGACGGTGCTGATATCCCCAAGTAAGGAGATTGTCAGGAAAGATGCTGGAGGGTTGAACCCATGCACCAGGCGATGAGGAGATGAGGTGCCTTTTCCAAAATCTTTCGGATCAATCGGTGTACCATCGTCTAGGTGTGACAGGTATGTTTTAGCTGTAGGAAGGGTCCCGTGCATGTAAGGAGAACACCAGGGATTTTTCCAAATCAGTGCCTCCCCGAACCCCAAACTGGGGAATTTTTAAGCTACGGCTACACGTATTTCCATTAAGGGCCTTGGGAAATAGGCAGAGCCCAAATTTTAGATGATTGAAATCTTCAGGTTCAGAAGCGCTCACCATCGGCCTTGCTTAGGTTACATTTTATCTGTCATTGTTAGATGATGTCAATAAAAATATCAATTCGTTTTCAGATTATTTCCCCTTATAGGTTATTGCAAAATATTCAGTGTAGTTCCCTGTGCTATACAGTAGTTCCTTGTTGATGATCTATTTTATACATAGCAGTGTGTATGTGTTAATCCCAAACTGTTAATTTATCCCTTTTCCTACCTTTCCCCTTTGGTAATAATAAATTATGAGATTTTATACTTCTCAGGAATGGGGGAGCTGAAAGAGAAGTATCCTTTTCAATGGAAAAGCATTCAAAACAAGATTGAAGCTTCAGCGAAGAGTATTCGATGTACAACCATGGAAATAAATCACTTCATTTCTCTAATGTTGACCTGACAAATAAGACAGACGTCTTCACTGAACTTGCTTATAGTAAAGTGATGGAATTATCAAATGTAAGTCTTAGAAAAATCTTATTTTACCCGAGCATTATACACTGCTCTATGTTAACTACAGTTTGGCTCACACATCTGTTCATTGAAGTTACAATGTTATCAATTTCTGTTACTGATCCTCCAGAGTGTACCCCAACAGGAGTCCCCGAGCCCAGTGTCATTGGAGCCAACAGATCAAGACTGAGTTTGGTTCAGAAGCAAAGGAAACATTATTTTGACAACAGAATGGAGAGGTGAGAGCGTGCACTCCCCCACAGGCTGTGGGCTGGGCTGCAGTGTAGGGATCCCGGCAGCGTCAGTGGGAGTTAGGAGATGGAGCTCTCAAAGGCTGGGTTGGCTGCAGCCCAGGCTCTATGCCGTGGAGTCTGCATGTGACTCCACTAGCTGAGGTGTCGACCCAGCCATTCTGCACTAGGAAATCGGGTCTGAAGTGCTGGGTGTGGGACCTCTGCATGCGGAACCCTAGGAGCACGTGAAATTAGACAAAGCACAAAGGAAAAACAGGTTAGACTTTATTTTATTGCCCAGATTCTCTTTTTATCTCCCAGGAATTTTTAATGAACGTTGCCAGAGACGAACACCTCCTCTGCTTTTTGTTCCGTTCCTCATTCTTGGGGTGTTGAAGGTGCAGACCCCTCTTTTGTAACTGCTTCATGCTGTGGTGGCAGCCCTGATACCTGGGGGGAGGGGCAAAACGTCTCCCCACCAGCCTCCAGGTGAGGTTGATTGTTCCAAAGCCTCCTGCCTCACTTCTCGTCCGCCTGAGCACCAGCATTGGAAGTGTTATAGATTCTAATGACCTTTAAGGGTCCAGGAATGAGATGCACAAAGATGCTGTGGTGGCAGGTTTCACCCCACCCCACATTTGTTCGGTGAACTTAGGCTGACGGTTTTTGCCAGTCTAGATGCTCTGACCAGTAGTCTGTGCTTTCTTTAATTAGGTCCCTGAATTAATGTACAAACAGCACCATGTGTCAGAGCCCTGCCCGCGCAACTCCCAGACAGTCCAGGGTCAGTGGTGATCCAGGACCATGACGTCAACTGAGTCAACGGCCTTTAGAAGTATCCAGCAGTCCAGCCGGTCATATTGGCCACCATCACTGTGGTGTCTGTAGGGTTTTCTATGGTGAAAGTGTGATATACGTTTCCCCCGCCAAGCTTATTAGCTCCCTTCTGGGTGCAGTAAGTCCTGCAAGCAGTAGTCTGCTCTTTCAGGGCACAGTCTTCTTGTTTTCTGAGAGAAACTCCAGGTCAAGTGATGGTCACACGAGTCATCTTGGGGGCCCGTTGCCCCCATTTGCCTCTCTGGAGGTTGGAGTTGGAGGGCCTCCTCACTCGAGGTCAGTGTGTCCACAGAGCGACCCCTGCAACTTCAGGGCATGATGGGTGGTTAGGATCAACACGTGGGTTCCTTTTCCCTTAGGAGGGAGCTGGCCTTGCGGGCTGCTGATTTCTAGCTTTTTAGATACCCCAGTATCCTGGCCTGATGAGTCGGTGGGCAAAGCCCTTGGTGACCATAGTTTATCATACCTGAAGGGCATTCTTGTGTTGCTCCATTTCAAGTGGTCCCAGTTTTTGCACTAAGTCTCCAAGGGCGATTAACCTTTGACCGGGTATGTAAAGGTCAAAGGCTTTAGCTAAATTAGTGAGTTCCTGGGCAAGGATCTGAATTGACTGCTCTTTCCGTTCTTGAAAGGCTGCTTCTGGATTCTATTCAAAAAGATCATAATCTTTTCATGTCAGTGTTTCATGTAGAGGCCCAGCTATTAGACTGTAGTTAGGGATCCAGATGCAGAAAACCTTGGCCTCCCCAGGAACCCCTAAGCTGTCTTCTAGTTTTAGAAGAGGTAAGGCTGCAAATGGCTTCTTCCCTATCCTGGGATGCGTTTCTCCGAATATCTGTGAGAATGAAGCCCAGGCATGTCACCTGAGCCTGGGATATTTGAGCCTTTTCCTTGGACACCTTCTATCCTTTCTTGGCTAGGTAGTTCAGAGGCGTCTTTAGTAGGCCTGGCGATCAGAATGTCATCTGCATATTGAAGGAGGGTTCCCATTTACAGAGGTAGAACTTTTAGGTCTATAGAGGACATTTCCCCAATGATGGTGTGGGGATTTTTGAACCATTGGTGCAGGACGGCCCAGCATTATTGCTTGTGTTGCATGTTGTGTCCTCCCACTCACAAGCCAAAAATTCTTGTGACTCTGAGATGAATGGAATACAGAAGAAGGCATCATTGAAGTCTAATACAGAATGCCATGGCCTGGTGGATGGTAGAATGAGCAGCAGGGTGTAGGAAATAGGAGCTACTGGATGTATATCCTCGGTGGCTTCACTGACTGTCCTGATATCCTTTACCAGGTCTCCAGCAGCCCATGGGGCTCTCGTGGTCAGGCCAATCCCAGGATATGGAGCTCACCTGGGCTGCATCCCGCACCCCACAGCCCACGGGGCTCTCGTGTTCAAGTCCCTCCCAGGGTACGGAACTCACCTGTGCAGCTACCCAGCAGCCCATGGGGCTCTCATAGTCAGGCCCTTCCCAGGATACGGAACTCCCCTGGGCAGGTACCCCAGCAGGGCTCGACACACAGGAACTGTGCACATAGCCCACCTTGCAGAGAACCCCCAGCTCACCTGTCGCTCACAGCTGACACAGAACACCACAGAGCAGGACTTGAACTAACAAACAGCAGCTCTGACAGGTCTGTGACCCTGGCTATCACTCTGTGCAGCCTCTCTCTGCCTGGTCTTCCAGACACTTCCACTGCAGCCAGGGCACCAGGCCTCTGTCTCCACCCACCATCACTCCTCTCCCTGACTCCTGGGTTCCTCTCATTAGGATACGGTCTTCTTGAAGTTGTTTTCCACTCATGGACCAGATAAAATGATAAGAAAACAAGCCGCAGCTGCAGCCCCTTGTCTAGCCTGACTCTCAAGAGCCCACTCCTGTTCCTTGGGACTGACCCGTTTAGCAAGGTTCATTTTCTGCAACTGTGAGCCCCTGAGGGGTGAGGATTGGCTGATTTGGGCAGCCTGACACTGCCTGCCAGCCCCCCACCCACAGGTGTGCCTGGGTTGAGGTCAATATAAACACCTCTCCAGTCAGCAAGAGCCCCTGTAGCTGTGCCTGAAGGCATATTCTCTGCCCCGTCAGCAGTTTCGGGGCTGGGGTGGAGGGAGGGATTGAGGGGCCGTGGCTTTGTGGGTGGCCCAGTGTGATTTGGGCTCTGCTGGACTTTCTGCAGGAGTTGCCAGGCTGCCACCTGCTAAAGAAGAGGATGTGTCACCCATACCTGCCACTGGAATTTCTCCCCAGGCAGAGGTGAGGAAGTAAAAAAGCAGTGGGGGCCGTGGCAGGAGGGGTATCTCAGGCAGGGAAATGGAAAGATTCCAGAAGAGCATCTGGGGCCAGGACCATCCTGGCTGGCCTGCAGGCACGAAGTCGGCCTGCGTGCTGTCGCTGGTGTGGCTCCACAGCCCTTCCTCTAGGCTTGCAATTGCTTGTACTTATTCAGGTGTTTTACCTGGAAAGGGTGGGAAGAGTTCAGCTGCAGCAGGACTGGGGCTCAGCTCACATTTACTCACAGACGCCTCGACACATTCCCCCAGCCTCGCAATGAGGATGCTCCTTGTGGGGGGGAGCACTGCTGACTGCATGGGAGACGATTTCCCACCTCTGACCAACTTAAGAATTTTTTACCACTGGAGCAAGTGCCCTGATATGATAATCCTCTCTATAACTTGTGAGTTCTGTTTGTTTGGTTTTTTTTTTTCTTTTTTTCTTTTTGGTTCAAGTTAGATTTTATTTATTCCTCTTTTTTTTTAATTTGGAGATATATACATGGAAATAATGCATTAATATAAAGACGTCTATGTGAAGGGAAAAACTATTTTTCTGTTTTATTTTATTAAATGTTATTTATTTAGTTTTTTTTTTTAAATTTATTTCTTTTATACAGCAAGTTCTTATTGGATATCTATTTCATACATATAAGTGTGCACATGTGAATCCCAGTCTCCCAATTCATCCCACCACCACCCTCACATGGCGTTCCCTCCTTGGTGTCCATATGTTTGTTCTTTACATCTGTGTCTCTATCTCTGCCCTGCACACCGGTTCATCTGTACCATTTTTCTAGGTTCCACATATGTGCATTAATATACAATATTTGTTTTTCTCTTTCTGACTTACTTCACTCTGTATGACAGTCTCTAGATCCATCAATGTCTCTACAAATGACCCAATTTCATTCCTATGTATGGCTGAGTAATATTCCGTTGTATATATGTACCACGTCTTTATCCATTCGTCTGTCTTGGGCACTTAGGTTGCTTTCATTACCTGTCTATTGTAAATAGTGCTTCAGTGAACATTGTGGTGAATGTGTCTTTTTGATTTATGGTTTTCTCTGGGTATATGCCCAGTAGTGGGATTGCTGGATTATATGGTAATTCTATTTTTAGTTTTTTAAGGAACCTCCATACTGTTCTCCATAGAGACTGTATCGATTTACATTCCCATGAATAGTGGAATAAGGTTCCTTTTCTCCACACCCTCTCCAGCATTTGTTGTTTGTAGATTTTCTGATGATGCCCATTCTAACAGGTGTGACGTGATACCTCATTGTAGTTTCGATTTCCATTTCTCTAATAATTAGTGATGTTCAGCAGATTTTCATGTGCGTACTGGCCATCTCTATGTCTTCTTGGAAGAAATGTCTATTTAGATCTTCCATTTTTGTATTGGGTTGTTTGTTTTATTAATATTGAGCTGCATGAGCTGTTTATATATATTGGAGATTAATCATTTGTCCATTGATTCGTTTGCAAATATTTTCTGCCATTCTGAGGGTTGTATTTTCGTCTTGTTTGTAGTTTCCTTTGTTTTGCAAAAGCTTTTATGTTTCATTAGGTCCGATCTGTTTAGATTTCTATTTTATTTCATTACTATAGGAGGTGGATCAAAAGATCTTGCTGTGATTTACGTCAGAGTATCCTTCGTAAGTTTTCCTCTCAGAGTTTTATACTGTCCGGTCTTACATTAAGGTCTTTAATCCATTTTGAATATATTTTTATGTATGGTGTTGGGGAGTGTTCTAATTTCATTCTTTTACATGTAGCTCTCCATATTTCCCAGCACCAATGATTGAAGAGACTGTCTTATCTCCATTGTATAGTCTTGCCTCCTTTGTCAGAGATTAGTTGACCATAGGTGTGTAGGTTTATCCTTGTGCTTTCCTTCTTTTTTTTTTCTTTTACACGTTTATTGGAGTATAATTGCTTTACAATGGAGTGTTCGTTTCTGCTGTATAACAAAGTGAATCAGCTATACATATACAAATATCACCAGATCCCCTCCCTCTTGCATCTCCCTCCCACACTCCATATCCCACCCCTTTATGTGGTCACAAAGCACCGAGCTGATCTCCCTGTTCTATGTGGCTCCTTCCCAGTAACTATCGGTGTTACATTTGGTAATGTATTTATGTCCATGCCACTCTCTCACTTCCTCCGAGCTTACCCATCCCCCTTCCGGTGTCCTCAAGTCCTTTCTCTATGTCTGTGTCCTTAATCCTGTCCTGCCACTAGGTTCTTCAAAATCTTTTTTTTTTTTCTTCATTAGATTCCATATATCTCTGTTAACATACAGTATTTGTTTTTCCCTTTCTGACTTACTTCACTGTGTAGGACAGATTCTAAGTCCATCCACCTCAGTACAAATAACTCAGTTTTGCTTCTTTTTATGGTTGAGTAACATTTGATTGTATATATGTGCCAGATCTTCTTTATCCATTCATCTGTCGATGGACACTTAGGTTGCTTCCATGTCCTGGCTAATGCAAATAGAGCTGCAATGAACATTTTTGTACATAACTCTTTTTGAATTATGGTTTTCGCAAGGCAAATGCCCAGTACTTGGATTATTGTGTCGTATGGTACTTCTATTGTTAGTTATTTAAAGGAACCTCTGTACTGTTCTCCCTAGTGCCCATATCAATTTACATTCCCAACCACAGTGCAAGTGTGTTCCATTTTCTCCAATAAAGGCCTCTCCAGCATTTATTGTTTTGTAGATTTTTTTGATGATTGCCACTCTGACTGCTGTGAGGTTATACCTCAGGGTAGTTTTGATTTGCATTTCTCTAATGATTAGTGATGTTCAGCATCCTTTCATGTGTTTCTTGGTAATCTGTATATCTTCTTTGGTAAAATGTCTATTTAGGTCTTCTGCCCGTTTTTGGATTGGGTTGTTTGTTTTTGTGATATTGAGCTACATGAGGTGCTTGTAAAGTTTGGAGATTAATCCTTTGTCAATTGCTTCATTTGAAAATATTTTCTCCCATTCTGAGGGTTGTTTTTGCATCTTGTTTATGTTTTCCTGTACTGTGTAAAAGCTTTTAAGTTTCATTAGGTCCCATTTGTTGATTTCTGATTTTATTTCCATTTCTCTAGGAGGTGGGTCCAAAAGGATCTTGCTGTGATTTATGTCATAGAGTGTTCTGCCTATGGTTTCCTCTAAGTGTTTTATAGTGTCTGGTCTTATATTTAGATCTCTAATCAATTTAGAGTTTATTTTTGTGTATGGTGTTATGGAGTGTTCTAATTTCATTCTTTTATGTGTAGGGGTCCAGTCTTCCCAGCACCAATTACTGAAGAGACTGTCTTTTCTCCATTGTATATCCTTAGCTCCTTTGTCATAGATGAGATAGCCATAGGTATGTAGGTTTATCTCTGGGCTTTCTGTCCTGTTCCATTGATCTGTGTTTATGCCAATCTACATACACTTGATTCCATTATGGAGACATATAAATACATAGGTTTCAAGGTTATTACCAGTCAGATATATTCCTCTTCAGTGAATAGGGTGTTTTGTGTCCAGTTCATTGAGAAAGGAGTAGGTCTTGTCTATTACATATTTGGTATATGGAATGGGATCTGTGCTAATTTCAAACTCTGCTTTTACACATCACCCCACGTCACCTTTCCCCTTAAGGAGGCATAAGTGTGTTTTCTAAATGTGTAACTCTGTTCTCTTTTGAAATTCAGTTCATGTGTAGCCATGTTTACATTCCCTCTATAAGTGATATATTACAATAAGTTTCTTTTTCTTTGTGGCTCATTTCACTTAGCATCATCGTATCTAAAGCCACTCATTAAGCTGCTATTGGCCTTATGACATTGATTTTATGTCTGAGTGACATTCCATTGTATATAAGTACCACAACATCTATATCCATTTTTTTTTCTTTTCCTGGGATATATAAAGTGTACCGAAGTCGAGGTTCTTGTAAACAGAGCAGCCCTAAAGTTTGGGCTGGCTGTGTGTTGTGGATTTTTAGTTTTCCCAAAATACACGCCCATGAGTGGAAGTGTGCTATGCTCTGTAGCTCTGTTTTAGAAAACAACATACAGTTCTCCAGAGAGGCTGTTGGCAATTTACATCCTGTCCATCGGCGTAACCAGGCTCCCTTTTCTCCATGGCCTGTCCTGCATTTGTGGCTTTTACACTATTTGTGGATGGTCCTTTTGACTGGAGTTAAGGGACACTTCTATGTAGTGTGGATTTGCAATGCCTGATGGCTTGCTTGGCCAAAAAGGGCATATGCATTTTTTCCCGAATATATTCAGGAAAATACACATAGTCCCTTTTCAGCCAAGGGCAACATTGTCGAAATTCTGTCGCTTTTCATGTGCTTTAAAGACGACTCAAATCTACCTCTTGAAATATGTTTCTTTCAATTCTGCCTTGCATTCAAATCCTCTTCACTGCCTTTCCTCAATATATTTGTGGATGATAGTTGTCCTTTATAACTCTGCAAGTTTGTGAATTGCTGTGCCCCTGATTTCCATTTTTCAACTCGCCTCTTTGTGAGCTGGCTGCAATACCGCAGGATGGCTTTAGGCCCTACTCTGGTTCCAGGGCTTCAGGCTGAGCCTTTGGTTAATTCTTCTTTCTGATGGGAAACTAGAGTGACATGTGCCCATCCAAACACCTACAGCTAATCTCTCATTTATTTCCCCTCTTCCTGTTCATCCTCTGCACAATTTGCAAACTGTGCATAACGGGAGGGTAAAGGCGCTGACACTCCAAGTGGGGAGATTTTGAGTAATGCAGATGGAATGGCGAAGCCGAGCACGACAAAAGGAAAAATGAGGTACCTTTTAGAAAACTTTCCCAATTACACAGTGTACCATCCACTGGGTTTCCCATGCATGTTTTAACTGTAGGAAGATTCCCTTAAACCTGGAGAGTTGGGACCACTAGAATGGGTAGCACACAGTATTGCTCTAAGTGGTGTTCTTTTGTTCACACAACCTCAGCAATCTTGTCAGCCCCAAGTGTCCAGTCTTATGTCTCATCCAGCTGTGGGTGTAAAGGTGGTCAATCTAGCTTGCATCACAGGCCCTGAACGTAATTTTTAAGACTTTCTCTCTGTTTTTGCATTTTGCTTTTGAAATTTATTTTTATAAGTGGGTTTAACTGAATTTCAGTGCTGTGTTCATGCCGTTATACACACACATGATTCCTTTATGGAGACATGAGAATACATATGTTTTAAAATACTTAGAGTCAGACATATTCCTCTGCAATGAATAGGGTGTGTTGAGTCCAGTTCATTGTGCCGGGAGTAGGTGTTGTCTATTACATACATGGTTTATATAATGGTATCTGTGCTAATTTAAAACTGTGGTTTTATGCATCACCCCGCCTTGGCTTTCCTCTTAAGCAGGCAAAAGATGTTTCCTAAATGTGTGACGCTGTTGTGTTTGTCATTCAGTTCATGTGTAGTCATGTGTACATTCCCACTTTGAGTGATACCTTATGATAAGATTAGTTACTCTGCAATCTTTCCTTACTCCGTTCATGTGTAGCCATGTTTACAGGACCTTCATAAGTGATATCTTATGATAAGTTTCTTTTTCTGTGTGACTTATTTCACTTAGAATCATCGTACCTGAATCCACTCATTTTGTTGCTACTGTTCTTATGACATTGATTTCATGGCTGAGGGATATTCCATCGTACGTAAATACCACTATTTTTTGAACAATTTTTGACTTTCCTGGGATATTTACGGTGTACCCAAGTTGAGGTTCTTGTAAGCAGTGCATCCCTAAATTTTGGGGTGGGTCTGTCTTATTGATTTTCAGTTTTCCCAAGGTATATTCCCTAGACTGGAAGTGCCCTTGGCTCTGTAGCTCTGTTGTTTACATGTTTTAGGGAACACAATACACTCCTCCAGAGAGGCAGTTGCCAACTTACATCCCACCCAACAGCATAACAAGCCTCCCTGTTCTCCAGGTCCTCTCTTGCCTTTCTGGTTTTTACACATTTTGCCTATGTCCCTTTTGACCGGTGGGAAGGGATATTTCCTTGTACTGCAGATTTGCCTTGCCCGCTTGCTTGCTTCGCCAAAAAGGGCGTATGCATTTTCTCTTGAATATATTCAGGAGAAAACGAATACACCATTTTTGGACAAGTGCATCATTGTCGAAGTTTTGCCCCTCTTCCTGTGCTTGAAAGGTGATTCCAACGTACCTCTTGAAATCTGTTTACTGCGATTCTGCCTCGCTTTCAAGTCCACCTCGTTGCCTTCCTTTAAACAATTTTTGGACGATAGCTGTCCTTTATTACTCTGCCAGTTTGTGAACTGCTGTGTCTCTGAGCTCCATTTATCAAATCGTTTTTTGTGAGCTGAGCGCAAGTCCAAAATTTCGGTTCAGGACCTATACTGGTTTCCGGCAGCGGGATGAGGCTTTAGTTAATTCTTCTTCCTGCCGGGCAATTAGAGTCACATGTGCCCGTCCAAATGCCTAACAGCTACTCTCTCATTGGTTCTCCCTGGTCCCTTTCATCCTCTGCCAAATTGGCAACCTGTGTTATCCAGGAGGTTAAGGGGGCTGTCTCTCTAAGTTGGGAGATTTATAGTCAAGCGGTTGGAAAGTCAAATTGGAACACCAGTAGAGGGACTATTCCTTGAGTTTTAGAAAGTTTTCGTATTCACAGTGTGTCCATTCTCTAGGTTTCCAGTACATGTTATAGCTGTATTAATATTCCCTTCAACCTGGAGAGTTTGGAACCATGGAATGGAGGCCACGCATTATTGCTTTAAATGGTCTGTGTTTGCTCACACAGTCTCACCAAGCCTCTCAGTCCCAAGTGTCCAGCCTTATGCCTCATCGAGCTGTAGTTGTAGATAGATTCAGTCCAGGTTTCATCAGAGACCCTGAAGGAATTGTAAAGAATTTCCCTGTTTTTTTGTTTTGTTTTTGAAATTCCATTTAATAGTGGTTTTGAGCTGATTCTCACTGCCATGTTTATGCCAGTCTAGACACACTTGATTCCCTTATGGAGACATATCAATACATAGGTTTTAAGATTCGTACTAGTCAGATATATTCCTCTGTGGAAAATACGGTGTTTTGAGTCCCTTTCCCCGAGGAAGGTGTAGGTTTAACTATTCCATAGTTGGTTTTTGGAACAGTACCTGTGTTATATCAAACTCTGTTTTTATGCATCACCCCACCTCTCCTTCCCCCTTAAGCAGGCATAAGAGTGTATTCTAAATGTGAGGCTCTGTTCTCTTTCCTAACTCAGTTCATGTGTAGCCATGTTTACAGGATCTTCATAAGTCATATCCTATGATAAGCTTCTTTTCCTGTGTGACTTATTTCACTTAGAATCATCGTACCTGAATCCACTCATTTTGCTGCTACGGGTCTTAGGACATTGATTTCATGGCTGAGGGATATTCCATCCTACGTATGTACCACAATTTTTTGAACCATTTTTAACTTTCTTGTGATAATTAATATGTACACAATTTGAGGTTCTTGTAAGCAGTGCATCCCTAAATTTTGGGGTGGCTCTGTCTTATTGATTTTCAGTTTTCCCAAGGTATATTCCCTAGACTTGAAGTGCCCTTGGCTCTGTAGCTCAGTTGTTTACTTGTTTTAGGGAACACAATGCACTCCTCCAGAGTGGCAGTTGGCAACTTACATTCCGCCCATCAGCATAAAAAGGCTCCCGGTTCTCCAGGTCCTCTTTTGCCTTTCTGGTTTTTACACATTTTGCCGATGTCCCTTTTGACTGGTGGGAAGTGATACTTCTTTGTACTGCAGATTTGCATTGCCCGCTTGCTTGCTTGGCCAAAAAGGGCGTATGTGTTTTCCCCTGAATATATTCAGGGGAAAACACATACACACTTTTTGGCCAAGTGCATCATTGTCGAAGTTGTGCCCCTCTTCCTGTGCTTTACAGGTGATTCCAACGTACCGCTTGAAATCTGTTTCCTGCTATTCTGCCTTGCTTTCAAGTCCGCCTCTTTGCCTTCCTTCAAAATATTTTTGGAAGATAGCTGTCCTTTATTACTCTGCCAGTTTGTGAATTGCTGTGCACCTGAGCTCCATTTATCAAATCGTTTTTTGTGAGCTGACCGCAAGTCCAAAATTTCGGTTCAGGACCTATACTGGTTCCCGGTAGGGGGAAGAGTCTTTGGTTAATTCTTCTTCCTGCCAGGCAATTAGAGTGACATGTGCCCGTCCAAATGCCTAACAGCTACTCTCTCATTGGTTCTCCCTCTTCCCTTTCATCTTCTGCCAAATTGGCAACTTGTGTTATCCAGGAGGTTAAAGGGGCTGTCTCTCCAAGTTGGGAGATTGATAGTAAAGCAGTTGGAAAGTCAAACTGGAGCACAAGGAGAGGGACAATTAGTTGAGTTTTAGAAAACTTTCGTATACACAGTGTGTCCATTCTCTAGGTTTCCCGTACATGTTATAGCTGTAGTAATATTCCCTTCAACCTTGAGAGTTTGGAACCATGGAATGGAGGCCACGCATTATTGATTTAAATGGTCTGTGTTTGCTCACCCAGTCTCACCAATCCTCCCATTCCCAAGTGTCCAGCCTTATGCCACATCCAGCTGTCATTGTAGACATGGTCATTCCAGGTTTCATCAGAGACCCTGAAGGAAATGTAAAGAATTTCCCTGTTTTTTTGTTTTGTTTTTGAATTTTTTTTTATATTGGGTTTGAGCTGATTCTCGCTGCCATGTTTATGCCAGTCTAGACACAGTTGATTACCTTACGGAGACATATCAGTACATAGGTTTTAAGATTCTTATTAGTCAGATATATTCCTCTGCACGGAATATGGGTTGTTGTGTCCCGTTCACTGAGGAAGTTGTAGGTCTTGCTATTACGTATTAGGTTTTTGGAATGGTACTTGTTCTAATATTAAACTCTTGTTTTATGCATCACCCCACCTCTCCTTCCCCCTTATGCAGGCATCAGAGTGTTTTCTAAATGTGAAACTCTGTTCTCTTTCCTAACTCAGTTCATGTGTAGCCATGTTTACAGGATACCTATAAGTGATATCTTATGATAAGTTTCTTTTTCTGTGTGACTTATTTTACTTAGAATCATCGTACCTGAATCCACTCATTTTGCTGCTACTGGTCTTATGACATTGATTTCATGGCTGAGGGATATTTCATCGGACGTAAGTACCACAATTTTTTGTACCATTTTTATCTTTCAGGGATATTTAAGGTGCACCCAAATGAGCTTCTTGTAAGCAGTGCAGCCCTAAATAGTGGGGTGGCTCTGTCTTATTGATTTTCAGTTTTCCCAAGGTATATTCCCTAGACTTGAACTGCCCTTGGCTCTGTACCTCTGTTGTTTACTTGTTTTAGGGAACTCAGTTCACTCCTCCAGAGAGGCAGTTGACAATTTACATCCCGCCCATCAGCATAACAAGGCTCCCTGTTCTCCAGGACCTGTCTTGCCTTTCTGGTAATTACCCATTTTGTGGATGACCCTTTTGACCGGTGGGAAGTGATACTTCTTTGTAGTGCAGATTTGAATTGCCTGCTTGCTTGCCTGGCCAAAAAGCGTATATGTGTTTTCTCCTGAATATATTCAGGAGAAAACACATACGCCCTTTTTGGCCTAGTGCATCATTGTTGAAGTTGTGCCCCTTTTCCTGTGCTTTAAAGGAGATTCCAACGTACCTCTTGAAATCTGTCTCCTGCTATTCTGCCTCACTTTCAAGTCCGCCTCCTTGCCTACATTAAACAGATATTTGGACGATAGTTGTCCTGTATTTCTCTGCCAGTTTGTGAATTGCTGTGCCCCTGAGCTCCATTTTACAACTCGTATTTTGTGAGCTGAATGCAAGTCCAAACTTTGGATCAGGACCTATACTGGTGTCCGTTGGGTGGCTGAGACTTTGGTTAATTCTTCTTCCTCCCGGGAAAGAAGAGTGACATGTGCCCGTCCAAATGCCTAACAGCTACTCTCTCATTGGTTCTCCCTCTTTCGTTTCATCCTCTGCCAAATTGGCAACCTGTGAGAACCACGAGCTTAAAGGGGCTATCTCTCCAAGTTGGGAGATTGATAGTAAAGCAGTTGGAAAGTCAAACAGGAGCACCAGGAAAGGGACTATTCGTTGAGTTTTAGAGACCTTTCCTATTCACAGTGTGTCCATTCTCTAGGTTTCCCGTACATGTTATACCTATAGTAATATTCCCTTCAACCTGGAGAGTTGGGAAACATGGAATGGGTGCCACTCATTATTGCTTTAAAGGGTCTGCATTTGCTCACCCAATCTCACCAGTCCTCTCAGTCCCAAGTGTCCAGCCTTATGCCACATCCAGCTGTCATTGTAGATAGGGTCATTCCAGGTTTCGTCAGAGACCCTGAAGGAATTGTAAAGAATTTCCCTTTTTTTTGTTTTGTTTTTGAAATTCCTTTTTATAGTGGGTTTGAGCTGATTCTCGCTGCCATGTTTATGCCAGTCTAGACACACTTGATTCCCTTATGGAGACATATCAATACATAGGTTTTATGATTCATACTAGTAAGATATATTACTCTGCGGTGAATATGGGGTGTTGAGTCCCTTTCACTGAGGAAGGTGTAGGTCTTGTCTCTTCCATATTTGGTTTTTGGAACGGTACCTGTACTAATATCAAACTCTGGTTTTATGCATCACCCCACCTCTCCTTCCCCCTTAAGCAGGCATAAGGTTGTTTTTTAAATGTGAGTCTCTCTTCTCTTTCCTAACTCAGTTCATGTGTAGCCATGTTTACAGGATCTTCATAAGTGATATATTATGATAAGTTTCTTTTTCTGTGTGACTTATTTCACTTAGAATTATCGTACATGAATCCACTCATTTTGCTGCTACTGGCCTTATGACATTGATTTCATGCCTGAGGGATATTCTATCATATGTAAGTACCACAGTTTCTCGAACCATTTATGTCTTTCCTGGGATATTTCCAGTGTACCCATGTTGAGGTTTTGGTAAGCAGTTCATCCCTGAATTTTGGTGTGGATCTGTCTTATTTATTTTCAGTTTTCCCAAGGTATATTCCCTAGACTGGAAGTGCCCTTGGCTCTGTAGCTCTGTTGTTTACTTGTTTTAGGGAACACAATTCACTCCTCCGGAGAGGCAGTTGGCAATTTACATCCCGCCCATCAGCATAACCAAGCTCCCTGTTCTCCAGGGCCTGTCTTGCCTTTCTGTTTTTTACAAATTTTGTGGATGTCCCTTTTGACCGGTAGGAAGTGATACTTCTTTGTAGTGCTGATTTGCATTGTCCACTTTCTTGCTTGTCCAAAAAGGGCATATGCGTTTTCTCCTGTATATATTCACGTGAAAACCCATATGCCCTTTATGGCCATTTCCATAATTTTCAAAGTTGTAATGCTTTTCCTGTGTTTAAAGACGATTCCAGTGTACCTCTTGAAATCTGTTTCATGCCATTCTGCCTCATTTTCCCTTCCGCCTCGTGGCTTTCTCTCAACAGATTTTTGGAAGAGAGTAGTCCTTTATAACTCTGCATGTTAGTGAATTGCTGTGACCCTGAGCTCCATTTTTCAACTCGCGTTTTTGTGAGCTGACCACAAATAAACAGTTTTGCTTCTGGACTTATAATTATTCTGGGGGGGCAGGCTGAGACGTTGGTTAATTCCTCTTTGTGACGGGAAATTATAGTGACATGTGGCTGTCCAAATGCCTAAAGCTACTCTCTCATTGGTTCTCTCTCTTCCCTTATATCCTCTGCACAATTTGCCAACTGTGCGAACCAGGAGTTTATAGGGGCTGACTTTCAAAGTTGGGAGATTGATAGTAAAGCAGTTGGAATGTCAAACTGGAGCACAAGGAGAGAAAAAAAGTAGTAGAGTTTTAGAAACCTTTCACCATCAGATGGTTTCCATTCTCTAGGTTCCCATACACGTTATAAATGTAGTGATATTCCCTTCTACCTGGAGAGTTGGGAACCATGGAATGGGTGGCAGGCATTATTCCTTTAAAGGGTCTGCATTTTTTTACCCAATCTCACCAATGCTCTCAGTCCCAAGTGACCAGCCTTATGCCACATCCAGCTGTCATTGTAGATAGGGTCATTCCAAGTTTCATCAGAACCCCTGAAGGTATTGTGTAAGAATTTTACTGTTTTTATGTTTTGTTTTGAAATTCAGTTTTATATTGGGTTTGAGCTGATTCTCACTGCCATGTTTATGTCGTTCTAGACACACTTGTTTCCCTTCCGGAGACATATCAATACATAGGTATTAAAATTCTTACTAGTCAGATATGTTTCTCGGCGGGGAATAGGGATGTTGAGTTCCATTCACTGAGGAAGGAGTAGGGCTTGTCTCTTCTGTTTTTGGACTATGGAACGGTACCTGTGCTAATATAAATCTTATGTTTTGTGCATCTCCCCAACTCTCTTTCCCCTTAAGCAAGTGTTAGAGTGTTTTCTAAATCTGAGACTCTGTTCTCTTCCCTAATTCAGTTCATATGTAGCCATGTTTACATTCCCTTCATAAGTGATATCTTATGTCAGAATGCAACATGGCCGTTCTCATAATAATGCTCCATGACCCCTGTCATAACAATGCACAATGCCCTGGTTATCAAAATGCTCCATGTCCCTTGTCATCACAATTCTCCACGTCCATGTCATCACAGTGCTACATGACACTTCTCGTCAATATGTTACATGCTCTTGTCATCACAATTCTCCATCCACTTGACATTGCAATGCTCCATGCACTTGTCATCACAATGCTCCATGCACTTGTCATCACAATGCTCCATCCCCTTGTCATCACAATGCTCCATGACCCCGTCATCACAATGCACCCTGACACCTGTCATCACAATGCTTCATGCCCCTTGTCATTACAGTGCTCCATGATGCTCGACATCACAATTACCCAAGGTCTTCTCATCACAAAGCTCCATGGCCAATATCATCACAATGCTCCATGACCACTGTCAACACAACACTCCATGACACCTGACAACACAATGATACGGCACTCTTGTCATCACAATGTTCCATTCCCTAGTCATCACAATGCTCCATAGCCCCTGTCTTCACAATACTCCATGAACATTTTCAGCCCAATGTTCTATGACGCTTCTCATCACAATGATCTATGTCCTTGACATCCCTATGCTCCATGACCCCTGTATTCACAATGCTCCGTGACGCTTGTCATCACAGTGCTCCATGACACATGTCATCACAATGCTCCATGCCTTTGTCAGCAAAATGCTACATGACCTTGTCATTACAATGCTCTATGCGCTTGTCATCACAATACTCTATTTCCATTGTCATCACAATCCTCCATGAAACTTGGGATCACATTGCTTCATGCCCATGTCATCACAATGCTCCATGCTCCTTGAAATCAAAATGATCCATGACCTCGGTCATCACAATGCTCCAAACCCTTGTGATCACAATGTTCCATAACACTTGTCATCACAACGCTCCATGATGCCTGTCATCACAATACTCCATGCCCTTTTCATCACAAAGCTCCATGACCTTTGTCATCACAATTCTCAATACACTCGTCATCACAATGCTCCCTGACACTTGTCATCAGAATGCTCTTTGAATCCTGTCACGAAAAGGTTCCATGCCTTTTTAATCACAATGCCCCATGCCGTTTTCATCACAATGCTCCATGCCATTGTCATCAAAATAATCCACAAGCTTCTCCTCAGAATTCTCCATGACCCTTGTCATCACAATGCTCCATGCACTTGTCAGCACAATGCTCCCTGACCCTTGTCATCACAATGCTCCAAGCCATTCACTTCACAATGCTCCATTACCTTTGTCATCAGAATCCTCCATGACACTTGGCATCACAATGCTCCATGTCATTGTCAACACAATGGGCCATTACATATGTCATCACAATGCTCCCTGACGCCTCTCTTCACAATACTGCATGACCTGGTCATCACAATGCTCCATGCCCTTGTCATCAAAATGCGCCATTCCAACTGTCATTGCAATAATCCATGAAACTTATGAGACCAATGTTCCATGCCCTTGTCATCACAATGCTACATGCCCTTGTTATCACAATGCTCCATGACCCCTGTCATCACAATGCTCCTTGAATCCAGTCATCACAATGCTTCATGACCTTTGTCATCACAATGGTCCATGCCCTCGTCATCAACAGTCTCTGTGACCTTTTTAACCACAATGCTCCATGAAATATTTATCACAATGCTCTTTGACCCTTGTCATCACTATGCTCCATGCGCTTGACAGCACAATGCTCCATGACACATGTCATCACAATGCACCATGCACATGTCATCACAGTGCTCCCCAATCTTGTCATCACAATGCTCCTTAAAATTTGTCATCACAATGCTCCATGCACTTCTCATCAAAATGCCCTCCCACCACTAATATCACAATGCTACATCACTATTTGTCACAATACTCCCTCACACCTGTCATCACGATGTTCCATGACTCCTGTCATCAGAAAGCTACATGCACTTATCATCACAATGTGCGATGACCCATGACATCACAGTGTTCCATAACACCTGTCATCAAAATGTTCCATGACACTTTTCATCACATTGCTCCATGACCCTGTCATCAGAATGCTCCCTGCCCTTCTCATCACAATGCACAACGCCCTTGCCATCAAAATGCTCCATGACCTTTGTCATCACAAAGATCCATGACACTTGGCATCACAAAGCTCCATGTCATTATCATCACATTGCTCCATGAACTTGTCTTCACAAAGCTCCATGACACATGTCTTCAGAATGCTCCATGGCCTTCTCATCACAATGCTCCATGCCCTTGCCATAACAATGCTCCATTACCCCTGTCATAACAATGCTCCATGACCACTGCCATCATGATGAACCATGGCCTTGTCATCACAAAGCGCCATGACACTTCTCATCACAATGCTCTAAGAACGCTGTCATCACAATGCACCATGCCCATCATCATAATGCTTCATGCTATTGTCATCACAATGAAGTCAAAATGCTCCATGACCTCTGTCATAACAATGCACCAAACCCTTTTGATCACAATATTCCATAACACTTGTCATCACAATGCCCCATGACGCTCGTCATCACAATTATCAATGGCCTTCTCATCACAATGCTCCATGACCTTTGTCATCTCAATGCTCAATACACTTTTCATCAAAATGCTCCCTGACACTTGTTGTCTGTATGCTCCTTGAACCCTGTCATGACAAGGCTCCATGCATTTTTCATCACAATGATCCAGGCACTTTTAATCACAATGCTCCAAGACCCATGTAATCACAATGCTCCATGCCCTTGCCATCACAAAGTTCAATGACGCATGCCGTCAGATTGTTCCTTGGTCTTCTCCTCACAATGCTCCATACCCTTGTCATCACAATGTTCCAAGACCCCTGTAGTCACAATGCTCTATGCCCCTTTTCATCAGTATGCTCCATGAGACTTGTCATCACAAGGCTCCATTGTTTTGTCATCACAATGCTCCAGGACCTTCTCATCACAATGCTTCTCGACCTTGTCATGAAAATTTTCAATGGCCCTTGTCATCATAATCCTCCAAGCCGTAATCATCAAAATGCTCCATTATATCTGTCATCACAATTCTCCATTACATTTGGGATCTCAATGCTCCCTGACACCTGTCTTCACAATACTCCATGACCTTCTCATCACAAAGCTCCATGCCCTTGTCATCACAATGCACCATGCCCACTGTCATCACAATAATCTATGAAACTTGTCAGACGAATGCTCCATGTCACAGTCATCACAATGCTCCATGCCCTTGTCATCACAATGCTCCATGACCTCTGTCACCACAATGCTCCGTGACTCCAGTTATCACAATGTTTCATAACATTTGTCATCACAGTGGTCCATGCCCGCGTCATCACAAGGCTCTGTGACATTTGTAACCGCAATGCTCCATGAACTTTTCATCAAAATTCTTTGTGACCCTTGTCATCACAATGCTCCATGTCTTTGTCAGAACAATGCTCCATGACCATTGTCATCACAAAGTGCCACGCGCATTTCATCACAACGGTCCACAACCTTGTCATTGCAATGCTCCATAAACCTTGTAATCACAATGGTCCATACACTTCTCATCAAAATGCTCTCTCACCAGAGATATCAAAATGTTCCATCACTAGGCATCACAATACTCCCTCACCTCTGTAATCACAATGATCCATGACACCGTCATCACAATGCTACATCCCCTTATCATCACAATGTTCCGTGACCCCTGACATCTCAATGTTCTATAACCCCTCTCATCAAAATGCTCCATGACACTTTTCGTCCCAAAGCTCCAAGACCCCTGTCATCACAATGTTCTCTAACCACTGCCATCAATGTGTTCCATTACACTTTTTATCAAATTGCTGCATGACCCGGTCATCAAAATGCTCCCTGCCCTTCTCATCACAATGCACCATGCCCTTGTCATCAAAATGCTCCATGACTTGTCATCACAAAGCTCCATGACCCTTGGCATCACAATGCTCCATGTCATTGTCATCACAATGCTCCATGAACCCTCTCATCACATGGCTCCATGCCCTTGTCATCACAAAGCTCCATGACACTTGTCATCACAATGCTTGATGCCCTCCTCATCACAGAGCTCCATGCCCTTCTCATTACAATCCTGCATGACCCATGTATCACAGTGTTCCGTGCCCTTGTCATCACAATGATCCATGCCCTCTTCATCACAATGCTCCAAAAT
Organism: Mesoplodon mirus; assembly: GCF_964341445.2. NCBI lineage: Eukaryota > Metazoa > Chordata > Mammalia > Artiodactyla > Ziphiidae > Mesoplodon > Mesoplodon mirus. The sequence continues at coordinate 2,842,472 of NW_028295819.1, read as the reverse complement.
CCCTGTAATCACAATGCTCTATGTCCTTGTCATCACAAAACTCCATGACGCATGTCATCAGAATGCTCCATGGCCTTCTAATCACAATGTTCCATGCCCTCCTCATCACAATGCACCAAGACCCCTGTTATCACGATGCTCCATGCCCCTTTTCATCAGAATGCTCCTTGAGACTTGTCATCACAAGTCTCCATGGTCTTCTCATCACAGTGCTCCAGGACCTTGTCATCACCATGCTCCATTCCCTTGTCATCACAATGCTCCATGACACCTGTCATCACAATAAACCATGAAAGTTTTCAGCCCAGTGCTCCACGACCTACTCATCACAAATCTCCATGGCCAATATCATCACAATGCTCCATGACCACTGTCATCAAAACACTCCATGACACCTGACAACACAATGATCCGGGACACTTGCCATCACAATGCTCCATTCCCTAGTCATCACAATGCTCCATTACCCCTGTCATCACAACACTCCATGAACATTTTCAGCCCAGTGCTCCATGAACCTTGTCATCACAATGATCCATGACCTTGTCATCCCAATGATCCATGACCCCTGTATTCACAATGCTACGTGACGCTTGTCATCACAGTGCTCCATGACACATGTCATCACAATGCTCCATGCCTTTGTCAGCAAAATGCTACATGACCTTGTCATTACAATGCTCTATGCGCTTGTCATCACAATACTCCATTTCCATTGTCATCACAATCCTCCATGAACCTTGGGATCACATTGCTTCATGCCCTTGTCATCACAATGCTCCATGCTCCTTGAAATCAAAATGATCCATGCCCTTTGTCATCACAATGCTCCAAACCCTTGTGATCACAATGTTCCATAACACTTGTCATCACAATAATCCATGATGCCTGTCATCACAATACTCCATGCCCTTTTCATCACAATGCTCCATGACCTTTGTCACCACAATTCTCAATACACTTGTCATCACAATGCTCCCCGACCCTTGTCATCAGAATGCTCCTTAAACCCTGTCACGAAAAGGCTACATGCCTTTTTCATCACAATGCCCCATGTCGTTTTCATCACAATGATCCGTGCCATTGTCATCAAAATACTCCACAAGCTTGTCATCAGAATGCTCCATGACACTTGTCATCAGAATTCTCCATGCACTTGTCAGCACAATGCTCCCTGACCCTAGTCATCACAATGCTCCAAGCCATTGTGATCACAATGCTCCATTACCTTTGTAATCAGAATCCTCCATGACACTTGGCATCACAATGTTCCATGTCATTGTCATCACAATGGGCCATTACATATGTCATCACAATGCTCCCTGACACCTGTCTTCACAGTACGGCATGACCTGGTCATCACAATGCTCCATGCCCTTGTCATCACAATGGGCCATTACATATGTCATCACAATGCTCCCTGACACCTCTCTTCACAATACTGCATAACCTGGTCATCACAATGCTCGATGCACTTGTCATCACAATTCGCCATTCCAAGTGTCATCACAATAATCCATGAAACATATTAGACCAATGTTCCATGCCCTTGTCATCACAATGCTCCATGCCCTTTTTATCACAATGCTCCATGACCCCTGTCATCAGAGTTCTCCGTGATTCCAGTCATCACAATGCTTCATGACCTTTGTCATCACAATGGTCCATGCCCTCGTCATCAACAATCTCTGTGACCATTTTAACCACAATAATCCATGAAATTTTCATCCCAATTCTCTTTGACACTTGTCATCACAATGCTCCATGCGCTTGTCAGCACAATGCTCCATGACAAATATCATCACAATGTGCCATGCGCTTGTCATCACAGTGCTCCACAATATTGTCATCACAATGCTCCTTAAAATTTGTCATCACTATGCTCCATACTCTTCTCATCAAAATGCTCTCTCACCACTGATATCACAATGCTACATCACTATTTGTCACAATACTCCCTCACCCCTGTCATCACAATGTTCCATGACTCCTGTCATCACAATGCTACATGCATTATCATCACAATGTTCGATGACCACTGACATCACAATGTTACATAACACCTGTCATCAAAATATTCCATGACAGTTTTCATCAAATTGCTCCATGACCCTGTCATCAGAATGTTCCCTGACCTTCTCATCACAATGCACAACGCCCTTTCCATCAAAATGCTCCATGACTTTGTCATCACAAAGATCCATGACCCTTGGCATCACAATGCTCCATGTCATTGTCATCACAATGCTAAATGAACGCTCCCATCACATTGCTCCATGCCCTTGTCTTCACAAAGCTCCGTGACACATGTCATCAGTATGCTCCATGGCCTTCTCATCACAATGCTCCATGCCCTTGCCATCACAATGCTCCATTACACCAGTCATAACAATGCTCCATGACCCCTGCCATCACGATGTTCCATGGCCTTGTCATCACAAAGCTCCATGACACTTCTCATCACAATGCTCCTAGAACCTTGTAATCACAATGCTCTATGCCACTATTCATATCAATGCTCCATGAATCCTTTCATCCCAATGCACCATGCCCATCATCATAATGCTTCAGTCTATTGTCATCACAATGAAAACAATATTCTCCATGACCTCTGTCATCATAATTCTCCAAACCCTTGTGATCAAAATGTTCCATAACACTTATCATCACAACACCCCATGACGCTCATCATCACAATTATCCATGGAATTCTCATCACAGTGCTCCATGATCTTTGTCATCACAATGCTCAATACACTTGTCATCACAATGCTCCCTGACACTTGTCGTCAGTATGCTCCTTTAACCCTCTCATGACAAGGCTCCATGCCTTTTTCATCACAATGATACATGCCGTCTTCATCACAATGCTCCAAGTTCCATGTAATCACAATGCTCCATGCCCTTGTCATCAAAAAACTCCATGACGCATGTCATCAGAATGCTCCATGGCTTTCTCATCACAATGCTCCATGCCCTCGTCATCACAATGCACCAAGACAGCTGTAATCACAATGCTCCATGCCCCTTTTCATCAGAATGCTCCATGAGACTTGTCATCACAAGTCTCCATGGTCTTCTCATCACAGTGCTCCAGGACCTTGTCATCAACATGGTCCAATCCCTTGTCATCACAGTGCTCCATGACACCTGTCATCACAATGATCCATGAACATTTTCAGCCCAATGCTCCACGACCTACTCATCACAATGCTCCATGACCACTGTCATCACAACACTCCGTGACACCTGACAACACAATGATCCGGGACACTTGTCATCACAATGCTCCATTCCCTAGTCATCACAATGCTCCATTACCCCTGTCATCACAACACTCCATGAACATTTTCAGCCCAGTGCTCCATGACCCTTGTCATCACAATGATCCATGCCCTTGTCATCCCAGTGCTCCATGACCCCTGTATTCACAATTATCCGTGACGCTTTTCATCACAGTGAGCCATGACACATGTCATCACAATGCTCCATGCCTTTGTCAGCAAAATGCTACATGACCTTGTTATTACAATGCTCTATGCGCTTGTCATCACAATACTCCATTTCCATTGTCATCACAATCCTCCATGAACCTTGGGATCACATTGCTTCATGCCCTTGTCATCACAATGCTCCATGCTCCTTGAAACCAAAATGATCCATGACCTCTGTCATCACAATGCTCCAAACCCTTGTGATCACAATGTACCATAACACTTGTCATCACAATGCTCCATGATGCCTGTCATCACAATACTCCATGCCCTTTTCATCACAATGCTCCATGACCTTTGTCATCACAATTCTCACTACACTTGTCATCACAATGCTCCATGACTCTTGTCATCAGAATGCTCCTTAAACCCTGTCAGGAAAAGGCTCCATGCCTTTTTCATCACAATGCCCCATGCCGTTTTCATCACAATGCTCCCTGCAATTTTCATCAAAATACTCCACAAGCTTGTCCTCAGAAGGCTCCATGACCCTTGTCATCACAATTCTCCATGCACTTGTCAGCACAATGCTCCCTGACCCTTGTCATCACAATGTTCCAAGCCATTGTCATCACAACACTCCATTACCTTTGTCATCAGAATCCTCCATGACACTTGGCATCACAATGCTCCATGCCATTGTCATCCCAATGGGCCATTACATATGTCATCACAATGCTCCCTGACACCTTTCTTCACAATATTGCATGACCAGGTCATCACAATTCTCCATGCCCATGTCATCACAATGCACCATTCCAACTCTCATCGCAATAATCCATGAAAATTATTAGACCAATGCTCCACGCCCTGGTCATCACAATGCTCCATGCCCTTGTTATCACAAAGGTCCATGACACCTGTCATCACAATGCTCCGTGACTCCAGTCATCACAATGCTTCATGACCTTTGTCATCACAGTTGTCCATGCCCTCGTCATCAACAGTCTCTGTGACCTTTTTAACCACAATGTTCCATGAACTTTTCATCACAATGCTCTTTGACCCTTGTCATAACAATGCTCTATACCTTTCTCAGCACAATGCTCCATGACCCTTGTCATCACAATGCTCCATTTGCTTGTCAGCACAATGCTCCATGACACATGTCATTACAATGCTCCATGACCCCTGTCATCACAATGCTCCGTGACTCCAGTCATCTCAATGCTTCATAACGTTTGTCATCACAATGGTCCATGCCCGCGTCATCACAAAGCTCTGTGACCTTTGTAACCACAATGCTCCATGAACTTTTCATCACAATTCTCTGTGACACTTGCCATCACAATCCTCCATGTCTTTGTCAGAAAAATGCTCCATGACCATTGTCTTCACAATATGCCACGCGCATTTCATCACAACGGTCCACAACCTTGTCATTGCAATGCTCCATAAATCTTGTAATCACAATGCTCCATGCCCTTCTCATAAAAATGCTCTCTCAGAAGTGATATCACAGTGTTCCATCACTAGTCATCACAATACTCCCTCACCCCTGTAATCACAATGATCCATGACCCTGTCATCACACTGCTACATCCCCTTATCATCACAATGTTCCATGACACCTGCCATCAAAATCCTCCATGATCCATTACATCCCAAAGCTGCAAGACCCCTGACATCACAATGTTCTATAACCCCTGACATCAAAATGTTCCATTACACTTTTCATCAAATTGCTGCCTGACCAGGTCATCAAAATTCTCCCTGAACTTCTCATCACAATGCACCATGCCTTTGTCATCAAAATGCTCCATGACTTGTCATCACAATGCTCCATGAGCTTTGTCATCACAATTCTCAATACACTTGTCATCACAATGCTCCCTGACACTTTTCAGAAGAATGCTCCTTGAACCCTGTCACGAAAAGGCTCCATGCCTCTTTCAACACAAAGCCCCATGCCGTTTTCTTCACAATGCTCCATGCCATTTTCATCAAAATCCTCCACAAGCTTGTCATCAGAATGCTCCATGACCCTTGTCATCACAATTCTCCATTCACTTGTCAGCACAATGCTCCCTGACCCTTGTCATCAGAATGCTCCATTACCTTTGTCAACAGAATCCTCCATGACACTTGGCATCACAATGCTCCATGCCATTGTCATCACAATGGGCCATTACATATGTCATCACAATGCTCCCTGATACCTGTCTTCACAATACTGCATGACCTGGTCATCACTATGCTCCATGCCCTTGTCATCACAATGTGCCATTCCAAATGTCATCACAATAATCCATGAAACTTATTAGACCAATGTTCCATGCCCTTGTCATCACAGTGCTCCATGCCCTTGTTATCACAATCCTACATGACCTCTGTCATCACAATGCTCTGTGACTCCAGTTATCACAATGCTTCATGACCTTTGTCATCACAATGGTCCATGCCCTCGTCATCAACAGTCTCTGTGACCTTTTTAACCACAATGCTCCATGAACTTTTCATCTCAATGCTCCATGAACCCTGTCATCACAATGCACCATGCCCATCATCACAATGCTTCAGGCTATTGTCATCACAATGAAATCAATATTCTCCATGACCTCTGCCATCATAATGCTCCAAACCCTTGTGATCACAATGTTCTATAACACTTATCATCAAAACACCCCATGACGCTCATCATCACAATTATCCATGGTCTTCTCATCACAATGCTCCATGATCTTTTTCATCACAATGCTCAATACACTTGTCATCACAATGCTAACTGACACTTGTCGTCAGGATGCTCCTTGAACCCTGTCATGACAAGGCTCCCTGCCTTTCTCATCACAATAATCCGTACCATTTTCATCACAATGCTCCAAGATCCCTGTAATCACAATGCTCCATGCCCTTCTCATTAAAAAGCTCCATGACGCATGTCATCGGAATGCTCCATGGCCTTCTCATCACAATGCTCCAAGGCCCCTGTAATCACAATGCTCCATGCCCCTTTTCATCTCAATGCTCCATGAACCCTGTCATCACAATGCACCATGCCCATCATCACAATGCTTCAGGCTATTGTCATCACAATGAAATCAAAATTCTCCATGTCCTCTGTCATCATAATGCTCCAAAACCTTGTGATCACAATGTTCCATAACACTTATCATCACAACACCTCATGACGATCATCATCACAATTATCCATTGTTTTCTCATCACAATGCTCCATGACCTTTGTCATCACAATGCTCAATACACTTGTCATCACAATGCTCCCTGACACTTGTCATCAGTATGCTCCATTGTCATCAGAATGCTCCATTAACCCTGTCATGACACGTCTCCATGCCATTTTCATCCCAATGATCCATGCCCTTTTCATCACAATGCTCCAAGACCCGTGTAATCACAATAATCCATGAAATATTTCAGACCAATGAACAAAGCCCTTCTCATCACAATGCTCCATTACCTCTGTCATAACAATGCTCCATGACCACTGCAATCACAATGTTCCACGGCCTTATCATCACAAGGCTCCATGACAATTTTCATCAAAATGCTGAAGACCCCTGTAATAACAATGCTCCATGCCCTTGTCATCACAAAACTCCATAAAGCATGTCATCAGAATGCTTCATGGCCTTCTCATCACAATGCTCCATGCCCTTGTCATCACAATGCTCTAAGACCACTGTAATCACAATACTCCATGCCCAATTTCATCAGAATGCTCCATGTGAGTTGTCGTCACAAGTCTCCATGGTCTTCTCATCACAATGCTCCAAGACCTTGTCATCACCATGCTCCATTCCCTTGTCATCACAATGCTCCATGACCCCTGTCATCACAATAATCCATGAGCATTTTCAGCCCAATGCTCCACGACCTAATCATCACAATGCTTCATGACCATTTTCATCACAACACTCCATGACACCTGACAACACAATGATCTGGGACTCTTGTCATCCCATTGCTCCATTCCTTGGTCATCACAATGCTCCATGACCCCTGTCATCACAAAACTCCATGAACATTTTCAGCTCAGTGCTCCATGACCCTTGTCATCACAATGATCCATGCCATTGTCATCCCAATGCTCCATGACCCTTGTATTCACAATGCTCCGTGACGCTTGTCATCACAGTGCTCCATGACACCTGTCATCACAATGCTCCATGCCTTTGTCAGCAAAATGCTACATGACCTTGTCATTACAATGCTCTATGCGCTTGTCATCACTATACTCCATTTCCATTGTCATCACAATACTCCATGAACCTTGGGATCACATTGCTTCATGCTCTTGTCATCAAAATGCTCCCTGCTCCTTGAAATCAAAATGATCCATGACATTTGTCATCAAAATTCTCCAAACACTTGTGATCACAGTGTTCCATAACACTTGTCATCACAACACTCCATGATGGCTGTCATCACAATACTCCATTACCTTTTCATCACAATGCTCCATGACCTTTGTCATCACAATTCTCAATACACTTGTCATCACAGTGATCCCATCCCTGACACTTGTCATCAGAATGCTCCTTGAACACTGTCACGAAAAGGCTCCATGCCTTTTACAACACAATGCCCCATGCTGTTTTCATCACAATGCTCCATGCCATTGTCATCAAAATACTCCACAATCTTGTCATCAGAATGCTTCATGACCCTTGTCATCACAATTTTCCATGCACTTTTCAGCACAATGCTCCCTGACCCTTGTCATCAGAATGCTCCAAGCCATTGTCATCAGAATGCTCCATTACCTTTGTCATCAGAATCCTCCATGACACTTGGCATCACAATGCTCCATGCCATTGTCATCACAATACGCCATTCCATCTGTCATCACAATAATCCATGAAACGTATTAGACCAATGTTCCATGCCCTTGTCATCACAATGCTCCATGCACTTGTTATCACAAAGTTGCAAGACCCCTGTAATCAGAATGTTCCATGCCCCTTTTCATCAGTATGCTCCATGAGACTTGTCTTCAAAAGGCTCCATGGATTTCTAATCACAAAGCTCCAGGACCTTGTCATCACAATGCTCCTCGACCTTGTCATGAAAATTCTCAATGGCCCTTGTCATCATAATGCTCCAAGCCCTAGTCATCACAATGCTCCATTATATTTGTCATCACAATCCTCCATTACATTTGGCATCTCAATGCTCCCTGACATTGTCATCGCAATGGACCATGACATATGTCATCACAGTGCTCCCTGACACCTGTCTTTACAATACTCCATGACTTTCTCATCACAATGATCCATGCCCTTGTCATCCCAATGCTCCATGACCCATGTATTCACAATGCTCCGTGACCCTTGTCATCACAGTGCTCCATGACACCTGTCTTCACAATACTCAATGACCTTCTCATCACAATGCTCCATGTCCTTTTCATCACAATGCACCATGTCCACTGTCATCACAATAATCTGTGAAACTTGTCAGACCAATGCTCCATGCCCCTGTCATCGCAATGCTCCATGCCCTTGTCATCACACTGCTCCATTACACCTGTCATCACAATGCTCCCTGAATCCAGTCATCACAATTCTTCATAACGTTTGTCAACACAACGGTCCATGTTCGCGTCCTCAAAAGGCTCTGTGTCCTTTGTAACCTCAATGCTCCATGAAATATTCATCACAATGCTCTGTGACCCTTGTCATCACAATGCTCCATGCCTTTGTCAGAACAATACTCCATGACCCTTGTCATCACAATGTGCCACTCACTTTTCAACACAATGATCCACAACCTTGTCATCGCTATCCGCCATAAACCTTGTAATCACAATGCTCCATGCACTTCTCATCCAAATGCTCTCTCACCTGAGATATCACAATGTTCCGTCACTAGTTATCACAATCCTCCCTCACCCCGGTAATCACAATGTTCCATGACCCCATTCATCACAATGCTACATCCCCTTACCAGCACAATGTTCCATAACCCCTGACATCACAATCTTCCATAACCCCTGTCATCAAAATGCTCCATGACCCTTTTCATCCCAAAGCTCCATGACCCCTGGCATCAAAATGTTCTATAACCCCTGTCATCAAAATGTTCCATTACACTTTTCATCAAATTGCTGCATGACCCTGTCATCAAAATGCTCCCTGCCCTTCTCATCACAATGCACCACACACTTGTCATCAAAATGTTGTATGACCTTTGTCATCACAAAGCTCCATGACACTTGGCATCACAGTGCTCCATGTCATTGTCATCACAGTGCTCCATAAACGCTCTCATCACATTGCTCCATGCCCTTGTCATTACAAAGCTCCATGACACTTGTCATCACAATGCTCGATGCCCTTCTCATCACAATGCCCCATGCCCTTGTCATAACAATCCTCCATGACTGATGTATCACAGTGTTCCGTGCCCTTGTCATCACAATGCTCCATGCCCACTCTCATCACAATAATCCTTGAAACATTTCAGACCAATGTTCAATGCACTTCTCATCAAAATGCTCCATTACCTCTGTCATAACAATGCTCCATGACCACTGCCATCACAACGTTCCATTACACTTTTCATCAAAATGCTGCATGACCAGGTCATCAAAATGCTTCCTGCCCTTCTCATCACAGTGCACCATGCCCTTGTCATCAAAATGCTCCATGACTTGTCATCACAATGCTCCATGCATTTGTCAGCAAAATTCTACATGACCTTGTCATTAGAAAGCTCTATGCGCTTGTCATTACAATGCTCCAAGAACCCTGTAATCACAATGTTCCATGCCCTTTTTCATCTCAACGCTCCATGAACCGTGTCATAACAATGCACCATGCCCATCATCATAATGCTTCAGGCTATTGTCATCACAATGAAATCAAAATTCTCCATGAACTCTGTCATCATAATGCTCCAAACCCTTGTGATCACAATGTTTCATAACACTTATCATCACAACACCGCATGACGATCACCATCACAATTATCCATGGTCTTCTCATCACAATGCTCCATGATCTTTGTCATCACAATGCTCAAAACGCTTGTCATCACAATGCTCCCTGACACTTGTCGTCAGTATGCTCCTTGAACCCTGTCATGACAAGGCTCCATGCCTTTTTCATCACGGTGATCCATTCCCTTTTCATCACAATGCTCCAAGACCCCTTTAATCACAAAGCTCTATGCACTTGTCATCACAAAGCTCCATGACGCAAGACATCAGAATGCTCCATGGCCTTCTCCTCACAACGCTCGATGTCATTGTCATCACAGTGCTCCATGAACCCTCTCATCACATTGCTTCTTGCCCTTGACATTACAATCATCCATGACCCATGTATCACAGTGTTCCTTGCCCTTTTCATCACAATGCTCCATGCCCAATCTCATCACAATAATCCATGAAATATTTCAGACCAATGCTCAATTCCCTTCTCATAACAATGCTCCATTACCTCTGTCATAACAATGCTCCGTGACCATTGCCATCACAATGATCCACGGCCTTGTCATCACAAGGCTCCATTACCCATGTCTTCGCAATGCTCCAAGACACCTGTAATCAAAATGCTCCATGAACTTGTCATAAGAAAGCTCCATGACGCATGTCAACAGTAGGTTCCATGGCCTTCTCTTCACAATGTTCCATGCCCTTGTCATCACAATATTCCAAGACCCCTGTAATCACAATGCTCCATGTCCTTTTTCATCTCAATGATCCATGAACCGTGTCATCACAATGCACCATGCCCATCATCATAATGCTTCATGCTATTGTCATCACAATGAAATCAAAATGTTCCATGACCTCTGTCATAACAATGCTCCAAACCCTTGTGATCACAATATTCCATAACACTCGTCATCACAATTATCCATGGTCTTCTCATCACAATGCTCCATGACCTTTGTCATCACAGTGCTCAATACACTTGTCATCAAAATGCTCCCTGACACTTGTTGTCTGTATGCTCCTTGAACCCTGTCATGACAAGGCTCCATGCCTTTTTCATCACAATGATCCATGCCCTTTTCCTCACAATGCTCCAAAACCCCTTTAAACACAATGCTCCATGCCCTTGTCATCACAAAGCTCACTGAAACATGTCTTCAGAGTGCTCTTGGCCTTCTCCTCACAATGCTCCATGCCCATTTCATCACAATGTTCCAAGACCCCTGTAATCACAATGGTCCATGCCCCTTTTCAGCAGTATGCTCCATGAGATTTGTCATCACAAGTCTCTATGGATTTCTCATCACAATGCTCCAGGACCTTGTCATCACAATGCTTCACGACCTTGTTCTGAACATTCTCAATGGCCCTTGTCATCATAATGCTCCAAGCCCTAGTCATCACAATGCTCCATTATATTTGTCATCAAAATCCTCCATTACATTTGGCATCACAATGCTCCCTGCCATTGTCATTGCAATGGACCATGACATATGTCATCACAATGCACCCTGACAAATGTCTTCACAATACTCCATGACCTTCTCATCACAATGATCCATGCCCTTGTCATCACAATGCATAATGTCCAATGTCATCAAAATAATCTATGAAACTTGTCAGACTAATGCTCCATGCCCCTGTCACCACAATGCTCCATGCCCTTGTCATCACAATGCTCCATGACCACTGTCATCACAATGCTCCGTGACTCCAGTCATCACAATGCTTCATAACATTTGTCATGACAATGTTCCATGCCCGCGTCATCACAAGGCTCTGTGACCTTTATAACCACCATGCTCTATGAACTTTTCATCACAATGCTCCGTGACCCTTGTCATCAAAATGCTCAATGCGTTTGTCAGAAAAATGCTCCATGACCCTTGTCATCACAATGTGCTACGTGATTTTCATCACAACGATCCACAAATTTGTCATGGTAATGCTCCATAAATCTTGTAATCACAATGCTCCATGCCCTTCTCATCACAATGCTCCATTACTCCTGTCATAACAATGCTCCATGACCCCTGCCATCACAATATTCCACGGCCTTGTCATCACAAGGCTCCATGACACTTGTCATCACAATGCTCCAAGACCCCTGTAATCACAATGCTCCATGCCCTTGTCATCACAAAGCTCCTTGACACATGCCATCAGAATGTTCCATGTCCTGCTCATCAAAATGCTCCATGCCCTTTTCATTACAGTGCTCCAAGACCCCTGTAATCACAATGCTCCATGCCCCTTTTCATCTCAATGCTCCATGAAACCTGTCATCACAATGCACCAAGCCCATCATCATAATGCTTCCGGCTATTGTCAGCACAATGAAATCAGTATTCTCCATGACCTCTGTCATCGCAATGCTTCATGACCCCTGTCATCACAATAATCCATGAACATTTTCAGCCCAATGCTCCATGACCCTTGTCATCACAATGATCCATGCCCTTGTCATCCCAATGCTCCATGACCCCTGTATTCACAATGCCCCATGACGCTTTTCATCACAGTGCTCCATAACACCTGTCATGACAGTGTTCAATGCCTTTGTCAGCAAAATGCTACATGACTTTGTCATTACCATGCTCTATGCGCTTGTCATCACAATACTGCTTTACCATTGTCATCACAATCCTCCATGAATCTTGGGATCACATTGCTAAATGCCCTTGTCATCACAATGCTCCATGTTCCTTGAAATCAAAATGATCCATGACCTCTGTCATCAAAATGCTCCAAACACTTGTGATCACAATGTTCCATAAAATTTGTCATCCCAACGCTCCATGATGCCTGTCATCACAATACTCCATGCACTTTTCATCACAATGCTCCATGACCTTTGTCATCACAATTCGCAATACACTTGTCATCAAAATGCTCCCTGACACTTGTCGTCAGAATGCTCCTTGAACCCTGTCACGAAAAGGCTCCATGCCTTTTTCAACACAATGCCCCATGCCGTTTTCATCACAATGCTCCACGCCACTGTCAGCAAAAAACTCCACAAGCTTATCATGAGAATGTTCCATGACCCTTGTCATCACAATTCTCCATGCACTTTTCAGCACAATGCTCCCTGAACTTGTCATCACAATGCTCCATGACCCTTGTAATCACAATGCTCCATGAACTTTTCATCACAATGCTCTTTGTTCCTTGTCATCACAATGCTCTACGCCTTTCTCAGCGCATTGCTCCGTGACCCTTGTCATCACAATGCTCCATGCGCTTGTCAGCACGATGCTCCATGACACATGTCATCATAATGCACCATGCGCTTGTCATCACAGTGCTCCACAAGCTTGTCATCACAATGCTCCATGCACTTCTCATCAAAATGCTCTCTCACCACAGATATCACAATGTTACATCACTATTCGTCACAATACTCACTCACCCCTGTTATCCCAATGTTCCATGATCCCTGTCATCACAATGCTACATGCACTTATCATCACAATGTTCGATGAACCCTGACATCACAATGCTCCATAACCCCTGTCATCAAAATGCTCCTTGACCCTTTTCATCATAATGCTCCATGACCTCTGACATCACAATGTTCCATAACCCCTGTCATCAAAATGTTCCATGAGACTTTTCATCAAATTGCTCCATGACCCTGTCATCACAATGCTCCCTGCCCTTCTCATCACAATGCAAAACGCCCTTGTCATCAAAATCCTCCATGACCTTTGTCATCACAAAGATCCATGACCCTTGGCATCACAATGCTCCATGTCATTGTCATCACAATCCTCCATGAACACTCTCATCACATTGCTCCATGCCCTTGTCATCACAAAGCTCCATGACAGATGTCATCAGAATGCTCCATGGCCTTCTCATCACAATGCTCCATGCCCTTGCCGTCACAATGCTCCATTACCCCTGTCATAACAATGCTCCATGACCCCTGCCATCACGATGTTCCTTGGCCTTGTCATCACAGTGCTCCATGACACTTGTCATCACAATGCTCCATTAGTTTGTCAGCAAAATGCTACATGACCTTGTCATTACAATGCTCTATGCGCTTGTCATCACAATACTCCATTTCCATTGTCATCACAATCCTCCATGAACCTTGAGAGCACATTGCTTCATGCCCTTGTCATCACAATGCTCCATGCTCCTTGAAATCAAAATGATCCATGTCCCCTGTCATCACAATGCTCCAAACCCTTGTGATCCCAGTGTTCCATAACACTTGTCATCACAATGCTCCATGATGCCTGTCATCACAAAATTCCATGCCCTTTTCATCACAGTGCTCCATGACATTTGGCATCAAAATGCTCAGTACACTTGTCATCACAATGCTCCCTGACACTTGTCATCCGAATGCTCTTTGAACCCTGTCACAAAAAGGCTCCATGCCTTTTTCATCACAATGCCCAATTCCGTTTTCTTCACAATGCTCCGTGACCATTGTCATCAAAATGCTCCATGATTTTGTCTGAAAAATGTTCCATGACCCTTGTCATCACAATGTGCCATTCGCTTTTCATCACAAAGGTCCAGAAAATTTTCATTGCAATGCTCCATAAACCTTGTAATCACAATGCTCCCTACACTTCTCATCAAAATGCTCTCTCACCAGAGATATCACAGTGTTCCAACACTAGTTGTCACAATACTCCCTCACTACTGTAATCACAATGTCCCATGACCCCTGTCATCACAATGCTACATCCCTTTATCATCACAATGTTCCATGACCCCTGACATCACAATATTCTATAACCCCTGTCATCAAAATGTTCCAATACACTTTCCATCATATTGCTGAATGACCCTGTCATCAAAATACTCCCTGCCCTTATCATCACAATGCACCATGCACTTGTCATCAAAATGCTCCATGACATTTGTCATCACAAAGCGCCATGACACTTGGCATCACAATGCTCCATGAACCCTCTCATCACATTGCTCCATGCCCTTGTCATCACAAAGCTCCATGACACTTGTCATCAAAATGCTCGATGCCCTTCTCATCACAATTCCCCATGACCTTGTCATTACAATCCTTCATGACCCATGTATCACAGTGTTCCATGCCCTTATCATCACAATGCTCTATGCCCACTCTCATCACAATAATCCATGAAACTTATTAGACCAATGCTCCATTCCCTTGTCATCACAAGGCTCCATGCCCTTGTTATCACAATGTTCCATGACCCCTGTCATCACAATGCTCCATGCATCCATTCATCACAATGCTTCATGACCTTTGTCATCACAATGGTCCATTCCCTCGTCATCAGCAGTCTGTGTGACCTTTTTAACCACAATGCTCCATGAACATTTTCAGCCCCATGCTCCATAACCGTTGTCATCACAATGATCCATGACCTTGTCATCCCAATGCTCCATGACCCCTGTAATCACAATGATCCGTGATGCTTCTCATCACAGTGCTCTATGACCCTTATCATCACAATGCTCCATGCCTGTGTCAGCAAAATGCTACATGACCTTGTCATCAAAATGCTGCATTTGCTTGTCATCACAATACTCCCTTACCATTGTCATCACAATCCTCCATGAATCTTGGGATCACATTGCTTAATGCCCTTGTCATCCCAATGCTCCATGCTCCTTGAAAACAAAATGATCCATGACTTCTATCATCACAATGCTCCAAACCCTTGTTATCACAAAGTTCCATAACACTTGTCATCACAACGCTCCATGATGCCTGTCATCACAATACTCCATTTCCTTTTCGTTAAAATGCTCCATGATCTTTTTCATCACTATTCTCAATACACTTGTCATCACAATGTTCCCTTACACTTGTCGTCAGAATGCTCCTTGAAACCTGTCATGAAATGGCTTCATGCCTTTTTCATCACAATGCTCCATGCCCTTTTCATCACAATGCTCCATGCCATTGTCGTCACTATACTCCACAAGCTTGTCATCAGAATGCTCCATGACACTTGTCATCACAATGCTCCATGGCCACTGTCATCACAATGCTCCATAACCCTTGTCATTACTGTGCTCCATGACGCTCGTCATCACAATTATCCATGGTCTTCTCATCACAATGCTCTACGCCCTTGTCATCAAAATGCTCCATGACCCTTGTCATCACAATGCTCCATGGCCACTGTCATCACAATGCTCCATTCCCCTTGTCATTACAGTGCTCCATGATGCTCGTCATCAAAATGCTCCACGGTCTTGCCATCACAATGCTCCATTCCCTGGTCATCACAATGCTCCATGCCCTGGTCATCACAATGCTCCATGTCCCCTGTCATCACAATTCTCCTCGTTCTTGGCATCACTATGCTCCATGACAGTTCTCATCACCGTGTTACATGATTTGTCATCACAATTCTCTATGCACTTGTCATCGCAATGCTCCATGACCCCTGTCATAGGAAGCTCCATGTGCTTCTCATCACAATGTTTCATGAAATTTTCATCAAAATTCTCAATGGCCCTTGTCATCACAGTGCTCCATGCCCTTGTCACCACAATGCTCCATGTCCCTTGTCATCACAATGCTCCAAGCCCTTGTCATCAAAATGCTCCATTACATTTGTCATCACAATCCTCCATGACACTTGGCATCACAATGTTCCATTCCATTGTCATCGCAATGGACCATGACATATGTCATCACAATGCTCCCTGAGACCTGTCTTCATAATACTACATGACCTTCTCATCACAGTGCTCCATGCCTTGTCATCACATTGCACCATGCCCACTGTCATCACAATAATCCATGAAACATGTCAGGCCAATGCTCCATGCCCCTGTCATCACAATGATCATTGCCTTTTCATCACAATGCTCTATGAACCCTGTCATCACAATGCTCCATGACTCCAGTCATCACAATGCTTCATGACCTTTGTCATCACAATGGTCCATGCCCTCGTCATCACAAGGTTCTGTGACCTTTGTCACCAAAATG
Source organism: Mesoplodon mirus (assembly GCF_964341445.2). NCBI lineage: Eukaryota > Metazoa > Chordata > Mammalia > Artiodactyla > Ziphiidae > Mesoplodon > Mesoplodon mirus. The sequence continues at coordinate 2,825,116 of NW_028295819.1, read as the reverse complement.
CTCCATGAAATTTTCATCACAATGCTCGTTGACCCTTCTCATCACAGTGCTCCATGCCTTTGTCAGCACAGGGCTCCATGACCCATGTCATCACATTGCGCCATGTGCTTCTCATAACAATGATCCACAACCTTGTCATCACAATGCTCCATAAAACTTGTCATCACAATGTTCCATGCACTTCTTATCAAAATGCTCTCTCACGAATGATATCAAAATGTTCCCTCACTAGTCATCACAATACACCCACTCCCCTGTCATCACAATGGTCCACAACACCGTCATGAAAATGTTCCATGACTCCTGACATCACAATGTTCCATAACCACTGTCATCAAAATGTTCCATGACACTTTTCATCAAATTGCTCCCTGACCCTGTCATCACAATGCTCCCTGCCCTTCACAAGAGAATACACCACACACTTGTCATCAAAATGCTCCATGACCTTTGTCATCACAAACTCCCTGACCTTTGGCATCACAATGCTCCATGCCATTGTCATCACAATGCTCCAGAAACCTCTCATCACATCGTTCCAAGCCCTTGTCATCACAGTATCCATGATGCTTTTCATCTCAATGCTCGATGCCATTCTTCTCACAATGCTCCATGCGCTTGTCATTACAATCCTCCATGAACTATGTATCACAGTGTTCCGTGCCATTGTTATCACAATGCTCCTTGCCCGCTCTCATCACAATAATCCATGAAACATCTCAGACCAATATTCCATGCCCTTTTCATCACAGTGATCCAAGACACTTCTAATCATAATGCTCCATGCCCCTTTTCATTTCAATGCTCCATGAACGCTGTCATCACAATGCACCAATGTGCATCATCATAATGCTTCATGCTATTGTCATCACAATGAAATCAAAATGCTCTATGACCTCTGCCATCACAATGCTCCAAATCCTTGTGATCACAATATTCCCTAACACTTATCATCACAGCTCCCCATAACGCTCGTCATCACAATTATCCATGGTCTTCTAATCACAATGCTCCATGACATTTGTCATCACAATGCTCAATACCCTTGTCATCACAATGGTCCCTGACACTTGTCATCAGTATGCTCCTTGAAACCTGTCATGACAAGGCTACATGCCTTTTTCATCACAGTGTTACATGCCATTTTCCTCACAGTGCTCCAAGACCCCTGTAATCACAATGCTCCATGCCCTTGTCATCACAAAGCTCCATGATGCATGTCATCAGAACGCTCCATGACATTCTCATCCCAATGTTCAATGCCCTTGTCATCACAATGCTCCAAGACCCCTGTAATCACAATGCTCCATGAGCCGTTTCATCAGAATGCTCCATGAGACGTGTCATCACATGGCTCCATGGTCTTCTCCTCACAGTGCTCCAGTACCTTGTCATCACAATGCTCCTTGACCCCTGTCATCACAATACTCCATGAACATTTTCAGCTCAATGCTCCATGACGTTCTCATGACAATGCTCCATGACCTCTGTCATAACAATGCTCCAGGACCACTGTCATGACAATGCTCCATGAACCCTGACAACACAATGATCCGGGACGCTTGTCATCAAAATGCTCCATGCCCTTGTCATCCCAATGCTCCATGAACCCTTTAATCACAATGCTCCATGACGCTTGTCATCACAGTGCTCCATGAACCGTGTCATCACAATGCCTTTGTCAGCAAAATTATACATAATCTTGTCATCACAATGCTCCAAGACCCCTGTAATCACAATGCTCGATGACCCTTTTCATCAGAATGCTCCATGAGACTTGTCATCACATGGCTCCATGGTCTTCTCATCACAGTGCTCCAGTACCTTGTCATCACAATGCTCCTTGACCCCTGTCATCACAATACTCCATGAATATTTTCAGCCCAATGCTCCATGACGTTCTCATCACAATGCTCCATGACCTCTGTCATAACAATGCTCCATTACCACTGTCATCACAACGCTCCATGAACCCTGACAACGCAATGATCCGGGACGCTTGTCATCAAAATGCTCCATGCCTTTGTCATCCCAATTCTCCATGAACCCTTTAATCACAATGCTCCATGACGCTTGTCATCACAGTGCTCCATGAACCTTGTCATCACAATGCCTTTGTCAGCAAAATGATACATAATCTTGTCATCACAATGCTCCATGTGCTTGTCATCACAATCCTCCATGACCCTTGGGATCATATTGCTTTATGCCCTTGTCATCTCTATCTTGCCTTTCTGGTTTTTACAGATTTTCGGATGCCCTTTTTGACTGGTGGGAAGCGACAATACTTTGTAGTGTGGATTTCCGTTGTGTGCTTGCTTGATTGGCCAAAAAGGGCCTATGCCTTTTCTCCTGAATATATTCAGGAGAAAAGTCATACACTGTTTTTCGCCAAGTGCATCATTCTCGAAGTTGTGATGCCTTTCCTGTGCTTTAAAGGCGATTCCAATTTACCTCTTGAAATATGTTTTGTGCAATTCTGCCTCATTTTCAAGTCCGCTTTGTTGCCTTCCCTCAACAGATTTTTGGAAGAGAGTAGTCCTTTATAACTCTGCAGGTTTTTGATTTGCCTTGCCCCTGAGCTCCAATTTTCAAATCCCATTATTGGGAGCTGACCGCAATCCACAATTTTGCTTCAGGACCTATACTGGTTCCAGGGGTGGCTATAATGGTTCCCTGTGGGTGGCTGAGGCTTTGGTTAATTCTTCTTCCTAATGGGAATTTAGAGTGACATGTGTCCGTCCAAAGGCCTACATCTACTCTCTGATTGGTTCTCCCTCTTCCCTTTCATCATCTGCACAATTAGCAAACTGTGCGAACCAGGAGGTTATAGGGGATGACTCTCCTAAGTTGGGAGATTGATAGTAAAGTAGTTGGAATGCCAAACTGTAGCACAAGGAGAGGAAAAAGTTGGAGACTTTCAGAAACCTTTCGCCATCACAGGGTGTCCATTCTCTAGGTTTCCCATACATGTTATAACTGTAGTGATATTCCCTTCTACCTGGAAATTTGGGACCCATGGAATGGTGGCATGCATTACTACTTTAAAGGGGCTGCATTTTCTCTCCCAATCTCACCAGTCCTCTCAGTCCCAAGTGTCCAGCCTTATGTCTCATCCAGCTGTCTTTGCAGATAGGGTCATTCTAGGTTTCATCAGAACCCCTGAAGGAATTGTGTAAGAATTTCGCTGTTTTTTTGTTTTGTTTTTGAAATTCATTTTTATAATGGGGTTGAGCTGATTTTCCCTGACGTGTTTATGACGGTCTAGACACACTTGTTTCCCTTACAGAGGCATATCAGTACATAGGTTTTAAGATTCTTACTAATCAGATATATTCCTCTGTGGGGAATAGGGGTTTTGAGTCCCGTTCACTGAGGAAGGTGTAGGTCTTGTCTATTCTGTATTTGGTTTATGGAATGGTACCTGTGCTAATATCAAACTCTGGTTTTATGCATCACCCCACCTCTCCTTTCCCCTTAAGGAGGCATAAGAGTGTTTTCTAAATGTGAGACGCTGCTCTCTTTCCTAATTCAGTTCATGTGTTGTGATGTTGACATTCCCTCTGTAAGTGATATCTTATGATAAGATTCTTTTTCTGTGTGACTAATTTCCCTAAGAATCATCATACCTAAATCCTCTCATTATGCTTTTACTTGGCCTTATGACATTGATTTCACGTCTGAGTGATATTCCGTTGTACAAAATTACCACAAATTCTTTATGCATTTCTCTTTTTCCTGGGATACTTTAGGTGTACCGAAGTTGAGGTTCTTGTATACAGAGCAGCCCTAAACTTTGTGGTGCCTGTGTCTTGTTGATATTTACTCTTCCCAAGTTATATGTCCGTGAGTTGAAGTCCCCTTTGCTCGGGGGCTTTGTATTTTAGATGTTTTAGGAAACAGCATACACTTCTTCAGAGTAGCTCTTGGATATTTATACCCCACCCATCAGCGTGACTAGTCTCCCTGTTTTCCATAGCCTCTCCTGCATTTTTGATTTGTACACATTTTTTGGATGGACTTTCTGAGCAGTGGAAATTGAGACTTCTTTATTGTGCAGATTTGCATTTCCCTCTTGCTTGGTTGGCCAAAAACTCTGTATGTGTTTTTTTCCTGAAGATATTCATGAAAAAAACGCATACACCCTTTTGCCCAACTGCATCATTTTAGAAATTCTGCTGCTTTTCATATGCTTTAAATGTGAGTACAATCTACCTTTTGAAATCTGTTTCCTGCAATTCTGCCTCTCATTCAGAACCTCTTCGTTGCCTTACCTGAATATATTTTTGGACGTTGGTTATCATTTATATCTTTGCAGGTCTTTGAATTGTCTGCTCCTGAGCTCCATTTTGCACCTCGCATTTTGTGAGCTGGCCGCCAAACCATTGGATTGATTCCGGCCCTATTCTGGTTCTGGGGAGGCAGGCTGAGCCTTTGGTTAATTCTTCTTCCTAATGGGAAATTAGAGTGACATGTGCCTGTCAAAACTACTACAGCTAATCTCTCATTGGTTCCTCCTCTTCCCATTTATCCTCTGCAAAAATTGCAAACTGTGTGAAACAGGAGGTTAAAGGTGCTGATTCTCCAAGTGGGGAGATTGTTAGTAATGTGGCTGGAATGGCGAACCCCAGCACCAGGAGATCAAAAATGAGGTGCATTTTAGACACCTCTCCTGAGCACACGGTGTACATTCATCTCGGTTTCCCAGGCATGTTTTCACTGTCAGAAGATTCCCTTGAAAGTGCAGATTTGGGACCCATGGAATGGGTACCAGGCAGTATTACTTTAAAAGGTCTGCATTTCCTCACCCAGCCTCTCTAACATCTCTTAGCGTGCATAGCTTCCAGCCTTATATATCATCCTGCTGTGGGTCTACATGTGTTCAATCCATGTTACATCGTAGCCCTTCAACAAAAGTTGTAAGAATTTTTGTCTGTCTCACTGTTTTTATAAATATTTTTAAATTTATTTTTATATTGGTTACAGCTGATTTTCAAAGCTCTGTTTTTTGCTGCTGTACATCCACTTGATTCATGTACTGTGAGACAACAATAAATTCTTTCTCAGATGCTTACGAGTCATATGTATTATTTTCCAGTGACTTGAGTGGACTGAGTGCAGTTCTTTGAGGTACCGTGTAGGCCTTGCCAGTTATTCAATTTGGTACTTGGAATGGTATCTTTGCTAATTTCAACCTCCTGGATAATACCTCACCATTCCCCACCTTTCCCATTTAGCAGCCTTATGTCTATTTTCTACATATTTGACTATGTTTCTGTTTTGTAGTTTATTTCATGTGTAGCCATTTTTGATTCCACCTTTAAGTGACATCTTATGATATGTGTCTTTTTCTTTCTGACATGTGTCACTTAGAATGATCGTATGTAACTCCTCCAGAGTTGTTACAACTGGCCTTATTTCATTGATTTCTGGATGAGTAATATTCCACTCTACAAAAGTACCCCATCTCTTTTATCCATTTTATCCTTCCAGGGACATTTAGGTTATATCCAAGTGGAGGCCCTTTTTAACAGAGAGGTGGTAAACGTTGGGGTGCCTGTTTTCTGTAATTTTTTTGTTTTTCCCAAGGCATACGCCCATGAGTGCAAGTGCCCTATGCTCTGTAGCTCAGTTTTCAGATGTTTTAGCAAACACAATACACTTCTCCAGAGTGGCTGTTGGCAAATTACTTTTCCACTATCAGCCTCACAGGGCTCCCTTTTCTCCTCACCCTGTCCTGCATTTCTGGTGTTTACACTTTATGTGGATGGCCCTTCTGACTGATGTGAAGTGATACATTTTGTAGTATTGATTTCCAGTGCCCAGATGTTTGGTTGGATGAAAAGTGTGAATGGCCTTTACTTGAATATATTCAGAAAAATTGCATACGCCCTTTTGGGTCAAGTGCATCATTGGCGATGTTCAGCCCCTTTTCTTGTGCTTTAATGGGGAGACCTTTCTACCTCTTCAAATCTGATTCCTGCCACTCCCCCTTGCTTATAAATCCTTTTCTGTGACTTACCTCAAGACATTTTTCAACAATAGATATTTTCAACTCTGCAGTTTCATGAATTTTAGTGCCCCTGAGTACCATTTTTCAACTTGTGTTTTTGGAAACTCGACACAAAACAGCAGGATTTCCTCTAGCCCTATTCTCTTTCTGTGGGTAATTCTAGCCTTTGATGAATTTGTCTACCGGATTGGAAATTAGAGTGGCATGTGCCTGTCCAAACACCTAAGACTTGTGTCTAAATTTTTCTCATCCTTCCGCTTCATCCTCTGGACAGATTCCAAACTGTGTGCAACAGGATGTTGACGGTGCTGATATCCCCAAGTGAGGAGATTGTTAGGAAAGATGCTGGAGGGGTGAACCCGAGCACCAGGCGATTAGGAGATGAGGTGCCTTTTCCAAACTCTTTCCGATCAAACGTTGTACCTCCTCTAGGTGTGACAGGCATGTTTTAGCTCTAGGAAGGGTCCCGTGCATGGAAGGAGAACACCAGGGATTTTTCCAAATCAGTGCCTCCCCGAACCCCAAACTTGGGAATTTTTAAGCTACGGCTACACGTATGTCCATTAAGGGCCTTGGGAAATAGGCAGAGCCCAAACTTTAGATGATTGAAATCTTCAGGTTCAGAAGCGCTCACCATCGGCATTGCTTAGGTTACATTTTATCTGTCATTGATAGATGATGTCAATAAAAATATCGATTCTTTTTCAGATTATTTCCCCTTATAGGTTATTGCAAAATATTCAGTGTAGTTCCCTGTGCTATACAGTAGTTCCTTGTTGATGATCTATTTTATACATAGCAGTGTGTATGTGTTAATCCCACACTGTTAATTTATCCCTTCTCCTATCTTTCCCATTTGGTAATAATAAATTATAAGATTTCATACTTCTCAGAAATGGGGGAGCTGAAAGAGAGGTATCCTTTTCAATGGAAAAGCATTCAAAACAAGATTGAAGCTTCAGCCAAGAGTATTCGATGTACAACCATGGAAATAAATCACTTTATTTCTCTAATGTTGACCTGACAAATAAGACAGACGTCTTCACTGAACTTGCTTATAGTAAAGTGATGGAAATATCAAATGTAAGTCTTAGAAAAATCTTATTTTACCCGAGCATTATACACTGCTCTATGTTAACTACAGTTTGGCTCACACATCTGTTCAATGAAGTTACAAAGTTCTCAATTTCTGTTACTGATCATCCAGAGGGGACCCCAACAGTAGTCCCCGTGCCCAGTGTCATTGGAGCCAACAGATCAAGACTGAGTTTGGTTCAGAAGCAAAGGAAACATTATTTTGAAAACCGAATGGAGAGGTGAGAGTGTGCACTCCCCCACGGGCTGTGGGCTGGGATGCTGAGTAGGGATCCCGGCAGCGTCAGTGGGAGTTAGGGGATGGAGGTCTCGAGGGCTGGGTTGGATGCAACTCAGGCTCTATGCCGTGCAGTCTGCATGGGACTCCGCTAGCTGAGGTGTCGACCCAGCCATTCTGCACTAGGAAGTCGGGTCTGAAGTGCCGGGTGTGGGACCTCTGCATGCGGAACCCTAGGAGCATGTGAAATTAGACAAAGCACAAAGGAAAAACAGGTTAGACTTTATTTTATTGCCCAGATTCTCTTTTTATCTCCCAGGAATTTTTAATGAACGTTGCCAGAGACGAACACCTCCTCTGCTTTTTGTTCCGTTCCTCATTCTTGGGGTGTTGAGGGTGCAGACCCCTCTTTTGTAACTGCTTCATGCTGTGGTGGGAGCCCTGATACCTAGGGGGAGGTGCAAAACGTCTCCCCACCAGCCTCCAGGTGAGGTTGATTGTCCCAAAGCCTCCTGCCTCACTTCTCGTCCGCCTGAGCACCAGCTTTGGAAGTGTTATAGATTCTAATGACCTTTAAGGGTCCAGGAAAGAGATGTGCAGAAATGCTGTGGTGGCAGGTTTCACCCCACCCCACATTTGTTCAGTGACATTAGGCTGACTTTTTTGCCAGCCTAGATGCTCTGACCAGTAGTCTGTGCTTTCTTTAATTAGGTCCCTGAATTAATGTACAAACAGCACCATGTGTCAGAGCCCTGCCCGTGCAACTCCCAGACAGTCCAGGGTCAGTGGTGATCCAGGACCATGACGTCCACTGAGTCAACGGCCTTTAGAAGTAGCCAGCAGTCCAGCCGGTCATATTGGCAAACATCACCGCGGTGTCTGTAGGGTTTTCTATGGTGAAAGCGTGATATACGTTTCCCCCGCCAAGCTTATTAGCTCCCCTCTGGTGAAGTAAGTCCTGCAAGCAGTAGTCTGCTCTTTCGGGGCACAGTCTTGTTGTTTTCTGAGAGAAACTCCAGGTCAAGTGATGGTCACACGAGTCATCTTGGGGGCCCGTTGCCCCCATTTGTCTCTCTGGAGGTTGGAGTTGGAGGGTCTCCTCACTCGAGGTCAGTGTGTCCACAGAACGACCCCTGCAACTTCAGGACATGATGGGTGGTTAGGATCACCACGTGGGGTCCTATTCCCTTAGGAGGGAGCTGGCCTTGTGGGCTGCTGATTTCCAGCTTTTTAGATAACCCAGTATCCTGGCCTGATGAGTCAGTGGGCAAAGCCCTTGGTGACCATAGTTTATCATACCTGAAGGGCATTCTTGTGTTGCTCCATTTCAAGTGATCCCAGTTTTTGCACTAAGTCTCCAAGGGCGATTAACCTTTGACCGGGTATGTAAAGGTCAAAGGGTTTAGCTAAATTAGCGAGTTCCTGGGCAAGGATCTTAATTGACTGCTCTTTCCATTCTTGAAAGGCTGCTTCTGGATTCTATTCAAAAGGATCATCATCTTTTCGTGTCAGTGTTTCAGGTAGAGGCCCAGCTATTAGACTGTAGTTAGGGATCCAGATGCAGAAAACCTTGGCCTCCCCAGGAACCCCTACGCTGTCTTCTAGTTTTAGAAGAGGTAAGGCTGCAAATGGCTTCTTCCCTATCCTGGGATGCGTTTCTCCAAATATCTGTGAGAATGAAGCCCAGGCAAGTCACCTGAGCCTGGGATATTTGAGCCTTTTTCTTGGACACCTTCTATCCTTTCTTGGCTAGGTAGTTCCGAGGCATCTTTAGTAGGCCTGGCAATCAGAATGTCATCTGCATATTGAAGGAGGGTTCCCTTTTACAGAGGTAGAACGTTTAGGTCTTTAGAGGACATTTCCCCAATGATGGTGTGGGGATTTTTGAACCATTGTGGCAGGACGGCCCAGCATTAATGCTTGTGTTGCATGTTGTGTCCTGCCACTCACAAGCCAAAAATTCTTGTGACTCTGAGATGAATGGAATACAGAAGAAGGCATCATTGAAGTCTAATACAGAATGCCATGGCCTGGTGGATGGTAGAATGAGCAGCAGGGTGTAGGAAATAGGATCTACTAGATGTAGATCCTCGGTGGCTTCACTGACTGTCCTGATATTCTTTACCAGATCTCCAGCAGCCCATGGGGCTCTCGTGGTCAGGCCAATCCCAGGATATGGAGCTCACCTGGGCTGCATCCCACACCCCCACAGCCCACGGGGCTCTCGTGTTCAAGTCCCTCCCAGGGTATGGAGCTCACCTGTGCAGCTACCCAGCAGCCCATGGGGCTCTCATAGTCAGGCCCTTCCCAGGATACGGAACTCCCCTGGGCAGGTACCCCAGCAGGGCTGGACACACAGGAACTGTGCACATAGCCCACCTTGCAGAGAACCCCCTGCTCACCTGTCGCTCACAGCTGACACAGAACACCTCAGAGCAGGACTTGAACTAACAAACAGTAGCTCTGACAGGTCTGTGACCCTGGCTATCACTCTGTGCAGCTTCTCTCTGCCTGGTCTTCCAGACATTTCCACTGCAGCCAGGGCACCAGGCCTCTGTCTCCACCCACCATCACTCCTCTCCCTGACTCCTGGGTTCCTCTCATTAGGATAGGGTCTTCTTGAAGTTGTTTTCCACTCATGGACCAGATAAAATGATAAGAAAACAAGCCGCAGCTGCAGCCCCTTGTCTATCCTGACTCTCAAGGCCCACACCTGTTCCTTGGGCCTGACCCGTTTAGCAAGGTTTATTTTCTGCAACTGTGAGGCCCTGAGGGGTGAGGTTTGGCTGATTTGGGCAGCCTGACACTGCCTGCCAGGCCCACCCCACAGGTGTGCCTGCGTTGAGGTCAATATAAACACCTCTCCTGTCAGCAAGAGCACCTGTAGCTATGACTGACGCCATATTCTCTGCCCCGTCAGCAGTTTAGGGGCTGAGGTGGTGGGAGGGTGTCAGGGGCCGTGGCTTTGTGGGTGGCCCAGTGTGATTTGGGCTCTGCTGGACTTTCTGCAGGAGTTGCCAGGCTGCCACCTGCTAAAGAAGAGGATGTGTCACCCATACCTGCCACTGGAATTTCTCCCCAGGCAGAGGTGAGGAAGTAAAAAAGCAGTGGGGACTGTGGCAGGAGGGGTATCTCAGGCAGGGAAATGGAAAGCTTCCAGAAAAGCATCTGGGTCCAGGACCATCCTGGCTGGCCTGCAGGCACCAAGTCGGCCTGCATGCTCTCGCTAGTGTGGCTCCACAGCCCTTCCTGTAGGCTTGCAAGTGCTTGCACATATTCAGGTGTTTTACCTGGAAAGGGTGGGAAGAGTTCAGCTGCAGCAGGACTGGGGCTCAGCTCACATTTACTAACAGACGCCTCGACACATTCCCCCAGCTTTGCAATGAGGATGCTCCTTGTGGGGGGGAGCGCTGCTGACAGCATGGGCGACGATTTCCCACCTCTGACCAACTTAAGAATTTTTTACCACTGGAGCAAGTGCCCTGATACAATTTTCCTCTGTATAACTGGTGAGTTCTGTTTTTTTTTTTTTTTTTTTCTTTTTTTTCTTTTTGGTTCAAGTTAGATTTTGTTTATTCCTCTTTTTTTTAATTTGGAGATATAAACATGGAAATAATGTATTAATATAAAGACGTCGATGTGAAGGGAAAAACTTTTTTCTGTTTTATTTTATTAAATGATATTTATTTATTTTTAATTTTTTTTAAATTTATTTCTTTTATACAGCAGGTTCTTATTGGATAACTATTTTATACATATAAGTGTGCACATGTGAATCCCAGTCTCCCAATTCATCCCACCACCACCCTCACATGGCGTTCCCTCCTTGGTGTCCATATGTTTGTTCTCTACATCTGTCTCTATCTCTGCCCTGCAAACTGGTTCATCTGTACCATTTTTCTAGGTTTCACATATATGCATTAATATACAATATTTGTTTTTCCTTTTCTGACTTACTTCACTCTGTATGACAGTCTCTAGATCCATCGAGGTCTCTACAAATGACCCAATTTCATTCCTATGTATGACTGAGTAATATTCCGTTGTATATATGTACCACGTCTTTATCCATTCGTCTGTCTGTGGGCACTTAGGTTGCTTTCATTACCTGGCTATTGTAAATAGTGCTGCAGTGAACATTGTGGTGAATGTGTCTTTTTGATTTATGGTTTTCTCTGGGTATATGCCCAGTAGTGGGATTGCTGGATTATATGGTAATTCTATTTTTGTTTTTTAAGGAACCTCCATACTGTTCTCCATAGAGACTGTATCGATTTACATTCCCACCAATAGTGGAATAAGGTTCCTTTTCTCCACACCCTCTCCAGCATTTGTTGTTTGTAGATTTTCTGATGATGCCCATTCTAACAGGTGTGACGTGATACCTCATTGTAGTTTCGATTTCCATTTCTCTAATAATTAGTGATGTTCAGCAGATTTTCATGTGCGTACTGGCCATCTCTATGTCTTCTTGGAAGAAATGTCTATTTAGATCTTCCATTTTGTATTGGGTTGTTTGTTTTATTAATATTGAGCTGCATGAGCTGTTTATATATATTGGAGATTAATCATTTTTCCATTGATTCGTTTGCAAATATTTTCTTCCATACTGAGTGTTGTCTTTTCGTCTTGTTTGTAGTTTCCTTTGCTTTGCAAAAGCTTTTACGTTTCATTAGTCCCATCTGTTTAGTTTTCTTTTTTATTTCATTACTATAGGAGGTGGATCAAAAAAGATCTTGCTGTGATTTACGTCAGAGTATCCTTCGTAAGTTTTCCTCTCAGAGTTTTATACTGTCCGGTCTTACATTAAGGTCTCTAATTCATTTTGAATATATTTTTATGTATGGTGTTGGGGAGTGTTCTAATTTCATTCTTTTACATGTAGCTCTCCATATTTCCCAGCACCAATGATTGAAGAGACTGTCTTATCTCCATTGTATAGTCTTGCCTCCTTTGTCATAGATTAGTTGACCATAAGTGTGTAGGTTTATCCTTGGGCTTTGTTTTTTTTTTTTCCTTTTACACGTTTATTCGAGTAAAATTGCTTTACAATGGAGTGTTCGTTTCTGCTGAATAACAAAGTGAATCAGCTATACATATACAAATATCACCAGATCCCCTCCCTCTTGCATCTCCCTCCCACACTCCATATCCCACCCCTTTATGTGGTCACAAAGCACCGAGCTGAACTCCCTGTTCTATGTGGCTGATTCTCAGTAGCTATCGGTGTTACATTTGGTAATGTATTTATGTCCATGCCACTCTCTCACTTCGTCCGAGCTTACCCATCCCCCTTCCGGTGTCCTCAAGTCCTTTCTCTATGTCTGTGTCCTTAATCCTGTCCTGCCACTAGGTTCTTCAAAACATTTTTCTTTTCTTCATTAGATTCCATATATCTCTGTTAACATACAGTATTTGTTTTTCCCTTTCTGACTTACTTCACTGTGTAGGACAGATTCTAAGTCCATCCACCTCAGTACAAATAACTCAGTTTTGCTTCTTTTTATGGTTGAGTAATATTTGATTGTATATATGTGCCAGATCTTCTTTATCCATTCATCTGTCGATGGACACTTAGGTTGCTTCCATGTCCTGGCTAATGCAAATAGAGCTGCAATGAACATTTTGTACATAACTCTTTTTGAATTATGGATTTTGCAAGGCAAATGCCCAGTACTTGGATTGTTGTGTCATATGGTACTTCTATTGTTAGTTATTTAAAGGAACCTCCGTACTGTTCTCCCTAGTGCCCATATCAATTTACATTCCCACCCACAGTGCAAGTGTGTTCCATTTTCTCCAATAAAGTCCTCTCCAGCATTTATTGTTTTGTAGATTTTTTTGATGATTGCCACTCTGACTGCTGTGAGGTGATACCTCAGGGTAGTTTTGATTTGCATTTCTCTAATGATTAGTGATGTTCAGCATCCTTTCATGTGTTTCTTGGTAATCTGTATATCTTCTTTGGAGAAATGTCTATTTAGGTCTTCTGCCCGTTTTTGGATTGGGTTGTTTGTTTTTGTGATATTGAGCTACATGAGGTGCTTGTAAAGTTTGGAGATTAATCCTTTGTCAATTGCTTCATTTGAAAATATTTTCTCCCATTCAGAGGGTTGTTTTTGCATCTTGTTTATGTTTTCCTGTACTGTGTAAAAGCTTTTAAGTTTCATTAGGTCCCATTTGTTGATTTCTGTTTTTATTTCCATTTCTCTAGGAGGTGGGTCCAAAAGGATCTTGCTGTGATTTATGTCATAGAGTGTTCTGCCTATGGTTTCCTCTAAGTGTTTTATAGTGTCTGGTCTTATATTTAGATCTCTAATCAATTTAGAGTTTATTTTTGTGTATGGTGTTATGGAGTGTTCTAATTTCATTCTTTTATGTTTAGGGGTCCAGTTTTCCCAGCACCAATTACTGAAGAGACTGTCTTTTCTCCATTGTATATCCTTAGCTCCTTTGTCATAGATGAGATAGCCATAGGTATGTAGGTTTATCTCTGGGCTTTCTGTCCTGTTCCATTGATCTGTGTTTATGCCAATCTACATACACTTGATTCCATTATGGAGACATATAAATACATAGGTTTCAAGGTTATTACCAGTCAGATATACTCCTCTTCAGTGAATAGGGTGTTTTGTGTCCAGTTCATTGAGAAAGGAGTAGGTCTTGTCTATTACATATTTGGTATATGGAATGCGATCTGTGCTAATTACAAACTCTGCTTTTACATCACCCCACGTCACCTTTCCACTTAAGGAGGCATAAGTGTGTTTTCTAAATGTGTAACTCTGTTCTCTTTTGAAATTCAGTTCATGTGTAGCCATGTTTACATTTCCTCTATAGGTGATATATTACAATAAGTTTCTTTTTCTTTGTGGCTCATTTCACTTAGCATCATCGTACCTAAAGCCACTCATTATGCTGCTATTGGCCTTATGACATTGATTTTATGTCTGAGTGACATTCCATTGTATATAAGTACCACAACATCTATATCCATTTTTTTTCCTTTCCTGGGATATATAAAGTGTACCGAAGTCGAGGTTCTTGTAAACAGAGCAGCCTTAAAGTTTGGGCTGGCTGTGTGTGGTGGATTTTAAGTTTTCCCAAAATACACGCCCATGAGTGGAAGTGTGCTATACTCTGTAGCTCTGTTTTAGAAAACAACATACAGTTCTCCAGAGAGTCTGTTGGCAATTTACATCCTGTCCATCGGCGTAACCATGCTCCGTTTTCTCCATGGCCTGTCCTGCATTTGTGGCTTTTACACCATATGTGGATGTTCCTTTTGACTGGAGGTAAGGGACACTTCTCTGTAGTGTGGATTTGCAATGCCTGATGGCTTGCTTAGCCAAAAAGGGCATATGCATTTTTTCCCGAATATATTCAAGAAAATACACATAATCCCTTTTCAGCCCAGGGCAACATTGTCGAAATTCTGTCGCTTTTCATGTGCTTTAAAGACGACTCCAATCTACCTCTTGAAATCTGTTTCCTTCAATTCTGCCTTGCATTCAAATCCTCTTCACTGCCTTTCCTCAATATATTTCTGGATGATAGTTGTCCTTTATAACTCTGCAAGTTTGTGAATTGCTGTGCCCCTGATTTCCATTTTTCAACTCGCCTCTTTGTGAGCTGGCTGCAATACCGCAGGATGGCTTTAGGCCCTAGTCTGGTTCCGGGGCTTCAGGCTGAGCCTTTGGTTAATTCTTCTTCCTGATGGGAAACTAGAGTGACATGTGCCCATCCAAACACCTACAGCTAATCTCTCATTTATTCCCCCTCTTCCTGTTAATCCTCTGCACAGTTTGCAAACTGTGCATAACGGGAGGGTAAAGGCGCTGACACTCCAAGTGGGGAGATTTTGAGTAATGCAGATGGAATGGCGAAGCCGAGCACGACAAAAGGAAAAATGAGGTACCTTTTAGAAAACTTTCCCAATTACACAGTGTACCATCCACTGGGTTTCCCACGCATGTTTTAACTGTAGGAAGATTCCCTTAAACCTGGAGAGTTGGGACCACTAGAATGGGTAGCACACAGTATTGCTCTAAGTGGTGCTCTTTTGCTCACACAACCTCAGCAATCTTGTCAGCCCCAAGTGTCCAGTCTTATGTCTCATCCAGCTGTGGATGTAAAGGTGGTCAATCTAGCTTGCATCACAGGCCCTGAACGTAATTTTTAAGACTTTCTCTCTGTTTTTGCATTTTGCTTTTGAAATTTATTTTTATAAGTGGGTTTAACTGAATTTCAGTGCTCTGTTCATGCCGTTATACACACACATGATTCCTTTATGGAGACATGAGAATACATATGTTTTAAAATACTTAGAGTCAGACATATTCCTCTGCAATGAATAGGGGGTGTTGAGTCCAGTTCATTGTGCTGGGAGTAGGTGTTGTCTATTACATACATGGTTTATATAACGGTATCTGTGCTAATTAAAAACTGTGGTTTTATGCATCACCCCACTTCGGCTTTCCCATTAAGCAGGCAGAAGATGTTTTCTAAATGTGTGACTCTGTTGTGTTTGTAATTCAGTTTATATGTAGTCATGTGTACATTCCCGCTATGAGTGATAACTTACGATAAGTTTAGTTACTCTATAATCTTTCTTAACTCAGTTCATGTGTAGCCATGTTTACAGGACCTTCATAAGTGATATCTTATGATAAGTTTCTTTTTCTGTGTGACTTATTTCACTTAGAATCATCGTACCCGAATCGACTGTTTTTGGTGCTACTGGCCTTATGACATTGATTTCATGGCTGAGCGATATTCCATCGTACGTAAGTACCACGATATCTTGAACCATTTTTGTCTTTCCTGGGATACTTAAGGTGTACCCAAGTTGAGGTTCTTGTAAGCAGTGCAGCGCTAAATTTTAGGGTGGCACTGTCTTATTGATTTTCAGTTTTCCCAAGGTATATTCCCTAGACTGGAACTGCCCTTGGCTGTGTAGCTCTGTTGTTTACTTGTTTTAGGGAACACAATGCTCTCCTCCAGAGAGGCAGTTGGCAACTTACATCCCTCCCATCAGCATAACAAGGCTCCCTGATCTCCAGGGCCTGTCTTGCCTTTCTGGTTTTTACACATTTTGTGGATGTCCCTTTTGACCGGTGGGAAGGGATACTTCTTTGTAGTGCAGATTTGCATTGCTGCTTGCTTGCTTGGCCAAAAACTGCGTATGCATTTTCTCCTGAATATACTCAGGAGAAAACGCATACGCCCTTTTTGGCCAAGTGCATCATTGTCGAAGTTGTGCCCCTCTTCCTGTGCTTGAAAGGTGATTCCAACGTACCTCTTGAAATCTGTTTCCTGCTATTCTGCCTCGTTTTAAAGTCCGCCTCTCTGCCTTCCCTCAAAAGATTTTTGGACGATAGTTTTCCTCTATTACTCTGCCAGTTTGTAAATTGCTGTGCCCCTGAGCTCCATTTTTCAACTCGTTTTTGTGAGCTGACAGCAAATCCAAAATTATGGTTCAAAACCTATACTGGTTCCCGGCGGGTGGCTGAGACATTGGTTAATTCTACTTCCTGCCGGGCAATTAAAGTGACATGTACCTGTCCAAATGCCTAACAGCTACTCTCTCATTGGTTCTCCCTCTTCCCTTTCATCCTCTGCCAAATTGGCAACCTGTGCAAACCAGGAGGTTTTACGGGCTATCGCTCCAAGTTGGGAGATTGATAGTAAAGCCGTTGGAAGTTCAAACTGGAGCACAAGGAGAGGGAGTATATGTTGAGTTTTAGAAACATTTCGTATTCACAGTGTGTCCATTCTCTAGGTTTCCCGTAAATGTTATGGCTGTAGTAATATTCCCTTACACATGGAGAGTTGGGACACATGGAATGGGTGCCACATATTATTGCTTTAAAGGGTCTGCATTTGCTCACCCAGTCTCACTAAACCTCTCAGTCTCAAGTGTCCAGCTTTATGCCACATCCACCTCTCATTGTAGGTAGGGTCATTCCAGGTTTCATTAGAGCCCCTGAAGGAATTGTAAAGATTTTCCCTGTTTTTTTTGTATTGTATTTGAAATTTATTTTTTACTGGGTTTGAGCTGATTCTCACTGTCATGTTTATGCCAGTTTAGACACATTTGATTCCCTTATGGTGACATATCAATACATAGGTTTTAAGATTCTTACTAGTCAGATATATACCTCTGCGCAGAATATTGGGTTTTGCGTCCCTTTCACGGATGAAGGTGTAGGTCTTGTCTATTCCGTATTTTGATTTTGGAATGGTACTTGTACTAATATCAAACTCTGGTTCTATGCATCACCCCACCTCTCCTTCCTCCTTAAGGAGGCATAAGTGTGTTTTCTAAATGTGAGACGCTGTTCCCTTTCCTAACTCAGTTCATGTGTATCCATGTTAAAGAAAATTCATAAGTGCTATCTTATGATAAGTTTCTTTTTCTGTGTGACATATTTCACTTAGAATCATCGTACCTGAATCCATTCATTTTCCTGTTACTGGCATTATGACATTGATTTCATGGCTGAGGGATAATCCATCGTACATAAGTACCACAATTTTTTGAATCATTTTTATCTATCCTGGGATATTTAGAGAGTACTCAATTTGAGATTCTTGTAAGTAGTGCAGGCCTAAATTTTGGGGTGGCTCTATCTTATTGATTTTCAGTTTTCCCAAGGTATATTCCCTAGACTGGAAGTGCCCTTGGCTCTGTAGCTCTGTTGTTTACTTGTTTTAGGGAACACAATGCACTCCTCCAGAGAGGCAGTTGGCAATTTACATCCCGCCCATCAGCATAAAAAGGCTCCAGGTTCTCCAGGGCCTCTCTAGGATTTCTGGTTTTACACATTTTGTGGATGTCCCTTTTGACCGGTGGGAAGTGATACTTCTTTGTACTGCAGATTTGCATTGCCCGCTTGCTTGCTTGGCCAAAAAGGGCGTATGCATTTTCTCCTGAATATATTCAGGTGAAAACGCATACGCCCTTTTTGGCCAAGTGCATCATTTTCGAAGTTGTGCCCCTCTTACTGTGCTATACAGGTGATTCCAACGAACCACTTGAAATCTGTTTCCTGCTATTCTGCCTCGCTTTGAAGGTTGCCTCGTTGCCTTCCCTTAACAGATTTTTTGGACAATAGTTGTCCTTTATTACTGTGCCAGTTTGTGAATTGCTGTGCCCTTGAGCTCCATTTTCTAACTCGTTTTTTGTGAGCTAACCGCAAGTCCAAAATTTTGGTTCAGGACCTATACTTGTTCACGGCGGGTGGCTGAGACTTTGGTTAATTCTTCTTCCTGCCGGGCATTTAGAGTGACATGTGCCCGTCCAAATGCCTAACAGCTACTCTTTCATTGGTTCCCCCTTTTCCCTTTCATCCTCTTCCAAATTGGCAACCTGAGCAAACCAGGAGGTTAAAGGGGCTGTCTCTCCAAGTTGGAAGATTGATAGTTAAGCAGTTGGAAAGTCAAACCGGAGCACCAGGAGAGGGACAGTTAGTTGGGTTTTAGAAACCTTTCGTATTCACTGTGAGTCCATTCTCTTGGTTTCCTGTATATGTTATAGCTGTAGTAATATTCCCTTCAACATGGAGAGTTGGGAACCATGGAATGGGTGCGACACATTATTGCTTTGAATGGTCTGCATTTGCTAACCCAAATTCACCAATCCTCTCAGTCCCAAGTGTCCAGCCTTTTGCCACATCCAGCTGTCGTTGTACACAGGGTCATTCAAGGTTTCATCAGAGACCCTGAAGGAATTGTAAAGAATTTCCCTGTTTTGTTGTTTTGTTTTTGAAATTCCTTTTTATAGTGGGTTTGAGCTGATTCTCACTGCCGTGTTTATGCCAATCTAGACACACTTGTTTCCCTTACGGTGATATATCAATACATAGGTTTTAAGATCCTTACTAGTCAGATATATTCCTCTGTGTGAAGTATGGGGTCTTGATAACCTTTCAGTGAGGAACGTGTAGATCTTGTGTATTTTGTATTTGGTTTCTGGAATGGTGCCTGTACTTATATCAAACTCTCTTTTATGCAACACCCCACCTCTCCTTCCCCCTTAATCCGGCGTAAGAGTGTTTTCTAAATGTGAGACTCTGTTCTCTTTCCTAACTCAGTTCATGTGTAGCCATGTTTACAGGATTTTCATGAGTGATATCTTATGAAAAGATTCTTTTCCTGTGTGACTTATTTCACTTAGAATCTTCATACCTGAATCCATTCATTTTGCTGCTACTGGTCTTTTGACATTGATTTCATGGCTGAGGGATATTCCATCATAACGTAAGTACCACAATTTTTTGAACCATTTTTATCTTTCACAGAATATTTAAGGTGTACCCAAGTTGAGGTTCTTGTCAGCAGTGCAGCCCTAAATTTTGGGGTGGCTTTGTCTTATTGATTTTCAGTTTTCCCAAGGTATATTCCCTAGACTTGAAGTGCCCTTGGCTCTGTAGCTCTGTTGTTTACTAGTTTTCGGGAACACAATGCACTCCTCCAGAGAGTCAGTTGGCAGTTTACATGCCTTCCTTCAGCATAACAAGGCTCCCTGTTCTCCAGGGCCTGTCTTGAATTTATGGTTTTTAACTTTTTGTGTATGTCCCTTGTGACAAGTGGGAATTGATACTTATTTGTAGTGCAGATTTGCATTGCCTGCTTGCTTGCTTGGCCAAAAAGGGCGTATGCATTTTCTCCTGCATATATTCAGGAGAAAAATCATACACCCTTTTTGGCCAAGTGCATCATTGTCGAAGTTGTGCCCCTCTTCCTGTGCTTTACAGATGATTCCAACGTACCTCTTGAAATCTGTTTCCTGCTATTCGGCCTCACATTCAATTCCGCTTCGTTGCCTTCCCGCAACAGATTTCTGGACGATAGTTGGCTTTTATTACTATGCCAGATTGTGAATTGCTCTGCCGCTGAGCTCAATTTTTAACTCATTTTTTGTGAGCTGCATGCAAGTACAAAATTTTGTTTCAGGAGCTATACTGGTTCCCAGTGGGTGGTTGAGACTTTGGCTAATTCTTCTTCCTGCCGGGAAATTAGACTGACATATGCCCGTCCAAATTCCTAACAGCTACTCTATCATTGGTTCTCCCTCTTCCATTTCATCCTCTGCCAAATTGGCAAACTGTGAGCACCAGGAGGTTAAAAGGGCTGTCTCTCCAAGTTGGGAGATTGATAGTACATGAGTTGGAAAGTCAAACGGGAGCACCAGGAGAGGGACTATTCGTTGAGTTTTAGAAACCTTTCGTATTCACAGTGTGTCCATTCTCTAAGTTTCCCGTACATGTTATAGCTGTAGTCATATTCCCTTCAACCTGGAGAGTTCTGACCCATGGAATGGGTGCCATGCATTATTGCTTAAAAGGGTCTGCATTTGCTCACCCAATCTCACCAATCCTGTCAGTCCCAAGTTTCCAGCCTTATGCCACATCGAGCTGTCATTGTAGACATGGATATTCCAGGTTTCATCAGAGAACCTGTAGTAATTGTAAAGAATGTCCCTGTTTTTTTGCTTTGTATTTGAAATTCCTTTTTATAGTGGGTTTGAGCTGATTCTTGCTGCCATGTTTATGCAAGTCTAGACACACTTGATTCCCTTACGGAGACATATCAATACATAGGTTTTAAGAAACTTACTAGTCAGATATATTCCCCTGCGGGAAATATGGTGTTTTGAGACCCTTTCACTGAGGAAAGTATAGGTAGGTCTTGTCTATTCCATAGTTGGTTTTAGGAACGGTACCTGTGCTTATATCAAACTCTGGTTTTATGCATCACCCCACCTCTCCTTCTCCCTTAAGCAGGCATAAGAGGGTTTTCTAAATGTGAGACTCTGTTCTCTTTCCTAACTCAGTTCATGTGTAGCCATGTTTACAGGATCTTCATAAGTGATATCTTATGATAAGCTTCTTTTTCTGTGTGACTTATTTCACTTAGAATCATCGTACCTGAATCCACTCATTTTGCTGCTACTGGTCTTATGACATTGATTTCATGGCTGAGGGATATTCCATCGTACGTAAGTACCACAATTTTTTGAACCACTTTTATCTTTCCTGGGATATTTAAGGTGTACCCAAGTTGAGGTTCTTGTAAGCAGTGCAGCCCTATATTTTGGGGTGGCTCTGTGTTATTCATTTTCAGTTTTCCCAAGGTATATTCCCTAGACTGGAAGTGCCCTTGGCTCTGTAGCTCTGTTGTTTACTTGTTTTAGGGAACAGAATGCAGTCCCCAGAGAGGCAGTTGGCAATTTACATGCCACACATCAGTATAACAAGGCTCCCTGGTCTCCAGGGCCTGCCTTGCCTTTCTGGTTTTTACCCATTTTGTGGATGTCCCGTTTGACCGCTGGGAAGTGATACTTCTTTGTAGTGCAGATTTGCATTGCCCACTTGCTTGCTTGGCCAAAAAGGGTGTATGCGTTTTCTGCTGAATATATTAGGAGAAAACGCATAGGCTCTTTGTGGCCAAGTGCATCATTGTTGAAGTTGTGCCCCTCTTCCTGTGCTTGAAAGGTGATTCCAATGTACATCTGGAAATCTGTTTCCTGCTATTCTGCCTCGCTTTCAAGTCTGCCTCGTTGCCTTCCCTGAACAGATTTTTGGACGATAGTTGCCCTTTATTACTCTTCCACTTTGTGAATTGCTGTGCCCCTGAGCTCCATTATTTAACTCGTTTGTTGTGAGCTGAACGCAAGTCCAATATTTTGGTTCTGGACCTATACTGGTACCCGGTGGGTGGCTGAGACTTTGGTTAATTCTTCTTCCTCCCGGGAAATAAGAGTGACATGTGCCCGTCCAAATGCCTAACAGCTACTCTCTCATTGGTTCTCCCTCTTCCCTTTCATCCTTTGCCAAATTGGCAACCTGTGCGAACCAGGAGGTTAAAGTTGCTGTCTCTCCAAGATGGGAGATTGACAGTAAAGCAGTTGGAAAGTCAAACTGGAGCACAAGGAATGGGAGTATTCGTTGAGTTTTAGAGACCTTTCGTATTCACAATGGGTCCTTTCTCTGGGTTTCCCGTACATGTTATAGCTGTAGTAATATTCCCTTCAACCTGGAGATTTGGGACACATGGAATGGGTGACATGCATTATTGCTTTACAGGGTCTGCATTTGCTCACCCAATCTCACCAATCCTCTCAGTCCCATGTGTCCAGCCTTATGCCACCTACAGCTGTCATTGTAGATAGGGACTTTCCAAGGTTCATCAGAGAGCCTGAAGGAATTGTAAAGAATTTCGCTGTTTTTTTGTTTTGTTTTTGAAATTCCGTTTTATAGTGGGTTTGATCTGATTCTCGCTGCCATCTTTATGCCAGTCTAGACACACTTGATTCCCTTACGGTGACATATCAATAAATAGGTTTTAAGATTCTTACTAGTCAGATATATTCCTCTGCGTGAAATGTGGTGTTTTGAGTCCCTTTCACTGAGGAAGGTGTAGGTGTTGTTTATTCCATAGTTGGTTTTTGGAAGGGTACCTGTGCTTATATCAAACTCTGGTTTTATGCATCACCCCACCTCTCCTTCCCCCTTACGCAGGCATAAGAGTGTTTTCTAAATGTGAGACTCTCTTCTCTTTCCTAACTCAGTTCATGTGTAGCCATGTTTACAGGATCTTCATAAGTGATATATTATGATAAGTTTCTTTTTCTGTGTGACTTAATTCACTTAGAATCATCGTACCTGAATCCACTCATTTTGCTGCTACTGATCTTATGACATTGATTTCATGGCTGAGGGATATTCCATCATACGTAAGTACCACAATTTTTTGAACAATTTTTACCTTTCCTGGGATACTTAAGGGGAACCCAAGTTGAGGTTCTTGTAAGCAGTGCAGCCCTAAATTTTTGGGTGGTTCTGTCTTATTCATTTTCAGTTTTCCCAAGGTATATTCCCTAGACTGTGAGTGTACTTGGCTCTGTGGCTCTGTTGTTTACTTCTTTTAGGGAACACAATGCACTTCTCCATAGAGGCAGTTGGCAATTTACAGCCCGGCCATCAGCATAACAAGGCTCCCTGTACTCCAGGGTCTGTCTTGCCTTTCTGGTTTTTTCCCATTTTGTGGATGTCCCTTGTGACCGGTGGGAAGTGATACTTCTTTTTAGTGCAGACTTGCATTGCCCACTTGCTTGCATGGCCAAAAGTGCGTATGCATTTTCCCTGAATATATACAGGAGAAAACGCATACGGCCATTTTGGCCAAGTGCATCATTTTCGAAGTAGTGCTCCTCTTCCTGTGCTTTAAAGGCGATTCCAACGTACCTCTTGAAATCTGTTTCCTGCTATTCTGCCTCGCTTTCAAGTGTGCCTATTTGCCTTCCCTCAACAGATTGTTGGAAGATAGTTGCCCTTTATTACTCTGCCAGTTTGTGAATTGCTTTGCCCCTGAGCTCCATTTTTTAACTCGTTTTTTGTGAGCTGAGCGCAAATCCAATATTTTGGTTCAGGACCTATACCGGTTTTCGGTGGGTGGCTGAGACTTTGGTTAATTCTTCTTCCTCCTCGAAAATAAGTGTGATATGTGCCCGTCCAAATGCCTAACAGCTACTCTCTCATTGGTTCTCCCTATTCCCTTTCATCCTTTGCCAAATTGGCAACATGTGCGAACCAGGAAGATAAAGGTGCTGTCTCTCCATGTTGGGAGATTGATAGTAAAGCAGATGGAATGTCAAACTGGAGCACCAGGAGAGCGATTATTCGTTGAGTTTTAGAAAGCTTTCGTATTCACAGTGTGTCCATTCTCTTGGTTTCCTGTACATGTTATAGCTGTAGTAATATTACCTTCAACCTGGAGAGTTGGGACACATGGAATGGGTGTCATGCATTATTGCTTTACAGGGTCTGCATTTGCTCACCCAATCTCACCAATCCTCTCAGTCCCATGTGTCCAGCCTTATGCCACCTACAGCTCTCGTTGTAGATAGGGTCATTCCAAGGTTCATCAGAGAGCCTGAAGGAATTGTAAAGTACTTTGCTGTTTTTTTGTTTTGTTTTTGAAATTCCGTTTTATAGTGGGTTTGATCTGATTCTCGCTGCCATCTTTATTCCAGTCTAGACACACTTGATTCCCTTACAAAGACATATCAATACATAGGTTTTAAGTTTCTTACTAGTCACATATATTCCTCTGCGGGAAATGTGGGGTTTTGAGTCCCTTTCACTGAGGAATGTGTAGGTGTTGTTTATTCCATAGTTGGTTTTTGGAAGGGTACCTGTGCTTATATCAAACTCTGGTTTTATGCATCACCCCACCTCTCCTTCCCCCTTAAGCAGGCATAAGAGTGTTTTCTAAATATGAGACTATGTTCTCTTTCCTAACTCAGTTCATGTGTAGCCATGTTTACAGGATCTTCATAAGTGATATCTTATGATATGTTTCTTTTTCTGTGTGACTTAATTCACTTAGAATCATCGTACCTGAATCCAGTCATTTTGCTGCTACTGGTCTTATGACATTGATTTCATAGCTGAGGGATATTCCATCATACGTAAGTACCACAATTTTTTCAACATTTTTTACCTTTCCTGGGATACTTAAAGTGTACCCAAGTTGAGGTTCTTGAAAGCAGTGCAGCCCTAAATTTTGGGGTGGCTCTGTCTTATTCATTTTCAGTTTTCCCAAGGTTTATTCACTAGACTGGGAGTGTACTTGGCTCTGTAGCTCTGTTGTTTACTTATTTTAGGGAACACAATGCACTCCTCCAGAGAGGCAGTTGGCAATTTACATCCCGCCCATCAGCATAACATGGCTCCCTGTTCTCCAGGGCCTGTCTTGCCTTTCTGATTTTTGCCCATTTTGTGGATGTCCCTTTTGACCGGTGGGAAGTGATACTTCATTGTAGTGCAGATTTGCATTGCCTACTTGCTTGCTTGGCCAAAAAGGGCGTATGCATTTTCTCCTGAATATATTCAGGACAAAATGCATACGCCCTTTTTGGCCAAGTGCATCATTTTCGAAGTTGTGACCCTCTTCCTGTGCTTTAAAGGCGATTTCAAAGTACCTGTTGTAAACGGTTTCCTGCTATTCTCCCTCGCTTTCAAGTCTGCCTCGTTGCCTTACCTCAACAGATTCTCCAACGATAGTTGTCCTTTATTACTCTGCCAGTTTGTGAATTGCTCTGCCCCATAGCTCCATTTTTTAACTCGTTTTTTGTGAGCTGAACGCAAGTCCAATATTTTGGTTCAGGAACAATACTGGTTCCCGGTGGGTGGCTGAGACTTTGGTTAATTCTTCTTCCTCCCGGGAAATAAGAGTGACATGTGCCCGTCCAAATGCCTAACAGCTACTCTCTCTTCGGTTTTCCCTCTTCCCTTTCATTCTTTGCCAAATTGGCCACATGTGCGAACCAGGAGGTTAAAGGTGCTGTCTCTCCAAGTTGGGAGATTGATAGCAAAGCAGTTGGAATGTCAAACTGGAGCACCAGGAGTGCGATTATTCGTTGAGTTTTAGAAGGCATTCGTATTCACAGTGTGTCCATTCGGTAGGTTTCCCATACCTGTTATAGCTGTAGTAATATTCCGTTCAACCTGGAGAGTTGGGACACATGGAATGGGTGACATGCATTATTGCTTTACAGGGTCTGCATTTGCTCACCCAATCTCACCAATCCTCTCACTCCCATGTGTCCAGCCTTATGCCACCTCCAGCTGTGGTTGTAGATAGGGTCATTCCAAGGTTCATCAGAGAGCCTGAAGGAATTGTAAAGAATTTCACTGTTTTTTGTTTTGTTTTTGAAATTCCGTTTTATACTGGGTTTGATCTGATTCTCGCTGTCATCTTTATGCCAGTCTAGACACACTTGATTCCCTTACGGAGACTTATCAATACATAGGTTTTAAGATTCTTACTAGTCAGATATATTCCTCTGCGTGAAATGTGGTGTTTTGAGTCCCTTTCACTGAGGAAGGTGTAGGTGTTGTTTATTCCATAGTTGGTTTTTGGAAGGGTACTTGTGCTTATATCACTCTGGTTTTATGCATCACCCCACATCTCCTTCCCCCTTAAGCAGACATAAGAGTGTTTTCTAAATGTGAGACTCTGTTCTCTTTCCTCACTCAGTTCATGTGTAGCCATGTTTACAGGATCTTCATAAGTGATATCTTATGATAAGTTTCTTTTTCTGTGTGACATAATTCACTTAGAATCATCGTACCTGAATCCACTCATTTTCCTGCTACTGGTCTTATGACATTGATTTCATGGCTGAGGGATATTCCATCATTCGTAAGTACCACAATTTTTTGAACAATTTTTACCTTTCCTGGGATACTTAAGGTGTACCCAAGTTGAGGTTCTTGTAAGCAGTGCAGCCCTAAATTTTGGGGTGGCTCTGTCTTATTCATTTTCAGTTTCCCCAAGGTATATTCCCTAGACTGGGAGTGTACTTGGCTCTGTAGCTCTGTTGTTTACTTCTTTTAGGGAACACAATGCACTCCTCCAGAGAGGCAGATGGTAATTTACTTCCCGGCCATCAGCATAACAAGGCTCCCTGTTCTCCAGGGCCTGTCTTGCCTTTCTGGTTTTTACCCATTTTGTGGATGTCCCTTTTGACTGGTGGGAAGTGATACTTCTTTGTAGTGCAGACTTGCATTGCCCACTTGCTTGCTTGGCCAAAAGTGCGTATGCATTTGTCCCTGAATATATTCAGGAGAAAATGCATACGGCCTTTTTGGCCATGTGCATCATTGTCGAAGTTGTGATCCTCTTCCTGTGCTTTAAAGGCGATTCCAACGTACCTCTTGAAATCTGTTTCCTGCTATTCTGCCTCGATTTCAATTCCGCCTAGTTGCCTTCCATCAACAGATTGTTGGAAGATAGTTGCCATTTATCACTCTGCCAGTTTGTGAATTGCTTTGCCCCTGAGCTCCATTGTTTAACTCGTTTTTTGTGAGCTGAACGCAAGTCCAATATTTTGGTTCAGGACCTATATTGCTACCCCGTGGGGGGCTGATACTTCAGTTAATTCTTCTTCCTCCCGGGAACTAAGAGTGATATGTGCCCTTCCAAATGCCTAAGAGCTACTCTCTCATTGGTTCTCCCTATTCCTTTTCATCCTTTGCCAATTGGCAACCTGTGCGAAGCAGGAGGTTAAAGGTGCTGTCCCTCCAAGTTGGGAGATTGACAGTAAAGCAGTTGGAAAGTCAAACTAGAGCACAAGGAGAGGGAATATTCGTTGAGTTTTAGAGACCTTTCGTATTCACAATGTGTCCATTATCTAGGTTTCCCTTACATGTTATAGCTGTAGTAATATTCCCTTCAACCTGGAGACATCGGACCCATGGAATGGGTGCCATGCATTATTGCTTTAAAGGGTCTGCATTTGCTCACCCAATCTCTCTAATCCTCTCAGTCCCAAGTATCCAGCCTTATGCCATATCCAGCTGTCATTGTAGATAGGGTCATTCCAGGTTTCATCAGAGACCCTGAAGGAATTGTAAAGAATTTCCCTCTTTTTGTTTTTGAAATTCATTTTTATAGTGGGTTTGAGCTGATTCTCGCTGCCATATTTATGCCAGTCTAGACACACTTGATTCCCTTACGGAGACTTATCAATACATAGGTTTTAAGATTCTTACTAGTCAGATATATTCCTCTGGGGGAAATGTGGGGTTTTGAGTCCCTTTCACTGAGGAAGGTGTAGGTGTTGTTTATTCCATAGTTGGTTTTTGGAAGGGTACTTGTTCTTATATCAAACTCTGGTTTTATGCATCACGCCACCTCTCAATCCCCCTTAAGCAGGCATAAGAGTGTTTTGTAAATCTGAGACTCTGTTCTCTTTCCTAACTCAGTTCATGTGTAGCCATGTTTACAGGATCTTCATAAGTGATAGCTTATGATAACTTTCTTTTTCTGTGTGACTTATTTCACTTAGAATCATCGTACCTGAATCCACTCATTTTGCTGCTACTGGTCTTATGACATTGATTTCATGGCTGAGGTATATTCCATCGTATATATGTACCACAGTTTTTTGAACCATATTTATCTTTCCTGGGATATTTAAGGTGTACCCAAGTTGAGGTTCTTGTAAGCAGTGCAGCCCTAAATTTGGGGGTGGCTCTGTCTTATTGATTTTCAATTTTCCAAAGGTATATTCCCTAGACTGGAAGTGCCCTTGGCTCTCTAGCCCTGTTGTTTACTTCTTTTAGGGAACACAATGCACTCCTCCAGAGAGGCAGTTGGCAATTTACATCCCGCCAATCAGCATAACAAGGCTCCCTGTTCTCCAGGGCCTGTCTTGCCTATCTGATTTTTGCCCATTTTGTGGATGTCCCTTTTGACCTGTGGGAAGTGATACTTCTTTGTAGTGCAGATTTGCATTGCCTACTTGCTTGCTTGGCCAAAAAGGGCGTATGCGTTTTCTCCTGAATATATTCAGGTGAAAACCCATACGCCCTTTTTGGCCAAGTGCATCATTTTTGACGTTGTGCCCCTCTTCCTGTGCTTTAAAGGCGATTCCAACGTACCTCTTGAAATCTGTTTCCTGCTATTCTGCCTTGCTTTCAAGTCTTCCTCATTACCTTCCCTCAAGAGATTTGTGGATGATAGTTGCCCTTTATTACTCTGCCAATTTGTGAATTGCTGTGCCACTGGGCTCCAATTTTTAACACATTTTTTGTGAGCTGAACGCAAGTAGAATATTTTGGTTCAGAACCTATACTGGTTTTCAGTGGTTGGCTGAGACTTTGTTTAATTCTTCTTCCTCACGGGAAATAAGAGTGACATGAGCCCGTCCAAATGCCTAACAGCTACTCTCTCATTGGTTCTCCCTCTTTGCTTTCATCCTCTGCCAAATTGGGAACCTGTGCAAACCAGGAGGTTAAAGGTGCTGTCTCTCCAAGTTGGGAGATTGATATTAAAGCAGTTGGAATGTCAAACCGGAACACCAGGAGTGGGACTATTCATTGAGTTTTAGAAAGCTTTCATATTAAATGTGTGTCCATTCTCTAGGTTTCCCATACATGTTATAGCTATAGTAATATTCCCTTCAACCTGGAGAGTTGGGACCCATGGAATGGGTGCCATGAATTATTGCTTTAAAAGGTCTCTATTTGCTCACGCAATCTCACCAATACTCTCAGTCCCATGTGTCCAACCTTATGCCACATACAGCGGTCGTTGTAGATAGGGTCATTCCAGGTTTCATCAGAGACCCTGAAGGAATTGTAAAGAAATTCCTTGTTTTTTTGTTTGGTTTTTGAAATTCCTTTTTAGAGGGGGTTTGAGCTGATTCTCGCTGCCATGTTTATGCCAGTCTAGACACACTTGATTCCCATACGGAGACATATCGATACATAGATTTTAAGATTCTTACTAGACAGATATATTCCTCTGTGGGAAATATTGGGTTTTGAGTCCCTTTCACTGAGGAAGGTGTAGGTCTTGTCTATTCCATAGTTAGTTTTTGGAACGGTGCCTGTGCTTATACCAACTCTGGTTTTATGCATTACCTCACCTCACCTTACCCCTTAAGCAGGCATAAGAGTGTTTTCTAAATGTGAGACTCTGTTCTCTTTCCTAACTCAGTTCATGTGTAGCCATGTTAACAGGATCTTCATAAGTGATATCTTATGATAAGTTTCTTTTTCTGTGTGACTTAATTCACTTAGAATCATCATACCTGAATCCACTCATTTTGCTGCTACTGGTTTTATGACATTGATGTCATGGCCTAGGGATATTCCATCATACGTAAGTACCACAATTTTTTGAACAATTTTTAACTTTCCTAGGATACTTAAGGTGTACCCAAGTTGAGGTTCTTCTAAGCAGTGCAGCCCTAAATTTTGGGGTAGCTCTGCTTATTGATTTTCAGTTTTCCCAAGGTATATTCCCTAGACTGGAAGTGCCCTTGGCTCTGTAGCTCTGTTGTTTACTTGTTTCAGGGAACACAATGCACTCATCCAGAGAGGCAGTTGTTAATTTACATGCCGCCCATCAGAATAACAAGGCTCCCTGTTCTCCAGGGCCTGTCTTGCCATTCTGGTTTTTACCCATTTTGTGGATGTCCCTTTTGAACCGTGGGAAGACATACTTCTTTGTAGTGCAGATTTGCATTGCCCGCTTTCTTGCTTGGCCAAAAAGGGCGTATGCGATTTCTCCTGTATATATTCAAGAGAAAATGCATATGCCCTTTTTGGCCAAGTGCATCATTGTCGAAATTGTGCCCCTCTTCCTGTGCTTTACATGTTATTCCAACGTACCTCTTGATATCTGTTTCCTGCTATTCAGCCTCGCTTTCAAGTTCGCCTCGTTGCCTTCCCTCAACAGATTTTTGGACGATAGTTGCCCTTTATTATTCTGCCAGTTTGTGAATTGTTGTGCCCCTGAGCTACATTTTTTAACTCGTTTTTTGTGAGCTGAACGCAAGTCCAATATTTTGGTTCAGAACCTATACTGGTTTTCGGTGGGTGGCTGAGGCTTTGGTCAATTATTCTTCCTCCCGGGAAATAAGAGTGACATATGCCCGTCCAAATGCGTAACAGCTACTGTCTCATTGGTTCTCCCTCTTCCCTTTCATCCTTTGCCAAATTGGCAACCTGGGAGAACCAGGAGGTTAAAGGTGCTGTCTCTCCAAGTTGGGAGATTGATAGTAAAGCAGTTGGAAAGTCAAGCTGGAGCACAAGAAGAGGGACTATTCGTTGACTTTTAGAAACCTTTCGTATTCACAGTGTGTCCATTCTCTAGGTTTCCCATACATGTTATAGGTATAGTAATATTCCCTTCAACCTTGAGAGTTGGTACCCATGGAATGGGTGCCATGCATTATTTCTTTAAAGTGTCTGCATTTGCTCACCCAATCTCACCAATCCTTTCAGTCCCATGTGTCCAGCCTTATGCCACATCCAGCTGTCGTTGTAGATAGGGTCGTTCCAGGTTTCATCAGAGACCCTGAAGGAATTGTAAATAATTTCCCTGTTTTTTTGTTTTGTTTTTGAAATTCCTTTTTATAGTGGGTTTGAGCTGATTCCCTCTGCCATGTTTATGCCAGTCTAGACACACTTGATTCCCTTAAGAAGTCATATCAGTACATAGATTTTAAGATTCTTACTTGTCAGATATATTCCTCTGTGGGAAATATGGGGTTTTGAGTCCCTTTCACTGAGGAAGGTGTAGGTCTTGTCTATTCCATAGTTGGTTTATGGAACGGTACCTGTGCGTATATCAAACTCTGGTTTTATGCATCACCCCACCTCTCCTTCCTCCTTAAGCAGGCATAAGAGTGTTTTCTAAATGTGAGACTCTGTTCTCTTTCCTAACACTGTTCATGTGTAGCCATGTTTACAGGATGTTCATAAGTGATATCTTATGATAAGTTTCTTTTTCTGTGTGACTTATTTCACTTAGAATCATCGTACCTGAATCCACATCATTTTGCTGCTACTGGTCGTATGACACTGATTTCATGGCTGAGGGATATTCCATCGTACGTAAGTACCACAATTTTTTACACCATTTTTATATTTCCTGGGATATTTAAGTTGTACACAAGTTGAGGTTCTTGTAAGCAGTTCAGCACTAAATTTTGGCGTGGATCTGTCTTATTGATTTTCAGTTTTCCCAAGGTATATTCCCTAGACTGGAATTGTCCTTGGCTCTGTAGCTATGTTTTTTACTTGTTTTAGGGAACACAATGCACTCCTCCAGAGAGACAGTTGGCAATTTACATCCCACCCATCAGCATAACAAGGCTCCCTGTTCTCCAGGGCCTGTCTAGAATTTCTTGTTTTTACCCTTTATGTGGATGTCCCTTAGGACTGGTGGGAAGTGATACTTCTTTGTACTGCAGGTTTGCATTGCCCGCTTGCTTGCTTGGCCAAAAAGGGCTTATGCGTTTTCTCCTGAGTATATTCAGGAGAAAACACATAAGCCCTTTTTGGCCAAGTGCATCATAGTCGAAGTTTGTCCCTCTTCGTGTGCTTTAAAGGCGATTCCCACGTACCTCTTGAAATCCGTTTCCTGCTATTCTGCCTTGCTTTCAAGTCCGCCTAGTAGCCTTCCCTCAACAGATTATTGGACGATAGTTGCCCTTTATTACTCTGCCAGTTTTTGAATTGCTGTGCCCCTGAGCTCCATTTTTTAACTCGTTTTTTGTGAGCTGAACGCAAGACCAATATTTTGGTTCTGGACCTATAGAGGTTTTTGGTGGGTCGCTGAGACTTTGGTTAATTCTTCTTCCTCCCGGGATATAAGACTGACATGTGACCATCCAAATGCCTAACAGCTACTGTCTCATTGGTTCTCCCTCTTCCCTTTCCTCCTCTGTCAAAATGGGAACCTGTGCGAACCAGGAGGTTAAAGGTGCTGTCTCTCCATGTTGGGA
This sequence comes from Mesoplodon mirus, assembly GCF_964341445.2. Taxonomy (NCBI): domain Eukaryota; kingdom Metazoa; phylum Chordata; class Mammalia; order Artiodactyla; family Ziphiidae; genus Mesoplodon; species Mesoplodon mirus. The sequence goes on along the minus strand of NW_028295819.1, from coordinate 2,792,479 downwards.
GATTGATAGTAAAGCTGTTGGAAATTCAAACCGGAGCACCAGGAGAGGGACTATTCGTTGAGTTTCAGAGACCTTTCGTATTCACAGTGTGTCCATTCTCAAGGTTTCCCGTACATGTTATAGCTGTAGTAATATTCCCTTCAACCTGGAGACATGGGTCCCATGGAATGGGTACCATGCATTATTGCTTTAAACGGTCTGCATTTGCTCACCCAATCTCAACAATCCTCTCAGTCCCATGTGTCCAGCCTTATGCCTCATCCTGCTGTCATTGTAGATAGGGTCATTCCAGGTTTCATCAGAGACCCTGAAGGAATTGTAAAGAATTTCCCTTTTATTTTGTTTTTGAAATTCATTATATAGTGGGTTTGAGCTAAATCTCGCTGCCATGTTTATGCCAGTCTAGACACACTTGATTCCCTTACAGAGACATATCAATACATAGGTTTTACGATTCTTACTAGTCAGATATATTCCTCTGCGGGAAATATGGGATTTTGAATCCCTTTCACTGAGGAAGGTGTAGGTATTGTGTATTCCATAGTTGGTTTTTGGAACGGTACCTGTGCTTATATCAAACTCTGGTTTTATGCATCACCCCACCTATCCTTCCCCCTTAAGCAGGAATAAGAGTGTTTTGTAAATGTGAGACTCTGTTCTCTTTCCTAACTCATTTCATGTGTAGCCATGATTACAGGATCTTCATAAGTGATATCTTATGATAAGTTTCTTTTTCTGTGTGACTTATTTCACTTAGAATCATCGTACCTGAATCCACACATTTTGCTGCTACTGGTCTTATGACATAGATTTCATGGCTGAGGGATATTCCATCGTACGTATGTACCACAATTTTTTGAACCATTTTTATATTTCCTGGGATATTTAAAGTGTACCCAAGTTCAGGTTCTTGTAAGAAGTGCAGCCCTATATTTTGGGGTGGCTCTGTCTTATTGATTTTCAGTTTTCCCAAGGTATATTTCCTAGACTGGAAGTGCCCTTGGCTCTGTAGCTCTGTTGTTTATTTGTTTTAGGGAACACAATGCACTCCTCCAGAGAGGCAGTTGGCAATTTACATCACGCCCATTATCATAACAAGGCTCCCTGTTCTCCAGGGCCTGTCTTGCCTTTCTGGTTTTTATCCATTTGTGGATGTCCCTTTTGAGTGGTGGGAAGTGATACTTCTTTTTAGTGCAGATTTGCATTGCCCGCGTGTTTGCTTGGCCAAAGAGGGCGTATGCTTTTTCTCCTGAATATATTCAGGAGAAAACGCATACACCCATTTTGGCCAAGTGCATCATTGTCAATGTTGTGCCCCTATTCCTGTGCTTTAAAGGTGATTCCAATGAACCTCTTGAAATCTGTTTCCTGCTATTCGGCCTCGCTTTCAAGTCCGCCTCGTTGCCTCCCCTCATCAGATTGTTGGACGATAGTTGCCCTTTATTACTCTGCCATTTTGTGAATTGCTGTGCCCCTTAGCTACATTATTTAACTCGTTTTTTTGTGAGCTGAACGCAAGTCCAATATTTTGGTTCAGGACCTATACTAGTTTTCGGTGGGTGGCTGAGACTTTGGTTAATTCTTCTTCCTCCCGGGAAATAAGTGTGACATATGCCCGTCCAAATGCCTAACAGCTACTCTCTCATTGGTTTTCCCTCTTCCCATTCATCCTCTGCCAAATTGGAAACCTGTGCGAAACAGTAGGTTAAAGGTGCTGTCTCGCTAGGTAGGGAGATTGATAGTAAAGCAGTTTGAAAGTCAAACTGGAACACCAGGAGAGGGAGTATTCGTTGAGTTTTAGAGAACTTTCGTATTCACAGTGTGTCCATTCTCTAGGTCTACAGTACATGTTATAGCTGTAGTAATATTCCCTTCAACCTGGAGAGTTGGGACCCAGGGAATGGGTGCCATGCATTATTGATTTAAAGGGTCTGCATTTGCTCACCCAATCTCACCAATCCTCTCAGTCCCATGTGTCCAGGCTTATGCCACATCCAGCTGTCGTTGTAGATAGGGTCATTCCAGGTTTCATCAGAGACCCTGAAGGAATTGAAAAGTATTTCCCTGTTTTTTTTGTTTTGTTTTTGAAATTCCATTTTATACTGGGTTTGAGCTGATTCTCACTGCCATGTTTATGCCAGTCTAGACACACTTGATTCCATTATGTGGACATATCAATACATACGTTTTAAGATTCTTACTATTAAGATATATCCCTCTTCATGGAATGTGGGGAGTTGTGTCCTTTTCACTGAAGAAGTTTTATTTCTTGTCTATTCCGTATATGGTTTGTGGAACGGTACCAGAACTAATATCAAAATCTGGTTTAATGCATCACCCCACCTCTCCTTCCCCCTTAAGCAGGCATAAGAGTGTTTTCTAAATGTGAGACTCTGTTCTATTTCCTAACTCAGTTCATGTGTAGCCATGTTTACAGGATCTTCATAAGTGATATCTTTTGATAAGCTTCTGTTTCTATGTGACTTATTTCACTTAGAATCATCGTACCTGAATCCACTCATTTTGCTGCTACTGGTCTTACGACATGGATTTCATGGCTGAGGGATATTCCATTGTACGTAAGTATCACAATTTTTTGAACCAATTTTATATTTCCTGGGATATATAAGGTGTACCCAAATTGAGGTTCTTGTAAGCAGTGCAGTCCTGAATTTCGGGGTGGCTCTGTCTTATTGATTTTCAGTTTTCCCAAGGTATATTCCCTAGACTTGAAGTGTCCTTGGCTCTGTTGCTCTGTTGTTTACTTGTTTTAGGGAACACAACGCACTCCTCCAGAGAGGCAGTTGGCAATTTACATGCCGCCCATCAGCATAACAACGCTCCCTGTTCTCCAGGGCCTGTCTTGCCTTTCTGGGTTTTACCCATTTTGTGGATGTCCCTTTTGACCAGTGGGAAGTGCCACTTCTTTGTAGTGCAGATTTGCATTGTCTGCTTGCTTGTTTGGCCAAAAAGGGCGTATGCGTTTTCTGCTGAATATATTCAGGAGAAAACGCATAGGCCCTTTTTGGCCAAGTGCATCATTGTCGAAGTTGTGCCCCTCTTTCTGTGCTTTAAAGGCGATTCCAACCTACCTCTTGAAATCTGTTTCCTGCTATTCTGCCTCACTTTCAAGTCCGACTCGTTGCCTTCCCTCAACATATTTTTGGACGATAGTTGTCCTTTATTTATCTGCCTGTTTGTGAATTGCTGTGCCCCAGAGCTCCATTATTTAACTCGTTTTTTGTGAGCTGAATGCAAGTCCAATATTTTGGTTCAGGACCTATACTGGTACCCGGTGTGTGGCTGAGACTTTGGTTAATTCTTCTTCTTCCCGGGAAACAAGAGTGACATGTGCCCGTCCAAATGCCTAACAGCTATTCTCTCATAGGTTCTCCCTCTTCCGTTTCATCCTCTGCCAAATTGGCAACATGTGTGAAACAGGAGGTTAAAGGGGCTGTCTCTCCAAGTTGGGAGATTGATAGTAAAGCAGTTGGAAAGTCAAACCGGAGCACCAGGAGAGGGACTATTTGTTGAATTTTAGAGACCTTTCGTATTCACAGTGTGTCCATTCTCTAGGTTTCCTGTACATGTTATAGCTGAAGTAATATTCCCTTCACCCTAGAGAGTTGGGACCCATGGAATGGGTGCCATGCATTATTGCTTTAACGGGTCTGCATTTGCTCACCCAATCTCACCAATCCTTTCAGTCCCATGTGTCCAGCCTTATGCCACATCCAGCTGTCGTTGTAGATAGGGTCATTCCAGGTTTCATCAGAGACCCTGAAGGAATTGTAAAGAATTTCCCTGTTTTTTTGTTTCGTTTTTGATATTCTTTTTATAGTGGGTTTGAGCTGATTCTCACTGCCATGTTTATGCCTGCCTAGACACATTTGATTCCATTACGGGTACATATCAATACATAGGGTTTAAGATTCTTACTAGTAAGATATATCCCTCTGCTTGGAATATGGGGGGTTGATTTCCTTTCACTGAGGAAGGTGTAGTTCTTCTCTATTCCGTAATTGGTTTTTGGAATGGTACCAGAACTAATATGAAAATCTGGTTTAATTCATCACCCCACCTCTCCTTCCACCTTAAGCAGGCATAAGAATTTTTTTCTAAATGTCAAACTCTCTTCCCTTTCCTAACTCAGTTCATGTGTAGCCATGTTTACAGGACTTTCATAAGTGATATCTTATGATAAGTTCCTTTTTCTATGTGACTTATTTCACTTAGAATCATCGTACCTGAATCCACTCATTTTGCTGCTACTGGTCTTACAACATGGATTTCATGGCTGAGGGATATTCCATCGTATGTAAGTACCACAATGTTTTGAACCATTTTTATATTTCCTGGGACATTTAAGGTGTACCCAAGTTGAGGTTCTTGAAAGCAGTGCAGCCCTAAATTTTGGGGTGGCTGTGTCTTATTGATTTTCAGTATTCCCAAGGTATATTCCCTAGACTGGAAGTGCCCTTGCCTCTGTAGCTCTGTTGTTTACTTGTTTTAGGGAACACAATGCACTCCTCCAGAGAGGCAGTTGGCAATTTACATCCCGCCCATCAGCATAACAAGGCTCCCTGTTCTCCAAGGCCTGTCTTGCCTTTCTGGTTTTTACACATTTTGTGGATGTCCCTTTTGACCGGTGGGAAGTGATACTTCTTTGTAGTGCAGATTTGCATTGCCCGCTTGCTTGCTTCGCCAAAAAGTTCATATGCGTTTTCTCCTGCGTATATTCAGGAGAAAATCCATACGCCCTTTTAGGCCAAGTGAATCATTGTCGAAGTTGTGCCCCTCTTCCTGTGCTTTACAAACCATTCCAACGTACCTCTTGAAATCTGCTTCCTGCTATTCGGCCTGACTTTCAAGTCCGCTTCGTTGCCTTACCTCAACAGATTTCTGGACGATAGTTGGCGTTTATTACTCTGCCAGTTTGTGAATTGCTCTGCCTCTGATCTCCATTTTTCAACTCGTTTTTTTGTGAGCTGAATGCAATACAAAGTTTTGGTTCAGGACCTATACTGTTTCCAAGTGAGTGGCTGAGACTTTGGCTAATTCTTCTTCCTGCCGGGCAATTAGAGTGACATGTGCCCGTCCAAATGCCTAACAGCTACGCTCTCATTGATTCTCCCTCTTCCCTTTCATCCTCTGCCAATTTGGCAACCGGTGAGAACCGGGAGGTTAAAGGGGCTGTCTCTCCAAGTTGGGAGAGTGATATTAAAGCAGTTGGAAAGTCAAACCAGAGCACCAGGAGATGGACTATTCATTGAGTTTTAGAAACCATTCGTTTTCACAGTGTGTCCATTTGCTAAGCTTCCCATACATGTTACAGCTGTAGTAATATTCCCTTCAACCTGGAGAGTTGGGACCCATGGATTGGGTGCCATGCATTATTGCTTTAAAGGGTCTGCATTTGCTCACCCAATCTCACCAATCCTCTCAGTCCCAAGTGTCCAGCCTTATGCCACATCCAGCTGTCATTGTAGACAGGGTCATTCCACGTTTCATCAGAGACCCTGAAGGAATTGTAAAGAATTTCCCTGTGTTTTAATTTTGTTTTTGAATTTCCTTTTTATAGTGGGTTTGAGCTGATTCTCGCTGCCATGTTTATGCCAGTCTAGACACACTTGATTCCCTTATGGAGACGTATCAATACAAAGGTTTTAAGATTCTTACTAGTCAGATATATTCCTCTGCGGGAATTATGGGGTTTTGATTCCCTTTCACTGAGGAAGGTATAGGTAGGTCTTGTCTATTCCACAGTTGGTTTTGGGAACGGTACCTGTGCTTATATCAAACTCTGGTTTTATGCATCTCCCCACCTCTCCTTCCCCCTTAAGGAAGCATGAGAGTGTTTTCTAAATGTGAGACTCTGTTCTCTTTCCTAACTCAGTTCATGTGTAGCCATGTTTACAGGATCTTCATAAGTGATATTTTATGATAACCTTCTTTTTCTTTGTGACATTACACTTAGAATCATCATACCTGAATCCACTAATTTTGCTGCTAATGGTCTTACGACATGGATTTCATGGCTGAGGGATATTCCATCGTACGTAAGTACCACAATTTTTTGAACCATTTTTATGTTTCCAGGGATATTTAAGGTGAACCCATGTTGAGGTTCTTGTAAGCAGTGCAGCCCTAAATTTTGGGGTGGCTCTGTCTTATTGATTATCAGTTTTCCCAAGGTATATTCCCTAGACTTGAAGTGTCCTTGGCTCTGTTGCTCTGTTGTTTACTTGTTTTAGGGAACACAACGCACTCCTCCAGAGAGGCAGTTGGCAATTTACATGCCGCCCATCAGCATAACAACGCTCCCTGTTCTCCAGTGCCTGTCTTGCCTGTCTGGTTTTTACACATTTTGCGGATATCCCTTTTGGCTGGTCGAAAGTGATAGTTCTTTGTAATGCAGATTTGCATTGCCCGCTTGCTTGCTTGGCCGAAAAGGGCATATGCGTTTTCTCCTGAATATATTCACGTGAAAACCCACATGCCCTTTATGACCATTTCCATTATTTTCGAAGTTGTGATGCTTTTCCTGTGTTTAAAGGCGATTCCAATGTACCTCTTGAAATCTGTTTCATGCCACTCTGCCTCATTTTCACTTCCGCCTCGTGGCTTTCCCTCAACAGATTTTTGGAAGAGAGTAGTCCTTTATAACTCTGCAGGTTAGTGAATTGCTGTGGCCCTGAGTTCCATTTTTCAACTCGCGTTTTTGTGAGCTGACCGCAAATCCACAGTTTTGCTTCTGGACCTATACTGGTTCGGGGGGGGGCAGGCTGAGTCTTTGGTTAATTCCTCTTCGTGACGGGAAATTAGAGTGAAATGTGGCCGTCCAAATGCCTACAGCTACTCTCTCATTGGTTCTCTCTGTTCCCTTATATCCTCTGCACAATTTGCCAGCTGTTCGAACCAGGAGGTTATAGGGCCTGACTCTCCAAGTTGGGAGATTGATAGTAAAGCAGTTGGAATGTCAAACTGGAGCACAAGGACAGAAAAAAGTGGTAGAGTTTTAGAAACCTTTCGCCATCAGATGGTTTCCATTCTCTAGGTTCCCATACATGTTATAACTGTAGTGATATTCCCTTCTACTTGGAGAGTTGGGAACCATGGAATGCGTGGCAGGCATTATTGCTTTAAAGGGTCTGCATTTTTTCACCCAATCTCACCAGTCCTCTCAGTCCCAAGTGACCAGCGTTATGCCACATCCAGCTGTCATTGTAGATAGGGTCATTCCAGGTTTCAACAGAACCCCTGAAGGTATTGTGTAAGAATTTTACTGTTTTTATGTTTTGTTTTGAAATTCATTTTTATAGTGGGTTTGAGCTGATTCTCACTGCCATGTTTATGTCGTTCTAGACACTTAGTTCCCTTACGGAGACATATCAATACATAGGTTTTAAGATTCTTACTAGTCAGATATATTTCTCTGCGGGGAATAAGGATGTTGAGTTCCATTCACTGAGGAAGGAGTAGGGCTTGTCTCTTATGTTTTTGGATTATGGAACGGTACCTGTGTTAATATCGAACATTTTTTTGTGCATCTCCCCACCTGTCTTTCCCCTTAAGCAAGCGTTAGAGTGTTTTCTATATCTGAGACTCTGTTCTCTTCCCTAATTCAGTTCATATGTAGCCATGTTTACATTCCCTTCATAAGTGATATCTTATGTAAGAATGCACCATGGCCTTGTCATAATAATGCTCCATGGCCCCTGTCATCACAATGCTCCATGCCCTGGTTATCACAATGCTCCATGTCGCTTGTCATCACAATTCTCCACGTCCTTGTCATCAAAATGCTACATGACACTTCTCATCAAAATATTACATGCTCTTGTCATCACAATTCTCCATGCACTTGAAATTGCAATGCTCCATGCACTTGTCATCACAATGCTCAATGCACTTGTCATCACAATGTTCCATGCCCTTGTCATCAGATTGCTCCATGACACCTGTCATCACAATGCTCCCTGACACCTGTCATCACAATGCTTCATGCCCCTTGTCATTACAGTGCTCCATGATGCTCGACACCACAATTACCCAAGGTCTTCTCATCACAATGCTCCACAGTTTTGCCATCCCCATGCTCCATGCCTTGTCATCTCAAAGCTCAATGTCCCTTGTCCTCAGAATTCTCCACGACCTTGTCATTACAGTGCTCCATGGCACTTCACATCAAAATGTTATATGCTCTTGTCATCACAATACTCCTTGCACTTGTCATCACAATGCTCCCTGACCCCTGTCATAGGAAGCTCCATGCGCTGTTCATTACAATGTTTCATGACCTGGATATTAAAATGATCAATGGCCCTTGATATCACAATGCTCCTTGCCCTTGTCATCACACTGCTCCTTTAATTTGTCACAGCAATCCTCCATGACACTTGGCATCACAATACTCCATGATATTGTCATCAAACTGGAACATGTCATATTTCATCACAATGCTCCCTGACAACTTTCTTCACAATAATCCATGACCTTGTCATCACAGTGCTCCATGCCCTTGTCATCACAATGTGCCATGGCCACTCTTATCACAATAATGCATGAAACTTGTCAGACCAATGTTCCATGCCAATTTTCATCACAATGCTCCATGAACGCTGTCATCACAATGCACCATGCCCATCATCATAATGCTTCATGCTATTGTCATCACAATGAAATCAAAATGCTCCATGACCTCTGTCCTCACAATGCTGCAAACCCTTGTGATCACAATGTTCCATAACACTTGTAATCACAATGCCCCATGACGCTGGTCAGCAAAATTATCCATGGTCTTCTCATCACAATGCCCCATGATTTTGTCATCACAATGTTCAATACACTTGGCATCACAATGCTCTCTGACTATTGCCCTCAGTATGCACCTTGAACTCTTTCATGACAACGCTCTTTGCCTATTTCATCACAATGATCCATGCCCTTTTCATCACAATGCTCCAAGACACCTGTGATCACAATGCTCCTTGCACTTGTCATCACAAAGCTCCATGACGCATGTCATCAGAATGCTCCATGGTCTCCTTATCATAATTTTCCATGCCCTTGTCATCACAATGCTCCAATACCCCTGTAATCACAATGTTCCCTACGCCTTTTCATCAGAATGCTCCATGAGAATTGTCATCACAAGGTTCCATGGTCTTCACATAACAGTGCTCCAGGACATTGTCATCACAGTGCTCCATTCCCTTGTCATCACAATGGGCCATTACATATGTCATCACAATGCTCCCTGACATATGTCTTCACAATACTGCTTGACATTGTCATCAAAATGCTCCATGCCCTTGTCATCACAATACGCCATTCGAACTGTCATCGCAATAATCCATGAAACTTATTAGACCAATGCTCCATGCCCTTGACATCACAATGCTCCATGCCCATGTTATCAAAATGCTCCATGACCCCTGTCATCACAATGTTCCATGACTCCAGTCATCACAATATTTCATGACGTTTATCATCACAATGATCCATGCCCTCATCATCAACAGTCTCTGTGACCATTTTAACAACAATGCGCCATGAACTTTTCATCACAATGCTCTTTGACCCTTGTCATCAATGTGCTCTATGCCTTTCTCAGCACAATGCTCCATAACACTTGTCATCACAATGCTCCATGAGCTTGTCAGCACAATGCTCCATGACACAAGTCATCACAATGAGCCATGCACCTGTCATCACAGTGCTCCACAATCTTGTCATCACAATGCTCCATAAAACTTGTCATCACAATGCTCCATGCACTTCTCATCAAAACGCTCTCTCACCACTGATATCACAATGATACATCACTATTCGTTACAATACTACCTCACCCCTGTCATCACAATATTCCATGACTCCTGTCATCACAATGCTACATGCACATATCATCACAATGTTCGATAACGACTGACATCACAATGTTCCATAACGCATGTCATCAAAATGCTCCATGACCCTTTTCATCAATATGCTCCATGACCACTGACATCAAAATGTTCCATAACCCCTGTCATCAAAATGCTCCATGGCATTTTTCATCAAAATGCTCCATGACCCCTGCCATCACGATGTTCCATGGCCTTGTCATCACAAAGCTCCCTGACCCTTCTCATCAAAATGCTCCATGAACGCTGACATCACAATGTTCCATAACACCTGTCATCAAAATGTTCCATGACACTTTTCATCAAATAGCTCCATGACCCTTTCATCAGAATGCTCCCTGCCCTTCTCATCACAATGCACAATGACCTTGCCATCAAAATGTTCCATGACCTTTGTCATCACAAAGATCCATGACCCTTGGCATCACAATGCTCCATGTCATTGTCATCACAATGCTCCATGAACGCTCTCATCACATTGCTCCATGCCCTTCTCTTCACAAAGCTCCATGACACATGTCATTAGAATGCTCCATGGCCTTCTCATCACAATGCTCCATGCCCTTGCCATAACAATGCTCCATTACACCAGTCATAACAATGCTCCATGAACCCTGCCATCACGATGTTCCATGGACTTGTCATCACAAAGCTCCATGACCCTTCTCATCACAATGCTCCAAGAACCCTGTAATCACAATGCTCTATGCCCCTTTTCATCTCAATGATCCATGAACCCTGTCATCACAGTGCACCTTGCCCATCATAATAAGGCTTCAGGCTATTGTCATCACAATGAAATCAAAATTATCCATGACCACTGTCATCATAATGCCCCAAACCCTTGTGATCACAATGTTCCATAACACTTGTCATCACAACACCCTGTGATCCTCATCATAACAATTATCCATGGTCTTCTCATCACAATGCTCCATGACCTTTGTCATCACAATTCTCAATACAGTTGTCATCACAATGCTCCCTGACACTTGTCGTCAGTATGCTCCTTGAAACCTGTCATGACAAGGCTCCATGCCTTTTCAACACAAGGATCCATGCCCTTTTCATCACAATGCTTCAAGACCCCTGTAATCACAATGCTCCATGCGCTTGTCATCACAAAGCTCCATGACACATGTCATCAGAATGCTCCATGGCCTTCTCCTTACAATGCTCAATGCCCTTGTCATCACAATGCTCCAAGACCCCTGTAATCACAATGCACCATGCCCCTTTTCATCAGAATGCTCCATGAGACTTTTCATCACAAGTCTCCATGGTCTTATCATCACAATGCTCCAGGACCTTGTCATCACCATGCTCCATTCCCTTGTCATCACAATGCTCCATGACCCCTGTCATCACAATAATCCATAAATATTTTCAGCCCAAAGCTCCATGATATTCTCATCACAATGCTCCATGACAAATATCATCAAAATGCTCCATGACCACGGTCGTCATAGCACTCCATGACACCTGACAACACAATGATCTGGGACTCTTGTCATCACAATGCTCAATTCTCTACTCATCACAGTGCTCCATGACACTTGTCATCACAATGATCCATGCCCTTGTCATCCCAATGTTCCATGACCCATGTATTCACAATACTCCGTGACGCTTATCATCACAGTGCTCCATGACATATGTCATCACAATGCTCCATGCCTTTGTCAGCAAAATGCGACATGACCTTGTCATTAAAATGCTCTATGCGTTTGTCATCACAATACTCCATTACCATTGTCATCACAATCCTCCATGAACGTTGGGATCACATTGCTTCATGCCCTTGTCATCACAATGCTCCATGCTCCTTGAAATCAAAATGATCCATGACCTCTGTCATCTCAATGCCCCAAACCCTGGTGATCACAGTGTTCCATAACACTTTTCATCACAACGCTCCATGATGCCTGTCATCACGATACTCCATGCCCTTTTCATCACAATGCTCCATGACCATTGTCATCACAATTCTCAATACACTTGTCATTACAATGCTTCCTGACACTTGTCATCAGAATGCTCCTTGAACCATGTCACAAAAAGGCTCCATGCCTTTTTCATCACAAGTCCCAATGCCGTTTTCATCACAATGCTGCATGCCATTGTCAACAAAATACTGCACAATCTTGTCATCAGAATGCTCCATGACCCTTGTCATCACAATTCTCCATGCACTTGTCAGCAAAATGCTCCTTGACCCTTGTCGTCACAATGCTCAAAGCCATTGTCATCACAATGCTCCATTACCTTTGCCATCAGAATCCTCCATGACACTTGGCATCACAATGCTCCATGCCATTGTCATCACAATGGGCCACTACATATGTCATCACAATGCTCCCTGACACCTCTCTTCACAATACTGCATGACCTGGTCATCACAGTGCCCCATGTCCTTGTCATCACAATGCGCCATTCCAACTGTCATCACAATAATCCATGAAACATATTAGACCAATGTTCCATGCCCTTGTCATCACAATGCTCCATGATATTGTTATAAGAATTCTCCATGTACCCTGTCATCACAATGTTCCTTGACTCCAGTCATCACAATGCTTCATGACCTTTGTCATCACAATGGTCCATGCCCTCGTCATCAATAGTTTCTGTGACAGTTTTTAACCACAATGCTCCATGAACTTTTCATCACAATGCTCTTTGACCCTTGTCATCACAATGCTCCTTGCGCTTGTCAGCACAAATGTCCATGAACCATGTCATCACAGTGCACCATGCGCTTGTCATCACAGTGCTCCACACTCTTCTCATCACAATGCTCCTTAAAATTTGTCATCACAATGTTCCATGCACTTCTCATCAAAATGCTCTCTCACCACTGATATCACAATGCTACATCACTATTTGTCACAATACTCCCTCACCCCTGTCATCACAATGTTCCATGACTCCTGTCATCACAATGATACATGCACTTATCATCACAATGTTCGATGACCCCTGACATCACAGTGTTCCATAACACAAGTCATCAAAAGGTTCCATGACACTTTTCATCAAATTGCTCCATGACCCTGTCATCACAATGCTCCAAGAACCCTGTAATCACAATGCTCTATGCCCCTTTTCATCTCAATGATCCATGAACACTGTCATCACAATGCACCATGCCCATCATCATAATACTTCATGCTATTGTCATCACAATGAAATCAAAATGCTCCATGACCTCTGTCATAACAATGCTCCAAACCCTTGTGATCACAATATTCCATAACACTTGTCATCACACTGCCCCATGAAGCTCGTCATCACATTTATCAATGGTCTTCTCATCACAATGCTCCATGACCTTTGTCATCACTATGCTCAATACACTTGTCATCAAAATGCTCCCTGACACTTGTTGTCTGTATACTCCTTGAACCCTGTCATGACAAGGCTTCATGCCTTTTTCATCACAATGATCCATGGTCTTTTCATTACAATCGTCCAAGACCCATGTAATCACAATGCTCCATGCCCTTGTCATCACAAAACTCAAGGACGAATGCCATCAGAATGCTCCTTGGATTTCTCCTTACAATGCTCCATGCCCTTGTCATCACAATGTTCCAGGACCCCTGTAATCACAATGCTCCATGCCCCTTTTCATCAGTATGCTCCATGAGACTTGTCATCACAACCCTCCATGGTTTTGTCATCACAGTGCTTCAGGACATTGTCATCACAATGCTTCTCGACATTGTCTTAAAAATTTCCAATGGCCCTTGTCATCATAATGCTCCAAGCCCTAATCATCACAAAGCTCCATTATATTTGTCATCACAATTCTCCATTACAATTGGCATCACAATGCTCCATGCCATTGTCATCGCAATGGACCATGACATATGTCATCACAATGCTCCCTGACACCTGTCTTCACAATACTCCATGACCTTCTCATCACAATGCTCCATGCCCTTGTCATCACAATGCACCATGCCCACTGTCATCACAATAATCCATGAAAATTGTTAGACTAATGCTCCATGCCCCTATCATCACAATGTTCCATGCCCTTGTCATCACAATGCTCCAGGAACCATGTCATCTCAATGCTCCTTGACTCCATTTATCACAATGTTTCATAAAGTTTGTCATCACAATGGAACATGCCCACGTCATCACAAGGCTCTGTGACTTTTGTAACCACAATGCACCATGAACTTTTCATCACAATTCTCTGTGATCCTTGTCATCACAATGCTCCATGTCTTTGTCAGAACAGTGCTCCATGACCATTGTCATCACAATGTTCCTCTCGCATGTCATCACAACGGTCCTCAAATTTGTCATTGCAATGCTACATAAACTTTGTAATCAAAATGGTCCATGCACTTCTCATCAAAATGCTCTCTCACCAGAGATATCACAATGTTCCATCACTAGTTATCACAATACTCCCACACCCCTAGTATCACAAAGTTCCATGACCCTATCATCACAATGCTATATCATTTTATCATCACAATGTTCCATGACCCCTGACATCATAATGTTCCATAACCCCTGTCATCAAAATGCTCCATGACCCTTTTCATCCCAAAGCTCCAAGACCCCTGACATCAGAATGTTCTATAACCCCTGCCATCAAAATATTCCATTACACTTTTTATAAAATTGCTGCATGACCCGTTCATAAAAATGCTCCCTGTCTTTCTCATCACAATGCACCATGCACTTGTCATCAAAATGCTCCATGACTTGTCTTCACAAAGCTCCATGACCAATGGCATCACAATGCTCCATGTCATTGTCATCACAATGCTCTATGAACCCTCTGATCACATTGCTCCATGCCCTTGTCATCACAAAGCTCCATGACACTTGTCATCACAATGCTCGATGCCCTTCTTATCACAATGCTCCAGGCCCTTGTAATTACAATCCTGAATGACCCATGTATCACAGTGTTCCGTACCCTTGTCATCACAGTGATCCATGCCCACTCTCATCACAATAATCCATGAAACATTTCAGACAAATGTTCCATACCCTTCTCATCAAAATGCTCCATAACCCCTGCCATAACAATGCACCATGTCAATTGCCATAACAATGTTCCACGGCCTAGTCATCACAAGGTTCAATGACACTTGTCATCACAATGCTCAAGACCCCTGAAATCACAATGCTCCATGCCCTTGTCATCACAAAGCTCCATGACGAATGTCATCATAATGTTCCATGGCCTTCTCATCACAGTGCTCCATGCCCATGTCATCACAATGCTCCAAGACCCTTGTAATCACAATGCTCCATGCCCCTTTTCATCTCAATGCTCCATGAACCCTGTCATCACAATACACCATGCCCATCATCATAATGCTTCAGGCTATTGTCATCACAATGAAATCAATATTCTCCATGACCTCTGTCATCATAATGTTCCAAACCCTTGTGATCACAATGTTCCATAACACTTATCATCACAACACCCCATAACGCTCATCATCACAATTATCCATGGTCTTCTCATCACAATGCTCCATGATCTTTGTCATCACAATGCTCAATACACTTGTCATCACAATGCTCCCTGACACTTGTCGTCAGTATGCTCCTTGAACCCTGTCATGACAAGGCTCCATGCCTTTTTCATAACAATGATCCATGCCCATTTCATCACAATGCTCCAAGATCCCTGTAATCACAATGCTCCATGCCCTTGTCATCAAAAAGCTCCATGACGCATGTCATCAGAATGCTTCATGGCCTTCTCATCACAATGCTCCATGCCCTTGTCATCACAATGCTCCAAGACCCCTGTAATCACAATGCTCCATGCCCCTTTCAATCAGAATGCTCCATGAGACTTGTCATCACAATTCTCCATGGTCTTCTCATCACAATGCTCCAGGACCTTGTCATCACCATGCTGCATTCCATTGTCATCACAATGCTCCATGACCCCTGTCATCACAATAATCCATGAACATTTTCAATCCAATGCTCCACGAACTACTCATCACAATGCTCCATGGCGAATATCATCACAATTCTCAATACAATTGACATCACAATGCTCCCTGAAACTTGTCGTCAGTGTGCTCCTTGAACCCTGTAATGACAAGGCTCCATGCCTTTTTCAACACAATAATCCATGCCCTTTTCATCACAATGCTCCTAGATCCCTGTAATCACAATGCTCCATGTCCCTTTGCATCAGAATGCTCCATGAGACTTGTCATCACAAGTCTCCATAGTCTTCTCATCACAATGCTCAAGGACCTTGTCATCACCATGCTCCATTCCCTTGTCATCACAATGATCCATGACCCCTGTTATCACAATAATCCATGAACATTTTCAGCCCAATGCTCCACGACCTACTCATCACAATGCTCCATGGCCAATATCATCACAATGCTCCATGACCACTGTCATCACAACACTTCATGACACCTGACAACACAATGATCCCGACTCTTGTCATCACATTGCTCCATTCCCTAGTTATCACAATGCTCCATGACCCCTGTCATCACAACACTCCATGAACATTTTCAGCCCAGTGCTCCATGACCCTTGTCATCACAATGATCCATGCCCTTGTCATCCCAAAGCTCCATGACCCCTGTATTCACAGTGTTCCGTGACGCTTGTCATCACAGTGCTCCATGACACAGGTCATCACAATGCTCCATGCTTTTGTCAGCAAAATGCTACATGACCTTGTCATTACAATGCTTTATGCGCTTGTCATTACAATACTCCATTTCCATTGTCATCACAATCCTCCATGAACCTTGGGATCACATTGCTTCATTCCTTTGTCATCACAATGCTTCATGCTCCTTGAAATCAAAATGATCCATGACCTCTGTCATCACAATGCTCCAAACACTTGTGATCACATTGTCCCAAAACACTTGTCATCACAACGCTCCATGATGCCTGTCATCACCATATTCCATGCCCTTTTCATCAAAATGCTCCATGATCTTTGTCATCACAATTCTCAATACACTTGTCATTACAATGCTTCCTGACACTTGTCATCAGAATACTCCTTGAACCATGTCACATAAAGGCTCCATGCCTTTTTCATCACAATGCCCCATGCCGTTTTCATCACAATGCTGCATGCCATTGTCATCAAAATATTCCACAATCTTGTCATCAGAATGCTCCATGACGCTTGTCAACACAATTCTCCATGCACTTGTCAGCAAAATGCTCCCTGACCCTTGTCATCACAATGCTCCAAGCCATTGTCATCACAATGCTCCATTACCTTTATCATCAGAATCCTCCATGACACTTGGCATCACAATGCTCCATGCCATTGTCATCACAATGGGCCACTACATATGTCATCACAATGCTCCCTGACACCTCTCTTCACAATACTGCATGACCTGTTCATCACAATGTACCATGCCCATGTCATTACAATGCGCCATTCCAACTGTCATCACGATAATCCATGAAACGTGTTATACCAGTGATCCATGACCTTGTCATCACAATGCTCCATGCCCATGTTATCACAATGCTCCATGAACCCTTTCCTAACAATGCTCCGTGACTCCAGTCATCACAATGCTCCATGACCTTTTCATCGTAATGGTCCATGCCCTCATCATCAACAGTCTCTGTGACCTTTTTAACCACAATGCTCCATGAACATTTCATCACAATGCTCTTTAACACTTGTCATCACAAAGCTCCTTGCCTTTCTCAGCACAATGCTCCATGCCCTTGTCATCACAATGCTCCATGACCACTGTCATCACAATGCTCCTTGAATCCAGTCATCACAATTCTTCATAACATTTGTCCTCACAATCGTCGATGCCCGCGTCATCACAAGGCTCTGTTAACTTTGTAACCACAATGCTCCATGAACATTTCATCACAATGCTCCGTGTCCCTTGTCATCAAAATGCTCCATGCTTTTGTCCGAAAAATGCTCCATGACCCTTGTCATCACAATGTGCCACACGCTTTTCATCCAAACGGTCCACAAATTTGTCATCAAGGCTCCCTAAACCTTGTAATCACAATGCTCCATTACCCCTGTCATAACAATGCTCCATGACCCCTGCCATCACAATGTTCCACGGCATTGTCATTACAAGGCTCCAAGACCCTTGTCATCACAATGCTCCAAGACCCCATAATCACAATGTTCAATGCCCTTGTCATCACAAAGCTCCATCACACATGTCATCATAATGTTCCATGGCCTTCTCATCAAAATGCTCCATGCCCTTGTCATCACAATGCTACCACACCCTGTAATCACAATGCTCCAGGCCCCTTTTCATCTCAATGCTCCATGAACCCTGTCATCACAATGCATCATGCCCATCATCATAATGCTTCTGGCTATTGTCAGCACAATGAAATCAAAATTCTCTATGACCTCTGTCATCACAAAGCTCCATGAACCCTGTCATCACAATACTCCATGAACATTTTCAGCCCAATGCTCCATGACACTTGTCATCACAATGATCCATGCCCTTGTCATCCCAATGCTCCATGACCCCTGTATTCACAGTGCTCCTTGACACTTGTCTTCACAGTGCTCCATGACACCTGTCATCACAATGCTCCATGCCTTTGTCAGCAAAATGCTACATGACCCTGTCATTACAATGCTCTATGTGCTTGTCATCACAATACTCCATTACCATTGTCATCACAATCCTCTATGAACCTTGGGATCACATTGCTTCATGCCCTTGTCATCACAATGCTCCATGCTCCTTGAAATCAAAATGATCCATGACCTCTGTCATCGCAATACTCCAAACCCTTGTGATAACAATGTTCCATAACACTTGTCATCACAACACTCCATAATGCCTGTAATCACAATACTCCATGCCCTTTTCATCACAATGCACCATGACCTTTGTCATCACAATTCGCAATACACTTGTCATCACAGTGCTCCATGACACTTGTCGTCAGAATGCTCCTTGAACCCTGTCACGAAACGTCTCCATGCCTTTTTCATCACAATGCCCCATGCCGTTTTAATCAAAATGTTCCATGTCATTGTCATCAAAATACTCCAAAGCTTGTCATCAGAATGCTACATGACTCTTGTCATCCTAATTCTCTATGCACTTGTCTGCAAAATGCTCCCTGACACTTGTCATCACAATGTTCCAAGCCATTGTCATCACAATGCTCCATTACATTTGTCATCAGAATCCTCCATGACACTTGGCATCACAATGCTCAATGCCATTGTCATCACAATGGTCCATTACATATGTCATCACAATGTGCCCTGACACCTCTCTTCACAATACTGCATGACCTGTTCATCACAATGCTCCATGCCCTTTTCATCACAAATCGCCATTACAACTCTCATCGCAATAATTCATGAAACTTATTAGACCAATGCTCCATGCCCTTTTCATCACAATGCTCCATGCCCTTATTATCACAATGATCCATGACCCCTGTCATCACAATGTTCCATGATTCCAGTCATCAAAATGCTTCATCACCTTTGTCATCACAGTGGTCCATGCCTTCATCATCAACAGTCTCTGTGACCTTCTTAAGCACAATGCTCCATGAACTTTTCATCACAATGCTCTTTGACCATTTTCACCGCAATACTCCATGAATGATTTCAGCCCAATGCTCCATGACCTTCTCATCACAATGCTCCATGACCAATATCATCACAATGGTCCATGACCACTCTCGTCACAACACTCCATGACACCTGACAACACAGTGATCTGGGAATTTTGTCATCACAACGCTCCATTCCCTAGACATCACAATGCTCCATGACCCCTGTCATCACAATACTCCATGAATATTTTCAGCCCAATGCTCCATGACCCTTGTCATCAAAATGATCCATGAAATTTGGGATCACATTGCTTCATGCCCTTGTCATCACAATGCTCCATGCTACTTGAAATCAAAATGATCCATGACCTCTGTCATCACAGTGCTCCAAGCCCTTGTGATCACAATGTTCCATAACACTTGTCATCACAATGCTCCATAATGCCTGTCATCACAATACTCCATGACCTTTTTATCACAATGCTCCATGACCTTTGTCATCACAATTCTCAATACACTTGTCATCACAATGCTCCCTGACACTTGTCGTCAGAATGCTCCTTGAACCCTGTCACGAAACGTCTCCATGCCTTTTTCATCACAAAGCCCCATGCCATTTTCATCACAATGCTCCATGCCATTGTCATCAAAATACTCCACAAGCTTGTCATCAGAATGCTCCATGACCCTTGTCATCACAATTCTCCATGCACTTGTCAGCACAATACTCCCTGACCCTTGTCATCACAATGCTCCAAGCCATTGTCATCACAAAACTCCATTACCTTTGTCATCAGAATCCTCCATGACACTTGGCATCACAATGCTCCATACCATTGTCATCACAATGGGCCATTACATATGTCATCACAATGCTCCCTGACATCTGTCTTCACCATATTCCATGACCTACTCATCATAGTGCTCCATGCCCTTGTCATCACAATGTTCCTAGACCCATGTAATCACTATGGTCCATGCCCCTTTTCATCAGTATGCTCCGTGAGATATTTCATCACAAGGCTCCATGGTTTTCTCATCAAAATGCTCCAGGACCTTTTTATCACAATGTTTCATGACCTTGTTATGAAAATTCTCAATGGCCCTTGTCATCATAATGCTCCAAGCCCTAGTCATCACAATGCTCCATTATATTTTTCATCACAATCCTCCATTACATTTCGCATCACAATGCTCCATTACACTGTCATCGCAATGGACCATGACATATGTCATCACAATGCTCCCTAACATCTGTCTTCACCATATTCCATGACCTTCTCATCACAATGCTCCATGCCCTTGTCATCACAATGCACCATGTCTACTGTCATCACAATAATCTAAGCAACATATCAGACCAATGTTTCATGCCCGTGTCATCACAATGTTCCATGCCCTTGTCATCACAATGCTCCATGACCCCTCTATTCACAATGCTCCGTGACGCTTGTCATCACAGTGCTCCATCACACTGGTCATCACAATGCTCCATGCCTTTGTCAGCAAAATGCTACATGACCTTTTCATTACAATGCTCTAAGTGCTTGTCATCACAGTACTCCATTAACATTTTCATCACAATCCTCCATGAACCTGGGAATCACATTGCTTCATGCCCTTGTCATCACAATGCTCCATGATCCTTGAAATCAAAATGATCCATGACCTTTGGCATCACAATTCTTCAAACACTTGTGATCACAATTTTCCATAACACTTGTCATCACAACGCTCCATGATGCCTGTCATCACAATATTCCATGCCCTTTTCACCACAATGCTCCATGACCTTTTTCATCACAATCCTCAATACACTTATCATCACAATGCTCCCTGACACTTGTTGTCAGAATGCTCCTTGAACCCTGTCACGAAAAGGCTCCATGACGTTTTCATCACAATGCCCCATGCCCTTTTCATCACAATGCTCCATGCCATTGTCATCACAATGGGACATTACATATGTCATCACAATGCTCCCTGACCCCTATCTTCACAATACTGCATGACCTGGTCATCACAATGCTCCATGCCCTTGTCATCACAATGCACCATTCCAACTGTCATCACAATAATCCATGAAACTTATTAGACCAATGATCCATGCCCTTGTCATCACAATGTTCCATGCCCTTGTTATGACAATGCTCCAGGTCCCCTGTCATCACAATGCTCCGTGACTCCAGTCATCACAATGCTCCATGACCTTTCTCATCACAGTGGTCCATGCCCTCATCATCAAAAGTCTCTGTGACCTTTTTAACCACAATGCTCCATGAACGTTTCATCACAATGCTCTTTGACCCTTGTCATCACAATGATCTATGCCTTTCTCAGCTCAATGCTCCATGCCATTCTCATCACATTGCTCCATGACCCCTGTCATCACATTGCTCCTTGACTCCATTCATCACAATTCTCTTTAACATTTGTCATCACAATGCTCGATGCCCGCATCATCACAAGGCTCTGTTACCTTTGTAACCACAATGCTCCATGAACTTTTCATCACAAAGGTCCGTGAACATTGTCATCACAATTCTCCATGCCTTTGTCCGAAAAATGTTCCATGACCCTTGTCATCACAATGTGCCACGTGCTTTGCATCAAAATTGTCCAAAAATTTGTCATCACAATGCTCCATAAACCTTGTAATCACAATGCTCCATGCCCTTCTCATCACAATGCTCCATTACCCCTGTCATAACAGGGCTCCATGACCCCTGTCATCACAATACACCATGAACATTTTCAGCCCAATGCTCCATGACCCTTGTCATCACAAAGCTCCATGACACATGTCATCAGAATGTTCCATGGACTTCTCATGAAAATGCTCCATGCCCTTGTCATCACAATGCTCCCAGACCCCTGTATTCACAATGCTCCATGCCCCTTTTCATCTCAATGCTCCATGAACACTGTCATCACAATGCATCATGCCCATCATCATAATGCTTCCGACTATTGTCAGCACAAAGAAATCAAAATTCTCCATGACCTCTGTCATCACAATGCTCCATTACCCCTGTCATCACAATACTCCATGAACATTTTCAGCCCAATGCTCCATGACGCTTGTCATCACAATGATCCATGCCCTTTTCATCCCAGTGCTCCATGACCCCTGCATTCACCATGCTCCGTGACGCTTGTAATCACAGTGCTCCATGACACCTGTCATCACAATGCTCCATGCCTTTGTCAGCAAAATGCTACATGACCTTGTCATTACAATGCTCTATGCGCTTGTAATCAATATACTCCATTACAATTGTCATCACAATTCTCCTTGAACCTTGGGATCACATTGCTTCATGCCCTTGTCATCACAATGCTCCATGCTCCTTGAAATCAAAATGATGCATGACCTCTGTCATCGCAATGCTCCAAACACTTGTGATCACAAAGTTCCATAACACTTGTCATCACAACGCTGCATGATGCCTGTCATCACAATATTCCATGTCCTTTTCATCACAAGGCTCCATGACCTTTGTCATCACAATTCTCAATACACTTGTCATCACAATGCTCCCTGACACTTGTCTTCAGAATGCTCCTTGAACCCTGTCACGAAAAGGCTCCATGACGTTTTCATCACAATGCCCCATGCCGTTATCATCACAATGTTCCATGCCATTGTCATCCCAATGGGCCATTGCATATGTCATCACAATGCTCCCTGACACCTATCTTCAAAATACTGCATGACCTGGTCATCACAATGTTCCATGCCCTAGTCATCACAATGTGACATTCCAACTCTCATCACAATACTCCATGAAACATATTAGACCAATGATCCATGCCCTTTTCATCATAATGCTCCTTGACCCCTGTCATCACAATGTTCCATAACCGCTGTCATCAAAATGCTCCATGACCCTTTTCATTCCAAAACTCCAAGACCACTGACATCACATTGTTCTATAACACAGCCATCAAAATGTTCCATTACACATTTCATCAAATTGCTGCATGACCCGGTCATCAAAATGTTCCCTGCCCTTCTCATCACAATGCACCATGCCCTTGTCATCAAAATGCTCCAAGACTTCTCAACACAAAGCTCCATGACCCTTGGCATCACAATGCTCAATGTCATCGTCATCACAATGCTCCACGAACCTTCTCATAACATTGCTCAATGCCCTTGTCATCAGAAAGCTCCATGATACTTGTCATCACAATGCTCGATGCCCTTCTCATCACCATGCTCCATGCCCTTGTCATTACAATCCTGCATGACCCATGTATCATAGTGTTCTGTACCCTTGTCATCACAGTGCTCCATGACCACTCACATCACAATAATTCATGCAACATTTCAGACCAATATTCCATGTCCTTCTCATCACAATGCTCTGTTACCCCTTTCATAACAATGCACCATGACCCCCGACATCACAATGTTCCACGGCCTAGTCATCACATGGTTCCATGACAATTGTCATCACAATTCTCAAGACCCCTGAAATCACAATGCTCCATGCCCTTGTCATCACAAAGCTCCATGACGCATGTCATCAGAATGTTCCATGGCCTTCTCATCTCAATGCTCCATGCCCTTGTCATCACAATGCTCCAAGACCCCTGTAATCACAATGCTCCATGCCCTTGTCATCACAAAGCTCCTGGACGCATGTCATCAGAATGCTCCATGGCCTTCTCATCACCATGATCCATGCCCTTGTCATCACAATGCTCCAAGACCCCTGTAATCACAATGCTCCATGCCCCTTTTCAACAGAATGCTCCATGAGACTTCTCATCAAAAGTCTCCATGGTCTTCTCATTAAAATGTTCCAGGACTTTGTCATCACCATGCTCCATTCGCTTGTCATCGCAATGCTCCATGACAAATATCATCACAATTCTCCATGACCAATGTCATCACAACACTCCATGACACCTGACAGCACAATGATCCGGGACTCATTTCATCACAATGTTCCATTCCCTAGTCATCACAATGCTCCAGGACACTTGTCATCACAATGATCCATGCCCTTGTCATCACAATGCTCCATAACCCCTGTATTCACAATGCTCCATGACGCTTGTCATCACAGTGCTCCATGAGACCTGTCATCACAATGCTCCATGCCTTTGTCAACAAAATGCTTCATGACCTTGTCATTACAATGCTCTATGTGCTTGTCATCACAATACACAATTACCATTGTCATCACAACCCTCCATGAACCTTGGGATCACATTGCTTCATGCCCTTGTCATCACAATGCCCCATGCTCCTTGAAATCAAAATGATCCATGACCTCTGTCATCACAATGCTCCAAGCCCTTGTGATCACAATGTTCCATAACACTTGTCATCACAACGCTCCATGATGCCTGTCATCACAATACTCCATGCCCTTTTCACCAAAATGCTCCATGCCCTTGTCATCACAATGCTCCAAGAACATTGTAATCACAATGCTCCATGCCCCTTTTCATATCAATGTTCCATGAACCCTGTCATCACAATGCACCATGCCCATCATCATAATGCTCCAGGCTATTGTCATCACAATGAAATCAAAATGCTCCATGACCTCTGTCATCGTAATACTCCGAACCCTTGTGATCACAATGTTCCATAACATTTATCATCACAACACCTCATGACGCTCATCATCACAATTATCCATGGTCTTCTCATCACAATGCTCCATGACTTTTGTCATCACAGTGCTCAATAAACTTGTCACCACTATGCTCCCTGAGACTTGTCGTCAGTATGCTCCTTGAAACCTCTCATGACAAGGCTACATGCCTTTTTCATCACAGTGTTACATGCCATTTTCCTCACAGTGCTCCAAGACCCCTGTAATCACAATGCTCCATGCCCTTGTCATCACAAAGCTCCATGATGCATGTCATCAGAACGCTCCATGACATTCTCATCCCAATGTTCAATGCCCTTGTCATCACAATGCTCCAAGACCCCTGTAATCACAATGCTCCATGCCCCTTTTCAACAGAATGCTCCATGAGACTTCTCATCAAAAGTCTCCATGGTCTTCTCATCAAAATGTTCCAGGACTTTGTCATCACCATGCTCCATTCGCTTGTCATCGCAATGCTCCATGAACAATATCATCACAATTCTCCATGACCACTGTCATCACAACACTCCATGACACCTGACAGCAAAATGATCCGGGACTCATTTCATCACAATGTTCCATTCCCTAGTCATCACAATGCTCCAGGACACTTGTCATCACAATGATCCATGCCCTTGTCATCACAGTGCTCCATGACACCTGTCATCACAATGCTCCATGCCTTTGTCAGCGAAATGCTTCATGACCTTGTCATTACAATGCTCTATGTGCTTGTCATCACAATACACCATTACCATTGTCATCACAACCCTACATGAACCTTGGGATCACATTGCTTCATGCCCTTGTCATCACAATGCCCCATGCTCCTTGAAATCAAAATGATCCATGACCTCTGTCATCACAATGCTCCAAGCCCTTGTGATCACAATGTTCCATAACACTTGTCATCAAAACGCTCCATGATGCCTGTCATCACAATACTCCATGCCCTTTTCATCAAAATGCTCCTTGACCTTTGTCATAACAATTCTCAATACACTTGTCATCACAATCCTCCCTGACACTTGTCATCAGAATGCTCCTTGAACCCTGTCACGAAAAGGCTCCATGCCTTTTTCATCACAATGCCTCATGCCATTTACATCACAATGCTCCATGCCATTGTCATCAAAATACTCCACAAGCTTGTCATCAGAATGTTCCATGACCCGTGTCATCACAAATCTCCATGCACTTGTCAGCACAATGCTCCCTGACTCTTGTCATCACAATGCTCCAAGCCATGGTCATCAAAAAGCTCCATTACATTTGTCATCAGAATCCTCCATGACACTTGGCATCACAATGCTCCATGCCATTGTCATCACAATGGGCCATGACATATGTCATCACAATGCTCCCTGACACCTGTCTTCACAATACTGCATGACCTGGTTATCACAATGATCCATGCCCTTGTCATCACAATGCGCCATTCCAACTCTCATCGCAATAATTCATGAAACTTATTAGTCCAATGTTCAATGCCCTTGTCATCACCATGCTCCAAGCCCTTGTTATCACAATGCTCCATGACCCCTGTCTTCACAATGCTCCGTGACTCCAGTCATCACAGTGCTTCATGAACTTTCTCATCACAATGGTCCATGTCCTCGTCATCAACTGCCTCTGTGACCTTTTTAACAACAATGCTCCATGAATTTTCATCACAATGCTCTTTGACCCTTGTCATCAAAATGCTCTATGCCTTTCTCAGCAGAATGCTCATTGACCCTTGTCAGCACAATGCTCCATGACACATGTCATCACAATGAACCATGCGCTTGTCATCACAGTGCTCCACAATCTTGTCATCACAATGCTTCATGCACATCTCATCAAAATGCTCTCTCACCACTGATATCACAATGCTACATCACTATTTGTCACAGTACTCCCTCATCCCTCTCATCACAATTTTCCATGACTCCTGTCATCACAATGCTACATGCACTTATCATCACAATGTTCCATGACCCCTGACATCACAATGTTCCATAACATATGTCATCAAAATGCTCCATGACCATTTTCATCAAAATGCTCCATGACCCCTGACATCACAATGTTCCATAACACCTGTCATCAAAATGTTCCATGACACATTTCATCAAATTGCTCCATGACCCTGTCATCACAATGCTCCCTGCCCTTCTCATCACAATGCCAACGCACTTGCCATCAAAATGCTCCATGACCTTTGTCATCAAAATGATCCATGACCCTTGGCATCACAATGCTCCACGTCATTGTCATCACAATGCTCCATGAACATTCTGATCACATTTCTCCATGTCCTTGTCATCACAAAGCTCCATGACACATGTCATCAGAATGCTCCATGGACTTCTCAACAAAATGTTCCATGCTCTTGCCATCACAATGCTCTTTACACCTGTCATAAAAATACTCCATCACCCCTGCCATCACGATGTTCCATGGCCTTGTCATCACACGGCTCCATAACCCTTCTCATCACAATGCTCCAAGAACCCTGTAATCACAATGCTCTATGCCCCTTTTCATCTCAATGCTCCATGAACACTGTCATCACAATGCGCCATGCCCATCATCATAATGCTTCATGCTATTGTCATCACAATGAAATCAAAATGCTCCATGACCTCTGTCATAACAATGCTCCAAACCCTTGTGATCACAATATTCCATAACACTTGTCATCACAATGCTCCATGACGCTCGTCATCACAATTATCCATGGTCTTCTCATCACAATGCTCCATGACCTTTGTCATCACTATGCTCAATACACTTGTCATCAAAATGCTCTCTGACACTTGTTGTCTGTATGTTCCTTGAACCCTGTCATGACAAGGTTCCATGCCATTTTCATCACAATGATCCATGCCGTTTTCATCACAATGCTCCAAGACCCCTTTAATCACAATGCTCCATGCCCTTGTCATCACAAAGCTCCTGGACACATGTCATCAGAATGCTCCATGGCCTTCTCATCACCATGATCCATGCCCTTGTCATCACAATGCTCCAAGACCCCTGTAATCACAATGCTCCATGCCCCTTTTCAACAGAATGCTCCATGAGATTTCTCATCAAAAGTCTCCATGGTCTTCTCATCAAAATGTTCCAGGACATTGTCATCACCATGCTCCATTCGCTTGTCATCGCAGTGCTTCAAGACCATTATCATCGCAATGCTCCATGACAAATATCATCAAAATTCTCCATGACCACTGTCATCACAACACTCCATGACACCTGACAGCACAATGATCCGGGACTCTTTTCATCACAATGTTCCATTCCCTAGTCATCACAATGCTCCAGGACACTTGTCATCACAATGATCCATGCCCTTGTCATCCCAATGCTCCATAACCCCTGTATTCTCAATGCTCCATGACGCTTGTCATCACAGTGCTCCATGACACCTGTCATCACAATGCTCCATGCCTTTGTCAGCAAAATGCTTCATGACCATGTCATTACAATGCTCTATGTGCTTGTCATCCCAATACTCCATTACCATTGTCATCACAACCCTCCATGAACCTTGGGATCACATTGCTTCATGCCTTTGTCATCACAATGCCCCATGCTCCTTGAAATCAAAATGATGCATGACCTCTATCATCACAATGCTCCAAGCCCTTGTGATCACAATGTTCCATAACACTTGTCATCACAATGCTCCATGATGCCTGTCATCACAATACTCCATGCCCTTTTCATCACATTGCTCCATGACCATTGTCATCACAATTCTCAATACACTTGTCATCACAATGCTCCCTGACACTTTTCATCAGAATTCTCCTTGAACCCTGTAACGAAGAGGCTCCATGCCTTTTTCATCACAAAGACCCATGCAGTTTTCATCACAATGCTCCATGCCATTGTCATCAAAATACTCCACAAGCTTGTCATTAGAATGCTCCATGACCCTTGTCATCACAATTCTCCATGCACTTGTCAGCACAATGCTCCCTGACCCTTGTCATCACAATGCTCCAAGCCATTGTCATCACAATGCTCCATTACCTTTGTCATCAGAATCCTCCATGACACTTGGCATCACAATGCTCCATGCCATTGTCATCACAATGGGCCATTACATATGTCATCACAATGCACCATGACAACTGTCTTCACAATACTGCATGACCTGGTCATCACAATGCTCCATGCCATTGTCATCACAATGCTCCATGTCCTTGTTATCACAATGTTCCAAGACCCCTGTAATCAGAATGATCCATTCCCCTTTCATCAGTATGCTCCATGAGACTTGTCTTCACAAGGCTCCATGGTTTTCTCATCACAAAGCTCCAGGGCATTGTCATCACAATTCTTCACGACATTGTCATGAAAATCCTCAATGGCGCTTATCATCATAATGCTGGAAGCAATAGTCATCACAATGCTCCATTATATTTGCCATCACAATCTTCCATTACATTTGGCATCAGAGTGCTCCCTGCCATTGTCATCGCAATGGACCATGACATATGTCATCACAATACTCCCTGACACCTCTCTTCACAATACTCCATGACCTTCTCCTCACAGTGCTCCATGCCCTTGTCATCACAATGCACCATGTCCACTGTCATCACAATAATCTATGAAACTTCTCAGACCAATGCTCCCTGCCCCTGTCTTCACAATGCTGCATGCCCTGGTTATGACAATGCTCCATGACACCTGTACTCACAATGCTCCATGACTCCAGTCATCACAATGATTCATAACGTTTGTCATCACAGCGGTCTATGCCCGCGTCATCACCAGGCTCTGTGTCCTTTGTAACGACAATGCTCCATGAACATTTCATAACAATGCTCCCTGACCCTTGTCATCACAATGCTCCATGCCTTTTTCAGAAAAATGCTCCATGACACTTGTCATCACAGTGTGCCACACACTTTTCATCACAATGATCCACAACCTTATAATCGCTATGATACATAAACGTTGTAATCAAAGTGCTCCAAGAACTTCTCATCCAAATGCTCTCTCACCTGAGATATCACAATGTTCCATCACTAGTTATCACAATGCACCCTCACCCCTGTAATCACAGTGTTCCATGACCCCTGTCATCACAATGCTACATCCCCTTATAAGCACAATGTTCCATGACCCCTGACATCACAATGTTCCATAAACCCTGTCATCAAAATGCTCCATGACACTTTTCATCCCAAAGCTCCATGACCCCTGGCATCACAATGTTCTATAACCCCTGTCATCAAAATGTTCCATTACACTTTTTATCAAATTGCTGCATGACCCTGTCATCCAAATGCTCCCTGCCCTGCTCATCACAATGCACCACACACTTGTCATCAAAATGCTCCATGACCTTTGTCATCACAAAGCTCCATGACCCTTGGCATCACAATGCTCCATGGCTTTGTCATTACAATGCTCCATGAACACTCTCATCACATTGCTCCATGCCCTTGTCATCACAAAACTCCATGACACTTGTCATCACAATGTTCGATGCGTTCTCATCATAATGCTCCATGCCCCTGTCATTACAATCCTCCATGACACATGTATCACAGTCTTCCGTGCCCTTGTCATCACAATGCTCCATGCCCACTCTCATCACAATAATCAATGAAATATTTCAGACCAATGCTCAATGCCCTTCTCATCAAAATGCTCCATTACTTCTGTCATAACAATGATCCATGACCCCTGCCATCATGATGTTCCATGGCATTTTCATCACAAGGCTCCATGACCCTTCTCTTCACAATGCTCCAAGAACACTGTAATCACAAAGCTCTATGCCCCTTTTCATCTCAATGATTCATGAACCCTGTCATCACAATGCACCATGCCCATCATCATAATGCTTCCTGCTATTGTCATCACAATGAAATCAAAATGCTCCATGACCTCTGTCATAACAATGCTCCAAACCCTTGTGATCACAATATTCCTTAACACTTGACATCACAATGCCCCATGACGCTCGTCATCACAATTATCCATGGTCTTCTCATCACAATGCTCCATGACCTTTGTCATCACAATGCTCAATACACTTGTCATCCAAATGCTCCCTGACACTTGTTGTCTGTATGCTCCTTTTACCCTGTCATGACAGGGCTCCATGCCTTTTTCATCACAATGATCCATGCCCTTTTCATCACAATGCTCCAAGACCCATGTAATCACCATGCTCCATGCCATTTTCATCACAAAGCTCAATGACGCATGCCATCAGAATGCTCCTTGGTCTTCTCCTCACAATGCTCCATGCCCTTGTCATCAAAAACTTCCAAGACCACTGTAATCACAATGCTCCATGCCCTTTTTCATCAGTATGCTCCATGAGACTTGTCATCACATGGCTCCATGGTTTTGTCATCATAATGCTCAAAGCCCTAATCATCACAATGCTCCATTATATTTGTCATCATAATCCTCCATTACATTTGGCATCACAATGTTCCCTGCCATTGTCATCGCAATGGACCATGACATATTTCATCACAATGCTCCGTGACACCTGTCTTCAAAATACTCCATGACCTTCTCATCTCAATGCCCCATGCCCTTGTCATCACAATGCACCATGTCCACTGTCATCACAATAATCTATGAAACTTGTCAGACCAATGCTCCATTCCCCTGTCATCACAATGATCCATGACCTTGTTATCACAGTGCTCCATGACCCCTGTCATCACAATGCTCCGTGACTCCAGTCATCACAAAGCTTCATAACGTTTGTCATCACAACGGTCCATGCCCGCGTCATCACAAGGCTCTGTGTCCTTTGTAACCACAGTGCTCCATGAACTTTTCAACACAATGCTCCGTGACCCTTGTCATCACAATGATCCATGCCTTTGTCAGAACAATGCTCCATGACCCTTGTCATCACAATGTGCCACGCGGTTTTCATCACAATGATCCACACCCTTGTCATTGCTATGCTCCATTAACCTTGTAATCACAATGCTCCATGCACTTCTCATCCAAATGCTCTCGCACCTGGGATATCACAATGAAATATCACTAGATATCAGAATCCTCCCTCATCCCTGTAATCACAGTGTTCCATGACCCCTGTTATCACAATGCTACATCCCCTTATCAACACAATGTTCCATGACTCCTGACATCACAATGATCCATAACCACTGTCATCAAAATGCTCCATGACACTTTTCATCCCAAAGCTCCATGACCCATGGCATCACAATGTTCTATAACCACTGTCATCAAAATGTTCCATTACACTTTTCATTAAATTGCTCCATGACCGTGTCATCAAAATGCTCCCTCCCCTTCTCATCACAATGCACCACACCCTTGAAATCAAAATGCTCCATGACATTTGTCATCACAAAGGTCCATGACACTTGGCATCACAATGCTCCATGTCATTGTCATCACAATGCTCCATGAACCCTCTCATCACATTGCCCCATGCCCTTGTCATCACAAAGCTCCATCACACTTGTCATCACAATGCTCCATGCCCTTGTCATTACAATCCTCCATGACCCAAGTATCACAGTGTACCGTGCCCTTGTAATCACAATGCTCCATGCCCACTCTCATCACAATAATCCATGAAATATTTCAGACTAATGGTCAATGCCATTCTCATCACAATGGTCCATTACTTCTGTCGTAACAATGCTCCATGACCCCTGCCATCACAATGTTCCACGGCCTTGTCATCACAAGGCTCCATGACCCTTGTCATCACAATGCTCCAAGACCCCTGTAATCACAATGCTCCATGCCATTTTTCATCAGAATGCTCCATGAGATTTCTCATCACAAGTCCCCATGATCATCTCATCACAATGCTCCAGGACCTTGTCATCACCATGCTCCATTCCCTAGTCATTACAATGCTCCATGACCCATGTCATACCAATACTCCATGAACATTTTCAGCCCAATGCTCCATGCCCTTCTCATCACAATGCTCCATGACCAATATCATCACAACGATCCCTGACAACTGTCGTCACAACACTCCATGACACGTGACAACACAATGATCCGGAATTCTTGTCATCACAATGCTCCAAGACCCCTGTAATCACAATGCTCCATGACACCTGTCATCACAATATTCCATGAAATTTATCAACCCAATGCTCCATGACCCTTGTCATCACAATGATACATGCCCTTGTCATCCCAATGCTCCATGACCCCTCTATTCACAATGGTCCGTGACGCTTGTCATCACTGTGCTCCATGACACATGTTATCACAATGCTCCATGCCTTTGTCAGCAAAATGCTACATGACCTTGTCATTACAATGCTCTATGCGCGTGTCATCACAATACTCCTTTACCATTGTCATCACAATCCTTCATGAAACTTGGGATCACATTGTTTCATGCCCTTGTCGTCACAATGCTCCCTGCTCCTTGAAATCAAAATGATCCATGACCTCTCTCATCACAATGCTCCAAACTCTTGTGATCATTATGTTCTATAACACTTGTCATCACAAAGCTCCATGATGCCTGTCATCACACATACCCCTTGCCCTTTTTATAACAATGCTCCATGAATTTGTCATCACAATTCTCAGTACACTTGTCATCACAATGCTCCGTGACATTGTCGGCAGAATGCTCCTTGAACCCTGTCACAAAAAGGCTCCATGCCTCTTTCATCAAAATGCTCCATGCAATTGTCATCAAAATACTCCACAAGCTTGTGATCAGAATGCTCCATGACCCTTGTCATCACAATTCTCCATGCACTTGTCAGCACAATGCTCCCTGAAACCTGTCATCACAATGCACCAAGCCCTTGTCATCACAATGCTCCATTACCTTTGTCATCAGAATCCTCCATGACACATGGCATCACAATTCTCCATGCCATTGTCATTACAATGGGCCATTACTTATGTCATCACAATGCTCCCTGCCACCTCTCTTCACAATACTGCATGACATTCTCATCACAATGCTCCATGCCCTTATTATCACAATGTTCCAAGTCCCCTGTAATCAGAATGCTCCAGACCCCTTTTCATCAGTATGCTCCTTGAGACTTGTCATCACAAGCCTCCATGGTTTTCTCATCACAATGCTCCAGGACTTGTCATCACAAAGCTTCACGACATTGTCATGAAAATTCTCAACGGCCCTTGTCAACATAATGCTCCATGCCCTAGTCATCACAATGCTCCATTATATTTGTCATCACATCCTCCATTACAATTGGCATCACAATGCTCCATGCTATTGTCATCGCAATGGACCATGACATAGGTCATCACAATGCTCCCTGACACCTGTCTTCACAATACCCCATGTCCCTGTCTTCACAATGCTCCATGCCCTTGTCATCACAATGCACCATGTCCACTGTCATCACAATAATCTATGAAACATGTCAGACCTATGATCCATGCCCCTGTCATCACAATGCTCCATGCCCTTGTCATCACAATGCTTCATGATCCCTGTCATCACAATGCTCCGTGATTCCAGTCATCACTATGCTTCATAACGTTTGTCATCACAACGGTCGATGCCCGCATCATCATAAGGCTCTGTGACCTTTGTAACCACAATGCTCCATGAACATTTCATCACAATGCCCCGTGACCCTTGTCATCACAATATTCCATGCCTTTGTAAGAACAATGCTCAATGACCCTTGTCATCACAATCTGCCATGGACTTTTCATCACAAAGATCCAAAACCTTGTCATCGCTATGCTCCATAAACCTTGTAATCACAATGCTCCATGCACTTCTCATCCAAATGCTCTCTCACATGAGATATCACAATGTTCCATCACTAGTCATCACAATCCTCCCTCCCCGCTGTTATCACAATGTTCCATGACCCCTGTCATCACAATGCTACATCCCCTTATCAGCACAATGTTACTTGACACCTGACATCACAATGTTCCATAACCCCTGTCATCAAAATGCTCCATGACCCTTTTCATCCCAAAGCTCCATGATCCCTGGCATCACAATGTTCTATAACCCATGTCATCATAATATTCCATTACACTTTTCATCAAATTGCTGCATGACCCTGTCATCAAAATGCTCCCTGCCCTTCTCATCACAATGCACCACACACTTGTCATCAAAATGCTCCATGACCTTTGTCAAAACAAAGCTCCATGACCTTTGGCATCACAATGCTCCATGTCATTGTCATCACAGTGCTCCATGAACCCTCTCATCACATGGCTCCATGCCTTTGTCATCACAAAGCTCCATGACAGTTGTCATCACAGTGCTCGATGCCATTCTCATCACAATGCTCCATGCCCTTGTCATTACAATCCTCCATGACCCATGTATCACAGTGTACCGTGCCCTTGTCATCACAATGGTCCATGCCCACTCTCATCACAATAAACCATGAAATATTTCAGACCAATGCTCAATGCCATTCTAATCATAATGCTCCATTACTTCTGTCATAACAATGCTCTATGACCCCTGCCATCACAGTGTTCCAGGGCCTTGTCATCAAAAGTCTCCATGACCCATGTCATCACAATGCTCCAAGACCCCTGTAATCACAATGCTCCATGCCCTTGTCATCACAAATCTACATGACGCATGTCATCAGAAAGTTCTATGGCATTCTCCTCACAATGCTCCATGCCCTTGTCATCACAATGCTCCAAGACCCCTGTAATCACAATGCTCCATGCCCCTTTTAATCAGAATGCTCCATGAGACTTGTCATCACAAGTCTCCATCGTCATCTCATCACAATACTCCAGGACCTTGTCATCACAAGGCTCCATGACACCTGTCATCACAATACTCCATGAATATTTTCAACCCAAGGCTCCATTACCTTCTTATCACAATGCTCCATGACCAGTATCATCACAATGCTCCATGACCACTGTCATCACAATGCGCCATTCCAACTGTCATCACAATAATCCATGAAACTTATTATACCAGTGCTCCATTTCCTTGTCATCACAATGCTCCATGTCCTTGCTATCACAATGTTCCAAGACCCCTGTAATCAGAATGCTCCATGCCCCTTTTCATCAGTATGCTCCATGAGACCTGTCATCCCAAGGCTCCATGGTTTTCTCATCACAATGCTCAAGGACCTTGTCATCACAATGCTTCACGACATTGTCATGAAAATTCTCAAAGGCCCTTGTCATCATAATGCTCCAAGCCGTAGTCATCACAGTGCTCCATCATATTTGTCATCACAATCCTCCATTACATTTGGCATCACAATGCACCATGCCATTGTCATCGAAATGAACCATGATATATGTCATTAAAATGCTCCCTGACACCTGTGTTCACAATAATCCATGACTTTGTCATCACAATGCTCCATGCCCTTGTCATCACAATGCTCCATGGACCCTGTCAACACAATGCTCCGTGACTCCAGTCATCACAATGCTTCATAACGTTTGTCATCACAACGGTCCATGCCTGCGTCATCACAAGTCTCTGTGACCTTTGTAAACACAATGCTCCATGAACATTTCAACACAGTGCTCCGTGACACTTGTCATCAAAATGCTCCATGCCTTTGTCAGAAAAATGCTCAATGACCCTTGTCATCAAAACGTGCCACAGAATTTCCATCACAATGATCCACAAATTTGTAATCGCTATGCTCCATAAACCTTGTAATCACAATGCTCCATGCTCTTCTCATCCAAATGCTCTCTCACCTGAGATATAACCATGTTCCCTCACTAGTCATCACAATCCTCCCTCAACCCTGTAATCAAAATGTTCCATGACCACTGTCATCACCATGTTCCATTCCCTTGTCATCACAATGTTCCATGACGACTGTCATCACATTACTCCATGAACATTTTCAGCCAAATACTCCATTACTTCCTCATCACAATGCTCCCTGACAAATATCATCACAATGCTCCATGACCACTGTCATCACAACACTCCATGACACCCGACAACACAATGATCAGGGACTCTTGTCATTACAATTCTCCATTCCTTAGTCATCACAATGCTCCATGACCCCTGTCATCACAATATTCCATGAACATTTTCAGCCCAATGCTCCATGACCCTTGGCATCACAATGATCCATGCCCTTGTCATCCCAATGCTCCATGACCCCTGTATTCACAATGCTCCGTGACGCTTGTCATCAGAGTGCTCCATGACACCTGGCATCACAATGCTTCATGCCTTTGTCAGCAGAATGCTACATGACCTTGTCATTACAATGCTCTGTGCGCTTGTCATCACAATACTCCATTACCATTATCATCACAATCCTCCATGAACATTGGGATCACATTGCTTCATGCCCTTGTGATCACAATGTTCCATGCTCCTTGAAATCAAAATGATCCATGACCTCTGTCATCACAATGCTCCATGCCCTTTTCATCACAATGCTCCATGATCTTTGTCATCACAATTCTCAATACATTGTCATCACAATGCTCCCTGACATTTGTCGTCAGAATGCTCCTTGAACCCTGTCACGAAAAGTCTCCATGCCATTTTCATCACAATGCCCCATGCCATTTTCATCACAATGCTCCATGCCATTGTCATCAAAATACTCCACAAGCTTGTCAGCAGAATGCTCCATTACCGTTGTCATCACAATTCTCCAAGCACTTTTCAGCACAATGCTCCCTGACCCTTGTCATCACAATGCTCCAAGACATTGTCATCACAATGCTCCATTACATTTGTCTTCTGAATTCTCCATTACACTTGGCATCACAATGCTCAATGCCATTGTCATCACAATGGGCCATTATATATGTCAGCACAATGCTCCCTGACAACTGTCTTCACAATACTGCATCACATAGTCATCACAATTCTCCATGCCCTTGTCATCACAATGCTCCATGCCCTTGTTATCACAATGCTCCATGACCCCTGTCATCACAATTCTTCGTGACTCCAGTCATCACAATGCTTCATGACCTTTGTCATCACAATGGTCCATGCCCTCATCATCAACAGTCTCTGTGACCTATTTAACCACAATGCTCCATGAACTTTTCTTCACAATGCTCTTTATCCCCTGTCATCACAATGCTCTATGCCTTTCTCAACACAATGCTCCATGACGTATGTCATCAGAATGCTCCATGGCCTTCTCCTCACAGTGCTCCATGCCCTTGTCATCACAATGCTCCAAGAACCCTGTAATCACAATGCTGCATGTCCCTTTTCATCAGAATGCTCCATGAGACTTGTCATCACAAGTCTCCATGGTCATCTCATCACAATGCTCCAGGACCTTGTCATCACAATGCTCCATGACACCTGTCATCACAATGCTCTGTGACTCCAATCATCACAGTGCTTCATAATATTTGTCATCACAATGGTCCATGCCCACGTCATCACAAGGCTCTGTTACCTTTGTATCCACAATGCTCCATGAACATTTCATCACAATGCTCCGTGACCCTTGTCATCACAATGCTCCATGCCTTTGTCATTAAAATGCTCCATGACCATTGTCACCACAATGTGCCACGCGCTTTTCATCCCAACGGTCCAAAAATTTGTCATCACAATGCTCCATAAAAATTGTAATCACAATGCTGCATGCCCTTCTCATCACAATGGTCCATTACCCCTGTCATAAAAATGCTCCATGACCCCTGCCATCACAATGTTCCACGGCCTTGTCATCACAAGGCTCCATGACACTTGTCATCACAATGCTCCAAGATACTTTAATCACAATGCTCCATGCCGTTGTCATCACAAAGCTCCATGACACATGTCATCAGAATGTTCCATGGCCGTCTCATCAAAATGCTCCTTGCCCTTGTCATCACAATGCTCCAAAACCCCTGTAAACACAGTGCTCCATGCCCCTATTCATCTCAATGCTCCATGAACCCTGTCATCACAACACTCCATGACACGTGACAACACAATGATCCGGGACTCTTGTCATCACAGTGCTCCAAGACCCCTGTAATCAAAATGCTCCATGACCCTTCTCATCACAATACTCCATGAATATTTTCAGCCCAATGCTCCATGACCCTTGTCATCACAATGATCCATGCACTTGTCATCCCAATGATCCATGACCCCTGTATTGAAAATGCTCCGTGAAAATTGTGTCACAGTTCTCCATGACACCTGTCATCACAATGCTCCATGCCTTTGTCAGGAAAATTCTACATGACCTTGTCATTACAATGCTCAATGCGTTTGTCACCACAGTGCTCCAAGACCCCTGTAATCACAATGCTCCATGCCCCTTTTCATCTCAATGCTCCATGAACTCTGTCATCACAATGCACCATGCCCATCATCATAATGCTTCAGGCTATTGTCATCACAATGAAATCAAAATTCTCCATGACCTCTGTCATCGTAATGCTCCAAAGCCTTGTGATCACAATGTTCCATAACACTTATAATCACAACACCCCATGACGATCATCATCACAATTATCCATGGCCTTCTCATCACCATGCTCCATAACTTTTGTCATCACAATTCTCAATACACTTGTCATCACAATGCTCCCTGACACTTGTCGTCAGAATGCTCCTTGAACCCTGTCACGAAAAGGCTCCATGCCTTTTTCATCACATTGCCCCATGCCGTTTTCATCACAATGCTCCATGCCATTGTCATCAAAATACTCCACAAGCTTGTCATCAGAATGCTCCATGACCCTTGTCATCACAAATCTCCATGCACTTGTCAGCACAATGCTCCCTGACCCTTGTCATCACAATGCTCCAAGCCATTGTCATAACAATGCTCCATTTCCTTTGTCGTCAGAATCTTTCATGAAACTTGGCATCACTATGCTCCATGCCATTTTCATCACAATGGGCCATTACATATATCATCACAATGCTCCCTGACACTTCTCTTCACAATACTGCATGAACTGGTCATCACA
The DNA here is from genome assembly GCF_964341445.2 of Mesoplodon mirus. Lineage (NCBI taxonomy): Eukaryota > Metazoa > Chordata > Mammalia > Artiodactyla > Ziphiidae > Mesoplodon > Mesoplodon mirus. Next base: position 2,752,476 of record NW_028295819.1, on the reverse strand, counting down.
ATGCTCCTTGCCCTTGTCATCACAATGCTCCATGACCCCTGTCATCACCATGCTCCGTGACTCCAGTCATCACAATGCTTCATGACATTTGTCATCACAATGGTCCATTACCTCATCATCAACAGTCTCTGTGACCTTTTTTACCGCAATGCTCCATGAACTTTTCATCACAATGCTCTTTGACCCTTGTCATCACAATGATCTACGCCTTTCTCAGCACAATGCTCCATGCCCTTGTCATCACAATGCTCCATGACCCTGTCATCACAGTGCTCCGTGACTCCAGTCATCACAATGCTTCATAACGTTTGTTATCACAATGGTCCATGTCCGTGTCATCACAAGGCTTTGTGACATTTTTAACATCAATGCTTCATGAACTTTTCATCACAATGCTCCGTGACCATTGTCATCACAGTGCTCCATGCCTTTGTCAGAAAAATGCTCCATGACCCTTGTCATCACAATGTGCCAAGCGCTTTTTATCCCAATGGTCCACATATTTGTCATCACAATGCTCCATAAAACTTGTAATCACAATGCTCCATGCCCTTCAAATCACAATGCTCCATTACCCCTGTCATAACAATGCTCCATGACCCCTGCCATCACAATGATCCACGGCCTTGTCATCACAAAGCTCCATGTCCCTTGTCATCACAATGCTCCAAGACCCCTGTAATCACAATGCTCCATGCCCTTGTCATCACAAAGCCCCATGACAAATGTCATCAGAATGGTCCATGTCCTTCTCATCCAAATGCTCCATGCCCTTGTCATCACAATGCTCCAAGACCCCTGTAATCAAAAGGCTCCATGCCACTTTTCATCTCAATGCTCCATGAACCCTGTCATCACAATGCATCATGCCCATCATCATAATGCTTCCGGCTATTGTCAGCACAATGAAATCAATATTCTCCATGACCTCTGTCATCACAATGCTCCATGACCCCTGTCATCACAATACTCCATGAACATTTTCAGCCCAATCTTCCATGACCCTTGTCATCACATTGATCCATGACCCCTGTATTCAGAATGCTCCGTGACACATGTCATCACAGTGCTCCATGACACCTGTCATCACAGTGCTCCATGCCTTTGTCTGCAGAATTCTCCATGATCTTGTCAATACAATGCTCTCTGCGCTTGTCATCACAATGCTACAAGACCTCTGTCATCACAATGTTCCATGCCCCTTTTCATCTCAATGCTCCATGAACCCTGTCATCACAATGCACCATGCCCATCATCATAATGCTTCAGGCTATTGTCATCACAATGAAATCAATATTCTCCGTGACCTCTATCATCAAAATGCTCCAAACCCTTGTGATCACAATGTTCTATAACACTTATCATCACAACACACCATGACGCTCATCATCACAATTATCCATGGTCTTCTCATCACAATGCTCCATGACCTTTGTCATCACAATGCTCAATACCCTTGTCATCACAATGCTCCCTGACCCTTGTCTTCAATATGCTCCATTAACCCTGTCATGACAAGTCTCCATGACATTTTCATCACAAAGATCCGTGCCCTTTTCATCACAATGCTCCAAGACACCTGTAATCACAATGCTCCAAGCCCTTGTCATCACAATGCTCCATGACCCATGTCATCAGAATGCTGCATGGCCGTCTCTGAAAATGCTCCATGCCCTTGTCATCACAATGCTCCAAGACCACTGTAATCACAATGATCCATGCCACTTTTCATCAGAATGCTCCATGAAACTTGTCATCACAAGCCTCCAAGGACTTCTCATCACAATGCTACATGACCTTGTCATCACCATGCTCCATTCCCTTGTCATCACAATGCTCCATGACCATTGTCATCACAATACTCCATGAATATTATCAGCACAATGCTCCATAACCTTCTCATCACAATGCTCTATGACCAATATCATCACAATGCACCATGACAACTGTCATCACAACACTCCATGACACCTGACAACACAATGATCCGGGACTCTTGTCATCACTATGCTCCATTCCCTAGTTATCACAATGCTGCATGAACCCTGTCATCACAATGCTCCATGACACCAGTCTTCACAATACAACATGACCTATTTATCACAATGCTCCTTGCCCTTGTCACCACAATGCACCATTCCAACAGTCATCACAATAATCCATGAAAATTATGAGACCAATGATACATGCCCTTGTCATCACAATGCTCCATGCCCCTTTTCATCGCAATGCTCCATGACCCCTGTCATCACAGTGCTCCGTGACTCCAGTCATCACAATGCTTCATGACCTTTGTCATCACAGTGGTCCATGCCCTCGTCATCAACAGTCTCTGTGACCTTTTTAACCACAATGCTCCATGAACTTTTCATCACAATTCTCTTTGACCCTTGTCATCACAATGCTCTATGCCTTTCTCAGCACAATGCTCCATGACCCTTTTCCTCACAATGCTCCATGACACATGTCATCACAATGCACCATGCGCTTGTCATCACAGTGCTCCACAATCTTGTCATCACAGTGCTCCACAATCTTGTCATCACAATGCTCCATAAACCTTGTCATCACAATGCTCCATGCACTTCTCATCAAAATGCTTTCTAACCACTAATATCACAATGTTACTTCACTATTCGACACAATACTCCCTCACCTCTGTCATCACAATGTTCCATGACTCCTGTCATCACAATGCTACATGCACTTATCATCACAATGTTCGATGACCCATGACATCACAATGTTCCATAACCCCTGTCATCAAAATGTTCCTTGACACTTTTCATCAAATTTATCCATGACCATGTCATCACAATGCTCCCTGCACTTCTCATTACAATGCACAACGCCCTTGTCATCAAAATGTTCCATGACCTTTGTCATCACAAATATCCATGACCCTTGGCATCACATTACTCCATGCCCTTGTCATCACTAAGCTCCATGACACATGTCATCAGAATTCTCCATGGCCTTCTCATCACAATGCTCCATGACCTTTGTCATCACAATGCTCAATACACTTGTCATCAATATGCTCCATTAAACTTGTTGTCTGTATGCTCCTTGAACCCTGTCATGGCAAGGCTCCATGCATTTTTCATCACAAAATTCCATGCCCTTTTCATCACAATGCTACAAGTCCCCTTTAATCACAATGCTCCATGTGCTTGTCATCACAAAGCTCAATGACGCATGTCCTCAGAATGCTCCTTGGCCTTCTCTTCACAATGATCCATGCCCTTGTCATCACAATGTTCCAAGACCCCTGTAATCACAATGGTCCATGCCCCTTTTGATCAGTATGCTATATGAGATTGTCATAACAAGGCTCCATGGATTTCTCATCACAATGCTCCAGGACCTTGTCATCACAATGCTTCACGACCTTGTCATGAAAATTCTCAATGGCCCTTGTCATCATAGTGCTCCAAGCCCTAGTCATCACAATGCTCCATTTTATTTGTCATCCCAATCCTCCATTACATTTGGCATCACAATGCTCAATGCCATTATCATCGCAATGGACCATGAAATATGTCATCACAATGCTCCCTGACACCTGTCTTCACAATACTACATGACCTTCTCATCACCATGATCCATAACCTTGTCATCACAATGCACCATGTCCACTGTCATCACAATAATCTATGAAACTTGTCAGACCAATGCTCCATGCCCCTGTCATCACAATGCTCCATGCCCATGTCATCACAATGCTCCATGACCCCTATCATCACAGTGCTCCGTGACTCCAGTCATCACAATGCTTCATAATGTTTGTCATCAAAACAGTCCTTGCCCGTGTCATCACAAGGCTCTGTGACCTTTGTAACCAAAATGCTCCATGAACTTTTCATCACAATGCTCCATGACCCTTGTCATCACAATGCTCCATGCCTTTGTCAGAACAATGCTCCATGACCCTTGTCATCACAATGTGCCACGTACTTTTCATCACATTGGTCCACAACCTTGTCATCGCTATGCTTCATAAACCTTGTAATCCCAATGCTCCATGCACTTCCCATCCAAATGCTCTCTCACCAGAGATATCACAATGTTCCATCACTAGTCATCACAATACTCCCTCACCCCTGTAATCATAAAGTTCCATGACCCCTGTCATCACAGTGCTACATACCCTTATCATCAAAATGTTCCATGATCCATGACATCACAATGTTCCATAACCCCTGTCATCAAAATGCTCCATGACCCTTTTCATCCCAAAGCTCCATGACCCCTGATATCACAATGTTCTATAACCCCTGCCCTCAAAATATTCCATTATATTTTAATCAAATTGCTGCATGAACCTGTAATCAAAATGCTCCCTGCCCTTCTCATCACAATGCACCACACCATTGTCATCGAAATGCTCCCTGTTATTTGTCATCACAAATCTCCATGACCCTTGGCATCACAATGCTCCATGTCATTGTCATCACAATGCTCCATGAGCACTCTCATCACATTGCTCCATGCCCTTGTCATCACAAAGCTCCATGACACTTGTCATCACAATGCTCGATGCCCTTCTCATCTCAATGCTCCATGTCCTGGTCATTACAATCCTCCATGAACCATGTATCACAGTGTTCCGTGCCCTTGTCATCCCAATGCTCCATGCCCACTCTCATTACAATAATCCATGAAATATTTTAGACCAAAGCTCAATGCCCTTCTCATCACAATGCTCCATTACCTCTTCCATAACAATGCTCCATGACACCTGCCATCACATTGTTCAACGGCATGTCATCACAAGGCTACATGAATCTTGTCATCACAATTCCCCAAAACCCCTGTAATCACAATGCTCCATGCCCTTGTCATCACAGTGCTCCATGATGCATGTCATCAGAATTTTCCATGGCCTTCTCATCACCATGCTCCATGCCCTAGTCATCACTATGCTCCAAGACCCCGGTAATCACAATGCTCCATTCCCCTTTTCATCTCAATGCTCCATGAACCCAGTCATCACAATGCACCATGCCCATCATCATAATGTTTCATGCTATTGTCATCACAATGAAATCTAAATTCTCCATGACATCTGTCATCATAATGCTCCAAACCCTTGTGGTCACAATGTTCCATAAGACTTATCATCACAACACCCCATGACGCTCATCATCACAATTATCCATGGTCTTCTCATCACAATGCTCTATGACCTTTGTCATCAAATGCTTAATACACTTTTCATCACAATGCTACCTGACACTTGTCGTAAGTATGCTTCTTGAACACTGTCATGACAAGGCTCAATGCCTTTTTCTTCACAATGATACATGCCCTTTTCATCACAATGCATCAAGACACCTGTAATCACAATGCTCCACGACCTACTCATCACAATTATCCATGGCCAATATCATCACAATGCACCATGACCACAGTATTCTCAACACTCCATGACACCTGACAACACAATGATCCGGAAATCTTGTCATCAAAATGCTCCATTCCCAAGTCATCACAATGCTCCATGACCCCTGTCATCACAATACTCCATGAACATTTTCAGCCCAATGCTCCATGACACTTGTCATCACATTGAACCATGCCCTTGTCATCCCAATGCTCCATAACCACTGTATTCACAATGCTCCGTGACGCTTGTCATCACAGTGCTCCATGACACATGTCATCACAATGCTCCATGCCTTTGTCAGCAAATGCTACATGACCTTGTCATTACAATGCTCTATGCGCTTGTCATCACAATACTCCTTTACCATTGTCATCACAATCCTCCATGAACCTTGGGATCACATTGCTTCATACCCTTGTCATCACAATGCTCCATGCTCCTTGAAATCAAAATGATCCATGACCTCTGTCATCACAATGCTCCAAACCCTTGTGATCACAAAGTTCCATAACACTTGTCATCACAACGCTCCATGATGCCTGTCATCACAATACTCCACGGCCTTTTCATCACAATGCTCCATAAAATTTGTCATCACAATTCTAATACACTTGTCATTACAATGCTTCCTGAAACTTGCCATCAGAATGCTCCTTGAAACCTGTCACGAAAAGGCTCCATGCTTTTCCCATCACAATGCCCCATGCCGTGTTCATCACAATGCTCCATGCCATTGTCATCAAAATACTCCACAAGATTGTCATCCGAATGTTCCATGACCTTTTTCATCACAATTATCCATGCACTTGTCAGCACAATGCTCCCTGAACCTTGTCATCACAATGCTCCAAGCCATTGTCATCACAATGCTAAATTACTTTTGACATCACAATGCTCCGTGACTCCAGTCATCACAATGCTTCATAACGTTTGTCATCACAACGGTCCATGCCCGCGTCATCACAAGGCTCTGTGACTTTTGTAACCACAATGCTCCATGAACTTTTCATCACAATGCTCCGTGACACTTGTCATCACAATGCTCCATGCCTTTGTCACAACAATGTTCCCTGACCCTTGTCATCACAATGTGCCATGCGCTTTTCATCACAATGATCCACAACCTTGTCATCGATATGCTCCATAAACCTTGTAATCACAATGGTCCATGCACTTCTCATCCAAATGCTCTCTCACCTGAGATATCACCATGTTCCATCACTAGTCTTCACAATCCTCCCTCAACCCTGTAATCACAGTGTTCCATGACCTGTGACATCACAATATTCAATAACCACTGTCATCACAATGCTCCATGACACATTTCATCCCAAAGCTCCATGACCCATGGCATCACAATGTTCTGTAATCCCTGTCGTCAAAATGTTACATGACACTTTTCATCAAATTGCAGCATGAACGTGTCATCAAAATGCTCCCTTTCCTTCTCATCACAATGCACCACACGCTTCTCATCAAAATGCTCCATGACCGTTGTCATCACAAAGCTCCATGACCCTTGGCATCACAATGCTCCATGTCATTGTCATCACAATGCTCCCTGAACGCTCTCATCCCATTGCTCCATGCCCTTGTCATCACAATGGTCCATGCCCACTCTCATCACAATAATCCATGAAAATTTTCGGGCCAATGCTCAATGCAATTCTCATCACAATGCTCCATTACCTCTGTCATAAAAATGCTCCATGACCCCTGCCATCACAATGTTCCACGGCCTTGTCATCACAAGGCTCCATGACCCTTGACATCACAATGCTCCAAGACCCCTGTAATCACAATGCTCCATGCCACTTTGCATCTCAATGCTCCATGAACCCTGTCATCACAATACACCATGCCCATCATCATAATGCTTCAGGCTATTGTCATCACAATTAAATCAAAATTCTCCATGACCTCTGTCATCATAATGCTCCAAACCCTTGTGATCACAATGTTCCATAACACTTATCATCACAAATCCCCATGACGCTCATCATCACAATTATACATGGTATTCTCATCACAATGCTCCATGACATTTGTCATCACAATGCTCAATACACTTGTCATCACAATGCTGCCAGACATTTGTCGTCAGTATGCTCCTTGAACCCTGTCATGACAAGGCTCCATGACATTTTCATCACAATGATCCGTGCCCTTTTCATCACAATGCTCCAAGATCACTGTCATCACAATGCTCCATGTGCTTGTCATCACAAAACTCCATGAAGCATGTCATCAAAATGCCCCATGGACTTCTCATCACAATGCTCCATGCCCTAGTCATCAAAATGCTCCAAGACACCTGTAATCAGAATGCTCCATGCCCCTTTTCATCAGAATGCTCCGTGAGACTTCTCATCACAAGTCTCCATGGTCATCTCATCACAAAGATCCAGGATATTGTCATCACCATTCTCCAATCCCTTGTCATCACAATGCTCCATGACCCCTGTCATCACAATAATCCATTAACATATTCAGCCCAATGCTCCACGACCTACACATCACAATACTCCATGGCCAATATCTTCACAATGCTCCATGACGACTGTCATCACAACTCTCCATGACTCCTGACAACACAATGATCCGGGACACTTGTCATCACAATGCTCCATTCCCTACTCATCACTAAGCTCCATGACCCATGTCATCACAACACTCCATGAACATTTTCAGCTCAGTGCTCCATGACACTTGTCATCACAATGCTCCATGCCCTTGTCATCCCAATGCTCCATGAACCCTGTATTCACAATGGTCCATGACGCTTGTCATCACAGTGCTCCATGACACTTGTCATCACAATGCTCCATGCCCTTGTCAGCAAAATGCTACATGACATTGTCATTACAATGCTCTTTGCGCTTGTCATCACAATACTCCATTTCCATTGTCATCACAATCCTCCATGAAACTTGGGATCACATTGCTTCATGCCCTTGTCATCACAATGCTCCATGCTACATTAAATCAATATGATCCATGACCTCTGTCATCACAATGCTCCAAAACCTTGTGATCACAATCTTCCATAACACTTGTCATCACAACGCTCCATGAGGCCTGTCATCACAATACTCCATGCCCTTTTCATCACAATGCTCCATAACCTTTGTCATCACAATTCTCAATATACATGTCATCACAATGCTCCCTGACATTGTCATCAGAATGCTCCTTGAAACCTGCCACAAAAAGGCTCCAGGCCTCTTTATTCACAATGCCCCATGCCATTTTCATCACAATGCTCCATGCCATTGTCATCAAAATACTCCACAAGCTTGTCATCAGAATGCTCCATGACACTTGTCATTACAATTCTCCACGCACTTGTCAGCACAATGCTCCCTGACCCTTGTCATCACAATGGTCCAAGCCATTGTCATCACAATGCTCCATTACTTTTCTCATCAGAATCCTCCATGACACTTGGCATCACAATGCTCCATGCCATTGTCATCGCAATGGGCCATTACATATGTCATCACAATGCTCCCTGACACCTGTCTTCACAATACTGCATGGCCTGGTCATCACAATGCTCCATGCCGTTGTCATCACAATGCGCCATTCTAACTGTCATCACAATAATCCATGAAACTTATTAGACCAATGTTCCATGTCCTTGTCATCACAATGCTCCATGCCCTTGTTATCACAATGCTCAATCACCCCTGTCATCACAATGCTCCGTGACTCCAATCATCACAATGCTTCATGACCTTTGTCATCACAATGGTGCATGCCCTGGTCATCAACAGTCTCTGTGACATTTTTATCCACAATGCTCCATGAACTTTTCATCACAATGCTCCGTGACATGTCATCACAAAGCTCCATGACCCTTGGCATCACAATGCTCCATGGCATTGTCATCACAGTGCTCCTTGATCCCTCTCATAACATTGCTCAATGCCCTTGTCATCACAAAGCTCCATGACACTTGTCATCACAATGCTCGATGCCCTTCTCATCGCAATGCTCCATGCCCTTGTCATTACAATCCTGCATGACCCATGTATCATAGTGTTCCGTACCCTTGTCATCACAATGCTCCATGCCCACTCTCATCACAATAATCCATGAAACATTTCAGACCAATGTTCCATGCCCTACTCATCAAAATGCTCCATTACCTCTGTCATATCAATGAACCATGACCCCTGCCATCACAATGTTCCACGGCCTAGTCATCACAAGGTTCCATGACACTTGTCATCACAATGCTGAAGGCCCCTGTAATCACAATGCTCCTTGCCCTTGTCATCACAAGGCTCCATGACGCATGTCATCAGAAAGTTCCATGGCCTTCTCATCACAATGCTCCATGCCCTTGTCATCACAATGCTCCAAGACCTTTGTAAACACAATGCTCCATGCCCCTTTTCATCTCAATTCTCCATGAACCCTGCCATCACAATGCACCATGCCCATCATCATAATGCTTCAGGCTATTGTCATCACAATGAAATCAATATTCTCCATGACCTCTGTCATCATAATGCTCCAAACTCTTGTGATCACAATGTTCCATAACACTTATCATCACAACACCCCATGACGCTCATCATCACCATTATCCATGGTCTTCTCTTCACAGTGCTCCATGATCTTTCTCATCACAATGCTCAATACACTTGTCATCACAGTGCTCCCTGACACTTGTCGTCAGTATGCTCCTTGAACCATGTCATGACAAGGCTCCATGCATTTGTCATCACAATAATCCATGCCCTTTTCATCACAATGCTCCAAGATCCCTGTAATCACAATGATCCATGCCCTTGTCATCAAAAACTCCATGACGCATGTCATCAGAATGCTTCATGGACTTCTCATCATAATGCTCTATGCCCTTGTCATCACAATGCTCTAAGACCCCTGTAATCACAATGCTCCATGCCCCTTTTCATCAGAATGCTCCATGAGACTTGTCATCACAAGTCTCCATCGTCTTCTCCTAACAATGCTCCAGGACCTTGTCATCACCATGCTCCATTCCCTTGTCATCACAATGCTCCATGACCCCTGTCATCACAACAGTCCATGAATATTTTCAGCCCAATGCTCCACGACCTACTCATCACAATGCTCCATGGCCAATATCTTCACAATGCTCCATGACCACTGTTATCACAACACTCCATGACAACTGACAACATAATGATCTGGGACTCTTGTCATCACAATGCTCCATTCCCTAGTCATCACAATGCTCCATGACCCCTGTCATCACAACACTCCATGAACATTTTCAGCCCAGTGCTCCATGACCCTTGTCATCACAATGATCCATGCCCTTGTCATCCCAATGCTCCATGACCCGTGTATTCACAATGCTTCGTGACGCTTGTCATCACAGTGCTCCATGACACATGTCATCACAATGCTCCATGCCTTTGTCAGCAAAATGCTACATGACCTTTCCATTACAATGCTCTATGCGCTTGTCATCAAAATACTCCATTTCCATTGTTATCACAATCCTCCATGAACCTTGGGATCACATTGCTTCATGCCCTTGTCATCACAATGCTCCCTGCTCCTTGAAATCAAAATGATCCATGACCTCTGTCATCACAAAACTCCAAACCCTTGTGATCACAATGTTCCATAACACTTGTCATCACAACGCTCCATGATGCCTGTCATCACAATACTCCATGCCCTTTTCATCACAATGCTCCATGACCTTTGTCATCACAATTTTCAATACACTTGTCATCACAATGCTCCCTTAAACTTGTCATCAGAATGCTCCTTGAACCCTGTCACGAAAAGGCTCCATGCCTTTTTCATCACAATGTCCCATGCCTTTTTCATCAAAATGATCCATGCCATTGTCATCAAAATACTCCACAAGCTTGGTATCAGAATGCTCCATGATACTTGTCATTACAATTCTCCACGCACTTGTCAGCACAATGCTCCCTGACCCTTGTCATCACAATGCTCCAAGCCATTTTCATCACAATGGGCCATTACATATGTCATCACAATGCTCCCTGACACCTGTCTTCACAATACTGCATGGCCTGGTCATCACTATGCTCCATTACTTTTGTCATCAGAATCCTCCATGACACTTGGCGTCACAATATTCCATGCCATTGTCATCACATTGGGCCATTACATATGTCATCACAGTGCTCCCTGACACCTGACTTCACAATATTGCATGGCCTGGTCATCACAATGCTCCATGCCGTTGTCATCACAATGCGCCATTCTAACTGTCATCACAATAATCCATGAAACTTATTAGACCAATGTTCCATGCCCTTGTCATCACAATGCTCCATGCCCTTGTTATCACAATGCTCCATCACACCTGTCATCAGAATGCTCCGTGACTCCAATCATCACAATGCTTCATGACATTTGTCATCACAATGGTCCATGCCCTGGTCATCAACAGTCTCTGTGACATTTTTAACCACAATGCTCCATGAAATTTTCATCACAATGCTCTTTGACACTTGTCATCACAATGCTCCATGCGCTTGGCAGCACAGTGATCCAGGACACATGTCATCACAATGCACCATGTGCTTGTCATCACAGTGCTTGACAATCTTGTCATCACAATGCTCCATAAAATTTGTCATCACAATGCTCCATGCACTTCTCATCAAAATGCTCTCTCACCACTGATATCACAATGCTACATCACTATTTGTCACAATACTCCGTCACTCCTGTCATCACAATGCTACATGCACTTATCATCACAATGTTCGATGACCCCTGACATCACAATGTTCCATAACAACTGTCATCAAAATGTTCCATGACACTTTTCATCAAATTGCTCAAAGACCCTGTCATCAGAATGTTCCCTGCCTTTCTCATCACAATGCACAACGCCCATGCCATCAAAATGCTCCATGACATTGTCATCACAAAGATCCATGACCCATGGCATCACAATGCTCCATGTCATTGTCATCACAATGCTCCATGCACGCTCTCATCACATTGCTCCATGCCATTGTCTTCACAAAGCTCCATGACACATGTCATCAGAATGCTCCATGGCCTTCTCATCACAATGATCCATGCCCTTGCCATCACAATGCTCCATTACCACTGTCATAACAATGTTCCATGACCCCTGCCATCACGATGTTCCATGGCCTTGTCATCACAAAGCTCCATGACCCTTCTCATCACAATGCTCCAAGAACCCTGTAATCACAATGCTCTATGCCCCTTTTCATCTCAATGGTCCATGAACCCTGTCATCACAATGCACCATGCCCATCATCATAATGCTTCATGCTATTGTCATCACAATGAAATCAAATTGCTCCATGACCTCTGTCATAACAATTTTCCAAACCCTTGTGATCACAATATTCCATAACACTTGTCATCACAATGCCCCATGACGCTCGTCATCACAATTATCAATGGTCTTCTCATCACAGTGCTCCATGACCATTGTCATCACAATGCTCAATACACTTTTCATCAAAATGCTCCCTGACACTTGTTGTCTGTATGCTCCTTGAACCCTGTCATGACAAGGCTCCATGCCTATTTCATCACAATGATCCATGCCATTTTCATCACAATGCTCCAAGACCCATGTAATCACAATGCTCCATGCCCTTGTCATCACAAAGCTCGATGACGCATGCCATCAGAATGCTCCTTGGTCTTCTCCTCACAATGCTCCATGCCCTTGTCATCACAATGTTCCAAGACCCTTTTCATCAATATGCTCCATGAGACTTGTCATCACAAGGCTCCATGGTTTTGTCATCACAATGCTCAAGGAACTTTTCATCACAATGCTTCACGACCTTGTCATGAAAATTCTCAATGGCCATTGTCATCATAATGCTCCAAGCCATAGTCATCACAATGCTCCATTATATTTGTCATCACAATTCTCCATTTCATTTGGCATCACAATACTCCCTGCCATTGTCATCGCAATGGACCATGACATATGTCATCACAATGCTCCCTGACACCTGTCTTCACAATACACCATGACCTTCTCTACACAATGATCCATGCCCTTGTCATCACAATGCACCATGTCCACTGTCATCACAATAATCTATGAATCTTGTCAGACAAATGCTCCATGCTCCTGTCATCACAATGCTCCATGCCCTTGTCATCACAATGCTCCATGACTTGTCATCACAATCCTCCATGACCCATGACACATGTATCACAGTGTTCCATGCCCTAGTCATCACAATGCTCCAAGACCCCTGTAATCACAATGCTCCATGCCCCTTTTCATCAGAATGCTCCATGAGACTTGTCATGACAAGTCTCCATGGTCTTCTCATCATAGTGCTCCTGGACCTTGTCATCACCACGCTACATTCCCTTCTCATCACAATGCTCCATGACCCCTGTCATCACAATAATCCATGAATATTTTCAGCCCAATGATCCAAGACCTATTCATCACAATGCTCCATGGCCAATATCATCACAATGCTCCATGACCTCTGTCATCACAACACTCCATGACACCAGACAACACAATGATCCGAGACTCTTGTCATCACAATGCTCCATTCCATAGTCATCACAATGCTCCATGACAACTGTCATCACAACACTCCATGAACATTTTCAGCCCAGTGCTCCATGACCCTTGTCATCACAATGATCCATGCCCTTGTCATCCCAATGCTCCATGACCCCTGTATTCACAATGCTCCATGACACATGTCATCACAATGCTCCATGCCTTTGTCAGCAAAATGCTACATGACCTTGTCATTACAATGCTCTATGCGCTTGTCATCACAATACTCCATTTCCATTGTCATCACAATCCTCCATGAACCTTGGGATCACATTGTTTCATGCCCTTGTCCTCACAATGCTCCATGCTCCTTGAAATCAAAATGATCCATGACCTCTGTCATCACAATGCTCCAAACCCTTGTGATCACAATGTTCCATAACACTTGTCATCACAACGCTCCATGATGCCTGTCATCACAATACTCCATGCTCTTTTCATCACAATGCTCCATGAACTTTGTCATCACAATTCTCAATACACTTGTCATCACAAGGCTCCCTGACACTTGCCATCAGTATGCTCCGTGAACCCTGTCAGGAAAAGGCTCCATGCCTTTTTCATCACAATGCCCAATGCCGTTTACATCACAATGATCCATGCCATTGTCATCAAAATACTCCACAAGCTTGTCATCAGAATGCTCCATGACACTTGTCATTACATTTCTCCATGCACTTGTCAGCACAATGCTCCCTGACCCTTGTCATCACAATGCTCCTAGCCATTGTCATCACAATGCTCCATTACCTTTGCCATCAGAATGCTCCATGACACTTGGCATCCCAATGCTCCATGCCATTGTCATCACATTGGGCCATTATATATGTCATCACAATGCTCCCTGACACCTGTCTTCACAATACTGCATGACCTGGCCTTCACAATGCTCCATGCCCTTGTCATCACAATGCGCCATTCCAACTGTCATCGCAATAATCCATGAAACTTTTTAGACCAATGCTCCTTGCCCTGGTCATCACAGTGCTCCATGCCCTTGTTATCACATTGCTCCATGACCCCTGCCATCACAATGCTCTGTGACTCCAGTCTTCACAATGATTCATGTCCTTTGTCACCACAATGGTCCATGCACTCGTCTTCATCAGTCTCTGTGAGCTTTTTAACCAAAATGATCCATGAAATTTTCATCACAATGCTCTTTGACACTTGTCATCACAATGCTCTATGCCTTTCTCAACACAATGCTCCATGACAATTGTCATCACAATGCTCCATGCGCTTGTCAGCACAATGCTCCATGACACATGTAATCACAAGCTCCATGACCCTTGTCATCACAATGCTCCATGCTCTTGTCAGCACAATGCTCCATGACACATGTCATCACAATGCTCCATGACCCCTGAGATCACAATGCTCCGTGACTCCAGTCCTCACAATGCTTCATAACGTTTGTCATCAAAATGGTCCATGCCCGTGTCATCACAAGTCTCTGTGACCTTTGTATCCACAATGATCCATGAACATTTCATCACAATTCTCTGTGACCCTTGTCATAACAATGCTCCATTTCTTTGTCAGAACAATGCTCCATGACCATTGTCTTCACAATGTGCCACAAGCATTTCATCACAACGGTCCACAACCTTGTCATTGCAATGCTCCATAAACCTTGTAATCACAATGCTCCATGCACTTCTCATCAAAATGCTCTCTCACCAGAGATATCACAGTGTTCCATCACTAGTCATCACAATACTCCCTCACCCCGTAATCAAAATGTTCCATGACCCTTTCATCACACTGCTACATCCCCTTATCATCACAATGTTCCATGACCCCTGACATCACAATGTTCCATAACCCCTGTCATCAAAATGCTCCATGATCCTTTTCATCACAAAGCTCCAAGACCCCTGATATCACAATGTTCTATAACCCCTGCCATCAAAATATTTCATTACACTTTTCATCAAATTGCTGCATGACCCGGTCATCAAAATGCTCCCTGCCCTTCTCATCACAATGCCCCATGCACTAGTCATCAAAATGGTCCATGACTTGTCATCCCAAAGCTCCATGACCCTTGGCATCACAATGCTCCATGTCATTGTCATCACAATGCTCCATGATCTCTCTCATCAAATTGCTCAATGCCCTTGTCATCACAAAGCTCCATGACACTTGTCATCACAATGCTCGATGCCCTTCTCATCACAATGCTCCATGCCCTTGTCATTACAATCCTGCATGACCCATGTATCATAGTGTTCCGTACACTAGTCATCACAAAGCACCATGCCCACTCTCTTCACAATACTCCATGAAACATTTCAGACCAATATTCCATGCCCTTCTCATCACAATGCTCCATTACCTCTGTCATAACAATGCATCATGACCCCTGCCATCACAATGTTCCACGGCCTAGTCATCACAAGGTTCCATAACACTTGTTATCACAATGCTGAAGACCCCTGTAATCACAATGCTCCATTCCCATGTCATCAAAATGTTCCATGATGCATGTCATCAGAACGTTCCATGGCTTTCTCATGACAATGATCCATGCCCTTGTCATCACAATGCCACAAGACCCCTGTAAACACCATGCTCCATGTCCATTTTCATGTCAACCCTCCATGAACCCGGTCATCACAATGCACCATGCCCATCATCATAATGCTTCAGGCTATTGTCATCACAATGAAATGAATATTCTCCATGACCTTTGTCATCATAATGCTCCAAATCCTTGTGAACACAATGTTCCAAAACCCTTATCATCAAAACACCCAACGACGCTCATCATCACAATTATCCATGGTCTTCTCATCACAATCCTCCATGATCTTTGTCATCACTATGCTCAATAAACTTGTCATCACAATGCTCCCTGACACTTGTCGTCAGTATGCTCCTTGAACCCTGTCATGACAAGTCTCCATGTCTTTTTCATCACAATAATACAAGCCCTTTTCATCACAATGCTCCAAGATCACTGTAATCACAATGCTCCATGCCCTTGTCAGCAAAAAGCTCCTTGACGCATGTCATCAGAATGCTTCATGGCCTTCTCATCACAATGCTCCATGCCCTTGTCATCACAATGCTCCAAGACCCCTGTAATCCCAATGCTCCATGCCCCTTTTCATCAGAATGCTCCATGAGACTTGTCATTACAAGTCTCCATGGACTTCTCATCACAATGCTCCAGGAACATTTCATCACCATGCTCCATTCCCTTGTCATCACAGTGCTCCATGACCACTGTCATCACAATAATCCATGAACATTTTCAGCCCAGTGCTCCACGACCTACTCATCACAATGCTCCATGGCCAATATCATCACAATGCTCCATGACCACTGTCATCACAACAATCCATTACACCTGAAAACACAATGATCTGGGACTCTTGTCATCACATTGCTCCATTCCCTAGTCATCACAATGCTCCATGACCCCTGTCATCACAACTCTCCATGAATATTTTCAGCCATGTGCTCCATGACCCTTGTCATCACAATGATCCATGCCCTTGTCATCCCAATGCTCCATGACCCCTGTATTCACAATGCTCCGTGACGCTTGTCATCATAGTGCTCCATGACACATGTCATCACAATGCTCCATGCCTTTGTCAGCAAAATGTTACATGACCTTGTCATTACAATGCTCTATGCACTTGTCATCACAATACTCTCTTTCCATTGTCATCACAATCCTCCATGAACCTTGGGATCACATTGCTTCATGCCCTTGTCCTCACAATGTCCATGCTCCTTGAAATCAAAATGATCCATGACCTCTGTCATCACAATGCTCCAAACCCTTGTGATCTCAGTGTCCCATAAAACTTATCATCACAACGCTCCATGATGCCTGTCATCACAATATTTCATGCCCTTTTCATCACAATGCTCCATGATCTTTGTCATCACAATTCTCAATACACTTGTCATCACAATGCTTCCTGACACTTGTCATCAGAATGCTCCTTGATCCATGTCACGAAAAGGCTCCATGCCTTTTTCATCACAATGCCCCATGCCGTTTTCATCACAATGCTCCATGCCATTGTCATCAAAATACTCCAAAATCTTGTCTTCAGTATGCTCCATGACACTTGTCATCACAATTCTCCATGCACTTTTCAGCACAATGCTCGCTGACCCTTGTCATCACAATGCTCCAAGCCATTGTCATCACAATGCTCCATTACCTTTCTCATCAGAATCCTCCATGACACTTGGCATCACAGTGCTGCATGCCATTGTCATGACAATGGGCCATTACATATGTCATCACAATGCTCCCTGACACCTCTCTTCACAATACTGCATGACCAGGTCATCACAATGCTCCATGTCCTTGTCATCACAATGCACCATTCCAACTGTCATCACAATAATCCATGAAACATATTAGACCAATGTTCCATGCCCTTGTCATCACAATGCTCCATGCTCTTGTTATCACAATTCTCCATGAACCGTCATCACAATGCTCTGTGACTCCAATCATCACAATGCTTCATGACGTTTGTCATCACAATGGTCCCTGCCCTCGTCATCAACAGACTCTGTGACCTTTTTAACCACAATGCTCCATGAACTTTTCATCACAATGCTCTTTGACACTTGTCATCACAATATTCCATGTGCTTGTCAGCACAAATATCCATGATCCATGTCATCAAAATGCACCATGCGCTTGTCATCACAGTGCTCCACAATCTTCTCTTCACAATGCTCCTTAAAATTTTTCATCACAATGCTCCATGGACTTCTCATCAAAATGCTCTCTCACCACTGATATCACAATGTTACATCACTATTTGTCACAATACTCCCTCACCACTGTCATCACAATGTTCCATGACTCCTGTCATAACAATGCTACATGCAATTATCATCACAGTGTTCGATGACCCCTGACATCACAATGTTCCATAACACCTGTCATCAAAATGTTCCATGACACTTTTCATCAAATTGCTCCATGACCCTGTCAGCAGAATGCTCCCTGCCCTTCTCGTCACAAAGCACAACGTCCTTGCCATCAAAATGCTCCATGACCTTTGTCATCACAAAGATCCATGAAACTTGGCATCACAATGCTCCATGTCATTGTCATCACAATGCTCCATGAACGCTCTCATCATATTGCTCCATGCCCTTTTCTTCACAAAGCTGCATGATACAGGTCATCAGAATGCTCCATGGCCTTCTCATCACAATGATCCATGCCGTTGCCACCCAATGCTCCACTACCCCTGTCATAACAATGCTCCATGACCCCTGCCATCACGATGTTCCATGGCCTTGTCATCACAAAGCTCCATGACCGTTCTCATCACAATGCTCCAAGAACCCTGTAATCACAATGCTCTATGCCCCTTTTCATCTCAATGATCCATGAACCCTGTCATCACAATGCACCATGCCCATCATCATAATGCTTCATGCTATTGTCATAACAATGAAATAAAAATGCTCCATGACCTCTGTCATAACAATGCTCCAAACCATTGTGATCACAATATTCCATAACACTTGTCATCACAATGCCCCATGACGCTCATCATCACAATTATCAATGGTCTTCTCATCACAATGCTCCATGACCATTGTCATCACAATGCTCAATACACTTGTCATCAAAATGCTCCCTGACACTTGTTGTCTGTATGCTCCTTGAACCCTGTCATGACAAGGCTCCATGCCTTTTTCATCACAATGATCCATGGTTTTTTCATTATTATGGTCCAAGACCCATGTAATTACAATGCTACATGCCCTTGTCATCAAAAAACTCAATGACGCATGCCATCAGAATGCTCCTTGGAATTCTCCTCACAATGCTCCATGCCCTTGTCATCAAAATGTTCCAAGACCCCTGTAATCACAATGCACAATACCCCTTTTCATCAGTATGCTCCATGAGACTTGTCATCACAAGGCTCCATGGATTTGTCATCACAGTGCTGCAGGACCTTGTCATCACAATGCTTCTCGACCTTGTCATGAAAATTTTCAATGGCCTTTGTCATCATAATGCTCCAAGCCCTAATCATCACAAAGCTTCATTATATTTGTCATCACAATTCTCCATTACATTTGGCATCACAATGCTCCATGCCATTGTCATCGCAATGGACCATGACATATGTCATCACAGTGCTCGCTGACACCTGTCTTCACAATAATCCATGACTTCCTCATCACAATGCTCCATGCCCTTTTCATCACAATGCACCATGCCCACTGTCATCAAAATAATCCATAAAAATTGTCAGACCAATGCTCCATGCCCCTATCATCACAATGCTCTATGTCCTTGTCATCAAAATGCTCCATGAACCCTGTCATCACAATGCTCCGTGACTCCAGTTATCACAATGTTTCATAAAGTCTGTCATCACAACGTTCCATGCCCGCATCAACACAAGGCTTTGTGACCTTTGTAACCACAATGCTCCATGAATATTTCATCACAATTTTCTGTGATATTTGTCATCACAATGCTCCATGTCTTTGTCAGAACAATGCTCAATGACCATTGTCATCACAATGCTCAATGAACCCTCTCATAAAATTGCTCAATGCCCTTAGCATCACAAAGCTCCATGACACTTGTCATCACAATGCTCGATGCCCTTCTCATTGCAATGCTCCATGCCCTTGTCATTACAATCCTGCATGACCCATGTATCATAGTGTTCCGTACCCTTGTCATCACAATGCTCCATGCCCACTCTCATCACAATAATCCATGAAACATTTCAGACCAATGTTCCATGCCCTTCTCATCACATTGCTCCATTACCTCTGTCATAACAATGCACCATGACCCCTGCCATCACAATGATCCACGGCCTAGTCATCACAAGGTTCCATGACACTTGTCATCACAATGCTGAAGGCCCCTGTAATCACAATGCTCCTTGCCCTTGTCATCACAAAGCTCCATGACGCATGTCATCAGAAAGTTCCATGGCCTTCTCATCACAATGCTCCATGCCCTTGTCATCACAATGCTCCAAGACCCCTCTAATCACAATGCTCCATGCCCCTTTTCATCTCAACGATCCATGAACCCTGCCATCACAATGCACCATGCCCATCCTCATAATGCTTCAGGCTATTGTCATCACAATGAAATCAATATTCTCCATGACCTCTGTCATCATAATGCTCCAAACTCTTGTGATCACAATGTTCCATAACACTTATCATCACAACACCCCATGACGCTCATCATCACAATTATCCATGGTCTTCTCTTCACCATGCTCCATGATCTTTGTCATCATAATGCTCAATACACTTGTCATCACAATGCTCGCTGACACGTGTCATCAGTATGCTCCTTGAAACCTGTCATGACAAGGCTCCATGCCTTTGTCATCACAATAATCCATGCCCTTTTCATCACAATGCTCCAAGATCCCTGTAATCACAATGATCCATTCCCGTGTCATCAAAAAGCTCCATGACGCATGTCATCAGAATGCTTCATGGCCTTCTCATCATGATGCTCCATGCCCTTTTCATAACAATGCTCCAAAACCCCTGTAATCACAATGCTCCATGCCCCTTTTCATCAGAATGCTCCATGAGACTTGTCATCACAAGTCTCCATGGTCTTCTCCTCACAATGCTCCAGGACCTTGTCATCACCATGCTCCATTCCCTTGTCATCACAATGCTCCATGACACCTGTCATGACAATAGCCCATGAACTTCAGCCCAATGCCCAACGACCTACTCATCACAATACTCCATGGCCAAAATCTTCACAATGCTCCATGACCACTGTTAGCACAACACTCAATGACAACTGACAACAAAATGATCTGGGACTCTTGTCATCACAATGCTCCATTCCCTAGTCATCACAATGCACCATGACACCTGTCATCACAACACTCCATGAACATTTTCAGCCCAGTGCTCCATGACCCTTGTCATCACAATGATCCATGCCCTTGTCATCCCAATGCTCCATGACCCATGTATTCACAATGCTCCGTGACGCTTGTCATCACAGTGCTCCATGACACTTGTCATCACAATGCTCCATGCCTTTGTCAGCAAAATGCTACATGACCTTTCCATTACAATGCTCTATGCGCTTGTCATCAAAATACTCCATTTCCATTGTCATCACAATCCTCCATGAACCTTGGGATCACATTGCTTCATGCACTTGTCATAACAATGCTCCCTGCTCCTTGAAATCAAATTGATCCATGACCTCTGTCATCACAATACTCCAAACTCTTGTGATCACAATGTTCCACAACACTTGTCATCACAACGCTCCATGATGCCTGTCATCACATTACTCCATGCCCTTTTCATCACAATGCTCCATGACCTTTGTCATCACAATTTTCAATACACTTGTCATCACAATGCTCCCTGACACTTGTCATCAGAATGCTCCTTGAACCCTGTCACGAAAAGGCTCCATGAATTTTTCATCACAATGCCCCATGCCGTTTTCATCAAAATGGTCCATGCCATTGTCATCAAAATACCCCACAAGCTTGTCATCAGAATGCTCCATGACACTTGTCATTACAATTCTCCACGCACTTGTCAGCACAATGCTCCCTGACCCTTGTCATCACCATGGTCCAGGCCATTGTCATTACAATGCTCCTTTACTTTTGTCATCAGATTCCTCCATGAAACTTGTCATCACAATGTTCCATGCCATTGTCATCACAATGGGCCATTACATATGTCATCACAATGCTCCCTGACACCTGTCTTCACAATACTGCATGGCCTGGTCATCACAATGCTCCATGCCGTTGTCATCACAATGCGCCATTTTAACTGTCATCACAATAATCCATGAAACTTATTAGACCAATGTTCCATGCCCTTGTCATCACAATGCTCCATGCCCTTGTTATCACAATGCTCCATCACCCCCGTCATCACAATGCTCCCTGACTCCAATCATCACAATGCTTCATGACCTTTGTCATCACAATGGTCTATGCCCTGGTTATCAACAGTCTCTGTGACCTTTATAACCACAGTGCTCCATGAACTTTTCATCACAATGCTCTTTGACCATTGTCATCAAAATGCTCCATGCGCTAGGCAGCACAATGCTCCATGACACAGGTCATCACAATGCACCATGTGCTTGTCATCACAGTGCTCCACAATCTTGTCATCACAATGCTCCATAAAAGTTGTCATCACAATGCTCCATGCACTTCTCATCAAAATGCTCTCTCACCACTGATATCACAGTGCTACATCACTATTTGTCACAATACTCCATCATTCCTGTCATCACAATGCTACATGCACTTATCATCACAATGTTCGATGACCCCTGACATCACAATGTTCCATAACACCTGTCATCCAAATGTTCCATGACACTTTTCATCAAATTGCTCAAAGACCCTGTATTCAGAATGTTCCCTGCCTTTCTCATCACAATGCACAACGCCCTTGACATCAAAATGCTCCATGACATTTGTCATCACAAAGATCCATGACCCTTGGCATCACAATGCTCCATGTCATTGTCATCACAATGCTCCATGCACGCTCTTATCACATTGCTCCATGCCCTTGTCTTCACAAAGCTCCATGACACATGTTATCAGAATGCTCCATGGCCTTCTCATCACAATGATCCATGCCCTTGCCATCACAATTCTCCATTTCTACTGTCATAACAATGCTCCATGACCCCTGCCATCACGATGTTCCATGGCCTTGTCATCACAAAGCTCCATGACCCTTCTCATCACAATGCTCCAAGAACCCTGTAATCACAATGCTCTATGCCCCTTTTCATCTCAATGATCCATGAACCCTGTCATCACAATGCACCACGTCCATCATCATAATGCTTCATGCTATTGTCATCACAAGGAAATCAAATTGCTCCATGACCTCTGTCATAACAATGCTCCAAACCTTTGTGAACACAATATTCCATAACACTTGTCATCACAATGCCCTATGACGCTCGTCATCACAATTATCTATGGGCTTCTCATCACAGTGCTCCATGACCATTGTCATCACAATGCTCAATACACTTGTCATCAAAATGCTCCCTGACACTTGTTGTCTTTATGCTCCTTGAACCCTGTCATGACAAGGCTCCATGCCTATTTCATCGCAATGATCCATGCCATTTTCATCACAATGCTCCAAGACCCAAGTAATCACAATGCTCCATGCCCTTCTCATCACAAAGCTCGATGACGCATGCCATCAGAATGCTCCTTGGTCTTCTCCTCACAATGATCCATGCCCTTGTCATCACAATGTTCCCAGTCCCTTTTCATCAGGATGCTCCATGAGACTTGTCATCACAAGGCTCCATGGTTTTGTCATCACTATGCTCAAGGAACTTGTCATCACAATGCTTCACGACCTTGTCATGAAAATTCTCAATGGCCATTGTCATCTTAATGCTCCAAGCCATAGTCATCACAATGCTCCATTATATTTGTCATCACAATTCTCCATTTCATTTGGCATCACAATACTCCCTGCCATTGTCATCCCAATGGACCATGACATATGTCATCACAATGCTCCCTGACACATGTCTTCACAATACACCATGACCTTCTCTACACAATGATCCATGCCCTTGTCATCACAATGCACCATGTCCACTGTCATCACAATAAACTATGAATCTTGTCAGACAAATGTTCCATGCTCCTGTCATCACAATGCTCCATGCCCTTGTCATCACAATGCTCCACGACTTGTCATCACAATCCTCCATGACGCATGACACATGTATCACAGTGTTCCATGCCCTAGTCATCACAATGCCCCAAGACCCCGGTAATCACAATGTTCCATGCCCCTTTTCATCAGAATGCTACATGACACTTGTCATCACAAGACTCCATGGTCTTCTCATCACAATGCTCCTGGACCTTGTCATCACCATGCTCCATTCCCTTCTCTTCACAATGCTCCATGACCCCTGTCATCACAATAATCCATGAATATTTTCAGCCCAGTGCTCCAAGACCTACTCATCACAATGCTCCATGGCCAATATCATCACAATGCTCCATGACCTCTGTCATCACAACACTCCATGACACCCGACAACAGAATGATCCGCAACTCTTGTCATCACAATGCTCCATTCCATAGTCATCACAATGCTCCATGACCCCTGTCATCACAACACTCCATGAACAATTTCAGCCCAGTGCTCCATGAAACTTGTCATCAAAATGATCCATGCCCTTGTCATCCCAATGCTCCATGACCCCTGTATTCACAATGCTCCGTGACGCTTGTCATCACAGTGCTCCATGACACATGTCATCACAATGCTCCATGCCTTTGTCAGCAAAATGCTACATGACCTTGTCATTACAATGCTCTATGCGCTTGTCATCACATTACTCCATTTCCAATGTCGTCACAATCCTCCATGAAACTTGGGATCACATTGTTTCATGCCCTTGTCATCACAATGCTCCCTGCTCCTTGAAATCAAAATGATCCATGACCTCTGTCATCACAATGCTCCAAACCCTTGTGATCACAATGTTCCATAACACTTGTCATCACAACGCTCCATGTTGCCTGTCATCACAATACTCCATGCTCTTTTCATCACAATGCTCCATGACCTTTGTCATCACAATACTGAATACACTTGTCATCACAAGTCTCCGTGACACTTGTCATCAGTATGCTCCTTGAACCCTGTCACGAAAAGGCTCCATTCTTTTTTCATCACAATGCCCCATTCCGTTTTCATCACAATGATCCATGCCATTGTCATCAAAATACTCCACAAGCTTGTCATCAGAATTCTCCATGACACTTGTCATCACATTTCTCCATGCACTTTTCAGCACAATGCTCCCTGACCCTTGTCATCACAATGCTCCAAGCCATTGTCATCACAATGCTCCATTTCCTTTGCCATCAGAATCCTCCATGACAATTTGCATCCAAATGCTCCATGCCATTGTCATCACAATGGGCCATTACATATTTCATCACAATGCTCCCTGACACCTGTCTTCACAATACTGCATGACCTGGCCATCACAATGCTCCATGCCCTTGTCATCACAATGTGCCATTCCAACTGTCATCGCAATAATCCATAAATCTTATTAGACCAATACTCCTTGCCTCGTCATCACAATGTTCCATGCCCTTGTTATCACAATGCTCCATGACCCCTGCCATCACAATGCTCTGTGACTCCAGTCATCACAATGCTTCATGACCTTTGTCACCACAATGGGCCATGCTCTCGTCATCATCACTCACTGTGAGCATTTTAACCAAAATGATCCATGAACTTTTCATCACAATGCTCTTTGACACTAGTCATTACAATGCTCTATGCCTTTCTCAGCACAATGCTCCATGACCCTTGTCATCACAATGCTCCATGCGCTTGTCAGCATAATGCTCCATGACACATGTCATCACAATGCTTCATGAACCCTGTCATCACAATCCTCCGTGACTCCAGTCATCACAATGCTTCATTACGTTTGTCATCACAATGATCCATGCCCGTGTCATCACAAGGTTCTGTGACCTTTGTAACCACAATGCTCCATTAACTGTTCATCACAATTCACAGTGACCCTTGTCATCACAATGCTCCATGTCTTTGTCAGAACAATGCTCCATGACCATTGTCTTCACAATGTGCCAGGCACATTTCATCACAACGGTCCACAACCTTGTCATTACAATGCTCCATAAACCTTGTAATCACAATGGTCCTTGCACTTCTCATCAAAATGCTCTCTCACCAGAGATATCTCAGTGTTCCATGACTAGTCATCACAATACACCCTCACCCCTGTAATCACAATGTTCCATGACCCTGTCATCACACTGCTACATCCACTTATCATCACAATGTTCCATGACCCCTGACATCACAATGTTCCATAACCCCTGTCATCAAAATGCTCCATGATCCTTGTCATCCCAAAGCTCCAAGACCCCTGACATCACAATGTTCTATAACACCTGCCATCAAAATATTCCATTACACTTTTCATCAAATTGCTGCATGGCCCAGTCATCAAAATGCTCCCTGCTCTTCTCATCACAATGCACCATGCCCTTGTCATCAAAATGCTCCATGACTTGTCATCACAAAGCTCCACGACACTTGGCATCACAATGCTCCATGTCATTGTCATCACAATGCTCCATGAACCCTCTCATAACATTGCTCAATGCCCTTGTCATCACAAAGCTCCATGACACTTATCATCACAATGCTCCCTGACACTTGTCGTCAGTATGCTCCTTGAACCCTGTCATGACAAGGCTCCATGCCTTTGTCATCACAATAATCCATGCCCTTTTCATCACAATGCCCCAAGATCCCTGTAATCACAATGATCCATGCCCATGTCATCAAAAAGCTCCATGACGCATGTCATCAGAATGCTTCATGGCCTTCTCATCATAATGCTCCATGCCCTTGTCATCACAATGCTCCAAGACCCCTGTAATCACAATGCTCCATGCCCCTTTTCATCAGAATGCTCCATGAGACTTGTCATCACAAGTCTCCATGGTCTTCTCCTCACAATGCTCCAGGACCTTGTCATCACCATGCTCCATTCCCTTGTCATCACAATGCTCCATGACACCTGTCATCACAATAGTCCATGAACTTCAGCCCAATGCTCCACGACCTACTCATCACAATGCTCCATTGTCAATATATTCACAATGCTCCATGACCACTGTTATCACAACACTCCATGACAACTGACAACAAAATGATCTGGGACTCTTGTCATCACAATGCTCCATTCCCTAGTCATCACAATGCGCCATGACCCCCGTCATCACAACACTCCATGAACATTTTCAGCCCAGTGTTCCATGACCCTTGTCAACACAATGATCCATGTCCTTGTCATCCCAATGCTCCATGACCCCTGTATTCACAATGCTCTGTGACGCTTGTCATCACAGTGCTCCATGACACATGTCATCACAATGCTCCATGCCTTTGTCAGCAAAATGCTACATGACCTTTCCATTACAATGCTCTATGCGCTTGTCATCAAAATACTCCATTTCCATTGTCATCACAATCCTCCATGAACCTTGGGATCACATTGCTTCATGCCCTTGTCATCACAATGCTCCCTGCCCCTTGAAATCAAAATGATCCATGACCTCTGTCATCGCAATACTCCAAACACTTGTGATCACAATGTTCCATAACACTTGTCATCGCAACGCTCCATGATGCCTGTCATCACAATACTCCATGCCCTTTTCATCACAATGCTCCATGAACTTTGTCCTCACAATTTTCAATACACTTGTCATCACAATGCTCCCTGACACTTGTCATCACAATGCTCCTTGAACCCTGTCACGAAAAGGCTCCATGCCTTTTTCCTCACAATGCCCCATGCCGTTTTCATCAAAATGAGCCATGCCATTGTCATCAAAATACTCCACAAGATTGTCATCAGAATGCTCCATGACACTTGTCATTACAATTCTCCACGCACTTTTCAGCACAATGCTCCCTGACCCTTGTCATCACAACGGTCCAGGCCATTGTCATCACAATGCTCCATTACCTTTGTCATCAGAATCCTCCATCACACTTGTCATCACAATGCTCCATGCCATTGTCATCACAATGGGCCATTATATATGTCATCACAATGCTCCCTGACACCTGTCTTCACAATATTGCATGGCCTGGTCATCACAATGCTCCATGCCGTTGTCATCACAATGCGCCATTTTAACTGTCATCACAATAATCCATGAAACTTATTAGACCAATATTCCATGCCCTTGTCATCACAATGCTCCATGCCCTGGTTATCACAATGCTCCATGACCCCTGTCATCACAATGCTGCGTGACTCCAATCATCACAATGCTTCATGACCTTTGTCATCACAATGGTCCATGGCCTGGTCATCAACAGTCTCTGTGACTTTTTTAACCACAGTGCTCCATGAACTTTTCATCACAATGCTCTTTAACCCTTGTCATCACAATGTTCCATGCGCTTGACAGCACAATGCTCCATGACACATGTCATCACAATTCACCATGTGCTTGTCATCACAGTGCTCCACAATCTTGTCATCACAATGCTCCATAAAATTTGTCATCACAATGCTCCATGCACTTCTCATCAAAATGCTTTCTCACCACTGATATCACAGTGCTACATCACTCTTTGTCACAATACTCCGTCATTCCTGTCATCACAATGCTACATGCACTTATCATCACAATGTTCGATGACCCCTGACATCACAATGTTCCATAACACCTGTCATCCAAATATTCCATGACACTTTTCATCAAACTGCTCAACGACCCTGTCATCAGAATGTTCCCTGCCTTTCTCATCACAATGCACAACGCCTTTGCCATCAAAATGCTCCATGACATTTGTCATCACAAAGATCCATGACCCATGGCATCACAATGCTCCATGTCATTGTCATCACAATGCTCCTTGCACGCTCTTATTACATTGCTCCATGCCCTTGTCTTCACAAAGCTCCATGACACATGTCATCAGAATGCTCCATGGCCTTCTCATCACAATGATCCATGCCCTTGCCATCACAATGCTCCATTACCACTGTCATAACAATGCTCCATGACCCCTGTCATCACGATGTTCCATGGCCTTGTCATCACAAAGCTCCATGACCCTTCTCATCACAATGCTCCAAGAACCCTGTAATCACAATGCTCTATGCCCCTTCTCATCTCAATGATCCATGAACCCTGTCATCACAATGCACCATGCCCATCATCATAATGCTTCATGCTATTGTCATCACAATGAAATCAAATTGCTCCATGACCTCTGTCATAACAATGCTCCAAACCCTTGTGATCACAATATTCCATAACACTTGTCATCACAATGCCCCATGACGCTCGTCATCACAATTATCAATGGTCTTCTCATCACAGTGCTCCATGACCATTGTCATCACAATGCTCAATACACTTGTCATCAAAATGCTCCCTGACACTTGTTGTCTGTATGCTCCTTGAACCCTGTCATGACAAGGCTCCTTGCCTATTTCATCACAATGATCCATGCCATTTTCATCACAATGCTCCAAGACCCATGTAATCACAATGCTCCATGCCCTTGTCATCACAAAGCTCGATGATGCATGCCATCAGAATGCTCCTTGGTCTTCTCCTCACAATGCTCCATGCCCTTGTCATCACAATGTTCCAAGACCCTTTTCATCAGTATGCTCCATGAGACTTGACATCACAAGGCTCCATGGTTTTGTCATCACTATGCTCAAGGAACTTGTCATCACAGTGCTTCACGACCTTGTCATGAAAATTCTCAATGGCCATTGTCATCATAATGCTCCAAGCCATAGTCATCACAATGCTCCATTATATTTGTCATCACAATTCTCCATTTCATTTGGCATCACAATACTCCCTGCCATTGTCATCGCAATGGACCATGACATATGTCATCACAATGCTCCCTGACACATGTCTTCACAATACACCATGACCTTCTCTACACAATGATCCATGCCCTTGTCATCACAATGCACCATGTCCACTGTCATCACAATAATCTATGAATCTTGTCAGACAAATGCTCCATGCTCCAGTCATCACAATGCTCCATGCCCTTGTCATCACAATGCTCCAAACCCTTGTGATCACAATGTTCCATAACACTTGTCATCACAACGCTCCATGATGCCTGTCATCACAATATTCCATGCTCTTTTCATCACAATGCTCCATGAACTTTGTCATCACAATTCTCAATACACTTGTCATCACAAGGCTCCCTGACACTTGTCATCAGTATGCTCCTTGAACCCTGTCAGGAAAAGGCTCCATGCCTTTTTCATCACAATGACCCATGCCGTTTTCATCACAATGCTCCATGCCATTGTCATCAAAATACTCCACAAGCTTGTCATCAGAATGCTCCATGACTCTTGTCATCACATTTCTCCATGCACTTGTCAGCACAATGCTCTCTGACCCTTGTCATCACAATGCTCCATTACTTTTGCCATCAGAATGCTCCATGACACTTGGCATCCCAATGCTCCATGCCATTGTCATTCAAAATGGGCCATTACATATGTCATCACAATGCTCCCTGACACCTGTCTTCACAATACTGCATGACCTGGCCATCACAATGCTCCATGCCCTTGTCATCACAATGCGCCATTCCAACTGTCATCGCAATAATCCATGAAACTTATTAGACCAATGTTCCTTGCCCTGGTCATCACAATGCTCCATGCCCTTGTTATCACAATGCTCCATGACCCCTGCCATCACAAAGCTCTGTGACTCCAGTCATCACAATGCTTCATGACCTTTGTCACCACAATGGGCCATGCCCTCGTCACCATCACTCACTGTGAGCTTTTTAACCAAAATGATCCATGAACTTTTCATCAAAATGCACTTTGACCCTTGTCATCACAATGCTCTATGCCTTTCTCAGCACAATGCTCCATGACCATTGTCAATACAATGCTCCATGCGCTTGTCAGCACAATGCTCCATGACACATGTCATCACAATGCTCCATGACCCCTGTCATCACAATGCTCCGTGACTCCAGTCATCACAATGCTTCATAACGTTTGTCATCACAACGATCCATGCCCGTGTCATCACAAGGTTCTGTGACCTTTGTAACCACAATGATCCATGAACTTTTCATCACAATTCACAGTGACGCTTGTCATCACAATGCTCCATGTCTTTGTCAGAACAATGCTCCATGACCATTGTCTTCACAATGTGCCACGCGCATTTCATCACAACGGTCCACAACATTGTCATTGCAATGCTCCATAAACCTTGTAATCACAATGGTCCATGCACTTCTCATCAAAAGGCTCTCTCACCAGAGATATCACAGTGTTCCATGACTAGTCATCACAATACACCCTCACCCCTGTAATCACAATGTTCCATGACCCTGTCTTCACACTGCTACATCCCCTTATCATCACAACGTTCCATGACCACTGACATCACAATGTTCCATAACTCCTGTCATCAAAATGCTCCATGATCCTTTTCATCCCAAAGCTCCAAGACCCCTGACATCACAATGATCTATAACACCTGCCATCAAAATATTCCATTACACTTTTCATCAAATTGCTGCATGGCCCAGTCATCAAAATGCTCCCTGCTCTTCTCATCACAATGCACCATGCCCTTGTCATCAAAATGCTCCATGACTTGTCATCACAAAGCTCCATGACCCTTGGCATCTCAATGCTCCATGTCATTGTCATCACAATGCTCCATGAACCCTCTCATAACATTGCTCAATGCCCTTGTCATCACAAAGCTCCATGAAACTTGTCATCACAATGCTCGATGCCCTTCTCATCGCAATGCTCCATGCCCTTGTCATTAAAATCCTGCATGACCCATGTATCATAGTGTTCCGTACCCTTGTCCTCACAATGCTCCATGCCCACTCTCATCACAATAATCCATGAAACATTTCAGACCAATGTTCCATGCCCTTCTCATCACAATGCTCCATTACATCTGTCATAACAATGCACGATGACCCCTGCCATCACAATGTTCCACGGCCTAGTCATCACAAGGTTCCATGACACTTGTCATCACAATGCTGAAGGCCCCTGTAATCACAATGCTCCTTGCCCTTGTCATCACAAAGCTCCATGACGCATGTCATCAGAAAGTTCCATGGCCTTCTCATCACAATGCTCCATGCCCTTGTCATCACAATGTTCCAAGACCTTTGTAAACACAATGCTCCATGCCCCTTTTCATCTCAATGCTCCATGAACCCTGCCAACACAATGCACCATGCCCATCATCATAATGCTTCAGGCTATTGTCATCACAATGAAATCAATATTCTCCATGACCTCTGTCATCATAATGCTCCAAACTCTTGTGATCACAATGTTCCATAACACTTATCATCACAACACCCCATGACGCTCATCATCACAATTATCCATGGTCTTCTCTTCACAATGCTCCATGATCTTTCTCATCACAATGCTCAATACACTTGTCATCACAATGCTCCCTGACACTTGTCGTCAGTATGCTCCTTGAACCCTGTCATGACAAGGCTCCATGCCTTTGTCATCACAATAATCCATGCCCTTTTCATCACAATGCTCCAAGATCCCTGTAATCACAATGATCCATGCCCTTGTCATCAAAAACTCCATGACGCATGTCATCAGAATGCTTCATGGCCTTCTCATCATAATGCTCCATGCCCTTGTCATCACAATGCTCCAAGACCCCTGTAATCACAATGCTCCATGCCCCTTTTCATCAGAATGCTCCATGAGACTTGTCATCACAAGTCTCCATGGTCTTCTCCTCACAATGCTCCAGGACATTGTCATCACCATGCTCCATTCCCTTGTCATCACAATGCTCCATGACCCCTGTCATCACAATAGTCCATGAACATTTTCAGCCCAATGCTCCACGACCTACTCATCACAATGCTCCATGGCTAGTATCTTCACAATGCTCCATGACCACTGTTATCACAACACTCCATGACAACTGACAACATAATGATCTGGGACTCTTGTCATCACAATGCTCCATTCCCTAGTCATCACAATGCTCCATGACCCCTGTCATCACAACACTCCATGAACATTTTCAGCCCAGTGCTCCATGACCCTTGTCATCACAATGATCCATGCCCTTGTCATCCCAATGCTCCATGACCCGTGTATTCACAATGCTCCGTGACGCTTGTCATCACAGTGCTCCATGACACATGTCATCACAATGCTCCATGCCTTTGTCAGCAAAATGCTACATGACCATTCCATTACAATGCTCTATGCGCTTGTCATCAAAATACTCCATTTCCATTGTCATCACAATCCTCCATGAACCTTGGGATCACATTGTTTCATGCCCTTGTCATCACAATGCTCCCTGCTCCTTGAAATCAAAATGATCCATGACCTCTGTCATCACAATACTCCAAACCCTTGTGATCACAATGTTCCATAACACTTGTCATCTCAACGCTCCATGATGCCTGTCATCACAATACTCCATGCACTTTTCATCACAATGCTCCATGACCTTTGTCATCACAATTTTCAATACACTTGTCATCACAATGCTCCCTGACACTTGTCATCAGAATGCTCCTTGAACCCTGTCACGAAAAGGCTCCATGCATTTTCATCACAATGCCCCATGCCGTTTTCATCAAAATGATCCATGCCATTGTCATCAAAATACTCCACAAGCTTGTCATCAGAATGCTCCATGACACTTGTCATTACAATTTTCCACGCACTTGTCAGCACAATGCTCCCTGACCCTTGTCATCACAATGCTCCAAGCCATTGTCATCACAATGCTCCATTACTTTTGTCATCAGAATCCTCCATGACACTTGTCATCACAATGCTCCATGCCATTGTCATCACAATGGGCCATTACATATGTCATCACAATGCTCCATGCACTTCTCATCAAAATGCTCTCTCACCACTGATATCACAATGCTACATCACTATTTGTCACAATACTCCGTCACTCCTGTCATCACAATGCTACATGCACTTATCATCACAATGTTCGATGACCCCTGACATCACAATGTTCCATAACACCTGTCATCAAAATGTTCCATGACACTTTTCATCAAATTGCTCAAAGACCCTGTCATCAGAATGATCCCTGTCTTTCTCATCACAATGCACAACGCCCTTGCCATCAAAATGCTCCATGACCATTGTCATCACAAAGATCCATGACCCTTGGCATCACAATGCTCCATGTCATTGTCATCACGATGCTCCATGCACGCTCTCATCACATTGCTCCATGCCCTTGTCTTCACAAAGCTCCATGACACATGTCATCAGAATGCTCCATGGCCTTCTCATCACAATGATCCATGCCCTTGCCATCACAATGCTCCATTACCACTGTCATAACAATGCTCCATGACCCCTGCCATCACGATGTTCCATGGCCTTGTCATCACAAAGCTCCATGACCCTTCTCATCACAATGCTCCAAGAACCCTGTAATCACAATGCTCTATGCCCCTTTTCATCTCAATGATCCATGAACCCTGTCATCGCAATGCACCATGCCCATCATCATAATGCTTCATGCTATTGTCATCACAATGAAATCAAAATGCTC